>NC_141693.1:1688184287-1689384287 GCF_964263255.1 Lissotriton vulgaris | reverse complement strand
GATCCAGACAGGACCAACAACTGCAGGTGCCAGTAAAGCAAGTGCTCTCGCAAGCCTCAGGGCGCATGTGATGCCAAGCATGAAACAGGGAGTTCTCAGCTAGAATGGAGCTAAGGAGTGCCGCAGCGCGTGGGTGGGAGGCGTGGAGGCCAGAACGATCTAAAAAAGTGGACAGTGTTACATTAAATGCGCCACCCCAGAGGAGCGTATCAGGGCCAAGGGACGAAATGTGGTGCCACACTTTGTGCAAAGAAGTCTGGGTCGTCATTGTTGGGACCGTCCAGCGCAGCAATCGTCAGTGGTTGGGCCTGGAGGGTACTGTGGAGAGTAACAAAACGCCCAGCATGGTCAGTAATTACCTGGCAAGTTTGCCAAGGTATCCCTCTGCGTATAAGGATGGATACCCCCGGGAGTAATTGGAGTAAAAAGATAAGTGTGATTTTCCCCAATGCCGGGAGTGGAGTCTGGAGCCGATGCAGGGAGCAGGTGGGTCTCCTTGAGGAGACAGATGTCCACTTTGTGCCGGAGGAGATGAGCATGTACCAGTCGAGCCTTGCGGTGGTCATTGAGAGCACGGACATTACAGGTCCAAAAGGAGGTGTCTGTCATAGTGCCATATACTGAAAAATAATGACACAGGAGGTGGTGAAAAAGGCCTGACCCTCGTACAGATGCGTGTGATGGTGCAGCATAAAAGAGAGAGAGAGATGAGCAGTGCAGCAACATAGGGGGTACAAGAAAACAACCCAGAATGTGCCGTAACAAACAACTCTGCCTCAAAGGGAAACGACAAACCCCACGCATCAGGGAAGGAAATGTTGAAGAGTGTAGTACACAAGGAAAGAACCTTGAGTGAGTGCGGGAAGCGATGCGACATAACACAGCGGAGCAAGTATGGTAAAGCATCGAAGGACATGCAAGAGAACAGAGTGCATGCAAACCAAGTCAGGAGCGCCTCAGAAGGAGGCCGCGAAAACACAAATCCCCCCTCCCACAGCCCACACCAACCCCCCAATCAGGCTGAGAAACCACCCACAACCAGCTTAGTGGACCTCAACTGGGAAGGGGAACGTTTATAGCCAAAGTGGGAGTCATCCCACGGAGGCATGGCTTCGCTCGGCATACACCTCTGCAGACAAGGCAGGGTGGCCACGCCAGGTGTAGTAGCAAACATCAAGGTAGAGAACGTCCAAAAACATTGCAGTGGGGGGCAAGCCATCATGGAGCCAGGAGGTGTAGATAAGGTCAGACTAAGTCTGTGAACAGGCAGCTGAGGGAAAACAAACTGGTAAAGCCATGGGAGGCTGCAGAGTCAGTCATTGGCGCTTAGGTTGCCAGTAGCAGAGTCTTGAAAATTGGCAGGGGTGGAGCGATCAAGCTTCTTGGCAAATACAAGGGCGTCCTTTGGATCCGGGAAGTTGGATGTCTTGGAACCCTGCCTGACTGGTAGCTTGGCTGGGAATGCCAGAGAGTATGGGATCTCGTGTTTCTGGAGAATACGCTTTGTAGGCAGAAACTCGCGACGGGCAGCCTGTACCGCCCGGGTGTAATCGGGGTAGAACGACTAGGAATTGACCTCTTGACGGATCTCACCTTTCTTCCTGGCCGCTCCAAGAATTGCGTCACAATCCCTACAATTGAGGATTTTGGAGATAATAGGGCGAGCCGACAATCCAGGGAGTGGGGAAGAGCCGAGGGAGCGGTGGGCTCTCTCCACAATGAAGACTGGAGAAAGCACGTCGCCAAACAGTTCACGCACAAGTTGCTCCACAAAGTCTTCCATCTGCAAGATGTTAGTGGACTTGGGCACACCCGTGATGCAGAGGTTACTCCTGCGGGAGCGTGCTTCCAAATCCTCGTTTTTATTGCGTATCAGTTCCAGGATTTTTTCCATTTGAAGGAGTTTTTGTCGATCCTGGGTGGCAGCGTCTGCGGGAGCGCGCTTCCAAATCCTCTTTTTATTTCGTATCAGCTCCAGGATTTAGTCTATTTGAAGGAGTTTTTGATGATCCTGGGTGGCAGCGTCTTCAGCGTCCGAGACCCTCGACTCGACGTGCAACAAGCGGGTGTCGTGCGAGTCCACCCAAGACTTGACCACATCCAGGGGTGAAGACAACTGTTCCAGCTGGGCTGCTATGCTCGAGACCAAGGACTTGACCTCCAACATGATGGACTTTAGGTTGTCCTCCCAAGAGGCAGCCATCTCTGTGGGGGTAGCTAAGTCGCCCCCTTCGATGACCGTGCCGTCCTGGTGCATCTGTCGTCTCTGGTCAAATGTGAGCTTGGGTTGTTTGGGGTCAGTCTTACCCATGGCAGGCACAGGCTGTGAAGAGAGGGGAAAGAGGACACAACTGGGTGGCGAGTTGGCAATGCCCAATGGTGTAAGAGGACTGCCCGGGTTGAGAAGAAATTAATCAGGAGGGCAATGCCAGGTGAGGTGCCGGAAGCTAGTGAGCAGTGTTGGGCTGCACACCCGCCAGCCGCCCGCCACAGAAGGCTCCAATTGGGATCCTTGGGTCAGTTAGGTGAGTGGACCAGAGAAGTGCACCTCCACGCTGGTGGGCTTGCATTGCAGAAGTGAACTGCTGGCAGAGCTCGGTGCCATCCAGCGGGGGGCGATCGCAGCGACATCAGTCTGGATGAGGCACTCACAGAGGGAGTGCAGGGACGGGGCAGCGGGAATACAAGGAGGGCATGCAGCCTCCCACACGGGGCCAGAACCACGGCGCCAGAAGGCGATATATCAGTGGCAGTATTGGCGGTTATGAGCGGGGCCCCGCAGTATGGTGCGCACGCCCTCAACCCAGCTGCGACGGCACCCGCAGCAAAGGCGCCTACCCCTGTCAACAGGAGGAGGGCAGCATGAGTATCCCCTCATTCGCAGACGGGAGAGCAGTGTGCCGAGTGGGCCAGTCAAGTTGAGCTGTTGAGTGCAGGGGCCCTTGTCGGCATCTGATGACAGTCGGCGCTGGGCCCAGAGGGATCCTGGAGCAAGATCCAATGCAGCTTCAGACGCGGGGAGGCAGGCCAGATGAGCGCCGCGCGGATCAGCGCGTCAGCAGCGTTTGGGGCAGACGAATGGCCCCGGTGAGCAGGCCATAAATCAGGTTAGAAAGGTGGGCCGCAGAGAGGCCAAGTCCGCTGTGCATTCGGGCTGTGTAGGGGAGTGGGTGCCGTGGAACCAGGATGCGGGCAGCAGCGAGGGGTCACGGGAAGCGCGCCACCCACGTCGCCAGGCCCTTTGAAGGAGATGCAGCCTCGGCAGGCGTCGGAGCCCAGATGAGCTGAGCCCGCGCAGAGAATCAGGAAAAGGCCAGGTGGTGCGGCACGCATCTCCCCAGCCCCGCCTCCGAGAACCCCTGGTGCCCTCAGCACTCACCTGCACTTCCCAGCAGCGGAAGAGGGCAGACCACAGGTTGGCTCTCCAGAGGCGGTGTGTCGCAGCAGTGTAGAGGCAGTGAGGCCCTGTGGCGCCAGCGGGAAGGCCTGACCTCGAGGGGCAGGCCCAGGAGCGGAGCTCGGCCCAGGAACAGCATGAGGGGCTGAAAATGGTAACCGGCCATGCCCCGGGACCATGTAAGAGCAGATATACAGGAGGCAGGCGGTTTCGGGGATACCATCTGCAGGATTCTGGTGGATGATGAGCTTGGCCGACAGAGCCCACTTAAAGTGCGCCCAGCTTGCAGCCGGCTAAGCCACGCTCTACAACGGTAGCAGTGTTGAGTACTGCAAAATGGCGCAGGAACCAAGGCCCCCCTGCTAGCACCAGGCGAACGACGATCCTCTGGAGGCAGAGGTGAAGGAATCACTGTCTAAATGCTGGCCGCCGGACTCCAGGCAAGTCCTAGGCGACTCAGATCATCGGCAGCAGGCAGGGACTCGATGGCGATGACGTTGGTCACCTGGAGAGTCACTGCATTTGACGTCGGCATCCAGGCCCACCCACTTGCACCAGGAGACCTCGATCCTCTTAAGGCAGGCAGGCACGGAATTGGAGGAGCCAACAGCGGGCAGCCGGACTCCAGGCAAGTCCAAGGCATAGCTGTGTTGAAGACTGCAAATGGCGCCGGACCCAAGGCCCCCCTGCTGGGATCATGTGAACGTCGATCCTCCGGAGGTGGAGGGGAAAGGACTCGCCGTCAAAATGCTGGCCGCCGGACACCAGACAGGTCCCAGGGGACACAGATCGTTGGCAGGAGGCAGGGACTTGTCGCCAATGAGGCTGGTCAGCGGGAGCGTCGCTGCAAATTGAGCCAGCATCCAGGGCCACCCACTGGCACCAGAAGGCACGGGATCGGAGGATCCAACCGTGGGTGTCAGAAACCAAGGGCTCGTCTCCAGCCCAGTGGATGTCTACCTTCTGGAGCAGGAGACCAGCCGAGCAGTGCCAGATCCGGACAGTGTCTGGACAGTATTAACAGCAGACTCGTCCTTAACGGCTCATCTTCAGCAACACACAGTACAAGGTTTCTAGAGCCAACAGCAAAGGATGCTCCATATCAATTATTTAGAGCTGGTGGTGATCTTTCTAGCTCTCAAAGCCTTTCAATATCTGTCTGGCAAATCTTCAAACCGACTATATTAAAGCTATGTATTACATACAGAAACGGGGGGACACACACTCTCCAGCTGTCCCACTAAGCCCAAGACATCAGGAGGTGGGCTATTCACCGCAATATCTATCTACTAGAAGAACCCCTCCTGGGAGTGAACAACCAGATGGCTGACCTCAGCAGGCAGACGTATAAAATACATGAATGGGAACTTAACCCACAAGTTCTCCTTCCATACTTTCAAGCTTGGGGAGTCCCTCACATAGATCTGTTTGCAACACCCCAAAACGCAAAATGCCAAAGCTACGCTTGAAGGTTCCCACACCCGTTATGCAAAGGCAATGCCCTGTGGATAAACTGGTCGGGGATATTTGCTTACGCTTTTCCGCCCCTCCCACTAATTCCATCAGTGGTTCGGAAACTCAGGCAAACGTCTCTCAAACTAATCCTGGTAGCTCCTTCATGGGCCTGGCAACCATGGTTCACAACCCAGTTGGAGCTCTCCCTGGTACTGCATCAAAAATTTAATTTAACTCCCAATCTCCTCACACAGAGCCATGGAGAAATCAAACACCTAGATCCCAAACAACTGAACCTCGTGATCTGGCTCCTGAAGTCCTAGAGTTTGGTTATCTAAATCTTCCACCAGACTGTATAAACATTATTAGGGATGCCTACCACAAGAACCTGTTACGCAGCCAAATGGAAGCATTTTGTTATCTATTGTAATAACAATCACATCAACCTTATTGATGCTTCCATACAGAACATTCTCTACTACCTGTTACATTTGCTGCAGTCAGCATTGGCCTATATGTCCATCATACTGCATCTCGCTGCGATAGCCTTGTATCTTTTAAATGGGCAACATATATCCCTATTTTGAGTGCCTGTAATCAAAACCTCCATCGAAGGACTAAAAAGAGTTATACCACCACGAATTCCACCTGCCCCAGTATGGAATCTTAACATAGTCCTCACAAGATTAATGGGCCCACCATTTGAACCCATGCGCAAATGTGAACTACAGTTCCTCACTTGGAAAACAGCTTTCCTCATTGCAATTACTTCATCAAGGAGAGTGGGTGAACTACAGGCACTAACCATAGCAGAACCTTGTTTCCAACTACACAGAGATAAAGTGGTTCTTCGTACAAATCCCAAATTCCTACCTAAGGTAGTATCTGCATTTCACATAGCATGGGATCTACAGCTCACATGCCTCTAACGGAAAATGCTACTTACCCAGTATGCATCTGTTCTTGGCATGTAGAGCTGTAGAATCTCATGCGCTCACCCGCCTGCCCCGGTACCTGTAGCTGCTGTAGTTCTCTTGTCACTATACATACATAAGTATGGACATCTCTGTTCTTTACTATTACTCCATTATCTCACCCTCTGCGGTAAAACAACCTGAAGATGGAATTGATGACCATGCGCACTATCACCTACCTCATGACTAAGAAAACTCCTTCGAAGAAAAACAAAGTGCAAATATCCGGACCCAACACTAGATGGCGATCTATGCATAGCATGAGATTCTACAGCTCTACATGCCAAGAGCAGATGCATACTGGGTAAGTAACATTTTCCTTCCTCAGGACTGACCACTTTTAAAGTTTTGCATGCCGCCCAACTTCCTCCCCACAGGACGCTTAACTACCCTACAATCCTTCATACTAGAGCAATGAAATGTAAGGGATGGTGGCCACAATGGGTGTGCTCTAACCTGATTGGTTGAAGTTTTATTTTTCACTTTTAAGATAAGGTGTGTAGGTTATAGAAGTAATGTTACAGTGGCAATTCCAGCTCAACGAGGTTGATTCAAGTATTTAAATCTATGAACGATGACATTATTAGACAACTGTTACCTTATTTTCATATTTGTCGCACTGTGAAGATTCACATCTCTGCAGATTGTTCCGTTAGAGGTACCATTTACTGGCTGTAATTGCATTTAGTGCATTGAAAATCTCGTTGATATGTCTAATAAATGGTAGGTAAAGGACAAAGTGTCTTTTTTCGGCTTTACATTTCCGTATAATCATTGTTGAAAATTGGCTATAGTCTTCAAGATTTTTATTGTCGAAGATTAATTAGTTTGGATGTCCTTCAAAGAAATGCAATGTGGAGAAGAATTCTAAAGCTAAATCGTAACATTTAAAGTTTTTTGCAATGTTCGTTGAACCGCACAGGAGGGTTGACAGCCCTCCGTATTTATTTTACCAAGCAACAGATATTTTTTGTGGCCTTTACCATATGTGCACATGATGATTTATCTCTATTTTAGGCTCAGCAAGGCAGCCCCTCCTCTACAGTGTCAGGGAGCCTTGAGCTGTCCTGCACTACTCTGAAACAGATTTCCGTCCTGCACAGGCATACACAGGTAGGAGTAAAGAAATTGTGTAAAATGAGTGATTTGCTTATATATCAGTTACTGATGGATGTTTCTTCCCACATATTCCTAAAACGTGTGAATGTGCACAGGCTTCAAACTGGAACCAAGAGCATTGGTATTAGCAGTAGTTGTCAAGTGCTTCAGGTGGTTCCATGCAACACTAACTTTAATTCCTGTTTTGCCCCACCTTATGTACAAGAAGAAGTAGAAATTCTTTGGTTTTCACCCCATACTTTAGTTGACTTTGTCAAAAGTCATATTCTATCTTTTAGGATTCAAGCTGTACTCGTGTTGAAAGCAGATGTGTATTTTCATCCTTGGAACACCTGCATGTGGTGCCTAAGGTCTGACCACAATCCCTTTTCTTGTGCCTCCTGTTCCTACTTTCATACTTTCATAAAACTGCCATAAGGGTGCTGGAAGCAAAGTGTTTCGTGACTAGAGCCTGTAATATCACCCTCTTCTCCCTCAAATACATCCTTTGACAGAGTGTGACCCTCCAAAAGGACCTCCATCAAAAGTGCAAGAATTACAATAGAAAATACAAATACTGTTCTTTGTCATAGAAGAAAATGTCCTGCTTCCATGATCACTCATCCATAGCATTACCTGATGCCAGCTTCTTCCTTTGGTCCAATTCTGACTCTCCAGAAGCTTCGACTGGAGTTTCCAGCTCGGTCTGCCAAATCCTCTCCAGTTAAGGCCATTCAGTAGACAGTTGAACCTTTTCAGGTACAACCTTCCTCTATCTGGGCCACTTTAGGCTCCTTGGGATATACCTTTTGGTTCCAGCATTGCGACTTGCAGCTGTAGCTTCTATAATGATGGACTCTGACTGCACAGGCTCAGGCCTTGGTGCCACTTCTACAGAAGCCACCTCCGTCTATCATGCTGACACTGTTGTCTTTCATGCCACTTCCAACACGTCTGAGATACTACTCCCGTATTAGCGAGCGAGTCTGATTGGAGGAAATCTGTTAAGTGGCTTGTAAGCTGGTCAAAACTTCCTTCGGGACCCAGTGTCTTGCTGACTATACCCATATGTCAGACTTCCTCATTCATGGAAGTTTTCAACATGCTTTATATTCCCAAACTGGATTTTAAATGCACAGAGAAAGATAATGTAGAGGCTGTATACCTCCTCTTGCCTTTCCATACAAATATTGACTTTTACTTAGAAACTAATAATGTGTGAAGTCTTGATATATCCCTAGAAGGTCATAGTCCTTGTATTTCATTCCATTTTGTAGCTCAATTTTGTTTGTTCTCTGCTGTTGTGCATAATGAGCAACGTAGGCGCTTTAATTGTTAATACCATTCACGGAGTCCAAATCTAATATTCCTCATGAAAACCTACAGCTGTCTTTGGTGGCAGGGGAACCCTTTCTACATTTTAATAAGGCTTTGATGAAACTAGTACTGGGTGCCTGAGAAAAAAGCCTTTTTGGATTGGCAAGCCACAATAAGCAGCTCACATTTCGCCGCTTGCACTGCCCCCTCAGATCTGAAATTTTTGTCCACAAATCCTTCACTCAAGAGTTTGGTGCTTAAAGCCTTCAGTTTAAAAAAAAAAAAAGAAACCGGTCAGAATTTAAGCAAAATAAGAACAAAATAGCAAAAATTTAACAAGGGGGCCTGGGGCTATGACTCTTGAAGGATTTAACTGAAAATAGCAGTAAAAATCACAAAGTGCTAATGATACTCTATGGCCAATTGTGATCAAGACAGTTGGATCAAACAAGGTGATTGATCCTTGTGAAAGTATGATACTTTTTCATACTTTCAAAGTCCTAACCCAAAAAGGGAGTATATATATATGTTCGAGGCATATGGGCTGCAGATGGTACATTATGAATAGATCACCATCTGGTATTGGGCTCGGATGATTGCACTTGTTTTTCTCTTGGAGAAGTCTTTTGTAGTCACGAGGCTGGTGACTCCTCCCTTGGGTGATAGTGCGCATGGGCATCGGCTCCATCCTTAGATTGTTGTTTTCCGCCATAGAGTTCGGATGAGGATCGAAGCGCTCCGCATCGAGTTCGAGAAAAAGTTATATGTCGGCGCGTATTCCCTTTCCAATTTGACGGTATTGTTGATCGAGCCCGAGTTAATTCCCATTTCGACGCGCTTCGACGTCAACACCAAAGATTTCTAACTCTACGTCGACGGGACCGGGAGGCCTATTTCGACGCAGTCCAGCCCGGAGTCCATGGAAAGGACTCCATTCAAGAAATGTCCAACGTGTGGTGCTAAATTCCCACACAAGGACCTACACGAGGTGTGCAACCTCTGTTTGTCACCTGACCACGAATCCAGGGATTGTGAAGCCTGTGCGGCTTTCTCCTCCAAGTCGACGATTAGAAACCGTCGAACCCGAAGACACGAGATGTCGAGGATGGAGTCAGATGCAATCCCAGAACTGTTCAAGGTCGAACGTTCCGAGGAGGAAGATGATGAGGATGGGTCGGGGTCTGAAGCGGACAAGTCTGATCTTGAAGAAGTCGATGTTCATCAAACCGTGAGTCCCTTTGCCAAAAAACCGACCCCGATTGGTGTCGACCCCGCCTTTGAGCCCGGTCAGACAACCGAAAAAAGTTTCAGACGCCCCGCCTTATGGCTCGGCAACAAAACCGAAACACTCGGTCTCCCACTATGTCGGATCCGAGAAACGGTCGACATAGACATCGACATTTCATTCCAAAGAGAGCTCGAAGTCGAAACATTCCATGTCGAAATCGAAACATGCTTTGACGTCGAAGACTCCCTCGACACCGAAAAAATCGGACTCTAGCAAACTCTCGGTGCCGAAAACACATAACACCAAGACACAGAAGCAAAAGCACCTATCGGACCCAAAGGCTTTGGTACTGACACAGGAGCAAGACTCAGATCCAAAACGAAAGACTTTGTTCATTGAACCACAAACTGGCAAGGTGGTGACAAAACCACCTAAAAAGAGGAAGACTCAACCGTTGGAGGGGAAAGCTCCTCCTCCTAAGAAGAGAACAATGGGGACAAATACAACTCCTCCCCTTTCACTCTTGGCAGTGATGGACAACATTAGAACCAAGGTAGATCAGGGAAAAACAGTTATCCTGATTTTATTGGACCTCTCGGCGGCATTTGATACCGTTCCACACTACCGACTCCTGGAAATCCTTGCAGCTAAGGGTATCCGTGAAAATGCATTAGGGTGGCTGCAGTCCTTTCTGCAAGATAGAACACAGTCAGTACGGATGGGTGATTTTGTTTCCCCTCCCCGGAATCTCAAGTATGGGGTCCCACAAGGGGCCTCATTGAGTCCAACCCTATTTAATGAGTTTGTCTCATCACTAGCCGAAATAGGGAGAAAGTGGGGTGTCGAGATCTGTTCTTATGCAGACGACACCCAGCTGATGATTACATTGGAGGAAGAAGATGACCCTAAGGACAGGTTATTGAACTGTTTAACTGAACTAGCCAACTGGATGCACTACCATTGCCTTAAGCTAAACGCAGATAAATCTGAAGTACTGTTGTTTGGTAGACATACACAGCTATGTCACAGCAGCTGGTGGCCCACAACTCTGGGCACTGCTCCCAGTCCAGCAACAACGGCCAAGAATCTAGGCGTGACTTTTAATAACACCTTGAGCATGAAAACTCATGTATCAACAATCTGTGGCAAAGGCTTTGCGTTACTCAAGATGCTCCGGCGAATTTTCCCATGGATCCCTATTGAGTGTAGAAAAATACAGGTCCAGTCCTTGAGCAGGCTGGATTATGGAAACTCTCTGTTCTTGGGAATGGCTGACTATCTTTTTTCCAAACTACAAGTCGTACAGAAAGCTGCGGCGAAGGCAATCTGCAATAAAAAAAAGTGCGACCCAGCCAAAAGCTGCCTGCGAGAGCTTCATTGGCTACCAACGAGCAGAGAGCCACTTTTAAGCTACTGTGCATAACGCATAGAGCACTGCTCAATACGGGTCCTCGTATCCTAAAAAACAAAATCAGATTTTATGCCCCTTCCAGGAACTTGCGCTCCCATACGGCAGCTAGTGCAAGAAATACTCGTGTGAAAACAGCTAGGATGGGTGGACGGGCGTTCTCCTACCTGACGGCAAACAGCTGGAATGAGTTGCCTATGGAACTTAGATTAACAGACTGTTACTTTTCCTTTAGGAAGCAATTAAAAACATTTCTTTTCCCTAAACCTGATTAAATTAGAATTATGACCCTGTTATCAGTCAACCACTCACTACTGTCATGATAGCGCTGTGATATCCTATTTAGGATGATTGTTTGCGCTTTATAAGTACCATTGACATTTGACATTCTCCACAACCTATGGACACAGCCTCTTATCCTCTTCCTCATACTCTGTCAGCTATCCCTCAACCTTTTACACCACGCCCATCTACACCTCAAACAGATGTAGAAAGTGACACAGGGGATGGGGACCTTCCTGGGGATGATAACAATACTATCCCAGAAGACACAGACCCATAGAAAGATTATGATGCAGTGACAGATAATGATAATGACCCTGACCTGTATCCCTCAAAACCCTCTCCCCCTGATGATACTTCGGGTTTTGCACAATTTATTAATAGGGCAGCAAAATACCACAAGGTAGATTTACATACGGAACCTCAGATAGAAGATTTCCTTTTAGAAACACTACCTGCTGCACACAAATCTTCAGGGACCCTACCAATGCTTAAGGGTCTCCTCACTCACACATCAGATATATGTAAAGATCCTGTGATGGCTGGGGAGTTAAACCCAAGAATTGATAAAAAGTATAAGGCAGCCCCAAAAGACCCAGTATTTATTAAGGGCCAAAATCCTCTGGACTTGTTAGTAGTCTGAAATGCTCGTAAGAGAGCGAACTCACTAACAGCAGGAGAAGCGCCTCCTCCTGACAAGGAGTCTAATTTAATAGATGCCTCTGGCAAGAGAGTAGCATCTCAAGCAGCAAACAGCTGGCACATAGCAAATACTCAAGCGCTACTTGCACACTATGATAGAGCTCATTAAGATGAGTTGGAGAAACTCATTACACATCTCCCTAAGGAACATCAAAAAAGGGCAGAGCAGCTGATACAAAAAGGGAAGATAATAACCAACACTTCCATTAAGTGCGCCTTAGACGCAGCAGACACTGCGGTAAGATCTATAAACACCAGTATCATGTTAACAAGACATGCATGGCTCAGGGTCTCGGGGTTCAAACAGGAGGTGCAAACTTCTTTATTGAACCAGCCTTTTGATGGGAAAGCACTCTTCGGCTCAAGCACAGATGAGGCGTTGGAGAAAATGATAAAGGACACAGAAACGGCTAAGTCAATGGGGGCATTGCAACAGCCATCTCAGAGAGGTTCCTTTCGTAGGTCCACCTGTAGAGGCGGATCGAAAATACAGGCACAACCCAGCAATCAACCTCTTTTACACCAAAATTACCTAAAGGTAATTCTAGAGGCAGTTACAGAGGTAACAACAACAAGGGTAGAGGTCACGGAAACAACAACCGCAACTCTCCTACCCCAAAACAGTGACTTCATACAGCTCCCCCAGACCATGCAACACCGGTCGGGGGACGCCTATCACAGTTCCTACCTGTCTGGGAAAACATCACTTCAGACAGGTGGGTGAGACAAATTATCCAACATGGTTATTGCCTAGAACTCACTGCTACCCCACCAAACATCCCCCCCAGACAGCGTCCAATGAGTCAAGATCATCTGACATTATTAAAACAGGAGGTACTATCGCTGCTACAAAGCATGCGATAGAGGAGGTTCCACAACATCAACAAGGAACAGGAGTATACTCTCTATACTTTCTAATTCCCAAAAAAGACGGATCTCTAAGGCCTATACTAGACCTCAGATCTCTCAATGCATACATAAATTCGGAACATTTCCACATGATCACGCTCCAACAGGCACTTCCTTTACTGAAGAAAGGGGACTTTCTTTCTACACTGGATCTAAAAGAAGCATACTTTCATATCTCAATTCCCAAAGCTCACAGAAAATACCTCAGATTTGTAATAGAAGGACGACATTATCAATTCAAGGTCCTTCCGTTTGGAGTCACAACAGCACCAAGGGTGTTCACAAAATGCCTAGCAGTGGTCGCAGCACACCTAAGAAGACAGCAAATACATGTCTTCCCTTACTTGAACGACTGGCTAATAAAGGCTCCGTCACAAGAGGAATGTCTTCAAAACACACAAAAGACAATTCAACTGGTGCACCAGCTAGGGTTTACGGTGAACTACACAAAATCCCACCTGCAACCAAACAATCCAGTCAGGATTCAGACAATGCTCACCCTAATTCAAATATTTCAACCGCAACACTCATTAGCAGCTCGAGTGTTCATGCAGTTATTAGGGATGATGTCCTCTTGCATACTGTTAATCCCATATGCCAGACTACAAATACGTCCGCTACACAGTGGAATCAGGCTCAAGGTCAGATTACAGATCTAGTGTTGGTAGACGACCACACGCATCGCTCTCTGAAGTGGTGGAATACAACCAACATTTCCAAAGGGCGGTCGTTCCTAGAACCAATTCCACAAGTGGTACTAACAGCGGATGCATCGCTCACCGGATGGGGAGCTCATATGGAGAGATACACAGTACAAGGGAGAGTGAGTGTACAGCACAAACGACTGCACATAAATCATCTAGAACTACTAGCAGTGTTATTAGCATTAAAAGCTTTTCAAATGCATATTCTCAACAAAGCAGTCCTGGTCAGAACAGACAACATGACAGCAATGTATTATATTCAAAAACCGGGGGGGACACACTCTCTCCAACTATCCAGACTAGCGCAGGAAATTTGGAGATGGGCCATTCCTCAAAACATCTATCTGTTAGCCGAACACCTTCCAGGACTTCAAAATCAGATAGCAGACATCTTAAGAAGAGAGTCAGAACAAATACACAAATGGGAACTGCACAACCAAATACTGCAGCCATTCTTCCAAAGATGGGGACAACCTGAGATAGATCTCTTTGCCACTCATCAGAACGCAAAATGCCAAAGCTTCGCATCCAGGTACCCACACCACCTATCGCAGGGCAATGCATTATGGATAAATTGGTCCAACAAATTTGCATACGCTTTTCCCCCTCTCCCACTAATTCCATTAGTGGTTCGAAAACTGCAACAACATTCAATGACCATGATACTGGTAGCACCCACGTGGGCACGGCAGCCGTGGTTCACCACGCTCCTACAACTCTCACAGGTGCCTCATCAAAAGTTACAAATATTACCCATGCACCTTACACAGAACCATGGAGAAATAATGCACCCAGATCCCAAACAACTGAACCCAGCGATCTGGCTCCTGAGGTCTTAGAATTTGGATACTTAAATTTACCTCCAAACGGTATGGAAATTATTAAGCAAGCAAGACGCCCCACCACCAGAGCCTGCTATGCAGTAAAGTGGAAAAGGTTTGCTGTATACTGTAACAGTAACAACATCAACCCTCTGGACGCATCTACACAAAATATTATTTGCTACTTACTACACTTACAGCAATGTAACCTTGCTTACACCTCCATTAGAGTACATCTTGCAGCTATATCAGCATACCTGCAAAACAGGCAACATCAATCCCTGTTTAGGGTTCCCGCAATCAAGGCTTTCATGGAAGGCCTCAAAAGAGTTATTCCACCAAGACTTCCACCTTCTTCAGTCTGGAACCTCAACATAGTACTCATCAGACTAATGGGGCCACCTTTTGAACCTATGCATTGGTGTGAAATGCAATTTCTGACATGGGAGGTGGCCTTCCTTATAGCTATTACCTCTCTCCGGAGAGTGAGTGAGTTACAGGCATTAACAATACAAGAACCATTTCTACAGTTACACCAGAATAAGGTGGTTCTTAGAACAAACCCAAAGTTCTTGCCTAAAGTATTTTCAGCATTCCACATCAATCAGCCAGTGTAACTACCAGTCTTTTTTCCAAAGCCACAGACGGTAGCAGAGAGGGCCCTACATACACTAGATGTCAAAAGGGCAATATTATATTACATAGAAAGAACACAAACTTTCAGAAAAACTAAACAACTATTTGTAGCGTTTTCCCCAACACATAAAGGCAACCCTATATCTAAAGCAGGTATTGCCAGGTGGATTGTAAAATGTATACAGCTATGTCACATAAAGGTAAAAAGAACACTAACTGTTCTCCCTAGAGCTCATTCTACATGCAAACTAGGGGCATCTATGGCATTCTTAGGGAACATTCCCCTAGATGACATATGCAAAGCAGCAACTTGGTCTACACCGCATACATTCACGAAACACTACTCAGTTGACGTGCAGGCAAGACAACAAGCAAATGTGGGCCAGGCTGTATTAAAAGCTTTATTTCAGACTGTTGCAACAGACACTGGTGACCACCGCTAAGGAGGTAACTGCTGTGTAATCTATTCATAATGTAACATCTGCAGCCCATATGCCTCGAACGTAATATGCTACTTACCAGTATGCATCTGTTCTTGGCATAGAGGGCTGCAGAGTGGTACATGCCCTCCCTGCCTCCCCGGAAACATTTGTCTGTTCCAACATTATCTTATTTAGATACACTTACATGGGCATCTCTTTCTGTATTCTATCATACTACTCCATCTAACCCTACTATGGCAAAACAATCAAAGGATGGAGCCGATGCCCATGCGCACTATCACCCAAGGGAGGAGTCACCAGCCTCGTGACTACAAAAGACGTCTCCAAGAGAAAAACAAGTGCAATCATCCGAGCCCAACACCAGATGGTGATCTATGCATAATGTACCACTCTGCAGCCCTCTATGCCAAGAACAGATGCATACCGGTAAGTAGCATATTCCATTTTTAAGACCGTTATCACACTGCGAAAATATGAAATTTTAGCTGCCGCAGTGGAACTTCCTGTCACAAAACCTGCAGCAGGTTTGTCCTTTTAAGGCTCTGGAGCTTTTGAGGTTTTCGCTTGAAAAAGTTTGAATGTCACAAAACCGAAAAGGACACTGTTGTTTTTCAGAGATACAGAGGTGCCTTGGGATGCCACATTTATGCCTGGCACCAACTCGTGGGCGACTTCTGGATGCTCCCCTACGAATAGGGTAAAAGTCCCCCAAGATCATTCCACCCAATTTTTAGTTAGTTTGTCCTACTGCTAACAATTCCACAGTTCACTTCACTTTGAAAATTGTCCTCTTCTGCATAGCCTGTGTGCACACAGTGCTGTGGCCAGGGTTTGGAATAGTCCCCGTCCAATCTGGTCTCTCAAAAGTGATTCTAGGGGTAGCTTTCCTCCCACTTGGGTTGGTGCCAGCCTGGCTAGATGGAAAAAAGATTGGACTGTTGGAGGCATGTGTGCTGTAGATACACATTCTTTGCATACCTCCCATCTAGTGTTGAGTCCGGATGTTTGCAAGTTGTTTTTCTTCGAAGAAGTCTTTCCCAGTCACGAGGTAAGGTGACTCCTCTTTTCGGTGATAGTGCGCATGGGCATCAACTAAATTTTTAGATTGTTTCTTTCCGCCATTAGGTTCAGCTGTGTATTGCTGCGCTCATGTTCAAAACCATTCTTTGGGCTCTCCTTGGTGTGCAGTCCACTGTATCCTCAACGGTAATGTTATCATACGCGTTTCCCTCTCTCCGCATATTGATCGGGAAAGTCTCATCTTTGGTCGATAAACTACACATAACACCACAATGATCTCTGTATACAAAGAAGAGGGACTGTGGGGCTTTTTCCACTCGGGTGGGAGTGGGAGGTCCAGCATAAACGGGGGCCGTCACAAGTCCAAAAAGTGATGTTATGCCGTTCCTCTGGTGGCAGAGTCACAGGTTCAACAGAAGACCGCGTCCCACTACGCCCACTTTGGGTCTATAGTTGGGAATCCATTTGTTGGATTGTAATTCCCTCACACACACTTTTAGGTGTCATGCTTCTTCACATGGGCTGCTCCTCATTGGGTCGGCGGTGCAATACCCAACGGGCTCCCTAAAAAGGGGCACTTTATCGGAGATCTTTTATCCAACAGCTGTATGGTGAAGTGCGGGTGTGGGGCCAGGACCGTGTATATATGCAGTGATGAATTAAAATAGGATTGGGAGTACCTAACATGAATGGATTTATTCTGGGGGATAATAAAGAAAACGGGAAAGGAATATGGAGTCCCGAAGGGAACTGCGCTATTTAACGATTAGTCGAGTTGTATAAACTGAGACAGTGCGCGTGAAAACCACGAAATAATAAAGTTAGGTGCACCGAGAAACAGCGTGTTTCCAAAATATGAGAGGGAACCTCAAAAGATGCAGTGATAAACATAATGCGCAACGAGTGTCATTTCTGCTATAAAATGTCGCAAAGAAATAGTGTACGTAATAAAATATTGTCATGCAAAACAGGTTTAGGAACTAAGGAGATGGTTCCTTTATCGCGTGGGTTGTGCAATGCCTCCCGTGTGTAGTTCCATTAACACTGTTCCAAGATGGCCGCCACAGTCCTTAGTCCTTCCTCGGGTCTTGTCATTTTGTAAGCTTATATAGTTTAGTTGCCAGAGTTTCACGATCAAACACGTAAGTTGTTAATGGAACTATACGCGGGTGGCATTATCGTTACACCGACCTGTACGCGGTAAGACTAACAACGTAGTCCAATATTCGTGTCAACTTGAACTGGCTATTATAGAGCATGTATGGTCAGAGGGCATTAAGGTCATGCAGAATCCGGCAACAGTCATTCCTGTTCTTCCCCGGCTGGAGAAGAAATATAAAGCGCCAAAGGGCAGTCCAGCTTGCTTGATTGGACAACCAAAACCGGAGTCCGTCATTTCCCAAGCGGCACAAAGCAAGTCTAAAAACCCATCAACACCACTTACAACACCGCCAGACAAGGAAGGGAGACGTTTGGACAATGTGGGCAAAAGATTCTCTACCATGGCCAGCCTTCTAGTTCGAGCTTCTAATGCTCCTGCCATCTTGGGAAGGTATGATCGCCAGATGTGGTGCGATTTATCCCCGTTTGTGGATCAGCTTCCAGATGCAGCGAAAGATGAGGCCAGGAAAGTCCTGATGGAAGGAGAGCGTTCCTCTTCGGAGGTGATAGATTGTACTATGGATATAGCGACTACTGCTTTTCGTGCCCTGGCGGGTTCAGCTGTGTTAAGATGCTAGGATTGGCTGCGGGCAACCTGGTTTGGCCAGGAGGTCCCGAACAAAATTTTGGACTTGCCATACGATGCTTTTCGGAAAGCATGTCGATGAAGCTCTTCAAGGCATCAAAAAGGACACTGACACGGCGAAGTCCTTGGGGTCATTGAACTATCGCAAAGTTCCATTCAGAGGTTGGAGAGGTTTTTCCTCATACAGAGGTGGCAACCAACAGCGGTACTCATCATATTCGCAATCCTCCCAATCTAACAAACTCCAATCAAGGCCAAGGCCAGATGGCGTCTTTCTCTCGCCAATCACAGAGAGGGCGTCAAAATCGTCAAGGACGGGATAACTCCAAACGTCAATAGCGGCCTCACGGCTCTTTCTGCTGTTCCTACCCCTCCGATGACATCAGTGGGGGGCAGGATTTCTTATGGTCTAAGGTGTTGGAAAGTTATTACATCGGATCAATGGGTCCTGAATATCGTTCAGAGTGGTCACACGTTGGAGTTTCAAAGTCTTCCTCCAAACAGAGCTCTAGGCGTCAACGAGTCGAAACATCTGGAATTGCTACGTCTCGAAACCCACCAGCTTTTCATCAAGGAGGAAATAGAACCTGTACCTCTCTCTCAAAGGGGGAAAGGGTTTTATTCCAGGTTCTTCCTGGTTCGCAAAACATCAGAAAAATGGCGCCCCATATTAGATCTGCGGGAGCTCAACACCTATCTCATCAAGCTATCCTTCAGGATGGTCACTCTCCAGGATATTCTTCGTCTGCTAAATCCAGGAGACTACATGGCGACCCTGGATTTAGAGGATGCTTATTTCCATGTGCCGATCCATTCAGCTCAATGGCAATACTTGCGCTTCTCAGTAGGGAAGAGCCATTTTCAGTTCAAAGTACTTCCTTTTGGTCTCCGGTCTGCACCAAGGATATTTACGAAGGTGTTGGCCCCAGTGGTAGCATTCCTCAGGAAACAATCTCTGGAAGTTTTTCCATACCTGGACAACTGGCTGGTCAAGGCTCCATCTTTCCAGGAAGCTTCCAAAGCCATTACGACCTGCATCCAACTGGTCAACCACCTGGGCCTTCGGCTCAACAGGGACAAATGGTTCTTCAACCATCCAGGTCAGCAAAGGTTCTGGGATCCATTCTGGACACGAAACGCTGCAAGACTTACCCAACGGAGGAACGTCAAAGCAAATTGATGCTATCGGCTCGCCTCTTGCTAAAGAGGAAATCCCTGTCGGTACGACTCTACAAGTCCCTGCTCGGATCTATCTCATCCTGCATACCATTGATTCCACATTGCAGGCTGCGAATGCGTCCACTGAAAGAGCAGCTCGACAAGTGGTGCCAGGTGGAGGGATCTATAGACGACAGGATTACGGTAACCCCAGCAATGAGAAAAGCATGCGGCTGGTGGTTGGTGAAAGACAACATCGCAAAAGGATTAACTTTCACCCTTCCTCCGTCTCCCATGGTTCTCACCACGGATGCCTCGTTGGGAGGCTGGGGAGCAGTGCTTCAAGAGCTGCACGTGAGCGGTCACTGGGATCCAGTTCAACGCAAGTGCCACATCAACCTGTTAGAGCTCAAAGCCATTCGGTTATCCCTGCAGGCTTTATTTATTTATTTATTTATTTATTTATTATATTTGTATAGCGCATTATCACCGATTGCTCTCTAAGCGCTTGTACATGAGAAACTAATCATTACAGAGTACAGGCAACCGAGTTATTTATATCACACCCCACGCTTCTCGAAAGAGCACCTTAACGAAACCGAACCGCTCAGAGAAGTATTTAATTAGAGAAGTATTTAATTAGAGGCTTTTTTGCCACGAATTCAGAATGGTGCAGTGCTGGTCTGGACGGACAAAACAACGGCCATGCACTATATCAACAAGCAGGGCGGGACGAGATCCCAGACCCTCTCCAGAGAAGCTCAGCTAATTTGGGATTGGGCGATTCATCACAATATTGCTCTGACAGCGGAACACCTCGCAGGTTCTCTCAATAGAACAGCGGATGCGCGGAGTCGTCAGAAATCGATCAGTCACGAATGGGAGTTAGACCAAACCATTTTGGAGGAGGTGTTCTCGGTCTGGGGGACCCCGACCATGAACCTGTTTGCAACCCCGGAGAACACCAAATGCCGATTCTATGCAAGCAAGGATAACCATCTGGGGTCCTTGGGGAACGCGCTTTTGATTGCCTGGTACGGCGCATTCTTTTACGCTTTTTCTCCGATACCTCTAATCCAGAGGTTGATCAGGAAAGCCAAGGTGGAGCCTTGATTGCACCGGCGTGGCCCAAACAGTTCTGCTACACAGAACTCCTCCTGCTTTCTCGGGACAATCCAATTCGCCTGCAGCCGGTTCCTTCTCTGTTGACGAGGTCTCAGGGTCAAGTATTCCATCTGGACCCGAGCTCGCTTCACTTGACAGCGTGGCTCTTGAATACAGGGAATTTCAGAATTTGAACCTCACTAAGGAGTGTAGGGACATCTTTTCTCAAGCTCGAGCTCCAAGTACGAACAGAACTTATAAGGCAAAATGGAAGAGGTTCTGCCTCTGGTGTCAGAAACAACATCTTCACCCTTACACTTCGGCTCCGCATCAGATCTTGCCATTTATACTATCGCTGGCTAAATCTGGATTGGTTTATTCTTCTGTTAAAGTTCATCTGGCAGCCATCTCGAAGTTCAGACGGACGTCTTCAGGTCCTTTCCTTTGGTCCGCTAGGATTGTCAAGCAGTTCTTGAAAGGCCTGTTCAGAGTTTTTCCTCCAGTCCGTCCTCCTCCACCTGTCTGGCAACTTAATTTGGTCTTAAATTCCTTTCTTGGAAGCTAGCTCTTCTGTTGGCATTGACATCGGCCAGACGGATTAGTGAGCTAAAAAAAAAAAAAAAAAAAATACTAAATTAACTTTGTATGTTTTTTTTTTTTGTCATTGTTTTATGCGAGTACATGTCATTAATATATATGTATTATTTCACGTTGTTTTCAGCCCTGACAAAGCTCCCATGGTTGGGGAGCAAAACGTGTTGGCTGTCCTTTGCACTTTGAAAATTGGAAAATAAAAACAAAAATATATATTTTTGATACAACTCTGGTCCTGTCTTACTTCATGCTTGGTGCTGCCTCCAATCTTCTCCAAAGTTTCTATCTGGAATACCAGTGGGACCGAACCGCAGCGGGTCCTGGAGGTTCTCAGCACCACAAGACTAAATACTTTAAGGGACGTTGGAAATTAGAGGTGCTGATTCTTGATCCGCTGTGGAACATTTTTCTTTGGTATGGTTAGGGGTGCCTGATGTCTTGGTACAGTTACTAGAGTCCCGGTAGTGTAGTAGCCACTGGGCTAGCTCTAGGAAGATAGAGGCTGGCCAGCTGCCTATTCACCCAGATACCCTCAGAGGACAGGTGGGTTGTGGTCTGCAGCACGGAGCCCACTGCCACAGTTTCTATGTTCTATTAGGACACCCATGGGGATGCATCTAGTGCAGGACAGGCTAGGATTACGCTGAAGACTGTGAATGTCCTGGGGCAGGAGCCAAGTGTTCAGATGGGAAGTTTTTCAACTGGGCACTCTTTCACTAGCTGTAGATGGTAACTGAAAGCCCCACAGGCTCCCTCAGCACAGGGGAGGGGTCAGGGGTGAAGCAGTCTTGCCTTCAGTGACAATATGGATTTTTTTGCATCTCCCTTGATGCTAATGTTTCTTATCTTGAGCAGCTCTTTACAGTCTCCTTGTGTTTCAAAGTGCAATCGCCTCCACAAGGCTCACAGTCTGCCCGTTCCCTGCTAGAATGCCAAACGATGAACTGAAGCCCAGCTTCTTCAGCCAGACTGACCCATTCCTTTCACTGGTAATCCATCACAGAGACGACACCTCAATTCCAAACACTGTTCCTGAGTCTGAAATGCCGAATGGGAATCCAACCTGCCTGGATTCCACTCCTGAATCTTAGCTTCCTGTACAAAACCTTGTGGAGGTTTTTTGTCAGAAAGGGGGAACAACCTTGAACAACCAATAGGCCGATTAGGCCAAACTTAAGATTCCGTAATTGACAGGCTGTTCGAATCAGGGGGTCTTCTACTTTGAAAGCTGGGTGCCCCTCCAATCCTAGGGCATATTTCCTGCATGTTCACTGCGTGATCAGTGCAAATGAGTAGGGCCCGCTGCACCACTTCCCAGTATTTTCGGACCTGTGCGGCATAACACACTAGAGAGAAATTGTAATGAACCCCATACCTGAAGGCCATGACGGAAAGGAAGGATGTCGTCCCAGCAGAGGGAGTCTGAGCTAAACGCAAATAAGAGCTAGTACCTACCTCAACCCACCAAGCTTTTACAAAGAATAGTAAAAGGGCACGTGGGAGCTGGAAAGTCCAGCAGAACAGGAAGCAGCTGTGCTTATATTAAACATAATTTCTCACCATCCTCACTCAAAACATTGGCTTTCAAAACACACATTTCAGATATGACCGTGTCTAAAAGAATGCAGGAAAGGGAGACTTTACAGACTACTAGGAGGAAGCTTATAAGCAACCCTCCTAAAGTAAACGGGTATAGTTGTCACCACTGTCATTTTCTGTTTCAGCCCAAGCACCTTGCCAGGAGATCAACTTAGGGCACGGACACACTCTCTCCTGAGCCATAAACCACACTTTACGTCCTACCGCAATGTGCCTATGTACTTATAGGTTTCATTGTAAACTGTCCCATCACTGAGCTGCAAAATAGATTCCCTAGAAGTATTAATTTGACAGGTGGCAATTTGTGGCATTCATGGTTAGTAACCAAAATTGCAGTCACAAACCATTGATATATACGTTGTGGCTCATAACTAGCACAGGGATGCCCTATTCACGCTGTCTGAGATTTTCGATTTGGAAGTGGTTTCATGGTATCTTGTAAAACGTTTTTTATGCATAGCAAGTAGCCCTTTGTTGGTTGAAAACCCAGTGATTTTTTTAATTGCCACGTGATTTGGAAGATCAGTACATGCTTCTCATTTGTATTAAAGTCTGCCCCTAAAGTATTTCCAAGTGCAAGCCAGCAAGTGCTGCTGTGATCTAGTACATAGGCATCTATGTCTATCCACTGCTGCCCAGGGTCACATCAGTTCATAAACTGTTACACAACATTCAGTCAGCTGTTATTCTTCTTCAGAACCACAGACAAGAAATCAGTGGAGAATTTGTGATTGTCGGATGCGTTCTTCATTCGATATTAGGGCCAATACCAAAAACGATTCTCAAAAGTCTTTTCTTTGCAGGACAGATGGTGATTTATCAAGTGTCCTCTCCAGAGGAGATCCCTCTAATAGGACCCAATTGCCTCCTGCACTTCATAGTACACAATACTGAATCCCAGATTTCATATATGGTACTCTTCAGGAATGTATGGAAGACCACTGGTCTCAGAAAATAGTTTGTGACAAATGTATAGTCACCAATGACGCTCAACAATTCTTTGCATGGTTGATCAAGAACATACAGAACTTGTTCCACGGAGTCCCTTTTCAGAAATCTCAAATGACAGACTTCATCGTAACAGATGCATCGATTAAAGGGTGGAGAGTTGTCCGTTTGGTGCCTGAAGGCAGTATACATGTTCCTGTAATCTTTCCTTCTATTTATCCACAATTATACTTCTAGGACAGGAGAAGAAAGCTGAGAACTAGATCAGAATGCTACCGGGAAAGGACTGATCTCAGTCCCAAACCTTTAGGATCAAAATCAGAAAAGCTCAGTCACATTCTAGAAAGCCATGAATGGGTGCTAAATAATGAGGACCTTTCCTAGATTTTAGAGGCATTTGGTTCATCACATCTATATTTGTTAGCTACAAAATCCAGACAATACACACTTCAACCAGTTTTTCCATCGAGCCTTCCACTCGAAGCATGACTCAAGAAACTTTGAAGACATTCATATGACTTTCCTCCTGTATATCTGTTGCCTAACTTAATTGTCAAAAACGTACAATGCAACAGAATAAGAAGTCTCATTTCTCTTGGTTGGGGGAGATAGTTGTGGTGGCCAAGCCTTCTCACCTCTCTATCAAGCCACAGTGGAGGTCTTTGGTAATAACACTTGCACCTAAAGATGATTTTGCTCTCATCACTGTTCTCATCTTCCTGCTTCCTCAGTGAGCAGTAAGGTCTACAATATGGTCCGCCAACGCTGCCAGATTATGGGATGGATATCTAGAAAGAGGCCAGCTGTCTGTCTTGCTAGTATCTGGAGAGGTAGGTGAGCACAAGAACGTGCAAAGAATGAACAGTGCTGATTTATTTTCAGTATAAGCTTTTTACTTTGCACATAGCTGCTATTTCTACTTACAAAAAATGGCGCCTCTGGTCAGGTAAAATGTTGTCAATCTTACGTTCTTTTTGCTGAGAAGAAGGTTTCCTGGAGTGAAAGTCTTCTCTTCCACTCACGGTTTCTCCTCTGTCATGCAGGAACTGAAGCCTGCTCTTCTCTCTCTCTTAAAGTTCTGTTTGACAACTTGCTGCAATGGTAGCAAAGTTCTGGCTTGTGTGTAGATGGAAGACAAGCCACACAGACCGAATGTGGGTCTGTCTTGGACATTTTTCTACCACAGGCCGGACACTTTATAAATAAGGCCGGCATTGTGACTGGGAAAAAAGGCCAAAAACCACAAAAAATTGTTGATTTAGTCAGATAATGACTAAAGATGTCGAGTAAAGACAAAAAATTGAAAGAACTACCAGAAGAAAGTGAAATAATATCACCAACTGACGAGCTCAATGCTCCAGGATCCTCACAGAAGGAGCCGGAAAAAATAACTGACCTAACTGTCACCTGTGGTGCATGATGGGAGCCTGGAGGCTCATAGAGGTGTTAAAGGCATGGCACCAGTTTTTTTCCTATTGTTACAATGCAGCCTATCTAGGCTAAAGCTGCCTCTATGATCCTGCCTGTTTTACCTTTGAAAATAAAGGTTGTGTGTTTCAAAGTCAACAAAGGCAGTGCTTTCTTCTTTGCATTTTCATATAATGTAATTTATATGTCTTTATTTAACAAATGTAAAGATTTTTCAGGCATTTGGGGGCAGTCTTTTGAGCCTAGTATGGTTATTTTGGGCTGCATATGTATATGCATATGCATATTATATATATATATATATAGTTAATTTATGTGTATTTATATGTATATATATATATATATCTATATATTCCCAACACACAGTTCCATCCGTGAACTGCTCCGCAAATAAGGACACTCCAGCCCAGTTTCTCGGTCTCCGCTCTTTAGTTTATTTTCTGCGCGCACACACAGTTAACAAGCAAACGCGTTTCGGCGTTGCCGCCTTCGTCAGTGCCAGCCAACAGAGACATTTTTGCGTTTAAATAAAGTTAACATTTCAAAAAACATCACGTGTTAAAAGTAAACATAAAAGAGGCACATAAATTCGTTCGCCTTTGGCAGCCATCTTAGAATGGTTAATTCACCATAAACAATCTAGTGTTCTTCTACGGATTTCATCTCATTACCAAGAATATCATTGTTATTAGCAGTGCGGTTTGCTTAAATTATTGTCAATTTTGCCTTTTATTCGACCAAACATTACTATAAACCACTGTCTATATCTGCTTATCTTGTTTGCATGACCTAGTAATGAGATGTTAACTCCTAGATCCAGCCCTGAATGGGCTTACTGACACATTCTTAGCTTCAGGATGCATCAGTATATAATTCATCAAATGTGCCTCAAGGTATCCTAATTTCTATTCTGCCCTGAATGGGCTAATTATCTTCATCATTTATCATAGAGGGATACCTGATAATGGGATGGTGGGGGCAGCATGCAGTCTTCAAATCAATTCTACAGGCTTAATTAGTACGGGGGGTTCTTTACAGTTCATTGCATAATTGTACTAATTTCTATAGGTGTACCCACATTTCATCTTCGTTGTTCAGGCCTATCGGGTTCTTGGTCTGTAGCATAATGATGTAACGAGACTCCAACTCTCTTAGCTTCCTTACCCAGTCCCCTCCTCTCTCTGTTTTCACCAGCTGATCTAATGTGAAAAAGGATAACAGGTTGCTGTTGCTTTGGTGTTCTTTTTCATAGTGGCGAGCCACTGGGTAGGCTTGATCTTTTAAGTTGATGGCCCTCATATGTTCGAGTACCCTCAACTTAGTCTGTTTTATGGTGCTGCCCACATACTTCTTTCCACATGGGCATACCAGACAATAGACCGTAAACTCTGAATTACAATTTAGCAATTTTGAGATTTGTTTCTTTTGACCCCTTCCCGGCTTTCCTCTTTTTCTTATTCTCATGGTGGCTATTCACTAGATGATCTTTTAGTGAGTGACTTCTGCGGTATGTTACAAGTGGATAGTCCGATAGTGATTTCCCCACTGTGCCATCAGATTTGAGTATGTTCCAGTTCCTGCGTAGGATTTGGAACATCTCAGATGAATTGTCATTGAAATTAGTTATCAATCTCAATGACGTGTCTCCTGTTTTTACTTTATCTATCAGTAGTTCTTCCCTTGGGCGTGCGTCACTTCTTCTCTCTGCCTCATCTAGAACCCCTCTGAAATAGCCTCTTCTTTCAAATCTTTTCTAGACTCTTTTTTGGCCTTTACATACTCCTCTTCTGTGGAGCAATTCCGCTTAATGCGCAAAAACTCCCCTAACGGTATGTTGTTTACTACAGACCGGGGGTGGCAGCTTCCGGCATGCAAAATTGTGTTGCCGGCGGTCGGCTTCCTATACAAAGACGTTTGTATCTTGCTGTCTTGTATATAGACCCTTAAGTCTAGATAGAAAACCTCCTCTTTGCTTATATTGCTAGTGAATGTCAGGTTGAGATTGTTCTCATTGAGGCTTCTGATGTATTGTTCTGCCTCCTCCTGTGTTCCCCGCCACACAATGAAAAGATCATCAATGTAGCGGGTCCACAGGGAAATTTTTTCCACCCACTTCTCATTCTTCTATATATGTAGATATATGCATATTATTGGCTATTGCTCCGGGTCCCCGCACGAGGGCGGGACTATTCAGTGCTTATGACTAATCCTTATATGCAGAAGCCGTGGCCCTGTCCTGTCCACAGCTGTCATGAAGAAGAGAGCTTCGACTGCGTACAACGCTATTCTATTGGAGAGGCCAGTGGCCCACTCAAACCCATGCACCTGAGCGTCCATGTGCACCCAAGCCGCCAGGGGCTCAAAAGCCAGGGCAAACAGGTATGGTGACGGGGCAACCCTGCTGCGTGCTCCTCTGAATCGCAAAGGCGGAGGAGGCTGCGCCCACAACACGAACTGACGCGGTCAGGCCGGTGTACAATAGTTTCACATAAGAAAGCAGTCGCGGGCCCAGATTGAGCCTAGGCAGCAGGGCAAACAGCTAGACCCAACTCAGGGAATCAAACGCCCTGTCCATATCCGCCAAAAGTAAGGCCGCCGGCTCCCCTAGTTGCTGAATCGCCGCAACCGCCAACTGCGCGCTTCTAATATTGTGCCAAGTAGCCCACTGGGGCATAAATCCCGCCTGATCAAGGTGCACCAGCGACGCAATGTGTGGCAGCAGCCAATTGGGCAGCACCTTTGCCAGAACCTTGGCCTCCACATTTAAAAGGGAAATAGGGCGGTAAGATGCATGACATTGCTGTGGGCGCCCGGGCTTGTGGAACACCACCACCTCCGCGTGCCTCCAATCCGGGGGAAGTACCCCCTTGTCCCGCGCCTCCTCCACTACAACCCGGTAGTGGTGGGCCAGCTGCACATTATATGGACGAAAAAACTTGCTCGGAAACCCATTGGGTCCAGGCGCCTTCCCGGGATTCAGTTCTCCCAGCGCCGCTCCCAGTTCCTCATCCGATAAGGGGGCCTCCAGCTGGTCCCGCTGCTCATCAGACAGCGCCTTGGATGGCAAATCTGTAATGAATTTCTCAACTGTGGCAGCCTCCAGGAACTCCCTGGGGGCATAGAGATAGGCGCAGTACTTAGCAAAGCACTCCGCGATGGCCCGAGGATCCATAATCGGGGTTCCCGCAGGATCCAATATTCCCGGTAGGGCCTTGAAGTTGCCCTGGCGATGCAACATTTTCCCGGACTTGTCCCCCCATTGGTACACCCTACCGCGCGTAGCCAGCCAGACCTGATGCGCCGCCTCAATCAGCATGGCTGCACATTCCTGTCGAGCCAGAAGCAAATGGCTCACTCCCAGATCACTCCCAGATTCTCGGTTCTGCTGCACAAGCCTCTCTATGTTCGCCACTGCGCGGGTCAGTTCCTGCCTACGAGCTGCTGCGCACCAAGATATGTCCACCCCACGCAGAGTGGGCTTCTGCCCCTCCCACAACGTGGCCGCTCTGGACACGGATCCCACATTCTCTGTCAAATACTGGGCGATGGATTCTCCCATATGGGCAGTATATTCCGCGTTCTGAAGATTCCACACTGCTAGGAGCCAGCGGAACGGCTGCCTTCCCCGCCAGTGTCTAACTCTATATACACCCGGGAGTTATCCGAGAGACCTCAAGGCAGTATCCTAGCTGCCACCACCCTACCCGCCCTAGCCAGAGGAACAAATATATAATCTAACCTGGAGAAGGATTTATTGCCTGCAGAAAGGTAGGTGTAGCCACGAGCCGCGCCATGTATTGACATAATCCATCCCCATCACAAGAGCATGTAATTTCATCGGCATATCCCCTCTAAGACCGTCTCCGGTCCCCGACCTGTCCTGTGCTACCTGCATGACATTGTTCCAGTCCCCTCCTACTTCCAGTCCCCTCCTCCGCCGTTCAATTAGATTCCATTGTAGCGGGGGTGGAGTGTGCACACTACCCAGTATCAGGGGTTCCTCTCCAATCCTACCCCGGATAAACAGGTAGCGCCCCTGCAAATTGGACCATTGCTGTTCATGTGTGTAGGGGACCCTGCGGTGCACCAATATGGCCACTGCCCGGGACCCCCTCAGGAAGCCTGCGTGAAATTCCTGTTGGAATCCATATTGTTGCAGGCATAAGGCCTTCGTGCCCATGTGGTGCGTCTCTTGTAACAAAAAGTCTGCCCGTGAGCGCTTCGCGTGCTGGAGTATTGCCCCCGCTTGACCTTGTCTAATGCCCCTCTGACGTTCCAACTTAGAATACGAAGACCACCCTGCATTCCATGCCCACCCTCAGACGTACTAGCTATTGGGGAATACCTCACCATGCAACACAAATGCTAAGCCTCTGTGGTGTGTGTGTAGCCGATTTCGGGCCTGTGGTGAAAACTAAAACATCCCCTACCCAACCAACCCCCCTCCCCATACCTCAACCCAAACACTGAAGTATCTGTCGCGGCAGGGCTGATCCCCAGTCCCCAACAGGGGGATGGGCTCCACCCCAACCAATGAATCCCCAGCTCACAGCCCATACACCTCCGATAGGGCTCCCGCCAGCTCACTCCTGATGGTAACACAAGCCCAGTTCAGGACAATCCAGTATTCTACATGTGAAGTTCTGCCACGCCACACCGGCGTCCCCCGCTATTGCTCCAATGTCTGATCTCCCAAGGTAGCCCCCGTCGGGAGGCCGTGCTGCTGGACTGCGAGCGCTGCCTGGACCTTGACCGTCTGTTACTCCTCCGCAGCATAGACCTCCCCGAGCCGCATCACTAATAGAGGAGTCCGACTTTCTTCACAGTGGGGTATGAGGCCTCACCCGCACCGTCTCATCCGAAAGACCTCCTCTCGGCTGTCAAAAGTGGGTGCGTGAGCGAAAGACCACCTGAAGGCGAGCTGGAAAAAGCAGGGCTTATGGAAGTTTAAGCTCTCTCAGCTGCGCCTTGGCGGCCATGAACGACTGGCGCTGCTGCTGAACTTGCCGCGTATAGACGGGAAATATCAGGATACGGGCGTTGTTGTAGAGCAAGGGTTCTTTGGCACCAGCCTGTTTCAAGATAGTGTCCCTGTCCAGGTAGTTCAATAACTTGGCGATGACCCCCCATTGGTACACCCTACCGCGCGTGTCCCCTCTAAAGGTTTCTGCATTAGTGCCCAATGGGCCCACTCCTCTACAAAGCACTTGGATAGAGACTCAGGCGGAAGCCAGCCCTCCAGCCAAGTTGTGAGGAAGCGTTCCATGTTCCCCTCCTCGCAGCCCTCTGGAAACCCAACGAAACTGAGATTATTGCGTCTGGCCTGTCCTCCCGTGACTTCCGCTCTGAGTGTAACGCCCTTTTGGACGGGGCTCCATTGCAGCCACCTTCCGCCTCAATTCCCTGAGGTCATCCTCCACCCCTGAGATGCGGGTTTCGGCTTCGGAGATACGGGACACTGCGTTGCGTAAGTCGGCCCGGCAGGGCCTCCAATCGTCGCTGAGGCCCAGGAGATGAACCGGGGGGACCCTCTGCTCTGCCGCCGCTGGACCCCCAGGGGGCCACCGTGCACCCCCGATGAAAAGGGGGAGCAGGGGGGGGGGGCGAGGCAGCCAACGAAAACCCAGAAGGCCCCCCACGCTGCCCGGTAGTGCCGCCGGTCCCCACCACATTACCGAGGGAGGGAACCACTCGGGAGTGCAGGCCAGCCGCCCCTTTTGACCAGGCACTCTTCCTTACCGTCGCGGTCAGACTTGACCGCCATGCATCCCCGCCTCACCACAGCGAGCCCGTCCAATACTCCGGGCTCCCTCAGGGCTCAAAACTGCCAGACAGTTGGCGGGTCCCCTGCTACCACTCCAGACCGCCCTGCGCCTCTGAGTGTCCGCCGGCCAGGCCCGGCTCCACACTCGGCCCCGGAACTCCGCAGCTGCGCCGCCTCACACTCGTGGGCCCTCTGCACCCAGCCAGGCCTCCCGTCCGCCTCTGCCAAATCTCTGCTCCACAGCGGCTCTCGACTCTTCAAAGGGTGCCAGTCGACAGGGGGGCCAGTACTGCACCCCAGATACTGTAATGGCAGTCTTAGTTAGACCGAATTGTCAAGATAATTGTCGGACAAACGACTGGCTGGACGGAGCCTGCTCAGAACACTTCCGCCATGTTGGCTACCAAGCCACGCCCCCCTTCTTTGGGAAAGTTTAACCAAAAATCTGCAACACATTTCTTTTCAGCTATTTACTCATCAGTAATTTTGCAAAAGCAATCCCGCTAACCCTGCTTCTAATCAAATTCAATAAGAAACAAATAATGGTTCCCTACATAGAAGTAGACAGCCTTTACTTCCAAGGCAAACAAATAGAACTAAAAAAAACCTTTCAGTGGTTTAAACAAGTATCTGTATATTTAGATGCACAAGCCTGTGCAAGCTTCAGGTATATCCATTGCATAACCATACCAATAGATACATTGTACATACAGACTTCAACAAAATGACAGTAGGTGCTCCTTGTAAAGTGAGTAGTGCAGGATAGGTAGAAAAAGTTTGCAGTGTTTTTGTAAAAACCATAAGTTGAATTTGAAAAAGCTTAATTTTTTTAGCAGTAAGCCCTTGTCCCCAATGACCAAATGAGTTGTTCTTCTAGCAAGTATTCATTTAAATCCAACACATGTATGTTGATGTTTCAACATCTAAGCATCAATTTGTTGCGGAGTCATCCGGACCGAAAAAGGTAGACACCTTATAGGTAACTACAATCATGTAAGCATCACTCATGTATGGGAAGTAAATTTGGATCTTTCGTCATCTAAGCAATAAATCCAATATAGCTCACTCAGGATATAGGATGCGCCGCATCTGTCAGTCGCTCCTAATCAAGAACTCGGTCTCGTCAAATTTAATCAAAAATTCCTTCGCTTTTGCCAACAATTATGTTTTGTCTATTAAAAAATGAAAAAAAAAGGAGAAAAATACTCTAAAAAGGGTATTTCAGCCCACCGATTACCATTGGTTAGCTTCATTGGCACTCTTATTTTCTCCTTTTTATTGGCAAATGCGTCTGAGCTTGTCTGCTTCATTTATGTGAATGTTTTTGTTTTCTTCCTTGATGCATGGACTGAGTACTGATTGATTTGTTGATTAGTGTTCTTCTGTGGTCATTGTACTTGGATTGTGTTTTTAGGTCTCGCCTAGCGAATGCAGCGAATGCGTTGCATCGCTTGGCGAGCCTCTATTTTTGTGGGTTTGGTGAGCGAAGGGAGACAAACCATGTGCGCGCACAGACAGGCGATGTGCGCGCCCATGGCGTCTCCTCTGCCTCACACGCTCTCACACTACAAGGCCGACAAGCGCTTGTTGCTTACTGAAAACCTTGATTCGAAGAAACTGTTCAAAGTGCAGCCTCAGGATGTAGAGAAATAAAAGGTTTTTAACATGAAAAATAAATACATAACTACATAATGCAAGGCAGAGTGGTTACAAAGTGGCCAGATTGGTTTTATTCAGATCCAAACACATCAGCCTCACTCTACAGACTTTGCAGTGAGGCGCTACTTTTGTTTTCTCGTCTTTCTTTGAACAACATTGTTTTCCCCAGGTGGGGAAGTGTACCAATCCTGGTTGTATTGCAATACTTGGTTGATGGGCAGATTGGAAAACAAAATGTGTACCATGGGCCTGTGTTTATGGACGTGATCTTTTTAAGCCATACAGCTTACGTTTTGTAGGGATATAAGCAATGGACATTGAAACGGTTGCCTTCAGGGCCCTGTAGTCATGTCCTTAACTTTTCAGGTAAAACCACTCGCTGATTTCTGAATAGTAAGTTAGAGATCGTTAAGGTAACCATGTTGTTTCTGCTTATATTTCACATGCTTTACTTAATCTTGCACTCCCTATGAGTGTTGCTTTAACTTTTTTTACTTTTAGACAGGATATTACTCTTATCAAGTGCATACTTAGAATTGAGCCACATCCAAGTGTTTATAGCTGGCACAATTTGGTTGTAGCTGAAGGCAGTGCGAGTTTCTCTCAGTGGGGCAGTATGGTGTTCAGTGGGGGAGAGGATGTGGCACTATTGCCAGAGCTGTAGATTTTGGAACTGGGGAACCTGGTTCAGCCTTCATGTCCAGTCCACCAGACCACTCTACTGAGGGAGCATATTTCCATGCTTGACTTTTGAAGGCCCCGAAAGACCTTAGAAGACCTGATGTCTTAGCAAAAGCAGGTGTACCCTAGTAGTGTCAATTGTGCGTTAACCCTGAGGGCCTTTCCACCACAATCCATACTAGAGTTCATTTCCTGTCTTGCGGACAGGCCTACAAAGTAGCACACCCTAGAGCAACAGTGATTCAGTCACTGTGACTCTGTCACTGAGGTAACATGAACCTTGAGAAGGTTAGGGCGGTGCGAACTCTGTGACCGCACTGGGTACCTATTTCGGGTGAGTGCGTAGTGTTTGCAAGTATATTATGGTTTAAAAAAACTTGCTGCTTCCTTCCTGGCCTCCAGCAATTTTCAGCAACAATAAAAATGTCATGAAAAAAACTTGCTGCTTCCTTCCTGGCCTCCAGCAATTTTCAGCAACAATAAAAATGTCATGAAAAAAACTTGCTGCTTACTTCCTGGCCTCCAGCAATTTTCAGCAACAATAAAAATGTAATGAAAACGTCGGTGATTAATGTTCTTCTTAGAGAGAGATCAGAGTTTTGACTAGTGAAAGGGTTGACTCCTGGAAAGGTAGCACAGACGGTTAATGTGCCTGCTGCAAAGAACATGTACCATGCATATCACAAAGTGCACATAATATGAACTAGGTTAGTAGGTTACTGCTTTTGTCAGAGAGATCATTTTGTTACTTGCAGTCTATAAGTTAAAATCCTAACTTAGAACAGTGAGCTATTAAACTATACTTCCTACTAGTATGGTTATCATGTGGCTTCTACACCTCGTAGTCCTTTGTCTTATGTAACATGTCCTATACAGTGATTTACACACGCAAATGATTGGCTCTTTGTAGTGTGTGTGATGTAAAGTGCTCTGACACCGTACACTGGTATGAGTGGCGATGAAAATCAAATTAAATGCATCTGAGAAAGAGTGTGGTTATGGAGACTTGAGGGGGACTGTTAAAGGGTGGTAGTGAGGGAGTCTGAGGTGTAGATGATCATTGGGGCCACCAACAAACATTGTTGCACAGGGTGCCCCCAGCACTAAAGCCAGCCCTGCTATCGAGGCCAGTCCCCCTCACCCATTGGTTCCTTCATTGGCCTTGTTTCAGCAGTAGTAGCTGTAACTCACCAAGGATCGGCAATGCAGGATTTGCACACACACCAAACTAAGTTTGCAAACTTCAGTCTCTCTGCTTCATGCACAAGCACTTTGCACATTTGCTACCTGCACTGGAGCCACTGGAATTATGCAGCGATGGGGGACAAAATGATGCCGCGGTGTTGACTAAATTATGCAACAAAAAAAAGGCTGCAGCGTAATGCAATATGTTTTATTATACTTTATTATTGAGAAATTTTTACACGTTAAGTCTCTGCAAAGATTCTGCCTCATCAGTATAACATACAAATGCAGCAGTGAGAAAGGTGATCAGGCAACCTTTGCAAAGGGCCGTCCACTTTGCAGCAACTCAAGTCACGTTTTTTAGTAACTTTTTATCCATTTGAGCTACAAAAATGATTAGTTACAACTGTAAGATTATGCAGTGGATGACTTATTATGTGGCAAATATGGCAAATATGGTTGTAGCTGAAGGCAGTGCGAGTTTCTCTCAGTGGGGCAGTATGGTGTTCAGTGGGGGAGAGGATGTGGCACTATTGCCAGAGCTGTCGATTTTGGAACTAAAAGCCATAATTATGTAGAAAACATTTGCAAACTAGGATATTTTGCAATTCATGTTTGAGCTACTCTTGTGGAAGAAGGGAGGAGAAGTGCTAATGAGTGAAACTGCATGGCTTGGAGACAAATGGCGTGTGATTCCACTTTTAAGCATATTTGGGACATTGTGTGATTGGAAATATCTCACTTTGTGAATGTATTTAAATGCCAATAACTCCTATTAAACCGTAAATAATCAAGTGTATCCATATGTTGAATTAAAGAACACAAAAAGCTGTAACTGGTCGGTGAAATGCCAAAAAAATACTATTTTATTTTATGTTTGGCACATTCTGGCCACACCTCTGACTCCGCCCACTGAACCAATCCTTGGGTTGTCCCTGCCCTCGGAGTCTCCGCCCACAGTTCCCCTTTTTTCCCCCCCCTCCCACTTCGACCACTGCATACATGTAGTGAACCGCATCAGCACTAGAACTCCCCTTGTCCTTCCGCAGGACCAGGGTGGAACATGAACCCCATTCTTTGGACAGCTTCACCCTCACGGTGTAACGGTGCCCACCATGGGTGGTAGCAAAGTGCGAACCGGGCTCTTCGAACGGAAACAAGGTCCCTATACAAGGCGGTATTTACTTTGCTTTTGTTATCAACACACAACAGTGCCATCTTCTGTAGAATTTTCTGCTCTGCCCAACCTCCCCCCTCCGCTCCGGGGGGTCTCCCCGCTCCACCATGCAATAAATGTACCGCCATTTGAAGGTAATTGTCCTGTGTAATTCGTAAGCTATTGTGGCACACAATTACGCAGTAGTAAAAGCATTTATGCCTGCTACGTAATCTTTTGTTGAAACCTGAATGCCAAAAACACAGTAATTGTGGGCTGTAAGAGTATGCTTACCAACGAAAATGCCTTTGTAAATTGGTCCCCAAGTTGTTTTAGTCCCCCGTACCCCAGAAAGTGAACATTCAGCATTTGCACCCTTAGGATCTTTGCCAGAGTGCAAAAACTGGGCTGGAATCGGAGCAGGTTGGCGCTGGGGCGCAGCTCCCAGGAATGTGTGCAGCCTGTGTGGGCCAGGCTGTTTCAGGCTACCTCTTGTCCATGTATCTGAGCACAGATCTCTTCTTTTGCATTCATGCTCTGTGAAATCGAAAATTCTTAGACTACCTGCGCGTTATTAAAGCTTTGGTGCACAATTGTTACCCCTCTCACATTTTTAATTAAACTATTTATAACTCAAAGTAAATTCACAACATCGTTTATTCGTCCAGGCTTAACCTGGGCAGCCTGCCACCCTGTGCATCCTTATTTTGCTGACCTACATCTGGTTCGAACTTTAGTTTGGAAAAGGGTAGGGTAGGTGTTGAGGGGTCATGCACTTCCTGCCGTAATTTGTATATTATCTGCAAGTCTTTCACTCCAATCCAAGTGCCTGATTAGTCATTTATTGCCTTTCATTGTATAGCACTTAATACCGTGGCGTGGGCTTCAAAGAACTTTGAATAGTAACACTAGTTATTACCTATCGACACCGGTACCCTTTTTACTGGCTTTGGTAAGATGGGAGGTGGTGATGTGAGTCCAGCTTGGTTTTTTGAAGGGCTGCCCTCCTTCCCCCCCACACCACCCACCCCCACCATATCCTCGTTTGTTACATCCAAGGGAGCTTCCCCCCGCTTTAATGTGATAGATTAGTGAGCTGTTGTATCTGTGTGTCACAAGTTGCAGTTCAAGCTGGACAGCCTTTCATCTTTTAGCTGTCGAGACCTTGTGTACCATTCATTCGACAAGTGTTTTTCATCAAATGCTTTCTGAGACCATTCATAATGTGATAACTGATATGAATTTTCAAAAATATCAAGGCCCTTGTGAACATAGCAGAGAGGCAGCCCCTCTTTTTAGGTCGAGCCTGGGCAGCGCATGCGCTGCTCTGGGAGGCATGCTGTATTCAAGTATGGACCTGAAGCGCCGCCCACTCTCCATATTGTTCATTGGCTTGTGTCATCGTCCACTGTGAACTGTGGCTTTTCATTGGTCAATAGGCTTAGTTGTCCCTCCTTAGCACCACCTTGTCTTATTTTGTAACCTCCCATAAGGACATCCCTGTTACGTTTGTTGTTACACGGTAGGCTTTAATTATAGCTTCCAAGCACTATTTTCTTAAATCGCTTTGTACACGCTCTGTCATATCTCTCCTACCACTTAAAAAAAAAAATCTTTATAACAAGGGCGCCAAACGCATTTGCAATGCTAAAGGTCTTGAATTTGCGAGAGTTTGAGCTATTGGCATTGCAAATGAGAATGCCTTTGATTTATCGGTTTTAAAAATAAAACATATGTAAAAGGCTTTGTCATTTACACTGACAATAGCTCAATCTCTTGTAAATGCGAGACCTATTGCATTGCAAATGCCTGTTTTTATTTCCATCTCACTTTTTTACCTGCTTTTATGTCCCTTTGTTTTTGCTTTTTTGTCTTGGGCCAGTCGCTACGCTTACTTGTTGTTTGCTATTAGTCTGAGAGATGGGGTTTATGATGTGCCAGGAAGTGTGGTACCTTGCTGTATTTGGGTTATGTGTGTGACTCCGTGTGAGGCACGGTGCAACCAGGATAGGGGAGATATCCTAAAACTGCTATGTCTGTGTGGGCAGAAACAAGATTCCTGTGCACACTTTATTGGGTAAGTATGCTATTATTCAAAGTCTTTGATACCACAATTACTCTCATAGATTGTCCATTCAAGATTAATAGCAACTTTTCAATTCATTTAATATTTAACTTTGGCAGACACAACCAGCCAACACAGGTTTCAGCACAATGGGAGGTATCCCATGACTTCTTCCGGGCTCTTTAACAGAACACGTATTGTGTTTTCATGGAGTCGCCTCGCTGGTGATAATTCCGACTCGGCTGGTCTGGGTTAAGCAAACGAAGAAAAGAAGTACGTTGAAGCCGAACATCCCCTGTGTGGAGATCTTGTGTAGAAAGTGCCTTTTAAGAGTTGATCGGCGGATGCGCTGTCAAAAGATACCAAAAAAGCTGAAAGCCTAGCCTTCAGCTTGGGGATCGATTAAGCGGCGAGTGCACCGTCAACCACAATAGTCTGCTTGCGAGCTGATGTCAGAACCAGGCACTGGTCCTCCTCTGTTGTTGTTTGCTTTCCACATTATACAAGACTTCATTTTCCAGTCTTTTCCGAGCCGCATAACAACACAATGTATTACATTTTAATAAAGTTACCCGTGAAAACATTCTCTAGGAGTGCATTTGTTTGTCATACTCCGTTTAGTCTCATTCTGTGTGACGACACTTTCCTACCCAATTTGTGAAAGCCAACATCAATTACATGTTTTTAAATTGTACCAGCTGGTGATATCAATGTTTGTCTAAATGCATGTGTATGCATGCTGCTCCCAGTTTGTTGGTTGTACGCCTCAATAACATGCCATACCATACACATAGCATGGAATACTATTTAACAGGCCATGAAATACCACTCCATAACATACCATAACAATACTATGCCATTCTATTTCTAGAATAGCAACCTATACCACAGCATACTATACAACAAGATGCCATACCATATAATACCATACTCTAGAATAACATTCCACCCCGTAACATTCCATGCAACAATAGCCAAAAGTATGCCATACTATAAAATGACAACCCATACCATACTTTACTGTACAATGACACTATCATATCATATATGTTATCCAGGCAAGTGAACCTCACCTTTTGTCCTCTGCGCACCCCTGACTCCTCACCTCCCGTTACCTCTACTCACCCCTGAACCCTCAAGTCACCCTCACCACCCTATGTCTCTACCACCCATAACCCTCAAGCCACCTTTACTTCTACCCACCCTTGAGACTTCGTCATCATCCCCACCCTTTACCTACCCCATAGCCTTCAAGTCAGCCTTAACTACCGTTACCTATACCCATCCCTAAACCCTCAATGTCACTCTCAACTCCCTTTACCTCTACCCATGGCAGAGCAGTCCTGTCACCCTCACCTACCTTTACCCATCCCTCAATTCTCAAGTCACTCACCTCCCTTTACCTTTATCCACCTTGAACCCTCAAGACACCCTCACCTGCCTTTACGTCTAGTCACCTTTGAACCCTCAAGTCACCCTCACCACCCTTTGTCTCTACCACCCATAACCCGCAAGCCAACTTTACCTCTGTCCACCCTTGAGACTTCGTCATCATCCCCACCCTTTACCTAACCCATAGTCTTCAAGTCACCCTTTACCTTTATCCACCTTGAACCCTCAAGACACTCCTCACCCTTTAAATGTACCCACCCCTGACCTCTCAAGGTGCCATCACCTTCCTGTACCTCTGTTCATCCCTCACCTTCAACTCTTGTCACTTTACCTTTGCCCACCTCTAAACCCTGAAATCAATTTTTTTTTAAAAATGACATTAAAAGTATGTTGTTAAAAATACCTGTATTGTAAAGTGCTGCGAGGTAAAGGTACACATATCTGATCAGTACTTACCTGCATGGTAAAGATTGGGTGGTAAAGGCTACAAGGTAAAGGCTGGGTGATAGAATCTGCCAAGTAAAGACTGTATTATAAAAGCTGCAAGGTGAAGGCTGTTTCCCCTCTGGCAGGATACTAATGTTTTGGGGTCACTGTTATGCTCTTCCATTTGTATGGTTGCCACCATTATCTCCTAGGCAGTTTCCCCTCGCTCACTCCCACATCCTATACTTTAGGCCTTGCCTGAGACAGCATGTGTGCTGTCTCTTGCAAGGCATTTTGTTTACTTAGGAGGCTTGGAGAATCATTGCTTTCCATTGTTTGCCTTTAGCCACACTTCTCTTTGGTCAGCAGTGCTGGCTTCACTTCCCTACCCTGGAGCATGGCTCAATGACCGCTTTCCTTGCCCCCTGCCCTTCCACTGTATGCTTCTTTAAGAGATAATATTGTTCTCTTGTAGTTGCACCCTCTCCTCCTCCACCCTCTTGCATTGTTGCGTGCCCTACCCCCCACACTCCCCCTCCATTGTTGCTTGTCCAAGCCCCACCCTCCTCCTGCATTGTTGCTTGTCTGGCCTGCCCAACTCCCATTGCTGCTTGCCCCCTCCTGTCCTTCCAGAATAAATAAGTGCCCAAAAGTCACAAAAACTGGTGTAAAGTGGCTCCAAACTTGCACATGGCACTGCGCTTCCTATTCTGCATGGCTTTTTTTGGGCACCCTTTATACGGGGCTAAAACTGCAACCTTCAACTCTGACGAGTGAAGGTAGAGCGCAAGCCCCTGTGGAGAAAACAGATCACTGCTCCTTCATGTCAGCGCTGGCCGTGTTATAGCATTTTCCCATCGTAACTTTCAGCGATACTGCATGGCAGCCACGATGTTGCTGTGCAACATAGCTAAAAGACACTGAAAGCCAATAGCTCTACCATACGTGTAATCCATTGACTCTGCCACTTTTTGTTTAAGAGAAATATAATTTTGCTGATTTGGATGCTTAATTGAGAAACAGTTGCCCTTTATGGATGTGTTCATTATTTGAGTGCATTTTCAAATTAAAAAAATATAATATACTGTTAATAGGTACAGAAAGAATACTGTTGATAGAAAACAAGGTTACATAGAAGAAATCTTCTTATTTTAATAAGTGAATACCTTTTGTGTAGCAGAACCACAATTCAAGTGCAAATTCCACCTGAACATAGGTCAGGAAAGTACAACTTCTAAAAGTGTAGTGCAGTCCCTGATTAGAAGTAGATCAATGTATAAAACAATTTCTTTGGTTTTCTTCTCTCTGCAGTCTGACCTCACTATGGACAAAATATGCGCTTTAGAAAACAGCAAGAACTCTGACCTGGAGAAGAAGGAAGGAAGGATTGATGATTTATTACGGGTAAGAAGTTTGTGTCGTTGTGAAAAAAAAAACTTTGCTGATGAAAAAAACTGTTCAAAACTAGCTGAAGTAGTGCTTGGACTGAGGTACTTTAATCATGTTGTTTAGGCAGTAGCTCTTCATTGTAATAGAATGAATTGCTGTTGGTTAGTACTGGACAATACTTTAGTTGAGCTTTGACGTCTCTTCTTTTAAGATTTGATTTTAGAATAAGTATGCTGCATAGGTTGTTTTTGTAGCCCCAATGTTGAAATGGCATATGTCACAGGAAAAACACTGGTCTCAAACAGAATAATAAATGGGATATTGAAAAGTTCTTTAATTATGGTCCATTGGCCTTACCAAGAAAGAGTCACAGAACAAGAAGTAAAATGTTCTAAATAAAAATGAAAACTTTGGAGCTGCTGTAAAGGAATTTTTTTATATCTGTTGAGGATACAGAGGCAACATTTATGCTCATGTTTGTTTACTGTAACTCCACGACCAAAAAACAAAATAACAAAAGAGTCTTTTGAAGTAAAGTACAATTCGGTGAGGTACTAAAGGAGTCTACTCTGTAATGTCCTCAAATTGCCTGGTTTCCTCATGCATAGACCGAACTTCTAAGCTCCCTAAACCTAAGTGTTCTTGTTATATTCCTCTGTTCATATAAATAATCACAATTTTATGTCTTCTGGAAATTTAGGGTAGGAAATTGATTGCACATTGGATTTAGTCATCATACCAAATCCATAGTTCAAACAATAAACATGTCTTCACAAAATCAAACAATGAACATGTCAGATTATCTTTTGTTTGCTATTTGTAAAGGTCATTAGTTGGGACCTAGCAAATAAATTAACTCAAGGCTTTGTTCATGTATCAAAGGTTAAATATGCCTGGTTTCCAGTGATTCATTAATCTAATCTCCCAAAAGCAGCTTGCAAGCCAAGGGATTTGCTTCTGTGGGGACTCTCCACACCTGGATATTCCAGCTGAAATGGTGACTTTAATGAAATTAACTGACCTGGAGGCCAAACCTTCACCTGTCAGCTCTGAAACAATAGTCTTTATATTCACCACGTCTATCCTCAAGACCCCATTCTGGGCACCAGCTGATCCAGAGCGTCCATGCTGATCCGCGGTTTTGTAGTGGTGGCAGTCGACCAAGTATGTTGAATGAGAAATGAAGCCTGTTCTGAATAATAATGCGTTTTGTATATCGCTTGGTTACTCCAGACTATGTGTCCTCGCACTGAGTCCCTGACCAACATACAAATAGATGAACAAGAATCAAAAGACAATGGGGAAGTATGAAGAGGTATGGAACAGCAGGTTTTCAGTTTGCTTCTGAAAGATTTTCCCAAGGGTGCCGCTCTCAGATCATAAGGAAGGGAGTACCACATTTTGGGCCCAAAAAGCAGAAAGAGCATGCCCCCAGTCTGGCTTTCATTGTCCAAGGCAGCCTGACTAGTTTTGCTGCAGAGGATCTGAGATAGCGACAAGGGATGTATGGCTGAATCATGAAATGCAGGTATTTGGGGTCTTGCTGGTGAAGAATCCGGCGGCAGAAGCACATGGCTTTAAATGTAAATCTTTGGGTTACTGGAACCAGAGCAACGGTCGCGAACTTCCCATGCAAGGATCATCTGGGGAGATTAAGCACAAGCCTAGCCGCAGCATTTTGAACTCTCTGAAACGAGTTGAGACTACCTTTAGTGGCATCTGAGGTACAGGACATTGCAATAGTCCATTTGTGAAGTAATTGGAGCATGCACGATGGTTTTATGAGACTTTGTTGGAAATAAGTCTAAGATTTTTCTAAGGGCCTTAAGTGTACCGAAGCACTTGCCCACAATGTTTCTGATCTGATTCTCGAAGGAGAGTTTGGAATCAGACTAAACTCCTAGATTTTTTTACTTTCTGTTTGGGTTCCGGGGACTGACCAAGAGGAGGTCCAGATCAAGGGGGATTTCCCATAGTCTCCAGTAAACCTCTATGCCATCTGCCAAAGATAGCCTTTCCAGCATCAAGTGGAGATGCTGTTGAGAAACTATGGAGAGTCCTTGAAAACTTGGGACCTTGAGAATGACATCATCAGATTCACATGTGCATTCTAGCTTCTCACCTAAACTGCTTTTATTCGCAGAGGAGTACCTAGTTGATTGTTCTTCCAAGGGCATTGTCAACCCAGTTCTAGCCTCCTTTTGAAGCTAGTTGGTAACTCGGTAATCAGCCTCAATGCAAAAAGGTTTATTGCACAAAGATTTCACCTGTTCTCCCGCAATTTCAACAGACTGAAACGGTGTGTTTGTGGCATGTAAGCTGTAGATCACATGCTTTGTACACTCCTGCCATCTAGTGTTGGGTCCAGATTTTTGTTAGAAGAAGTCTTTTCCAGTTCCAAGGCATAGTGACTAATCCTTTCGGTGATAGTGCGCATGGGCATCAACTCCATTGTTCGATTTTCTTTTTTTTTCCACCATTGTGTTCGGACGTGTATTGCTGTGCTCCGGTTTGACACCGTCCTTCGGGTCCCAGCCGTGCGCAATCCACTACCTTAGACGGTATTGTTTCTTGATCGCATACTCCCCTGCCCCAAATGCCGAACAAAAAAAAGGTTCCGGGCCCTCCTCTGCCTTTGGGCCAAGGTCGGCACTGAGAAAATGTTTTGAACGCCCTGACCTCTGGCCTGGCGCTAAAAAATATGTCAAAGCCTTCCAGCTTGGGACCAAGTCGACCACTTTCAGGCACCGAACCAAAATCCTCGGCACCGATATCAAAACCAAAATCTTCGGATCCGAAATCCTCTGCTCCGAAATAATTGAGACTGAAAACCTCGGCACTGAAAATTCTGGCACCTACAGACAAGACAGCTTCTCCTCCATCCAAAGATCCTCAGTTGGATGTCCCACCATCCAATACGGTCCCAAGGTAAAAATAGCTTGTCATTAACCCTAAGATAGGCCATCTTTATGCAAAGCTACCAGCAAAACGCAAGCCAGAACACGAGGACTCTTACTATATTCCTCTTTAAAGAAAGAATATGGGTAAAAATACTACTCCACCTCCCCTTTCACCTTCTTCACCAATAGATCCAAATTTGCTTATTACACCCACAAATTCACCACAACCTCTATCACCTGATCACCAGGATGATGGGGATGCACCAGAGGACAATAAGCCTGATCCATGGATCGATTATAATACAGATCCTGTTCCTGACAACAACCCAAATTTATACCATTCAAAACCTTCTCCAACAGACAATAAAGTAGGGTTTTAGAACTAGTCAACTGAGCTGCTCAATACCATGGGGTACAGCTCCATAAAGAGGTTCGTAAAGAAGACTTTTTATTGGAAACCATAAGTTCTTCTAAAAAAACAACACATACACTGTCTGTGCTTAAGGCTATGCTTAAACATGCAGATAACATATTTAAAGACTCAGTGCGAGCAAGGATTATCACACAAAAAGTAGACAAAGTGTAAGGCCGCACATACAGACCCAATTTACTTTAGGGGTCAACTTCCATTCGACTCCTTAGTGGTTTCAAATGCTCGTAAGCAGGCAAATTCACAAACAGGAGATGCCCCTCCTCCTGATAAGGAATCCGAGTTAATAGATGCATTGGGCAAAAGAGCAGCAGCACAGGCAGTCAATAATTGCCGTATAGCTAACACCCAGGCACTGTTAGCTAGATATGACAGAGATCATTATGATCAATTGTAGCAATTGTTCCAATTCTTGCCAGATGAGCACAAAGCTAGGGCACATGATTTAATCCAAGAAGAGAAACTCATTTCCAACTCTTCCATCAGGTTCACGCTATTGATGCAGCTGATACTGCTGCACCCGCTATGAATACCAGCGTTCTGCTTAGAGGAAATGCCTGGCTCAGAGTTTGAGTTTAAACCTGAGGTTCACGCCTCTATCTTAAACCTAGCGTTTGGCAAGGAACACCTATTTGGACTTGAGGTAGATTCTTTTTTTAGAAAAAATGAAGATACAGATGTTTCCAAATCCATGAGAGCTTTGCTAACAACTTCTAATCGGGGTTCCTTTCGCCGCCCCTTTTACAAGGGTGGCTTAAATACCCTGCAAACAGACAGTCCCTCCACTTCATTTAGAGGTAGCAATCAATGAAACCTCCTCAAGAGGTTACGTTCGAGGAGGATTTTGAAGAAACAGTGGCAAGGGAAGAGGTAAAAGTAACACACCTCATACTTCCCCTGCCGCAAATAAACCGTGACTTGTCTCCTCTTCCCCCAGATCATTCCACGCCTGTCGGGGATGTCTCTCTCAATTTCTCCGTCTGGAATACTATCACTTCAGACAAATGAGTATTACAACGTATCTAATATGGTTATTGCCTGGAGCTTACCACCAACCCTCCAAACATTCCTCCACGATCACACAAACTGTCTCCGGATCATCTACACCTCCTCAAACAAGAGGTGCAGTCTCTTCTACAGAAGGGAGCTATAGAACCTGTCCCATTACAATATCAAGGGACAGGCATGTACTCTCTTTACTTACTCATTCCCAAAAAGGACGGCTCTCTCAGGCCTGTATTAGACCTATATATTCATTCCGCTCACTATGCAACAGGTCCTTTCTCTCCTACAGTAAGGCGACTTTGTCTACGCTAGACTTGAAGGGTGCATACTTCCATATTCTGATACATCCCGCGCATCGCAAATACCTCATGTTTGTCGTTGCGGGCAATCACTACTAATTCAAAGTGCTTCCGTTCTGAGTCACCACTGCTCCCAGAGTGTTTACAAAATGCCTAGCAGTAGTTACTGCTCACCTGCGAAGACAACATATTCATGTATTCCCATACTTAGATGAATGGCTCATCAAAGCCAGTACGTACCAAAGGTGTCTCCAACACACACAAAGCATACTGCATCTGCTGCTCAGTCTAGGTTTCAGTCAATCTGTTGAAGTCATGTCTACAACCTTCAATGACACAAACATTTTTGGGGGCCACTCTGGACACTCAAAAAGCTCTGGCCTTTTCAAGTGGGGCCACAATCAAAAATATTCAAGCTCTGGTCTCAGTTTTATTCCCCTAACCCCCCCCCCCCGCCCCCCTCACATTTTTAAAGAAATAGGACTTGCCCTCCCTCAAAGTATCCTCCCTCTACTAAATAAATCACTTGCGCAGGGTAAGGTTCCTAGCAGATTTAAGCATGCCCTCCTAATCCCTTTAACAAAAAAATCTGGCATTGATCCACATGACCTTACAAATCATAGGCCGATCTCCCTCTTACCCTATTTATCAAAAATTCTGGAAGCCCATGTCTCTAACTGTCTCTCGAATTTTATTGAATTAACTGAATATTTAGAATTAAATCAGGCAGGTTTTCGCCCATGCCCTTCGACCGAGACAGTGATACTGGCGGTCCAGAATACCCTGATATCTAACACAGATAAAGACGCTCATCAGGCATTGGTACTCCTAGATTTGTCGGCTGCGTACGACGCGGTTGACTATTCCATTCTTGTCACCCGTGTCGAGCAGGCCGGCCTCAGGGGCCCTGCTTTGAGCTGGCTGAAGTCTTTTATCTCTGAACGTACTCAGTCTGTTAGATTGGGGACATTTACAGCACCAAAAACTGCTTTTAACTGTGGTGTCCCCCAGGGATCATCCCTGTCCCCATTGCTTTTTAACTTATATCTACGCCCTTTGTTGTACTCTTTGAAAAATCATAGAGTTACAATTTTTAACTATGCAGACGACTTGCAACTTGTATTCTCACTGAATTCCCCTGATGCTGTGGTGGAATTTCAGGAAACTATGTCCCATATCCAGAGATGGATGAACCTGAATCACCTCAAACTTAACTCGGGCAAGACAGAATTCATCTTGCCCGGGAAAAGCGAAATTAGTTGGGGTCCCCACTTCTGGCCATCGGACATGGGAACTCCACCCACTAAATCCCTCACAGTTAAGAGCCTAGGGGTGACCCTCAGTGAGGATCTCTCGCTAAAAAGCCATGTAGGGATGGTAGTCTCATATAGCTTCTTTCAACTAAGAAAAATAAAGAAAATCTCCCATCTCTTGACTTATTCTGCTCTGATTCAGGTAACTATTGCTCTCGTACTATCTCGGCTTAATTTTTCAAATAGCCTGTATCTTGGTCTTCCAGCAGGCCAGTTGAAGAGATTACAATATGTTCAGAATCAGGCAGCCAGGCTTATCTGTAAACAACCGAAATGGCAATCCATCAGACCAGGACTGGAAAAGCTTCACTGGCTGCCAGTGACCCAGAGAGTTGCATTTAAAGCCGGCTGTATTATTTTTAAGGTGTTGCAATTCATAAGGAATTTGGTTGGCAGATAGATCCCTTCACGGAACCTTCACTCGACCCATCAAGAACTGCTAATGGTCCCTCCATATAAGAAAAACGACTAGGTGGCAGTATTTTTCACTTTCTTGCCGCCTCCTTATGGAACTCCTTACCAATGTCATTAAGACAGAGTAACGATCTTCTCTCCTTCAGACAGGCCTTTAAAACCTGGCTTTTTAGACAGGCTTATTTTTAATATAAATTGGGGTGAACATACTTTTGTCCAATCTACCCAAGTGTTACGCTGTATTTTCAAAAACTTCAGTAGTGCCATGAAGCCTACGGGCGTACGTGCGCTGTATAAATAAAATTTGACATAACATAACATTCCAATCACTCCCTCCAAGCACAAGTATTCATGCAGTTATTCGGAATGATGGCTTCTTGCATCGTAATTGTTCCACATGCAAGGCTCCATATGTGTCCCGGTCAGGAATGCTATACTTTCAGTGTAATCAGTCACATGGTCAATTGAAAGATCTGGTGCGGCTGCCCCCATAGTTATCTGCAGCAGTGGAACCCACAAAATGTATCCAAAGGGCAGCCATTCATCGACCCGATTCCAAAGATTATCCTAACAGCATATGCATCACTCACAGGCTTGGGAGCTCATCTCCAGACTCACTGTTCAAGGGTTGTGGAGTCAGAAGAATAACTGCTTCATATCAGTCAACTGGAACTGCTAGCAAAATTCCTAGCGCTGAAAGCATTTCAGACCCACCTTATATAGGCAAAGCTTTCCTAGTCTGCACAGGCATGACTGCTATGTATTATATACAAAAACAGGGGAACAGGGGAGATACACGCTCTCCCAACTCTCACATCTCACGCAGACCATTTGGAGGTGAGACATCCAACAAAACATGTGTCGGCTAGCTGAACACCTACCAGGAGAGAACAACCAAATAATAGACCTGCTCCTCAGACAACATCAACAGATCCACAATTCTTCCAAACTTGGGGGTTTCCAGTAATAGATCTGTTTCCGACTCACCTAAATGCAAAATGCCCAAGCTTTGCCGTGAGAAACACACACGCATTATCCAAAGGCAATGCCTTATGGGTTAAATGGTCAGGGATATTTGCCTACACTTTTCCGCCTCTCCCACTCCTTCCACTAGTGGTTCGGAAGCTCAAGAAAACATCCCTAACACTAATCCTACTTGCTCCCACATGGGCCCGTCAATCATGGTTCACAACCCGGTTTGAGCTTTCAGTAGTACCGATCCCAAACTACGCCCACACCCAGGCTCCTCACTCAGAGCCATGAAGACATGAAGTATCCAGATCCAATGGAGTCGAACCTTGCAATTTGTTTTCCTGTGGTCATAGAGTTTGGTTATCTGAACCTTCCACCTGACTATGCATATCATTAAGGCCTGAAGACCTACTGCAGGGGTACTCATATTACGTTGGCGGCCCGGCAAGCCTTCCTCGGCGGCCCGCGGACCGTCCAAACATCGTACCCGTGTTTTAATGTATATATATTTTTTTAAGTGTGTCAGCAAAAACTCCTGCGGCAGCGCAAGTCAAGATACTGCTGCTCTGTGGGGGTCGGGCCGGGCGATTCCGTGGAGCTGCAGGCGCCTACGAGGTGAACAAAGCCTCATTAACATGGGAATGGTCTTTTAAAGACCTGTCAATTGCTCGGGTGCGGCTGTGTGTGTGTGTGTGCCCGGAAACTGTCTCAGCCCAGGCACACACAGGCAGGATGAGGTGAAGGTGACAGATTGAGAAGGAGGGAGGAAGAGGGGGAGAGAGACAGTGGCACTGAGCGAATCACATGTATTGCACAGATATGTGCATGCCATGTCACAGCATATGCATTATTGATACAAGCTGTCCACAACTATCGTAATCCTACGGATCCTGATGTGCTCATACCTGTTTTTCTTGTCTTTAATTAAAATCAAATAAATAAATATTTGTTTGAAAACACCTTTCCCTTCTGTCTCAACTTTCACTGCCCTGGAGCATCGCTCTCGTCATTCCCACATCCAATGCACTCGGTTTCTCCTTTCCCTTCTCCCTCACTCGTCCTCTCTTCAGAGTCCGGTGTCTGCTGTGGTCACCGATGCTGCTGAGCTTTGCTGCTCCCCTCAGAGCTTCTCTGAAAGGCTGGGGCTTAGGACAGATACACATCGCCTTTCTCCCGACATACACTAGGGTGAGTGTTGGGGGCTTAGGAAAGACACACATCTCCCTCCCTGAGGGAGAGCGAGGGAGAGGCAGACAGAGGGAGATTGAGGGAGATCGAGGGAGAGTGTGGGAGAGTGATGGAGATCGAGGGAGGGAGACAGAAGCAGACAGAGGGAGAGCGAGGGAGGGAGAGCCAGACAGAGGGAGAGCAAGGGAGAGGCAGACCGAGGGAGAGCGAGGGAGGGTGACAGAGGCCGAGGGAGGGTGACAGAGGCAGACTGAGGCAGAGGCAGACAGAGGGAGAGCAAGAGAGGGAGACAGAGGCAGACAGAGGGAGAGCGAGGGAGAGAAGCAGAGTGAGTGAGGGAGACCTCAGAGTGAGGGAGACCTCAGAGTGAGGGGGAGACAGAGGGAAGGAGGGAGAGGGAAGGAGAGAGAGGGAGACAGAGGGAAGGAGGGAGAGGGAAGGAGAGAGAGGGAGACAGAGGGAAGGAGGGAGAGGGAGACAGAGTGAAGGAGGAAGAGGGAAACCGAGTGAGGGAGAGGGAAACCGAGTGAGGGAGAGGGAAAAAGAGTGAGGGAGAGAGAAAAAGAGTGAGGGAGAGGGAAAAAGAGTGAGGGAGAGGGAAACAGAGTGAGGGAGAGGGAAACGGAGAGAGGGAGAGGCCAGCCCCTGCCCCCTCCCCCACTGACCCCGCCCCCACCGGTGCGACCCTCTGCCACAAACCACACTGTAAATTAGCCCCCGAGAGAAAGTTTGTGAGTACCCATGACCTACTGCAAGGACTTGCTATGCAGCCAAATGGAAACGGTTTGTCGTTTAATGCAATACCAACAATATCTTCAAATCAAATTCTTCAGTTCAAAATACCATCTGCTACTTGTTGCACTTAAAACACTCAAATCTAGCTTACACATCCATGAGACTACATCTGGCTGCAATTGCTGAATATTTGCAATACAGACAGCATTTGTCAGTTTTCAGATTGCCTGTGATCAAAGCATTTATGGAAGGACTGAAATGAAAAATTCCTCCAACACTTCCATGTGCACCAGCGTGGAATCTCAATATTGTCCTTACCAGATTAATGAGTCCACCCATGGAACCTTTACACAAGTGTGATTTCCACTTTCTCACTTGGAAAGTCGCTTTCCTCATTGCCTTTACATCACTGAGGAGAGTAGGCGAGCTTCAGGCATCAATGATTGAAGAACCCTTTTTCTGCTTGCACAAAGACAAGTGGTTCTTGTACTAATCCCAAAATCCTACCAAAAGCAGTATCTTCTTTTCATATAAATCAATCTGTTGAGTTGCTGTTCTTTTCCCCTCAACCAGATTCTGTCGCAGAACGAGCTCTTCGCACATTAGACCTTAAAAGAGCTTTACTTTACTACATCGAAAGGACAAAACCGCTACCAATCGAGGGCAAGATGGCCACTAGTGGTATGCAGTGAGAGTCGCACTTCTCTCCTCCTCCCAACCACAGATGCTAGATGGCTGGATAGCGTCCTCTGTATGTCACTGAAACCGGATTCCTGGGGCTTAGTAGCAGAGACAATCGAGGCCATCGAGCAGGCTGGCAGATTTCTAAGAAAGCACCCCAGGGGAATCATCGGACAGGCATTTCTCCGTGCCCGGGGAAAATTGATGAGCATTCTCGCATTGGTCTTAAAGAGCTGGCTCAGGATGCCTCCGCGTGCGGTTAAGGGAAATGAGCCGAAGGACGGAAAAGGGCTGACGAAGGACGCTGAAGCCCAGAAAGAGAAGAATAAAACAGACTCTAAAACCTCGACAGGCGTCGGAGCAGGTATTCAGAAGGGCGCTTCTTGGATGGGGAAAAAACCTGTCGGTAAAAAAGCTGGTCCCGATGCTACACCTACCCCAGGAGGGCCGAGGGAGAATAATCCCTGTCATGACACAGCAGTAAAGGCTAAGACTAAGGAGAGTAGCCTGAGACAGCCTACAGTAGTTAAAAGCTTCGCTAGCATACCTGCGGGAAGCGGAGATGCCGGCGCCGGGGGAACAAGGGATGGATGCGCCGGCAGCCTGAACGTCCTCGTGGACGCTGGGGTAGGTTGCTACGCAACCAGCGCAGGCGAGAGAGGCGCTGCCAGATCTGGAGCCGTAGAGAGAGCAGAAGCGAATGAGAGCCCAGGGGAGCAGCGAGGAAGCTAGACCTGAACATTCTGGCACAAAGGACGTTGCAAACAAGAAGGCAAGTGCAAGTACAAGTGGTAGAGGAGGCAGAGGCAATCGGGACCCAAGCGCTGGGGAAAATGAAAAGGTTGAGAAGATTGGGAAAAATGTAATCGAGGATTCAGGTCATGGCAAGACAGTATTGGAGGGGGGAATGAGAGAACCACTGAGAACTGAGGTATCCGCCGGATGGGGGAATGGCCCGGGCACGACAGAGTGGACAGAGATAATGGAGTTGGCAAATGGGTTTGCTAGGTTGGGTGATGGTACACTACACTACACTAAGCGAAGCTGGAGTTGGCAGTGGTGCTACCTCACCCGACAGATTCTTCTCAGTTAAAGAGGACTCTCAGTCTCAGTCACGGGCTTCAGGTGAGGGAAGCTAAGATGAGTATACGGACACGGGAAGTAGCTCCCGGCCCAGAAATGCACACAAAAGAAACGCCTGTCGAGAAGGAAGCCCTCCGCAACAGGTAGCACCACGGATCCGACAAAAAAATTGGCCTGGGATTACTCAGCCACTTCATTAACCTATGTGGAACAAGAAGGTTCTCCTTGCCTCTCTGGTGGTCAGGTCTCCCCCCAGGTATCCCTTCAGCCGGTCACAATGGACCTACTGTTTAGCACGCTAAAATCAATGCAAAATGAGGCGAGGGGGGAGAGTCGGGGGGCAAGGCAAGAATCAAGGAAGATCCAGAACACATTAAGGAAAATTAACAAACGGTATGACGAGGTGGCAGAGAGGGTCGCCCACATGGAGGAAAGAACTGGGAAATTGGAGGACGACTTAAGTAGCCTGAAGACTTGTAAGCAAGAACACCAAAAAGTGGCAGAAGACGTAAACTGGAAGCTGGAGGACTACGAAAACAGGCAGCGCCAGAATAGCATTATACTTTTGGGGGTGGCAGAGGGACTGGAAGGAGAGGACCCCAGAATCTTTGTGGTAAATCTTCTAAAGGGGGCCTTCCCAGAGCTGATATCTTGGCAGTGGGAGACGGAGATACAGAGGGCGCATCGTTTCCCTTTCACTATTAAGAAAGGTCAGGCTGGAGTCCAAGAGGGAAAGCCCAGAGCAATTCTGATTTACAAGGGTAATTGTTTACTTAGACAGCTTATTCTGGGCAAAGCCAAACCGGAGGCTAAGCGGGCATTTAATAACGTCATGTTTTTTGCCTGGCCCGATTTCTGCCATGCCACAGTGGAGCGTAGGTGGAGACTTAGGTAGTTGATTGCCCCTATTCAGGCTTTGGGTTCAGAGGCCTACCTCTTGTATCCTGCAAAACTGAAAATTGTCACCAAGGGTCAGTTCAAAATGTTCTTTTCTGAGGTTAAGGCGAAGGAATATATGGTGGAGGTTTTGGGGCATAGAGAGAAGTGAAGGTTGGAGGGTTTTATGCAGAAGTGCATGAGGTTTATACAACTGACAGGGTTCTGGTAATTGCAGGGAGGTTACTCTCTTTGATTCTCTGGGTGGGGCTAAGATAGAGGGGAGGGAGGGGGAGGCGACAGCTGAATTTCAAGCGTCCACTCATAGGTCATGAGTGACCTATTTACCTATAAGGGGGGGGGGAGGGGGGGGGCTAGAGAGGGAGGGATCAGGGGAGGAATCAGGGGAGGAGGGGGGGGTTGGGGGTGGGGGCGGGAGAAACTGGGCACACACAGCACACACATAGGCACACTACGGAGAATCAGCGAGCAAACATTTGTTACTTTATAAAGATGGCTAGAGAATGGGTGCAACTTTTCGATGTTTTTTAATGGCTTGTCGAATTATGACAGTTAACGTTTGTGGTTTAAATGATCTGCAGAAAAGGTTGCGGGTGTCGGCACTGTTGAAATCAATGAATCCTGATCTGGTTTGCCTACAGGAAACTCATGTTGAGGGAGGGAAGGGGTACTTGTTGGAACAGCTAGGATTTGTTCTTTTAGCTCATACAAAAAAAGGGTCAAAGACTCGAGGAGTAGCAGTATTAGGGAGAGGAAGGGAGTGTACAGAGCATAGGAAGGAAGAGGATCAATGGGGGAGGTGGGTTATAATTGAAGTAGTATTCAAGAGAGGTAGATTTACTTTGGTTTCTGTGTATGGCTCTACAGGAGATGACCCCGATATATTTGAATTTCTGGACTTAGAACTAGCAAGGTGGCCTGGGCCGGTGATATGTTGCAGGGATTTTAACATTAACAGTCTTTCTGGGTTGGAGATTCAGAATAGGCACGGTTATTCTGGGAGGAAATGAGAACGCACAGAGCTGTGTCTGACATGGCTCTGCATAATGCACTGACAGACCTTTGGGCCAACCTCCATCCTCAGGTGGATGGCACTACATTTGTTTCAGCTCCCCATAGAGTCACGGTAAGATTGGATTATTTTTTGATATCCAACTCATTACTCTCAAGATCACACATTAGGAAACGACCTTGTATGATTGTGGACCATAACCCATTAATTTTGTCAATTAATTTAGGAGGCGCAACTGTTAAACCATACTGCTGGACGTTTGAGAGAGCCCTTCTAAAGGATGTGGGATATTGTAGGTATATTGACAACTGGATTAGGGAATTTTGGAATATAAACAAGGCGAGCACGGCATCAGGCAATGCCTGGGATGCGTTTAAAGCAGGAATTCGTGGGGAGACACTTAGTTACACAGCATATAGGCAGAAAGCAGAGAGGGAAAGAGTGGAGGATCAAGTTAACACGCTTTTGGAGGCAGAGGAAGAACTGGTCCGGTTAATCCGTCTTGGGAGGCCTTTGGAACAGCAGTTGTTGGAAAATGTGGCATTAAAGGCTGAAGTAATTGAAAATATAGCCAGTAAAACGACTGCAAATTATCTGGCTAGGAAGTAGCAGGCGTTTGAGTTGAGTGAGAGGGTTGGGCCTATTTTGGCTGTTAGGACGAGACAGAAGGCCGCCGCTGGCAATATTAAGAGTATTGTAGATGGGCAAGGCGACCTGATTTCAGATCCTGAGGGAGTTGGAGAGGTTTTTAGGAAGTTTTACTCGGAGCTGTATGATATTGAAGGGGGAGGGGAGAGCAATGAGATTAGGGAGTATTTAGAGCAATTTAATCTTGTAGAGTTAGAGGCGGAGGAGATAGAGAGATTAGAATCTACAATCACTCTCGAAGAATTGACAACAGCTCTAGCGGATCTCCCATCAGCAAAAGCTACAGGACCAGATCAGATCCCTGTTGAATTTTATAAGACATTCCAGGAAGTCCTTAGGGCAGAACTACTAGACACGCTCATTCAAGCACAGCGGGGGCTTTCGATACCAGACTCTTGAGGCGGGGCGGGGGGGGCAGAAGTTATAGTTATTTTGAAGAAAGGTAAACCCCCTACAGCCCCTGGGTCCTATAGGCCTATTAGGCTAATGAACTCGGATGCGAAATTATATTCTAAAATTTTAGCAACGAGATTGGCCTCGATTATTGAGAATATGGTCTCTTCAGTGCAACACGGATTTATTCCAGGGAAGGGCACCACAGAGCATGTTAGACAGGTGATTACCTCGTTTGATGCCATGGAGACCCCGGCCGGCCCTATTGCAGCCCTTTTTCTTGATGCAGAGAAGGCATTTGATAGGGTCGCCTGGGAGTATCTTTGGGAGATGTTAAGGCGGTTTGGTAATGGAGAAGACTATATCAGAGCGGTTCAGGCATTGTATAAGGCCCCAACTGCTAGGATTAGGATTAATAGGGGGCTTACCTCAGTTTTGCAGATAAAAAGGGGAACAAGGCAGGGCTGCCCATCATCTCCCCTCCTCTTCGTGTTGTATATGGACCCCTTTTTGCGTAGTTTAATTAATAACCCCAGAATTCCCCCCCCCCCGCCCCCACCCTCAGCATAAACTGACTGCAGATGAAAGTGCTGGCCTACGCAGACGACGTCGCTATAATTACCCCTAATCCTTCAATGGCGATTGGGGAAGTAAAGCGGTAGGCCTTTAGCTTTGGCAGAATTTCAGGATACAGGCTTAATAGCAACAAAACGCAAATAATTAAGAATTCACACGTCATTTGTAATGATGTACGGGTGGTCCCCGCGGCAGTCTATCTGGGGTAGAGATTGCGTCCGAATTAGAGACCGTTGTAGAGCGGAATATGACCCCGCTGCTGTCAAAAGTGAGCCTGGACTTGGTTAGGATGAATAACCTTCGATTTTCTCTTGTAGGATGTACCAATGTTATTAAGATGTTAATACTCACTAAGTTTCTTTATTTTTTTAGAACAATTCCCTTATTGTTTGAGGTTTCCTGGTTTAATAAGCTAGAGGCAATTTTGAATACGTTTATTTGGGCACACGGAAAGACCAGGAGGGCTTATAAATTCATGACATTACCTAGGGCAAGGTGGGGATGGGGGGGTCCCTGATTTTAGATTGTATTATTGGGCTTCTGCTCTGCAGTATATGCAGGGTTTAATTGGAGCTGGTGGGGTAGATCCAAAAATTACTGCTTTTTCGACTAGGGTGTACTCAACTAAATTGGGTTCAGGGACAGAGAATACTTTTCTTAGTTGCACTGACTCCTCCTACTCTAAACGAACAAGGTTTAAGACGGTTCTGGCTGCCCACAATATCTGGTCGGCTTTTTTAAAGAAATGTGGCTTGGGCAGATTCCTTCAAAGTGTAGGATGTGCACAACCTAGTTTCTATCCAGTGGTTAACTGTGCCTCCTGGGTATCACTCTCCTCCTGGAGTGTACATGAACATTCTACTGGTCGCAGGACTAGTTCCCCATAGTCCTCTCACCCAGGGCATCAGGAAGTAGCTGATACTTCAACTAATTAAGTTCAAACGTGATAATTATTGCTTTCACAAATAGTTCAATCAAATTTATTAGTCATGAATTCTTCTCCTCAAATATATCCATGTTGTATTCACATATATATTCGTTTCTCTTTCAAATCATAGTTTATGTTATCCCCAATTTTATCACTTCCAATGCATTTCGGTGCCCTTTGCACCTTCATCAGGGAAACCTGTGAAATTACAAATAAAACTTGCTTCAACCTGTCCTGTTTACATAAGAAAACAATACTAACGTGAATCGGTGTTTAAGGTATAGCGGTAGTTAATCACAAACTGCTTATTTCTGCTGTGAAATTCATCTTTACGCGCTGTCTAAAAGGCGTTCAGGACTTGATTGCTGTCATGCTATGTTGTGTAAATTATCCTTCTGTTGCGTGCAATATATAGCGCTTATATTGACACGATTACAAGTGATACCTTGGTATTCGTGGGCCGACCAAACGCTTGCTTAATTCGGTAATGCTTTAGTAAAGCGTGCGCTTTACGCGATTTCATTAACACGCCGGTTTTCTCACCTAATAATCGTTGCTTTCAGTTCTAAACGCTTACGCGAACTCTGCTGCACTCTTCTTGGCGTCGGGTCACAGGTGCTAGTATATTTCCCAAAAACTTGCGCATGCGCTGTACTTACCGTGTTTTTTTTTTTTCAACTAGCTTTACGCACATGCATCGCAGCGGTCCTAAGTTCTGCCGCTATAGGTTAACTCTAATGGCTACTCGCTAGTGCCATGTCTAAATGCTGTGTAAGCCTATAACAAATATGTATGTTAGTATTCCCCTTATTAATGATAAATCACAATTGATGGTAACCATGGATGTTGCCTCCCTTTATACCCATATACCACTGGATGAAGCATTGGAGGTGTTGGAACTCTATCTTGATTCAAGGGAAAGACCACATAGAGTCCCAACTTCCTTCATTGTGCGATTGGCCGAAATAACCCTCAGAAGAAATTACTTTCGCTTCAATGACGAGTACTACATGCAGGTCAAGGGCACCGCTATGGGGTGCCCTTATGCCCCAGAAATGGCCGTATTATATATGGCAGAATATGAGAAAAAATATGTTGAGTCAGACAACCCTTTTGCACATCAAATTGTGCACTGGTACCGATACATCGATGATGTGTGGCTCCTGTGGGAGGGGAGCCGCACCGAGTTGGGTGACTTCCACCAGTGGCTCAATAATAGACACAGGGACATAAAATTCTCTATCGACTCAAGTAACGTCAAAATGACATTCCTTGACGTAGAAATGAGAGGTATTGACGGGTCCTTAAAGTCCTCACTTTTTAAGAAAGAAACGGACAGGAATACCATACTCCATTATGGGAGTTCACATCCCAGAAATTTGAGAGCAAATTTGCCATATGGCCAACTCCTGCGAATAAGGAGAAATTGTTCAGAGCTAACACAATTTGAACAACATGGATCAAGATTTTGTGAAGAACTAACGCAACGCGGGTACCCTAAAAAGCTTCTAAAGCATTCTTTTAAAAGAGCACGTTGTACACCAAGGGAGACCCTTCTTGAAATAAAAGTTAAACGTGACCTTCAGAATCTGGTCTGCGTGACGACATTCTGCCCAGAAACCCATAACATACGCCAAATTGTCTTGAAACATTGGCACCTACTGGAACAATTAGAGACACCGATTCCCCGTCCCATATTCGCTTTCAAAAGAAACCAGAATATTGGCCAACAATTAGTCCGCGCGGACGTAAGATTGGCCAAACCTAAAAGTGACCTGTTATCAACATGGGGTCTCAAACCCATTGAGGGACACCACAGATGTGGAAATTGCATCGCTTGCGATTCAACTATTGAGGGCACGATTTTTCAACATTCTAACATATCCTGGACCCATACCAGTTTTACCAACTGTAAAACAAAAAATGTCGTTTACGCCATAATCTGTTCCTGCCAAAAAATTTATATTGGCAAGACCAATCAGCAGGTCAATGTACGCATGACACAACACAGGTCACGCATTAAAAAGAAAGTGTTAACTGCGCCCCTTGTCCAACATTTCTCCGAAAAACAACACGGGGAAAATGATTTCACTTGGACAGTACTTTTCAGTATCAATCAACCAAAAACGGGGATCAATATTGATCACATCCTCTTGAAAAAAGAGGCTTACCTAATACTGAAGTTCAACAGTACCCAAACCGGGTTGAACTCACTCTCTGAAATTTCGAGACTGTAATGCATCCATGCACCCACTAGGTCGGAAACTACAATATCCACAATGCCTAGCTGTGGGCTTGCAATGATGTAGGAGCCCTGAACAGCCTCCCGGCTGCTCCTGCGTTTTCATTTCCTGGTTCGCTCTGGTTGAAGGAAGGTGAGCGTCCGCGATACTCCTTATGCGTGAGACTTCGGCGCCCTCACATTATACTGGGTTAGTGACTATAAGGCCCCGGTTTTGTCTTTCAGCGCGAGAGAAAAGTTTCTTGATAGAACGGTGAGGAACACGACTTCGCGACTGACATAGCAAGTTTTAGACAATCAACACACGGAATGGCGGTCGTTGACGCCCCGTGTCTACTACCAATAAATTGGGTAGGTGGCTTTAACCATTCCCGCAATACTTAACGAACGTTATGTAAACACAATTTATGCCAATACTGAGCCGGACCTTTATACTTTACAGGTCGCAAAGAAAGTATAAAAGGAGCACACGGAGAATTCAATACCGCATTCAATGCAGCATTTGAAGAAGGTATGAATGTGTTGCATTAGGTCTGTTGTAGCCGCTTGGCACTGGCCCAGATGGCTTTTTAAGTTTTCACTACTACTATTTTTTCAGAATACCTCCCATTATCATTGATTTCTGCGGCAACCCCTCGTGAACAAACACCACCACGAGAGTCCCCCGCATTCTCCATAGAGGTAATTAGTTCAGCAAAGTCAAGCCAGCCCTAGGGGGTCCTTGTAAAAACGTTCTTTTGTAAATAAGGTGTAAATACTGAAACAAACTTCGTTTTATATTTTTTGTTTAGATTGAAAACATTGAGAGAGCCCTGAGGAGAATCTGTAATCCTTGACAGATTCGAAACGCGTTGGCAAGGCAAACGACAGATAGAGAGTTTTAAATAATTGCACTTTTTGGGTGCAGCTCTGATGGTCAAGACTAATTATGGATCAATTTCTGATGTCTGTCTAATCTTTTACAACCTTTTGGGTTCAATAGCGGTTGTTGATTATCTCGCAAAGAATAATTATTTGCGCACATAGAATTGTTATTGATTTCTCATACGAGGAGTTTGTTGATGAATGTTTGATCTATTTTTTATGTGATATTTGGTAGCACTTGTGAAATATGTCTTAATGTGTTGTATTTGTACATAGGTGTATGGAGTGTTCTTCTCGCCTACTGATTTGTTAAATCATTCCAAAAATAATGAACAAAAGGGTTAAATAAAATTCCCCATACAAACAAAGAGACGTTGTTATTTGTTTGTTGTCTCTTAAAACTTATAGTGAGACTAAATAATGAGGTGGGCCAGCAATATTTCTTTTTTCCACTTGTAAATTGGGTCCAGCTGCCCCCTGTCCCAGGACCAAACTCCGTTGTTGTACTATCAGTGGTTAGAGGCGGCAGACCCGGAAGCTGAGATCAGTCCTGGACCAGGGTTCAATTCCCCGCCTTGGCGGGTCTTGGGCTCAAAAATTCCACGGACTCGATAATTCTCGTTCAGGTGCCTACTCGACTCACAGGTTCACACTCTGCGACTCTAGGCAATAGCTTGCCTAAACTCCACTACGGCCCCTCGCGGCGGGATGCCTGACTTTCACCTTGTGGATACCCTACTGGGGTTATCTCACAGGGGAATACCAGGACGGGTTCCCAAGGCAAGCGCCTTGATGCCTTCGGGTGATACGCGCGCTATATAAATCGCAATACAATACACAAGTACATCCGCCTCAGATATAGGCTCTGCTAAGAAATCTTGCATATTCTTCTCTAAATATACCAAAGCAATTTCGGACAAATTGTATTCTTGTGCTGAATGATCGCTTCCTAGTTTAGAAGAGTATAGAGCTGTGAAATATTCTAGGAACTCACCACGAATTTCTGAGGTGGAAGATAGTATGTGAGTCTTGGAAGATAATATGAGAGTATTGGACGATCGGATTTCGGTAATGTAAGACCTGCTGTACGATTGGCGGAGCATTTGTGCCAACACCCATCCAGGTCGATCAGCTTCTCCGTACCGTCTTGTAGATTGGTATTTGCACAAGTATAAAAGCTACCATTCCGCTGCCTGACAAAATTCAACTAGTTGAGTCAATCGTTTGCCCTCTGTATCTGGGTCTGAAGCATGTAATGTTGCGGTGTCTAAGACAGCGAGCTCGTGCTCAATACGCGTCAGTGTGTTACGCTAGTCTTTTAAATACTCCGGCATGCTTGGCGATGCAGACACCTTTAATGTATGCCTTGAAGGCCTTCTATAAGACAACCCAAGTGTCTACGGAGCCAGTGTTAATACAAAAATAGTCGTATAAGGGCCGAGACTCACCACTGTCATTCGAAGCTTTCCGCCAGGAAATGTTTTGGTAAAGCTGTACAGGGGCGTGATTCGAATATGTCCGTGGTAGTGTCACCTGCGATCTCAACCAACCGGCCACTCCCGGGTAGACCAGCCAGTAATATATCCTGGTCCAAATGTTATGCTGGCCCGAGTAGCGAGTATAATCCATGGTTGCAGTATTGCATTTGGGCCAAATGTCAAGCAAGGAGAGTTGCTCACAGAGATTTAGCAAGGCACGGCGAGAGAGTGGCTTAGTGTCCGGAAAGGTGGAAGTGCTATCTAAGCTTGGATTCAGTAGTAAGTTAAAGTGTCCCCCTCCCCCCGCCTCCCCCCAATCAGGAGTAAGCTGGGTTCCAGCCTCGCTTACTGTGCATGTAGGGAGTGAAAAAAGTCAAGGGGGGGTCAATATTAGGGTCGTAACACATACCAAAGCCGTATAGTGACCCATGAGTGTGCCTGTGCGATAATGAACTGACCCTCAGTGTCCCCCACCACTGAGCTAAGGCTGAAGAGAATTCTCTTATGTATAAGGCTAGCCGCGTCTCCTAGCGTAATGGCTGTAATTCGCAAAGAATCTGTGTGCTACCTGGACTACAGTGCGCATGGGCATCGACTCCATCCCCAGATTGTTTTTTTCCGCCATTGGGTTCGGATGTGTTTCGGTTCCCTCTGTCGGAATCGATAGTTGTTTAACTTACTTTGCTCGAGACCAAAAGGTCTTTAGGACTGGCGTCGGTATTGTCTATCGTTCGGGTTCGTTTTTTCCTCGGCTCCGAACCAACACTGCCCTTCCGCGTGCTTTCGGCGCGGACGGGCCTACACGACGCTCCAACCTACTTCCATCATGAACGAAGTCCATTTAAACGGTGCCCGGTGTGTGCCTCGAAGTATCCACATATCGACGTACACCCGGTGTGCAATAAGTGTTTGTCGCCGGACCACGACGAGGCCAAGTGTATGGCCTGCTCCAAGTTCCGGTCAAAGAAGACACTCAAGCTCCGCCGAGCTGCGCGCCTGGAGGCCCAGCAATCAGCACCTCCTCCTGCAGACATCTTCGACACGGAGGATGTCGGCGACGACACTATCCAGGAGATCACAGAATCTAACCCGGCTTTGGAGGTCGAGGACGACTACGACGCGGAAGACTAGGATTTCGATGAAGTTGTCGAGGAGGTAGGGGACGACGACGGGGCCCTTGCCACCGTAGAGGATAGCTCGGACGAGGAGCTTCCTCAGACTGACTCCGGGGCCAGCCACCTCGGGGCCGAGGGATCGCCTTGGGGCCTTACCCAAAGCCTTGATTCCCGTCCCACGGCTCCGCCTTCCGGCCCGGCCACGGACATTGATACAGCACCACTCACGGTACAGAAACCGAAAGTGAAACCATCGGTCTCGACGCCAGACGTATCGAAACCGAAAGCGCTAGTCGCGCTGGTCGGGTCGAAGACTTCGGAGGCCTCGACGCCGAAGAAATCCAAGATGGCCGTCGAGCTCAAGGGCCACGCAAAAATGGCCGACCCAAAGGCTACTGTATCGAAGCCGAAGGTTAAAAAGACCGACGCAGCTGCATCGGCGCCGAAGACGGCCGACGCACATAAAAGTCGCCTCGATCCCAAGAAGGCCGACGACCATAAGAAGGCCACTCTCGACCCGAAGAAGCGGCAGGACGACCCCAAGTCTCTCACTGCCTCGCTTCCACTCGACAAGGCCAAGGGGGCAACTGCGTCTGCTCCGAAGACTGCGTCATTGGTCGCCATCCCAAAACCAGATTCAGAAGACTCTCTCGAGCCGGTGCGTCCCTCCGCCTCGTTCACTAAGAAGGTTACGGAGTCCCTTCAACGTATTAGGGAGGGGGCCGCAGCAGTCGAGCCGAAGGACCCTGTGCCGCCCAAGCCTCTTCAAAAACCGGCAAAGACGCCAACGCCGATTCTGTTCACATTATTATTATTATTACATTTCTTATATAGCGCCAGAATCGACCCCCGAAGGGGTATCTTAGCGCTTGCCTTGGGAACCCGTCCTGTTTTTTCCCTGTGAGATAGCCCCTACAGGGCATCCCCAAGGTGAAAGCCAGGCATCCCGCCGCGGGGGGCCGTTGTGGAGATTAAGCAAGCTTAATGCCCAGAGTTGCAGAGTGTCCCATGTGGAGGAGGGTGACAGCAACGACGAGGATGAGTATTCCTATCCAGTCTACTCAGACCCAGAAGATGTGACTGAGCCATGGTCTGCTGGTGGCGATCCTGGGGACCCGCATTCGGGGCAGGAGCCTCAGCTTTTTTCAGCCAAGACTTCCCCAACAGAAGACTCTGCAGCTTTCAATGCACTCATTGAAAGGGCGGCAGCCAATCATGACGTCGATCTCCATGCTGACCCAGTGGACGTCGACTTCCTCTTTGACACCTTTTCAGTCTCTGAAAAAACTGTAAAAACTTTGCCAATGCTAAAAGGGGTGTTGAAACATGCGGCAGAAGTCTTCAAGGAGCCCACCGGAGCAAGAGTCATCAACCCACGTATCGACAAGAAGTACAAGGCAGCGCCCACTGATCCCACTTATATCAAAGGACAGTTGCCTCTGGATTCCCTGGTTGTCTCGAATGCACGCAAACGAGCCAACTCACAAACTACGGGTGATGCTCCTCCCCCAGACAAGGAATCAAAAGTATTTGAGGCTTCGGGGAAAAGGGTGGCTGCGCAGGCAGCCAACATATGGCGCATATCCAACACACAGGCGCTACTGGCGTGTTATGACAGGGCACACTATGACACTCTAGAGACCCTTTTACAGCACTTACCCGATCAATATAAGGAAGCAGCAGAAATGTTGATACAGGAGGGGAAGCTTATCACCAATGCTTCGATTAAGTTCGCTCTGGATGTGACTGACACCGCCTCAATAGCAATTAACACTAGCGTTCTACTTCGTAGACATGCATGGCTCAGGATATCCGGTTTCAAACCAGACATTCAAACTACCATCTTGAACCAGACGGTCAACCCAGACCACCTGTTTGGCCCAGAGGTTGATACCACCCTCGAGAAGATGAAAAAGGACACCGACACTGCGAAGTCAATGGGTGCCTTGCAGTCCCAGCAGTTTCGGGGTGGTTCCTTTCGTCGCTCCAATAATAGAGGCACCTCGAGGGGTCAACTGTCACAGTCAACGCAATCCTACAAGAGCAACACCCAACCTTCCTATACCAACAAGGGTTAGGGTGGATACCGTGGCAACAACATCAAAGGCAGAGGACGTGGAAATAACAGCTCCAGGTCCTCCACCGCCAACAAACAGTGACGCCTTGTCACTGCCCCCCGACCACGCAACACCGGTAGGGGGGAGACTCCAGCAGTTCCTGCCCATGTGGAAGTCCATCACAACGGACAGGTGGGTCAGATCTCTTATCCAATACGGTTATTGTCTGGAGCTCACATCCACTCCACCCAACATACCCCCAAAGAACCGTCCTATGTCCGGCGAGCACTTGCACTTGTTGCAGCAAGAAGTCAACGTCATGCTGCAAAAAGGGGCAATAGAGCTCGTGCCCCTGCAGGAAAGAGGTACAGGAGTTTACTCCCTGTACTTTCTGATTCCAAAGAAGGACGGATCCCTCAGGCCCATCCTAGACCTCAGACCGCTCAACTTTTACATTCTGTCAGAACATTTCCATATGCTCACGCTGCAGCAGGTTCTCCCACTGCTTCGGCAAGGGGACTTCCTAGCAACTCTGGACCTAAAGGATGCGTACTTCCACATTCCACTGCATCCTTCACACAGAAAGCACCTCAGGTTCTTCACCATTGAAAACCAGCACTACCAGTTCAAGGTTTTGCCTTTTGGGGTCACCACGGCGCCCAGGGTTTTCACAAAGTGCCTGGCGACGGTGGCGGCGCATCTAAGACGTCAAAACATCCACGTCTACCCCTATCTGGACGACTGGCTCATTCAGGCGAAGTCGGCCCAGCAGTGCGCCGACCACGTGTCCCACACCATTCACCTTCTGCACGATCTGGGGTTCTCACTGAATGACCCAAAATCCCGTCTCCAGCCCGCCCACATACGGCAGTATCTGGGTGCGACCATAAACACTCTAGCGGCCACAGCGCAGCCGAATTCAGTGAGAGTCAACAGCATTCAATCGCTGATCCAAAGATTCAGACCTCAACACTCGCTTCCAGCAAGAGTGTTCATGCAGTTGATAGGCATGATGGCCTCCTGCATCTCCATAGTCCCACACGCGAGACTACATATGCGTCTGCTTCAGGAGTGCTTAGCACGTCAGTGGACTCAGGCTCACGGGCAGTTAAAAGACCTAGTGTTGGTGAGCGGTCGGGCATACAACTCTCTGCATTGGTGGAATCCACGAAACCTTTGCAAGGGCCGACCGTTTCAAGAGCCTGTGCCGCAGATTATCCTGACAACGGACGCTTCTCTCCAGGGATGGGGAGCGCATGTACTCCAATACACGGTGCAGGGACTATGGACACTACAGCAAAGGAAGATGCACATCAATGTACTGGAACTGATGGCGATCTTCATGGCCTTAAAGGCATTCAAAGTACATCTGTGCAACAAGGTCGTGTTGATCCGGACGGACAACATGACGGCCATGTACTACATTCAGAAGCAGGGGGGCACACACTCCCTGCAGCTGTCTCATCTGGCTCAGAGCATGTGAAAGTGGGCCATTCAGAGGAACATTTTCCTCATGGCAGAACATCTCCCAGGCAAGGACAATCAAATGGCGGACCTGCTCAGCAGGCACAGCCACCAAATGCACGAGTGGGAGATACATCCATCAGTACTCCAACTGTACTTCCACAGGGGGGGTCATCCAGAGATCGACCTGTTCGCCACAAGGGAGAACGCAAAATGCCAAAGCTTTGCCGCCAGGTTCCCACATCCGCAATCGCAGGGCAATGCGATATGGATGAACTGATCAGACAGATTTGCGTACGCTTTTCCCCCAGCACCTCTGATACCGCTGGTGGCGCGCAAGCTCAGGCAGCACTCAATGACTCTCATCCTAGTTGCTCCAACGTGGGCTCGCCAACCATGGTACACCACGTTTCTGGAACTTTCCGTGGTACCGCATCAAAGGCTTCATCTCACACCCAGCCTTCTGACGCAGAGCCATGGCGACATTCAGCACCCAGATCCGCAACAGCTCAACCTGGCGATCTGGCTCCTGAAGTCCTAGAGTTTGGCTACCTCAACCTTCCTCCCAATTGCATGGACCTCATTCGGGAGGCTAGAAAGCCCACTACTAGAGCATGTTATGCGGCAAAATGGAAACGGTTTGTCATCTATTGCGCAAACCACAACATTGATCCACTAGATGCTTCTATTCAGAACATCATCTGTTACCTGTTCCATCTATACAAGTGTAATCTGGCACATACTTCCATTCGCATTCACCTGTCTGCGATGGCGGCATACCTCCAAAATAGACAGCACCTTTCACTTTTCAAAGTGCCTGCCATCAAAGCATTTCTGGAAGGCCTCAAAAGAGTCATTCCGCCACGAACTCCACCAGCTCCAGAATGGAACCTCAATGTGGTTCTTACAAGACTGATGGGTCCTCCCTTTGAGCCACTACATTCCTGCGAGATTCAGTTCTTGACATGGAAAGTGGCTTTCCTTGTAGTAATTACATCGCTACGGAGGGTTAGTGAACTGCAAGCCCTCACAATCCAAGAGCCTTTCTTCCAAGTTCATTCAAACAGGGTAGTGCTCCGCACTAACCCTAAATTTCTACCCAAGGTTGTGTCTCAGTTCCACATCATCCAAACCATTGAGTTGCCGGTGTTCTTTCAAAATCCAGAGTCACTGGCGGAGCGGATGCTCCACACCCTTGACGTTAAACGGGCCCTAATGTATTACATTGATAGGACCAAGGATTTTAGAAAGACTAAGCAGCTTTTTGTTGCCTTTGCGCCACATCACAAAGGTAACCCTATTTCCAAGGCTGGTATTGCTAGGTGGATCGTGAAATGTATTCAAATCTGCTATGCAAAGGCAAAACACACTCTTACCATTCCACCAAGAGCCCACTCCACCAGAAAGTTGGGGGCCTCTATGGCTTTCCTTGGAAACATTCCCTTAGAGGACATATGTAGAGCAGCCACATGGTCTACCACACACACATTTACTAAGCATTACTGTGTAGACGTGCACTCCAAACAGCAGGCAGCTGTAGGGCAGGCTGTTCTCAAGACACTTTTCCAAACTGCTGCAGCTGGCACGGGCGGCCGCCGCTAATGGAGGGACTGCTATGTATTCTATGCACAGATATGAATTCAGCAGCCCACATGCCTCGAACTGCAAATGCTACTTACCAGTATGCATCTGTTCTTGGCATGTAGGGCTGCTGACATTCATATCGCCCGCCCTCCTCCCCGGCGCCTGTAGCAGATGCAGTGTTCACATATCATTTCATGGCATGGTCATCATTCACTGAGTTTCACTCCATCTTGGCCACAATGGCTAAAAACAATCTGGGGATGGAGTCGATGCCCATGCGCACTGTAGTCCAGGGGAGGAGCCACCTATCTCGTGATACTTCGATGACTCTTCCAGGACAACAATGTGCAATCATCCGGACCCAACACTAGGCGGCGATCTATGCACAGATATGAATGTCAGCAGCCCTACATGCCAAGAACAGATGCATACTGGTAAGTAGCATTTGCATTTCTGCGTCCAAGGGCACCCTAAAGTTCAGGAATTCTAAGGATCATTCTCACCATCAAATCCCTATTATCAAGATATCCCTGAGATGATGGATGCCATTCTCCTTCGTTGTCTATAGGTCCGCCATTAATTGAATTCCTTCAGAATTAGCCTGTCTAAAATTGTTGACTTTCTTTTTCACTATGAATAATTTGCTGACAAACCCCAGCTGATGCAAGAAGAGAACAGTAGATCACCAATTGTGCCTACATCTCTGCAATTTTATACTGCATGTGCGCTCATACGAAAAAATGATAGGCCATGGGCTTGCTGTTTGATTCAGAAGCCTACAAAACTGTTGTACCACAACACTAGACTGCATCACCCAGGCAGACTAGTGTTGTTTTAGCCAAAATTCTCTAGTCTTCCACCTATTTTTGTTATGTTATGTTATAATGTTATGTTATGTTATAATTGCTTTTGTAGAGCGCACGGCTACTCAAAAAGAGTGTCCCGGCGCTTTTTAAAAAGGAGGGCTGCGGTCTACTAACATAACACTTTAAAAGAAAAAATATCGCAGATAAAAAGAACAGAACAGGCAAAAAGGCCTACTGGGTGAACAGCCAGGTTTTGAGGCCTTTTCTAAAAGCTAATAAGCTGGTAGCTCCCCGAAGTGTAAGAGGCAGAGAATTCCAAAGCTGTGGCGCCAGTAGTCCAAAGGAGCGACCTCCCCGGCGCGCTCTCTTCACTCGTGGGACAGTCGCTAAAAACAGGGATTCTGACCTCAGAGAACGAGCCGGCCGATAGAAGGCAAGTCTCTTTTGTAGATACTTAGCTCCCGTCGCATGAAGGGCCTTGTATGTCAAGGTCAGAGCCTTAAAGGCAATCCGCTTGCGGATTGGGAGCCAATGCAGGGTCTGCAGTAAGCCCGCTGCACTAGCACGTCTATTCAGGCCATAGATCGCTCTCGCCGCCGCATTCTGCACAACTTGGAGCCGCTGTAGCAGGTACTCTGGCAGACCCAGGTACAGAACGTTTGAATAATCTAACCTAGAGCCTATCAGGGCCTGCACAGTCAGCTTCCTGTGCTCCTCCGACAGGAGGGGAAGAAACCTCCGCAGCATCCTAAGGAGGCCGAAGCAGGTGCCCGACAACCCCAGGATCTGGGACTTCATAGTCAACCCCTTGTCCATCTTGACTCCCAAGTTCTTAGCCATTTGGGATGAACAAGTGGGGGGGAACATACCAATAGGCCACCATGCCTGCCAGTCTGGTTCCGTGTCACACCCAAAGAAGAGTACCTCGGACTTATCGGAATTGCACTTGAGGCTGTTCAGTTGGAACCATTGGAACACAGCCCCAAGGCAATCCCGGATGCTCTCCCCATCAAAGTCTCCTCCTCTCTTGCACGAGAAGAGGAGCTGGGTGTCGTCTGCATAGGATACGATCCGGGCCCCAAACGACTCCGCCAACGCCGCCAAAGGGGTCATGAAGATATTAAAGAGGGTCGGACTCAGAATAGAGCCCTGAGGGACCCCCACTCCCAGGGGCGGCATCACGGCGGAATCTGGCGAGGCCCAGACCGTTTGCCGGCGGCCAGCTAGAAAGGATGAAAACCAGCTGAGCACCGTCCCCCGTAGTCCAATCTCACTGAGTCTTGTGAGCAGGCCGTCATGGGGGACGGTGTCGAAGGCCGCCGACAAATCCAGCATCACCAGCATGGCTTTACCCCCAGCGTCCAGAACCCCTTTGATGGTTTCTGAGACCTCGAGGAGCGCAGTCTCCGTGCTGAGATTTGGGCGAAAGCCCGACTGGGTGGCATGCAGAATCTCATTCGTTTCTAGAAAATTGGACAGCACCGTCTGCACGTGCTTTTCTACAATTTTCGTGAGAGCAGGCAGCAGGGAGATAGGCCGGTAGTTAACTGGGGCCTTTGGATCCAGACCAGGCTTCTTGAGCAGCGGGATGACCATTGCCTGCTTCCAAACCTGCGGGACCACTCCCTGGCTCAATGAGAGATTCAGTAGTGGGTTAGCTAGCGGATTAATCACCTCGGCCAATTTCGCCAGAATTTTAGCAGGGCACGGGTCCAAGGGCGAGCCCGATTTCAAGTTGCCCATAAGTGCTAAAGACGCGGGCGCAGATATAGGTGGAAACTCGCCCAGCGTCACACCTGGCGAGGCCGGGGGCGGACGATTGGCCTCAGAATTAATCAGTCCCGCGGGTACAGCCGATGGGAAAGAATCCTGTATGAGTTGGATCTTGCTCGTGAAAAAACTAGCCAGATCAGAGGCCCAGGAATCAGAGGGCCTCTCCTCAGAGATGTTGGACCGTGGAGATATAAATTCTCTAACTATAGAGAAAATCTCCTTACAGGAGTTGGAGGCAACTTCTATCCTCCCTGCTAGGTAGGCCTTCTTGCCCATGCGAATATCCCGGTGATAGTCTTTAACCGCCCTCTTATAAGTCAGCTTAGCGTCCGGGTCGTATTTTACCCGCCAGGCTCTTTCGGCCACCTTGCACTGCTGCCGCTTAGCCGACAGAGCAGCGGTGAACCAGGGGGCGGAAACCCGTTTTGGAGTAAGGCGGGGAGCCAGTTCCGGGGCTAGATCGTTAAGCCTGTCTGAGAGCCACGTCTGCAAGGACTCCAGATCCTTCGACAGGTCGCCCGAGAGGGGGCAGGGATGATCCAGGGCAGCCTGAGCCAGCATCTCCGGGGTCACTCGATGGTAAGCCCTATGGGTTCGACCCTGCTGCTGTGGGGTGGCAACAGCCGGTTTGACTGTGCCTTTGATAGAAAATTTGGCAAGCAGATGGTCTGACCATAGTACCGGAATAATCTCTAACGCCTCAAGGGGAGATGTCGAGAAAACCTTGTCATGCGTCGGCCCCTGCAGGTAGGGGAGCAATCCCAGCGGTGTCATGGCCTCAAAGATTTTAATAGTGGCCGCATCAGAGGGATCGTCCATCCGAAAGTTGAAATCCCTGGCAACGATGCAGTGTTCTGCTTTCAGGGCCAGTCCCACCAGGACGGCGTCAAGGTCTTCAAAGAACGTTCCGGGTGGACCGGGCGGTCTATAGATCAATAATCCCTTGACTGATTGATGCGGAGCCAAAGCGATAGAGAAAGCAAGGGACTCTGAGCCACGAATGTCCTCCACTGGCAAGATAGTACAAGCCGTGTCTTTCTTCACCATCAGAGCCACTCCACCACCCCTTCCCTTAGCTCTGTCCTTCCTGTAGATGTTATAATCAGGCGGGATAGCCATGGCCACGTCTGGGTTCGAAAGTTCTCCCCACCATGTCTCAGTAAGCATAAGACACAGTGGTTTAGCCGTGTCAAGAAGCTCAAAGATGTCAGGTGCATGTCTGCACGCCGATCTGGTGTTTAGTAGCATGCAGGAATATCCCACGCTGGCGGTGTTGCTGCCAAAGGAAGATGGCAGAGCTCGGGTGGGGCGCCAGCCGCAACCAGGGCAGATGGACTTACCATGGTGACGGCCTGGAAAGACAGTGCAGCAGCCACTGACAGCAGAGGACAGAGCGCGAAGCTCCCCAGAAGTGTAACGCGGCACGAGTGATCCATGAGGACACCTGCTGGGTATCTGGGCCCCCCTGTCGCCCCGAGCGCCTCCGGGACGCTGACGGGCGCAGACGGGCAGGACTCTGGCAAGACTCCGGCAAGCGACGGCGTCCTAGCTGCGCGTTCCCGCTGCGCGGGAGAGAGCGACTTTAAATAGGCGCCGGAATGGAGGGAGGAGCGCATGAACGCTCCAAGATGGCGCCCGCCGAAAAAAGCCTGGTCCCAAGCCAAGATGGCGCTGGTCGCCGATCACCAAACAATCCCCGGACCACCCACAGAACCCGGGCCCACCGAAACGGTGGTGAGTATTCCAAAATTAAATGCAGGTGTGAGGGGGGGGGGGAGAGCCCAAGCAGTACACAGTTAAAATACAAAAGAAAATAAAAACGAAGCGAAAACGCGCAAAATACAGCAACTAATGAGGATAAAATTATTCAGCGCTTACAGACCGCAGCGCGATAGTACAACACCTTTCCAGGGCTGACAGATGCCTAAAAGTGCCTTAAATAGGCGCCGGAATGGAGGGAGGAGCGCATGAACGCTCCAAGATGGCGCCCGCCGAAAAAAGCCTGGTCCCAAGCCAAGATGGCGCTGGTCGCCGATCACCAAACAATCCCCGGACCACCCACAGAACCCGGGCCCACCGAAACGGTGGTGAGTATTCCAAAATTAAATGCCGTTTTTACTTTACATGCAGAGGGACAGTGGGTAAGATGTAATCTAAAAAGATGAGTCTTTAGAAGATGGCATAGGGAATACACGCAAACGAGCTACATCTGATCCGTATCCCCAGTTAGAGCCCCTTTAGCCCCTCCATATAGTAACTTGTGCAAAACAAAATGTTTTCATCAACCCCATGTACCAAGCCTGCACTTGCATTGAGTTTCAGCCAGTTCTTAAAACCATCCTCATCAATCGTCCACATTATGTAACAAATCGTTTGATTGTACGAGACCACTGAAGAAGTGGAGACACTCTGATGTCTTAAATACTGAACTCTAAATCCTTCAAGAAGTCCCTTTTGGGGCAGCAGCTGAGCCATGAAACTTTTTCTCCTGGGTTACTAAACAATAAGTCACTCATCATTTATCTAAAACAGATCAAGAACCAAATCTTCAGAAAAATCCTTAGATAGCCATTGCCTAACTATTTTGGAAAATGCATCTGCAGTAAAAAATTCTTCTTGACTGTTTGTCAATTGTGACTGTTGCTTCACACACACACACACACACACACACACACACTCACTCACTCACTCACTCACTCACTCACTCACTCACTCACTCACTCACTCACTCACTCTCTCGTTTTGGTGCAGAACAAAGTGAAGAGTCGACATGGCACACATCCTTGTGGGCCATGCATACAACCCCCTGCCCTGGCATAGATCAGTCACCCCTCTAACTGGGTGTCCTATGCCAGCGGTGCGGGTACAGATGCATGAGCCCTGTACCCCTACAGTGTCTAAGTCCATTCTTTAGACATTGTAAGCTCAGTCCTGCCATTAAAAGTATATTGTGCTGGGAGCTTGTCATTACGAACTCCACAGTACTATAATGGCTAACTGAAAACTGAGAATTTTGGTATCAAACTTCTCAGCACATTAAACCTACACTGATGCCAGTGTGGTATTTTATGAAAAATGCACATACAGGGCATCTTAGAGATGCCCCCTGCAAAACAACTAGCCTCTGGTGGTTCCCTGACTGGTACACACCAGTCTGCCACCACGAGACATGTTTTGGACCTCTAGGGTGGTAGCCTACGCTCCCTGAGCCCAGAAACAAATCCTTTCCTGGGTGGGGGTGTTCACACTCCCCCACCACCACCCCTGGCCAGGAAGGTAGTTTGATCTGTGGCAGGGAGCTTCAAAGACCTGGCAGCACTTTGGACCTCTGTAAGCTTCTGGCACAGCATTTACAAGCCACTCGCAGCTCGGCAGTCCTTTCTCTCTCCACTACAGGTAGCCTTAACACTACACTGAAAAGATGAACTGGGTTCAGGCATCCAGCTCCCTGCTGCCCAGTTCCTCTCAGCTGGCTTGCAACCCACTTCATCAGCCATTGGATCTGAGCTGCTATATAGTAATACTCGAAGTCTGGTGTTGCCAATCCCCCTTCTATTTTTTGCCTCATTAAGATCTTTAGAGATACTTTGCGCCTTCCAGCTCTCCACAGGATTTCTGTCACCATCATCTGGAACTGACGAAACCTCTCCACCGGTATCCATATCGGCAGAACTCCAAACACATAGAGAGCCTCGTGAGAGACACCATCTTCAGTAATGCTATCCTGCCACTTAGCGACAAGGGGAGGGTACTCCAGAAGTCAAAATTGGCCTTTGTGCCCCTAATAACCTTTCCTACATTACTCTCTAGCAGGTCTGCTTTATTGTGGTAAATTTGTACCCCTAGGTATGGGATGCATCTGCTTTCCCACTCTATCCCATCTACCGTTTGCAATTTTTCTTGCCGCTTCCTGATGGGGAACAGACACAACATCCTCCAGTTTACCTTGAGGGCCGCCACTCTCTCTAGTGCCAACAGCAATTCTCTAGCTCCTTCCTGTTATTCTCCCGGATTTCTAAGGAAAAGAAGCAGACCATTTGCATACAAGGCTTTATGATGTGTACGCTCCTCCACTTCCAGCCCTTGTTACGATGCTCCTGTTCTGGCTTTAGGGGCCAAAAGTTCCACAGCTATCGCGAACAATAGAGGTGAAAGTGGCCACTCCTGTTGTGTTCCTCTCTCTATCCCATAACTAATAATAATAATAATAATAAACATTTATAAAGCGCATGGCTGCACAGCTGTGTATCCCCGCGCTGATTGCTGAAAAAAAACTCACAGAGAATCAAGAAGGGAACTGTCCAATATAATCTTACCTGTCCTAACTCGGACCGTAGAGTCCCTGTATAACAGAGCCGGCCACGCTACAAATTCTGGTCCCAGTCCGAAAGCCAGCATTTCTCTAAACTGATACGGTCACTCCAAACTATCGAAAACCTTCTCTTTGTCTACTGCAAGAATGACTACTTCCTCTCTACGTAATGAGTCTGCTTCAAACACCCTCATCAACGTCCTCACATTTATCGCTGTGTTCCCGGCTGATATAAACCCCGCCTGGTCCCAGTGTATGAGGTTCGTCATATGTAGTAGAAGATGTGTGGCAGTATCTTGCTCAAAACTCTATAATCAAGATTAAGCATAGGAAGTGGTCTATATGCTGTCTTGTCGGATGTCTGCTTCCCCGGCTTTAATAACGGGACAATCAGGGCATCCCTAGTTGTCCCCGGGGGAGTCTCCTCTTGTTTTGCTTGATTATATAGTTCTACCAGTCGGGGCCCTAACAGGTCTAATTATGTGGCATAGAATTCGATGGGGAACCCATCTGTCCCCGGTGTTTTATTCCTAGCTGTGTCTTTAATGGCACTTTCAACTTTGTTCAGCCCTATCTCTCTACCCAGCTCTTCTGCCTCTTCCTCACATATCTTTGACAGCTCAGCACTGAGTGCAGAGAATGGCGTCCAACCTAACGTGTAATTCATGCATATGAGAGAAGAATGATTAATCCCGTTCACCAGGATGTTGCACCCTCCAGGAATCCGTCAAGCCCCAATGCTGTTGCCAGTTTCTCCTTGCCACTGCTGCTCTACCCTCTGGTGAGTCTTGCAGTGAAGGGTGTGACCTGTCAAGTTCGACAACTTCAACACTATTGTAGTGTGGCACCAGAAATACCAACCCAGTCAGTGCATGCGCCAGTGTTCTAGAAAGAGCTGCCAGGAAAGAGGCTTGTTCTATGTTCAGGGCATAAATACTCCCTATTGTTATCTCTCTCCCATCTAGCTTATCCGTTAACCCCAAGTACAGCCCTTCCGCGTCTAAAAACTCTTTGGTACATTGGAAAGGGACTCCTGCTCTCACCCACACCAACACACCTCTGGCAAATGCGGAGTAGTTCATGTAATATACCTGCCCCCGCTAGCGGTGCTTCAATGCAGCCCCATCTTTTGCATTTGTGTGTCTCCTGCAGCATTGCAATTTGTACTCCTCTGTGCACTAAAAAAGCATGTACTTTATGCCTCTTAATCATGGAGTGCATCCCCATACATTCCAAGAAATACACCTGCAGTCTAAGCTGGGTCCCATTGAATCGACTCTGAGTTTGTCCTATCTAGAAGCTTACCCTCAACACGCAGGGTTGCCATGAAACATCCCCAAAACAACTAAACTACCCAACTCCCCTTCCCCAGGATAGGTAAATGTAACCCCCTTCCCATCCAAACACTACAGCTGTTCTGATTGTGTGGGTGTAGTTGCTGCTGCCCAGTCCCAAGAGCCCCCGTCAATTAACCCCCCAGCCCCTCTCCCCTTGTTTCTTTAACAGTGCATTTTTATTATCTAAATCATATGTTGCCCCAGTATTGGAACTTTCATATATTCCCATGCTTTGTATCATTCCCCGTCGTTGGAATGGGAGCCTCGGTAGTATAAAAACCATACAAACAAAAGAAAAAAACAGGCCTAGGCCTCAACTCATTTTGTATCCTATCACTCTCTTTGTGTAAAAGAGACCAAACTTTTGCCAGGACCAATCAGAGCAGCCTCACCCTCTAGAACCTTCCCTGAGAGAGCTCAGAGCCTCAGATTTTTCTACCGCACGTTGTGCTAGGGAGTCTCTACTGAGCTCTGCTCAGTTTCTTTTCTACAAACTTATTTGGATTAATTCTTCAATTTTTTCAACTACTATCAAGATGTCTTACAAGGAGAAGAAGGCCCTGTTCAGGTCCTGTGCCTCTTGTGGGAAAAACAACTTTTTTTGGAGGATAAGCATGACAACTGTATTTTTTGCTTATACCCGGACCACAAGGCCACCGACTGAAAGATCTGTAGAACCTTCTCTACCAAGACTCTCCGTGACAGAGAGGGTCTACTTTTGACCTGGTTTCAAAGGATGAAGACTCAGAAGGAGGTGCTTTCATCAGATGAGGAGGATTCAACATCTCTGGCGTCCTCTCACAAGTCCAGGAAGAGGGGTAGGTCTCCCCCCTCGTTCTTCTTGTGTTGAGCCCCCTCTTAAGGCCCCTCACAAGATCTCTGATAGGTCTGAGAGGGCTGGTCCCCTTCAATCTCCTTACAGAAGTGAAAAGGAGAGGCAGGGACAGGCTACTGGATTGGCTACAGCCTCAAAGGACAGAAAGGAGGTTTCCATTACTTCTCCTCCATCCAAAAAAGAGAAGGCCGGTGACAAACACTCTTCTGTCACTCCTGGAACCGGTCCGGATAAAAAACCGCGTCCGTCGACGACGAAAACTTCAGGTACGTCGACGACTGTGACTTCTGTGAAAGTTCCCGCTGTTTCCTTGCCTCCGTTGACGGGCTCGTCGTCGGTAGCGATCTTCACGTCGACATCATCATTCAAGGTTCCAGGTTCGTCGACGATTGCTTCTTCCACGTCGACGACGATGAGCTCCGGTAAGTTGCTGCCGACGGGCTCGTCGGCGACGAAAACTACGTTGACGACCACGACAACTTCGACGTAGACGCTGATGGTTCTGACGACGAGTTAGTCTACGAAACCGTCGACTATCATCCCGTCGACGACCAAGACTTCGTCGACGACGGCGGCTGTTCCGTCGATGATGGTCCCATCGACGACCAAGACTTCGTCGACGAAGACAGCTATACCGTCAACGACTGCGGTTCCGTCGACGGCGGCTCCGACGACGAGACCGTCGACGGGTCAAAAGATGCATTTTCCACTGAAGAGGATGAAAATTACGCCTGAAATGACGTCTCCACGACGAGTGTTGTCGCATCCACCGAATATGCTCCTGGATGATGAGTCGGAGGAAGAAGAGGATGAGTGTGGCCATTATGGAGACGCCTACAGTCCCTCAGACTTGCATGTAAAACTGCAGGACACTGACACGGAGGAATATTTCGAGCATGCAGGAGACCAACAGTTGCACTATGTTTCACAAGAGCGAAGTCCCACTGGTTTAGGACAGGACATGGTGGCCATGCCCGCCTCTCTGCTCTCTGATCTTCAGCTGATGTTGCAGGACTATAGAAACGGGTTTCCTTTGGAACCTTCAACGCAGTCTGCGCAACCTCCTCCTCCGGGGTTGCCACAAGCACAGTCAGTTACTGGTCCGCCTCCTTCGCAGGTGGTGCCCCACCTCCCACCTCAGGTTATACCTCTGGTCCAATCTCGAACACAGGATCCAGAAGCAACCAATCCTGTCCAGCAGGATACTTCTTCGGAAGATGATGCTGTTCAAGTGGATCCCTTGACTGATCCATTGCAGGACCCAGATCTGGATCAGAGTGACAGTGGCCTACAAGACCCAGACGCCACTGGTCGTGATACATCTATATCCTCTCCTGTGGACATAGGGGGGTTCCATCACCTGATGGAGAGGGCGGCAAAGAGGTTTGGACTGCCGGTTACTAGAGAGGAGTCTGAATGCTTCCTCTATGACTTCAAGGAGCAATACAGGAGATCTGTCAAGTCCATTCCGATAATCGAACATGTGTGGGAGGAAGGCATGAAGATCATGCAGAATCCAGCCACTGTGATTCCGGTGCTTTCCAGACTGGAAAAAAAGTATAAAGCTCCGGAAGGCAGTCCAGCTTGTCTTCTTGGTCAGCCGAAGCCTGATTCGGTCATCTCTCAGGCCGCCCAAAGCAAGTCAAAAAATCCAACGACACCTTTGACTACGCCTCCAGACAAGGACGGTAGACGTCTGGATAACATGAGGAAGAGGTTTTCTTCCATGGCCAGCTTGCTGGTTAGAGCAGCGAATTCTCTCGCCATTCTAGGCAGATACGATCAGACGCGACAAGGGATGAGTCCAAGAGAGTGCTGATGGAGGGAGAAAAATCCTCCTCCGAAGTCATTGATTGTGCGATGGATATCGCTTCCACTGCTTTTCGGGCCTTAGTGGTGTCAGCGGTGCTACGTCGCCAGAGCTGGATGAGAGCCACCTGGTTTCGTCAAGAGGTCCAAAATAAGATCCTGGACCTCCCATTTGATGAAGAAATGCTTTTCGGTAAGCATGTTGATGATGCCTTGCAGAATATAAAGAAAGATACCGACACGGCGAAGTCACTGGGATCTCTCAACTACCGTAAGGTCCCATTTAAGGGCGTTCGTGGCAGAGGTTTCTCTTCGTATAGAGGCAACGCCCAGCAGAGATATTCTTCACAATCGTCCCTGTCTTATAAGACCCAGTACTCCAATCAACGGCAGGGACAATCGGCGTCTTACTCTCGCCAAACTCCGCGAGGGCATCAGAAACGTCAAGGACGTGACATCGCCAAGCGGCAATAGCGGCCTCCTGGCTCTACCTGCTGTTCCTTCCCTCCCAGTCACATTGGTAGGGGGCAGGATATCTTTTTGTCTGAACAGCTGGAGGTGTATAACATCGGACCAGTGGGTCCTGAATATTGTACAGGGTGGCCATACGTTGGAATTCCAAGATCTTCCTCCAACAAGAGCTCCGGGCGCCATCCGCACAAAACATCTGGGACTGCTCCATCTAGAAGCCCATCAATTGTTCCTCAAGGGGGCAATAGAACCGGTACCTCTTTCTCAGAGTGGCAAAGGTTTTTATTCCAGGTTCTTCCTGGTGCGGAAGACGACAGAGACTTGACGCCCCATTCTACACCTACGAGAGCTCAACACTTATCTCATCAAACTCTCTTTCAGGATGGTCACTCTCCAGGAAATTCTTCCTCTTTTGAACCCAGGCGTACTACTTGGCTTCCCTGGATTTAGAAGATGCGTATTTCCACATTCCTATACACCCAGCTCACAGACAATATCTGCGGTTCACAGTGGGCAAGAGCCATTTCCAATTCAAGGTGCTTCCGTTTGGCCTTCGGTCTGCAGCTCGGGTGTTCACCAAGGTGTTGGCACCAGTGGCAGCTTTTCTAAGGACACATTCCCTGGAGGTGTTCCCTTACTTGGACGACTGGCTAGTCAAGGCTCCATCTTTCGAGGAAACCTCTCAGGCTGTTTCGACTTGCATTCAGTTGTTCAGACACATAGGCCTTCAATTGAACAGATGCAAGTCAGTTCTGCAACCCTCTAAGACCACACGATTTCTGGGACATTTTGGACAACACACAGTGCACGGCTCGTCCTTCGGAGGACCGTCAATGAAAGTTGATCGTATCAGCTCGCCAACTGTTCCACAAGAAATGCCTGTCAGTCTGTCAATACAAGTCCCTTCTAGGGTCGATGTCATCCTGCATACCATTAATACCGCATTGCAGGCTGCGAATTCGCCCTCTGCAGGAAGAACTAGACAAACAATGGCGCCAAACAGAGGGATCATTCAATGACAAGGTGTTGGTGACTACAGCAATGAGAAAGGCATGCGAATGGTGGCTGGTAAATATTGTGCTAAATATCACACAAGGTCTGACATTCAGGATTTCTCCATCCCCCCTCATCATAACCATGGATGCCTCTTTGGAAGGCTGGGGAGCGGTGCTCCGCAAACTTAGTCAGCGGACACTGGAGCCCGGATCAGCGCCAGTGCCATATCAATTTTTTGGAGCTGACGGCCATTCGGTTGGCTTTGCAGGCTTTCTTTCCCAGAGTTCGCAATCATTAAGTGCTGGTCCGGACGGACAATACGACGGCCATGCACTACGTCAACAAGCAAGGGGGAACGAGGTCGCAAACTCTGTCCACAGAAGCTCAGAGAATATGGGATTATGCGATCCTTCACAACATCAGTCTGAGAGTCGAAAACCTGGCAGTCTCGCTCAATGTCAAGGCGGATGCTCTGAGTCGACACACGAATGGGAATTGAATCAGTCCATTCTGGAGAGGGTGTTCTCTGGTTGGGGGACACCTACCATCGACCTGTTTGCCTCTCCAGTGAACGCCAAATGCCGGTTTTACGCAAGCAAGGTTCACATCAGGGGTCCCTGGGGAAAGCCCTTTCGATGGCTTGGTACAGCGCATTCTTTTACGCTTTTCCTCCAATTCCCTTCATTCCTCGAGTACTCAGGAAAATGAAGGCGGAACCGTGCAAGACGATTCTCATAGCACCAGCGTGGCCCCGGCAATTTTGGTACACAGAGCTCCTGCAGCTCTCCCAGGCTCCTCCAATTCGCTTACAATCAATTCCGTCCCTGTTGTCCAGGAATCAGGGGCAGGTTTACCATCCGGATCCGAAATCGCTCCACTTGACAGCGTGGCTCCTAAACACAGAGAGTTCCGTCATCTGAATCTTTCCCAGGAATGTCGAGACGTTTTGTCACAGGCTCGAGCACCGAGCACAAATTAGACTTACAAGGCAAAATGGAGAAGGTTCTGCCTATGGTGTCAAAGGTAAGGTCTCCATCCTTACAAATCTCTGCCTCACCGACTCTTGCCATATATACTATCATTGGCTAAATCTGGGTTGGCACATTCGTCTGTGAAAGTCCATCTTGCAGCCATTTCAAGGTTTCGGCGTACTTCTTCAGGCCCATCCTTATGGTCCTCTCAGATCGTTAAGCAGTTCTTGAAGGGTTTGTTCTGGATGTACCCTCCAGTTCGACCTCCTCCACCAGTTTGGCAGCTCAATCTTGTCCTGGCTCAACTCATGAAACCTCCGTTTGAAACTGTGCCCAAGGCGGACTTGAAGTTCCTCTCTTGGAAACTTGCCCTCCTCTTAGCTCTTACTTCAGCGAGAAGAGTTAGTGAGCTTCAAACCCTCTCCATAGTACATCCATTCCTTCAATTCAAAAAGGATGTTCTTATTCTTCGCACCATTCCGAAGTTCATTCCGAAGGTGCCGTCTGAGTTCCACTTGAATGAACCTTTGATTTTAAAGTCTTTCTTGCCGCGCCCTTCTACACCTGCGGAACGCACTTTTTATTCTTTGGACGTTCAGAGATGCATGAAATTCTACTTAGAGCGAACAGGACCCTTTCGGAAATCATCCCAGGTGTTTGTGTCCTACAGTGCACAACGGAAGGGATTTCCTTTAGCAAAGAGTGGCATTTCCCGCTGGATCTCCAGTGCGATTCAATTTTGCCATCAGGAAGCGGGCAAGCCATTGAACAGTAGAGTTCGTGCCCATTCTACAAGGTCTGTGGCATCATCTGTGGCTCTTTTCTCGGGAGTCGCCATTAAGGATATATGCAGGGCAGCAACGTGGAGTAGTACTCATACCTTCATGAAACATTACTGCCTAGAGTCTGCAGGACGAGACGACGCGGCTGTTGGTCAAGCAGTTCTGCGGAATCTTTTTCATTGAGAGGTGAGCTTTCCCTACAATCCTTCCATCCTGGTGAGCACATTTTCCTTATTTTTCTTACTTTACTATAAGTATTACTATATTGGTATGTGATGCCATGTTTTTACAAAATGTGTCTTGGTGCTTTACTGCTAGCTACTCTGATACAAAGCATGGGAATCTATGAAAGTTCCAATACTGGGGCAAGAAAACAAGTTACTTACCTGTAACTTTGGTTCCCCAGTATTGGTAACTTTCATAGATTCCCATGCGCCCACCCGCCTCCCCTGGGAAAGCTCAGTCTTTTCACATGAGATAGTGGCGGTGTGCACAACGGCTACGAAAATCTGAGGCTCTGAGCTCTCTCAGAAAGGTTCTAGAGGGTGAGGCTGCTCTGATTGGTCCTGGCAAAAGTTTGGTCTCTTTTACATTAAGAGAGTGATAGGATACAAAATGAGATGAGGCCTAGGCCTGTTTTTCTCTTTTGTTTCTATGGTTTTTATACTACTGAGGCTCCCATTCCGACGACGGGGAATGATACAAAGCATGGGAATCAATGAAAGTTACCAATACTGAGGAACCAAAGTTACAGGTAAGTAACTTGTTTTCTTCTGCCAATATCTGCAGTTCTTGGGCCTTAACTACTCAGTCAGCCCATTTCATCAGCGGTATTGAGTGTTACTTTTGGCAACTTTATCTAAATCCTCCACTGCGCTCGTTATTGGGGAGCTCTCCGATCGGCCATCTTCTCGACCGCTCTGTACCGATCTAGGGCTGGACCCCGATTGGCTTAGTTCTGCACCGCCCTGATGACCTTGTTCCGCTTTGTCAGGACTTCTGACGTGGTTGGCGCCCTGATCTTTCCATGACTCGTTTCGTGATCTGCTTCCGTTGACCCCATCGAGCCAGCTTTCGATCTTTATCCCGGTCCAGCATCAAGCCAATCCCAGGCATCTTGGGGTGTCTGGAAAAACTGTACGCCGGTGGGCCCAACTACACGTAGTCTGGCTGTAAATAAAATTTTGTGTGGAAGCTGGAGCTGTCGCAACTTCCTTTTAACCCCCAGGAACGTGGTTCTTTGCATCTGTACTTCCCTTGTGAAATCTGGGAACACCATCACTATACTGTTCCCTTTTTGTAAGTCTTTCTACACTGGTCTGTTGAAGGATATGATCCCTGTCTCTGAAGTGGAGCAGGCGAACTATTATTGGCCTTGGCGGAGCTCCCGGTTTGGGGGGCCTAGTTGGTACTCTATGCCCCCTCTCAAGTGTGTAGAACTGCAACAGTCCTTCTGGGGCTACTTCCCACTTTAGCCAGTCCTCCAGGAATTGTACCATGTCACCCCCTTCTTCCATCCCTGACTATTTCAGCGCGACCTCCCTTCGCTGTTTTTCGTGCATGCCACCAGGATCTTTGTTTGAATCACATAAGCTGCAGAATTCATACTTTTGCATAGATCGCAATCTAGTGTTGGGCTCGTATGCTTGTATCTTGTTGTTGTCTTGGAAGAAGTCTTTGTAGTAACGAGATTGGTGACTCCTCCCTTGCACATGGGCATCGACTCCATCCATAGATCGTTTTTTTCCGCCATCGGGTTCGGATGTAACTTTAGCGTTCCGGTTCGGTACCGTGTTTCCAGACCTTTTCGACGCACAAAACATCTCATCGACGCCATTCGGGCCTACCGCTAATGGAAAGGACCCCGTTTAAAAAATGCCCCCAGTGCGGAGCTAAATTCCCACATAGCGACCATCACAAGGCCTGCAACATTTGTCTCTCGCCTGAACATGAAGAAAAACGTTGCCAGGTCTGCTCCTCTTTTTGATCCAAGAAAACTATCCGTGATCGCTGGGCTCAACGACTTGTCATGGCGCAACGATTGGCACCGGTGCCAGAAGATATCTTCAATGAAGACCTGATGTCCCAGAGGCAGAGGTTTCAGAGGAGCTCAATATCGTATCCGAGGCCGAGGCTGATGACGACTCCAATAACCTCATCACTCCAGGTCATCGGGTGAATACAACTGCCCCTGACCCTACCCCTCCCGAAAAGAAGGCTCTGGTCAAAACTTCACCTGAAAACCTTAGTCGAGACCGAAAGAACACTTCAGAAGCACTGCCTCCAGGCCAGGCTCTGAAGACAAAAGAAAAGCCTTCAGACGGCTCAGGATCGAGTAAGCCGCACATCAGTGCCCCAAAAGCATTGTCTGTACCGAAAGCAGGAACATATCCCGCTGTTGCTAAAAAGGCCGCGGCGCCAAGTTTCCCGCCAGTCTTCTTGCCAGAGTGGGGGGTCAGAACTGGTGGCACCAGTTTCTGGGTACAGCAAATGGTCTGGAGAAGCTCACAGAGGCGCCCATAGTCTCTGCTCAATGCAGTTTCAACATTCCATTTCAGGCAATTTAATTGCTGACTTTCTTCACTATTTACAGCCAGTAGCTCACTGGTCATATGCACATTAGATATAACTAGGGCCATCATGCCCTGTGCCGATCAAAGGCACTTGTTCCAAATCATCAGTGTAGATCCAATTCCAAAATTTGTCTTGCCTGGATGGCTAGTGCTTTCACATTCATATATGCTACCAATCTATAGTGTGAACTTCAGGGTCTATCCAAATTACATTTTACACATAAATGGGATTCCATGGCTTTTCCAAGGGGCATCTCTTTCTCACCTTTTCAAGGTGGTAATGTAGTTTACTGTTCACACATTTAAAAAACCTACTGCTTTGATATTTAGGCTAGAAGATCAATCCTCGCAACTGTTGATTTAATGGATTCCCAGCAAGTGAATAAACAGTAGAAAAAAAGAATGCCAACTGAAAATATGAATTACTTGTTAGGGTTTTTGTACAGTATGCGTAATAGAGAATAATGTATGACCTTTCCATTTGGGGTTTATGGGTGACAAGGTATCAAATGGATTTCATTGGGACATAGATGCATTCGAAAAGGGGGGGGACTGATCAACCAATCTATCAATCATTTGTAAAGCGCACGACATACCCGCGAGGGTCTCAAGGTGCTGGGGGTGGTGCTCTACTAAACGAACAGCCAGGTCTTGAGTATCCTCCTGAAGGTCAGCAGTTCTTCAGTCTGTCGTAGGCTCAGTGGGAGGGTGTGCCATGTAATGCCGGCTCGGTGGGAGCAGGATCTCTCACCAGTGGTTGTTCTTCGGATGCGCGGGACAGTGGCAAGTGAGAGGTCGGCAGAGTTTAGCTGGTGGTTGGGGATGTAGAAGAAGAGCCGTCTGTTGAGGTAGGCTGGGCCGGTTTTGTGGAGTGCCTTGTGTGCGTGGGTGAGGAGCTTGAAGGATATCCTCTCGTTGACGGGGAGCCAGTGCAAGTTTCTCAGGTGGGGGGTGATGTGGCCGTGGCGTGGTACGTCGAGGATCATTCGTGCCTAGGCGTTTTGGATGAGTTGTAGTCATTTGATGAGCTTGGTCGGGGCTCCCGCGTAGAGGGCGTTTCCATAGTCGAGTCTGCTGCTGATGAGGGCCTAAGTGACTGTCTATCTTGTATCTGTCGGGATCCATCTGTAGATATTGTGGAGCATACGAAGGGTGTTGAAGCAGGAGGAGGAGATAGCGTTGACTTGCTTGGTCATTGAGAGCGTTGAGTCGAGGATGATTCCCAGGTGGCGTGCATGGTCGGTGGGTGTCGGGGCTGCCCCCAGTGCCGTTGGCCACCAGGAGTTGTCCCAAGCTGAAGGGTTGGAGCCGAGGATGAGGACCTCCATCTTGTCCGAGTTCAGCTTCAGACAGCTGGTCTTCATCCAGTCGGCGACTGCCTTCATTCCTTCGTGGAGGTTGGCTTTGGCAGTGATGGGGTCCTTGGTGAGGGAGAGGATCAGCTGAGTGTCGTCGGCGTAGGAGATTATGTTGAGGTCGTGCTGTCGGGCTTCGTGTGCGAGCGGTGCCATGTAAATGTTGAACAGCGTCGGGCTGAGGCAGGATCCCTGGGGTATGCCGCAGATGATCTCGGGATGATTCCTTCGCTTTATGCCTGGCAGTTGAACAAAGATGTATGAAATCATATTGCAGTTTTCCACACCCAGTACTAGTTGGCCGGAGAATGTGCAGCATGTGAATCTGCAAAAAAACAAGCAACAGCCTGATACTTAAAGGTCAGTAATGCTTCCTTAGAATGCCTACTGACCCTAAAAGTATGCCTTAAGTGCTTTACTTCATTACCATGCAGAGTCAAGTGCCGAAAGGGAGTAACTTGGTCAATTACAGTGGAATACCAGTTGCTTTGCAGTTAGGTTTGTTCTTTTTGAGATGAACACATAACTGTCCATATTTGCCTCTAAACAATATAATACTCAGCCAAATAAAATATCAATAGACCACTTTAGTTCAGTCTCAATAATCCTAGAACTAAGAGCGTCCAGATTCTAAAAGAACTTGGGTAACATGCAGAAAGGGTGTGCATACAAAACCACGAAAGGGAGTACGGCCAGTAACTGCTGATATCTCCAGCACCCACAAGAAGATTGGGTCTCAGTTTGTTTGGGGTTCCCTTAAACTGAGATGTTGGGTCTGTTTGCTAGATGTTTCTGTGATCTTTTTAAGGAAAAACTATCCTGAGAAGTCTGCATTTAGACTCATTTTTGGAGGTCCTGTGCACCAAGTACTGCACTATCAGGAGGGGTGCTTAAGGTCATTATTGCTATGCACAGAAAAGATGCGTGTTAATTGAGGCACTCCCACCGATCTTGGTGATATTCCTGCAGGTACAATGACATGTGACTTCTTTGTGACTTGAAATTATACTTATTCATGTTTCAAAAATTCTGATATTTCCTGAGAAAGCTCTACCGAGCTAGTCCTTGTTTTACCACTTGCAATGCAGATGCTTTCTGTAGATAGAATTTATAAACAAAGCCTAAGGTTTAATAACTCCTATGAAGCACTTTGTGAACACATAAAAGTTTTTTTTCTTTGTTCAGATGAACTGTGATTTGAGGCGGCAGGTGGATGAACAGAAGAAAATGCTGGAAAAATACAAGGAACGGTTAAACCGCTGTGTGACAATGAGCAAGAAGCTTCTCATAGAAAAGGTAAGTGTTCTTTACCTGGTGAAGCTTTTGATTTGGAACGTTTATGGTCTGTAATCTGAGTAATTCCATATGGTCAGACATGGTCCCCAAGTTTTTTGTTTTTATTTGACCCTTATTTTGGACTTTTGCTGCAGTGTGATACTTTGTTGAACCAATACTTGGACCCCTTATGCTCTCTATTGACTGAAATGCCCATTCTCTCGGTGAGGAAGACTACCTTATCTCTGTGGAATAAAGGTATGACCGACTGGCCACCTGGTGGCAAATTTGCAAAATGGGTTTGTATGCTCCTAATTTGTGCATTGCCTGAGGGTGTACAGATTAGAGTGAATTGCCATACGGTACGATGACTATAATTAGGAAAGCATGACTGTTCACTTTTTTCACAATTTAGTAAAATGTGCAAGTATAATATTAATTTTCAATTTTTCCACGTTATATTTTTGGAAGTAGTTTGCAGCCAAATTGTGCAAAACTACTCCGGTTGCTGGAAAAAGTGTTTTTCAGTGATGTAAGTCAGAAGGCCTAGAGCCTTTTAAATCCTGCCTTTTCAATGTCCTGTGACTGACATTTTTGTTTAAGCAGCAGGGTCTGTCAGTGACTACGGTTAGGATCTATATGGATGCCCTGTTTGCCTCCAGTTGTCTCCCAGACCTCTCCATTTGTTATTGTCCAGTGGTATTTGAATCTTGTGTTAACTTTTTTGATGGCATCCCCAGCCAAGCCAATGCACAGTTGCCAGTTAAACTTTATACCTTGAATATAGTAAATACAGTTCTGTTGGTGACAATCATTTCAAGTCAACTGTCGAAGAACTTCAGACCATTTCTATTCCTCCGTTGTGTCCATCATACACTTGTATTATTACCATGTGTACATCATATTTTTATTATGTTCCTACTGTTGGCCTGCTCCTCCTTTTCCCTTTCACGCCCCCTCTTAGTCACCCTTAAATCTATTCGGCGATGCTGATTTCTGTTAATGGTTAATAGTAAGCTCTCGTTTTCACAACTCAATCAAGTTTGAAGTTATTATATTGGCAATGAGAGTCGGAATTCCAGCTGTTGCGATCTCATACTCAGAGGTTAGGTAAGGACCGTGGATCATGTTCATTTCCTTGCAGGCACTGTGGGGACAATACTGCTTTCCTGTGACAAACCCAGTTTCTGTAGGCACATCCCAGGATTTAACCGTGCCTTTTCTTAAGTGCCAGAGTCTGCATGCATTTGTGGCCCTCCCACTCTAGAAACAACCCATCCTTTGGCCCTCCGTCTCAACTTTGCTACCTCTCATAGACAACGCTACAGCAACCAAGTGCGGCATTTCAAGCCTTATTCCTTTTTAGGATGACGTTTTGAATCTCACTGTTTACTAATGGAAATATGCATTCCAGCAAAGTAGATAATACTTTTTAAGTGCTGTCTTAACGTTCTCATAAGCACCATAGATGACATGTATCTGCCTTACACAATGGTTCATGAAAATCACGTGTGAAAAATAATTCATTATATTTCCTTGCTACGGGTAATCATCAGTGAGGATTGTTGGCGCTGTTGAAACACACTTACTTATCGACCTGCAACATAATATGCAGCCATCCTCACTATTTGTTTTCTGTCCAAGCCAAATTGCTTTGCATAGCTCATGCTTATCATGCTGTTTGGCAGTTCAAACAAATGTCAACAGAATAAAGGGAAACCTCCATTGCGGTTGAAAAAAGACAAGGAGGAGTTTTTCCATCTTCCTTACCACAATTGATGCGCTGGAATGTGCATAATATTACATCCTCCCTACATAGTCAAAATTACAGTGAAGAATTTGAGGACACAGTGTTAAGGCTAGTAGAATGATTCAAAGTTGCTGTCGGCAAAACACTTGAAAGGTATAATTTCTATACAGGGTGTCAAATACAAAATGAAAGTTTTGATAAGTTCTCAATGGCTTTGAAGATACTTTCATGTTCATGCAATTTTGGTGTCACATCTGATGAGAATCTTAGAAACCAGCTAATGGTTAATACAAACTGCTGACTCATCCAAAAACATTTTTGGATTATGGGAGGCACAACATTAATAGACAAGGTGGTAAAGTCTTCCAAAGTAATGGATCAAACCACGTCATGGGTTGAAGTCAATGAGGAAGGAAAAGTAGTGAAGTATGTTTCACTAGCAGTAAACCACACAAAGGAAACTTGGACAAACAAAGAAAATGAGTCAAACTATATCTGCTACATGTGTGGCTGTGATTCACATGTAACGTATTACAAAATATGTCCAGCCTGTGAAAAAAGACAGTGCGTCTCTGTAAGCAACACGGTCAGTTGCCAGAATGTACAGATAAAGGAACAAAAGAGTGCAAGTGGCTTAGGCTTCGCATTAGAACACAACTGACAAGACCATGGACAAAGAAGAAACTTTAGACAGCAAAATGATGGTGCAAGAGAATGGCGAACAAGTCCACAGTAAACCTTCCAAGCCACCAGTGAACACTCTGAAAGTGATGGGAGTTAACATAATGTTCATAGCACGCTGATCTGTAGCCAGTGCTGGATAAGAGCGATTATGCTACTTTAGACGTTCTTCCTTATGTGTATTTGCAACCTTTCTCATGCTCTCTCTCACCTCCCTTTCTTCTTTCTCCCTGTGTGCTACTTGATGCCGTTCCCTGAAAGGTGATGGAACTCTGTGATCTTGTATCAGCTGAGCAGATATGTCTGTTTTGTTCTAGGTACGGAAAAATACTGCTGCCGGGTTAGGGGGGCTTTCTTTTCCATGCTCAGTGATCGGCCATGTTTTTGGGTCCTAGGTTTAGGCTGTTGGTCCTTGCAACATTGATCAAGATGGATATGCAGTATAAGTTATTGTTTATGTACTGCCTATCTGGGGTGGGGGGAGTTGGGGTTGGGGGTTGTTGCATTGCTCGATGCTCCTACCATTTATGTAGTGCGAGTTATTGGTTGCGGTGTATATGAGCAGTTGAGTTCTACCTGCCAGTCAACTGGGATGTATCTTAATGGCAGCTGGCTGGGGAGGCGACTGAGGTCATAACCACAGAAGTTATTACATTTCTGCATGGCTAAATGTACAAGTATCTTAACTTGGAATGTTAGGTGCTTGAAAGGCTTTTCTAAGAGGTATTGGCTTCTTCCGGTGCCTCTTACTGAGGGATGAATCCCAAACGGTTGGGAAGAAATGAAGGGTCAGTTGTTCTCAGCTACATATTCATCTTATGCCCGGTGTAGCCATATGAATTGCACCTAGGAGTCCCATTCCAGCACCCATTTAGTAAGGCAGATATAGAGCGGACTTTATCTTCTGCTCCAGTGTACGCTGGTCAAGACATCATTCTCCTGAATATTTATGTGCCTAATATTGATGACAAGCATTTCTTCGACCGCATTCAGGAAGATAGCTTTGAGTCTCTGGTTATCTGGGCAGGGGATTACAACTGTGTCCTGGATGGGGATGGGATCCGTTATCCACCTAAGCAGGGCACCAAGCCGCTGATGACCTTATCCCTTGCGACAGTTATGATAGTTGGCGAGTCCTGCATCCAGAGGGTTGAAAGTATACCTTTCACTCCTTAACACTTAGGGTCACTTGGAGTGCATATTGGTGGCTAGGGTGGACTTTCAGAGATTACTATGGTTGTCTCATTTGGGGCGGTTCATCTCAGATCATGTACGGTTGTGCTTCAGCAGTAGTGGGGCGCCGATAACGCAGCTGGTGTTTGCTATCGGAACTCCTGGGGGACCCTGTGTGTCTGTATGAGCTGGCGACTTCCCTCGCTGACTATTTTGACACCAATTCGGGTTCGCAAGCTATAGAGCTATGGATTGGGAGGCTCTTAAGGCAGTCATGAAGAGGGGCCTGTATAGGGACCATTTGTGGTGTGCGCCGACAATTGGAGGCCGAGCTGGGGATGCAGGACCGCCGCTTGGGAGACCTCCACGGTTCTGAGGTAATCTCGCTGAAGGTGCGGCGGGGCCACTCCGTGCTCAACGAGTGGTGCAGAAAATCTACAACTCTCTGGATAAGTGCACGCTCCAAGGTAAGGGGGGGGGGGGCAATCCTGCGCTGGAGGAGTGGGACCCTGGGCGACTAGAATATTTGGGGGGCAGCTTTGGGGTCCCAGACTAGCACTGGATCTTGTACAGGACCTGGAGAGCAGTACCTCTGGTACCAAGGGCCTTGTGGTTAAAGAGGGTCCCTAAGGGTTGCAGCACAAATTGTGTCACCCTAAGAGACCCCTCTCTGTGCGCCATGCATATAGACACCGCATGAGATGTAAGACATCCCTCTAGCAGGCCTTAGCCGTAAGGTAGGGTGCACTATATCTCCTGTGAAGGCATATCTGCCTTAGCAGATAGGCCCCTGGAATACATTTGTAGATTCCTGGATATTCTAAGTGACCAGGGAAGCTATAGTAAGTACATGGGTTGGACTCTCATCATTGAGTTCCACAGCTCCATGATGGCTTCACTGAAATATGGGATGTTAGGTAGCAAACATCCCAGCGTAATAAACCTGCACTGATTCCAGTGTCAGATTTATTAAAAACTGCACACACAGGACCAATAAGACTGGTCCTCTGAAACCTACCAACCTTAGTGTAGTCATAGACTGGCCTGAGCTAGCCTGCTACCACCAGACAGTGTTCTGACCTCATGGGGAGAGTGCATGTGCACTCGGCCGAGAACAATGCTGTGCCAGGGTAGATGTGTTCACACTTTCCCCTATTCAGGAAGAGTCAACCGTGGCGGGGAGCTTCAAAGGCCTTGCCATCTTTGTAATGTGAACCCAGCCTCTACTGTTAGAGGCTGCAGGCCCCCTTCCTGACCTCACCCTATTTTTGGTGGAAGGGCAGGTGGGAAAACGTAGAAAGAATAAGTAGTGTCCCCCTCCTTTGCCAACTTCACCTATCAGGTGCTGGGGGCGAGGTGAAGTACACTTAAAGCGCCCACCATCCTGAAGATGGTGGTACTTATCCAATCGGGGATTTGCCCACCTCCCATGTGGGGTGAGCATTTAGAGTGTGTAGTCACCCTTAAGGTCAGTAGCCCAGGGCGAGGTGAAGTACACTTAAAGCGCCCATCATCCTGAAGATGGTGGTACTTATCCAATCGGGGATTTGCCCACCTCCCATGTGGGGTGAGCATTTAGAGTGTGTAGTCACCCTTAAGGTCAGTAGCCCATTGGCTACTACCCGGCACTCTCTTTAAATGCCCCTACATGTAGTATTTAGGCACCCCGAGCTCTGAACTTCAGTTCATGACAGCCCAAGAAGAGCCAGACACCACAGAGCCGCACCAACAGAGAAGACTACAGAGAACCACTGACTTGACCCTAGCCCTCCTGTTCTGGTTTCAGCCCTCAACGATATTTGACCAAAAGACAACTCATCCTGTAGCCCGTGACCTCCAGAAGCTTGGGAGGACAGCGGATCTGTTCACAAAGCAACCATCTTTAACACCTTGACTGCTTTGAGTTATCCTCTGTGCTGAATGTCAATGGAAACGGGTGTGGTCATGATGAGCTCAGCTCGTCATGAGTGCAGCTCAACTTTGCCTCATGACCAGCTGAGCTCGTCATATGCATGGAAGTGGGTTAAAGTAAAGACTGTGGGACCTGAAGAACCGTAATGCTTGCCCCCGGTTCCACCTCTGCACCAGACACCTCTGACCTTATTCCAACTGGCCCACTGGTTCCAGCAAGGTTCTCCTGCGTGCCAGAGCCCACTGTGAGTTGACCTGTCCCAGACTCCTTGAAGTCACCTGCAGCCTTTGCATTGAGACCCCCCTAACCGTGACCTGCTCCGGAAAGCCATTTCTGACACCAAAAGGCACCCCTTCACCCGTCCGTCCTGGGCCTTGGTGAAGAGCACAAGCATCCCCGGGCATCTCAACTTATCTCTTCAGCTGTTGGTTTACAGTGTTGCCACCCTGCACCCGGCTGCCCCTGTATAGCTGATAGTGTAGTGTTGGGGCTGCCTTGGGCCCCTGCCCAGTATTGGACTTAACTTCCAGAGACTGGTACCCCAAGCCCCTACTACTAACCAGTAAGCATCCTCTGTCCAATTGTCTCTGTCCCCTCTGATTTGTATTGGTCGCCCGATGTCGAACTTGCACCCTGCATCCGGACACCCCTGTAACACTGGTGTACTACTGATGCTGAACTGAAGCTTGCATAATACTGACTCAACGAATGGTCTAGTAAGACAATGTTTTAAAAAAAAAACAAAAAACTTTATTGTGCATTTAAATACAATTACACTCACGGGCCTACAACCACAGGGGCCGGCCACTAACAAAAGTAGATGCAGTCAGTGTATACTACAGTTCCGTCACCGACATCCTAGAGGTCCGGCAGCAATACAGGATAAGATTTGTAGCAACACAGGATTGGAACCAAGATAAAATAGTATTTTGTTTTTTTATAAAAGAACAAAAAGAAAAAGAAAAAACTAACAAGTCTCAAGGCCTAAGACATTGTATATGAGGTTGTGCCCGTGCTGGGGGGGAACCCTCAAATGAAAGATGAACAAATTAATAGGTGGTGGAGGTGGTCAGGTGGGGCCAGTGGGGAAGTCAGAAATTAGGGACAGAAGTAGACTAAACATGGAATGTCGGATCAGGGAGAGAAGGAGATGCCTGAATTGTCCTCGAACGGGGGTGTACCTATGTTCCCTCGATAGGCGTTCCACTGGCTCCAGATTCTAGTCCACGCACCAGGTTTGCCCCTAGCCGAATACACAGTCTTCTCTCTAAACATACACCAATCCATATTCTCCTTCCATACTGACACGGTGGGCGGCTGTCGGGAACCCCACAACTCTCTTTGCGATCATGTTCCCAAGGGCCGCCCACCGAGTCTGGGCGATGTTGTAATCATTCGGCTCCCACACATTCAACAGACATCGCCAGGCCTCAGGCAGCAGAGCAACCCCAGTGACACACTTCATCACAGCATGCACTCTATTCCAAAACGCGGCCACCTCTTGACATTACCAAATGATGTGGAGGAAAGTAGCACTCAACCCACAGCCACGCTTACATAACCCATCCGCAGAAAAACCCATGGAGACCAGACGAGGACCAGTGACATACACACGGTGAAGAATCTTAAGCTGGACGAGACGGAGACGGGCGGGAATGGCCACCTCCTTAGGTGAAGACAATGCAGACTGCCAGTCTTCATCATCTAGTTCCAGCCCGTCCCCGGTCCAAGCCTCCCTGAGACACACGAGGAGATCTGCCCGTTTGTTGATGAACTTCTTATATATTAGTGAAATCGTACTATCAGGCAGATGACCATCAAGTACACAGTCTTCCAGCGGGGAGGACTCAAGGATATTGGCATCGGCGGCAAAGACCTAGGTCAAGCCATGACGAACCTGAGCATATCTAAAAAAAACTCCCTGTCACTCAGCTCATATTCATTCTGCAATGTCTCAAAAGTCTTAACAGCACCCTTAGCCCAAAGGTCACCCACTCTGCTAATACCAATCATATCCCATTTCTCAAAACCTTTCGTTGTCCAGAAGCATCCCAGTCTATCTGACACATACAAAGGAGTCGCACGTGTCAATCGATCCTTCCAACCCAGGGCAGCATTTGCATCACACCAGACTCGCACGGCAATCTTAGTAGGACCTGTTAGATTTCTCCCTGCTACCTTAGAGTATAGTGCCCTGTTGTAATTCCCACCCGGCAACTGATACTTGTCCATCTCAAATGCCGGGTTTGGGCTGGGTGCATACATTGCATGATTAATCGCGCTCAACTGAGAGGCCCAATAGTACCGCCTGATGTCCGGGAGCGCCATGCCCCCGTCATACCAGGGGAGGGTTAGCTTAGCGAGAGCCATTCTTGCACGTCCGTCCCAGATAAGCCGCCTCTGTAAGCTTTCGGGGGAGCAAATTGCGTTCATAGCGAACAACAGGGTATCCCCAAATATTTGAATCCTGTCTGCGAAATCTGGATGGGAAATCTACGCGGCAAGGGGGGCAGACCACCCGAAATTACATAGACACAGTATTTAGTCCAATTGATAACTAGACCTGAGTTCTTGCCAAACGAGGTGAGAACATCGAACAAGACGTTAACCGATTTTCGGGGGGAGGTAAGGTATAATAGGATATCGTCAGCATAAAGCGAGATCCGGTCTTCAAATTCGGGAGTCCACTGAATACCTTTTATCAAAGGCTCCCATCGGAGCCAGGCTGCGAGGGGCTCTAAGGCAAGCGCAAAAAGCAGGGGTGACAACGGGCACCCCTGTCTCGTACCCCTTCCAAGAGTGAAGGAATTGGATACTCGGCCATTAACAACCACCTGAGCCAGCGGTTCCTCGTATAGAAGTTTCACCCACCCGATAAACTCCGAACCGAAACCAAATTTCGCGAGGGCGGCCCAGAGATAAGGCCATTCTATAGTATCAAAGGCCATCGTGGCGTCCAAGGAAGCCAAGATGGCCGGTTCTTGAAGAGACCCCGCCCTTGCGAGAACACCATGCAAACGCCGCAAGTTGAGTGCGGTGTTGCGATGCGGGATAAAACCAGATTGGTCCGGATGAATCAGGTCACCAATCACCGCAATCAACCGGTTAGCCAGAACCTTAGCCAGGACTTTAGGTTCAGTGTTCAACAGGGAGATGGGCCTGTACGAGGAGCAACGATCCCGAGGCTTGCCCTCCTTAGGAATTACCACAATTGTAGCTAAATGCTGATCACAAGGGAGGGCGCCAAGGTCTCGTGACTCCAGGAACATATATCGGAGATACGGTGCGACTTTATCGGGCGCAATTTGTATAATTCGATGGGTAGACCGTTCGGGCCATGGCCTTGCCGGAGCGAACGGAACGAATGGCGATCACAATCTCATCCGCAGACAAAGGAACATCCATTAGGTCTCGGTCAACCTCCGATAGGCATGGCAGCGCAATATCGCGTAGCAACAAATGAGTCTTCCTCATCTCTATCAGAGACCGGGGAATACTCTGTACGAAAGTAGTCCGCAAAACACTCCATAATCTCGCCCGGATCAGTCACACACTCTCCATTCAAAGTCTGAATCACGGGGACCACACGATTCGCCCTTTCTTTCTTGTCTAGCCACGCAATCAATTTAACCGCTTGAACGTGCCTGTAGCATTATTTTATTGTTTGCATTAGCATTATCTCATTATTTAGACGTGCCTGCTTGTTTGCTCGACTGTGCCTGCATTGCATCATTCATTCAGATTGCCTGTGTTGCTTAGCCCGCATTGCCGCATCGTTGGTCTATTTATTGCTAATAACTTAATCACTTCCCCCAACCCGGTCTGCACTCGCGTTTTAGCCGCCATTATCAGTGTTGTTGTTTTGCCCGGAGCCCGCCCCCTCCACCACGCACCCGCCTCCCAGCTGCTCCTCCCTCGCCCCTCCCCATCCTATATCCATATATGTCAGATGCATTGTCGCGCAGCGTCCACGCTCAGCGGTCGCGCCCCATGCGCGCGCGGAGGTGCGCCAAAGGTAAGCCCGTCTACGCCCGTCCGCGCCTGGACCGCGCCCAGCGCCAGACCCCCTGGCCCCCGTCCCACCCACCCCTCCCGCATTACATACGACGCCTCCACCCTCTTAGCCCTAAACCCTGGTCGACTCCCCAACTGCGCCCAAGCCGCTCCTGGACACACCCATGGACCCTTCACATGCAACTCCTGCAAGTATGATGGCACCAAGACCAACTCCTCATCCACTAACACCAAACCGAGATCTGACACCAACCACCTAAAATGCATCCTCCTCAACACCCGCTCGGTCCACAGACACGCCATCGACCTTTGGAATCTACTAGACACCATCTCTCCGGACGTCGCCTTCCTAACAGAAACATGGATGAACGCCTCCTCAGCCCCAGACATCACCATTGCCATCCCGGAAGGCTACAAGATCATCCGAAAAGACCGCACCCACTAAACAGGAGGAGGCATCGCCATCGTCCATAAGAATTCCATCCGCATCTCAACCAGCTCAGACGTCAACCTCGCTAGCGCCGAACACCTTCACTTCCAGATCCACACCGACCCCAATTCCACACTCAGAGGCACCCTCCTCTACAGGCCACCAGGACCCCGTGCAAAATTCAGTGAAGACATCACTGACTTTATCACCCCACACGCCCTCCCCTCCGAGGACTACATTCTATTGGGAGACCTCAATTTTCACCTGGAAAAGAGCAACGACAGCAACGCCACCACCCTTCTGGACAATCTCGCCAACCTCGGACTCAAACAACTTGTTAATACCCCCACTCACTACACAGGTCACACACCCGACCCGATCTTCACCTCCAGCAAACATATCTCCTTCAGTCACACCACAGTTCTCCATTGGACGGACCACAGCTGCGTTCACTTTGTCTACAAAAAGACCACAACACACAACCATCCTCAACCTACTCTGCGAAGAAACTGGAACAAAATCACCATCGACCAGATCTCCTCATCGCTTCTTCAAAACCCCCCTGCCCACTCATCGAACCCCAACCAAGCAGCCATTAACCTCACTCTATGGCTAACCAACAGCGCAGACAACCTAGCACATTTGAAAAAACGTCAAACCAAACTAGGCAGCAAAAACGCCCCCTGGTTCAACGATGATCTTAAGAAATCCAAGAAACTCTGTCGCTCCCTTGAGAAGGCCTGGAAAAAAGACCCAAACACCAGCACCAGGTACGCCTTCAAAAACGCCACCCGCATACACCACCAACTGATCCGGACTGCCAAGAAAGCCGCATTCAAAGACCGACTAGACAACAACGCCCACAACAGCAAGGAATTATTCAACATCGTCAGAGTTTACCAACCCTACTGCCAACTCCCAACGACATCACTCCCTCTCAAACCCTTTGCGACTCCCTAGCTTCGTTCTTCCACGACAAAATCGCAGACATCCACAACAGCTTCGACAACCAACCCGGAGACCAACCCACCCAACCTTCTGCCGTACCTTCACCCCCCTTGAACATCCTTAATGACTGGAACCCAATCTCCACTGAGGACACCATCCGCCTGATGAACTCCATGCACTCAGGATCCCCAACAGACCCATGCCCTCACCACATCTTCAACAAAGCAGACTCCATCATAGCACCACACCTCCGAGACGTCATCAACTGCTCCCTCAACTCCGCCACCTTCCCGGAAAGCTGGAAACACGCCGAACTCAGCGCCCTTCTGAAAAAACCCACAGCTGACCCCACCGAACTCAAAAACTACCGCCCCATCTCGCTCCTTCCATTCCCGGCCAAAGTCATCGAGAAAGCTGTCAACAACCAGCTCGCCGCCTTCCTCGAAACCAACAAATCACTCGACTCCTCACAGTCTGACTTCCGAGCCAAACACAGCACTGAGACCGCACTCATCGCAGCAACAGACGACATTCGAACTCTACTGGACAATGGAGACACAGTCGCCCTCATCCTCCTCGACCTCTCCGCAGCCTTCGACACAGTCTGTCATAGCACCCTGTTACAACGCCTCAGAAACATCGGAATCCAAGGAAAAGCACTGGAATGGATCACCTCGTTCCTTACCGGAAGAACTCAGAGAGTCCGCCTCCCACCGTTCAAGTCAGAAGCCACCGAAGTCATTTGCGGCGTGCCACAAGGATCTTCACTCAGCCCCACCCTCTTCAACGTATACATGAGCCCCCTCGCGGCCATCGCACGCCATCACAACCTCAACATCATCTCCTATGCTGATGACACTCAACTGATCCTCTCACTCACCAAAGACACTAACACCGCCAAAACCAACCTACATGAAGGAATGAAAGAAGTAGCCGAGTGGATGAAGCACAGCCGTCTGAAACTGAATTCAGACAAAACAGAAGTCCTTATCTTAGGTACCTCCCCCTCCGCCTGGGACGACTCTTGGTGGCCAGTAGCCCTTGGAAAAGCACCCATTCCGACGGACCACGCACGGAACCTGGGGCGTCATCCTGGACTCCTCACTCTCGATGACCAGACAAGTCAACGCCGTTTCATCATCTTACTTCAACATTCTTCGCATGCTCAAAACAACATTTCGCTGGATCCCCACCGAAACTAGAAAAACAGTCACCTACGCTCTGGTTACAAGCCGCCTGGACTATGGAAACCCTCTATACGCCGGTACCACCGCAAAACTTTAGAAAAAACTCCAACGCCTCCAGAACGCATCAGCCAGACTCATACTAGACATCCCGCGTAAAGACCACATTTCTGGTCACCTGAAAAACCCCCACTGGCTCCCCGTCAATAAGAGGATAACATTCCGCCTCCTAACCCACGCACACAAAGCACTTTACGAAATTGGACCCGAATGCCTCAACACACGACTTTCCTTCTACACCCCCTCCCGCCAGCTACGCTCTTCCAACCAAGCCCTTGCTGCTGTACCTCACATCAACAAATCCACCATGGGAGGAAAATCCTTCTCCTACCTGGCTGCTAAAACCTGTAACTCACTTCCCATTCACCTTCGCCTCACTCAGAACCACCTAGCATTCAGAAAGCAACTTAAAACCTGGATATGCAACATGTAATTCCCCACCCTTCTTCAAGCGCCTTGAGACCCTCTGGGTATGTAGCGCGCTATATAAATTAATTGACTTGACTTGACCCGCCTTGTCCGCGACATCGTACAGTCTGCCCTGCTCCTCCCTGTGCATTGTTTTGGCAGCATCTGTGACAAAGGACCTATAGTCCAGCTGCTTCAAACCAAGGGCGTGGAGTCTATCCTGGGTAACGCCTGATTCCAAGTCATTCTCCAGTTCGACTATTTCTGCCTCAAGACGCACAACCTCTTGATTCTTAGTTTTCTTGGCTTCAGAAATCAAGGATAAGGCCTGCCCACGAATGACAGTCTTGAAGGCTTCCCATAGTGACACAGATGAGGACACAGACCCCTCATTTTCAAGGAAGTAGTGATCTAGGGACTTTATCAAACTGGCACGGGTCTTGGGATTATGCAAGTACCAGGGGTTTATAGGAGCGACTCGCCCCGCACTACTCACTCCAGCATCCATACAAAGCCATAATGGGGAATGGTCTGAAATACCCCGGGCAAGGTGTCTGATCTCTCTAACAAAGGGGGACTGGGCAGCAGGCATGAGAACGTAATAGTCTGGAAAGACTTCCATGGGCCCCAGAGTGAAAGGTGTATTGTCTCTGCGTTGGATGCATCAACCTTCAGCAGTCTACCAAACCAAAAGTTTCCAAAAATCCACCAAGCCATGACTCGGACTTAGAAAGATCCCTGGGGGTGGCGGTCTACAGTACCAGAAACAACAGAATTAAAATCCCCACCCATAACCAGAGTACCATCAGGGAGTCCCAGCATCACTCGCCCAATATCTGAGAAAGTGGAGGTCTGGAGACCCGGCGGAACGTACACAGTGAGCAACTAAACAATCCTACCCTCCCATCTACCAGTGAGGGCGGCGTAGCGCCCCCTGTCATCACGGATTACATCTATCTCCAGGGGGAGAGAGGACCGAACAAGAATGCCCACCCCCCTAGAGCCAGTGGTGAACCCAGAGGGTGCAACAAGACGATAACCCCACCTATTCATGGCATGGCACATGTTTCCCACCAGATGTGTCTCCTGTAAAAGAACCACATCGGGGGATTGGCGACTCAAGAATTGCAGCACCGCTCCCCGTTTTATTGTATCACCCAACCCATTGACATTCCAAGATCTTATTCTCAACCCACTACCCCCATCCCAACAAGTGATGCAGAACTCACCCCACAAAGAGCACAACATTCGAACCATGGAGAAAAACAATACGTTGCCTTGAAAAAGCAAACTCACAAACACCCTCACCCACCCCCAAACCAACTCCCGTTACAACTCCCCCCCCCCCCTCCCTGCACCCCTGCATTAGACTAAAAAGCCACTCCAACTTGCAGTGTGCCTGTCGCCCTACCATTACCCAATCTACAAAAAGACCCTGGAGGAGGAAAGAGACCCACCACCCTCGCCTCCCTCGGGCACACAACAATAAAATACAACAATAATGAAATTATAGAACCCAGCTGCGCAAAGTCAAATGTTCGGAAATCAGAGACCGAGTCGTCACTTCTGTTCTTGCTCACCACCCTCGGCACCACCAGGGCGCTCAGTTCGGCCGTTCCGGGAAGGCAGAGAATCCAGCCAGTCACTCAAATTCTCTGGTCGGTCAAAGAAAAATGTCCGGTCCTCGTACTCCACACAAAGTCTGGTAGGAAACAGCATCGCGTATTTCAGGCCCAAGTCTCGAAGTCTGCGCTTCACACCCTGAAAACCCATCCTTTGCCTCTTGACGAGATGAGTGAAGTCCGGGTAAAAGTTGACGGTAGCGTTTTCGAATTTTACTGGGCCGCTCACCCTCGAAGCCTGCAGGATAGCATCCCGGTCTCTGAAGTGAAAGAGCTTGGCAATGATAGGCCTTGGAGGGGCGCCCGGTTTCGGCTTTCCACCCGGAACGCAATGGGCACGCTCCACTGCAAAGGACTTGCTCAGTCCTGTAGGGGCAAGATGGTTCAGGACGAGGTCCTTCACCAGGAGGTCCATCGAAGGATTCTCTGGGTTTTCCGAAACACCTATGACGCGGATGTTGTTGCATTTTGCCCTATTCTCAAAATCCTCTAGCCGATGAGACATTAGATCGTTGGTTGATTTCAGATTGCCGATTTCGGTTTGAAGTTCGACACATCGGCTGTAAGGCTAGAAGTCTTCAAATCCAACTATTTCACCTTCTCGTTAGTTTTAGACAGATCGGCTCTGATCAAGGTGACATCGATAGCAACTGTGTCGATTTTATGAGCTAGAGCCTCATACTGCTGGCCGATGGTCTCTTTCATGTTGGCAATGGCGCTCATGACGTCTTGAAGAGACAGATCAGTAGGCGCAGCGGAATCTTCCTTGGCGTTCTCCGGGGTACGGCTGGCGCCACCAGGGGACCCTTTAGATTGAGTATACCGATCCATGATATTGGTTTGGACCGGAATGGGCGCCTTTGTTTTCCGTTTCTCGGTGTCAGCCCTAGCCGCCATACTGGAAGATACGCCCCGGAGGGGCCCGTGAGATCTGGTGAAAATGGCCGCCTGCAGGCAAGTCACCAAAGTCTACAAAAGCAGGTCTGGTGATGACACGGTTCGACACAAGTACGTAGAGGATAGAAGGCACACACTGATAAGACAGAGCCTGGACGGATCTCCGACAGAATGGAACTTTCCCTCAGTCAGACAATGCCAGGACCCAACAGTGAAACCGAAAGTTGATGCACGGCTACTGGGGGAAGACCCCTCAGCCATTGTTGTTCAACTTCGTCCCGGCGTGCCAACTTGCAAAGTCCCCGGCTTACCGCAAGGTGGGCCTCAAAAGTTCGGATCAACGTAACTTCGGTTCCCAAAGTCCAAATCAAAATTTTCAAAGAGAATGGAGATCAGCTGAGGTTCATCTTCAATAACCCATCTGAAAAATCAGGATAGCTTCAGGATACATTGCGAAGAGCGGCGAGGGTCCCCGGAGTTCTGTGCTCACGCGGCCATCTCGGATGCTTGCCGACAATGTTATCAATATGTCTCTTAAATGTTTTCTTCCTCCCATAGGTTAAAATTGCAAAGTATTTCTATTGCAAAAAGTATTTTCCTGAGACAAAGTTCTGTGCTTCTACAAAATAGCAAGTATTATTTTGTCTTAATTAGTCTCGGATTTATTCATTGAGTGCCTTATTTATTACCACTGTTTGTACAACAAATGCTTAACACTGCCCTCTGGTAAGCCTAACTGCTCGCCCACACTACCACAAATGAGATCATTAGTATTATCTACTTTAGCCTCTGTAAAGCGTCTCGGGTCCACTGGACCTTTTGCACACTATACCTCTTTTTGGCATAGTATATAGAAAGCCAGCTTTCTACATTAGCCATGTTCTACTGCCTAGCATGCATTGATTGGTTCTTTGCCTGAGTTGTATTGCTTGACTTTCTTGGCTAATTCAATCAGGCCGCCCAGAGTATATTGCTTTGGTACTCGTTGATCAGCTAAAAATCTTATTGAAGATGTATCTAGCAAATAAAAGCTACTTATTTGTAAGGTTTTTTATTGCGCTTGCTAGACCCAGGGGTATTTGAGTGCTTTGCAGGAGCAGGCAGAATATACAGGAAACAACAGTTCTGGACAAATATAACTAAAGTTATAAGCCAAATCTCACCATAAAGATGTGAGAAGGCAGAAAAGTGAGTTAATGGAATGAATATATTTCAAAGATAAGATGGAAGTAAACGATTCGGGTCACACAATAAATACAATCCAGGAGAAAAACATTGTAGTGGTAGGGGACAGAGGGTAGGTGAGGAGGGGTCCATAACAAATAGACAAAGCACTTGGGAGAGTGTCAACAATCAGCAACCAACGCAGGAGTTAGAGAGGAAAGGGTAACAAGAGAGACCAGGGAGAGTTAAGGCCAGGAGAGTAAAGGGAGAAACAATAGGACAAACAGGCAAGCAGAGAGATAACCAATACAGGAGATAAAAGGAGTGCAGGATCAGAGAGGATTAAAGACTCCAGTATTTGCCGAGGAGGTGACATTGTGACATTTAAGGTCTCTTTTAAAGCTAATGTAGGAGGGGTTGCAGCGCAGGTCCCTCAGGAGGGCATCCCATATGCTCTGAGCATTACCTGAGAAGGAGCGTGTCTGGGTGGACGTGTGTTTTTTTAAGTAATGGGCGAGCAAGTAGTATAGTCGTGGAGCTTCTCATCAGCCTGGAGCAGCCCGCTTTTTTGAGTTTGTTCGTTAAGTAAGTCGGAGAGTGAGCGTGGAAGGCTTTGTGGGTGATAATGGCAGTCTTATAAATGTATCTTCCTTCAATGGGGAGCCAATTAAGTGATTTGAGGGCAGACGAGATGTGGTCATAACGTTTGTAGTCGGTAATGAGCCTAGCAGCCAAGTTGAGCACTGCTCTTACGGGGGTCCTGTTTGAGTTTAGGGGTTCCAGTGAGAATAGCCTTACCATAGTCAAGTTTGGAGAGGACTAGCGATTGGATGACCCATTTGAAGTCGTCTTGAGGGATTAAGGGTTTGATTTTCTTGAGGTGTCTGAGAGTGAATATTGCTCCTTTGGCGGTGTTATTTATAGGGTCAGGGATCCAGCCTTGGATGGGGAGACAGTTGTTTTTGGGGTAGAAAAGATCAATTTCCATTTTGTTAGTGTTCAGTTTAAGATTTACTTACCTTCAGTAATTATGTTTTAGGCATGTGAGCTGCAGATCACATGCCTTGCATACTCCTGCCATCTAGTGTTGGGTCCGGATGTTTGCAAGTTGTTTTTGTTACAAGTCGTCTTTTCTAGTCACGAGGCGTGGTGACTCTTCATTTCGGTGATGGTGTGCGTGGGCATCGACTCCATTGTTAAATAGTTTTTTTCCGCCATCGGGTTCGGACGGGAATTGCTGCGATCAGCTTCAACACCATTCTCGGGTTCCCATCAGTGCGCAATCCACTACCCTCAACGGTATTGTTTATCAATCATGTATTTCCAACTTTGCATATCATATCGGCTCCTAAAACTTTGATAGAAAGTCTTGTGGAAGGCCCTTGGGACTAGCCATGTCAGGCCACCTCGCAGTAGATGGAACGGACTCAATTCCAATTCTGCTCCGGTGCCACTCTGAAGTACCCCCGCCCCGATTTGGACCAGGTGTGCAATTTGTGTTTGTCAGCCAAGCACAACGAAGAAAACTGCGAAACCTACCGATCATTACGATCAAAGTAGGCTTTCCATGACCGTCCGGCTCGACGTCACGAAATGTATCAGCAACACAGCGACTCCACTCCAGATATCTTCAGAGACGATTACGACCAAGAAATCTCCGAAGTGCAGGGAGCCAAAGAGGAACACATCTACGTGTCCGAGGAAGACTCCGACACCGAAGAGCACATGACGCAGGGTCAACATACTGTGAGTAAAGATACTCTCCTGCCCCAAATGGTGCCCTCTAAAAAGGCTTTGGTCCCTCCTCTGCCTTCTGGCCAAGGTTGGTACAGAGATAAAGTGTCAATTGCCCCGCCTTCGCGCTCAGCACCAAAACATTTAACAAAGCCTTCCTGCTCGAGACTGAGTCGTACTCCTTCGGCACCGAAGTCCAAACCTAGTGATCCTTCAAACCCTTTGGCACCAAATCCTTCGGATCTAAAATCTTTGGCACCGAAAACCTCGGCTCCAAAATCATCGGCACCAAAAAGTTTTGCCCCAAATTAAAAAAACACTCCTCCACCATCTAAAGAGCCTCGTTTGGATGCTCCGCCTGCCAACATAGACCCCAAACAAAAGGAACTTGTGATTAATCCTAAAACTGGACAACTTTATGCAGAGCTGCCCGCAAAAAGGAAGCCAGAATTTGAGGACTCTTATCATATCCCTCTGAAAAGAAAGAGTATGGGTACCAACACTTCTCTGCCTCCTCTTTCACCTTCTTCACCTATTAATCCTAACTTACTCATAACCCCCACAAATTCACCTCGACCACAATCCCCTGATCATCAAGATGATGTGGACGAAGATGGGGATGTGCCACAGGACAGTAGTCCAGACCCATAGATGGATTTATAACACTGATCCCAATAATGATAACGATGCAGACCTATATCAGTCTAAACCTTCTCCTCCAGACAATAATGTAGGGTTTGAGTTAGTTAATATAGCTGCACAATACCATGGAGTAAACCTCCATGAAGAGGCTCTTGAGGAAGTCTTTTCTATTTGAGACGCTAAGTGCATCACAAAAGACTACACATACATTACCTATGCTTAAGGGTATGTTAAACATGCAGACGAGGTATTCAGAGGCCCAGTGAGAGCTCACACCTAGAGTTGATTAAAAAATATAAGCTGCCCCTACAGACCCAATTTACATCAGGGGTCAGGTTCCATTAGATTCTTTAGTGGTATCAAATGATTGTAAACAAGCTAATTCTCAAATAACTGAAGACACACCGCCTCCTGATAAGGAATCTCAATTACTAGATGACTCAGGCAAAAAAGTAGCAGCGCAAGCAGCTAATCGTTGGCGCATTGCTAACAAACAAGCACTATTAGCGAGGTATGACAGAGCTCAATTTGAGGACTTAGAGCAAAGATCCAATATCTTCCTGAGGAACATAAAGCTAAAGCTCATGACCTGATCCACGAAGGGAAGCTTTTTTCCAACACTTCAATCAGGTGTGCTCTGGACAGCATCCTACTCAGACGCCACGCATGGTTCAGGGTATCAGGATTTTAACGAGAAGTTAAAGTTTCCATTTTAAATTTACCTTTCAATAAGAAACATTTATTTGATCCTGAAGTGGACACTTCATTACAAAAAATAAAAATAGACACAGAGGTACCCAAATCCATGAGAGCTCTTCAAACACCATCCAATCATGGTTCCTTTCGCCGCTGCGTTCGAGGCATGTAGGCTGCTGAATTCCTATCTGTGCAGAGATCGCCGCCTAGTGTTGGGTCTGGATGATTGCACATTGTTGTCCTGGAAGAGTCTTCGAAGTATCACGAGATAGGTGGCTCCTCCCCTAGACTACAGTGCGCATGGGCATCCTCTCCATCCTCAGATTGTTTTTTTCCGCCATTGGGTTTGGATGTTACTATCTTAGCTCAAGTTAGGAAAACTTTCTACGAAGCCAAAAGGCTTCCGACAGCGTCGGTATTGTTTCGTTCGGTACCGATAACTTTGCTTCGAGAGGACATTGAGGAATCAGACGGGTTTTCTTCCACATTCGACCCGTTCTTCGATCTACGATGGAAAGAAGCCCATTCAAAAGGTGTCCACTTTGTAATGCAAAATACCCGCACATCGATGTCCACCCAGTGTGCAACAAGTGCCTGTCCCCGGATCACAACAAAGCCAACTGTATGGCCTGTGCCCGGTTCAGGTCGAAGAAAACTCTTCGGATTCAACGTGCGGCTCGATTGGAGTCGCAGAGATCAGCGCCTGTTTCAGAAAACTTCTTCGGGACCGAAGACGAAGAGGTCCGGGAAGAACTCTCAGATCCGGTTTCGGGCCATGACTCAGAGTATGACGCCGAAGACAAAGAAGTATTAGAAGAAGACGAAAACGTTGTCGAAGAGGTAGGAGACGACGCAGACGCCCTTGGGGCCGTAGAAGATAGCTCAGGCGAGGAGCTAGGCCCAACCGGCTATACGGGGGCCGACGATGAAGCACTCACTAAGGCTCAGGTCGAGGGATCGCCACAAGGCCTTACCCAAGATGTACAGACTCGTTCAACAGCCCCGCATAAAGGCCCGGCTTCGAACCTATATAAAGAGCCATCAGTATCGAAACCACTATCGGTCGATCCAAAGAAATCGAAACCGAAAGCATCACTGCCAAAACCGTAACCAAAAGTGCAGCTGGCTCTGATCGGCTCCAAGGCCTCAAACCACTCGGCGCCGAAGAAACAGAAAAAGGCCGTCGATACCGAGAAGCTCAAAAAGGTCATCGAACCAAAGGTTGGGACACCGAAGACCAAAGTCAAGGCTGTCGAACCGACGAAGCCGACACCGAAGGGAGTCGACACACACAGAAGGCCCGAACCAAAAGAAGGTTTCGATCCTCGGTCGAGGCCTGCGGACAAGACAAAGACTGGCTCCAAGGACCCTGTCGAGTCGACGCAGCCGAGCCCATTCATAGCCAAGGAGGTGTCGGAGTCACTCCAACGCATCAAAGATAAGGCTACAACGGTCGGGCCGAAGAAGGCCCCAACACCGAAGCTGGTCGGAAACGTTCAGACCGCATCAAATTCGGGTTGCCACCGACGGTGCGTCCGAAGATGTTCGAACCAAAGAAAGGTATCGGAGCCATTAAAAAAATCTCGATGGAAGTGGAGCCTACAGAGGAGCCTGAAGAACAGGAGTCGAGGCAGTTCATCGACTCGGAAACTGGTAGACTGTCCACATATAAAAGGAAGATCATACCAGAAACACCCATGGAGTCCTATAGGATTCCCTTAAAAAAGAAGAGGGATTCAACAACATCGCCAGTTCTTGTGGAACCTCTCCAATCCTTTGGACAAGAACCTCAGACTTTTTCACCCACATACTCAGATGTGGATGCAGGGGATGCCGAAAATGAGGATGACACTTATCATGTGGACACTGATCCCTATGATCAAGACCAACCATGGGCAGACCCAGCTGAGCCAAAAGATCCGCAGACTGCCCCTGACACACATGTATTCAGTGTAAAAATATCTCCCACTGAGGACACTACTGCCTTTAACGGCCTTATTGAAAGAGCGGCAAGTAACCATGACATGCAACTACATGCTGACCCTGTGGAGAAAGACTTTCTAGTCGACACCTTTTCCACTTCAGAAAGAACAGTCAAGACCCTGCCCATGCTCAAAGGGGTCCTAAGCATGCTGGTGACATTTTGAAGGAAACCACCAGGGCCAGGGTTTTAAACCCAAGAATTGGAAAGAAATGTAGACCGGCACCTGTAGACACTACTTATATAAGAGGACAGTTGCCGTTGGACTCATTAGTTGTCTCTAATGCACGTAAGAGAGCAAACTCCCAGACTACAGGTGATGCTACTCCTCCTGCCAAAGAGTCGAAAGTACTGGAAACTTCAGGGAAAAGGGTGGCAGCGCAGGCAGCCAACATCTGGCGCATTGCCAACACTCAGGCACTCTTAGCCAGATATGACAGGTCCCATTATGATACCTTTGAGACACTGTTGCAACACCTACCAGATCAGTACAAGGAGGGTGCAGAACTACTAATCCAAGAAGGAAAGCTTATAACCAATGCTTCCATCAAGTGCGCGCTAGACGCAGCTGACACTGCAGCCAGGGCCATTAACACTAGCGTCATGTTAAGGACACATGCCTGGTTAAGAATCTCGGGATTCAAACCAGAAATACAAACTTCTATCCTCAATCAGCCAGTTAACTCGGACTACTTATTTGGACCGGAGGTTGACACCACCCTTGAAAAAATGTAAAAAGACACCAAGACTGCAAAGTCTATGGGGGCTCTGCAGTCCCAGCAGTTTTGGGGTGGCTCCTTTCGTCGCTCCAATACTAAAGGACCTTCAAGAGGCCAATCCACACAGCAGACACATTACAATAAATGAAGTACACAATCCACCTACAATAAAAACAACAGGGGTGGATATCGTGGAAACCACATCAAGGGCAGAGTAAGAGGAAACAACAATTCCAGATCCTCTGCCAATAACAAACAGTGACGCCCTGTCACTGCCCCCTGACCATATAACACCTGTCGGGGGGAGACTACAACAGTTCCTGCAGGTCTAGAAATCCATCACCACAGACAGGTGGGTGAGAGACATTGTCCAGTACGGGTATTGTCTGGAATTAACATCCACTCCACCCAACATACCACCAAGACACCGTCCTATGTCCGCAGAGCACTTACACTTATTGCAGCAGGAGGTCGTCAGCATGCTGCAAAAAGGAGCCATAGAGCTTGTGCGTGTAGAAGACCAAGGCTCAGGTGTGTACTCTCTGTAATTCTTAATACCCAAAAAGGGCGGGTCTCTCAGACCTATACTAGACCTCAGGCCTCTGAACAGTTACATTCTGTCAGAGCATTTTCATATGCTCACTTTACAGCAGGTTCTGCAGTTACTCAGTCAGGGAGTCTTCCTTGCAACACTGGATCTAAAAGATGCGTATTTCCATGTACCCATTCACCCATCCCACAGACAGTATCTCAGGTTCACTATTCAAAATCAACATTATCAGTTCCAAGTCCTCCCTTTCGGAGTAACGACTGGCTTATTCAGGCAAAGACGGCCCAGCAGTTTGCCAGCCACATGTCCCACACAATTCATCTTCTTCACAACCTGGGATTCTTGCTGAATTATCCAAAGTCACATCTTCAACCCGCCCACGTGCGACAGTACCTGGGTGCGACAATAGATACTCTGGCAGCCAAAGCTCAGCCAAATTCAGCGAGGATAAACAGCATGCAATTGCTGATACAAAAAGTCAGACCTCAACACTCGCTTCCAGCAAAAGTGTTCATGCAGTTGATAGGCATGATGGCCTCCTGCATCTTTATAGTCCCGCCCGCGAGACTACATATGCGTCCGCTTCAGGAGTGCTTGGCACGTCAGTGGAATCAGGCTCAAGGACAATTAAAAGACCTAGTGTTGGTGAGCGGTCGGGCATTCAACTCTCTGCATTGGTGGAACCCACAAAACCTTTGCAAGGGCCGACTGTTCCAGGAGCATGTGCCACAGATTATACTGAAGGCGGACGCATCTCTCCAGGGATGGGGAGCTCATGTACTCCACTACACAGTGCAGGGACTATGGACAGCACAGCAGAAGAAAATGCACATCAACCTTCTGGAACTGATGGCAATCTTCATGGCGATGAAAGCTTTCAAAGTACACTTGTGCAACAAGGTCGTGTTGATCCGGACGGACAACATGACTGCCATGTCCTACATACAGAAGCAGGGAGGAACACACTCTCCACAGTTGTCTCATCTGGCTCAAAGCATGTGGAAGTGGGACATTCAGAGGAACATCTTCCTCATGGCGGAACACCTCCCGGGCAAGGACAACCAGATGGCCGATCTGCTCAGCAGACACAGCCACCAGATGCACGAGTGGGAGATACATCCATCAGTACTCCAACCGTGCTTCCAGCAGTGGGGTCATCCAGAGATAGACCTGTTCGCCACAAGGGAAAACGCAAAATGCCAAAGCTTCGCCGCCAGGTTCCCACATCCGCAGTCACAGGGCAATGCGATATGGATGAACTGGTCAGGCAGGTTTGCGTACGCTTTTCCCCCAGCACCTCTAATACCGCTGGTGGCACGCAAGCTGAAGCAACACTCGATGACACTCATCCTGGTTGCTCCGACGTGGGCACGCCAGCCATGGTACACTACGCTAGTAGAACTTTCCGTGGTACCGCATCAAAGACTGCGGCTAACACCCAGACTTTTAACGCAGAGCCATGGCGAAATTCAGCACCCAGATCCGCAACAGCTCAACCTGGCGATCTAGCTCTTGAAGTCTTAGAATTTGGCTACCTCAACCTGCCACCAGAATGCATGAACATCATCAAGGAGGCAAAAAGACCCACAACCAGAGCTTGTTATGGGGCTAAATGGAAGAGGTTTGTCATATATTGTAACAATAATGACATTAACCCTCTGGATGCATCTATTCAAAACATTATCTGTTACCTGTTGCACTTATACAGATGTAATCTGGCATACAGTTCCATTCGTATACATTTATCCGCAATAGCAGCTTATCTTCAAAACAGGCAGCACCTCTCACTATTCCGAGTGCCTGCCATTAAAGCTTTTCTGGAGGGACTCAAAAGAGTGATCCCTCCCAGACACCCACCTTCACCTGGTTGGAACCTAAATGTGGTCCTCACCAGACTGATGGGACCACCTTTTGAACCTCTACACTCTTGTGAGATTCAATTTCTTACCTGGAAAGTTGCTTTCCTAGTAGCCATTACCTCACTAAGAAGAGTTAGTGAACTCCAGGCACTAACCATTCAAGAGCCATTCATACAGGTCCACGCAAATAGAGTTGTACTACACACCAACCCTACATTCATGCCGAAGGTGATTTCGCACATGAACCAAACCATAGAACTGCCTGTTTTCTATCCTAATCCAGAAAATGTCGCAGAGAGATCTCTACACACATTAGACGTCAAAGGAGCTCTTATGTACTATATAGACAGAACAAAACAACTGTTTGTTGCCTTTTCTCCACAGCACAAAGGCAACCCCATTTTGAAAGCAGGAATAGCCAGATGGATCATTAAGTGTATACAGATTTGCTACGCAAAGGCTAAACGCACACTAACCATTCCTCCAAGAGCACACTCCACACGTAAGTTAGGAGCATCCATGGCTTTCCTGGGGAATATTCCTTTAGAAGAGATATGTAAAGCAGCCACATGGTCCACTACACATACATTTACGAAACACTACTGTGTAGATGTGCATTCAAGACAGCAGGCAGCTGTAGGACAGGCTGTTCTCTAAACTCTTTTTCAGACTGCTGCAGCAGGCACAGGCAGCCACCGCTAACAGGAGGGACTGCTATATAATCTATGCACAGATATAAATTCAGCAGCCCACATGCCTCGAACCGAATATGCTACTTACCAGTATGCATCTGTTCTTGGCATGTAGGGCTGCTGACATTCATATCGCCCACCCTCCTCCCCGGCGCCTGTAGCAGCTTTAGCATTCAGAATTACTATGTAGCATGGACATCACTCACTGTATTACACTCCATCTCTGCCACAATGGCGAAAAACAATCTGAGGATGGAGAGGATGCCCACGCGCACTGTAGTCCAGGGGAGGAGCCACCTATCTCGTGATACTTCGAAGACTCTTCCAGGACAACAATGTGCAATCATCCGGACCCAACACTAGGCGCCGATCTATGCACAGATATGAATGTCAGCAGCCCTACATGCCAAGAACAGATGCATACTGGTAAGTAGCATATTCGTTTTACAGGGGGGCTCACAAACCGGACAGGCGCATACTCTCTGTATTTTCTGATTCCCAAAAAGGACGGGTCTTTCAGTCCTATATTGGACCTCAGAGAATTAAACCTATACATTCATTCAGATCACTTCCATATGGTCACTCTTCAACAGGTGCTTGCTCTGCTACGACTCTGGACTTAAAAGTCGCATATTTCCACATTCCGATACATCCCGCTCATCGCAAATACCTAAGATTTGTGGTAGCGGGACAACTCTACCAATTCAATGTGCTTCAGTTTGGACTCGCCACTGCTCCCAGAGTGTTTACAAAATGCCTGGCAGTAGTCGCAGCACACCTGCAAAGACGAAATATATATGTCTTCCTGTACTTGGACGACTGAATCATCAGAGCCAGCTTGCACCAAAAGTGTCTTCAACACACACACACAGCACTCTACGACTCTTAACACCTTGGCTGCTAGGGATATTTTTCTCCGGTGCTGAAATCTCAGATTTATCATTGTTCATGACGAGCTCAGCTCGTCATCAGCACAGCTCAACTGTGCCTCATGACGAGCTGAGCTCGTCATGAGCATCGAAGGGGTTAAACAGTGTGGGCTTTACAGTCAGTCTGTTAAAGTCACATCTGCAACCCTCCATGTCTAAGACATACTTAGGGGCCAGTTTGAATACGCAGAAAGCCCTAGCCTTTCAGAGTGCAGCCAGAATAAAAATTTGCTCTTTCCTCGGTACAGGCGCTACTAAAGGAATATAAATCTGTACTTAAAAAAAAAAATTGCTGTAAGAACTAGGAATTTATTTTTAAAACTGTAGCGCCATTGAAAGCATCATTTTAAAATTGTGTAAATTACCGCTGCGGACTGCTCCTCCGATACCTGCAGTCCAATCCGCCAACTCCCCGGTCCACCACGGGTCTTTCCCGGTTGTTGTGGAGGGAGTAAAGGCGGGACAGATCGACTCTTTCCGGGGTAGAGGACTGGGTGCGGGCATACTTCTGCAACCGTATTTAGAGGGCTCGTGGGGCGACGCGCATTGGATTCGCGCTTGCCTAGGTACGGGCTCTATTAAAGGAATATAAATCTGTACTTTGAAAAAAACTGCTGTAGGAACTAGGAATTTGTTTTTAAAACTGTAGCGCCATTGAAAGCATCATTTTAAATTTGTCTGTGTGAATTACCGCCGCGCACTGCTCCTCGGATACCCGCAGTCCAATTCGCCAACTCCCCGGTCCACCACGGGTCTTTCCCTGTGTTGTGGAGGGAGTGAAGGCGGGACAGATTGACTCTTTCCGGGGTAGAGGACAGGGGGCGGGCCTACTTCTGCAACAGTATTTAGAAGACCCATGGGCACGACGCGCAGCGGACGCGGCCAAGGCGCCCGCGCCCAACCGGGACCAGGGGCCATCACACCTGCTCGGAAACTGATCCCATTAAGGTACTTGCATGAAGCTCTTATTAATTTAAGGTCTAACTGCCATTTGAATTGTAAATTGTGAAATATTGAGTATCCTTCGCCTCCGTGCCCGGGATGTAACTTTTCCTTTTCTCAGAGAGCGCGAGGAGAGACTCTGGTGCATAATAACGTTAATCCTCATGGAAAACAGAATAAGGCGAATAAGCCTAGAGTCTTCAAATTTCTCAGCACAAATCGTAGATCGTTACCGAAACACAAAGAAGACATCTATGATTTATTAAATGATCTCCAGCCGATTGCCTTTTTCCTGACGGAAACTTGGCTCAATTGTAGCTCTGGCCCGGACATAGCTACAGCACTCCCGCGGAATTATACTATCGTCCGAAGGGATCATAAGAATAGAGTTGGCGGAGGTATAGGCATTATTTTTTAAAAGGAATTTAGCTGTAAATGGGAAAATCTACCATTAAATAATTGTGAAGCCGGCCTTTTTAAACAAATCCTTACACCCCAATTTACACTCTCAGGGATGATGATTTATCGATTCCCCGGAGTAGCAGGAGAGTGGGTGGCTGCATTTCCTGACTTTATCGCCCCTTATCTACTGGAAGCCCCTAACCTCTCCATTTTAGGAGATTTTAACCTGCATCTTGAGGATGGCAACTGCTCTACTGCGCTTATTCAATTCGGGACCCACGCACAAGGGAGGACATTTGTTAGACCCTGTCTTTACTAATGTTAACAATTTAACATGTGAGCCCACTATACCGTTACTCTGGTCAGACCACTATCTGGTTAGCTTTGAAATTATGCTGGCAATGTCGCAGAATCCTGACCGGGCTTAGGCCACCTGGTCCAGGAACTGGAAAAAGCTTATCGTTGATGGCTAAAATACTCAATTACTTAACTCAATGCCCAACTTAAAAGACAGGAGTTACAGACACTAACATAATTAATAAATGGCTAACGGAAGCTGCAGATACTATCATCCCACTTACTAAGAACAAACCTAGATCCTGCCACCCCCCGCTCCATGGTTCTCGGAGCTGCTTAAAACAGAATAAAAGTAGATTCAAGAAACTAGAGAGGCAGTGGAGGAAACACTATGACCTGGATGAAAAACAGGCATATAAACAAGCTATCAAGGACTATCAACTATCTTGTAAGATAGCAATGTCTGATTTTTTGAAGAAAAATATCTTGGCTGCACATAATAATGCAGACTTCTTTTTAAAATAGTAAAGAATCTGTCGGGCGCAGCACACCAACCTGAACCCCCCAAGCTATCTGCCATTCAATGCAATTTATTAGCAAACTATTTTAACGATAAAATATTAAAAATTTACTCTGATTTTAGGGCAATCGAAGATCTAAATCCTATCCCCACCTCAACAACCTCTAGCAGAATCAATGAGATGGGAGACTCTCCTAGGAATTTGCTTAATAGCTGGAAAATATTAGATCATACATCTTTTACAGAGATTCTAAAGAGCATTAGGTCAGGATCTCCAAATGATCCCAGGCTTTTGACCTGTTGACGAAACACGTGTTGGCTGGCGTTTGTTTTTCCTCATGAACATCTCCACATAAACATCCCTTAAAAAAAACACTGGTGTCGACTGTATCATATTTACAAATTTGTATTAACTTTTGATGTTATGCGTGTGCCCAGGATTTTTCCAAGTAGCATTTTCTGTTTGATGCATATGGACTGCAGATCACACACTAGTGCATTGATTGCATAGCAGTTCTCTCCCTTAGCGGCGAGAACAAGTATCTGATGCAGTGGCTTGGAATAGTGTTTTGAGTACAGCCTGGCCCACAGCAGCTTGTTGTTTTGCTTGTACATCTAAAGAGTAGTGCTTTGTGAATGTATGTGGTGTAGACTATGTAGCTGCTTTGCAAATATCATCTAAGATATCATCTAAGGGAATGCTCCCTAAAAATGCCATCTTTGTTTGGTGACAGGCTTTTAGCTCCTCCACCATTTGGCCGATAATGGTAGCTCAACTCCGTATAGACTACTTAAACTTTGTTATCATGGCACAGTAGTTCTAGAATTTGGGACAGGCCCATGGTAGGTGGAAAAACTTTCCATCTTGACTGCATCCTCTACGACAGAGTGGGGTTAATCGCCCACCCATCCTTACCAGTGTGGTGTACGAGATATAGGCTCTGTCTAATATTTTGAGGTGCATGAGGCAGAAGCGGGACCTAATCGCTGCTTCTCTAGGGAAAGCCAGGGGTTCAGGCTGGTCGTCTTCTAGCATGTCTGGAATGTCTCTCTCCCAGTTGTCCTGCAGCCTCATTAACATATCAGGTGCGTTTTTCACTATCTTTCCATATGTTAGCGAGATCACCTTTTTGGTGATATGTTAAAGTAGTCTATGCTCTAAGGGCGAAGATTCTGGCAGGGTTTCTCCACTGGGTATTACCGCACACAGGGTGTAGCGGAGTTGTAGGGTCTAGAACGCCTCAGTGGGTGCCAAATTATATGATTTTTGTAGATCTATAAACGTTATTATTCCAGTTGCCAAGCATAAATCTCCTTCCCCTGAGAGTTGCTGTAGGTCCTGTTTATCAGATCCCTGCCTCTTACCCATATCCCTCAGGAGATCTGAGTCCCACAAGGTTGCCGCTAAGGTGATCTTATTTTTCCATCCAAACTTATTCAGTGTATAGTGCTATACTTGGACTGTCTGTGCCGTCGGCCCTACCAGGGAGTTTTGTCTTGGTACAGTGTAAAGCGCATGTAAATATCCCCCTGGCTTTAGAGCCATTCGGTCCATGCGATAGGCAGGGTCCGTCATTGGTTCATGTGCCCACTGGTTAATTCGTGGCGATTGCGCTGCCCAGTAGTACATCTGGATGTCTGTAAGGGCGATTCCACCATCAAAACATCCCAGGGTTAATTAGTTAAGAGAGATTCTATGGGCACCCCATCCCATAGACTCTGAATGGCTCCGAAATAGGTATCTGATACCAGTCGCAGAGTGTTCTATAAGACATATAGGAAACGTGGCTGTGCAATCATTGTAAAAAGGGCAGCTCTACCCAGCAAGGAGAGAGGCAGGGACCGCTAGTGTTGCATATCGCCTTTCAGTCGATTTAGTGGGGGGGTGAAGATTTTTAGTCGTAAATAGGTCTTGGTGGACTGTCGCAAAGATTCCCAAATATCGGAATCCTTGTGTTACAACCTGCGCCTCACGCTCTTTTGTTTTGGAATTCGTGGTGCTGGACCACACAAAACGAACATCACCGATTTAGGCCAGTTTATCGTATATCCAGAATATCTCAGAAATGTGGTAAAAAATATTGAGAATTCTTGTAATGGAGGATTGAGGCTATGCCACATAGAGAACAATATCATCTGAATACAGGGATATTCTGTTCTCAAAGTCTGCCGTCCATCGAAGGCCACGGTTCAGCTGATCTCCTCGGTTCTAATCCACAAATAGCTCTATCACTAATGCGAATAACAGAGGTGAAAGGGGGCAGCCCTATCGGGTACCTTGCTGGAGCGGGAAGGTGCAGGACACTACTATTCACCACCACTTGTGCTAGTGGGGCCGTGTATAGGAGTCCAATCCAGGCCATGAACTGAGGTCCCACGCCTAGATATTCAAGGGCTACAAATTGGTATGGCCACTCAATGGGGTCAAAGGCCGAGATACAGAACTGCCACATCTTCTTAAATTCTATTAGTGCATCCTAAGACCCCATGTAGGCGTCGTAGATTGAGGGTCGTATTTCAACCTGGCATAAACCTGGACTGACCCGGGTGTACTAACTTGGCAATGATAGGAATGAGTGGAGGGCCAAAGGATTTATTTCCTCCACTTTTAGCAAGGATATGGGTTGATACGGTCCACATTTGTCACCCGGTTTTCCTTCCTTATGAATTACCACTATTAAAGCGACGGGGTACTGTATATGTAGCAGTTATTTTATACAGTTTAATTGGTATCCCGTTGGGACCTAGTGCCTTCCCTGATCTAAGTGCTGTGATCCCCTGCCTCATCTCCTTACACATCGGGTCTTATTTAAGGTTTGGATGTCTGCCAGTGTGGGTTGGGGATAGGGGGTTGGTCGGTCCCTAAGGAGAGCGGAAACATCTTGTATAGTGTTTGTCATCTCTAAGGTGTAAATGCATTCATAATGGGCTGTAAACGCATCCGCTATCTCCTGGGGGTCTGTGAGGTTATCGCCATTTATTTGTTGGGTGGTGCCACCCAACCGCTGGCTTTTTCTAGTTTGTCGAGCCAGGCAAGAAGCTTCCCTGCTTTGTCCCCTTGCTCATATACTTGGTGCTGGGTTATCTTAATTGCAACTCTGACCACTTCTGTCTTTGGGTCTTTATATTCTTGTTGTTTGAGTTTTAACAGATGTCATGTGTCCTTATTGTTTTGTTGTATCAATTATGCTTCTAAGTCTAAAATGTTCTGTTCTAGTCCCTCTACCTCCTTCCTCTTGTTTCTCCTATGACCGACCATGGGAGCATGGGCCTGTCCCCTAATTACTGTTTTATGTCTCCCAAAATGTCCCCGGTGAGGCCACAGACTGCTCATTTTCTTTAAAGTAGTGGTCTGTTGCTCTTGTCATATCGTTCTGTAGTAGGGGATCTCTGTGTATAGTCATAATCTAGTGAATAGCACCTGCCCATGTGCGTGGACCCCGGCAATCAAAAATAATCTCTTAAATTGTCAAAATAATGCAGAAACTGCAAAGACACTTAAGAGATAATTTAAAGACAAATAATGCAGCCTATATCCACAGGCTACACTGTCCAGTACTTCAACTAGAAATTCCACCAAAAAAACACCACACACAGTACAGCCTGCTAGTTTCTACCATAGAGAAACCTGCCTCCCCCAGTCAAAGACTCAGGAATGATAGAGAGGAAGGTAGGGACAGACAAGCCACATAGGCTGCCATTATGTGGCTTAAATAGGATACTGTGCCTTTAAGAGAACTTTCCAGAACTTCTCCCAGTATCCCAGAATGCATAGCAGGTCCCTCTACTTTCAGTTCTTTTTTCCGGCTCCTGCTTACAGGACCCTGGCATTGAGCTCTCCCTTTTTCAAGGGTTTATTGGAATTTTTTGGCACTTTTGACTTCTAAAAGTGTTGCAGTTTACTTCTTGGTGTTCTCTTCTCCTGTTTTGTGCTGTTTAGGCGTTTTAGGGCTCTAAAATGCCTGGCCTTTTTGTTAAGTGCCCAGCATGTGAGAGGAAGAAGGCCAAGACTGACCCCCATGATGTCTGCATCGTGTGCCTCCCAGAAGATCATGTCCCTGAGGATTGCGTCATCTGCCAGCAGCTTTCTGCTCGGACTCTGAGGGACAGATTGAAGATCAGGCTGGCTGGCCTGGAGGAGAGGCGTCTGCAGGCTGCAGGTGGGTCTGGGCAGGCTAGGAAGGTTCCCTCTGCCTCTGCTGAGGCCCCTGGGGGGCTCCCCAGGGGCAGGAAGTCCAGCAAACGGTCCCGGTCTCCATCGACGTCGATTGCATCGACGACGACGTCAAGAGGGATGACGGCGGTGTGCTCCCCTTCTCCCCGGGGCTCCGGGTCGAGACGACGTGACGACTCGTCGTCGAAGGAGAAGCCGCCGTCGAAGTCGACGTCATCGTCTTCGTCGACGTCATCGTCTTCGTCGACGTCGAGGTCTTCATACCGACGCCGAAGGCAAAGTGACAGGCATCGGCGCTCGCCGTCGAAGCGGCACAGACGCTCGCCATCGAAGCGGCACCGACGCTCGCCGTCGAGGCGACACCGTCGATCGGCGTCAAGGCACCGGTCGACGTCGAGGGGCTCCTCGACGTCGAGAGCATCGAGACGACGGCGACGTTCGTCGTCGAAGACGGAACGCTCGACGTCGAGAAGACGGCGTACGACGTCACGGAAGAGGAGGTCGACGTCAAGGAGTCGACGGTCGACGCCGAGGACAAGAGGGTCGACGCCGAGGAGACGGCGATCGACGCCGGAGTCTAGGAAGCGTCGTTCGACGCCGGAGAAGCGTCGCTCTGCGCCCAGCAGACAGCGGTCAGTGTCTAGGAGTCGGTCAGCCTCTCCAAAACGGCGCAAGAGGGATTCTAGTCCCAGGAGTCACGCTGCTTCGAGTGGAGGACGCAAGAGGAAGCGGTCACCTGCTGATGGGATTGGCTCTCCGCACCCTTCGCCGAAAAGGTCACCGGGCTCGGTGTACTCAGAGGTATACACACCATCTCGGCCCAGGACTCCGACTCCTCCTCCTGTTCCTAAGGAGGATCCTCCGCCCAAACCACCACTGCCTTCAGGGGACCCTCCTCCGCCTCCGGTCCCTCCGCATGGGCCCACCCCGCAGCCGAAGGTTCCTCCTCCGAGGTCCACTTCCCTGCCGTCCCTACCTGTTCCTCCTAAGGGGACCCCGAAACCGAAACCCCGTGAGGAACCGACGAAACCCCGTGAGGAACCGAGGAAGACCCCTCCACGTAAACCGAAGGAGCGTCCACGTGCAGGCAGATCTCGTTCTCGCTCTGGGAGGAAGGAGAGATCGCGACGCAGATCATCCACGAGGTCGAGACACCGCCGTAGGAGGCGCGAGTCTCGCTCACAAACGAGGTCCTCGGGGACCAGGGACTATTCTCCCACCCTATCGGGGTCACCGGACACGAGAGTGTCCCCGATAGATGACCTGGTGGCGTTCCATGACGTCCTTTTACGGGGCGCGGCGAAGTTGGGCATATCCCTGACGGTGCCCACTCCGAAGACATCAGTCATTTTTGAGACTTTACATCAGAAACATCTGTCTCGTCCTCTCCTGCCCCTGGTGCCGGGCCTGGAAGAACCGGCGATGGCCCTGTTTCTCACCCCTGCGGTGACGAAGGCGGCCCCTTCAAGATTACTGAAGAAGTACCGGGCCCCCGATTCGGATCCGGCCTTTTTAAGAACGGAACCTCCTCCTGACTCGGTCATTGTGACGGCGGCCCGCAAGCAGCATGCCACCACTCCGTCCTCCACGGTTCCCCCGGATAAGGAGTCAAGGTGGATGGATTCGGCGGGGAGGAAAGTCTGTGGCACTTCCGCTACCTCCATGAAAGCGGCGAGTGCCACGGCACTGTTGGGCCGATACGACCGCGCCCTCTGGGACTCCCTCGAGCGCTTTGCAGAGCATTTACCTCGGGAGCAGCGGGAAGACTTCGTGGAAGTACTGAGTGAGGGGATGCTGGTGGCAAACCAGATTATCAGCGCGGCAGCGGACTCTTCCCTGTTGGCTGCTCACGGATTTTGCCACGGAGTCAACCAACGGCGCCACGCATGGCTCCGGCTTACGTCCCTGAAGCCGGATGCTCAGCAGAGGGTAGCCAATCTACCGTTCTCCGGTGAGACCCTCTTCGGGAAGCATGCGGACGACGAGATGGCCCGCATGAAGGCGGAGGCCGAGACGGTGACGGCTGTAGGCCTGGAGAAGCCTAAGGAGACCAAGAAGCAGTACCGCCCATTCCAACGGCGGTTCGGCGGACAAGGACGAGGACGGGGACAGGCTTCGGGGCAATCGCAACAGCAACACCAGTTCCGTAAGCCGTTCCAGAAGCGCCAGAAGGGCAGGGGAGGCCAGCAGTCGGCCCCAGCGCCCAAGGGCCAGGCGGGGTCTAGGCCCTAGGAACCTACTTCCCCCGGATCTGTTACCCACTCCGGTAGGGGGAAGCATTCAATTTTTTCTGGCAGAGTGGAGAAAAATTACTCAGGACAAGTGGGTGCTGAATATTGTTTGCAATGGATACAGCCTTCGGTTTACCAGCCCTCCTCCAGCTATTCCCCCGGTCAGCTCGCAGTTTCAGCTGCGCGAGCTTCAGGCGGAAGCGGATATCCTGTTGAGGAAAAGGGCGATAGAAGACGTACCTCGGTCTCAGAGAGGAAGAGGTCTGTACTCCCGGTTCTTTCTGGTTCGCAAGAAGGACAAGAACGAGTTCAGGCCCATTCTGGACTTGCGACAGGCAAACACATGGATTCGCAGAGAAAAGTTTTGCATGCTGTCGTTGCATCAGATTTACCCTCAGTTGCAACAGGGAGACTGGCTACGCGCTATAGACCTACAGGATGCTTACTTCCATGTGCCCATTGCACACAAACACAGGAAGTTCCTGCTGTTCCAAGTCGGCACCAATCACTATCAATACACAGTACTCCCATTCGGACTGAAGTCTGCGCCGAGAACATTCTCGAAGTGCATGGCGGTGGTAGCAGCATACCTGAGGAAGAACAAGGTGTTTGTCTACCCGTACTTGGACGATTGGTTGATCAAGGCATCCTCCTTCTCGGAAGCGCGAGCACACTTCCAGAAGACGTGCGTTCTCTTGAACAAGCTGGGGCTGCACATCAACATGGCCAAGTCTGTTCCGACTCCGGTCCAATGCATACAGTACTTGGGAGCCTCCATCAATACGCTGTCAGCAAGCGTGTCTCCTTCGGAAGAGCGACGATTATCACTCCTTCGGAAGGCTCAGGCTCTTATGACGACTCCATCTACAACAGTGAGGACGGTGTCTTCTCTACTAGGATCGATGGCCTCTTGTATCTTCCTGACGCCACACGCACGGCTGCACATGAGACCGCTGCAGGAGTGCTTGGAGGACCAGTGGGATCAGAGGAGAGGATCTTGGGACGACAAGATTCGCCTGTCACTGCATGCTCTTCAGTCTCTGAAGTGGTGGTGTTCGGCGGAGAATCTCCTCAGAGGGGTTCCCTTTCACAAGGACATTCCCACGCAGACTGTCGTGACGGATGAGTCTCTTCTGGGATGGGGAGCGCACTCTGGGACTCTACAGATTCAAGGCACGTGGTCACCGATGGAGGCCACGTATCACATCAATTTCCTGGAACTCAGGGCTGTTCACTTGGCGCTGAAGGCCTTTCTCCCGTCCTTCCAGACCAACTCCCTGCTTGTACAGACAGACAATACCACCACGATGTATTACCTCAACAAGCAGGGGGGCTCGAGATCACGCACTCTGTCACAGGAGGCGCAGACGATCTGGCACTGGCTCCTGGCCAGAGGACTGACGATAACGGCCACCCATCTACCAGGTGTGCAGAATGTTCAGGCAGACGCACTGAGCAGACTGCTCCAGGAAAACCACGAATGGGTCATAAACGACGAAGTACTAGGAGAAGTCTTCGCAAGGTGGGGAACTCCAGACGTAGATTTGTTCGCCACCGCCGAAAACAGCAAGTGCAGAGACTTCGCCTCCAGATACTTCCAACAAGGGACTCTGGGGAATGCGTTATGGATCAACTGGACGAACAGCTTTCTGTACGCCTTTCCTCCCATTCCCCTGATACCGGCGGTGCTCATCAAGCTGGCCCGGTCCAGAGCTCGGATGATACTCATCGCCCCGGAGTGGCCCAGGCAGTGGTGGTTCACGGACCTACTTCACCGGTCTCTCCTTCCTCACATTCGGTTGCCGTGCAGGCCGGACCTTCTCACGAAGTTCGGGGGACGGATGTTACACCCCAACCTCTCGTCTTTGAGTTTGGCGGCATGGCTCCAATATGGCCATCTGAATCTGCCCGATGATTGCATGGACATACTGAAGGAGTCTAAGAGACCTTCCACTCGGACTTCTTATGCTTACAAGTGGAAGCGGTTTTGTATCTGGTGCCAGTCTAAGAACCATGATCCTACGACCTGCAAGGAAGACGTCATCCTTCCTTACCTTTTACATTTGGCGCAGTCTGGCCTTAATGTCCATTCCATTAAGGTACATCTTGCTGCGTTGACTGCCTACAGGAAATGCCCTTCACAGACTTCCTTTTTCCAGATCCCTGTGATCAAAGATTTTCTGGAAGGTTTGAAGAAAGTATTCCCTCCTGTCAGGCTTCCCTCGCCTTCCTGGGAGTTGAATGTGGTGCTGTCCAGATTGATGAAGGAGCCTTTTGAGCCTATTCATAAGGCTTCGTTGCAGCACCTGTCCTGGAAGGCGGCGTTCCTCGTGGCCATTACATCGGCCCGCAGGGTGAGTGAAATTCAGGCGTTGTGTTGTAATGAACCTTATACTGTATTTCATGCTGCTAAGGTTGTTATGCGTACTCACCCTAAATTTCTTCCCAAGGTTATTTCTGATTTTCATGTCAACCAGACTATAACTTTGCCTACGTTTTTTCAGAACCCTTCATCCCCAGCGGAGAGGTCTCTCCATTCCCTGGATGTTAGGAGGGTGTTGAAATTTTATCTGGATAAAACCAAGGATATTCGTAGGTCTGACCAGTTGTTCATCAATTATGGGTCGGTCAGGACGGGTCTTGCGACCTCGAAGCAGTCCATCTCTAGGTGGATTGTGTCCTGCATACAATTGTGTTATCAAAAGGCTAATAAGACCTTAGGAGGTAAGCCTAAGGCTCATTCCACCAGGGGCAAAGCTGCCACGACGGCTCTGCTCCGTAACGTGCCGATTGCTGAGATCTGCAAGGCAGCCACTTGGAAGTCGGTTCATACCTTTGCTAAGCATTACTGCCTGGACACTGACGCCAGGGCAGACGCTCAGGTTGGACAGGCTTCGCTGCGGAATTTGTTCGCACAGTAGTGGCATTATGTATTTATTCTCCACCGCCGCTTTGTTGTGGGGATGGGCTTGCCATTCTATTCACTAGATTATGACTATACACAGAGATCCCCTACTACAGAAGGAGTAGTTTCTGTCCTGTAACTCCAGTTCTGTAGTAGGGGTATCTCTGTTAGTCATAAGCGCCCTCCCTCCTCCCCGGTGGAGATTTCTAATCATGTAAGGAATGCGACAGGTCTGGCGTGCTTCGCCTTCAAAAAGAACTGAAAGTAGAGGGACCTGCTATGCATTCTGGGATACTGGGAGAAGTTCTGGAAAGTTCTCTTAAAGGCACAGTATCCTATTTAAGCCACATAATGGCAGCCTATGGGGCTTGTCTGTCCCTACCTTCCTCTCTATCATTCCTGAGTCTTTGACTGGGGGAGGCAGGTTTCTCTATGGTAGAAACTAGCAGGCTGTACTGTGTGTGGTGTTTTTTTGGTGGAATTTCTAGTTGAAGTACTGGACAGTGTAGCCTGTGGATATAGGCTGCATTATTTGTCTTTAAATTCTCTCTTAAGTGTCTTTGCAGTTTCTGCATTATTTTGACAACTTAAGAGATTATTTTTGATTGCCGGGGTCCACACACATGGGTGGGACTATTCACTAGATTATGACTATAACAGAGATACCCCTACTTCAGAACTGGAGTTACAGGACAGAAACTACTCCTTTTTAATTTTCATTATTTTTGGGTATTGCGTTGATGGTTTGGTGCCTGCTGATTCTATATCGTGCAGAGATGGGGGAGTGATCTGATATTTCCCGGGGTGGGTGTCTTACATCTCCAAAACCGAGAGTGCAATCAGGTCGATTTGTGAGAGGCTGCCGTGCACACCAAAGTGAAATGTGAATTCCTGAGTGGTAGGGTTAAGCATTCTCCAAATGCCAAGCAGTACCAGGGCACCTAGGAACCAAAGTCAGTCGTGTTTGTGTTGCATGTGGCTTCCTCACAGGCAGTCGATATATTGCATCATTCAGTGTCATATTGAAATCTCTGCCTAGGAGGAGGTGACCTAATGGCTGTTCCAGTATGAGTGTTCTTAGATTCGGGAGTGTAGCGGTATGAAGTGTCGATGGAACATACAGCGAGAATGTGTTTCATTTCCCGCTCCCATCTTCCCAAGAGTGCTGTATATCTACCCCCCTTGTCCACCCATGTTCTTTCTACTATCAGTGGGAATTGTTTCTTGAAGAGTAACTCTGTACCTTTGGATCCGAGGTAAAACCCGAGTGGACCATCATTTTGTAGCCCCGTTGGTCTAGCACCTTTGAAGTCTTGTCCAAGGGTTGGGTTTCCTGTAGGAGGATTCATCTGTTGAGTGTTGCTTTAGGAATTGAAGGACAATACAATGTTTAATTTTATCCCCAAGACAGTTCACATTCCACGTCACTACGCGAATCTCAGGAATATTTTTGTTGTCATGAGGGGTGAGGGTTACAAAATAGATTTTTTGTGGACCCTGGGATAATGAGCCCCTGTCCCAGTGGGGTGGGTGTGTGTGTGTGTGTGTGTGTGTGTGTGTGTGTGTGTGTGTGTGTGTGTGTGTGTGTGTGTGTGTGGATCTTGTGATGTATGAGTCCAATGTGTTTGGTCTCAGGTGGTGACTTTAAGTGGTGTTAACGCAACTTGGCTTATCTTGAATGATGTAAAGTATAAACCTTGTGAAATAACTAGATCCCCTTCTAACCTATTTCCCCTTAAACAAACCCCCCTCCCTGCTTATCTGCAAGGCGGACCCACAACTGCCTGCTTCAACCAACTCAGCAGAACACCTCTCGTCCTTCCCCGAATTAGAAAAATTTAGGGTACGTTGTAACTTTGCAGTGCCAACCCTCCACCCCAAAAGCAAGATTCCTGACTGACCCAACAGTTATTGTCATGGATCAGAAGGATGGCTAGGCGGGTCTTAGAGCCCGCAGTAGTCACCCCCATCCAATTTGAATCCAGCCAGTTGACGATCTCCTTTTGGCTCAGAACCAGTCACCTCCACTCAGGCCTGATGGGTAGTTTGTTCAAACAGTGTCCTGCCAAAGAGTGTTTCTCAGCATACAGTCCCAAGTCATTTTGATTCTTTAGTCTCACCGGTGACCTGTGGAGAGGACATCTGCCTGTAACAGTTCTATTGTAGCATTCCCAGATGGGGCGAATGTCCCTTGTTGCAACTTTGATGGGGAGCCACCAACTGTATGCCATCTGCGAGCATGGCCATGCTGCCTCTGGTGAATCGAAGAACCATGTTTTTCCCTCATTCTCAACACACAATTTCACCGGGAAGATCATAGAGTATTTCACTCCCTTTTCTCTTAGTGCTTGTTTAACTGTCAGGAACTTGCATCTCTGTTGTTGCACCTTCAGAGTGAAGTCCCGAAAGAAGGGTATTTGGGCACTTTTTTTATATTGAACTGATGGGGCTGTGTGGGCTGTCAGCAACACCACGTCGCGGTCCCTGAGATTCAAACGGCTAGTGAGGATAGGCCTGGACAGTGCGCTTAGCTGGGGCCTTCCTCCCATCACTCTCTGTGCTATCTCCACTAAAATGAATTTTGAGAGGCCATGGGGTTGTAGGTGCTTGAGGATGAGATCTTCAACTAATAGGTCTGTCTCTGGCCCTTCTGCCCACTACAGAACCCCCAAATTGAGAAATTGTTACACCGTGAACTGCCATCAAAATCTAGGCTTGCTTCCAGATCTGCTTGGAGTTTGCTAACTTGGTCCATGAGGGTCTAAGTATCTTACAGCAGAGCTGTTGTCATGGCCTCTACTCCCTGAATTCTAGTCCCCATGTTCCGAATGTCTGCATATATCAGGGACACTTCTGACGTAACATTGTCTATATGCCCCTCTAAGGGTGTTCGGACCCCTTGAATGACTGCCATTATGTCGTTTAAGGGTAATTTACCTCCTTCGGATACCTGATGGGCGCACACGACGTATGATCCCCAGTGATCTACATTCCCTCCGACCCTTTGGGCTCGCTGAAAAACATGGCAGCTTCTAAAGCGGCTCCGTGACCCAGCACTCTTCCCCCATTACCATCCTGACAGCTATATACATACCTGCCCTGACCCGCGAGCCCTAATGTTGGTGGGCATCGGTCACCAAACTCCTTATTGCGGCAAACCAACCCGAAAATGCAGACATTGTTACACCGTGATCTGCACTCATAATCTTCGAGTCTCGCTTGCGGGTTTGCTGTGGTTGCTTGGAGTTCACTGACTTGGTCCTTGAGGGTCTTAGTATCTTGCAGCAGAGCTGTTGTCGTGGCCTCTGCTTCCTAAATTCTTGCACCCATAATCCACCTATAAACCTCTGTGTTGTTTTGAGTTTAGTTTCAAACAATTCTGTCCCATCTAGGCGCTAACCACTAGCATGCAGTCATGGCTTGACAGGTAACACAGGAGCTGCAAAACTCTTTTACTTTCTGGGACATACCTGGCCAGTAAAAGTGGTTGACTAACCTACTCCAAGTTTTAGTCTGGCCAAGACGTCCAGCTAAGTGGATGTCATGTGCTAAGGTGAATAAGAACTCCATGTACTGTTGAGGCACTACTTCTCTCCTAGTGGCACCAGGTTTGGGGTCTCTGGCCTCAGTATAAAGGAGTTCCTCACCCAGTAGGTCCTGTGGGAGCCACTGATATCTCCCATTTCCTGGTCAGAAGCTTGCTGTCTCTAGTTCTCAAGAGTGAGACTTGTCCTCTGTCCCTAGCAAAGATCTTCCCTGGAGGGTCCCCCTGGGCCTAGGTGCTCTGCTGTGTAAGGCCCAATTTCCTGGGGCTCCTTTCCCCCAAGGGCTGACCGATCTTCTCCCTGAGGAGAGGGGACCTGAGCTTGTGTCTTAGTTGCAGTTGGTTTTCCAGGCTGCTGCCTTTTCTCTGGTTGGATTGGGCCATTATTCCAGGCCCCAATACCTGGTGTGTTACCGCTACAACGCATCTTTTACAACGCGTTCCGTTACAACGCGATTTTTACATCGCAAATACCATTACAATGCATGCCATTACAACGCATGGCATTACATAGCAGATGCTATTACAACGCATGGCATTACATCGTAAGTATTGGTAAGTATTTAATTTTTTTTTTTATTTTATTTAATATTTTATAATTGATTTAATTATTATTAATTATTTAAAAATATTTATTTCGTTTTTAAATATTTTAAATTAAATATATTAATTTAAGTATTTTTAAAAATAAGTATGAGTATAGGAGTATATGTTTTGGGGTACTGATGTATATGTTTTGGGGTGTTTGGGTATTTTTAGGTTTTAGGGCAGTGTTTGGGGTTTGGGGTACAGGGGTGTTTTTAGGTTTTAGGGCAGTGTTTGGGTTTTGGGGTACAGGGGTGGTTTTAGGTTTTAGGGCAGTGTTTGGGTTTTTGGGTACAGGGGTGTTTTTAGGTTTTAGGGCAGTGTTTGGGTTTTGGGGTACAGGGGTGTTTTTAGGTTTTAGGGCAGGGTTTGGGTTTTGGGGTACAGGGGTGTTTTTAGGGCTGGGTTTGGGTTTTGGGGTACAGGGGTGTTTTTAGGTTTTAGGGCAGGGTTTGGGTTTTGGGGTACAGGGGTGTTTTTAGGTTTTAGGGCAGGGTTTGGGTTTTGGGGTACAGGGGTGTTTTTAGGTTTTAGGGCAGGGTTTGGGTTTTGGGGTACAGGGGTGTTTTTAGGTTTTAGGGCAGGGTTTGGGTTTTGGGGTACAGGGGTGTTTTTAGGTTTTAGGGCAGGGTTTGGGGTACAGGGGTGTTTTTAGGTTTTAGGGCAGGGTTTGGGTTTTGGGGTACAGGAGTGTTTTTAGGTTTTAGGGCAGTGTTTGGTTTTTGGGGTACAGGGGTGTTTTTAGGTTTTAGGGCAGGGTTTGGGTTTTGGGGTACAGGGGTGTTTTTAGGTTTTAGGGCAGGGTTTGGGTTTTGGGGTACAGGGGTGTTTTTAGGTTTTAGGGCAGGGTTTGGGTTTTGGGGTACAGGGGTGTTTTTAGGTTTTAGGGCAGGGTTTGGGTTTTGGGGTACAGGGGTGTTTTTAGGTTTTAGGGCTGGGTTTGTTTTTTGGGGTACAGGGGTATTACGACTTTATATAAATTAAATTAATTAAATTAATTTTATTTAATTTAATTAAAATAATAACTATATTTACAATTATTAATTTAATTGTATTAATAAACGTTTATAATTAAATTATATTATTTAAAAATGTGTAATTAATTAAATTCTTTTAATTTTATTAAATATAATTATATTATGTATTATTTATAACTTAATTAAATTATAATTATATTTATTGTTATTAATTACATTATATTATTTTCTATTTATAAATTTTTATATATCATTAATTATATTATTTTAAATATATTACATTAATATCAATTTTAATATTAATTAAATTACTATAATTAAATTAATTACTGTTTTAAAAATGTTATATTATTTTTATTATTTTAAATTAATTTAATTAACTTTATTACATTTTTTTTAAAAAGATATACTTACCTATACTTACGATGTAATGCCATGCGTTGTAAAAGTATCTGCTATGTAATGCCATGCGTTGTAATGGCATGCATTGTAATGGTATTTGCGATGTAAAAAACGCGTTGTAACGGAACGCGTTGTAATGCATCGCGTTGTACTGACACCAATCCCCAATACCTCCTTTTCACCCTTGACTTTGCTTGTGCTCGTTTATACACACACACACACACATGCACACATTTCACCTCTACCTCAGCCCATTCTGAGGTCACCAGATCATTACCCAGCAGGCATTCTACTGGAATTGCAGAGGACAGAACTACCTTCTTTTGGCCAGTAACCTCTCCCCATTCCAAGGTCACCATTGCCATGGGATTAATCTCTGTATTCTCAACACTGATAACTGGATACATTTGCCCCATTATTTCCTACTCTAGAGATATAGGTTTTTCAGTCACCATAGTGATATTTGCACCTGTATCCCTCAGTGCTTCTACTTCAGCTTCAGTGATAAGAGGCTTTTGTCGGTACTACTTGAGGTTACCGGTCCATATAGCCAGATTCCCCCCTCTGACTAAAGTAGCTTCAATGCTTTCTGACCTGGTATGGGCATACCAAGGATCGCAACTGGAGCCTCTTGACCCCAGTCGGAGCCTTTTTTGGGACTGGAGGAGTCCCCAGTTCGGTGTCCATCCTACTTACAGTTGAAACACCAAGTTTTTTTGGGATCCCAGTTTTTACCATCGTACCCTCCATTGGATTGGGAAGAGTCTCGGGCCCACCCTACTGGACAGGTTTTTTGGGACTTTGGAAAACTATTCAGGTTTTCACCTTTGTGTCCCACATCTTACCTCTGGGGAGGAATTTTAGCCCCTTTCTTCAGCTCACTCCCTTCCTGGGTCTTTCTGGGCACGCTTGTTTTGACCCAGTGGTCAGGCTTCTTGCCTAGCTGCTAAGGAGAGACTGACCCTAAGTCCCCGAAGTACTGATTCAATTTTCCTCAGAGCCCATCATTGTCTTGCACCTTATTGCCTTTTAACCAGCCCCTAGTGTTTTGACTGAGATGTCAATAAAATCAACCCAGTGCTGACTCGAGGTTTTGTGAGTTTCCCTGAATGTAATTCTGTACTTTTCATTTGTTAATCCAAAGCCCTCAATCAGGTTATCCTTCATGTGGTCATAAGACTCAGCATCTACCTCATCTAGTCTCAGGAGTCTATCCCTGCACTGTACTGAGAATAGCTCAGAGTTGGGAGCCCCTGTGTTTCTGGTGTAACTGCCTCATTTTACAAGCACTCTCAAAGTCTGTAAACAACTTTTTGATGTCATCTGCCTTATCATATTTGAGGACAATTCTTTTGAGGATTTTGGGAGAAAAAGTGTTCTTTCTCTCCCTATTTTCTTTGTTGCTGCCACCATTCATGGGTTCTTGACCCATTTCAGCTCTCCTTTTCTATAGCCATGATTTTGGCTTCAAGGGCTGCTCTTCTGGCTAGTCTATCAAGATTTGCTACTTCATCGTCTATCTCTTCTCTAATCCTTGAGTTGCCTGAACCACTCCCATTAGGGGAAGGCACTTGAGTTAGTATTAGTGCAGATGCGAAGGGCTACCTCATCACCTTCGCTGGTGAGTTTGGGGGGGAGGGGAGTACAGTCTCCTGGAATACTGTTCCCACTGTCATGGTCACTGTCCAACTCTTCTAAGTGGATGCCAGGATCCTCTATTATATTAGCCATTTCAAACTCTGCAAGGACATCCTGGAGCTTTGTTTTTGTAGGGTTTGAGCCAGTCTTAATTTTATATTCTTGCAAAGGAGCCTTAAATGCCTCCCCTTAAGATGCAGATAAGGGGTCAGGTCGAATTCCTCAACTCTGTTCTTTGAGGAAGACATTATTTCATACAGCTGGGACCTTTTTTAGAAAATCTACAACAACATTCTAAACAGACTTGTAAGGCCTAACTGTCTCGTACACTTTTAAAATTCCTAATACAGAAGGACTAGGGGACGTAGCACAAGGCCCTAACAGTTCAGATAAAAAAAATGTCACTAAAGTAAGTGGTGCATTTCTTCGTGGAATCCCCTATTAACCAATAATATCAGCAATTGCAGAGTTTTGTACCCCACCGCTGATCCACCAATGTAAAAAGCTGGCTTTTTATGCAATAGTGCCAACGTAAGGGTACAGCATGCAAAAAGTACAGACAAGCCTTATTGGTTTTAAAGGGCTTACGTTAATAATCCCAAGAGCGCTATTTGTTGTAATGTGGTCAACCAGTATAGGCTTATCAGAGGGTAGTAGTAAGCCTTTGTTGTACACAGGGTCAATAATTGACACACACTTAAGAAGAAACTCAAGACCAATTTAGAAAAATAACACAGATTGTTATAGAATTTTAGACACCAAGATCATCAGAATCAAGTAAGCACTTTTGGAATTATAGATGTACGTACTATTAGAAAAATACAGTCTAATAACAGTTTTGAGGTATGAGCCTCGAACGTGGTAGTGTTATTCTGTTGGGGGAAAAACATACACTGCCTGGATACACTTGCAAGTTTACTGAAGGATACCTTTAGGGACTTCCGATGCTTAGGGGCCAAGGTCCAAGAAAGCATCAGCAGTTCAGTTTTACCTCCATTGGGGAGTCCGGTAGCAGAGGTGCTGTTCGCCTTGGTAGCATTGAGCGGTACATGGTAAAATCTATTGCAAAGGTACCTGCAAAAGAATCAATCAATCAATCATAACATTTGTACAGCATGCTACATACCCGTGAGGGTCTCAAGGCTCTAAGGGTGGGGGTAGGCAGCTACTGGTCGAACAGCCATCTCTTGAGGCATCTCCTGAAGGTCAGCAGGTCCTGGGTCCTCCGTAGATGGGCAGGGAAGGTGTTCCATGTCTTTGTGGCGAGGTGGGAGAAGGATCTGCTGCCGGTGGTCATTCGGAGGATGCGTGGAACGGTAGCGAGGGTGAGATCGGCAGAGCGCATATGGCGGTCCGGGGTGAAGGACAGTCGTTTGTTGAGATATGCTGGTCCGGTGTTGTGGAGTGCTTTTTGAGCGTGGGTTAGGAGTTTGAAAGTAATCCCTTTGTTGACTGGGAAACGAAAGACTTCAAGTGGGGACTTGGGGGCAAGTCAAGCAGTATCTAAAGGGGGGTTCGTCTCTTGAGGGTCTTTGGAGGATTGGGACACAGCTGGTTTGTGAATCCTGGCTCGGGTGCTGATGTGTTTTGTGCTTCGAGTCACTCTAGTTAGAAGCTCTCACTTGGCTTTGGTGATCTGCAAAGGTAAAGAAAACAGGGCAGCAGGGCCACTCTCTGCGATGGCCTTTTATATCCTGAAGTTCTCGATGGCAGGTCGATGTTTGCATCAGTGGTGTCCGGGATGTACACACAACAGGCCTGGGTGCTTGCAAGGGCTCCAGTACCCTGGGTATTGGTGCAGGGAGGCGCCTGGAAGGCTCAGCGTCTCGATATTTAGGGAAGCGACAGGACTGACCTCTTGAACTTTAGGTGACCTCCTCCTGGCAAGTTGCTCCCACTTTGGATGCGATAGTCAGCAAAATGGTGAACCTGGCAGATGCAGTTGGTAGAGAAATGACTCCTGCATCGTCGGGGTTGATACTGCTTAGTTGGCGAAGTACTGGATAGTCCCCAAGGGTCTATGAAGCCTGTTCACTTGCAGGACGAGTTGTCTTGCAGTTGTCAGTAAAGCAGCAGCCAGGCAGGGTTTGGCATCAATTTCGGTGCTGGTCCACACTTCTTTCTTTGTCCTCCTTCTGTTCCCAGGTAGACAAATCTGAGTTCCTAATGTCTGGGGCCTTCCTGAATACTGAATTTGTGGGTGGCAAGGGGAGTTTATAGTAGTGGCCAATGGGTTCCTTAACACTTGCGCTGACTACACCTCCTATATGACCACTTTCTGTGGCGAGTGGGCATAAACTTGTCCCAGAGTTTGTAGTTTCACTAAAAGCAAGATGGTGTTATGGAGAAGGCACTGAGTTTGCTTAACTAAGCAATTATGACAGCTGGCATGATGAGCTACAAAATGCCAGTTGGCTGGATTCTTCGTCAACACTGGAATGCTTTGAAAGCTTATCTGTTATCCATCAAATTTAGGTTGGTGCAGATGTTCATTGTCCACTTCACTGCCATGGTATACTTCAACAAGCAAGGTGGTTAGGGTTGTGAATTTTGTATCGGGTGGGGATGCACGTCTGGAAGGGCCTGGAGCACCAAGGAATTTTCCTGGTGATGAGCCACCTCGCGAGTTCTTTGAACGCCGTGCCGGGGTGGACAAAGGCAGTCGCCAATCCCTTTTGAATGGCAGATACACCCAGAGGTGGTACAAGTTATTGTTAGTGAGTGGGGCAAACCTTGGCCTGAAACTATTCACCACAGTTGAGAATGCTCAATGTCACCATTTTTGCGCATTGGAGTTCCCAAAATGTCTCTCTTGAAAATACATTGTTTGAGGCAAATGAGCTGCAGATCTTACACTGTGCATTAGATCGCCACCTGGTGTTCGGCTTGGATGATTGCATGTTGTTGTCGTCTTGGTAGAAGTCTTTGTAGACACCAGTTAGGTGACTCCTCCCTTGGACGATAGTGTGTATGGGCGTCGGCTTCATCCTTAGATTGTTTTTTACCGCCACTGAGCTCGTATGAACATTTTCCGCTCCGGTTCGAAATCTACTTTTCAAGTACTTTGACGCGTAAAAACGTATTTTAACTTCACCAAACTACTTTTGCTATCGACAGGCATAGTCTCGACTCCATCAGCTCGATTCCGGTCAGAGACGCGGGCCGTTGGGCCTATCCACGCCGTGAGGCCTACACCTCATGGAAAGGACGCCCCGACTGGAGCAAAGCTTTGCAGTGTGAATCTTTCTGGATACACTATGCTGTGCATTATTCCGCGGTCTAGTGGTTGGGTCCGGAATCGTAGTCTTTTCTTTGTTTTTTGTTGTTGTTTTTTTCATAACCCAGGTGGGCGTCGACGTCCCACCTTTTTGGTGTCCTTCCTGGGACGTCGGCACGCTTCCTGCAGAAGCTCCCACCCTTGGGTGCCATCTTCATATTTTTTTTTCCACGGTTGGGTCTGGATCATTCCGAGAGGGCTCCAGACATTTTTCGAGAAAGAACACACCAAAAGCCTTTTTTGGACGAAAAAAGATTGGAAAAGACAACGATAGACTACACCATCGAAGAGGACGACGAAGGAACAGGAGAACTTCCAGAACTTCGAAGTTCATCGGAGAATGCGCGCTCAGGGAGCCCCCTGAACGCAGGAGATGGACAACACATCATTCAAATTCTGCCGTAACTGCCACCACAAGTACCACGCAGAAGGACCAGCACCCGGTTTGCAACCTCAGCCTACCGGTCGACCACGAGAGCAAGGACTGCAACGCCTGCTCCGCCTTCACACCGAAGACTCTTCGTGTAAGAGCAAGACAAAGGATGGCCAACGCCAGCATGCAGGGCAAGGGCCAGCCACCATCCCTTTGTGACCTCTGAACAGACGAAGAGGACAACGTCGCCAGAGAAGACGACGACTACACGGTTGTAGACACCGATAAGAAGACTCCTAAAAAGGTAGGAGACTCAACGGCCCCTAAAGCCCCGAAAGACCCTCAACAGTCTGACCCAGACTCTCGAAAAAACGAGGGCAAGTCCTCGAAGACGCCGAAATCTTCAACGTCCGCGGCTACAAATAGGCCCAGCGGATGCTCAGAGAGGGACTCCCAGGCGCCGAAAGCTGGAGAAAAGCAAATGTCATCGAAAAAAGTCCCCGAGAAGGAAGGTTCGACTCCGAAATAGAAGGGCCCGAAACCCAGCTCGGCGCCGAAAGGCGCCTCGACGCCGACCAATCTGCTGAAGAGAGCGGCCGATCCATTCGACTCCGAACGTACCGCTGAAATGGAAAAGAAAAAGAGACGGCTCAAGGCCGAAATGGATAACATCCTGCAGCTCAAAAAAGAATTTGACGCCAGGGTGAAGGACTTCTTAATCCCGACGAAACCAAGACCACAGGTTGTCGAGATAACCGAAGAAGAGGACTACGACGTCGAAGGACAGTCTGGAAGCCATGAGGTGCTGGAAGATCCAGAAGAAGAAGCCTCCTACTACAAGGAGGAGGATTACGACCAGTGGACAATCCTGGGCTCGGCATCCTCGGAGACACAGGACATAGAGTGGCAAGACCTCGACACCAAGAGTCCGGAGGATAGCGTGGACACGTACCCTTCGAGGCCCTCGCCACCTGATGACATTGGGGTTTACAACACGGTCATCAGGAACGCAGCAGCAGCCTTCAGGGTAAAACTCGACGCGGAAAAGCAGAAGGCTGATTTTCTCCTAGAAACACTGCTCCCAACACAAACTAGGAGCCAGTACCTGACGATGCTAGACCGCGTCAAGGCACAGGGGAGGGAGGCTTTCAAGGAGCCTGCAACTTGCAAAGCTATCACACCCAGGACGGAGAAGAAGTACAAATATTCCTCCAAGTACCCACCCTACATTCAGGGATTAGTCACGGCGGACTCCATCATTACAGCTACGGCAAGGAGGAGAGCTAACGTGCCAACAACCTCAGGGCCACCCTCGGACAAGGAAAGCAGAAGGATGGACCCGATTGGGAGAAAGGTCGAACGGAATGCCACAATGCACTGGCGCATGGCAAATTCCAACGCACTGCTCAACAGGCACCAGTACCAGATCTTAGACGAACTGGGACAGTTACTAAAACACCTCCCTGAAGAACACCAGCAAAGGGCTACACATCTTGTGGAAGAAGGGAAGAATGTGGCAAATTCTTGCCTCAAGACTGGCTTGGACGGGACTGACACGGCCAGCAGACTCATGATGATGGGCATCACGGCAAGAAAGCAAGCCTGGCTCTGGATTTCAGGATTCAAGCCGAAAGTGCAACACAGCATCCTAAACACCCCATTCAACGGAGAGACACTGTTCGGTGCTCCAGTGGATGAGAAGCTCACCCAACTGAAGAAAGATAGCGAGACTGCAAGATCCATGGGGCCCTTGCAATTCAGAGGAACAAAGAGGGGCACCCCGTCACGAAGACCTAACGGGAGGGGAGGAAACCAGCCAGGAACATCGCACCAGGTGTTCCAGCAGTCCCACTAGTCCGACACCCAGACACAACAGGGGCAACAAAAATAACCCTTGCAGTACCAACAAAGGGGCCAGTCCTTTCGCGAAACATCTGCGATCATGTAACACCGGGTTGTAGGAAGAATAAACCTTTTCTCCCAGGAGTGGAAGAAAATAACCACAGATAAGTGGGTACTCAACATCATACAGTTCCGGGTACTGCATAGAGTTGGAAAGGAGACCACCAAACAGAAAGCCGAAAAGAAGGGCACCAGCTAGGAAAGAGCTAGAACTACTTCAAAAGGAAGCAAAAGAACTCCTGCAAAAACAGGCCATCGAACCAGTACCTTACAAGGAAAGGAACAGGGGAGTGTACTCAACCTACTTCCTGGTACCAAAGGTAGACGAGACAATGAGACCCATCCTGGACCTAAGGTTCTTAAACAAGTACATAAGAACGCAAAAATTCAAGATGACGTCCCTACAAGAGGTACTACCTCAATTACAAGGCAGAGACTTCATGGTCACCATAGACCTGAAGGATGCCTACCTGCACATCCCAGTGAACAGGGGGGCACAAGCATCTACTCAGATTTATCATCAACATGGACCACTACCAGTTCACAACCTTGGCGTTCGGACTAAAATCGGCGCCAAGGGTCTTCACAAAGTGCCTCGCAGCAGTCGCAGCACACCTAAGAAGGGAGGGGATACACGTATACCCTTACCTAGTCGACTGGCTAGTAAAAGCAAGTTCATACAAAGCGTGCAAGCTGCACGCACAGAGAGTGACTGACACACTGGGATTCTCCATCCACTGGGGGAAATCCTCAATGAAACCGGAACAAGTAAAAATCTTCATGGGAGCACAGATCGACATCTTACAGAACAAGGTGTTCCCCCGTGAGAAGAGAACGCTAGCGCTGCTGAAGGAGACACACCTCTACCAGAAGGGGCGAGCAAAATCATGGGCATGATAGCGTCATGCATACATCTAGTGCCAAATGTACGCCTGCACATGAGACCTTTCCAAGAATGGCTACAGGAAAAATGGTCACAAGCTACAGGTCGTTGGGAAGATCTAGTGGTTGTAACGCACTCGGTGCAAGAAGAGATAGCATGGTGGAACATGAAAAACATGAGAAGGGGGAAACCTCTTACACCACTAACGCCAACGGTGACCATCACCACAGACTCATCCCAGAAGGGATGGGGCGCTCAATTGGAAAAACTCAGTGAAGGGTCTGTGGATACCAGCAGATGCGGTAAAACACATCAACTACATGGAATTAAAGACAGTCTTCCTCGCAATTAAGGCCTTCCAGACGAAGTTGTACAACCAGAAAGTGTTGATCCAGACTGACAACACAACAACGATGTTCTACATAAACAAGCAGGGAGGGACACAATCATTCTCGCTTTCAAAATTAGCACAAGAAATGTGGAAATTCGCCATCCCGCTCAAGATAGACCTGCTAGCCATAAACCTACCAGGGAAGGACAATGTAGAAGCAGACTGGCTCAGCAGACAGACATCGGCATCCCACGAGTGGGAGCTCAATGCACAGGAAACAGAGAAGCTGTTCGGCAAGTGGGGAACACCGTCAATAGACCTGTTTGCAACGCGCCAGAATGCAAAAGGCCAAAACTTCGCATCCAGGCAACCAGGGGAAGGGTCCTGGGGAAAGCCCTATGAATAAGCTGGTCGAAGACATTTGCTTACGCTTTTCCGCCGATCCCTCTGATACATAAAGTACTCAACAAGTGCAGAACCAGCAACATGACTCTGATACTGGTCGCACCGCAGTGGGCCAGGCAGACCTGGTACTCACAGATAATTAAGATGACACAGAGTGCACCCCACAGATTCGGGTGAAGGAAAGACCTACTCTCCATGCAAGACAGGGAGATGCTGCACCCAAAGCCAGAGAGCCTCACCCTAGTGGCATGGCTCCTGAGGACATAGAGTTTGCTCTTCTGAAATTACCAGAGTGCACCCTGAGGGTACTACGTGAAGCAAGAAGACCCAGCACACAGAAGTGCTATGTGGCAAAGTGGAAGAGGTTCACGCTATGGTGCAGAAAGGAAAAGCTGCACAAGAAGATGCAGAAGGACTCAACATTGCTTAAGTACCTCACGCACCTGCTCAAGGAAAACCTGAGCTCATCCTCACTAAGGGTACACTTGGCGGCGATAGTCGCTTACACAAGAGGAGAAACAGGCAAGAGCTTCTTCACATCACAGATAGTAACGAGATTCCTGGAAGGAGCAAAAAAGATCGCACCACCAAAAAGGGTGCCATCACCGGCATGGAACCTTAATTTAGTCCTGACGGAGCCTTTTGAACCAATTCATGAGGCCTCACGACAAAAGCTAACGATGAAAACTGCATTCTTAGTGGCAATCACCTCGCTGCGCAGGGTGAGTGAACTACAGGCGCTAACACTGCAAGAACTCTACATCCAGATACATAATGATAGGGTGGTGATGAGAACGGACCCACACTTTATTCCGAAGATGGTGTCAAGGTTCCACATCAATCAGACAATACAAATACCAAGTTTCTTCCAGAAACCAGCCACAAGCGCAGAAAGAGCACTGCACACTCTGGACGCCAGAAGGGCAGTCATGCACTACATAGATAGAACTAAGGGACACCGGAAAACAAAGCAGTTTTTTGTGTCTTTCGCAAACAGTTTCATGGGGAAACCAGTAACTAAAGGAACCATTGCACGGTGGATCGCACAAACAATACAGTTGTGCCACAAGCAAGCAGGACAGGAGCTGGCAGAGGGGACACAAGCCCACTCTACCAGGAAGAAAGGAGCCACAATAGCATTCCTGGCTAACACACCCATTCAGGAAATATGCCTGGCGGCAACATGGGCTTCAATTCACACGTTCACGAAGCACTACTGTGTGGACATACAAATGAACAAGGAAACACAAGTGGGACAGAAAGTGCTTCAGCACATATTCAACACCCAACGCTCATCTTCCACCCAGCCGCTACAAATATAACAAACCGCTACAAAGACTATGCACAGCATAGTGAATCCAGAAAGATTCACGCTGCAAAACGAATAGTTTCTTACCTGTCGGTGTAGTTTTGCAGCTTGAAGATCTTTCTGGATTCACTAGCGAACCTACCCACCTCCGCCAGAAAGATGAGGCTGGAGAGAAAGGTGGTAAAAAACAAAGACAAGACTGAAACAGACACCTTGGAGGTCAAAGCGGTGAATCACTTACTTGAACATTGCCATAGATTCAAAAAACAGAACACAAAACGAGAAAAAAGAATCCGAAGGTGGCGCCCAAGGGTGGGAGCTTTCGCAGGAAGCGTGCCGACGTCACAGGAAGGACACCAAAAGGTGGAACGTCGACGCCCACCTGGGCTATGAAAAAAAATACAAAAAAACAAAGAAAAGACTACGATTCCGGACCCAACCACTAGACCGCGGAATAATGCACAGCATAGTGAATCCAGAAAGATCTTCAAGCTGCAAAACTACACCGACGGGTAAGAACCTATTCGTTCCCACACAGTGACCATCACGAGGTGTGTAACCTGTGCTGATCGCCGGAACACGACGAATCCAGCTGCACAGCCGGTGCAACCTTTCGATCCAAGAAAACCATTCGAGATCGAAGGGCCCGTCCACACGACATGCAGAGATCGGCCCCTGAACCGTTGGATATCTTCGATGAAGAAGTTCCGCTCGTTCCCGAAGAAGATTCAGACGATCTCCAAATTGTATCTGAGGCAGACGACTCAGATGACTCCATACCAATGGGTCAGCGCATGAGTACTACTGTCCCGGCCCCATACCCACCACCCAAATCTAGGGCAAAGGTCAACACTCCGGGGCCCAGTCGAGACCGAAAACACACTTCGAAAGCCCCGCCATCGAGCCCGGCTCCGAGAAAATACTCAAGCCTTCCGGTAGCTCCTTACCGAGCAAGCCGCACGTGCTGATCCCACCAGCTCCCTCGGCACCGAAACCAAAAGAAGTCTCAGCTCCGAAACCGTCGACTTCTAAAGACAAAACTATGAAGCCAGTGTCTGACGCCTCGAAGCAGACGAGACCAGCTTCCACTCTAAGCCAATATCTTCGGTACTGAAACATACAAGGCCCGAATCCGATGCGCTCAAGCCATCGAAGCAGCCTTCGACACCGAAAACAACATCTTTGGTGCTGAAATCTACGCCAAAGGACACAGTTACAACTCCTAAGGCTAAAGACAAGCAGCAACCACGCCCGGAACCGAACAAATCGGCACCGGCAAAAGTTCCGCAAGGAGAAGAACTTTTCCAGCCTGATCCTCTACAAAAGAAGATCTACATTGACCCAAACACAGGTCCTGTATCCACTACACCACCCAGGAAGGGGAAATCAGACACAGCACCTACACCTGCAGTGCCTGCCAAGAAGGACTCTGCAACTTCTCCTATGCACCCTTCTTCTCCTATGCACCCTTCTTCTCCTATACTTCCTTCTCCTTCATCTCCTGTTCCTCCTAACAATTCACCTCAGAATTCTCCTGAACACTCTCCTCATTCTTCACCACATACACCCCACAATGATGATGAGTATAGTATAGGGGGAGGGGTAGACCCAGATGAGCCTTTTCCCTACCCTATTGATGATCCAGATTGGGAGTACCCAAACCCACAAGATGTGCCAGATATTCCTGACCCACAGTCATATCCATCAAAACCTCCCCCACAGGACAATATTGGTTTTGGGCACTTACTGAATAGGGCTGCCATTTATCATGGGGTCACCATGCATTCAGGAGAGGCAGAGGAAGATTTTTTATTTGATACATTTGAACAATCACAATGGTCTGTTCAAATTCTTCCTATGATCAAAGGGGTCATCAAACATGCTCAGGAGGTATTTCAAGATCCTGTATGTGCTAGGATCCTAAACCCTAGAATTGAGAAAAAGTACCAGCCTGCTCCTGATGATCCAGCCTACATTAAAGGACAGCTACCCTTAGATTCACTAGTTGTCTCAAATGCTAGAAAAAGAGCAAAATCACAGACTTCTGGTGAAGCACCACCCTATGATAAAGAATCTAAGGTGATAGATGCTTCAGGCAAAAGAATAGCTGCACAAGCTACTAATACATGGCATATAGCTAACACGCAAGCCCTCCTTGCAAGATATGGCCAGGCACATTATGACCAGTTAGAAAAACTAATGCAACATCTACCTGACCAATATAAGGCACAGGCAAACATCCTTATACAAGAAGGCAAGTTAATTTCAAATGCCTCAATCAAGTTTGCACTTGATGTAGCAGACACTGCATCTAGAGCTGTAAACACTAGTGTCCTACTTAGACATCATGCGTGGCTACGCATTTCAGGATTTAAGCAAGAAGTGCACACTGCCATCTTAAATCAGTCATTTAACCAACATCAATTGTTTGGACCAGTGGTAGATACAGCACTTGAGAAAATAAAAAAAGATACAGATACAGCCAAATCTATGGGAGCTTTGCAATCCACACAGGTTAGAGGCTCCTTTCGTCGCTCCTTCTATGGAGGAGGCTCCAAACAAACTGGAGCAGACAATACAGCTTCCTTCAAATCCAATACACAGGCATCCTCCAGTAAAGGATATTTTAGAGTAGGCTATAGAGGCAACAACAATAAATGAAGAGGTAGAGGTAACAACAATAATCGAACCTCTTCCACCACAAAACAGTGACTTCCCTCTGCTCCCCCAACAGCACTCCACTCCTCTGGGGGGCAGACTAACACAGTTCCTATCTCTCTGGAATACCATCACAACAGACAGGTGGGTAAGACAAATCATCCAGTATGGCTACTGCCTCGAACTTACAGCTACCCCTCCACACATACCACCCAGGCAGCGTCCAATGTCTGCAGAACATCTTACGCTGCTCAAACAAGAAGACCTATCACTTCTTCAAAAGAACGCAATAGAAATAGTTCCTTTACAACATCAAGGAACAGGGGTTTACTCGCTGTATTTTCTAATACCCCAAAAGGACGGGACACTAAGACCAATTCTCGACCTCAGGCCCCTGAATCCCAATATACAGTCAGGTCATTTTCATGTGATCACTCTACAACAAGTGCTCCCATTGCTGCATCAAGGCGACTTCCTTACAACACTGGATCTAAAAGACGCCTACTTCCACATTCCTATACATCCTTCTCACAGTAAGTATCTAAGGTTTGTACTGGAAGGAAAGCATTATCAATTCAAAATCCTTCCATTCGGGGTAACAACTGCACCAAGAGTGTTCTCAAAGTGCCTAGCAGTAGTAGCAGCACATCTCAGAAGACAACAAATACATGTCTTCCCTTATTTAGACGATTGGCTCATAAAAGCCAAATCATTCAATCAGTGTGTTCAACACACACATCCAACAATTCAAACATTGCACGACTTAGAGTTCACAATCAACCACACCAAGTCGCACCTACAGCACTCTCATGTACATCAATATTTAGAGGCTACAATAAACACGTCTACAGCACTAGCGTATCTCAGTCCAGCAAGGATACAGAGCATTCAAGCCTTAGTCACAAAGTTCCAACATCAACACTCTCTCCCTGCCAGAGTGTTCATGAGACTAATAGGCATGATGGCATCTTGCATCTTCATTGTACCATATGCAAGACTGCAAATGCGTCTGTTACAGGAATGTCTAGCACAACAGTGGAATCGGGCTCAAGGACAACTAACAGACCTGGTGTTGGTAGACAGCTGCACACATCACTCTCTGCCGTGGTGGAACACCAAAAACTTGACAAAAGGGCGGCCGTTCCTCGAACCTGTTCCACAAATAGTACTTACAGCAGACGCATTTCTCACAGGATGGGGAGCCCACCTCCTACATCATATTACTCAAGGGCAATGGACCAACCAACAAAAATCGTTCCATATCCATCACCCGGGGCCTGTATCTGTTCCAGTTCTTTCTTATTTAGATATGCATGCATGGACATCCTTTCTTCTTTCTACAAACTCCATAATTTTTCATCATGGCTAAAAACAATCTGAGGATGGAGCCGATGCCCATGCGCACTATCGTCCAAGGGAGGAGTCACCTATCTCGTGACTACAAAGACTTTTTCCAAGACGACAACAACATGCAATCATCCAAACCCAACACCAGGTGGAGATCTAATGCACAGTACCCAATACCTTCGGGTCAAGTTTGCGCTAAATATAACACTCCGTAAAAAAATAAAATAATGAAAGGTTCTGCACCTGGGCCTACGCAATCTACATCTCCTTGCTTGGAGATTGAAAGGTGGCAGTTGATGTCATTTGACTTTCTTTTCGAAGTAGTTGATGCCATTCTGTCACTCTGACATCCCTCCAAAAAATGTACTTGTCTGCCATTGGTACAAGTTTGTAGCTTAGTGCAATGCTAGGCAGATAACCCACTTCAAGCCAAACTAGTGTCTTTTTGTATCTGATAGAGACATCTAGCCGCAGATTCCTTAACTTGGAATATCCCCAGGCGCAAGACTGGATCTGGGAAATTTTTGCAGCAGCACCTCTGCGTGCCAGGGGACGGCGCCACACAACCCCGCTCTGACGTCGTCCTCGTATGTGACGTCAGCTAGGTCATACAAGTCTCTTCTGGCACGCTGACGTCAGTTTCCTTCTTTTCTGCGTGCGGATCCTGAGTGAGCTCCTCTGGCCTGTTTTCAGGCCTCATTTTCGATGCTTCGCGTCGGGAACAGTGTGCGAAGCCTTCGGGCTTCAAATCTTTACGTTTTTGTTCGCGGCACATGTCCGCGACAGACCCGCATCTTATTTGTATGTGGTGTCTGGGCCAGCACCATGACTCCACGGACCGTGAATCCTGCCAATGTCTGAAACCGAAGTCTCGGCGGGAGTGCCGTATGAAGCTTTTATCGGCATGGCTGTCCCGTCGGAGTCGTCTCACGCCTCAGCGTCGACTGCAGGTCCCTCTATTGTCCAGTTCTGCCGTCAATCGTCCTCTGGGGTCCGAGGCCATCGTTCTCCACTTGGTAAGTAAAGGCGCTTGTCGCCTAGGTCACCGACCTCACCTTCTTCTGTGGTAAGGGGCTCGTGTTCCCCGACCTTTCCGAACGTGCGCTCCCAACGGTCGCCCTCCCCCTCTATCCGCCCTTTTTCAGTGTGGGCGTGACTACGGCCCAAATGGAGGCCTATGCTACGGCCTTGCAGGCCTCCCCTGGGGCCTCTCCCGTTCCTGCGGCGTCCTTGGGACCTCCGCTTATTGCGGGGTCTCCGACGGACTCGCACCTGGCGCCAATTGAGCACTTGTCTCTCAGGAACATCGTAGATGTGGTGTCAGGGCGCGGTCCGGCTGGGTCCCCCTCTATGCTCCACTTGGGGTCGTCAGGGCGCGGCCCACCTGGGTCCCCCTCTTCGTCCCACGGCACTTCTGCCGTTCTGCATAACCTCACGGGGCTCCCTATTGCGCCGCAGGTGGATTGCCCGTGCTCATAGCCCTGACTTGATCATACCCCAGCTTCTTATCAGGTGGCTGCCTGTCCGTAGCTGGGGTCGTTGCCGTCCTGGCGCCGGAGGCTCGCCTCCGCTTTTTGCTCCTTTCTCCGGAATCTGACCCTGCTCTGGATGAGGCGGAGACGGCGCCGGAAGATTGCCTCGCCGGCGACTTCTTCTACAGAGGGGGAGCTTGTCATGGTTGCGGCGCCGGACAGCGCCGATCTGACGCCGAAGGTCGCAGAGTCTGCATCTGATGAGGCACAATCGGCGCCAACACATGTCGTTTCGACACCATGTTGACGCGGAATTCTGGATTCTTCTATGGATGCCTCTGGAGAGGGTTCCGTGCCGCTCTGCCGCGTGGTGTTGCAGGAGCTAGTTCCCCCTGGAATTTGTGGATCCTCCTCAGGAGCTCCCAGATCCTGCGGGCTCTTTGCCTCCCCTGGAGCCCCATCAGGATCCTCTTTCTTCCCTGCGGCATTGATCGCACCCTCAGTGTCTTGGGAGGGTCAGCCTATAACCCTCCCCCACTGATAAGCTGTTAATCCCTCTGTGGAGGGCTACCGAGGCTGGTGCAGCTTTTTTGAGTGGTCTCTTCAGCCACCCGCATTTTGAATATGCAACCCCCTTGTCGGTGGACCCCTTGCTGGAGGTCCTCCACCGTGGGCCCGGCAATGTGGAGCCGCTTTTGCCTTTTGAGGCATCCCTTTATGATGCCCTCTTGGGTACCCGGGTCCGACCTGCTTCAGGTGATCTGGATCTGGTGGCACGTTCAGTTCTGCACCGCCACCGCCCAGCTCCATATGATCTGGTCTGTCTTTTTATGCACCCTGATGGCAGGGGTTTGTAATGCAGACTGCCTTTCCTTCTCTACCCTCTCTAATGCTTCCTCCCTCTCGGGAGTCCAGGTGGCTGGGGTAGGAACGTCTTTGCACCACTAGTGTAGCCCTTCGATCCTTAAATACTGTGTGTGTTTTGGCTAGTGCTACTACTGCCCTGTGGGACTCTGCAGAGTCTTTGCTTACTGCCAACTCCGAACGTGCTTGCCCGGATCTCCTTTACTCCATTCAGGATAGCCACGACCTGGCCGAATTCACAATCCGTTCGGCCTTAGATACTGCAGATTCTTTGGGCCGAGCCATGGCGAGTTCTGATGCCTTAAGGTGGCGTAGTCATCTCTCGGATCGACTACGCCAATGCCCTATACGCTGGCATCCCACAATACCAAATTAACAGATTGCAGCTGGGACAGAACCAGGCAGCCCGCCTTATCTACCACCAACCAAAACATCACCCTGTCCGTCCTCTTCTCAAAGCCCTACACTGGCTTCCAGTCTCGGAGCGCTGCAAGTTCAAACTGGGCTGCCTGACTCATAAATCTTTGGTCGGCACCGGTCCCTCCTTTATTTCCTCTTTTCTGCACCCTTATACTCCCTCCAGGCACCTCCACTCCTCTCACCTTGTGCTCCTTCAGACACCCCGTTTTAAGCGCAAAAAACATGGAGGTCTCAGATTCTCCTTCTTGGCACCCTCATTCTGGAACTCTCTGCCGCTGGAACTGAGACTCTCTTCCTCTCGCCTTCACTTCAGGTCTCTCCTAAAAACCCACCTCTTCCGTAGCATTTACACATAATGCTCTTCTCTCCTTGTCTTCTGCCTCTCACCGAATAAAGTGAACAGCGCCAAGAAACCGTCCGGTGAATGCCGCGCTTTATAAGTAATTTTTACATTACATTACATTACATAAGGTGTCACACTTGGTTGCGAGATAGTGTCTTCCCTGAAAATATCCAGGAACGTCTGGTTGATTTACCCTTTGATGGGGTATTGCTCTTTGATGCTCATGCCGAGTCGGTGGTTCACCGGCTGCTGGCGGGCTTTCGTCCTCCCACTTAGGTCGCTTTATGCCTGTCTTCTGTGGTACATTGTCATTTCGCATCCTTTAGATGCGTTCTGTGTTTAACACAAGCAGTGAGCCTTTAGATGCGCTCTTTGTTTAACTTGAGCAGTGAGCCTTACGTCTTCTTTGTTATTTGGTCAAGGGTGTTTACCCTTTTATTAGCATCTCTTCGATGCGTTTTGCTTTCAGTTGCCTGTTGGCCTTCTGTGGCCGTGTTCCATAGGTTGCTGTCCTCTGCTTGTGGCTCTCAGCCGGTTGCTCAGCTCGGTAATGTCATTACGGCCCGGAACTCTGTTCATGGGTTCGATTTGTTGCTGCCTTCTTCTGACCTGGCTTATTGCCCTAAGAGGTGGCCCCCGTTGTCTGGGGTATACATACTCCATGTGGGGTACTTGTACGCTATTATATAGCCTTGCTTATCTCACCTGGGCCTTGAGTTGATGTGGGCTCTATTCGCAGATTGAAGGTCTGTTGTTAGGTATTCTGTTTTTCCTTGGTGCCATCTGCTTTCGCCATGGTTATCCACCTCTTTCTGAGGTTTCTTAGTCTCCTCTTTACAAATGGCTCCTACCTACTCTTATTGTGCTAGATATTGTCCGGCATATACTTTGTCTACATTCCGGTTGCTTTAGTTTCCTCTTCCTATGTCGCCACCTCTTGTTGTGGCTGCAAAATTTGGACCAATATCTCCATGTGTGGGGAGCACTTTTTAGGTTGCAAGTTGCCATAGGTTCCTCTCTGCTTCCACTTCCTGGAGTGATTTTCCATTTGCCTACTCTTGTTAAAGCTACACCTGTGTGACAGTTCTTCTGATAGCAGTGGTCATTCATTGCTGTCTGCGAGTCTTAATTGTGGTTGTTCCTCCCTCTAGCTTCATGCTGCCCGGTCAGGCGCTCTTCTGTTCCTTTGTACGCCACTTTAAGGTCTCTATTGGTGCTTGCCGGCGGCATATTCTACCTGCTTCAGTGGGTTGGGGGTTGATGCTATTGCCCCTTTTTACCATTTTAGGGTTGGGTGTGCGCTTGGCGTGCTTCTTGTCCTACTGGCTATTTTTTTTTTGAAAATCTGTTTATTAGCACAGTAATTGGAGCAGTTACACACATATTGGGACATAGCAATAATCAGGACGTCACATTCACATGTCTGCTCAGTATTTACAGGTGCTAGTATCATTGATTTTTCCGTTTCGCGCAGAACCATTACAATAGAACAAACCCTGAACATACCCATACCCTCCCCCACCCGCACGGAACCCTCCCGGCACTCTACTAACATGCGCATAAAGTGATATTTACATCCTGGTCATTTATTGCTCTGCACAGTACAGTTTTCGCCGTTCCCACACACATAGGTAAGCTGGGATAAATCGTCAATGGTACGGAGTTCACCGTACCTCAACACAGTGCACCTCATATCTTGAATGTCCTGAGGGGTTGGACCCATTCAGCCCGTGTGAATCTAACTATCCGTATCCCCCCCATCCTCCTCCCCTCCAGCCTCAAAGGTCCCCAAGACGGTGAACCAGTCTAAGGAGATCAGTGTTTTCCTGAGACCTCTGTGTTCCTCTCGCTGCAGCGCCTCACCCTCTGCCTTGCCCCACCTTATTACCTCTGCTTTCCATAAGTCCGGGTCAGGGGGCCTGGGGGATTTCCACCTCATCGTGATTGCCCTCTTTGCCAGTAATAGGGCCAGGTCTGTGAAACGTGACGCCACGGTCCTAGTGCGTGTCGACGGTCCCAGCCCTAGTAGTGCATGTTCTATGGTGAGCGATTGGGATAGGGTGCCAGCACTCTCAAGCGCCTCAGCGATGGTGGCCCAGTAATGACCCAACTTGGGGCATAACCATAACATATGTATTAGTGATGCATCGTCAGCGTCGCACCGGGGGCAGGTGCTACTTGCGTTGGGGAACATCTTATGCAGGCGGTGAGGGGTCAGGTAGGCTCTATGCAGTAACATCAGCTGGATAAACTTGTATTTGGGGTTTCTGGCTACTTTCTTGGGAAACTGGAGGATGCGTCCCCATTCTGTGTCTCGCAGTGGTCTACCAATGTCTCCCTCCCATGTCGTCCTAAGTGGTGTTAGTGGAACCGCCCTTCCGGCCTTTATGCTAGCAGTGAGCCATTTGGTGAGGTGGCCGCCTGTGCCCATAAGGTAGTGCATAGTTATCAGGGGGTTAGTAGTGGGTTCAAGTTCTCCAGGCGCCCAGGAGTGTGTTATATAGTGGCAAAGGCCTGCGTGTAAAAGGAATGAGCCTCTAGGAACGCCATGTATAGCCCTGAAATCTGTAAAGGACAACAGGTGCCCCTCCGCGAACAGGTCCCCCACATGTCACACCTGCGTCCTGCCATGGCGTTAGCCTATTTGATGTGAGCGTCCCCGAGCCCAGCGGAATGCCCAGAAGCGGGATCGTGGGAGCATATGATGTTGTGGGAGAAGTGGATTTCACTGCCTTCCGCCAATATGTCACCGCCAGCCGGAGGAGCGGAGGGGTGTCTCTCGGCATGTTCGAATGGGGTAGGAGCAACTTATGTATGTCCCCTCTTTCATGTTCTCTCTCCGTTTTGTTGATCTCGTGAAGGTTGCGGCCCGCCACCCAGTAGGCTAGCCATTGTAGCTGGCATGCATAGTTGTACGCCCTAAAGTCCGGAAGGCCCATGCCACCGGAGCCCGAGGGGAGCTGCAGTTTAGTTAGGCCAATACGTCTGCGCCCATGTCCCCACACCAGCTCCGTGAGTAGCGTGTCGAGGTGTTTAAATGTCGCAGCTGGGATCAGGAATGGCAGGTTGGTGAAGTGGTAAACGAGGCGAGGGAGCATTACCATTTTAGAAATGGCCACTCTGCCAGCAACAGAGAGGGGCAGCGTCAGCCAGAATTGAATTTGTGACTTCAGTGCTCTCAAGGTCCTTCCAAGGTTGCCGTCAATCATCATGTCAGCTTCCCTGTAGATGTGCATCCCTAGATATCGGAAGGTAGTACCCACCATCTGGAACTCGTGTGGGGCGAAGGGCAGTGGGGTGGAGGAGTCTGTGTTCCTGAAAGTGAATCCATAAGACTTGGATTCGCTTATAGTAAGGCCCGAAATCTCCCTGAAGTCCTCAAACATTTGGCGTATGGGGCCCATGTCGCCCCGTAGGTCCCGAAGGTACAATATGATGTCGTCGGCATAGGCGGACACAATATGTGTCGTCCCATGTCTCCGGATACCATAGCGGGGTGCCACCGTCCTGAGTCTGCAAAGCAATGGTTCGAGGGCGAGGATAAACAGGAGAGGGGAAAGCGGGCAGCCCTGTCGGGTGCCCCTTGCTATAGCAATAGGTCCCGAGATGTGTCTGGAAGTATGCACCCTTGCCGTAGGGAGAGTGTACAGAAGCCTGACCCAGGCAACGAATTCGGGCGGTATCCCGAATTTTAAAAGTGTGGCAAACATGTAGTCCCATTTAAGGGAGTCAAACGCCTGCTTCAAGTCTAGCGAGATGCAGCCCTCCGGGCTCGCGTCCACCACATCACCAAACATCAGTTGGGCCAAACGTCTGAGGTTCATGGCCGTGCTCCGGCCCGGCACAAAGCCACATTGGTCCGGATGGATCAACCCAGGTATATATTGTAGTAGTCTCGTCGCCAGTACTTTGCTCAAGATCTTCGAATCAGTATTCAGGAGGGACAGGGGTCTGTAGTCGGCCAGCTGCAGGCCGCCTTTGCCTGGTTTTAAGAGGGATGTGATCAACGCTTGCATGGATGACTGTGGTAGGGAGGCCGACCGTAAGGCTTCCAATTAGAGAGCATGTAAACGGTGGGCTAGGAGATCTATGAATGTCGCATAGAATTCGGCTGGGAGGCCATCGGTCCCAGGGACCTTGTTCCTAGGGAGGGCCCGTATTGCCTGTCTAATTTCCGCTAGGGAGATGTTGCGCTGTAGATCTTTGCTTTGTACGTCGGTGAGCCGTGGCAGGTCCAGCTCCCCCATAAAGGTCTCAAACGTGAGCTCTGATTGGGGCGGCGGGGGGCTATACAGCGTGGTATAATAATCTTTGAACGCCGTATTAATCCCTGCTTGAGTAGTGGCCGGTGAGCCTTCTTGGTCCAGTATTTCTAAGATTGGGTGGAAAGGCGGGGAGTCACGTAGGAGTCGGGCCAGGAGGGTGCCAGCTCGGTCTGCCTGTGTATGTTGCCTATTCGTGTGTTCTCTGTAGTCTAGGAGTCTCAAGTCTTCTAGTAGCTCTGCATGTCTGATGTGAGCCTCTTGCAGTGGCGTGAAATGTGCATTGGTGCCCGCTGCCTCGCTCTCCAGGGACGCTAAGGAACCCTCTACTTCATTTAATTGGCTGATGACCTCTCTCTTCCTACCCACTCGAGCTGCCATCGCCTCCCCCCTTAGGCAGACTTTAAATGCGTCCCATTCGATCTGACGGGTGCTGGCAGTGTTTGCATTTGTGGTGAAGTAGGTTTCTATGGTATCGGATAGGGATGATCAGAAGACTGTGTCTTCAAGCAAGTCGGGGGTTAGACGCCAAGCCGGGATGGGGGGCAGCAGCTTGCCCCACTGCCAAGAGAGCTCAACGGGGTTGTGGTCGGACAGGGTTTTTCCCATGTGTTGGTCTAGGACAATTGAGGTCGTCAGGGAGCGGGAGCAGAAGACATGGTCAATTCTGGTGTGGAGCTGGTGGGGCGGGGAGAAAAAAGTATATTCCCTCTCCTGTGGGTGTGTGCTGCGCCATGCGTCTGCTAGATCCCAGCCCTCAGCCCAGCGTGCTAGTGCATCTGCTTGTTTCCTGCTCTCAGTGGCCAACAGGGGGGGGTGGGACCTGTCTAATGTAATATCAAGTACAGCATTGAAATCCCCGCCAATAATCCACTGGTGGTCAGCCCAATCAGCAAGTATCCCATTTAAAGTTAGCAAAAAGTCCGACTGGCCCGTGTTTGGTGAGTACACACAACCGAGTACAATGGCATCCCCATCCAGTAAACCCCGCACAAATACATATCGCCCCTCCTTATCAATCTTTTGTTCCAACGCCTTGAAGGGGACAGAGTTGCGAAGCCAGATCGCCGCCCCCCTGGAGAACGCAGAATAGGAGGTAGCAAAGAGCTGTCCTCGCCATTTTTTGCGCATCTTTACGTTTTCAGCATTGTTCAAATGTGTCTCTTGCAGACAGGCAACCTGAGTTCCTCTACGGTTAAGTTTAGCTAAAATTCTGTGGCGTTTGTGAACTGAGCCCAGTCCCCGTACATTCCAGGTGCACAAATGATAGGCATTAAGAGGTCCCATAACCTTCCGTGTGTGGTAGTAGAGCGGAGCTCATGAGCGACCATGTTAGGTCTGTCGTGGTACTAGGTGAGAGTGCCTTGTGAACATATATCCCCTTAACTAAAAGGTCCCCAGGCTAACGGGCTCGGGAGCCAAACAAGGGTGCCCAACGTGGGCACAAGTCAATGTGTTCCATATTCAGGACGGGGGGAGCAGGCCTCTGTTGACTGTCACTTGATGGCCCGCTCTGGCGAGGTAGCCCTTGACAGGGTGTGCCCTTCTGCAACCCACCAGTAATGCGAAAAAAAAAAAGGGGGGGGGGTCAGTTATACGTTACCACCCGGAGAGGGTCAATCGTGTCGCCAATCAGAACTCCTCTGCCATCTGGGCTGTAATCTTTGGGAACAGTTGCAGACTGTCCACTGACCCGGAAACCTCAGTGTGGGTGTCGGTGGTGACTATGATCCTATCCCCGGTTGCTCCCGCGTCGTGAGCGGCCAGCGCTTCCTTCGTCAGTCGCATCCGTGGTGATGGAGATTGACCTGCTGCCCGGTCCCTCGGCGATTGGGTGTTCATTGGCGCGCTCTGTGGGGGGTGTTGGTTGGAGGTGGAAGGATTGTCTCGTCGATCCTGCGAGGGCCTGCGACCCTCACTACGGTCGCCTGCGATTGGGTCTTGGGAGGTTGGAGGGGTGAGTGCGACTTCCATCCATTCCTCCGCCTCCTCTGGCGAGTCGAAGAAGTGGGACTTGTTGCCGTGCAATATCTTGAGCCTTGCGGGGAATAAAAGCGCATATTTCATATCTCTGTCCCTGAGTTTGCGCTTCACCCCCATGAAAGTGGATCTGGCTCTCTGTACCGTGGGTGTGAAATCGGGGTACACCGATATGTTCTTATTTTCGAAGCGTATGGGAGCCTTCTCCCTCGCCGCTCTTAGCACAGTGTCTCGATCTTTGTAGTGGAGTAGGCGCGCAATCAGCGGTCGAGGGGGTGCCCCGGGCTGCGGGGGTCGCGATGGCATCCTGTGCGCCCGTTCCACACTGTACAGGGTCGTGAGGTCTTCCTGGCCCACCATAGTCCGGAGCCAATCCTCCACAAATCGGGTGGGGTCCCTCCCCTCGCTTCTCTCTGGAATGCCCAGGATGCGGACGTTGTTGCGGCGGGCACGTCCTTCCGCATCGTCCACCTTGTCCCATAGCTGTCTCAGCTGCTTCTCCACGGTCTCCAGTTTCGTGGAATGCTCCATCTGCTGGGGTATGAGGTCATTCAGCGCTATCTTCTGTTCCGAGACCCGCTCCGCCAACTTGTTATGGTCCGCCCGCAGTAGGGATAGGCCAGTCGCCATGCTGTCTATGCGTGATTCCAACGCCTCGCGTGTGGCGCGTATTTCGTTAAGGATGAGATCCAACTTGGCGTCCTGGGAGCCCTTTCCGGTTGGCGGGATAATGTCCGCGTTCGAGGAGGCCAGTGGGTCTTCGGAGCCCGTGGACTGCATGTCTGCTGCAGCGCCATGGTCCTGGTTCCTGCCCCTGTTCCTACCCATCGACCTGGTATGCAGGGCAGCGCCGGGGTAGTTGCAGTCGCTGATCTCTCCCTCCGCACGTGTCCACGCAAAGTGTGCCCAGGCTCAGCTGGATGCAGGCTAGCACGGTACAGACCTCGGGTGAGTTACGAAGTACAATGGTCAGCACTTGCAAGGCGTTGGCTGGCTGGTCGCGGCGTTGTCACAGGGCGGAGTGGTGATCTGCTTGCGGCATTGCTAGTCGCTAGTGACCTGGCCGTGTGAGGTACAGGGGGGGGGTCCATAGGCCTTAGATCACGACTATGAGGGGTCACTTTAGTGGCTGGTAACGTAGCAGGCGCCGGGTACACAGCGCGCGTCTTCTTCCACCCGCGTGTGCCCGGTCACCCCAGCTCTGGTGTGTGAGGTCGCAGGCCCCGCTGCAATATTAGCGTGTACTGACCGTGGGTGCGTGCCGCCTCGGGTTCTCCCCCTGTGTGATGCCTGCCGTTGCTGGAGCCTGAGGTGAGCAGGGTGTTGAGATCAGTATCCCGGGGCCCGGACCCAGCTCCGGGGTGCAGTCAAAATGGAGCCTGCAGGATCGCTCTGGTGCCAGCTGTCCGCCGCCTCTCGGCGCGTTGCACAGGTAACGGACTTTGGGCCTGAAGCGCCGACGGCGGGTCCCGTAGTTCTCAAGATCCGTCCCCCTCACCGGTGGAGTCGAGGGAGCGGACGCTGCAGCTGGGCTCAGTCCGGTGACGGCAGGGGCCGGAGTCCCGGGCGACGCAGAGGGTCTCACAGCGGGGGAGGCCTCCGGGCGTTCAGCAGCCCAGTGTAAGGAGCTGCGAGGCTGCAGGTGGGGCGGGGGGACCCTTCTGTGTGCCCCTGTAACGCGGTGAAAGATCCGCCGCACCTCCGGTCCGGGGTCCGCCCGGAGTGAGCCAGCAGCCCGGGACGGGACAGGCAGGTCCCAAATTGAGGCCGAGGCCTCACTCTGCTCTGCAGGCCGCAACAGGTGTCACGGACTCGGCGCTTCACTGGCGAGGTCCGGGGGGGGGGGGCAGCACCCCTCCGCTGCACTCCGCTCGTTCCCGGGGCTTCAGCGCACCGTGTGTAGGTGGGTTGCTATGTAGGATCGCAGGATAATCAGCTAATATAACGGGCTAAGGACGGAGCTCCGGAGCTACACGTCCACCATGATCGGCTCTTGGCCACGCCCCCCCTACTACTGGCTATTTTAAGCACATTTCTCAGGTTCTGGCTTGCCTTTGGGCTCCTGCCACGGCCTTTCGGCTTCCTTTTATACCCTAGTCTGTTAAGCGCTGGTTGCATCTCTTCAAGCTCATTCCAAGCTTGGGTTAAAGCACTTTTCGTTCTCCATTTAGCCAAGAGTGATCCTTCCTCTCTCTTCTGAGGATCATACCGTTCTACCTGTCATTTTTATACTGGTGTGGGGTGGCACCGTTCTGGCATGTTGCGGATATCTTCTATCTTGTGACTTCTGCTCTTCGAGCTGCTGGGTTTGCTGTCAGTCCGTTCAGCCACAGTTTTCCCCTTTATCCGTCACCCTGTTGCCGGATCATATGCCTAGCGCGTTCTGTTGTTCTGTCTCAGACCCACCTCCCTTTTGGGGTATGGCTGTGGTATCAATTCTAAGTTAAGGAATCTGCGTCTAGATGTCTCTATCAGATGTACAAGTTACTTACCTTCGATAATGATGTATCTGGTAGAGACATTGTCTAGCCGCAGATTCCTTAACTTAGAATATCCCGAGGCTTGAGACTGGATCAGGAAATATTTTGCAGCAGCACCTCTGCGCTCCGGGGGACGACACCATAGGGTTCAAAATCTACAGCCAGGTACTTTGCAAAAACTTTTGTGTCCACGTTGCTTTTTGGGCTGTTTCCTGTCGCTGGTACTAGGTCTACCCAAACAAATGAGGTACCATTTTTCTAGGAAAACTTTGGGGAATGCCGGGTGGGTGGAATTTTGTGGATCCACGCAGATCCCAGAACTTTCCACCACAGAAATGTGAGGAAAATGTGTATGTTGGGCACATTTTGAGGTCTTCAAGGGATTCTGGGTAACAGAACCTGGTGAGAGCCGGACAAGTCACCCCATCCTGGATTTTCCTGGGTGTCTAGTTTTAAAAAAATGTATAGGTTTGCTAGGTTTTCCTAGTTGCCGGCTGAGTTGGGCTCAAAATCTACAGCTAGGAACTTTGCAAAATCAAGGGTCTGTTTTCATTGTGAAAATGTGGTGTGTCCACGTTGCCGTTTCCTATCGCGGGCACTAGGCCTACCCACGCAAGTGAGGTACCATTTTTTTCGAAGACGTTGGGGAATGCCGGGTGGGTGGAATTTTGTGGATCCACGCAGATCCCAGAACTTTCCATCACAGAAATATGAGGAAAATGTGTTTTTTATTAAATAGGTTTGAGGTTTGCAAGGGATTCTGGGTAACAGAACCTGGTGAGAGGCACACATTTCACCCCATCCTGGATTTGTCTTGGTGTCTAGTAATTTTTTTTTTACAGGTTTGCTAGTTTTCCCTTTGTACGGGCTGCTCTAGGGCCCAAACTCCACAGGTAGACACATTGCTAAAAACAAGTCTGTGCCTAGTGGGCTTTCCACTGCCCGGGGGGTGGGGGGGCGATATGCCCCAAATGGCACCCTAACGCTTAAAAAAAGCCAGCGTAATCGCTGGTGCCTAGTGGGCCACTGCCGCCATCGGCCCGTGGAGGGAGGGGGACAGAAAGACTGGCATTTTTCTGGGGTGACCACAACCCTGAATAAAAAATTAAAAAATGCCTGAGGCCTAGAGGGCTTCAATAAAAAAATCACTGGTTTCTAGTGGCCACCCAGCCCGCAATCCCCAAAGCCTTCTGAGAAAAATGGTACCTCACTTGTGTGGGTGGGTCAAGTACCCGCGACAGACACATGCCCAAAACCTAATAAGGCGACTTCAAAATTACCGATCACAAAACAACCTGGTATCGCAAGGGGGGTCCCAAGAGTTGTTGGCCCCGGACTCGTTAGCCATCTAGAGAAACCTACCAAACCCAAACTAGAGACCCAGGGGAGTCCAGGGTGGTGTGACTTGCATGGGTCCCCCCGACGTTTTCCAACCTAGAATCCCCTGCAAACCTCACATTTTGATGAAAAAATCACTTTTTTCTCAAATTTATGTGTGGGAAAGTTTTGGAATCTATGCAGATCCACAAATTTCCTACTACCCAGCGTTCCCCCAGGTCTCCAGATAAAAATGGCACCTCACTCGCATGGTTAGGTCAAGTACCCACGACGGCCAAGGGCCCAAAACGTATGGAGGAGACGTCAAAATGACCTACAACAAAACAACCTGGTTTTGCATAGAAGGGGGTCATCTGGATATTTGGCCACGGGCTCAGCGGTATTCTTGGGAAACTACCAAACCCACACATTTCTGAAAACTAGCTACCCGGAGGAGTCCAGCGAGGTATGGCTTGCGTGGATCCCCTAATGTTTTCCTACCCAGAATGCCCTGCAAACCTCAAATTTAGCTGGAAAAAACACATTTTCCACATATTTTTGGGTGGAATCACCATGGCGGCACAAATGTCCTAACCAACAGCGTTCTCATTGATGTCCCAAGTAAAAGGATACCTCACTTGTGTGGGTGTTTAATGCAAAACTGGTATTTTTCAAATAATGTTGCTCTTCGAATTCTTTGCTGTACCCTTATTACCCTACAAAAAACAGGTAGTTTTGCTATAGGTAATTTTGAAGTTTCCACAGTACGATTTGGGCCATTTCCTGTTGCAGCCACTATGCCTACCCACACAAGTGAGGTGCCATTTTTATTGAGAGACCTGGGGGAACGCTGGGTGGTCGGAAATTTGTGAGAGCCCGGTGACCCTACAACTTTCCCACACAGAAATGTGAAGAAAAAAAATGTTTTTTCAACAAAAAGGGGATTCTGGGTAGGGAAATGTTGGGGGACCCATGTAAGCCATACTTTGCTGGACTCCTCCGAGTGTCTAGTTTTCCAAATGTATAGGTTTGCTAGGTTTACCGTTGCGTTTTGGGCCGTTTCCTGTCACAGGCACTAGGCCTACCCACACAAGTGAGGTACCATTTTTATCTGGAGACTTAGGGTAACACAGAATTGAAGAGCAACTGTTATTACCTATTGACTTTAGATGCATTTCTGCCTTCCAAATGAAATACAATGTGTTTAAAAATAAGTCATTTTGAAAAATGACCTATAATTCTCATGCTTGTATGTGTACTCACAATTCCTGAAATGTGCAAATATCTACTGTTTCTAAACTCTATATTTTGTTCCAATTTAAGAAATACATTGGTGGCTTTCATACCGATTTTTTTTTCTATGTATATATTTGCCCAAATTAATTGCTATATACCCGGTACATAATAAAAAACCATTGCAAGATGCTGCTCAGTTATTGGCTCTGGGTTCGTTGGGTACTTGGTGAACCTACAAGTCCTATATATCCCCACAACCAGAAAGGTCCAGCGGATGTAACAGTATATTGCTTTCAAACAGCTATCCTAATTAGAAGAAGTTACAGGTGAAAACGTTAACACAAATGGCTGTTTTTTAAAACTAATTTTTCAATTCTTCCTATATTCAACTACACAAATGACCCCTTGCTGAATTCAAAATGTTGTCTACTTTTCAAAAATGTATAGCTTTCTAGGATCCATTATTGCTTTCATACCCATTTCAACCATTAACTGGAAAGAGCACAAACACACAAAACATTTCAAAAATAGGCTTTGTCCCCGAAAAATGCAAAAACTGTGTAAAGAATTTTTGTTTTCTGACAAAAGTCTGCTTGTCCCTGAAAGCTGGGAAGATGGTGATCCAAGCACCACATCCCCTTTTTTGATAAGTTGCAGGGCAAAAAACAGACGCTTTCATCTGTAGCCCTTTTATCCCATCCCCCCCAGCCCCCCAATAAAAAAATTGCTGTTTTTTGGTTAATTTATGCGTCCCCTCCAGGGGAATCCACAAACCCTGGGTACCTTTAGAATCCACATGAGGTTGGAAAAGAAGGACACAAATGTGGTGTGGATACCTTATGTGGTCAAAAAGTTACAGGGGCCTAAGCACGAACTAACCAACTAGCCAAAAAAAATCTTAGCACATGGGGGGGTGGGGGCCTAGCAGCGAAGGGGTTAAGAGCCTTGTTATGTGTCCTAACAAGATTACTTCATTATCTTATATTAAATCTAATGTGCAGGAACCTGCTTTAACAATGGTTTGTAGTTTGTTTGCTTTTAAAATGTAGCATGTGTCTGAATAACATGCCAAAGCAATATTGTGGTTAGTCTACCAAAAAGACCATTGTGTAAACGTTTTAACGATTAAATAACATTTTGTATTCTGTACAAGTACTCTTTCACTTCCAACACCAAGATTGGTGTGCTTTAATGGTTCAGCCATTTTCTTCTCTTTAAATTTGTGAGCTTGCTGTACCGCATTAGCAGCAGTTGGTGTAAGATAGCCTTGTTTCATACAGTTCTTTCTAGATTGGTTTTATTATAGTGCGTTGGGTGTGGCTTCATCTGTAATATTGATATTACATTTCTAATCAGGATTTGGTTGTGTGTTGTTTATCTAGTCCAAACAGGAAAAAATGGCGTGCCGGGATAAGAGCATGCAAGACCGCCTCCGACTTGGACACTTCACAACGGTCCGGCACGGGGCCTCTTTCACTGAACAGTGGACAGATGGTTATGCTTTCCAGAACCTTATCAAGTAAGAGGAAGCTCATTTTTTCTGTACTTTTTTTAAAGGTTCCGGGTGTATAATTCAGCTTCAAAGTCTTTATGCTCCTCTTTAACCTGGCTTGTCTATCCTTTTTGCAAGGTTGTTCTACTGCTTGGTTGTTCACCCTTATTTGGTTCCATTTGTGAATATGTTCGAGACTAGTACACTGTTTGTATAAAAAATGTCTCTTTTTATTTTAGAAAGCTGCTTATTGTGTTCTTCTGTACAACTTAATTGGCTGCTTTTCCTCGCCACTTGCCATGTGTCCTCTTCTTTCAGCGTGTGCATACTCATTCTTGACCTGAATTCACCAAACTTAGTATTGCTTCTTTACCATGTGAACATGTTTAAATATTAAGGGCTATGTAGTAAGGGACGTTTCTGATAGGTACTTCTAACTTGAGATTCTTCACCTTAATTCTGAGTGTTGTAGATGGTGCCCATGCCTCCACAATAACTGCATACTGCAACAGTAGCAAAGGTCCTGAGCTGTCACAAAAGCGCTACACCTAATAATGCCTGATTTCTTTCCAGTTGCAACATGTTGGTTTTTGGTTGACTTTAAAAGTAACAGACACTGTGTCTTGGACAATGGCTGACCTGAAATTTATAGGATTCAAGCCATGTAATAAGTGCAGGAAGTTCACTGACCCTCACCTGTGCTTTTGGTCCAAAGGGATCCAGTCATTACTAAGGTTCTGTGATAAATGTGGCCTCTGTTGATCTGGGAGTGGGAGGAGAAACTCTATCGATGAACATTTGAAGAGGTTGTGGACAAAAAAAAGTGATCCGGCTACATGTTGTTGAGCCCATTGCTCTCCCGTTCAAGTAGTCTGTCCTACACAAACTCCCATTCTTGCTCGACGTTTCTAGTAAGTTGAAGATGCTCCATAAGTGTAAGAATGCTAAACTGTAGTACGGCTAATAGGTCCATTGTCGACATTTGTTAAGTTAGCATGAGCTTTGCTGCCATGTGTAGGAGAGTAGGGTCTGCAATCCTATGATCACCCAGATTTTTCGCTTTTGTTTCACTGGTTTACGACTTTCTCTGGCTGTGGGCCTGCCAATCAGACCCACAGCCTGGCTGTTCCCTCTCTAAATTACAACATGTACCCTAGGTGCATTTACCAATTGGTACTGGGCCACCTTATCAGACCCTGTAACCCAGGGCATAGGTGTACCCAGGGCCTACCAGGGGCTAAAGCATGTATTATGCCACCCCTGGCTGGCCCCCTAAATTTGACACAACTGGCTGCATGACAGCTGGGGCAAAGTCGTGTAATCACCCTTTGCTGTAGGTGTAGTATACCTATACCTAACCCTAAAATGGACACACAGATTCCTATCAGTCACTCCTATGGCAGGCCTTGACAATCCTGAAGGCAGAGTGCTTGGAATCGTGTGAGATGGTGCTCTGGCATGAGCTGAGCCTGTCTGCAGCTTGCGGAACCAAGTCCAAATAGCTGTTCCATGATATCGCATACCATATACTCTTAAGTGCATTATAATCCTCGCGGTTAAATGCTATCTTTGGTATTGCTTTATCAAAACATGTCGAGTAAGGTGTCATACGAATTGGAATACTAACCCCTCGCCAATTCTGGCGACGGGGTTAGCATTCCACCCTTCTAGAGGGACACGACATGTATGTAACTGTGAACCCCGGTTAAAGTTAAACGAAGCCTCAGCTCCACAAAATGGATGCCGCCACCACAGACACGAGTCTGACCCCCTGCAGCTGGGAGTCCTTCCAGCGAGGGGAGCCTGGACAAAGGGTTTCCTGTCAGGGGCGGTGCTAGCACCGTCCCAGACATGGTTTTGTGTATCCTGGGTAGGCAGTGCTTTACAGGAAGGTGACTGCTGAGTGGCACCCCGGTGCTCACTACGCATAGGCCGGTCAGAACCAGTTCCAGGGGCACACCAGCCCCTGGCCTGGGGAAAGTCCGGCATGGCAGAGGGGTGTAACCACCCCCCTCCTAGTCCCACCCATAGGCAGGACCTAGTCACCGGGTCAGCCCCCTTTTTTAGTATAAAGATGGGAGCGGGCCCCCTGTTCAAATTAGATCATCTTTGGAATCAAGACACGACTTTCTGCGAAAGACATCAAGATTTCCTTCTTCAAGATTCTCCCTTGTGGCTAAGGAGTAGTCACCCTGCATCAAGCGGGCACCATCCTAAGAACACTGCCGTCTGCTGCAAGTCCTTCTTCACGAATCCGACGCCCCAGCTCGACGAGACCCGGCTTCCCTGGCACCTCTGACCTCTACTCACCTCTACAGCAAAGCTGAGAACTGTGAGTGCGACGAGACCTCGAGGGACCGACGATCGCCAAGACTGCACGACTTCTTTGCAACAAGCCCACCGTGTGCTCCACTGGTGAGTGCTTTGGGGTCCGAGATGCCCCAACCCTGAGCAGCTCCAGCACCGAAGACCAGCCCTCCAGCATCTCCACGATCTGCGTGGGGCCCTTCTGCTTTTGCGTGCTCACCGCGCTGTGTGGCTACTAGCCGGCTGGCTTGTGGCCTTCTTCACGACGCCCGACGACATCACTGCTGCTGGTCTGGTTGCTCCAGACTGGCCCTTGCTTCCTTCTTCAAGAGAGGCACCCCGGACCCTCCTGGTCCACTCCAGACGCCATTTTGAGTCCACCGTGTGGGATTGAATTTGCCAAGTCTTTGTTGCCCAATCCTGGGTCCAGCGACGCCGACAGCTTCATCCATCGTGGGACAGCTCGCTCCTCCATCCTGGTCGCCGACAACGCCTCCTGGTCCGTGAGATCTGCGAGCACAGCGACACCCACTCACCTAGTCGAGGTGACTACCATCCGGTGCCCTCCTGGTGCCACCTGACTACTGGCTAGTAGTCTTGAACTTGGTCCCCTCTGCTTTCAGGTGTCATCTTCCTTCGATCCAGGCTTGGATCCATCGAACTTTCTTCACTGGTCGCCTGCCAGCAACTTCTTTCTTCCAGGCTCCTGGTCCGTCTACGAGGATTCCAGACATCTTTTGAGACCTATGCAGCTGCAGCCCCTGGGCTAGGTAACTTCGGCATTTCGGTGCCCCAGCATAGCCTCACTATCCAAGGGTCAGAATCCACTTTCGTTTTCCTCCTACCAGGTCGGGTTCGCCCGAGAACACTAACTTTGTCATTACTAGCTACCATAGACTTTGTCCCGCATCACGCGTGAGAGTGCACACTCTGCACCCGAGTCCCCTGGGTCTCCTAGAAGTAATCTGAAGATTCTATAGTCAAGATCTAGCGATTCCAAAGCCTATTAGTACTGTACTTACCTGCTAGTAATTTCGCATTCCACTTTCAGAGTATATGGTTTTCCGTGCCCCTCGGGCATTTGTATATACTGTGCTAACTTAAGTATTTTCGTAAGAGTTTTGTGTTGTGCTTAGTACCCTGTCCTCATAAAGAGTACAGGGTTGTTGTGATTCTTAATAAATATCTTGTTTATTTTCATAACACTTGTGTGGTGTCCTTTCACTTGGTATTCAAGGGGTATATGTGTGGTAAACAGCTGGCTTAACACGCCCTCTCGAGTCTTTAGCCTTAGACTGCTCGTATCCACGCTACTAGGATAGCTGGTCTATAAGGTTGACTTACAACCAATCATCAATAAGGGTTGCTGGACTGATACATAGTGTTCACTAGAATAGTGAGCACTGCATATCAGGCCACCTTCTCACATTGGTGAGCAGCGGTTGGGATTTGAGCTTGCTGTTGTTTTACCACACGTATCCTGAGAATATCTTGTTGAAAGATCACATAAGTACTGTTAGGTACATATAACTTAGCTTAGAATACTCTGAGTTCTACTGAACCAGCTGTTGCAGCTCCTCAAGGCTTAGCACACCTTGGCTGCAACTCTTAGCAAGGGATCAGTAGGCAAACACATAGTGTAGGTAGGTGCATCACTTACACCCCACTAGAAACAGTATGTCAGACAAAGGAGGAAACTCTGAGTCTCCCCTTGTGTCAGTGGACCCTCCACAGGTCCCCACTTCCAGATATACTGTTCTTAGCTTCCAGGAGTTGAGACAGGTGTGTACCTCCAGGAAGATAAGACAGGGGTCTAACCCCACAACTTCCTTTCTGATTGGTCTCTTGGAGACTTATGATGCCAGAAAAGCTGAGAAACTTCTTAGCTCTTCTAATCCAGATGGAAGCATGCCTCCCCTTGAGGGAACCAGAGGAGACCCTGACCTAATCCACCTCTCAGCTGAGACTGAAGAGGGGGGAGGAGGATGAGGATCCCTCTGGGGATGAGGCAGATAAGGGACAGGTAGAAGTCAGCAGACTATCCAGGTCCAACTTAAGCAGACATGAGATTGGTACTGGGGGACCACTGGGGCCACTCTCAGGTCAGCTTAACATTGGGAATGGATGAGCCAGATCTCTATCAAGAGGCTCTGGCAGATCTATTCAAACCAATGGCTCTCACAACTCTTCTCACAGAGGGATGACTTCCCCTCAGAGGAGAGTGTATGAAGCTAAAGAAAGGGCAGTCAATCTGAGGATTGAAAGGAAAGAACTTGCCCTGGCCAAAGAGAGGCTTGCCTTTGCTAGAGAGCAACAGTTAAGTGGGGTAGTCCCCACTGGTGGCAGCATTGTACCTAGCAATAGGGAAAGGAGTTTTGATACAAAGCACCTGGGTAAGATAGTGCCCCCCTTTAAACAAGGGGATGACATCCACAAATGGATTACTGCTTTGGAGAGGGCCTGCACTGTGCAAGGTGTTCCCCAGAGTCAGTGGGCAGCTATCTTGTGGCTCTCCTTTGAAGGTAAAGGTAGAGACAAGCTCCTCACTACTAGAGTGGAGGATGCTAACAATTACCAAATCTTGAAAAATACACTGATTGATGGGTTTGGCCTAACCACTGAGCAGTACAGGTTGCTGTTCAGGGATACCCAGAAAACTCAGTCTCAGGATTGGTCTGATTTTGTAGATTGTGCCACTAAGGCTTTGGAGGGCTGGTTGCTGGGCAGTAAGGTTACTGATTATACAGGATTGTACAATTTGATCATGAGAGAACAAATTTTAAACAATTGTCAGAACCAGTTGTTGCATCAGCATCTTGTTGACTCAGATCTGACCTCTCCCCTAGAATTGGGAAAGAAGGCAGACAGATGGGTCAGAACAAGAGTTAAACAGAACCAGGGCCAGAATCAAGGTGGTCAGAAGAAAGCAGACCAGAAGGGTAAAGATTCTAAGGGGGAACAAAATGACCAGAAGTCTTCGACAGGTCCCCAACAACCCAAAGCGGGTGGGGGTCAGGCTCCCCAGAAGAAGAAAAACCAAGAAGGCCAATCTAAAAGGTGGTGCCAATACTGCAAAAGTAAAACTCACTGGTTTAGTGAGTGCACCAAGAAAGGAGGAGGGCAGACTCCTGCCACTGCAGCCCCTAAGGCACCTGTGCCCCCTAGTACAGTCAGCAGTGGTAGTGCACCTCCCAAGGGTTTAGTTGGGTTAACCCTGGGTTCTGAGGGGGGTGACAACTTAGTTGGCACACTCACTCAGGCTGTCCTTGTTTGTACAGGGGATGTGGATATGTCCCCTGATATAAGTCCCAATACTTTAAGCAAATACAGACAGACACCTTTCATTAATGGAAAAATGGCTCGGGCCTATAGGGACACTTGTGCCAGTGTCCCAATGGTGACACCTAACATTGTGGACGCTGGACAGATCATGCCAGGCACAGATTTCCTGGTGACCAATGCAAGCAATGTCACTACCAGTCACAGTATGGCAATTGTAGCTTTCTCCTGGGGAGGGGTAACTGGCCAAAAGAAGGTTGTAGTTAGTTCAGACCTCCCAGTGGATTGTTTGTTGGGCAATGATTTGGAGTCATCACAATGGTCAGAAGTGGAGCAGAGGACTCACATGGAAATGTTAGGCTTGCCAGCACATGTGTTTGCTGTGACCAGGTCACAGGTCAGGAAATGCCCCACTGAACAGGTGCTGGATCCTGGAACAATGGACCAGACACCCTCCAAGAAGAAGAGCAGTAGGGTTAAGGCTGTGCCTTCCCCCTTGCCCCAGGTTGTGGATCAAGTCTCAGAGGAGGCTGACCTACAGGAATTGAGGGAAACTGAGCCTAGAGAGTTTGAACTTGATCAAGTTGAATTCTTGGGTTCAGGGGGACCCTCAAGGGAAGACCTGGGGAAGGACCAGTTAGACTGCCCTTCCCTTGAACCCCTCAGACAGCAGGCTGCTGCTGAGGCTGCTGGGAACGCCACAGGTACCCACAAGGTATACTGGGAAGATGGACTCCTGGACACTGAGGCAAGAGACCCCAAGCCTGGCATGACCAGGAGGCTGGTTGTACCCTTGTCTCAGAGAGGTTTCCTCCTTACCTTGGCCCATGAGATTCCCTTAGCAGGTCACTTAGGCCAGACAAAGACTTGGGACAGGCTTGTCTCACACTTTCACTGGCCTCACATGAATGGGGATACCAAGGAGTTTTGTCGCTCCTGTGTCACTTGCCAAGCCAGTGGTAAGTCAGTTGGCACAACAAAGGCCCCCCTTATACCAATGCCTGTGGTGGGGGTGCCCTTTGAAAGAGTGGGGATTGACATTGTTGGTCCAATGGAACCCCAGACAGCATCAGGGCACAAGTTTATACTGGTGTTAGTGGATCATGCCACCAGGTATCCTGAAGCTATTCCACTTAGGACCACTACAGCACCTGTAGTGGCAAGGGCCCTAGTTGGAGTGTTCTCCAGAGTGGGCTTCCCTAAGGAGGTTGTCTCTGACAGAGGTGCAAACTTCATGTCAAGCTACTTCACTGCTATGTGGAAGGAATGTGGTGTCAACTACAAGTTCACTACACCCTATCATCCACAATGCAATGGGCTTGTTGAAAGGTTCAACAGGACCCTAAAAGGGATGATTCATGGACTACCTGAAAAGCTCAGGCGTAGATGGGATGTCCTGATTCCCTGCCTTCTGTTTGCTTACAGAGAGGTCCCACAAAAGGGGGTTGGCTACAGCCCTTTTGAACTTTTGTATGGGCATCCTGTGAGAGGCCCCCTGTGTTTGGTGAAGGAAGGATGGGAGAGACCTCTCAAAAAGCCTGCAACCAACATAGTGGACTATGTACTTGGTCTCCGCTCCAGGATGGCTGAGTATATGGAGAAGGCATCTGAAAACCTTAAGGCCAGTCAAGAACTTCAAAAAGCTTGGCATGACCAAAAGGCTGTCCTGACTGTTTACCAGCCTGGACAGAAGGTGTGGGTGTTGGAGCCAGTGGCCCCAGCAGCACTCAAAGACAAATGGTCTGGGCCCCACACAATTCTTGAGCAAAAGGGAGAGGTCACCTACCTGGTGGACCTTGGAACTCCCAGGAGCCCCCACAGGGTGCTCCATGTCAACAGGCTCAAAGCATATGTCGACAGGAAGGACATGAGCTTGCTCATGGCCATAGATGAGGGACAGGAGGAAGAGAGTGACCCTCTCCCAGACCTGCTCACTCAGAATCCTGATGATGGGTCAGTAGATGGTGTTGTCTTTTGTGGCAGCCTCTCTGAGCATCAACAGAAAGACTGTAAACAGGTTCTTCAGTCTTTCAGACATATGTTTTCTCTGACACCCAGTCAGACCAATTGGTGTACCCATGAGGTTGACACTGGGGACAGCCTGCCAGTTAAGAGTAAAATCTACAGGCAGCCTGATCATGTTAGAGACTGCATAAAAACTGAAGTGCAGAAAATGTTGGAGTTGGGAGTCATTGAACCCTCAGATAGCCCTTGGGCTAGTCCAGTAGTTCTAGTGCCAAAACCTCACACCCAGGGTGGTAAGAAAGAGATGAGGTTCTGTGTAGACTACAGGGGTCTCGATGCAGTCACTAAGACTGATGCCCACCCAATACCAAGGGCAGATGAGCTTATAGATAGATTGGCTTCTGCCAACTACTTAAGCACATTTGACCTGACAGCTGGGTATTGGCAAATCAGGTTAGCTGAGGATGCCAAGCCCAAGACAGCATTTTCAACCCCTGGTGGGCATTATCAATTTGTGGTAATGCCCTTTGGTCTGAAAAATGCACCTGCCACCTTCCAAAGGTTGGTGAATCATGTTCTCACTGGGCTGGATGACTTCTGTGCAGCATATCTAGATGATATTGCTGTCTTTAGCTCCACCTGGGAGGATCACCTGGTCCACCTGAGGAAAGTGTTAGAGGCTCTGCAAGCAGCAGGCCTCACTATCAAGGCCACCAAGTGCCAGATAGGGCAGACACAGGTTGTATACCTGGGCCACCTTGTAGGTGGAGGCCAGGTTCAGCCACTGGAGAGCAAAATACAGTCAATCAGGGACTGGGCTCCTCCAACCACCCAGACTCAGGTTCGAGCTTTCTTGGGCCTGACTGGTTACTACAGAAAGTTTGTCAGGAACTATGGATCAATTGTGACTCCATTAAATGAACTGACAAGTAAGAAAATGCCAAAAAAGGTTCAGTGGACAGCAGGCTGTCAAAAAGCATTTGATGACCTAAAGCAGGCCATGTGCACAGCACCTACCCTTAAGAGTCCAGACTACTCCAAACCATTCATTGTCCAAACAGATGCTTCTGAGTTGGGTGTGGGAGCTGTTCTATCTCAACTGAATTTTGATGGTCAAGACCAGCCCATTGCTTTTATAAGCAGAAGGCTGACCCCCAGAGAGAAGAATTGGTCAGCTATTGAGAGGGAGGCCTTTGCTGTGGTTTGGGCCCTGAAGAAGCTGAGGCCATACTTGTTTGGCACTCACTTCAAGATTCAGACCGACCATAAGCCCCTCTTGTGGCTAAATCAGATGAAGGGTGAAAACCCCAAACTGCTTAGGTGGTCCATTTCCCTACAGGGGATGGACTTTACAGTGGAACATAGACCTGGTACTGATCATGGCAATGCCGATGGGCTCTCCAGATATTTCCACTTAGAACAAGAAGACTCACCTGGTCAAGGTTAGCTTATTGTCCCAAAGTTTGGGGGGGGTCATGTAGGAGAGTAGGGTCTGCAATCCTATGATCACCCAGATTTTTCGCTTTTGTTTCACTGGTTTACGACTTTCTCTGGCTGTGGGCCTGCCAATCAGACCCACAGCCTGGCTGTTCTCTCTCTAAATTACAACATGTACCCTAGGTGCATTTACCAATTGGTACTGGGCCACCTTATCAGACCCTGTAACTCAGGGCATAGGTGTACCCAGGGCCTACCAGGGGCTGAAGCATGTATTATGCCACCCCTGGCTGGCCCCCTAAATTTGACACAACTGGCTGCATGACAGCTGGGGCAAAGTCGTGTAATCACCCTTTGCTGTAGGTGTAGTATACCTATACCTAACCCTAAAATGGACACACAGATTCCTATCAGTCACTCCTATGGCAGGCCTTGACAATCCTGAAGGCAGAGTGCTTGGAATCGTGTGAGATGGTGCTCTGGCATGAGCTGAGCCTGTCTGCAGCTTGCGGAACCAAGTCCAAATAGCTGTTCCATGATATCGCATACCATATACTCTTAAGTGCATTATAATCCTCGCGGTTAAATGCTATCTTTGGTATTGCTTTATCAAAACATGTCGAGTAAGGTGTCATACGAATTGGAATACTAACCCCTCGCCAATTCTGGCGACGGGGTTAGCATTCCACCCTTCTAGAGGGACACGACATGTATGTAACTGTGAACCCCGGTTAAAGTTAAACGAAGCCTCAGCTCCACAAAATGGATGCCGCCACCACAGACACGAGTCTGACCCCCTGCAGCTGGGAGTCCTTCCAGCGATGGGAGCCTGGACAAAGGGTTTCCTGTCAGGGGCGGTGCTAGCACCGTCCCAGACATGGTTTTGTGTATCCTGGGTAGGCAGGGCTTTACAGGAAGGTGAGTGCTGAGTGGCACCCCGGTGCTCACTACGCATAGGCCGGTCAGAACCAGTTCCAGGGGCACACCAGCCCCTGGCCTGGGGAAAGTCAGGCATGGCAGAGGGGTGTAACCACCCCCCTCCTAGTCCCACCCATAGGCAGGACCTAGTCACCGGGTCAGCCCCCTTTTTTAGTATAAAGATGGGAGCGGGCCCCCTGTTCAAATTAGATCATCTTTGGAATCAAGACACGACTTTCTGCGAAAGACATCAAGATTTCCTTCTTCAAGATTCTCCCTTGTGGCTAAGGAGTAGTCACCCTGCATCAAGCGGGCACCATCCTAAGAACACTGCGGTCTGCTGCAAGTCCTTCTTCACGAATCCGACGCCCCAGCTCGACGAGACCCGGCTTCCCTGGCACCTCTGACCTCTACTCACCTCTACAGCAAAGCTGAGAACTGTGAGTGCGACGAGACCTCGAGGGACCGACTATCGCCAAGACTGCACAACTTCTTTGCAACAAGCCCACCGTGTGCTCCACTGGTGAGTGCTTTGGGGTCCGAGAAGCCCCAACCCTGAGCAGCTCCAGCACCGAAGACCAGCCCTCCAGCATCTCCACGATCTGCGTGGGGCCCTTCTGCTTTTGCGTGCTCACCGCGCTGTGTGGCTACTAGCCGGCTGGCTTGTGGCCTTCTTCACGACGCCCGACGACATCACTGCTGCTGGTCTGGTTGCTCCAGACTGGCCCTTGCTTCCTTCTTCAAGGGAGGCACCCCGGACCCTCCTGGTCCACTCCAGATGCCATTTTGAGTCCACCGCGTGGGCTTGAATTTGCCAAGGCTTTGTTGCCCAATCCTGGGTCCAGCGACGCCGACAGCTTCATCCATCGTGGGACAGCTCGCTCCTCCATCCTGGTCGCCGACAACGCCTCCTGGTCCGTGAGATCTGCGAGCACAGCGTCACCCACTCACCTAGTGGAGGTGACTACCATCCGGTGCCCTCCTGGTGCCAACTGACTACTGGCTAGTAGTCTCGAACTTGGTCCCCTCTGCTTTCAGGTGTCATCTTCCTTCGATCCAGGCTTGGATCCATCGAACTTTCTTCACTGGTCGCCTGCCAGCAACTTCTTTCTTCCAGGCTCCTGGTCCGTCTACGAGGATTCCCGACGTCTTTTGAGACCTATGCAGCTGCAGCCCCTGGGCTAGGTAACTTCGGCATTTCGGTGCCCCAGCATAGCCTCACTATCCAAGGGTCAGAATCCACTTTCGTTTTCCTCCTACCAGGTCGGGTTCGCCCGAGAACACTAACTTTGTCATTACTAGCTACCATAGACTTTGTCCCGCATCACGCGTGAGAGTGCACACTCTGCACCCGAGTCCCCTGGGTCTCCTAGAAGTAATCTGAAGATTCTATAGTCAAGATCTAGCGATTCCAAAGCCTATTAGTACTGTACTTACCTGCTAGTAATTTCGCATTCCACTTTCAGAGTATATGGTTTTCCGTGCCCCTCGGGCATTTGTATATACTGTGCTAACTTAAGTATTTTCGTAAGAGTTTTGTGTTGTGCTTAGTACCCTGTCCTCATAAAGAGTACAGGGCTGTTGTGATTCTTAATAAATATCTTGTTTATTTTCATAACACTTGTGTGGTGTCCTTTCACTTGGTATTCAAGGGGTATATGTGTGGTAAACAGCTGGCTTAACACGCCCTCTCGAGTCTTTAGCCTTAGACTGCTCGTATCCACGCTACTAGGATAGCTGGTCTATAAGGTTGACTTACAACCAATCATCAATAAGGGTTGCTGGACTGATACATAGTGTTCACTAGAATAGTGAGCACTGCATATCAGGCCACCTTCTCACACCATGAGGCTACTTTTGCCTACGACACTGCATGCATATATTTCACAAGACTCTGTTTGTGCTCCTTTCACATGAGAATTGTCTACCTTCCAAGTTCTTTGCTGTACTCTGAGGTTTAGTCTGCACATGAGGTTCAAGGTTAAACAACAATGCCCCTTGTTATTCTGTTCTGATCAGTTCCTTGCACCTAGACATAACATGCTACACACAGCTGCACTCCTGGAAATCGTGTACTTTAAAATTGCAACTGCAACCTGTTTTTGACACACTTGCTGCAAGAAGAGCTGTGCTTGTCCTGTGATGTGAACATTGCATCTAGGCCTTGGAGTATGGAGTCTGCTGCCGACAAATCCCAGAGGTCTTCTTTATATAAACTATCTCTTTTATAGCATGCACATCCCAATCATCAGAACGAATGTCATGTGTGACCACATCCCCCATAGAGACTCCAAAGATATATGGTAAGTTATTCAGCTCTGTGAACTTGAAAATCTACTTTATCCCAATGATACTATCCGAAACAGGGAACGCTGCAATGTTAACAAGAGTCTGGTCACGCTTCAAGATGTTTGAAGATGAATGGGGAGCCAGAATTCCATCAACAGCGTTCACAGGGGGTAAGTAGTGACCATTGATGAGTTTGAAAAAAACAGTTACAAATCCAATTGACATAAAAATAAAAATTAGTATCAACCAGATGTATGTTCATTGAGGAACCAAATAAGTACTTTTAAACCAGGTCAAGAAAATGTACAATTTGGTTGGGTCTCTTGAGGAGGTGGAGGTTGAGTCACAAGAAAAACTGCCATGTTGTAAAGGACTGTCCGGTAAATCATGCAAAGAATCACTTGTGAGATATATGTATTCAACATCTGCGTTGCAGGTGGAAGCAGGGGGAACAGAAGGTTGGTCAGCAACAGTGTCCATCTCGATCACAGTGTTGTGTGGCAAAATAGAAGTTGTTATATTCTCTCGAGTCCTCAAAATTGTTGGACTGGAAACAGCTGGGGTCACACTATTCAGAATCGGCCAGATGTTGTAGATTGACATTGTCTGAGATGTATCTGTTGTCTTTGTGACCTGGAAGAGGAGGTAAAATGACTGTTCGAGTACCCTTCAAGCCAAGCACTGGAACCGGTGCACGATAAGAGAGACCAAATTATTTTTTGTTCTCCATCTTTTCTCGGACCAGATCTCCAACTTTAGGAAGCCAGCCGACCACCGGATTGTTGAGTGCTGCATCAGTTGCTGAAGACAAATGTTCCTTAGCAAGGCTGGCATGGGTCTCTTGCAGGTTCTGTAACATAGCAGAATGATTATCTATGTCAAAGGTTGCGCCAGCCGATGCAACGTCTAGACCATCAAGGTCTGCTACAAACAATTTGATGCCAAAGATCATTTCTTATGGGGTCCGCCCAACCAGAGGTCTTCTAGGGAGATTATTTAATGCACGCTGGAACCCATAAAAATTGGCTAACCAGTTCCTGCCAGTTCCCAAGACTGTAGCTGTCAAGGATTGCTTTCAGTCACGCTCATTCGCTCCACAATTGAGTTGCCCTCAGGCATGTATGGAGACTAAAATTGAGCTAGCACCCCCTAAGACCTCATAGCATCCTTGTACGCCATAAAGGCGAACACTGGACCTTGGTCAGAATGAAAGGTGCCACATGCAAAAATCCCTACAATATCCCTGATGACATTTCGAGCACCAGCACTGCGTTGTGGCCACACCCAAAGGAACCTAGCGCATGAATCCACTGCAACTAAAATATATGTTCGAGGCATATGAGCTGCGATTACACACTGTGCATAGATGGCCCCCTAGTTTTGGGCCCGGATGTTTGCAGTTTGTTTTTGTTGTAGAAAAGTCTTTAGAAGTCACAGGATAGGTGACTCCTCCTTTGGATCATACTGCGCATGGGCATCAGCTCCATCCCCAGATGCTTTTTTTTCTGCCACCGGGCTCGGATGTGTTTCCAGCGCTCCGCATTGGAATCGATTTCCTTCGGCGTGCAATCCTCACCTGCTTCGCCTATATAGTTTCAAACGCGTTTCCAGTCGACGCTACTCTTCAACTTCGAAGTCTTCGATTCCGGTTGTCGACTAAGGCCTTCGGGCCCACCTAGGCCTCAACTTCCAGCTCATGGAAAGGACTCCATTTAAAAAGTGTCCTCAATGTGGGTCGAAGTTTGCCCACACCGACCTACATGAGGTGTGTAGCCTTTGCCTCTCTCCGGAGCAGGAGGCCAGAGACTGTTCAGCTTGTGCCTCCTTCCGCTCCAAAAAGACGATCCGGGACTGAAGAGCTAGGAGAACAATGGCTCGTTCATCAGCTCCGATTCCAGACAACATCTTCCAAGAAGGCGTCGACGTCCCAGAACATCATGGCGTCTACAGCAATTCTGAGGCCGAAGTCGAGAACATCACTCCAGCACAGCGGTTCGTAAGTAAGACCATCGACCCCCAACCTTTCCTCAACACATTCAAAAAAGGCTTCGGTCACATCCTTGGCCTCGGGCGCACAACCGGACACTTCTTCCACTGCCTCGCCCTTGGGCCCAGCAAAGAAGCTTACTAAGCCTTCTGGCGACTCAGGCTCGAGTCTGTCTGTGCACGGTGCCGGCACAGACCTACCGGCACCGAAAAAGATATCATCGGACGCCACGCCGACATTGAAACAATCGGGACCGAAGCCTACTGCTACTCTCTCAGCACCGAAACTCAAATCGGACCCAAGCAAACACACTTCGGATTCGAAAAAATCATCGGATCTGACAAATCCATTGGAACCCAAAAAAACGTCGGATCCCAAAACTCCATCGGAGCAAAAACATTCATCGGAGCCGAAAAAAGCACCAGAGCCAAAAAAGACTCCGGCTAAAGACACTACCAAACAACAAGTTTCAAAGCCAAAAGAAGCCCCCAGTTCGGTGCCAAGAACTCCCTCCGCACCAACAGATCGGCCTCCTGCAGAGGACTTATTTCATCCAGACCATGCACAAAACAATCTTGTTAAGGATCCAACCACTGGTCTACTAACTCTTAGTTAAAAAAAAAAAACCACTGGGTACACCTGCACCGGCTCCTCATCCAAAGAAGGACATTGCTACCTTTCCTCTAAGGATCCCTTCCCCTACTCCACCTATGCCATCAAAACCTGCTCCACTACCCCTGCATCTTCTATCATACCAGATGATTACAACAGGAATGATAGCTCTGATGATACAGGGGGTGGTGCAGATGGATGATCCCTCTATTCCTCCAGGCTCACCTGACCCATGGGATGATTACAACACCCCAGACGTCCCTCAAGACAACATATATCCCTCTAGGCCTTCCCCACCAGAAGACACTATTGGATTTATTCAGCTAGTACACAGGGCTGCACAATATCATGGGGTAGACATGCACACTGACCCTGTAGATGAAGACTTCCTAATGGATACTTTTGATAATTTGCAAAGATCCTCGTCAATTTTACCCATGCTTAAGGGAGTTATTAAGCATGCTCCTGCAATCTTGAAAGGCCCAGTTAGAAAGCGGGTCATCGATTCACGCATAGAGAAAAAATATAAAGCTGCCCCTTCAGATCCAGCATATATTAAAGGCCCAGTACCATTAGACTCTCTTGTGGTCTCTAATGCACGCAAAAGAGCAGATTCACAAACATCACGTGAAGCTCCCCCACCAGATAAAGAGTCTAAGCTCCTTGATGCATCAGATAAAAGGACGGCGTCTCAGGCAGCAAACATGTGGCGTATTGTCAATACGCAAGCATTATTGGCAAGATATGACAGGGCACATTATGATGAATTAGAATCCCTAATGCTGCACCTTCCTGATAGATATAAAGATAGAGCAAATGAGCTCATCCAATAGGGAAAAAATATTATGAACACCTCTATTCGTTATGCATTCGATGCAGCAGACACTGCCTCAAGAGCAATTAAAACCAGTGTTTTGCTGCGTAGACACGCATGGCTACGTATTTCAGGGTTCAAACCTGAAGTCCAAAGTGCTATACTTAACCAGCCCTTTGATGAGCAACACTTATTCGGTCCTAATGTCGACGTATCCCTTGAAAAGATGAAGAAGGATACAGATACAGCCAAATCTATGGGAGCTCTGTAGTTGCAGGCTCCCAAACTCTCATTTCGCTGCTCATCTTACAGAGGCGCCACAAGAGAATGCTCTTCAGGCACACCCTCTACCTCTTACAAAGCCCCCACACAATCCACCTATAGTAGGGGCTACCAAAGGGGTGGTTACAGAGGTAACAACAATAAGGGCAGAGGGAAAGACAGCAACTCCCGCTCTGCCTCCACCCCTGCCCAATGACTTCCCTCCCTTTCCCCATTCCACTCCGTCGGGGGAAGACTACAACAATACCTACCAGCCTGGGAAAACATCACATCAGACAGGAGGGTGCTACAAATAATTCAGTCAGGTTACTGTCGCGAACTAACAAATAGCCCCCCAAACATACCACCCAGACAGCGTCCAATGTCACAAGAACATCTGATACTGCTCAGACAGGAGGTTCTATCCCTCAGAAAAATGCAATAGAAATAGTTCCAATACATCAGCAAAACAAAGGTGTATACTCCCTGTATTTCTTAATCCCAAAGAAGGATGGATCTCTAAGGCTTATCCTAGACCTCAGACCCCTAAACCTGTACATACAGTCAGACCACTTTCATATGGTCACACTCCAACAGGTCCTTCCGCTCCTTTTACAAGACGACTTCCTTGTCACTCTGGATCTCAAGGATGCCTACTTTCACATTCCTATCTACACAGCGCACAGAAAATATCTCAGATTTGTACTAGACGGTCAGCACTACCAATTCAAGGTACTCCCATTCGGAGTCACAACAGCACCAAGGATGTTTACCAAATGCCTAGCAGTAGTTGCAACACACTTAAGAAGACCGCATATTCACGTCTTCCCATATCTAGACGACTGGCTCATAAAAGCCAGCTCCTACAGCCAGTGTTTACAACACACTTGCGCCACAATCCAACTGCTCCACGACTTGGGATTCACAGTAAATCACACCAAGTCACATCTGCAACAGTCACATGTACAACAATATCTGGGCGCTACAATAAACACCCAATTAACACTAGCGTATCCCTCTCCAGCAGGATAACAAGTGTATAAACTCTCCTAACAAAATTCAAACCGCAACACTCGCTTCCAGCTCGCGTGTTCATGCAGCTCATAGGAATGATGGCATCTTGCATATTCATAGTACCTCACGCAAGACTACAAATACGTCCACTTCAAGAGTGCTTAGCACGACCATGGAACCAGGCTCAAGGTCAATTAACAGACCTAGTGTTGGTAGACAGTTGGACTGATCGTTCTCGGCAATGGTGGAACGCCAAAAACCTTTCAAAAGGCCCACCGTTTCTAGAGCCAGTTCCTCAAATAGTCATAACAGCGGATGCATCGCTCTCCGGCTGGGGAGCTCAACTACTGCATCACACCATGCAAGGCAGGTGGACACCGCAACAAAGGTTGCCCCAGTATTGGAACTTTCATAGATTCCCATGCTTTGTATCATTCCCCGTCGTCGGAATGGGAGCCTCGGTAAATAGAAAATACCTTAGTAGTAAGCACAAAGTGAAAAAATAGGCCTAGGCCTCATCTCATTTTGTAGCTTATCCACCTCTTTTTGTAAAAGAGACCAAACTCTTGCAGCAGCCAATCAGAGCAGCCTCACCCCATAGAACCTTCCTGAGAGAAGCTCAGAGCCTCAGATTTTCTACCGCACGTTGTGCAAGGGAGTCTCCATTGAGCTCTGCTCAGTTTCTTCAATTCTAAACTACTTTTCTCAACAACTTGGATTTCTTTCAGTCATGTCTGACAAGGAGAAAAAAGCACTTTTTAGAGCCTGTGCTACTTGCTCAAAGAAGAGGTTGTTTGTCGAGGACAAACATATGGACTGTATATACTGCCTGTATCCGGACCATAAAGCCACGGACTGCAAGATTTGCAGAACCTTCTCCACGAAGACCTTGAGGGACAGGGAAGGACGTCTCCTCACATGGCTTCAGAAGATGAAAGACCGTAAAAACATTGTGTCTTCAGACAGTGAGGGCTCCTCGTCGATGGTATCATCTAAGAAGTCTCAGAAGAGGGGTAGGTCCCCCCCTTCTACTTCAGGCGAGTCCCTTCACAAGGCCTTACCAGGGACCTCTGATAGGTCTGACAGGCCTGCTTCCCAAAAATCTCCTCACCACGGTGAAAAGGAGAGGCAGGGAAAGCCTGAGGAGTGTCAACCCTCAAAAAAGGTGAAAAAGGTTACTACTATCACTTCACCTACCTCTGAGAAGGATAGAGGGGTGAAAAAGCCTTCAACTTCAACACAGGAGGTCATTTTGGACAGAAAACAGCGGTCGTCTACGGTGAAAACCACAGGTACGTCGACGATTTCTGTAAAAAAGGATGTCTCTGTGAAATAAGCCTCGTCGACGACGGCGGCGACAACGGCGCCTGCACCATCGACGGTATTTAAGACTCCTGATGCCTGTTCGTCGTCGACTAAGATCACCTTCTCCACGTCGACGACGATGACAACAAAGATTGCTTCGACGGCGATGACGACGACTAGGACGACGACGACAGTGTCGACGACTCCTGTATCTATGATGCTGACGACGAGTTCGTCGACGACCCCGTCGACACTCCTTCCATCGTTGACGATGAGTTTCTGCTCGTCGACGACTCAATCCTCGACGACAAGAGCAGTATCTTCGTCGGTGCTTCCGTCGACGACACAGTCCTTTAAGGAGTTACCGACGACGACGACCTCGTCGACGATGTCGTCGACGACGGACTCATCTGGAAAACCTGTTTTTTCGCGCAGAAGGAGGCAGATAACACCAGAGATGATGTCTCCGCGGCAGGTTCAAAAACTTCCACCTAGTCTTCTGTTGGATGACGACTCTGATGAAGAGACTTTTAGCGAGTTTGGACAAGCGTATAGCCCTTCTGACCTACAAGTTAAGGTTCAAGAGGTTAGTTCTGAGGAAGGAGAGATGGAACACCAACACTATGTTCCTGAACATTACTATGGGGAAGAGGACTTACCTAGCAGGCAAATGCCTTTGCAGAAGCCTTCACGTCAGTCGCAACAAGGGATGGTGGCGATGCCATCCGCTCTGATCACAGATCTACAACTTATGTTGCAGGACTACTGGAGGTGTTTCCCTACTCCCCAGGAAGCTCAACGAGTGCGTCCTCCGACGCCTCCGCCTCATTCGTTACAGCCTGTGGCAGAACACTCTTTGCCTCCAAGAGAGCGAACCACGTGCCCTGAAGAGCATCCACAAGAAGTAGTGCCGGTGCATGACACGGATGATGATACTGCCTCGTCTGATGCGGACCAACAGGTGGATCCTGACCAAGACCAGCAGGTGGATTGGAATCCAAATGACCCTCGTGATCCGGACATCGCTGATCCAGATAACGCTACCTCCCCTCCAGCGGACGTTGGAGGCTTTCACAACCTGATGGAACGGGCTTCCAAGAGGTTTGGTCTCCCAGTGACCACAGTTCAGTCCGAATGTTTCTTATATGATTTTAAGGAACCATTCAGGAAATCAGTACGTTCCATACCAATCATTGAACATGTTTGGTCTGAGGGCCTGAAGGCTATGCAAAATCCAGCCACAGTCCTCCCAGTGGTACCAAGACTGGAGAAGAAGTACAAAGCACCTGCTGGCAGTCCGGCGTGTCTGCTGGGTCAACCAAAACCGGACTCAGTCATTTCTCAGGCCGCCCAGAGCAAATCTGAAAATCCATCCACGCCGCTAACTACACCACCTGATAAGGAGGGCAGACGCCTTGACAATGTGGGTAAAAGATTCTCCACAATGGCCAGTCTTCTTGTTAGGGCAGCTAATGCTTTGGCAATTCTGGGACGTTACGATCGCCAGATGTGGTGCGACCTTTCTCCGTTTGTGGAGGAATTACAAGATTCCTCTAAAGAAGAAGTGAAGAAGATATTGCTAGAGGGGGAGCGGGCCTTTTCGGAGGTCATTGACTGTGCTATGGATATAGCAACCACAGCATTTCGAGCGCTAGCTGGTTCGGCTGTTCTGAGACGCCAAGGATGGTTAAGGGCCACATGGTTCAGACAGGAGGTGCAGAATAACATTTTGGATCTGCCATACGACGGAGAAATGCTGTTTGGCAAACACGTTGATGACGCCCTACAGGGCATAAAAAAGGACATTGATACAGCCAAGTCCTTAGGAACATTGCAATATCGCAAAGTACCCTTCAGAGGAGCAAGAGGTAGAGGATTCTCCACCTATAGAGGAGGCAATCAGAACCGCTACTCTTCTGGCTCACAATCTAGCCAGACATATAAACCTCAGTACACTCAGAGGGGTTCTTTCTCTCGCCAACAGCCGAGAGGTCGACAAAGGCAGCAAAGGAGAGACAACACCAGGAAACAATAGCGGCCAGGTGGCTCTTTCCACTGTTCCTGTCCCCTCATTAACACCAGTAGGGGGCAGGATTGCCCATTGCCTCAACAACTGGATGGTCATAACATCAGACCAGTGGGTCCTACAGATCATCAAAGAAGGACACACGTTGGAGTTTCAAGACCTTCCTCCAACAAGAGCGCCAGACGCCTTTTCTCCCAAACATCTCAAACTCTCATCTCGAAGCCCACCAACTCTTCACCAAGGGGGCGATAGAGCCTGTACCCCTCTCCCAGAAGGGGAAAGGGTTCTATTCCAGGTTCTTCCTGGTTCGGAAGACAAAGGACAAGTGGCGTCCAATTTTAGATCTACGGCAGCTCAACACTTATCTCGTCAAGTTGTCCTTCAGGATGGTCACTCTTCAGGACATCCTCCGCCTTCTCAATCCAGGGGACTACATGGCGACCCTAGATTTGGAAGACGCTTACTTCCACGTTCCTATTCATCCAGATCATAGGCAATATCTTCGATTTACGGTGGGCAAGAGCCACTTTCGATTCAAAATACTGCCGTTTGGTCTCCGGTCCGCTCCGCGGATCTTTACAAAGGTTCTGGCTCCGTTAGCAGCCTTTCTCAGGAGACATGCTATACAGGTCTTTCCATATCTGGACGATTGGCTGCTGAAGGCTCCGTCTTCCCAGGAAGCGTCCAGGGCAGTCACGTCCTGCAGAGAACTGTTAGAGCAACTAGGTCTTCGGCTCAACAAAGAAAAATCAGTTCTACGCCCCTCCAAGACAGCGAGGTTTCTAGTGTTGCCTGGCCTTTCCTTCGGAGGAACGCCAAACCAAGCTGATTTGTTCAGCCCGCCTTCTTCAAACTCGAAATTCGCTGACAGTTCGCAACTACAAATCGCTTCTCGGATCGATTTCATCCTGCATACCATTGGTTCCACACTGCAGGCTCAGAATGCGTCCACTGCAGGAACAGTTGGACAAACAATGGCGTCAGGTCACAGGCTCCTTCGACGACAGGATTGTCATTACCCCAGAAATGAGAAAGGCAAGCGGCTGGTGGTTGCTGAAAGACAATCTTTCCAGGGGTCTATCGTTCCAACTTCCACCATCTCCCATAGTTTTGACAACAGATGCTTCCATGGAAGGATGGGGAGCGGTCCTCCAGGAGCTGAAGGTCAGTGGCCATTGGAGTCCAGTCCAAGCCAAGTTCCACATCAACCTCCTGGAACTTCTCGCTATCCGTCTGGCTCTACAAGCTTTCCTTCCGAGGATCCGCGACCGTACAGAGCTGGTTCGTACAGACAACACCACAGCCATGCACTACATAAACAAGCAAGGCGGAACGAGATCCTCCACCCTCTCGAGGGAAGCCCAGACACTTTGGAATTGGGTAATCCAGAACAATATCACCCTTTCAGCTGAACATCTAGCGGGGACACTCAATGTCAGGGCGGACGCTTTGAGTCGCCAAAGGACTGTCTCACACGAGTGGGAACTGGACCAGACCATTCTGGAGGAACTCTTTGCACGCTGGGGGGACACCATCCATCGATCTGTTTGCAACTCCCCAGAACGCCAAATGCCAGTCCTTCGCAAGCAGGGTTCACCATCGGGAATCCTTGGGGAATGCGCTTTTGATTGCTTGGTCCGGCGCCTTTGTTTACGCCTTTCCTCCCATTCCGCTGATCCCGAGATTGATCAGCAAGCTCAAGGTGGAACCGTGCAGGATGATTCTCATCGCACCAGCATGGCCCAGACAGTTTTGGTACTCAGAACTTCTCCTCCTCTCCCAGGATCAGCCAGTTCTCCTGCATCCTGTTCCAACACTGTTGACAATAGCTCACGGACAGGTTCTACATCCGGACTTGAAGTCTCTGCGATTGACAGAGTGGCTCCTGAGTTCCGAGAGTTCCAAGGTCTAAATCTCTCAGGAGAATGTAGAGACATTTTGGCCCAGGCCAGAGCGCCTAGTACCAACAAAACCTATCGGGCTAAGTGGAAAGATTCTGTGTTTGGTGTCGGAAGGAAGGTCTACATCCATGTACTTCTGCACCGCACCAACTCTTACCTTACATCCTTTCTCTGGCAAAATCTGGATTGGCTCCGTCTTCTGTAAAGGTACATCTAGCAGCCATTTCTAGATTTAGACGTTGTGTAAATGTAAATGTATTTGAGCTTATATAGCGCACAGCTACCCACAAAGGGTTTCCCGGCGCTTGCTTAGGGAACCCGTCCTGGTATTCCCCTGTGAGATAACCCCGGCAGGGTATCCACAAGGTGAAAGCCAGGCATCCCGCCGCGAGGGGCCGTTGTGGAGATTAAGCAAGCTATTGCCCAGAGTCGCAGAGTGTGAACCCGTGAGTCGAGAAGGCACCGGAGCGAGAATTATCGAGTCCGTGGAATTTTTGAGCCCAAGACCCGCCGAGGCGGGGAATTGAACCCTGGTCCAGGGCCGATCTCAGCTTCCGGGTCTGCCGCCTCTAACCCCTGAGCCACACTTCTCCACTTCATCATCAGGTCCTTCCCTGTGCTCCACGTTCATCATCAGGTCCTTCCCTGTGGTCGGCAAGGATTATCAAACAATTCCTGAAGGGTTTATTCAGGGTCTTTCCTCCAGTCCGGCCTCCACCACCAGCCTGGCATTTGAATTTAGTCTTGTCATATCTCATGAAAGCCCCTTTTGAGCCTATTCATAAGGCTGACCGTAAGTTTCTCTCGTGGAAACTGGCTCTTCTCTTGGCCCCGACATCGGCTAGAAGAGTTAGTGAACTCCAGGCTTTCACAATTCAGGAACCTTTTCTACAGTTCAAGAATAATGTTCTCATCCTAAGGACAAATCCTAAATTTATCCCGATGGTACCCTCAGAATTTCATCTAAATGAGCCAGTGGTCTTAAAATCTTTCTTTCCACAGCCTTCCACACCAGCGGAGAGAACTTTGCACTCTTTGGACATTCACAGATGCCTGAAATTCTACTTGGAGCAAACAAAACAGTTCAGAAAATCTTCACAGCTTTTTGTTTCATTCAGTGCTCCTCGAAAGGGATGTCAAGTTTCTAAACCCTGTATTTCCCGCTGGATTTCCAGTGCTATACATTTTTGCCACCAGGCAGCCGGAAAACCACTTCAGCCAGCAGTTCGTGCTCACTCTACAAGATCAATGGTTTCATCGACGGCTCTATTCGCAGGTGTCCCAATCAAGGACATATGTAGAGCGGCGACATGGAGCAGTGTCCACACCTTCACTCGCCACTACTGCTTGGATGCGTCTGTGAAAGAGGATGCGGCAGTGGGCCAGGCGGTTTTGAGGAACTTTTTCCAATAGGTCGGTGAGCTTTCCTTACTATCCCGCCTTCCTGTTTGCATATTTTGTATTGCTTGTTATTATTGTGCTTTATGATTCTAATGTGTATCTGGTTTTCTGATCAGAATTATGGGTAACATTTTCAGGTGCACAACTTACAAAATATGCTTTTTTTCTATTTACTGCTGGTTATTCTGATACAAAGCATAGGAATCTATGACAGTTACAATACTGGGGCAAGAAAACAAGTTACTTACCTGTAACTTTGGTTCCCCAGTATTGGTAACTTTCATAGATTCCCATGCGCCCACCCGCCTCCCCTGGGAAAGCTCAGTCTTATTGTCTTGTGAGATAGCTGTTCACAACGGCTACGAAAATCTGAGGCTCTGTGCTTCTCTCAGGAAGGTTCTATGGGGTGAGGCTGCTCTGATTGGCTGCTGCAAGAGTTTGGCCTCTTTTACAAAAAGAGGTGGATAAGCTACAAAATGAGATGAGGCCTAGGCCTATTTTTTCACTTTGTGCTTACTACTAAGGTATTTTCTATTTACCGAGGCTCCCATTCCGATGACGGGGAATGATACAAAGCATGGGAATCTATGAAAGTTACCAATACTGGGGAACCAAAGTTACAGGTTAGTAACTTGTTTTCTTACTCTACATCAACCACTTGGAGTTACTAGCTGTATTTCTAGCCCTGAAAGCATTCCAAAAGCAAGTGTCAGGCAAAGCTGTCTTAGGCCGCATGGACAATATGACAGCAATGTATTACATAAACAAACAAGGGGGGACACCCTCTCTGCAGCTCACTCAGCGCAGCAGATATGGAGATGGGCTAAACCACTAAAGATCTTCCTCTTAGCCCAACATGTTCCAGGAGGACAAAACACCATGGCAGATCTGCTAAGTCGACAGACACAGCAGATCCACGAGTGGGACCTTCATCCTCAAGTTCTTCAACCGTTCTTTCAACTGTGGGGACAACATCAGATAGACCTCTTCGCCACCCACGAAAACGCAAATGCCCAAACTTCGCCGCCAGATATCCACATCCACTGTCCAAAGGCAATGCGATATGGATGAACTGGTCCGGAAATTTTGCGTACGCTTTTCCTCCTCTCCCACTACTTCCGTTAGTGGTACGCAAACTACAGCTACATTCCCTAACACTTATTCTAGTTGCTCCAACTTGGGCCAGACAACCGTGGTACACCACGCTGCTGCAACTTTCTGTGGTACCACCCAAGAAACGAATCCTGTCTACACGCCTATTAACACAGAACCATGGAGAGATCAGACACCCGGACCCAGCGCAGCTCTACCTTGCGATCTGGCTCCTGAAGTCATAGTTTGGTTACCTTAACCTCCCTCCAGACTGTATGAACGGTATTAAAGAAGCTAGACGTCCCACCACTAGAGCATGTTATGCAGGTAAGTGGAAACGGTTCATAATATACTGTCAAAACAACCGCATCAATCCTTTAGATGTGTCTATTTAACACATCATAAGATACCTACTACACCTTCAAAAGTGTAATTTAGCGTATACGTCCATCAGACTGCAACTTGCTGCCATTGCAGCATACTTAACAAATAGACAACATCTATCTCTTTTCAGAGTACCTGCCATAAAGGCTTTTATGGAAGGACTCAAAAGAATAATTCCTCCCAGAACACCACCTTCACCAGTGTGGAACTTAAACATTGTTCTCACACGGTTAATGGAACCCCCCTTTGAACCGTTACATAAATGTGAATTGCAATTCCTAACTTGGAAAGTAGCTTTCCTAGTAGCTATTACTTCTCTCAGAAGAGTTACTGAACTTTAAGCATTTGCCATTCAAGAACCCTTTCTGCAAATGCATCATAATAAAGTGGTTCTACGTACTAATCCTAAATTCCTTCCAAAAGTCATTTCACCATTCCATCTGAATCAGTCTGTTGGGCTGCCCGTATTTTTCTCGCAGCCACAAACAGTCGCAGAAAGAGCTCTTCACACCTTGTTTTTTTTTTTTTAAACAATTCTTTATTGAGGTGTTTTACATTTTCTAACCAGCCCGCCCCTCCTCCCCCCACCCCACCCCCATAAAGGCAGTTCAAACAATATATACATACATTGCCAGGTGTAAACGTATTGATAGGCAAATTAAACATTAATTCAATCATATTTATACCAGTATGCTTGGAAAATTGGTTAGTCGCTTCTTTCTATCCACAGTGTAAGGGGGTCCCATATTTCTAATCCTTTCTTTTTCTTATTCCTTTTCTTCCTGCTGTAGATAGCTATCTGTAGACTATACATTGCTAGCAGTCGTGCCCGCCATTGCTGGAATGTTGGAGGGTGTGGGTCAAGCCAAACCAATGCCAGGCGAATTCTAAACACTGCCATTGAAACAAACAAAAGTCCTTTCGATTTATCAGGTCGAATATCCCTGTCTACCCCTAATATCATTTCTGCCGTTGAAATTTCTATTCTTGTTTCAAAGGTTCCTGATAGGAAATTAGAGATTTCCCGTCTAATGGGGTTAAGTGCTTTGCATGTAGCGAACATGTGTATTAGGTCTGCTTCGGGCAGTGCGCATCATGGACATTGCGCCCCTTTACCCGTACTCCATTTAGCTATTCTCTTGGAGGTATAGTACAATTGGAAATAAGTTTTATAGTACCGAGCTTGCAATTTGGTCGACATTAATAGAGATTGGGAAAGTTTGAATGCCCTCTGTATTGAGGTTTCCGGTATATCTAATTTGTTCTGCCATTTACGGGTGTATTTATCCAAGTCATCAGGAAAACCGGTAATTAAATTATTATATATTTCCCCAATTTTTACTCTAGTATTTTCAACGATTGATTCGAATGTCTGGATTCTCCGGAATGCAACTCTGCCTCCCCCTTTATCATTATAAAGTTTCTTATTTGTAAGTATTTGAAGAAATCCCTAGATTCTAGACCAAATTCACTTTTTAACTGTTCCAATGAGCTAAAGCCAATTGAGTTATAAAATGATCCAAATTGAGTAATGCCTGATCTGACCCATCGCATCATACATGTGTCCGTAAAGATCTCTGGGAGGTTATTATTTCTGTGAAGTGATGTGTAATAAGAAAACCTTCCAATCCCCAGAAGTTTGCGTGTATGATTCCATGCACTATAAATTCCTTTTCGGGTTTTGAACCAAACTTTTTTAAAGTGGCATTCATATGCCAATCTCTAGAGATGTTACCCGGTTTCTTTGCCTAGGATAAGTTCCTGTGGACTTGGAACCACCCACTCTTGTTCGGAATCCTGATTTGGAATTAGAAGTGCCCAGCTATATTTAAGTATTGTGGCCCACCAGTAAGCTTTAAAGTTAGGTAAGGCGAGACCTCCTCGCTCCTTCGGTAAGGTGATGTACTTATGAGCTCTTCGTGACCTACTATACCCCCCAAAAATCGAGAAAAAATATCAATTTCTTTGAAAATCTGTTGATCAAAGTTTGAACAAATAGTTCTAAAAAAATATAAGAATTTGGGAAAAAATAACATTTTGATTAGATTACATCTTCCAATGATTGTTAGATGTACATTATGCAGTCTGCTAAGGCTCTTTTCTGTTTGTTTCATGAGTGGGTTTAAATTTAGTTTAACCAGGTTATTTAATTTTGAGGTAATATTAACTCCTAAGTATAGTGCATTGTCAACTATCCGAGCGTCATTATAATTGCTTTTGTTGTTGATTATAATCTGGGTTTTATTTTGATTGTTTGTAGCCAGAGATTTTCACAAAACTACTTGCTTCTTCTTGCATTGAGTTAATTGCTTCTTCTGGGTTGGGTGTGACTATTGTGATGTCCGCGTATGCCAAGGTCTTAGTTTTTCCGTTAGGAGTCCTCATTGGTGTTATAGCTAAGATGGTTTCTAGCCTACGAATGAACGGGTCTATAAATATGGCGAATAATAGAGGGGAGCATGGGCACCTCTGCCATGTCACTCTGGTCACTTTTTTGTTATTTGAAAGTTCCCCGTTGATCATAACCACAGCTTCCAGATTGAAGTACAACATGCGAACCACGTTAATAAATTGTTCCCCAATCCCACTCCTTGACATAGCAGTCCATAAGTATTGCCAGGATACCCTATTGAAGGCCTTTTCTGCATCTAGCAATATAAGCGCCATAGGGTCTCCTGCCACTTCTGCTATGTCAAAGAGTGTGATCACCCTCTGAATATGATCAGTGGTAGATCTGCCCGGTACGAATCCGTGTTGTCTGGCTGAGATGATTTGTTGGATTACTGGGGCGAGTCTACTAGCTAGCAATTTAGAATACATTTTAGAATCACCATTTAATAATGTGATAGGGCGGTAGTCCCCTAGCTCTGTGGTGTCTTTGTTCTTTTTGGGGTATACAATGATTTTAGCACGAGACCAGGGTTCCGGTGGCCGCCCTCCTTGGTAAACATGAGTCATTAGTTTTGTTAAGATCATTTTCAATTGCTTGTGGAATCTAGAGTAAAATTCTGTAGGGATCCCATCTAGACCGGCCGCTTTTCCAGGTGAATGGCTGTTTATTGAAAGAAGGATTTCTACCCATTGCGTTCTCTGCCAGAGTATCTTGGTCGGTTTGGGGGAGCTGTATCCCCTTGCCTGAGTCCAGATATTCCTCATTTTTAGATTGGCTTTTGTATGTCTCAGTATATAAGTCCTCATAGTAGCTCTGGAACGCATCCCTAATCTCTCTTGGGTCTTGTTTAAGGCCATTAATAGGGTCCCTGATCTCTTTGATTGTTTTCCGAGCTTTGCTGTCTTGTTCGGACTGCTAAATGGTGGCCTACCTGCTCGCTTAGTTCATAGATTTTCTCTCTATTCAAGGTGGCTTTATATATTGCTTTTACAGTAAAGATCTCTATTATTTTGTTCCTTGCGATGGCTACATCTCTTACTGCACCCTCAATGTCTGTGCCCCCCTGAACTGCTCTAATAAGGTATTCCTCCTATGATACTAGATTCTCCTGTAGATGATTTTTAAGGTTTTGTTTCGCCTCTTGGTTGCTTTTAATTGAGAATCTAAGAGTTTCTCCCATGATTCCCGCCTTGAGTGCGTCTCAAACCATTGCCAACGGAGCACTACCCAGGTTATACCCAAGAAATTCTGGGATCCAATTTTCAATGTGCTGACAATACATTCCATTTGACAATAATGCCCTTTCGAATGTCCATCTACTGCGATTGTGTTGTATTTTCCCTGTATCAATGCTTACTATTAGGGGATTATGATCTGATAGAACCCTGGGTAATCGATCTATAGTGCACTTGGTTATGATGGTGTGGGAGGCAAATATGTAATCCAGCCTGGCAAATTTAAAATGTGGGTGAGAAAAAAAAGTAAAGCCGGGAATATTTGCGAATTTCATCTGCCAACAGTCCGAATCCCGTGTGTGTTGCATAATACCTCTAGGGCTCTGAATACTTTTGGTTTCCTACCCTGATATACAAAATTGTGCCCCAACGACCAGTCAGATGGTAGATTTAGGTTAAAATCGCCGCATACGATCATTGGTGCTGACCAATGTGCTAATTTGTTAGACATACATTCCAAGAGGTCTGGATCGTCTGTTACACACCCATATGCCGAACAAATAGTTACTTTTTTCCAGCACCATATAGACACTCCATAATTGCCCACCGTCCCAATTTATCGGCGGCTGATCGTGTAAATTGGAGTCCCCCACCTGCCAAAATAGCCACCCCTTGTGTTTTATTTGTCTGCGTTGTCGCCGTGACCAATCTATATCCGAGGGTTTTCAGAAGATGCCTTTGTGACCCTTCCACATGTGTATCTTGAAGACAAACAATATCTGCCCCAATTGACTTGAGACCTATTGCTGTTGTCTGTCTTTTTTTCGGATCATTGAGACCGCAGATATTAATTGTTAATATTTTTAATTTAGCCATTCATGTGAGTAGATTCTGCATTGCCTAATTTTGAAATTTTGCCTATTCTAGTAGACCTTCTTTTTTTGCAAGTCCTATCTGTTATGAGTTTAAATTCCGGGACATTGGTCTTAATTAAAGCCCTGACTAAGACTCCTGCCATGATTCCATGCCTGTAGGCCCCCCCCCTTGTACACCCCTTACGAAACCCTGTATCCCCTCCCCAGGAACCCACCCACCGCCCTTTACCACCCATTGAGGTTTCCTGGTTCTGAAGGAACCCAGGTGTGGGCATCAAGGTAATCAGCACGCCTCAACCCGCCCCTCGCCCCGATCCCTATATCCGCCATGGGGGGAAAAGGAAAGAAAGTCTACTTTGATAGGGGTCTCCAAATACATTTTGCAAATATCCATATATATACAGTAATGTTACGATTGTTTTTCAGTCCCCCCCCCCCCCCCCCCTTCCCTACTCAGCCCCATCCCCTTCTTGTTCTTCTGATATTGTCGCTGGCGGTTTGGTTATGCTGTAATAGTTATGTTTTCTTATTACTCTGATTATTTTAAAATTTGTCCTTTCCTGTCTCTGAAATTTCCTTTAGATATGCCTGTGCCTGGATTTCACTAGTAAAGCTTTGTGTAACTCCATTAAAAATGATCTTAAGCCGTGCCGGGTTCTGTAAATATACTGTAGTGCCAATTTGCTCAAAGGGAGTAAAGAGTTGTCTCAACCTCCACCTTCGTTCCACCGTAGCATGAGCAAAATCTGGTCGGGTAAAGAACATGAAGCCTTTATTCTCCCTTTTACTGGTGGGCGGTGCAAGATCGAAAATAGCTTTGCGCATGAGAACGTTTTCAAAATATACCAGCATTGCCCTTGGATATTGTGCTGGTGTGTGCGGTTGCTTTGGGAGGGCTAAAGGAAAGCGGTGAGAGTGCTGTACTTCTCTGTCCATTTCCCAAGATTGCAGTTCTGGAAATGCCTCTTTAAGCAGGGATGTCATGAAGCCCCTCGGGTCGTTCCCCTCAGCTCCCTCTGGAATTCCAAGAAAGCGTAAAATTATTGCGCCTAGCTCTATTTTCTTGATCTTCGACCTTCAGCATCAAATCTTTTACAATTCCCTCCTGCTTTTTTCCCTGTGCCTGGAGAACGGAGACGTCTTTCTCAAGGTTCTCGGTACGTAGTTGCACCGAAGCCATTCTGTCGGAAATCTCCAAACAAGTGTGACCCACTTTTTTAATTGCTCCTTATAGTTTCTGGATGGCGATGTGGTTCTTCTTGTTGTCCAGTTTAATGTCTAATTGAAAATTCTTAATAGAGCTTAGGACATCACTCAGGGAGGCTTCTGCTTGCTTTCCAGTGCAACCATCGTTGTCAGATTGCTTATGATCGGTCCCTTTGGCATCTCCCGAAAAGCATAGATTATGGTCTGATTCAGTCGTGAGATGTGAAGCGGGGTTCCTCAGAGTATAATCGATCTGATCTGTATTACTCACCTGATCAGTAGTATCTTCATACGTTCGTTTACTTTGTCTTTTTTGTCTTCTTATCTTTTTTTCCAGCTTCTTTCTTGGGGTGTTATCTTGCAAAGACTCATTCGGTTTCCTTGCGTTTGGATCTGGAGAGTCTAAAGACTCTGGACTTGATTGCTCTAGTCTCTGTGCCTCACTTGATGTAGAAATGCCTCTTTCGTATATTTCAGAGACTGATTCATCACAGGTAGCTTGGGGTTGAGATTGTGATCTCTTACCGAGAGAAAGGGTTTTTAGTGAGGGAGAGGAGGGATTTGATAGTAGAGTTTGACTTGAGTACATGTGCTGCCCCAAACTTTCTTGTGACATATTCATGTCCGAAGTTATCTCAGAAACTAGTTCTACAGTGCCTGGGTCGTAATCTGGGCCTGTATCTGGGCTTGATTCAGTTTCAGAAGCAACTGCTTTTGTATCCACTGCATTTTTCTGAAAGGGGGATAAGACTGGAATTACTGAGATTACAGCAGGTCCTAGCACCATTTCTGCTTCTGTTACTGTTACCTTTCCGGCGGTGGATGCAGACGACAATGTGTTTCATGAATATACCGCCGCTGCTGTTCCGGTAGAGTATCACCCCTATCGGACTCTTGAGGTTTTGCTTACGGCTTGGCAACACCATATTTGGTTTAATGGCACCCTTCCTCACACAGTTACGCCGGTCCGTTAAGGTCCTTTATCAATCGAAGGGGCCACATGGCCGGTGATAGCTGGGTATGCACCACAACCGTGTGGATTGACGACCGCTACGCTCGAAGAGCTTCGGGTGTTGCATACTTCCTTAATTTGTGTACACAGAGCTGTCATACAGTTCGTGTCGCGTACTTTCCAGGTGGCTCCACCAGGTGTTGTACCACAACCTACGGGGGCTGGTCGAGTGACTATCAGTCCTGTTATGGTTAACTTGGTAATGGGCAAGCGTTCGACAAATCAGGATGAACTACCTTATTGGCTTGATGAGAAATTTGGACAGCTCAAAGCTGTTTTTTCCACACCTCTCCTGTAGAAAAACACAGAATTGTAACTATTAGTTTGTTTAAGGATTTGATTCCTGAGTTAGCTGATTGTAACATCTGGGCAAAGGTGTTTACAGCTGTATATTCTTAGTGTTTCGGGACACCATCAATGACTGTCCTCCCCTCGGTGATAAAGCATGTTCAAGATGAACATGACGCTGAAGCGGCTGTGGAACTAGGGATGCATCTGAAGGGAGTGTTCGACGTGGTGGCTGATATGTTCTGTGCCAATGTCAAGGGCGATGCCGTAAGCTTTCAAGTTGCGAACGGCTTGGCAGCAGTCCCTGAAATGGACAAACCACGAGAATTAACAAACACAGGCTCAATCACAGCCTAAAGTGCCATCTGACACAGATGGACGTCCAGTCTTTTCTAAAAAGACCTGGAGAAGCAAAAAGAAAGGTCAACCACAACCACAACAACAGATCCAGGGGTCGCGTGCTAGTTCCCCGACACATGAATCTTCTGAGCGTACTTATGACTTGAGCGACAGCACAAAAATTAAGACTCCTGATAGATTTCAGGTCCCTGATCAGCGTTCTCCTCGTTCTTCACAGGACACATCCGGCATACAGGCTGGTAGGGCGGATCGCCAGGATTGTGGCAAGAGTCAGCCAGTTCCATGGGGACGTGATCAGGCTCGTCAGTTTGACAGTAAGGGGGAAGCAGGACAAACAACCACGCTTCGGGCACAGCATAGTTCGTAAAAGATATAAAACAACACATATATCTAAATTGTTTTTACAGCCACAACCAGTCTCCTTAATGCAGTCGATGGACCACATTCACAACCGGTGGAAAACAGAAAAAATACCGGCATTTGCCAATGGTGTTCAAAAAACAGCCACAGCGTATTCGCAGCACGTGTTGTCTCTCTGTTGGACAGCATAGACCCTGATGCGTTTTCGTATGTGGATGATATCTATCTCACAGATGATGAATTGTGGCCGCATCTCTGCCCTGCTGATTGCATAGTTTTGCAATTTGCGGACAACTGTTTCCATATTTAATTTTGCCAAGTCTCACATTGCTTGTTATGCGGTGCTCTTCTTGGATTATGAACTCAACAATGAAGGTTAAGGCTTGGCTCCCCACTTTCTGGAGAAATGCGCACAATTGAAATCTCCAACCACACTGAAAAAACTTTGGGCGTTCTTATATTCCTGATTATGCCCAGTGTATCAAGCCACTTTATGCCTTGATACAACCTACATTTTGAAAAGACAGCTGGTTCCCGGAACATTCTGAAATTTTACTTTATTTGCAATCTGACTTGCTTGAATCTAAATACTTGTTGGTGCGTGGTAACCACACTAACCTGGTGATACAAATCATTCCAGGCACAGTGGGTTTCACTTACTTGACATACAATGAAGAAGATACAGTACCAATCGCATAAAATCACATTTGCACACTTCGGCCGAAATGAGGTTTTCGACTGTTGAGAAAGTTTTGACAGCTGTGCAAATGGCGGTACTGAAGGAACATGTGCCGGCACAGGGAAAACATGTTTACACCTTACCCTGCTTTAGAAGCAGCAACAAAGGCAAGTGTGCCAAACTAAGCTTCGCATCCCCGTTGGATTCAATGGGCTACTTCTTTGACGTCCCCGGATGACACAGGAGTTCTTGCAGTATGAACACGTTCATCCACCTTCTTTGTCTTTACTTCCTCTGGAAGACTACGCATGTATTATTTACACTGATGGTTCGGCACAACCTGCCATGGCTTCTAAACATGCTTACTCAGCAGCTTGTACTCTTTTAGCCGGTACTATGGTGAATGCGGAATTCAAATCTTCCATAGTGCATACTCAGGCACTGGGAGACTGTTCTGCACAATTGGCTGAGCTGAGTGTTTTGGTTCTTGCTCTTGAGTTTGTTGATCTGAAAGTTTCAACACTTATTGTCTGCGATCTTATTACTGTATTTAGTCTTTCAATAACAACTTATTATTTTGGTCTCAAAATGATTATCGAGATTCTAAAGGCAGCACAATTAAGAATTAAACACTTTTGGCTCGAGTGGCATATCTTAAACCACGTTTGCCACGCACACACGTTATGCATACTCTTGGCCAACAGCGTGTGGGGGCACACGCTGTTGGGAATTGTTTGGCTGATGAAGTGGCCAGATCTGCAGTAGCACGTGTTCTGTAGCAGCCGTTACTAGATCCATGACGAAGATTGATAATGACATTTTGGCAGCAATAGCTGCTACGAAGGAGGGCCTCAATTACCCACAGGGTTTCCCTTCAAAATAATCTTATCAGTTAACTTCCTCAAACAAGTTCCATTTGCTAAAATACCAGACGTTGGAGATCGGCTGATTCCCAACTCGGACCGCAGACACACTTTAATAAAACCGCACGCGAAGGCATGGCTTCATGCTGGAGTTTCTGCGTCTATTTCTATTCTACAGCAATGTTATTGGAGGCGTGGCTTATATAAACAAACCCACAATTATGTACTTTCTTGTGACATCTGTCAATAAATTAAGCTTTCTGCGGTAACACGTCCACCACAAAAACCGCTTAGCATTGCTAGTCGGGCTTTTGCTTGTGTGTGTCTTGATCACTGCAGTCCTTTTTCTTTAGTTACTGAATATAAGGAAAATGCTACTTACCAGTCTGCATCTGTTCTTGGCATTTAGAGCTGCAGAGTTACACACTGTGCATAGATGGCCACCTATTTTTGGGCCCGGATGTTTGCAGTTTGTTTTTGTTGTAGAAAAGTCTTTGGAAGTCACAAGATAGGTGGATCATACTGCGCATGGGCATCGGCTCCATCCCCAGATTGTTTTTTGCCATTAGGGAAGTGATGGAGTCTTACAAGAAAGTAGTGATGTCCATGTCATTTGTATCTAATTGAGATAATTCTGGAACAGATAAAGGTAGCCGGGAAGGCGGGTGGGCATGTGTAACTCTGCAGCTCTACATGCCAAGAACAGATGCATACTGGTAAGTAGCATTTTCCGTTCGAGGCATATGAGCTGCAGCTTACACACTGTGCATAGATTATATAGCAGTACCCACCTTTAGCAGTGACCACCAGTATCTGCTGCAGTTGTTTGAAACTGGGTTTTTAGTACAGCCAGGCCCACAGTTGCTTGTTGTTTAGTTTGCACTTCTACACAATAGTGTTTTGTGAATGTGTGCGGTGTAGACCATGTAGCTGCTTTGCATATATCATCTAGAGAATGTTCCCCAAAAATGCCATTGAAGCCCCTATTTTTCTTGTAGAATGGGCTTTAGGAGGAATAGATAAGCACGTTTAGCTTTGTGGTAACAGATTTGTATGCCTTTAACAATCCACCTAGCTATCCCAGATTTTGATATGGGGTTACTGTTATGTGGTGGTGAAAGAGACACAAAAAGTTGTTTTACGAAAAGTTTGTGTACTTTCAATGTAGTAAAGCAATGCTCTTTTGACATCCAAGGTGTGGAGAGCTCAGAGGGAGACCAGGGGTGTCTGTTACTGTAACTAGGTAAAAGGTCAGTGCCAAGAACTGTAATGGAGTGTAAGGGCAGGGTTTGGTTGCTACCTGAGCCTGTGTTGAGATACCTATATGAAACATAACACTACAGTTTATAAAATAATTAAATAAGACCTAACAAGGCTTCTAAATCCTGCATCTTTAGACCAAAGACCACAAAACTGAAAAGCAAAAGGAAGAAGAAACAATATTTTAGTGACATCCCTAAACAACAAAACTCAAGAATAATGTTAGCACAGTCTTTATTGCTGCTCCCTTGTGTAACAAAGTTGCATTGTATTGGCCCCTTCAGAGAGAAATGAAAATAACTTTCACTCTACTATTTCTTTCTTTGAATGGCATTCAGTTTGTGGTTGTACAGGTGCTTTTTCAGTGTTTATATGTTTAAACTGATGAGGGCTATTTTTCTTTTGGTGGGGTTTTATCAGTTATAGGTTTTAACCGATAACAGGATAGCTTAGGTATATTATATGGTGTAGTTGTGTGACCTCACTGTGTTATTCCCTACCAACCCCTTTAGGACCAGTCAAGCTTCGTTTGTTAAACATTAGCTCGAACCTGGGGAGCTGTGACTCTGAGCAGTCAGCCTTACACAAAGGAAGACATGTAAAGCATTTAAACAGCACCAAAATATTGAAGAATGTCAAAATCTGTGTATTTTTTGGTGTCGTTGTGCTACCGCACCGAGTAATACACTTGCCAACCCCTATTAGGACCCTTAAGTTTCTTTTGACAAACCGTCAGCTCAACCATGTTTAGCTGTGGCTCTGACCAGCAAGGCTTACACAAAGGAACAAATCTAAAGCGTTTAAACTGCATCAAACAAATTGAGGAACACATCGACAAGACTCCAAAGAAATAAAACTCCAGTTTATAAAAATAAACTGTATTTTTATGTTTGGTTTTTTAAACACCACAACAAAAAAAATCCCCCGGAGGATTCTAGAGATGTAGAATTTACAAGGTATAGTAAATCAAGTTATTTCACTCAACAGTGAACATGCATTGACAAATTCAGTGAATTTTACACTTAAAAACATTTTCACCAAAATGTTGTGGCTAGCTGTAATGTGGTCACTTAGAGACACTTTAGGTGACCAACTCTAGAAGACCGCATTATCAATTAAGCAATGGGCTATTTGTCTAGATGGCTCAAGGATTTACCAAAGAAACAAACTGTTGAAATGTAAAAAAAAAAAAAAAAGAAAATCAGTGGGGAAAAAGTCCATTTGGGACATCTTTTTCATTACTAATTTCTAGTCATGTTGGCTGATGTACAAAAGCAATATACCATCACATCCTTTAGACCCTTCTGGTAGCAGGGATGGATGGGGTTTGCAGGTTGAGCTTTACGTTACAATGGTTTTTCATTGTGTACCGGGTATAGAGCAGTACATATGGTAAAATTTAAGAGTACAAAATAGGTATCAAGGAAGCTTATGTATTTAAAAAATGGGCACAAGATATGCAGTTTAGAAGCTGTGGCTATTTGCATATATCTGAATTTTTGGGTACCCATACTACCATGTGAATTAGAAGGCATTTCTCAAAATGTCTTCTTTCTAAAAGACAATTGGTAACAACTCTTGTTCTCCTGTTCTGTGTTTCCGTATGTCTCCACAGATATAAAAGCTACTACACTTGCGTATGCAGGCCTAGTGAAAGTAATGTAAATCAGCATTTGCAATGCAATAGGGCTCTCAATTACACGAGTTTGAGCTATTGCCATTGTAAATAACAATGCCTTTTATTTTTTTTTGGTTTTTAAAACCTAAATTGCAAATGCTTGCTTCTTCTTATTGTGAGTATGTTTCCATGTGGGTATCTGTGTATGTTAAAATACAAATTAAAATAATGAGCTAATGCTGTTATCACACAGAGATTTTTGTAGTGCCCCCTGAAAGTTTCCAAAGCTTCTTGGTGCTGTGGTGCGTCTCTGAGAGCCTGGCAACGGCGCATCGTCACGGAAGGTGCTTTAATGAGGAGGGCCAGCTTTGCGACTCATGTGTGTGCGTTTTTATCGGTGCGCTAGTGGGCCCTGGGAGTGTTGTACACCTGTAAGCCTAGATATGTTGTGCCATGTATAAAATGTGTGATCACTGTGCCCCACAAAAGCACAAGGTGTTCATATGCACGGAGCCTTAGTTTTCCCAGGAGACTTTCTATCCATTTCCTAGACTAATGGTCTGTTTTTACAAAATTATCTTTATGGTTAACTTATACTTGCATACTAGGCACGCTGTGACTTTTGTTTTTTGTTAGGTTAGAGTTGTGCATGCGTTGGTATTTGAGTGCACTCCAGTGCAATGAGCGGGAACAAGCCGCGATAGCTCAGTAAGTTAAGCACCAACAGCAGTAACGATCACAGCGTCAAATCCTGACTGTCTGGTTCCACCTTACATCTATATAATGTTTATGCTTCCATGGAGCCATTCTTGCTTCGCAAGACGTGCCGTGGGAGGACTTATACAATATTTAATAATCCTTTCAGTTTTCCAAACGTGGACGCTTTGACCATAAGTCCTAAAAAGACTTTACTTTGTAACTTCTCGGGAGGGGCGCAAGCAGAGTCTGACCGGCATAGACAGAAGCACCCAAGGCCGGGCACGAAACGCCGGGAAGTGGCATAACGCCATTTAAAAAGAGTGCGCTTTGAGGTCTGCGCTTAGAGGAGTGTTATCGGTGTGCAGGAGGAGGGAAGGTAACAGTAGTTCTGATGTCATTCCTAACTAAGTCGGGGATGTTGTTTGCCCTGTCATTAGTAAATCACAGCCGATTCTGTAAATTCAACACGTTAATGTAAATACACTGCACAGGTTTTCCGGTGCCTAAGTATAAAAGACAATGAATGCCAGTCAATAAACGGTAGAGGCTGATATTTTAGCCGAAGATCATCAAGCAGTGAAAAGTGGCAGGTCAGATGAAAAGGGGGTGTGTATTTGCCCCCGTGTGGAGCAGTGAGAAACAAGCACTCGCCGAGTGTTTGTGCTCGCCCTCCTTTCACTTTAGCGCGCGTTGGCTCTTAACATGTATTGTGTGAGCCTGTCACTTCCAGAGTGAGAGAGATGCGGGTCAAAGGAGGGAGTGGAAGGTGGGGGGCGTGTAGGGTGGCTAGGTGTGGGTAGGATGGTAGGGGGGGGGGGGGTGACAGGCTTCACACACATCACTCTCCAGGGGCGTCTGGCAGCGAAGGTGGGCTATGTCTACTCACTGACAATAGTTTAAAAATGCTACATTCGCAAACGTCCAACAAAGTGTGCACACTGGGGCTGCAGGTATCAGAGAGCCGCGAGGATGGAAGAGAACTAATAGGAGCAAAAGATCATGACTGCACCGCATACTCAGTGAGTCAGAGGGGCTGGGGGAGGCGCACAGATAAATGCAATAAAAACAAGGCATTGCACTAATGAATGTAAAACGTGCAGCACCTGCTTTTAAACCTCTTAGTTATATATATTTAACTAGTGCTGGGCCTCACGTTTCTGCACAGCCCCAAGAATGCCACTGTGGGTGGTTTAATGCGAAAAAACAAGACCAAGCACGCGCCTCGCGCTAAAAGTTAACCAAAAACAACAAGCATTGGCCGCGCTGCTGTGATAGTAACGCGCCCGTGGAAGCGAAGGTGATCGCAGGGACGTGCTCTGTGGTGGGGAAGGGGCAGAGCGAGGGAGGGGCAGAGCGAGGCGCTTGGGAGAGCGCTGTAAGGCTTTATGAGCCATAACCCTCGCATGTGCCTATTCTGCGGAGACCCATAATCTCCATACTTACCGGCCCCCGCATACTGCTGCTGCTGAAGGTGGGAAATAATGTCAGCCAACAAAGCCTGGTATCAGTAGTGGTCGTTGTTGGCCGCAGTTTATTAATAACCAAAGACATATTAATAACACAAACTGGTATCAAGCAATCTCCCATTTTTGAACATTACTCATCAATCATAATTGGCATATTACACATTATGACACCCTCTTCTAGTAGCAGGTGTCAGTCTCTTTGTGCCCTCCTTAGTTCGAAAATGGGGCTTGTACACAACCAGTTTGTTGTCAGTCTATTGGTGCTCCAGTGGTTGGTTGCCCACGCCTTCTGCGTGTTGTGGAGGGGAGCTTTACGCTTTCCAGTCGGGAGTTAGGTCCCCAGCTCGCTACCAAATTGCGCCCTGCCGTCCGGCCGGGTCTGGGCCGCGAGTGCCGTCTCCTCCTGCTACTCCCCTCCTTTATGCCGCCACGTCACCCTGCCGTGCGGCATTCAAAAGTGAGTGGCCATCCTCTTACACACCGCCCGCCGGTGTGTTTTCTTAGCCAACCAGTGTAGGATTTCCGCTAACGCCCCTTCCCCTATCCAGCACTGCGACTTTTGCTGTTCCTTAGGTGTGGGTGGGTGGGCTTCAGTCGTTGTTGCTGTCGCGCCGTTCTCCCAGCTCCTCGAATGCGATGTGCTTCTGCTGGGAGGGCGGCGTCGCTTAAATCCTCCTGAGCCCTCCATGCAGGCCTCAGGTGAGTCCCCCTGATTGGGGGGTTCAAACAAAGCCAGGTTGACCATTGGACGTCCTTTGGGGGCGCCAGGTCAACAGGTCACTTCCGGTCGGGTGGCTGGTGCGCACCCCGTTTCCGCTGGTTCCTGTGCGCTTCGAAGCGCCCAGAACCAGTTTTTCCCCGCTGGTGGCACCACGAGGGTTATGGCGCCGGCCTTCGAGCCTCCCCCACCCTTCGGGCAGGTGCGGCGGCCTCTGCAATAACCCTCGCATGTGCCTATTCTGCGGAGACCCATAATCTCCATACTTACCGGCCCCCGCATACTGCTGCTGCTGAAGGTGGGAAATAATGTCAGCCAACAAAGCCTGGTATCAGTAGTGGTCGTTGTTGGCCGCAGTTTATTAATAACCAAAGACATATTAATAACACAAACTGGTATCAAGCAATCTCCCATTTTTGAACATTACTCATCAATCATAATTGGCATATTACACATTATGACACCCTCTTCTAGTAGCAGGTGTCAGTCTCTTTGTGCCCTCCTTAGTTCGAAAATGGGGCTTGTACACAACCAGTTTGTTGTCAGTCTATTGGTGCTCCAGTGGTTGGTTGCCCACGCCTTCTGCGTGTTGTGGAGGGGAGCTTTACGCTTTCCAGTCGGGAGTTAGGTCCCCAGCTCGCTACCAAATTGCGCCCTGCCGTCCGGCCGGGTCTGGGCCGCGAGTGCCGTCTCCTCCTGCTACTCCCCTCCTTTATGCCGCCACGTCACCCTGCCGTGCGGCATTCAAAAGTGAGTGGCCATCCTCTTACACACCGCCCACCGGTGTGTTTTCTTAGCCAACCAGTGTAGGATTTCCGCCACGCCGCAGGGAGGCGCACGTCTCACTGCGGCTCCCCCCCTGCACCTGGTTCGTGGCTCCCACCTTTCTCCATTTTTTTTTTTTTTTTTTTTTTTTTTTAGTTGCAGCCTGCGAGTGACATTGCACCCCACAAGTTATCCCAAAACACCTTCATCCCTTTTTCGGATAGGTGTACCCCGTCTTGCCCATAGAGCTCTGGGCGGCCCGGGTGGATGAGGCCGTGCCGAACTGATTCCAGGCCATTGGCGAGGCAGAACTTGTGCATTGCCACGTTTAGCTTCCTCCTTGCGTTGTCGACGGCCTTGTTGGAATCGGCACCTCTCCAATGTTTCCTGCTGATCATTTCGGACCAGACCACCGTCGTGGGTCCCAGCCACGCAGCTGTCTTGGTGACATCCCTTTGGATGGCTTGCCCGACAGCTTTTCGCCCTAGCCGGGTCAGGTCATTGCCCCCGAGGTGGATGATCAGGACGTCAGGCAACCAGGCCGAATCTGCCATGAGGCCGTCCAGCGTCGGCAGTAGCTGCTCCCATCTCATGCCTGGCTGCCCTATCCACCTGATGTACGTCGCTTTGGGCCTGCGTATGCTGCGGTCCCCCTGCCGCCACCAAGACTCCATCCGGGACACGAATGAGTGCCCCACCACCCAGACCAGCTGCGGGCGTCCCCATGTCGAGAGAAAGCATTCCGTTAGGTGGCTTTTACTGCGCACCGTGTGCATTCAAGAGAGGGCGGGGGTGTGTTGTCACCCTGCCGTGCGGCATCCCAAGGCAACTCCCACTCCTTCCCCCCCCCCCACCTTCGGGGCTTTCTCTCCCTTTTGTTTTCTTTTTTTTTTTTTTTTTTTTTTTTTTGTCTTTTCTCTTCACCCTTTTTTTATTTTTATTTTTTTTATACGAGGTGAGGGCGTATGTACGACTTGTACGCCCTGGAGCGCCATCTGCCCACTGCCTGGATCCTGTCCTCTGGCATGCAATGCTGCGATGCCGAGGTTGCTGCGCCGATCCTGAAAGAGTGAGAGGCAAACGAAGCCGCGCAATAACCGGCTTTACCAAGGCCTTGGCGCATTATGGCTGTAAACTGGAACTTGCTCAGGTTCCTCCCGTCCTTATGTATGAAGAGAGGGCCATCGCCAGCTGGTCGAGCCCCCATGTACCTGAACAACCAGCATACCGCGCAGAGCCCCGACTCTGGTATGCAATGGAGACGTATCGTCGTCCCCCTCCTTGCCCTGTCCGTTTTGGACTGTCTCAGTGTTAACTCCACTGCCCTCTCCATTGGTTTAATGTCTCTTGCCTGCAGGCATTGCTGCACTGGGCCCGACTTGCTGGGGGCTACCAATTCGCTGACACGGAATGCTCCGAAGAACGCCGTCGTGAAAGCCGCCCTAAATAGCAGCAGCTCGTACTCATCCGATATTAAGCCTGTGAGGGCTCCAAGGAGCTGTCCCAGTTTGGCAAAATCGATGGGACGCCTGTTGTCCTTCTTTTTCCCTTCAACCCTCCTCCAGCCTTTTAAGGCCGTCTTTAGATAGGCCGAGGTAGTGGGGTCCTCGCCTGTGTAAAGCCTCGCAAAATGGGCAATGGCGGACAAATGCGCCTGGGCCCATGATCTCGTTTTTCTCGACTCGAATGCCCATTGCACGAATTTCTCGACCGCTGTGCGAGTCTTTGCCCTGTTTTCCAGCGATTTTAGGCCCCCAACTTTCATAACTGTGCCAGCGTATGTCCTGTATCTTCTGCTAGCTTCTGCGGTAAGTGATTGCCCTACTAGCCATGATAAGTCTACTCCCCCAGGTCCCAAAGGGACGATGGAAAGGTCATCTCCTTGTCCGCCCCGGGCACCAGTTCTCTGAAGCGCTTCATTTGGGACCGTGAGAGTGCGTCTGCTGCCGAGTTCTCTGCCCCTGGCACGTGGCGTGCTTTCAGCTCCAGGTTCCCTTCCAGCTGTAATTTAATTAACCGTCGCATTAGCCTCAGCATGTCCGGGCATCTCGCTGCGCCTCTGTTAATGGCCTGCACCACTCCCATGTTATCTGACCAAAGGGTGAGTTTCAGGTTTTTTATTTTCTCGCTCCAAATGGTCAGTGCCACAATGATTGGGAACAGCTCGAGAAACGTGATGTTCCTGGTGAGCCCCTGCGCATGCCACTCGTCTGGCCACTGGCTGGCGCACCAGCTGTTTCCCAGGACCGCGCCGAAGCCAAGGCTTCCAGCCGCGTCTGTGTAAAGGGCTATCTGTTCGGCCGTTACCCAACCTGCTCTCCAAATCAGCACCCCGTTGAAATTCTGTAGGAACTCGTCCCACACCCGCAGGTCCTGTTTCACGCCTGCGCTTAGCCTGATGTGGTGGTGCTTTTGGGTGACGCCGGCCGTTAGCCCTGTTAGGCGCCTTGAAAATACCCTGGCGGGCGGGATTACCCGAGCCGCGAAGTTGAGTCTACCTATTACTCGCTGGATCTCCCTCAGGGTGGCCTTGTCCCGACCCCGTAGCTTCGACACTTCCTCGCGAAATTCCTTTACTTTGCCTGGAGGCAGCCTGGCCGTTCCCGCTATAGAGTCCAACTCTATGCCCAGGAACGTGAGACTTGTGGTCGGGCTTGTAGTTTTTTCCTTTGCGAGGGGGACCCCTAGGGACCTGGCTAGCTCCTCGAAGGCTGCCAATGTGCTTGCGCACACTGCGGAACCTGCCGGGCCCGTGAACAGAAAATCGTCTAAGTAGTGCAGTTTCCCCCCTTCCTGGTGCCGGTCATGCAGCGCCCATTCTAAGAAGGTGGCGAACTGCTCGAAGTATGCGCATGATATCGCGCATCCCATGGGCATGGCTTTGTCAATGAACACGTCCTCTCCCCATTGGAAACCCAGTAAGTGGAAACTGGAAGGGTGGACCGGCAATAGTCGGAACGCGGATTCAATATCGGCTTTCGCCATAAGAGCCCCTCTGCCTGTCGCCTTCACCAGCTCGATTGCGTCGTCGACTGACGCATAGCCCACTGAGCAAGCTTCGGGGTCGATACCGTCGTTCACGGAGGAACCTTCCGGAAACGAAAGGTGGTGTATCAGCCTGAATTGACCTTGTTCTTTCTTGGGGACCACGCCTAGCGGGGAGATGACTATGCCTCCTTGTAATTCCTTTGGGATAGGGCCCTCAACTCTGCCCAGTTTCACTTCTTTCTCAATCTTGGCGCTAACCACTTCGGGGTGTTGGCTTGCCGACTTCAGGTTGCTCGCCCCCGCCGAGGGGAGCGGGCCATGAAATGGAATAACAAAGCCTTGCTCGAAGCCCTCTACCAGTGACCTGGCCTCTGCTTTGTTCGGGTATTTGTTTGTTAATCTGCGCAGCTGTTGTGTAATAATGGGGGATCTGGCCAGCTGGCGCCTACAAATGTCCACCAGTCCCCTCTTTTCCCCTGCGTTGGGGCTAACGCTTCTTGCTCTTTTCTCTCTTCTCCCTTTTCGCTTCGTGTTTGGAACCTTTGCATGCGGCGGTGGCATGCTTGCCCCCGCAGCTAGCGCATGCGTGTTGAAACTTACAAGACGAGCCCCATGAGCAGTCCCCCGCCTCGTATCTCCAACAGATCGCCTTAGTTGCGGTTGGGGAGTCTGATCTCCCGTTCGACCGCCTTTGATAAGAACCACTCTTCCCTTTTTGGTATGAGCTCCGAAAGGGCTGGTCGCCTTTTCCGGCCCAGGTCCTAACGTCTTTGGCTGTGAGCATCTTGTGGATGAAGCCGGAGACATCCTCCTCGTTCCACTCCATTTCGGGGTGCCTCTGCATTTTTAATCTAAACCCTTTATCGTATTCTAGCCAGGCATCCCCCGGGAACTGCCTCTGTGCTAGGTGGATATTGGCCTCGTACAGCCACAAGTCAGCCGCGCAATGGGGGAACCTCTCCACTATAATGCACGCCATGATTCTGAAGGCGTCTAACCAATTTTCGAAACTGCGCTCTTTTCTGGCCCCACGCCTTTCTCTCCTGTCCTCTTCTTTCCTGTCGCACGTGGTTAGATCAAGTCCTTCTAGCTGTATTTCAAGCAGCGAAAATATGTCAATGAATTCTTTGCGCCATATCCTCTCTTTTACCGCTAGGGGGATGAGACATGCCAAGCCGGTGGCTTTCGTAGTCAGGGACGCCGGGCCGGGGGATGGCCTGATGTAATGATCGTTGACTACCCCACTCGGAGGTGGGCTTCCTGAAACGGGGCCGTAACCCCAACCGGGTAGCGGGGAAATCTGTTCCCCCTGGGCGGACAAGCTTACCTGCTCCTGCACTCTTGTCTGACGGGCCCACCCCGGGTCAACCATATGCCACGTGAGACCTGCCGCTTCCTCCGCGCGTTGCTCCCTAGGCCCTGGTACCCCCTGCCCTGTGCCATTAAGTAGCCCCGGCGCCAGCGATTTTAGACATTCCCTTACGATGTTGCTAATATGCTCACCCTTTTTCTTTTTGTCGGTCGTCTCGCCCTGTTCACTGCCCTCTGGCCTCGGCGTAAGAGGTTTCTGCTGCACCTTCCTCGGAGGGTTCCTCTTCGATGTTCTCTTCATCGGCGTGTTTTTCAGCTTCTTGGGTGCGGAAGGCCCTGGTTCTTCGTCCGCCTGTTCCACCGGTCTGTTCTCTTTCCCTTTGCCCAGGTGAGGGTGAAGCCAGTCGTCGCCGTGGATGGCCGATAACTCGCGGATCTTCATCAGTACCTCCGCCATCTCGTCCGGCTGGCCTTCCAACATGTCGTGAGTCTCTGCGCACTTGTGTGTGGCTTCTTAGTTTCTCGCGTCTGCGTCAGGCCGTCTGCCGGGGGCACAGCTGACTGCGTGTGCTTATCCCGAGCCCTGAGCTTGCCGCGGTCTTTACCTGTTGTTGCTTCGGGGGAGCTGGCACGGCGCGCCGCGCTCCGTAAGGCGTCCTCGGTGATGATGACCTGGATCTTCCACCGGAATCCCACCGTCTTCCTGCCTCATCCTTCGCCGCGTCGCCTCTCTTCTTCAGTTGCTCCGAAAATCCGACACAAAAACCTCAGAGGGAGCCTCAGTGTCAAAGCACCTGTCATCAGCACGATACCTTTTGAAAGGGACACCTCAGTGGAAAAAACACCTGACAAGGCTAAGTTGTTAAATGACGGACGAGGAAATTACGCTTAGCTTTTGAAACATGAAGTCACAAACAGACCATCAGGATTCGCCGGCTGATTAGTCTACAAAGGACTCTTTGATGTTGAAGAGGAAGACGAGTGAGATTCGACGCTAAAGAACGGGCTGCTGAGATTTGGGAAAAATGGCAGGTGTTCTCCAGAAACACAAATAGTTCGAAAGTCTCAAGGAGTTTGAATCCCAGTGAAATCCTCGCCATCGAAGGATCAGAGGGAGAAAAGCTTCGAAGACATTGAACCACCACTAATTCTTGAGCCTGAAGAACTGGAGGAAGAAAACTTGTGTGAAGAAGAGGAAGAGCAAAACGCAGAACTATATCCGGGTTCAGAAGCTTCTGAATACAATAAAACACAATGCAAGACTCGGACAATGACTCACCAGAAAAGGAATTAGACAATTACCCATCAAGACCATCACTGCCAGGAACAAGCATTTACAATGCAATGGTTTTGCCTTTGTTAAAGTTAGAGCTATTTGCATTGCTCTTGACATTATTTTTATTTATGTTTTTTTTTAACATAAATAAATGGCATTGTCATTTACAATGCCACTAGCTTTATCTCTCGCAAATGCCACACACAAACACCCACAGAGAGCCCCCCAAACACACACAGAGCCCCCCCACACACAGCCACACAGAGCCCCCCACACACACAGCCACACAAAGTCCCCCCCACACACAGCCACACAAAGCCCCCCACACACACCCACACAGCCCTCCACACACACCCACACTGAGCCCCCCCACACACCTTCTGGCCCATTATCTTTTCTCCTCATTAAATAACTGCCACGCCCCTTTCTTTGTTCTGAAAATGTGCCTACATGTAAGAGTCCAAGAGGCTAAAATGCTAATGCACTTGTGTTTAAGAGACCCATGGAACTTCAGTTCTAATTGATATCCTGATGCCGGTAAGCAGAAATGTCAGCAATAGATGTTGGCATTCTTTACATGCATTTCACTTGTGGCCGTAAAGCTCTACTTTCGCCTCTATTATAATGTTTCACCTTGAAAACACAGTGGCCCTCTTCGAGTTGGTGGCACCCAGTAGAACACAGGAGCAAGGACTTCACACTACCTAAAATACATGGACGAGCTACAAATGATCACGTTCGCTGTCCCATGATAGCTACAGCACAACAGCTAAATAAATGGCATTGTCATTTACAATGCCAATAGCTTAATCTCTCGCAAATGCCACCCACATACACCCACACAGAGCCCCTCCACACAGAGCTCCCACCCACAGACACAGGGCCCCCCCACACAGAGCCCCCCACACACAGCTCCCCACACACAGCCACACAGAGCCCCCCTGTGAGAAGTTGGCCTAATATGCAGTGCTCACTATTCTAGTGATCACTATGTATCAGTCCAAACAACCCTATTGATGATTGGTTGTAAGTCAACCTTATAGACCAGCTATCCTAGTAGCGTGGATACGAGCAGTCTTTGGGCTAAACTCTAGAGGGTGTGTTAAGCCAGCTGTTATACCATCACATATACCCCTTGAACACCAAGTGAAAGGACACCACACAAGTGTTATGAAAATAAACAGTGTATTTATTTAGATCATAACAGCCCTGTACTCTTTATGAGGACAGGGTACTAAGCACACAACAAAACTCTTACGAAAATACTTTGAGTTGCACAATTTACACAAATGCCCGAGGGGCACGAAAAACCATATACTCTAAAAGTGGAATGCGAAATTACTAGCAGGTAAGTACTGGACTAATAGGCTTTGGAATCGCTAGGACTACGTTACTGAACCTTCAGATTACTAGTAGGAAGCCTAGGGGACTCGGGTGCAGAGTGTGCACTCTCACGCGGGATGCGGGACAAAGTCTATGGGAGCTAGTAAAAGCAAAGTTAGTGTTCTCGGGCGAACCCGATAAGGTAGATCGAAAACGACAGTGGATCCTGACCCTTGGATAGTGAGGCTATGTTGGGGCACCGAAATGCCGAAGTTACCTAGCCCAGGGGCTGCAGCTGCATAGGTCTGAAAAGACGTCGGGAATCCTCGTTGACGAACCAGGAGCCTGAAGAAAGAAGTTGCTGGCAGGCGACCAGTGAAGATTGTTCGAAGTGATCCAAGCCTGGATCGAAGATGGATGACACCTGAAAGCAGAGGGGACCAAGTTTGTGACCACTAGCCAGTAGTCAGATGGCACCAGGAGGGCACAGGATGGTAGTCACCTCGACCAGGTGAGTGGGCGACGCTGGGCTCTGCAGTCTCACGGACCAGGAGGCGTTGTCGGCGACCAGGATGGAGGTGCGAGCTGTCCCACGATGGTTGATGCTGTTGACGTCGCTGGACCCAGGATTGGGGCAACAAGTCTTGGCAAATTCAAGCCCACGCGGTGGACTCAAAATGGCGTCTGGAGTGGACCAGGAGGGTCCGGGGTGCTCCTCTTTTGGAAGGGAGCAAGGGCCAGTCTGGAGCAACCAGACCAGCAGCGGTGATGTCGTCGGGCGTTGTCGGGAAGGCCACAAGCCAGCGGGCTAGTAGCCAAACAACGCGGTGAGCAGCAAAAAGCAGAAGGGCCCCACGCAGATCTCGTGGATGCTGGGAGGCTGGACTTCGGTGCTGGAGCTGCTCAGGGTCGGGGCTTCTCGGACCCCAAAGCACTCACCAGAGGATCCCTCGGCGGTCGTGCTGGATAGAAGTCGTGCAGTTCTGATGATGGCCGGTCCCTCGAGGTCTCGTCGCACCTACGGTTCTCAGCTTAGCTGTAGAGGTAGGTAGAGGTCAGAGGTGCCAGGGAAGCCGGGTCTCGTCGAGCTGGTCAGTCGGATTTCGGAGGAAGGACGTGCAGCAAACCGCAGAGTTCTTAGATGGTGCCTGCGGATGCAGGGTGACTACTCCTTAGTCACAAGGGAGAAATCTTGAGAAGAGTCGAGAGTTCCTTTCGTGGAAAGTAGTTTCTTGATTCAAAGATGGTCTAATTTGGAAGGGTCCCCGCTCCTGCCTTTATCGTAAAGAAAGGGGTGGGACCAGGAAGGGGGGTGGTTACACCCCTCTGCCGTGCCGGACTTTCCCCAGGCCAGGGGCTGGTGTGCCCCTGGAACTGGTTCTAGCCGGCAGATGCGTAGTGAGCACCGGGGTGCCACTTGCAGTCACCTTCCTGTAAAGCCCTGCCTACCCAGGATACACAAAACCCTGTCTGGGATGGTGCTACTACCGCCCCTGACAGGAAACCCTTTGTCCAAGCTCCCCTCGCTGGAAGGACTCCCAGCTGCAGGGGGTCAGACTCGTGTCTGTGGTGGCAGCATCCATTTTGTGATGCTGAGGCTTGAGTTAACTTTAACCGGGGTTCACAGTTACATACATGTCGTGTCCCTCTAGAAGGGTGGAATGCTAACCCCGTCGCCAGAATTGGCGAGGGGTTAGTATTCCAATTCGTATGACACCTTACTCGACATGTTTTGATAAAGCGATACCAAAGATAGCATTTAACCGCGACTTGGTTCCTCAAGCTGCAAACGGGCTCAGCTCATGCCAGAGCACCATCTCACACGATTCCAAGCACTCTGCCTTCAGGATTGTCAAGCCCTGCCATAGGAGTGACTGATAGGAATCTGTGTGTCCATTTTTAGGGTTAGATATAGGTATACTATATCTAAAGCAAAGGGTGATTACACCACCTTGCCCCAGCTGTCGTGCAGCCAGTTGTGTCAGATTTAGATGGCCATCCAGGGGTGACATAATACATGCTTCAGCCCCTGGTAGGCCCTGGGTACACCTATGCCCTGAGTTACAGGGTCTGATAAGGTGGCCCAGTACCAATTGGATAATGCACCTAAGGTACACGTGTCAATTTAGTGAGAGAACAGCTAGGCTGTGGGTCTGCTTAGCAGGCCCACAGCCAGAGAAAGTCGTAAACCAGTGAAACAAAAGCAAAAAATATGGGTGATCATAGGATTGCAGACCCTACTCTCCTACACCCCTCCACACACCCACACAGAGCCCCCACACACTGCGAGCCCCCCCCCCCACACACCCACACAGAGCCCCTCCACACACCCACACAGGGCCCCTCCACACACCCACACAGAGCCCCTCCACACAGAGCTCCCACCCACAGACACAGGGCCCCCCACACAGAGCCCCCCACACACAGCTCCCCACACACAGCCACACAGAGCCCCCCCCCCCACACACCCACTCAGAGTCCCCACACACACTGTGAGCCCCCCACACACCCACACAGCCCCCCACACAGAGCCCTCCCACACACCCACACAGAGCCCCCCACACACACCCACACAGAGCCCTCCACACACCCACACAGAGCCCCTCACACAGCCCTCCACACACCCACACAGAGCCCCCACACACCCACACAGAACCCCCCCACACACTGCGAGCCCCCTCCAGGCAAAACCTAAAAAATGCAAGTCCCAAATATTCATGGATTTACCACAAACATAGCACCTTTACGCAGGACCAGAAGCAATTACACCATGAGGCATTTAAAAGTTTCAGTACATTAGTTATTCAGTTGCCATGAAATAATGCTTTAGGCCCTGGAACACCAATGGTAAACATACGTAGCCGCCTGTCTCAGTCCCTGTGTTTTTATCTATTTATTTATGCAACTTTATATAGCGCGGACTTTACCCGAAGGTGTCAGAGCGCTTCACAGAAGTACCAATAATGAAATGAATGTGTGGTGACTTGTGGTGACATCGAGTTGCATCACTAGCCTGTGACATACGAGAAGGTTGTGTTTTTCAGCAGGCAAATGACGGAAGTAGAGTGGCCCATAGGGTCTGCTTCAGTGTTCATTGTTGGCTTTACCGGGGAATGCCCTGGCACTCTTCAAGCACTGCTCTTCATGCAAACTCTCGTCCTTCAATTCCCTCCCCTAGTACTCTTCCCACACGGTCTCCTCCTCTTACACTACTCTCTTCCCACCCGTCCCTTGCCCTTCGTCTGTTGTGAAGAAGATTGTCTATTGAGCAAGTGCTTGCTTGACTGTTTGTTTTTTTTTGCTTTTAATTCGAGTAGCCTTTTTTCGCATTCAGTTTGGCCAGACTAGAAGCGATTTTGAGGAACCTTTAGTGGCCCAAACTCAAACATCACTCACCTGTTGGAAAGGGAAAGGAGTTTAAGCTGATTAGTGGTAACAGCAGCTGGACAGAGAGCAGCAGCAGGAATGAGCTATCCTCAATGACCCTCTGCGTTTAACCCGCCCTCTTCTGAAACGATCAGCTGAGATAGGCCCTGGGACTGTTTGTGTAGCCCACACAACCAATTAGAGTAAAGTACTGGACTCGTTTACTGCTCTTACTCCAGAGCGCGCCTCTTGCAAAGAAAGTCATGTAACTGCGCGGAATCCCAAATCGACAATGGGCACAGTTTATTTTTCCTCCCTCTTCTATTTAATTTTCGCACCATTGCACTTCTGGCAGTTTACGGAAAGGGACGGCTTTTCAGGTAACCGTCACTGCTCCTCCCTCGCCGCTGGCCTGTCCTCTCAGAGCGCCACCTCTACACTGCCCGGTGCTCCCTGCTGCCTCCCGGAGCCCTCTCCCAGACACACTTCACCCTCACCCTACCGAGGTCCTCCCCCCTCGCCTGTACTCACTGTGCCGCTGTTGTACCGACCTCCTGAGCGCCATCCCTGCTGTTTGCGGGCATCTTGCGGAACAGGCCTGCTATATATACATCGGGAGGCTGCCAAACCGAGCATGGTGTCCCCGCGGTCGGTAGTAATTAAAACAAGCGCATTTCTCTCACCGCCGCGAGTTCAAGTTCCACTTTCTGCCCTGCCTCGGGCTCCGGGGAATGGTCGGCGGCTCCTTGAAGAGCATACAAAGGCTTCTCGCTTCTAATGCACTGACGGCCACTAAAATTCAAATGTGGTCAGAGCCTTCGTGTTCCCGCTAATTCTGTCTGCTTTGTGCTGTCCTCTGTCGCAAGAAGTGGCCTAAACAGTCACTGCTGCAGTGCCGTCTAATCTGCAATTTAACACTTCTCTCAGCTGAGCCCCTAGGCTTGTACTGCCTGACCCTTTCATACTCCTCTAACAAAGAAACAGTCCCTGCTGCTGCCAGCACCTCAATAGCTGCATTCAGGGGTAACATCCCTGCCTGCGCGTCTCACATTATCAATACATACTTCTAAAGTGCTAAAGACTAAAAGGCATTCGAGCTCCGGGCCCTTCCTATACCCATTCACAGGGCCCAATCCTGTAAGCACATATATATACCCCACTTCAAGACAGTACACTGGTGCGATAAACACCAAAGTGCCTGCAGTCTCACAGACCTCACACACTTCCCCACAGGTAATTAATAGATTTTGTGTAACATCCGCGACCCTAATGCATTCTGGGCGTCATAGTCTTGTTTTGCTACAACTGAACTGATTAGACTGAAATCAATTGTGGTTTTAAGTTCATGGCTGGCTCAGTGTCCGCACCCAGCTAGAGTAGGGCGGCCACGCTATATCCACATTCAAATTGTTACCACTTCCTAATTACTCTTAGTGCTGCATCTACATAGACTACACCCCCCTAGAACACTCAGCAGTAAATGCATTTAACCAAACACGTCTTTGCCACACGCTAGCTCATTGCAGTGCAACGGACGAAAAAGTATATAACACTGCCCAAATATAACAAAGGTGCAATAAAATGCCACTAGTTATTTGCAGATTCCACCAAAACCAATGGTAACAATGAAATGTCCCTTCGTGAAATAAGCCGCTTTCGTTTCACCTTAAAAACGTTTTATTTTTAAATAAATGTAATCCTTCACAAATTAGCAGAAAGACTCACTGTAACATTCGACAAAAGACACCACAAAGAATGTCCGTGACAAGCTCTCGAGACAAGAGTACACTTGCTAGCTCCGAGGTTAACGTAATTTCGCACGCACATCTTTTTTTCCTGTTAGGCTTCGAAGCACTTTATTATATATATATTTTATTTAACTTTTCGTTGTGGTTTATGAGTTACGAACACGGGCTTTATTAAGAGCGCTTTACATGTCATACAAAGTTACAAGTGAGTGGCAAAAGTGCAAATGTAAAGGTATTTCAAAATAAAATAAGCACAACTGGAAAAACGAAGGCAACAGTAGCAAAGGGAAGCGATTGTTGCCAATGCCAGCATAGGGGCATGTTCCTCCATACAAGTTTTCTAGACACCCCCATTGGGGTCCGGGGCCCCCACTCTTGAACGACCCTGCCTTAAGAAGGCCTGTTCCCCGACGCTATGCCGAAATCGTGTCTGATGGGGACTGTCGGGTGGCCAGCGCCTGGAGGTAGCCTCTCTGGCGTGAAGCGCTAAACAGAGGCAGCGTGCCTCATTCACACACTTACCTCGCTGCCCGCGATGGGCCGGAACCCAGCCGGCATGGCTCCGACCTGAGTGGGACGCTGTTCAGGCCTCGACCTTGGCCAAGGTGAAAGGTCACAGGAGGGTGGACCCGCTGAGCGCTGCTCCTGCAAGCAGTCCCCAGGAAGCCATGGGATGGGGGCACAGGGAGGGACCCTTGAAGGATGATGGGCGCCGTGTGGGCGAGGACGTCTTCTTGGCGCTGCTTCTGGGAGCTTTGAGGAGTGAGTGGGCAAGGAGGGGAGTGAGTGGGCAAGGAGGGGTGTGGAGGGCGGGGTAGGGCTGGCACGGGTGGGTGCAGAGGGGAGGTGAGTGTGCTCGGCTTCACAGGGGCTGGAACGTCTTTCAGAGCGGAGTTCCTGCCCTCCGCCTGCCCCTCCCCACCACACCGCCCCTCATTGGTCGGGAGGAGGGTGAGATGACACCCGAGGAGCCCTGCCTGACGCTCACTTCGTCTTCGCTGGGGGCATTGACGGCAGGGAGAGCAACTCTACAGCCAGCTGACAGCCTTCCGAGGGAGGAGGCCCCGTGGAGTCGAGGTGTGCACAGGAAGTGCACACTCGTGTGCACACACAAGCCGCAGCTCACTCCTCGTGTGCACACAAGCTGCAGCGCAATCCTCGTGTGCACACAAGCTTCACGGAGGCTGGCAACTGGTCCGGGGCGCTGCACTGCTCCACACCCCCACAGGTAGAGATGACGGGGTTGACAGAAACGCTGCAGTTCGAGGCATGTGGGCTGCTAAATTCATATCTTTGCATTAGATCGCCACCTAGTGTTGGGTCCGGATGATCGCACATTGTTGTCCTGGAAGAGTCTTCGAAGTATCCTGAGATGGGTGGCTCCTCCCCTGGACTACAGTGCGCATGGGCATCGGCTCCATCCCCAGATTGTTTTTTTCCGCCATTGGGTTCGGATGCGGTCTCGACGTCTCTCCGTCGGAACCGAATAAACATCATTTTTTACGGCCAAAAGGCTTTGGGTTCTTTACGTCGGTATTGTTTGCGTACGGTCTCGAGTTTCTTCCGTCTCTCGGAGCCGGAATCACCGGAGTTTCTTACTACTCTTCGGACATCGAGGCCTTCTCATCGCGACTCGACACTAAGTTCCCAACATGGAGCGGAGTCCGTTTAAACTCTGTCCGCTCTGTGGGTCCAAATACCCACACATAGATGTACACCCGGTCTGTAATAAGTGCCTTTCGCCAGACCATGACGAAGGAAGTTGCCGGGCCTGTGCGAAGTTCAGGTCGAAGAAAACTCTCACGATTCGGCGCGCGGTGCGCCTTGTGGCCAAACAGGCGGCCCCGGATCCAGATAACATCTTCGGCGACCAAGAAGAAGAGGACCAGAGCCATCATCTTCAAATCTCCCCGCCTGAGACGGAGGTCGAGGCCGATCCGGAATATGACGACGACGGAGTCGTGGGTCAGGGCCTTGAATACGTCGACGAGGTAGGGGACGACGTGATGGTTTATGGGGCCGAGGAAGATAGCTCAGGGGACGAGCTATGCCCCGAAGTTGAAGAACATCAGGAGGGGGTCGCGGGATCGCCTGTCGGCCTTACCCAAGACCCTGTAGCGCAAGCCACGGCCCCGCCTGTCGGCCCGGCCACGGACATACTTGCTGCGCCTAGGGTTTCGAAACCGAAACTGAAAGCAACGGTCTCGACTGCACCTAAAATGGCCGACCCGAAACCGAAACCGAAAGTTAAGGACTCGAACGTCCCTAAGATGGCGGTCGCAACGGCAAAAACAAATAAACCGGCGGCCTCATCGACTCCGTCGACCTCCGGTCCGCAGAAGTCGAAGAAACACGGCGATTCCACAGGGTCGAAATCGGCGCCGGAGGAGAGATCCTCTAAAAAGGGTGGCACGCACAAGACAAGCGCGCCGGCGCCGGCGAAGCCTGCTAAGGCAACCGACACAGCCCCGGCTCCAACGGGGACATCTGCGCATCGCTCCAGGGACTCGGGGTCGGCGCCGTCCATCCCTCCAAAAGACCAACGGAACGTCGCATCCGAAGGCAAGGCCACCTCGTCGGTGCCAAAGACATCGGTCACCGACGCATCTCTCGTGGCTGCTTCACTACAAAGAATTAAGGACAAGGTTTTTTCCTCGTCGACGCCAACGCCATCGACGCAGAAGGCGGCAGACGTCCCGGGCAAGCCGGCAAGTAAGCTCCTCTTCCTTCTACCGCCAAAAGTGGTGCCAAAGGCCTTTTCCTCGAAATCGACGCCAAAGAAGTCGGATTCTTCTACGGCGGGGACATCTTCGGGTCAAGTGCTCGACCCTGAAGAGGATTCGGAGTGTTTTATAGACGCGGACACGGGGAAGTTAACCCTTTATAAAAGGAAGATCACTTCGCAGCCGGTGGAATCCTACGTCATTCCCCTAAAGAAGAAGAAGTTTCCACAGGACGCCTCAGGCCTCATGGAACCTATTCTGCCTCCTCTGGGAAGGAGCCCAACACCGTCTCCAGACCACTCTGACAGTGGGGACTATGGTGAAGATGAACAATACACGTTCCCAGTAAATGAACCTGATGCACAGCCAGATTCTTATTATGGCATTGGGGACCAAGGCAACCAAGATGTGGGGCAAGACCCACAGTCCTTCAGTACACCTGCATCCCCTACGGAGGATTCTGCAGGTTTTCATGCACTAATTGAGAGGGCAGCTGCTAATCATGATGTGGACATGCATGCTGACCCAGTTGAGGAAGACTTTCTATTCGACACATTTTCAGTTTCGGAAAGAAATGTAAAGACACTGCCTATGCTCAAAGGGGTCCTCAAGCACGCTGCGGACATCTTTAAAGAGCCTACCAGGGCGAGGGTGGTCAACCCACGTATTGAAAAAAAGTACAGACCAGCGCCTGCAGACCCTGCCTACATTCGAGGACAGTTGCCGCTTGACTCCTTGGTGGTAGCAAACGCACGCAAGAGGGCCAACTCCCAAACAACGGGTGAAGCTCCTCCCCCGGATAAGGAGTCCAAAGTGCTAGAGGCAGGAGGCAAAAGAGTGGCTGCACAGGCTGCCAATTTCTGGCGTATTGCAAATACACAGGCACTACTGGCACGTTATGATCGATCACATTACGACACACTAGAGCAGATTGTAGAACACCTGCCTCCGCAGTTTCAAGAGGGCACCAAAATGATTATACAAGAGGGACAACTGATCTCCAACGCGGCCATAAAGTGCGCACTTGATGTCGCGGACACAGCCGCTAGAGCCGTTAACACCAGTGTCATGCTCAGAAGACAGGCTTGGCTCCGCATATCGGGGTTCAAACCTGACATTCAAACAACCATACTTAATCAACCAGTCAATCCGGATAGACTGTTTGGTCCAGATGTTGACACCACCCTGGAAAAGATTAAAAAGGACACAAACTGCTAAATCGATGGGGGCCCTACAATCTCAGCAGTTTCGGGGCAATAATTTTCGTCGCTCAGGTGCCCGTGGAGTCACCAGAGGACAGATGGGTCAACAGTCACAGTTCCCTAGAGGTGGAGCACAGTCCTCGTACCCCAAACAAAACAAGAGGGGCTACAGGGGAAACAGCAACAAAGGACGTGGCAAAGGAGGCAACAATTTACGCTCCTCTGCCCCAAGCAACCAGTGACTCTCTGTCACTGCCCCCCGACCATTTAACACCTGTCGGGGGGAGAATACAGCAGTTCCTGCCCGTCTGGACCAACATCACCACAGACAGGTGGGTGCGACAGCTTATCCAGTACGGTTATTGTCTAGAGTTAAAGTCCACTCCACCCAACATTCCACCAAGGCAAGGACCTATGTCCGCAGAGCACTTGCACTTATTGCAGCAGGAAGTGTTGGTGATGCTGCAAAAAGGGGCAATCGAGCTCGTGCCAGTGGGGGAGGAAGGCACAGGGGTTTATTCTCTGTACTTCCTCATTCCAAAGAAGGATGGATCTCTACGGCCAATTCTGGATCTCCGTCCCCTCAATCTGTACATACTGTCAGAGCATTTCCACATGCTTACACTGCAACAGATTCTTCCTATGTTAAACAAAGGAGACTTCTTAGCAACCTTGGATCTCAAGGATGCTTATTTCCACATTCCGTTACATCCGTCCCACAGAAAGTACCTCAGGTTCACTATCCAGGGCACGCATTATCAGTTCAAAGTCCTACCCTTCGGAGTCACAACTGCCCCAAGGGTCTTTACCAAGTGTCTGGCGACTGTAGCAGCGCACCTCAGGAGGCAGAACATCCATGTCTACCCCTACCTCGACGACTGGCTCGTTCAAGCCAGATCGGAACAGCAGTGCGCCGCGGACATGTCGACTACCATTCACCTCCTTCACGACCTGGGTTTCTCGTTGAATTACCCGAAGTCACACCTTCAGCCGGCACACGTCCGGCAGTTTCTGGGTGCGACAATCAATACCCTGACGGCCTCAGCACAACCAAGCCAGGTCAGGATAGACGGCATGCAGTCCTTAATCCAGAAGTTCAGACCGGGACACTCGCTTCCAGCAAGAGTGTTCATGCAGTTGATAGGCATGATGGCCTCCTGCATCTTCATAGTCCCTCACGCACGGTTGCATATGCGCCCGCTCCAGGAGTGCTTAGCAAATCAGTGGACACAGGCTCAGGGACAATTAACAGACCTAGTGTTGGTTACCAGTCGGGCATACAACTCTCTGCATTGGTGGACTCCACACAACCTTTGCAAGGGCCGACTGTTCCAGGAGCCAGTGCCACAGGTTATCCTGACAACGGACGCATCTCTCCAGGGATGGGGAGCACACCTGCTCACTTACACAGTGCAGGGACTATAGACGACGCAGCAACAGAAGATGCACATCAACTATCTAGAACTGATGGCGATCTTCATGGCGCTCAAGTCCTTCATTGTACATCTGTGCAACAAAGTGGTGTTAGTCCGGACGGACAACATGACCGCGATGTACTACATCCAAAAACAGGGGGGCACCCACTCACCACAGCTGTCTCACCTGGCTCAGAGCATGTGGAAGTGGGCCATTCAGAGGAACATCTTCCTCATGGCAGAACACCTCCCGGGGAAGGACAATCAGATGGCGGATCTGCTCAGCAGATACAGTCATCAAATGCACGAGTGGGAGATACATCCATCGGTACTCCAGCCGTACTTCCAAAGGTGGGGGCGTCCAGACATAGACCTGTTCGCCACAAGGGAGAACGCAAAATGCCAAAGCTTCGCCGCCAGGTTCCCACACCCCCAATCGCAGGGCAATGCGATATGGATGAACTGGTCAGGCAAATTTGCTTACGCTTTTCCCCCGACACCCCTGATACCACTGGTGGCGAGGAAACTACGGCAACACTCCATGACACTCATCCTAGTTGCTCCAACGTGGGCGCGCCAAGCATGGTACACCACGTTCCTCGAGCTCTCAGTGGTCCCGCATCAAAGACTGCGCCTCACGCCCAGACTTCTGACGCAGAACCATGGAGAAATTCAGCATCCAGATCCGCAACAGCTCAACCTAGCGATCTGGCTCCTGAAGTCTTAGAGTTTGGATACCTGAACCTACCTCCTGAATGCATGAACATCATCAAGGAGGCGAGGAAGCCGTCAACCAGAGCATGCTATGCCGCAAAATGGAAGCGTTTTGTCATTTACTGTGCAAACAATGACATAAACCCGCTAGATGCATCTATCCCTAACATCATTTGCTATCTGTTACACCTTTACAAGTGCAAACTAGCGTACACTTCTATTCGGATACATCTATCCGCCATCGCAGCTTACCTTCAAAATAGGCAGCATCTCTCAGTCTTCAGGGTGCCTGCCATTAAAGCGTTTCTTGAAGGCCTGAAACGAGTCATTCCCCCAAGAACACCGCCAGCTCCCGTGTGGAACCTCAATGTGGTCCTCACCAGGCTGATGGGACCACCGTTTGAGCCAATGCACTCGTGCGAACTGCAATTCCTAACGTGGAAAGTTGCTTTCCTAATTGCCATTACGTCACTAAGACGCGTAAGTGAGTTGCAAGCACTCACGATACAAGAGCCTTTCATCCAGATTCATCCAAATAGGGTGGTACTACGTACTAACCCCAAATTCCTTCCAAAGGTGGTGTCACATTTTCATCTCAACCAAACTATCGATTTGCCTGCATTCTTCCAGAACCCACAAACAGTGGCGGAAAGGATGCTCCATACCTTAGACGTACGGAGGGCATTGATGTACTACATAGACAGGACACAACACTTTAGGAAGACAAAACAACTCTTTGTTGCCTTCTCACCACAACACAAAGGCAACCCAATTTCCAAAGCAGGAATAGCCAGATGGATTGTTAAGTGCATCCAAATCTGTTATCATAAAGCCAAGCGCACTTTAACAATACCCCCAAAGGCACACTCCACACGCAAGTTGGGGGCATCCATGGCTTTCCTTGGAAACATTCCTCTAGAGGATATCTGCAGAGCAGCCACGTGGGTTACACCACATACCTTTACAAAACACTACTGTGTTGATGTACATTCCAAACAGCAAGCGGCTGTAGGGCAGGCTGTTCTCAAGACACTTTTTCAGGTTTCTGCAGCTGGCACGGGCAACCGCCGCTGATGGAGGGACTGCTATGTATTCTATGCAAAGATATGAATTTAGCAGCCCACATGCCTCGAACTGAATATGCTACTTACCAGTATGCATCTGTTCTTGGCATGTAGGGCTGCTAACATTCATATCGCCCACCCTCCTCCCCGGTGCCTGTCGCAGCTGCAGATATACTATTGTATTCAATCATTAGCATGGACATCCTTTACACTTGCCACTCCATCCTCTGCCACAATGGCGAAAAACAATCTGGGGATGGAGCCGATGCCCATGCGCACTGTAGTCCAGGGGAGGAGCCACCCATCTCAGGATACTTCGAAGACTCTTCCAGGACAACAATGTGCGATCATCCGGACCCAACACTAGGTGGCGATCTAATGCAAAGATATGAATGTTAGCAGCCCTACATGCCAAGAACAGATGCATACTGGTAAGTAGCATATTCAACCTCCCCTCACCCGGCAGCCGAGACTTCCGGCCACTGAGGCCAGACAATTGGTGAGAAGATTGGAGACGGCCAGGTTTGTCATTAGCAGCTTGTACGGCTGAAATCGGCATTGTGCCTTTGGCAGGGAGTGCAATGAGGGCGGGTGCCGTCAATGCCAGCACAGATTCGGGGGCGTTCCCGAGAACAGGCTTTCGGCTGACGTAGCCAAAAGCCAAAAATTCTCGGGAACGCCCCCGAATCTGGTCCGAGATTGACGGACAGAGCATTCTCCCAATGGCTAGCCTCCATTTATGGAGCTAGCCAATGGGAGAGTGGGGACGGTCCAGTCCCCACACCTAGAAATCATTAAGTTTTTCCTAGCGCATGCGTACTTCGTACGCATTGGCTAGGCAAAACCTAAAAAGGTAGCGAACAGATATAGGGTTCAACTAGAACAAGAGAAACCACAATCCTGTTTCCTGATGGAGACTCTACTGCCCATTCAATCAGTCAGTTCTTGCCTATGCGACCAGGTGTTTTGGACAATTTGAAGGAGACCTCTAAAGAATCTGCTGCATGTCGAGCCATCAAACCAAGGGGACAGAAAAAATATAAGTATTTGTCAAAAGATCATGCCTGTACAATGGGTACAGTGCCAGCAGAATCAATTATTACATAAACTGTGATAAAGATGGCTAACGTTCCTAGTACCTCAGGAGCCTCTCCTGACAAGGACAGTAATGGACCTTATGGGTTGAACGGAGTGCTGCAAATCAGTGGTGCATCACCAATTAGAAAGCATTAATGTTTGGCCATTCCTACCAACACTGGGAGGAGATGAAACATCTATCAGAGCAATATCGGAAGAGGGCAGCGCACCTTGTCGAAGATGGCAAGAACATCGCCAATGCATTCCTTAAGTCAGCAGGGCGTCTGGGAGGAACAGGATGCTGTACAACATATCAACATTGTCGAATTGAAAACAATATTCCTAGCCTTAAAAGCCTTTCAGAAAGAGCCCTGATGGAATACAATCTTATTATTAACATATAATACAACCGTGTTCTACATCAACAAACCGGGAGGGACACAGTCCCTACCACTGTCTGTATTGGCACAAGAGCTATGGAAGTGGATGATTCAAAAGAAGATGGAAATCTTAGCAGTGCATCGACCGGGAAAAGACAATATCGCAGCCGACAGACTGAGCAGACACATCCCATGTTCCTAGGAATGTGAGCTAAACCAAACCGTTCTTATCAAGATCTTTCAGAAATGGGGAACTCCACAGATAGATGTGTTTGCAACACCTCTGAATGCAAAATGCCAAAGCTTTGACTCCAGAAAGCCTTACCATCAATCCATCGGGAATGCACCGTTAATAGACTGGCTAGAGAGATTTACATACTCTTTTCCCTGATATCACTACTACACTGGGTGATCAGCAAATGCAAAATCAGCAGAGTGAATCTCATACTAATTGCTCCACAGTTGGCAAGACAATCCTGATTCTCAGAACTGATAGAACTATCTCATGGGAAAATTCACAGATTACCAAGCAGACAATATCTGCTGTCAGTGGAAAAAGGAAAGGCGCTGCACCCCAAAGCAGAGTCTTTAAGCCGGCAGCAGGGCTCCTGAAGACTTAGAATCTGGGTTCCTAAAATTGCCAGAGAAAATGATGGCAGTCCTTAGAGAAGCAAGGAAGCCAACAACAAGAAACTGTCATGTGACTAAATGGAAACAATACTCATTTTGGTGTCTTGTGAGGCACTATTAAGGAAAAACATGAGAAAAACGGTTCTAAAATAGTTGACACATCTTTCAGACTGCAAACTTTCATATATAAGTGTGAGAAAGTGCCGTCTTTCTTGCATGGTATTCCCCCACTTTTTGCTGAATTGCTGATGTTCTTTGACTGAGTGTGCCCTGGGCTCCTGCTAATCAGGTACCCAGAGCCTATGTTCCTTCCCTAAAATTGCAATGAAGCCTAAACCCAGTTGGCATCTATGGTCACATGCCAGCCCCTGGTAAATGGTACCACAGGTACCCAGAGAAGGCCTCTAAGGACTGCCGCACTTATTGTGCAACCTTTAGAGGTCCTGTACCATGACACACACACACTTCCTTTGCAGGCTGCGTGTCTTGGTGCAGAACAAAGTGAAGAGTCGACATTGCAAACATCCCTGTGTGCCATGGCCACAAACCCACTGCCCTGGCATAGATCAGTCACCCCTCTAGCAGGAGCCAAGCTGGCAGTATGGATCCTGAAGACTTAGAATTTGGGTTCCTAAAATTACCAGAGAAAATGATGGCAGTCCATAGAGAAGCAAGGAAGCCACCAACCAGAAAGTGTCATGTGACTAAATGGAAACGATACTCATTTTGGTGTCTTATGAGGAACTATTAAGGAAAAACATGAGACAAAACTGTTAATAGTTGACACATCTATCAGACTGCAAACTTGCATATATAAGTGTGAGAAAGTGTCTTCTTTCTTGCATGGTATGCCCCCACTTTTTGCTGAATTGCTGATGTTGTTTGACTGAGTGTGCCATGGGCTCCTGCTAATCAGGTACCCAGAGCCTATGTTCCTTCCCTAAAATTGCAATGAAGCCTAAACCCAATTGGCATCTCTGGCCACATGTCAGCCCCTGGTAAATGGTACCACAGGTACCCTGGGCACTGTGGCCAGAGAAGGCCTCTAAGGGCTGCCGCACTTATTGTGCCACCCTTAGAGGTCCTGTACCAGTGACACACACACACTGCCTTTGCAGGCTGCGTGTCTTGGTGCAGAACAAAGTGAAGAGTCGACATGGCAAACATCCCTGTGTGCCATGGCCACAAACCCACTGCCCTGACATAGATCAATCACCCCTCTAGCAGGGTCACTATACCAGTGGTGAGGGTACAGGTGCAAGAGCTCTGTACCCCTACAGTGCCTGAGTCCATTCTTGGGCATTGTAAGTGCAGTGCTGCCATTAAGAGTATAAGGTGCTGGGAGTTTGTCATTACGAACTCACAACACCATAATAGCTCCACTAAAAATTGGTAAGTTTGGCATTCAACTTCTCAGCATATTAAACCCACACTGATGCCAGTGTGGGATTTAATGTAAAATGCACACAGAGGCATCTTGGAGATGCCACTGAAACTCCACCAACTTCTAGTGACCTGACTGAGTGGCTGTTTAGGCTGCCACCAACAGACATGTTTCTGGACCCCTGGGTCGAGAGCCTGCTGCTCTCGGGGGGCCTGAAACAATGCACATCCTGGGACGAGGTGACAAGCCTCCTCCCGCAGAATGGGCAGGGTTCACGAAGGGGAAGCTTCAAATGCATGCCACCTTTGTGAGCCTCCCCAGACCATTTGTTGCTTTCAGCAACTGGTCCCCACTGGGGACTCTGTCTTCTAAACTGTCTTTCCTTTCTGTTCATACGGACAAGGTGGTTTTAATGACCCGTCCTTCTTTGTTGCCAAAGGTTGTTACGCCCTTCCACATCGGGCAGACCATCACTTTGCCCACCTTCTTTCCGGCTCTACCATCTGGACCCAAAACGTGCGCTCTCATTCTATCTGATGTGCACACAGCAGTTGGTGGATGACCAGCTCTTTTTTGGACACGTGGATGCAAAAAAAGGTCGGGCTGTGCACAAACGGACCATCTCTCGGTGAGTCGTTCTTTGCATCAAAGCCGGTTACTCGTTGGCGAAGAAGAAGCCTCCTGTGGGGCTGCGTGCCCATTCCTCCATGGCAACGGCAGCCACTACTGCCTTGGGACTCGGCGTTCCCTTGCAGGACATTTGTCAGGCAGCGACGAGAGCCTCGCTGCACACGTTTACCAAGCATTACTGCCTTGACAGTCAAGTCCGGAGAGACGGCTTCTCTGGCTATTCTTTTCTCTGCGACTTTCTGGTGTAATCTTGTTCGCAGATCCACCACCGGGGTTGTTATTGCTGGGGTATCTATTCTAATGTAAGGAATCTATCACTAACGTGTCTCTTTCAGATGCACAAGTTACTACTTGTGTAACAATATTTCTGTAAGAGACATTAGTTAGTGATAGATTCCTTACTGCCCCTCCCATCTTCCCCGTTCTGCGAACTGATTACTATGGCTAAGGTCATCCTTTTCATGGCCCTAGTTTCAATGCAACAGTGGTTAGTATCTTGCATGGCTCTGCGTTCCTGGCGCGGAAAGTCGTGTACAGAACTGACGTCAGCGCGCATCGGTGGTGCTTAAGTAGTCTCCGTGACGTCATCTCGGCGCATACGACGCCAGCAACGGACGCGGAGCCGCAGGATGCCACCTACTTATGTGCAGGGGTAGCAAAACTTTCCGGATCCAGTCTGACGCCTGGGTATATTCTATACTAAGGTAAGGAATCTATCACTAACAAATGTCTCTTACAGATATATCATTACACAAGTAGTAACTTGTACATCAACATACTATCTCCAACAGTTGTTTTATGTGCTGCATCTGAGGGATAGGAAAGGGAAAACACAAGGAACTGAAATCAAAATCAGCCCGCAGGGGTGGCTCTTATATGCTTTAGTCCTGGAAACAATACAGACTCCTCTGTGAGCAGTAGTGGGGAAATTTAAAATGACATTTGATAAAGGAAGATCAGCTGCTTTGATCCTGTTGGATCTCGGTGCGGCAGCATACGTATGGTATCCCATGCAACATTATAGGGAGATTGCCCAATTAAGAAGTGGCCCACTTGGTCTGGAAGTGGTTGGCAACCTTTGTGGGTGATCTGAGCTTTCAGGTGCTGGATAAATCACAGTCCCTGCCTCTTTCATGTGAAGTGCCTCACAGGTCTTCTTTGAGCCTAACATGGTTTAACATGTACGCAGTGCTTAATTTGAGCCGGGGCTTTACGGCGCTAAGCACCAGCAGTTAATTGGTTTCCGGTGCTCGGCACTGGTGCCTAATAGTTAACACCATACTAAGAACAGTCCACCACATGGTGGCGCTGCTCATCTAAATAAGAGATGAGAAGAAAAACTGTAGTTTAGGAATATAATATACATTAAGATTACTTACATCTGCCTTCCCAGCCATTCCTTTAGCTTTGGGGACCTGGAAGAATCTGAACAGTCGCATTTACATGCGAGCGAGATGGTTATTAGTATCCTCTCGCTTGGACTACTGGGATCCTTACAGTCTGTCCTGAATAGACTACATGTAGTGCAAAACACTGCAGCCCGTCTTCTGCTAAGGATTCCCAAACATCAACCAGTCTTAACCCCCCTGTCTAAGTTGCTTTGGCTTCCCATAAAAAAGTATTCAATTTAAAACCTTATACATTGTGCAATAATAAAGGGCCAAGCTTGTTGCACTATATGCTACAACCTTTCAGATGAGGAAGATCTTTGAGATATGCTTCCTTTTATCGGGCAGTGAATCCTTGAGTTTGTAAAAGTTGGTGTTGCAGTTGCTCCTTTTTTTCTTGTTTTCCAAACTATAGAACCAGCTGCTTCCTGCTCTGAGGATAGGTACAGCGAATTATCATCCAGGAAAGGTCTCAAGATGTGGCTTTATGTTTAACCTGTTGACTGTTTCTTCTCTGGTTCTGAGGTTTTTTAGTCCCCGTGTGGTTAGCCATGCACTTTGCAAGTTCTGCTGGAATGGAATAGAATATGCAGCTCTGCCTGGCACTTTGTGAGTGGTAGGGCTCCAGTGTGAATCTGCATGACTCCACCTACGGACATGTCAGAACACTGTTGAAAAATTAATCAGATTCAGTCTGGCACTTGAGCGATATTCTAAAGGAGAGGAATCAGCAGCTTAAATAGAGTTTTCACAAGAAAGCGCTTTACCATAACAATAGATTCCTCTTTGCCCTCCTATTCTGTGGAGTGGACTCCTGAACATCATATCTAAAAGAGACACGTTAGTGATAGATTCCTTACCTTAGAATATCCCTAGGTGTCAGACTAGGTCCGAATAGTTTTGCTTAGCAGTACCCCTGCGCATCAGGAGGTGGCGCCTTGTGGCTCCGCGTCTATCGCTGGCGTCGTATGCCCCGAGATGGCGTCACAGAAGCTACTTAGGCGCCACCTATGCGCGCTGGCGTTAGTTCTTTCTTTTTCCGCGCCAGTAAGCTCAGATCCGGTTCGAGCACGTACCCTAGTCATTTTTTGACTATCTCTTTGGAGACTTTTGTCTCGTGTTGGTGTTCTCTGGTGCTTGTAGGGATGCCTGGTTTTAAGTCTTGCGAGGTCTGCCGTCGCAATATGTCGGTGGCGTACCCCCATGGCATCTGTCTCTGCTGCCTGGAGCGCAACCATGAATCCCTGTCCTGTCGGGACTGTAAGCATATGGCCTTGAAGGCCTTGAGGGAACGGCATCGGAAGGATGTGGATGCCGCTGGTTCCTTATCTGCCCCGGTTCCCAGAAGGATTTATCCCGCCTGGGATCCGAATTGGGAACCGGCGCTGTTCCCTGCGCCAATGCCGGCGCCGTTTATTCCCTCAACGGTAACTGCCCTGCTGTCGCGGCCTGTGCCTATGGCGCCGGCGGAGGAGGATGACTGGGAAGGGTCTGAGGACCCGCTTGCTCGTCAGTGTGATTCTGAGCGGACTGAGTGGACAACTTGGAGGAGGCTGGTGGCCTCGACGTCTCATCTGATCCGGTGTTTGCTTCTCCCCCACCCAATATGGAGGAAGGTGCCTCGTATACGGTGGTGCTCTGTCGGGCTGCTGAGGTCCTTAACCTCGATCTCCCCACGGTGACCCTGAAGACAAATCTCCTCACTGGGGTGCTCCAGCCTGTGTCCACTTCATCAGAGCAGCTGCTGCCCTTTAATGATGCCCTTACCGAAGTCTTTTTGGGCACTTGGTCTCGGCCCGCCACAGGAGCCCCTGTGGACAAGAACGTTGCCAGGCGTCATCGCCCAGCACCGGGTGACCCTGCCTTTCTGACCACTCATCCTACACCTGAAAGTCTGGTAATTCAAGCTTCTACGTCTCAGAGTGCCTTTCCCACGGCTCCACTGGATAAGGACTCTAAAAGGTTGGAGTAGTTTGGCAAGCGGTTGTTCTCTTCGGTCAGCTTAGGACTGCGGTCAGTGAGCACTGCATGCCTCCTGGGCCGGTATTACCAAGAGGTGTGGGATTCCGTGGCTGAGGTGTTGCCTCAGTGCCGAGAGGCAGTGTCTGAGGGTAAGGACGTGGCTAGGTTCGCCATTCGTTGTTGCTTGGACACTGCGGCCCACCTCGATAGGGGAATTTTCACGACCGTGGTGCTCCGGTGCCATGCTTGGTTGAGGTCCACTGGGTTCTCCGTGGACGTCCAGAGCTTGCTCATGGACATGCCCTTTGACGGTACTCGCCTGTTTGGTGATAAGACTGACACGGCACTGGAGCGTTTTAAAGACTCTCGAGCTATGGCCAAGTCCTAGTGCCTTTCCGCCACGCGACCAGCCACGTCTACGTTTTATTCCTTTCGTGGCCATGGCAGAAGCTCCCCTGCCCGCTCGTTCAGTCAAAACCCTGCGCAGAACCAGACTCCGCGTGCCCGTGGAGGCCGCCGGGGTGGCTCCGAGGGCCGGCGTGAGGTTCAGTCCACCTCTGCCCCTGCGACGTCTACCTCAAAGCCTTCCTAGTGTGAGCTTCGGGTCGCACCCACGCCAGTGGGTGGCAGGATTGGTCATTACCATCCCCAGTGATGTTCTGTCACTTCCAACAAGTGGGTGTTGCAGCTCATCCAGAGGGGCTACTCTCTCTCCTTTGAGTCTACTCCCCGGCCATGCCACCTCAGTTCCACCACATTTCGGTGGATCACCTTGTGCTTCTCCAACAGGAAGTCACAGCGCTTTTGGCGAAGGGGGCCATCAAGCGTGTTCCTGGGCCGGAAGTAGGATATGGTTGTTATTCCCACTACTTTCGGTTCCCAAGAATGACCAAGGGGGCTTGCGCCCCATCTTGGACTTCAGGGACGTCAATTGCTTCCACCGGAGACTCTGGCTCAGGTCTTGGCTGCGCTTGACCCTGGAGACTGGATGGTAGCGTTGGACTTGCAGGACGCCTATTTTAACATCCCCGTCCTGCTGGACCACCGGCATTACTTGTGGTTCACAGTAGGCCCAGAGCATTTTCTGTTTGCTGTGCTCCCCTTCGGCCTTAACAGTGCCCCTCGGGTGTTCACTAAAGTGATGGCGGTGGTCGCAGCTCTTCCGCGCAGGTCAGGGGTGTCAGTCTTCCCCTACCTCGACGACTGGTTGCTGAAGGCGGGCTCGCCCCAGGCAGTCATCACCCACCTTCAGACTATGGCCGACCTCCTGCATTTGCTGGGGTTCTCCATCAACGTGCCGAAGTCACACCTGAGTCCCTCTCAAAAGCTCCCCTTCATTGGAGCGGCTCTGGATTTAACACTGTTTTGGGTTTATCTTCCCGAACAGCGAGTCCGGGATATTCAGGCTATGAATCCGATCTTTCAGCCTCTGTCCTGGGTTTCAGTCAAGATGACCCTCTGCTTCTGGGCCTGATGGCATCCTGCATCCTGCTGGTGACACATGCCAGATGGCATACGCAGGCTCTGCAGGGGGAACCTGAAGTTCCAGTGTGCGCAGTATCAGGGCAACCTTATCCAGTATTTGGGTGTCTTTCATAGATTCACATGCCTGAATCATTCCCCGTCGCCGAGACGGGAGCCTCCGGTACATAAAAAAGTAATGTCCTAAGGACATACATAGAGAATATAGGCCGAAGGGCCTCCCCTTTGGGGCTTTTCCACGTCCTTATGTAAAAAGGACCGAACTCTCATCGTTAGCCAATCAGCTCCGACCTCCCTCTAGAACCTTCCCGGGAGGAGCCTCAGCCCCTCAGATTTTCTACCGCACGTTGTGCTAGGGAGTCTCCAACCTGAGCTCTTCAGGTTTTCCTGGCTTCGAAGTCTCAAACTTCGCTGAAGTACACTTTGTACGGAAAGGTTATATATCCTATCTTCGACTACATGTCGGAATCTGATAAGAAAGCTTCGTCCATGGCGGACTCGCAGAAGAAAGCCCTTCTAAGGGCCTGTTCCTCCTGCGGCAAGCAACGGATTCAAGCGGAGGACAAGCACGACCTGTGCTTATATTGCCTGTACCCTGACCACGTCACTGACAAGTGTAGGGTGTGTAGAGCCTTCCCAAAGAAGACTGTTAAGGAAAGGGAAACTCGCCTCCGCGAATGGCTCGACAGGCTTAAGGTCCGAGACACTCTGGAATCTTCCGAGGGTAGTGTCTCCGCGACCTCTAAAGTCTCCAAGAAGAGACCCAGGGTGCAGTCCCCTGGAGAGACAGACACTCCTCCTAAGAAGGCGCACAGGAAACCTTCGGAGGCACGTTCCACCACCTCCTCAGTGTCTGTTAAGGATGGCCAGAGGTTCAAGAAGCCCGCTCCATCTACTAAGCGGACCACCTCGGTCACGACCACTGTGTCGACCACTACGGCCTCATCGCCCTCCGCGACGGCCACGACGACCACCACTGCGTCCTCAGGCGCACCGGTCTCCTCGACCATTCCTCTGAAACCTTCATCCAGTACGAATGCAAAATCCAGTACGAATACTAAGTCTTCGTCACCTAAGAGGTCTAAATCTACAGGTACGCCTTCGCCGAAAACATCTCATACCGAAGGATCGTCACCTAAACGGTCGAGGTCAAGTTCAAAAGGCACGCCTTCGACAACGATATCTCAAGTCCAAGGCCCTACCACCAGTAAGTCGGCGAAACTCTTATCCCCACAAAATTTGATGCCATCGACCCTAACGGAGGTGCCCAAGTCACCAACACACACGGCGGGCGCGCCATCTTCACGCACGTCGTCGGAAGAGACCCCGGCGCCATCTTGGAAAGAATCGAGATTGGTCGAAGCCTCTATTCACTCGATTCCAACGCCCTCGGTTCACCCAACGGTGGAGTTGGCACCCGAGCAAGAAGAGGAGTCAGACGAAGAACAGGAGGTTCACGAGGAACACCAGGACGTCCACGAGATCCAGGACGAACTTATATATCAGGGGCGCTCCCTGAACGTCGACACGGTGAACACCCCGATGATCTGTTTGCCACTGTCTCTGGTCAACGATTTGAAATCCCTGGTGCAGGACTATAAACAACGGTTCCCGGACGCCGACAGCGGCACCCACGTGCCGGTCACCCAAGCGCAACCATCGGCCTCGCAACCTTCCGCTCCCCAGGCCCGTCCTCGGAACCAACCCCAACCTCGCACTCGACCGCAAACTCAGGCGGAGGACTCATCGGAAAGCGAGGAAGAGGAGACGGACTTAGAGGAAGGCGAGGTGCAAGACGCCGCCTCGGACCCCAGAGACGACGATGCCGATGCTGCGTCATCACACCATTCGTCTACCCCGGCATCCCCGCGACCGCGCCACTCTGAGGCGGCGGACGTGGGAGGTTTTCACAAACTGGTGGACAGAGCTGCAAAGAGGTTTCACATGGCAGTGGAATCCGCGGAAACGGAATGCTTCCTCCATGATTTCAAGGAACACAGCCAGAAATTGGCCAAGTCTATTCCACTTATAGACTTTCTGTGGGAACAGGGCAAGAAGCTGATGCTCACGCCTGCTTCGGTGCCGGCGGTGGTTCCGCGCCTAGACAAGAAATATAAGGCCCCGAACACCGCACCTGCCTGCCTGACCGGCCACCCCAAACCGGACTCGGTCGTGACGCAGGCGGCCCAAAAACAATCCCGCAACCCTTCCTCGCCGCTGTCCGCGCCCCCTGACAAGGAAGGAAGGAAGCTGGACACCATAGGCAAACGGTTCTCTACCACGTCCGCCATGACCATCAAGGTAGCGAATTCCATCGCCCTCCTTGGCCGCTACAACCGCCAGCTATGGGAAGACATAGCTCCTTATCTACAAAGTCTGCCAGCCGCGGTCCAGGACGAGGTGAAAGCTCTTCTAGCGGAAGGACAAAACTCTGCGGCAGAAATTATCGACTGCGCCATCGACGCAGCCATGACGGGATTCCGCCAGTTGGCCGGGGCTGCCGTGCTCCGCCGCCAAGGCTGGCTCAAAGCAACGTCCTTTCGGCAGGAGGTCCAATCTAAGGTGCTGGACACCGATACGGCGAGGGCTCTGGGCTCCCTCCAGTCCCGGAACCAATCCTTTCGGGGGGGCCGCTCCAGAGGTCAGTACTCCTACAGGGGTTCCTACCAAAATCGGTCGTCCTATTCCTACAGCAACAGGAACCAGCCCCAGCACAAACAACAGTCCCGTCAGTCGTCCTATGGGAGGTCGTCCTTCAGAGGCAAATCCGCCAAGAAGGGCGCTGGCGGCCGCCAGTGACCATTTACTCCAGCCAGTCCCACCACCGTCTCAATCCTTTCGAATTGGAGGAAAACTGACCCACTTCCTCAAAAATTGGCAAAAAATCACTACGGATCGGTGGGTACTGCAAATAATTCAATTTGGACATTCCCTCGAACTGGTCAACACCCCTCCCAACACTCCTCCGCTGAAGCGTGCTCACAAACACCTGCACCTCCTTCTCCAGGAAGTATCCGCCATGTTGGTCAAAGGAGCCATCGAAAGAGTCCCAAAGTCCCAGAAGGGGAAGGGTTTTTATTCCCACTTCTTCCTAGTCCAACAGAAAGGGGACAAGTGGAGGCCGATCTTAGACCTCCGGGCGCTCAACGCCTTCCTGCGGAGTCAATCCTTCCGGATGGTCACAATCCAGGAGATCCTGGGAGCACTGGAAAGAGGAGACTCGATGGTCTCCCTGGACTTACAGGACGCCTACTACCATATCCCCATCCTCGTAAGGCACAGGAAGTACCTACGGTTCGAAATAGCAGGCAGACATTACCAGTTCAAGGTTTTGCCTTTCGGCCTCAAATCCGCACCACGTATCTTCACGAAGTGCTTGGCGCCAGTGGCGGCCTTCCTGCGGCAAAGGGGTCACCAGGTGTTCCCCTACCTGGACGACTGGCTGGTGAAGGCGCCTTCCCCGGAAGGCACGACGGCTTCATCCAACGCCGGCAGCGCTCTTTTTCAACAGCTGGGTCTGACGATCAACCTCAAGAAATCTTGCACTACCCCTTCAACGAGGATCACCTTCCTAGGGGCTACCCTAGACACGAAGCGCGCGAAGGCTTTCCCCTCGGAGGACAGGACCAACAAAATACTGTCCCTGGCCGCGGCGGTGGTCAAGAAGCCTCGCATCAAGGTACGGACATTCACCTCCTTGCTAGGGATGATGTCTTCATGCATTCTCCTCATTCCACACTGCAGGCTCCGCATGCGTCCCCTGCAGGAGGCGCTAGCGAGACAATGGAAACAGAGTTCCGGCTCCTTCGAGGACATTATCACGATCACACCGGCCATCACAAAGGCCCTTCTGTGGTGGAGAAACCGAACTCACCTGACGACCGGATTGCAGTTCCTCCTGCCACCGGCACCACTGGTCATCACGACAGACGCCTCACTGGAAGGCTGGGGAGCAGTCCTGTTGGACCTTCGCGTCAGCGGAAAATGGGACGCCCAGGAGAAACAACTACACATCAACCTGCTGGAACTGAGAGCGGTGTATCTGGCTCTGCAGGCCTTCCTGCCACGTATCGGCACTTCCCCGGTGCTCGTCAAAACAGACAACACCACGACGATGCACTACCTGAACAAACAGGGGGGAACGCGATCTCTCTCTCTCTCAAGAGAATCGCAAAAAATCTGGAACTGGTTGGTGGCGCACGGACTCTCCCTCAAAGCGGAGTACGTTCCCGGGAAGGACAACACTATCGCGGACGCCCTCAGCAGACAGACCTCTCTCTCACACGAATGGGAGCTGGACGGCGACACGGTAGCCCACGTCTTCTCGCAATGGGGGACTCCGAGGATCGATCTCTTCGCGACGGCAGGGAACGCCAAATGCCAAAGCTACGCAAGCTGGCATCCCCAACGGGGGTCACTGGGAAATGCTTTTTCCATCGGCTGGTTCAGCGTGTTTGCGTACGCTTTTCCTCCGTTCCCGCTGATACCGAGGCTCCTCCGGAAAATGAAGACGGAACCGTGCACCCTGATACTGATTGCTCCGTACTGGCCGAGACAACATTGGTTCTCGGACCTGCTTCGCCTGTCCATCAGGCCCCCGATTCACCTGCAACAACACCCGAACCTCTTAACGATGTCCGGAGGCCAGGTACACCACCCGAACCTCCGTTCGCTCAACTTATCGGCCTGGCTCCTGAGCACCGAGAGTTCGGAGACCTAGAGATTCCGCAGGACTGCAGGGCAGTACTAGCCAAAGCGAGGGCGGGCAGCACGAACAAAACCTACTCGCTGAAGTGGAAGAGGTTCTGCCTGTGGTGTTCGGAACACGACTTACACCCCCTCCGGGTCGCCCCGGTGCAGCTGCTACCGTACCTCCTCCACCTGGCTCAATCGGGGCTGGCTCACGCCTCCATTAAGGTTCATCTGGCTGCGATTTCAAGATTCACCAGGACCCCATCTGGACCCTCCCTATGGTCCAGTCGACTGATAAAGCAATTTCTGAAAGGGCTCTACAGATCCTTTCCGAGGCCTCGGAAAGTCCCTCCAACCTGGCAGTTGAACTTGGTGCTCAACCAACTCATGAAACACCCATTCGAGCCCATACACCGGGCCTCACTCAAACATCTTTCCTGGAAAACGGCACTCCTGCTAGCCCTGACGTCAGCCAGACGAGTCAGCGAACTTCAGGCGCTGTCTATTCAGGAACCGTATCTCCAATTCAGGCACGACCGGGTGGTACTCAGGCCCAACCCTAAATTCATCCCTAAGGTGCCGTCGGACTTTCATCTGAACGAACCAATTGTCCTCAAGTCGTTCTTTGCGAACCCTTCCACGGCGGCGGAAAGGGCGCTGCATTCCTTGGACCTTAAAAGGTGTCTCAAATTCTACTTGGACAGGACCAAAGACGTCAGAAAGTCTTCTCAACTCTTTGTAGCCTACAGCAACCCACGCATGGGGTTGCCCTTGACGAAACAGAGCATCTCCCGCTGGATTTCTTCAGCGATTGCTTTCTGCCATGATCAGGCCGGACGGCCTTTGACGGACCGAGTGGCTGCCCACTCTACCAGAGCGATGTCAACGTCAGGGGCGCTCTTCGCTGGAGTGACGATCCTGGACATCTGCCGAGCGGCGACCTGGAAGTCCCCGCACACCTTCTCCAGACACTACTGCCTGGACATCGAACTGCAGAAGGACGCTGCAGTGGGACAAGCGGTGCTGCGCCATCTCTTCCAATAAGGTGAGCCTTACCTCGTCCCGCCATCCAGGTATGCACATTCTTCATGGTCTTTGTTTATCTCTGCTATATGCATGACTGTATATTACCATGTTTCTCTCACATTGTCTGTGATTTATGCAGGCCTGCTGATTGTGGGAATGTGCTTTACCACTAGGCATGTGTAACTGCTAACTACTCTGATTCAGGCATGTGAATCTATGAAAGACACCCAAATACTGGATAAGAAATGCGTTACTTACCTGTAACAGCAGTTATCCAGTATTGGTGTCTTTCATAGATTCACATGCACCCCTCCCGCCTCCCCGGTAAGGACTCACGTACCTCTATGTCTACAGTGCGACACCCTAGCTGGGTGCGTACGAAAATCTGAGGGGCTGAGGCTCCTCCCGGGAAGGTTCTAGAGGGAGGTCGGAGCTGATTGGCTAACGATGAGAGTTCGGTCCTTTTTACATAAGGACGTGGAAAAGCCCCAAAGGGGAGGCCCTTCGGCCTATATTCTCTATGTATGTCCTTAGGACATTACTTTTTTATGTACCGGAGGCTCCCGTCTCGGCGACGGGGAATGATTCAGGCATGTGAATCTATGAAAGACACCAATACTGGATAACTGCTGTTACAGGTAAGTAACGCATTTCTTTCCGCTGATGTCCAGATCTCGGAGGGCACTGCACGCCAATTGCAGTGGTGGCTAACAAATCGCAATTGGGTCAGTGGCAGATCCCTCTTCCTTCCCCAACCGGAGCACACAGTGGTGATGGATGCGTCCCTCCTGGGATGGGGAGGCCATCTCGGAGAGGCGGAGATCAGGGGCCTCTGGTCTCCGGCAGGGTCCCGGCTCCATATCAACCTATTGGAGCTGTGGGCGATACAACTTTGTAAGAAAGTGGCTCTGTATATGCTGGACCAAATAAAGGTACAGTGTGCACATACTCCACAGTATCCATAGGTATGGCAGAGGCTAAAGTTGGATATAACCTTCCTTGCTAAAGTGGTAGATTGGTTGAGCAGTAAGGCAGTATCAGAGGACAGTGTAAAGCATTTGTTGTACACACTCAGTCAGCAAATGGTCTCACACACTCAAGAACTGAACTCTAGGCCAATTGTTTTGTATATAAAAATATAGTTTTATTTTAGAACCAACAATAGGTAGCAAAATATACTTTCTCAGAATGAGTTACTTTAGGTAAATACTTTTCAAATAGGCAATAGACTTTTGAATACAATATCTTCAGTTGTTGCAATAGGCAACACAATTTCAAACAAAAATCCTTCCTTCCCTGGTTAGAAACCTGTCTTATTTTATACAATCTCTCATCAATCTCTCCCTAAAAGAAGGACATGTACCGATGGAGTGGAAAATCGCCCAGGTCAGGCCAATCCGTAAGAATGCCAAACTCCCTTGGACGGATCTTTCCAACCTCCGCCCCATTTCACTCCTCCCGTTTACAAGCAAACTAATAGAAAAACATGTAAATACCCACATTTCCAATTTTGTCTAACAAACTGGATGTCTAGATCCTTCCCAGTCCGGTTTTAGGCCCAAATACAGCACTGAATCAGCATTACTAGCGGTCACGCATAACATCAGGATGACCCTAGATAATGGCCATTCTATGATTCTGGTGCTGTTGGACCTATCCACAGCGTTCGACACAGTCTCCCATAACATCTTGACAAAAAGATTGGAAGAGGTCGGGCTAAGGAAAGCAGCCTTGCAATGGATGAGGAGCTTTCTATCTGACCGCTCTCAGATTGTCAATTTAGGCTCGTAACAATCGGCCCCCACAAAATTGTCCAAGGGAGTACCCACATTATTCAACATCTATATTGCTCCCTTGGCCCATCTTCTGAGGTCCCATGGGTTCATCCCCTTATCATATGCCGATGACACCCAATTACTTTTCCCAATCAACAAGTTCACCCCAGCAGTACGGGTGGCCTTCTGCAATGGGATGAGAGCAATATCTCACTGGATGCAGAACAACTTCCTCCAGTGCAATGTGGGTACAACTGAAATCATGCTCTTTGGCGAGGCGCCCCTTCTGTGGACACACGTCTGGTGGCTGACAGATCTAGGTCCCCATCCTGCCCCCAAGATGTCAGTCAAATATTTTGGGATCGCTGGATCAGGCACTTACTCTGAAGGATCATGCTGCTCAAACAGCTGAGTCTTGTTTCCATGTAAGGGGCCTACTCCGCCGAGTTTTCCCTTTGCTTCCTGACTCCTCCTGGAAAACCATTGTCCAGGCGCTTGTTCTAAGTCGCCTGGACAATTGCAACAGCTTGTTGGTCTCCGCCAATGATGCCTCACTTGCTAGATTACAGGTGGATCAGAACTCAGCGGTACTGATGGTCGTTAATGCTCCCTCAAGGACCCCGTTCCCGCCCTCTTCTAATGAAACTGCACTGGTTCCCCATCCGTCAAAGAGTCAAGTTTAAAATCTGCTGCACCATCCATAAGGCATTGCTTACTCAGGCCCTTCATTCATACCTCTCTGAGAGATTTATGCCTTATGCCCCCTCGAGATCGCTCTTCTCGAGTACCAAACATCTGTTGGTGGTGCCGCGAGTAAGAAGGGCAAGACTAGGAGGAAGGGCTTTATCCCATCTTGGCTCTCGCTACTGGAATGAGCTGCCTCTACTCTGAGGCAGTGTTTAGATCATCTACAATTCCGGAAGCTGCTCTAGACCACTCTTTTCCTCACTTACTAACTTGCTGGAGCCACAAATTACCTTCATGTTCCGTTTAAGCGCAGAGATACCCCTTTGGGGGTCGATTCTAGCACTATACAATATGACCGAGCTCTGTGAATTTCTAGTTAACCCCTTCCACGCTGATGACGAGCTGGGCTCGTCATGGCGTAGCCTCCTCGCACGCTGATGACGAGCTCAGCTCGTCACGCAAAGTGCGATTTAGAAAATCTCTGCGAGCGAGCGGAATTCCGCTAGCGCGCATGAGGTTAAATGCAATTAATTACTTTATGGATTACATTTCTAACCACAGGACTGGATCCAAGATTCAATCCTGGGACGACCTCTGTAAACAATTGAGTAAAAGCGTTTTGGTTACAGTTGTGACTTTAAATCCAACGAGAGCGACGGGTGCGCACCTGCCATTTTGTTCAGAGCGGACCTCATCTAAGGAGAACACTGTCCGGCAGCCCACGACACGATGCCCAAGGGTGGTAACCCCTTTCCACCGGTTATTAGGAACCGGGGACCGACTGCGACCACCGGTCCGACCGTGATTCCTTGGGGGAGCCCCCTGCTCAGGCCGCCTGACCTTAAGATGGCCCCCGGAGATCGCCGCGAGTGGTGAGGCTGTCGCTGAGAGCCCCTGGGGAGTGCATACTAACAGCAAAACGGAGGTGAGGAGCGTTTTCCCCCTCTTTCATGAGGCGATCCCCCGGCTGAGCGCCCCTCTTAGTCTGAGGCTGATGTGAAATTGGACATACCGTGGAGAATGACTGCCTGACCTCAACATGGAGGCACAGCCACTTCCCGGAACCAGGCCGCGACCAGCCACATCACAGAGGCATTAGACCCGGCCCCTGAACTGCCAACAGTCTCCACACAGTCTTATCTCCCTGGTCAGTGCGCAACACCTTGGCTGGGCAGCACCCGACTCGACGCTGATCTCTCCCGCTGACCGCCGCGAATTTCTGAGAGCCACAGGAGAAACCGTGGGCGGGTGGGGACGCTTCTGCGCGATCCCCACCCAGGTTCTAAACCCCCAATCCAGTAAAGGTTGGGGGCAGCGACTCGCTGCAGTGCCTAATTGCAGGATGGTCGCGGTGACTGCCATTGCCTGACCCTAAAATGGTGGCCACCAGAAGGCATTATCACCAGTGAAAGCACTGACATTCCGCCCAAGCAGTAGCAGACATGCGCCTGGGACACCATTGCTACTAATCTCTCCTGCCACACCGCCTGTGACACGCAATACCACCTTTTGGGTGCCTCGCACACTAGAAGGCATAGTGAGGTTTTGCTTGTTTCGTTCCTCTGCCAGTATATTTAACTAAGGGACGCCTGACCGTAAATATCAGGGCCATGCTTCAGTGCTGCATTCTGGGGTGTCACCTCGGGGGAAAGGAGGAGGAGGAGCCAGGATCCAACTTGGCTGCTCGGAGCCTCTGTTCCGCTTTAGCCCCGCTTTCATCAACTAAGTGAGGCGCTTAATTCCCCACCCAAACCACAGTTTCAACCATTTCCGGACATCGGATGGTTGGGAGCGTCTGACGCTGTGGCCGCCGTTCCAACCGGTCGTAGCAATACAAGGATATTGGCGAAAATCTCACCCGGCGTTTTAACCTCAAGATGGCACCGAAGATGGAACGGACCTGCTTTTTGAATGACTCGAAACAGATCCATGGGAACTTTTACCGAACTACTTACCCCTACCCCACCCCGCTCTACTCCTCTCCACTTTCCTGCTTCTGACCTCTGCCCTCACCTGCCCTAGTCCCCACCCTGTTTACCTGTGAATTTTCCCTCGTCATTTGAGATCTAGCTATTTTGTCTGATGCCCGATTGAGCTACCTGGTTTAGGTATAGGGGAGACAGGTCGGGGATTCCCTTCTTGGACGTCACCTACCCAGTCGGTCTTTAGCCAGACTTCCTTTCGTCTCTCCTGTCGTCTCTTCCCGCATCCTCCCTCTATTTATGTGTCTCCTTCTATCCTCTCTCAATGTATTGAGACTGAACTATTTTGTCTGATGCCGGATGGAGCTACCTGGTTGAGCGATAGGGGAGATGGGCCGTGGACTCCCTCCTTGGTCGTCACCTACCCAGTCGGCCCTTAGACAGACTTCATTTTGTTTCTCCTTGTTGTCTCTTCCCCTATCCTCCCTTTCTCACCTTCCCTGTCCCCTCCCCTCTACACTCCATTTATTTTGCCCTCCATGCTATTTAAATGTTTCCCATTGAGATCTAGCTATTTGGCCAAAGCCCAGTGGAGCTACCCGATCGCTATAGAGGAGATGGGTTTTGGGACTTCCCCCTCGACCGTCACCTACCCAGCCGGACTTTGGGCAGACTTTGCTTCGTCTTTCTGCTGTATCTCCCTCCCACCCCGTTACCCTTACTCCCTTCCCCTCTACACTTCACTTATCTCGTTTTCTATGCTCTTGTAATTGTTTGTCTAGCAACTGATGTAAATTGGAACTGATGTAATCTTGTAATTTTGTGGAACCTCATGTAAAGCGCTCTGATATCTCCGGGTCTAGCCAGCGCTATTTAAAACTCTTAAAATAAAATTAAAATAAATTGTATTTTAAAAGTTGACACTTTAAAACTTTTTCACGTAGAATCACCAATGGTATCCTATGGGAGGAAATTCACTTAGCCGGTAAGTAATGTTATTGTTACTTCTTCCTACTCAGTGTTGGATCCTGGATCCAGCACTGGTGCATCTCCTGTAAACAATTGAAAGAATGCGTTCAGGTCATACAGGTGATTGTTAAGGAATATTTGGAAGTTTCAAAAATCGACACTGAAACGTTTTCAGCAAACACCAGGCAATGTTATCCTATGGAAGGAAATTCAGGTCACCGGTAAGTACAGTTTCAATCACTTTTCAGGGTCAGTGCTGGGCACCAAGATCCAGCACAGAGATCTCTCCTGATAACAGGTGAGTATTTTAGTTTTCGTGATTCGGCTGATTTTAGATGAATATTTCTAAGTTTTAAAACTCCACACTTAAAAGAATTATCAAGTGAAACCAGTCAATGTTACCCTATAGAAGAAAAGTGAGTAATCGGCTTTTGGATAAGTACTTGACTGGCAGTTAAGGTTCTGGGCATAGACTCAGGGGGGTCTCCCAGGGTCAGGTAGGTACAGTTGGTACACTCTCAGCGCCACAGGGGCAGCCGGGTGCAGAGAGAGTAGGCTCAATGTTATCCTATGGAGGATAGGGGGTCTTAGGTTGGTGGCTGCTAGCAGGCAGGCCACGCGGCTGTGGGAGCTGAGCTCCAGGTCACTTACACAGGGCAAGTGGGAAAGTAGGATAGGGTAGTTGCTGCACTTCCAGAGGAACTCGGGAGGCTGGGTGCAGGGTGCTTTTTGACGTTCGGGCGCCCAATGTTGGTCAATGGTAAAGGTGGAAGTTGATCAAAGGCTGCAGGCTCGGGAACGGAGATTTTTCAGGAGCGACCACCACTTCAAGAGGTAAGTTGGGATTTTGGAGGATAGGTCGACAAACAGGAGTTTGGCACAGGGGGCCGTGGGGCGCCGGGTGCAGGGGTGTCTTTTGATGTCTGGAAATCTTACCCTCTGCTGGTTGCGGTTGTAGGGGTTCCTTGTGAGGCAGCAGGCGTCATCCGGGTCGTCGAGGAGGGTCCTTGGGCACTGGATTTGTGGTCACAATCGCCGGGGGGACATCCTCGTGGTCTTTGTCCTCTCAGGCACAGGCCGGGCTCGGCGGGTGCAGAGTGGGCTGGATTTGCAGTTCCTGGCTGGCTCCAGGGGTGTTGCTGTTTGAGCAGAACCACTGCTCAAGGGAGTCCCAGTCTTTACGATGATCAAGGAAGGCAGGTCCTCCGGGGTTTTCGAGGTTGCTGTCCGCAGGAGTCACCGGGGTTTAGCAGTAGCAGGTTCAAGGATCAACAGGCCTGTAGGGCTAGGGCTAAGCCAGTTGGTGTTGTCCTCTTGTTAGCAGCTGCACGGAAGTTCGTCATCTTCTTGTTCTTCTTTCTTGTTTTCAAAACAGGATCTGAGGAAGAACGGTTCCTGGTGCCCCTAAATACTAAATTTAGGGGAGTTACAGGTAGGGCAAGGGCAGGGACCAATGGGTCCCTGTGTTGGGGTGATTACACCCCTATCTTGCTCCTCTCCTGTGGGAGGGGAGCAGGGGCCTGTCTCTGATTGGGTAGGGCTCCCCATCCTCAAGATGGCGGGAGCCCGAAGTTGTGTTTCAACTCACCTCTTCCACCTGAGTGGTGGGGTTGGCGGAGGCTGGCACACCCCCTTTCCTCACTTAGGGTTTCCAGCCTGTCTTCCCGCCAGAGTGGGTGTCAGAACCAGTGGGGGCCAGTTTCTGAGTACAGCAATTGGCCTGGGGAAGCTCACAAAAAGCGGCATGCATTTGTAGCTTCCTCTGCCCATCCTGGGGAAGGAGGCTTGTCACCTCGTCCCAGGATGTGCATTGTTTCAGGCCACCCGAGAGCGGCAAGCGCTCGACCAAGGGGTCCAGAAACATGTCTGGTGGTGGCAGCCTCGGTAGCCACGCAGTCAGGACACTGGGAGTTGGTTAGGTTTCAGGGGCATCTCTAAGATGCCCCATGTAGTGCATTTTACATTAAATCCCGCACTGGCACCAGAGATCTGGGCCTAAATCCATCGATTATTTGCTCACCACACCACGCCAGTTCAGACATGGCCATATGCAAATCAGCCTTGACCCTGTGCCTCATGGGAACAGTCTAGCCCGAACTGCCAAGCCATGTCTTCCCTGGACCGGAATCAAGCATCCTAGGACCGGTTTCTGGCTATCAGCCGTCATCAACCAGGATAGCTTGACTCCATTGGCGTGGAGAGCACGGGACTCCCGTCTGAGCATACCGTCCCACTCGGGGTGACAAATGCAAAAACAGCAGTTGATGGACAGAATGCAGATCAATAATTCACCCCAGTACATAGATCTGGGCCGAAATCCATCGTTTCTTTGCTCACCACACCACCCCAGTTCAGACATGGCCATATGCAAATCAGCATTGACCCTGTGCCTCATGGGAACAGTCCAGCCCGAACTACCAAGTCATGTCTTCCCTGGACCGGAATCAAGCATCCTAGGACCGGTTTCTGGCTATCATTCGTCATCAGCCAGAATAGCTTGACTCCAGTGGCGTAGAGAGCACAGGACTCAAGTATGAGCATTCCCGTCCCACTCAGGGTGACAAATGCAAAAACAACAGTTGATGGACAGAATGCAGAACAATGTCATACATTCACCCCAGTACAGAGATCTGGGCCTAAATCCATCGTTTTTTTGCTCACCATGCCATTCCAGTTTGAACCCAACCATATGCAAATCAGGTATGCTCAGACGTGAGTCCCGTGCTCTCCACGCCACTGGAGTCCAGTTATCCTGGCTGAAGAGGGGTGAAACCCTGAAACCGGTCCTAGGATGCAGAACTACGTAATGTCAACTATCTGCGTGCAAAAGCATTGCTGGAAATTTCCCCAGATCCAGCTCCGCACATGTGTATAGTATTTAATTTGAGGAATCTGTAGTTAGGTAATGTATCTACCAGAAAGAGCATTACCGAAGTTAAGTACCTTGTTTATTTTGGATTGTGTTTTTAAACTGATTTTACGTCTGTGGTGCAGATGCAACACACTGGCACCACAGTGAATTCTGAAATACAAAACATACATCTTCATCACAAAGCAAACTCTTCGTGTCGTCGTCTCTTTGGACTGCTTGCACACATTGCTATGTTAGCATAGGCTTATTAGAAGTTTAAACGCCGTTTCACCTTTTTGCTGGTTTTGCACACGACACTACATGTAACTGTTGTTGTAAGTTAGGCTTTGTGAATTTCTTCACATGAGAATGGCTTGTTTTCAACGTCCCTAAACTTGCATCTCTACCTTAGGGTGCACAGTGATTGCTGAAGCCTCCAAGGTTATCATAACAATGTTAAGTGTTGTTCGGGCTGATCGGCCCATGGTGTAGACACAACATGCACGCTGCTGCGGTAGCTGAAATTCTTGCGCCTTTAATATTGCACTGCATGCATGATTTGAGCACTTGGAGAAAATCCGTTTCCAGAGAGTGAGAGCTTTTGCAGATCCTGTTGTGATTCACTTCTGCTGATGTTGGAAGTATGAGGTTCCCCATTCAAGCCTAAGAGACCTGCTATATTATATAAAACATAGTTTCTAGCTACTGAGGGTGGCAGACAAGGCACTATAGGACCTGTTTCACTTCCATTATATTATTATTTCTCTTTTTGTGTTTTATGGAATTGTAACAGTTCTGATCGAAATATTTTTAATCATATGCCTGCTCATGTTAGCAAAAATACTGCATCTTCGAGCACGTCGTTAAAATAAACATTTTAAACGTTATCGTGTCTTTTTACCCATTTTGAGGACTGGTATGAGAATAACAAACGTAAGAGTGTTCTTGATTCCCACCATTCCTGAGAGTAACCTAAGCCACTTGTTCTGGGACGAAGAGCTAATGTGACACTGATGCTAGTTCTAGGTACTGAGGGGAGTTTTTTGGTCCACCACAATTCACTGAGGTCCTGCGTCTCTGTGCACAGTTCTGTGTATGAGCAGAATCTCTGCAACACTTCCAAGGATCCTGCTAAGATGGTGTGTGCACACACCATTGAAGTACTATCCCTCTGAATATAACTTTGCCTTTTAGTATGTTAAGACGCATCTTAAGACAGCCTTTCTCTTGTTCTGCTACATTGCAACACATCTGTTTGCCTCAAATGTAGTCCCACATGGAATTTAAAAATTATCTTTCAGTATGCAAATAATGCTGACACAAATGAACTGGCGAGAGATACATTTTTTGAATCAGCCAAAAGATACTGTACTTTTGCAAGTTTTTCTCATGTTCCTTTTTTGTTTCAACCTTTCAGGCAACAAGAGAGAATTAATTCACAGCGGGAAGAAATTGAGCGACAGCGAAAATTACTGGCAAAAAGGAAACCACCTGCCATGGGCCAAACACCACCTGCAAACAATGAGCAAAAGCAGCGAAAGAGCAAAACCAATGGTGCAGAGAATGAAACGTAAGTGCAATGGGAAAACCTAATAGTGCAAGGATTCTTTAGATAGCAATACCTTTCCTGCATTGGTTTGTATGAATTTTGCCCAACATTGGGCGAGGAGCCTAAACCTTTAGATCAAGATAGTGGTATTCTCTTTTGTTTTCTATAGACATGACATTTGAGATATTAGTGAACCTGGTTGTCACTACAAAGGTCACTCCCAGGCAATAATCTCCAGTTCTTTTATATTGAGGACATCTGGATACAATAGGTGCCGTTCAGCAAGGATTTTGCAAGAATACCTCAGTAAATCTTAATTTTAGTTCTTGTGAAATTGTGGTGTAGTGCAAATGTTTCCATAAAAAAGAAAAAGTAGCTCTTACCCACTCATCCACTAGATGATGGGAAATGCTGAGGGTGTAAAACCAGAAGGGCTCGAAGCTGCAAAAAGTATTGTTACAGTAAAGAAACTTGTTTTTCCTAGGCCTAACAGAGCTCTGTGGCTGCTGATGGTGCCCCAGAGACTAGCAACAGCAAAGGAAGAGTGTTTTGGGTAGGTCATGCAGTGGGCAGTGAAGTCTTTATCAAATGTGAATGTTTGGCAGCATAACCACCAACCTACCAGTTAGAACAAGTTTATCAGAAAGGGTTTCTTGGAAAGGAGTTTGTACATGATAAATTTCGGTCACACTATGTGGTCGCAGTGGAGAAGAAGCCAAGGAGACAGGGAGGTGATTGGTAATAAAAGTGGTTTATTTTCTTAATCGAGTTCCCCAGGCACAGATCATAAATCATGTAATAGACTGAGGTCCTTTAACACCGTTTTTACTCTCTTTTCTAGAGAGAGTTTGATGAAAGCGGGAGCCTTCTATGGCTTAATGTCAAATGTGGGGGGTTCCATCCGGTAGTTTCCACCGCTCCGTGATCCATTCAAGTGGCAATAAAAAGAAAGAAGAAAAAAGAAAGATCTTGTAGGGGAACAGTGTTTGCTAAACGATACAATAAAAAACGGGAAAAGGCGGTGAGGAAATGAGCACCCGTCCTGCTTCCCTTCTGAGAGTGTTAACGCGCTGTGATATTCAGCTTCTGATCACGGCCCCAGCCTATACGGCGCGTCTCTTCCTCCCATCTTGCCCCTATCACACTAGGCCGCCAGCTGGCCCCTTACCTTTTGAAGCCACGACCCTTCTGGGTCGTGGCAAGCTTCCTCGTTTTGCCGGAGCGGGTACGGTTCCCTCTTTTTCTGTTCCTCGCCCAACGGCTCCCCTGCCGCCAGGTCAGTCCAAGACGAGAACGCTAGTCCCTGCATCTCTTCCGTTTTGAAGGAAAACCGGTCACCTGACCAAGTCACACGATCGGGCCAAGAAGCTGGGGAAAGCGAAGATTTAAAGGGATAGCGGAACTCGGGAGCAGGAGTCTGAAAATAAAGAAGGGGACATGGCGGTAGGTAATGCGGCATCTGATCGGACAACGGGGTGAAGGAGGATGGGTCATTAAGCTGCGCTTCGCCACACACTATAATCATAACCTAACTTGAGATTAGGGAACAGTACCTACCACTTGTGCACTTTGAGTACACACTCCTCTATGATAGCCTAAGGCTGATGACAACCATAGGTCAACTCAGGTGTTTTTTTTTTTTTAGTTGTTGATTTCACTGAATGAAAAACACAGAGCTAATCATAAAAAACTGCACAGGTGGATGGGACAAGGTTTCCAAGCCATGCTGAGGAAATGTGATGGATACTTATAAATGCAGGTTATCCAGTATTGAGGTATCTGTCATAGATTCACATGCCTAAATCATTCCATGTTGTCAAGATGGGAGTCCCACGGTAACATAATCAAGCAGCATTTAAATAATGCCGTAGGCTCTAATGGCCCTGAGCCATGCATACCATAGACTGTCGTTTTTAAAAAAGTACTAAATGTTGAATGCAGCCATTCAGCTGGTAGCACCCTCTAGGACCATCCCTGCAGAGGCGGTTTCCCTCAGATTTTCACAGCATGTTGTGTTTGAAGGGAGTCTCCCTGAGTTCTACTTAGTTTCTTTCTTGAATTTTCGTGAAGGTTGATCTTTTCTACATGTCTGATAAGAAAGGCTCTTCCACCCATGTAAGACCTGTGTCAGGAAGAGAGTTCATGTGGATGATCCACATAAAGACTGTATTTACTTCCTCCAACCATCTCGAGAGAAGAAAATGTTGGACCTTTTCTTCTAAAATTCTGAGGAACAGAGAGGGGAGGCTGCTTTTTTGTCTTCAGTCCACCAAGCAACAGAAGTCTTCTGAAGACGACCGTGATTACTCATCCAGACGGCACAAAAGATCCAGGTTGCCTGATGATAACCCTGGTGAGGTCATGAAACACCCCAAACCCTCCTAGGAGAGCAAAAGACATAGAAAGGAGAAATACCTTAAAGTCTCCTCAGAGCCTACAACATTTGTTCCCACCTCTCATGTGCGAAAGGAGAAAAACAAAAAAACCATTGTTGACAATTCCTAGACTATCGACAAGTACCACTGTCATGTCGTTAGCTCCGTCAAAGGTAGGAATGATGACGACGATGGCCATTTCTGGACCTATATCGCCGACAAGGATATAGTCTGTTGACGAACACTTCGTTGATGAGGAAGGCGCCGTCACCGAGCGCCCTGTCGGCGACCCTTTTGTCGACGAGCCAAAATATATCATCGACTATGACAGTCGACAATAACACCAGTGACAACCGCACCATCGATGACTAATATTCCCTCTTTAGGGTTATTTGTACCGTCAACGCCACCACGACGCCAGTCTGTGTTACCAGGGTAAAGAAGACCTATTTTCATCCAGATGTTTCATCTTGCGCCAAGATCTCTCCATTGCCTCCCTCACACTTATTAGACTTTCAGAAGTTGAGGAGGAAGATGATGGGATATATGGGATGGCACATAGCCAGTCCGAGTTGCATGTGAAATGCCTGGATGAGGAGGACGATTGAGGACGAGCAACAGCAGCAATATTACCAGCCAGACCATGTTCCTCTGCGTCATTTTCAGCCTTACAGCTATCCCCCTGAACCTTGTCCTAGGGAAATGATGCATTTACCACTGTCTTTAATACACTATCCTGTTCAATTGAACTGACTTCAATCACGGATACACAATTGGTATGTCTCCCCTCCCAGCTACTGCTCGCAATCTTACTATCCCGGTCGATTGCTGCACACTCATGCACTGAATTGATGGTAACTACCCCACCATGCCCAACCACTGGACCTGTGACACTGACTCTGTCTCACTTCCCTACCACGGCATCACGCTAAATCACCAGTGCGAAACTCAATAGACCTCGCTCACTTGCACCTGCCGATCACTCCTTTCCAAACACTGCGGCCTCCTTACAAAATTGTCAAAAACATGGATAAAAATATGTGAATTGTAAATATTTTATAAATTTTACAGTAGTATGGTTTTCTAAAGGATTGCACTGAATGCCCACACCATCTGGCAACACCCCTCACTGCGGTTCCGAATACTGTAAGTGAATAGCTAGTGCTGACTATTGCTATAATTATGCTTAAATTGACACCACCTATTTCTTGTTTTCTTCCTTGCTTTTTCTTCAACAGACGTTTAAAAAGCTTTACTCAGGCAAAATCATTCTTCAAGTCCTGAAGATGATCCCCTTATAACTGAGCGTGGGATCGAAACGTCGACTCCTTTATGAGTAATTCATACATGTTACCCCATTGTATTACTGTATGTATGTAACTCCAGTATACACTGCTAATTTAAATTCGCATCAGTGACCTGTAAGCTCACCCTGTTTGCCTGATATTTCTTTCACTTACTGTCGTTTTTACTTCTCTCCTACGTACGGCAGAGGACTGTGCCCTACTGTAACCCTAATGTTTTGGTTATGTTTTGTATCCTCACATTAAACGACTTACCAGATCAATAAAAATTCCCTGTCCGGCTAAGGGACTGTGAACTATATAGCAGCCCATTGTGGTCTATATAATATCTGTGTTTACTCTTATTCTCATACGCTAAGGACCACTTGTTTCCTTTATAAATACTCGATACCCATGGTCCTGAGCCATTTACTGGGTTCCCCTTGTTTTTCTTCAAAGAACTGACTTAGCAAAGGCATTAATCACCCTCCAATAGAGGAAAATGCCCTTCAAGGGAGCGAAAGGGGGTGGGTTTCATGCATACAGAGGAGGATTTCAGAGGCAACCGTAATACCAGCATTTTCAGGCTCAATATAGACAGACTTAGTAGCCCTCCACCTACGCCAATCTGCGACAGCTGGTTTTTCCTGTCAAGGTGCCCCCAAGAGATCACCGTCTCAAGGGCGGGACAACAGAAGGAAGTCATGAGCAACGCCGGATACCACCTTCCCCCTCCTCCATCCTTTCCATTGGTGGAAAGACTTGCAATTTTTACCAGCAATGGAAAAGTATAACATCAGGCTAATGGGTGTTGGATCTAATTTGCCTTTGGTCATACTCTGAAGTTCACAAGCAAATCTCCAACTTCTTCACCCAAGGAAGCCCCTCCCATTAGTCTTTAATTATTGCACAAGAAAATAAAGACCATGCTCTCAAAAGGTGCAATTGATGAAGTTCCACTTCTAAAAGGGGGTCAGGGTTTCTATTCCTGTTTTGTCTTTACAATAAAGAAATCAGAGAGTTGAGACCAATTCTGGATCTCAGGAGCCTCAACAAGTACCTGAAGAAATAAACGTTCAGGATGGTAACTTTAGCTGAGATCTTGCGTTGACTCAACAAAGGAGACTTCGACCTAACTCGATCTAGAAGACTCCTACTTCCCCATCCATCTTATTGCCGAAAGGTCCTCAGGTTTACGATGGCTGGTATCCACTAACAATTCAAGGTTCCTCCTTTCAGCCTCAAGTCTGCACCCAGAATATTTGCAAAATGTCTCGCATCAGTGGCCGCCGCGCTACGTTCTCGAAGTCACCAAGTGTTTCCCAACTGGGACGATTGGCTTCTGAAGGCACCAACATCATATAAACCAGCCAGAACAACTGGTGCATGTCTCCAGCTATTAAACAGACTAAACTGACAGTGAAAATCAAAAAGTCTTCCTTTCTTCCCAGTCTAATAGCTCCATTTCTGGTAGTCCGGTTGGACATGATCCATTGCGAGGCATTCCTATCGGACGAGTGAAAGGCACGTCTACAGCAGCTTGATATGAGTATCTCAAGAAGTAAATCCATTTCAGTGAGAGGGTACAAGTTGCTCCTAGGGATGTAGTTCTCAGCAATCAACCTAGTATCTTTAGCCAGGCTCAAAATGTAAAGGTAAATGTAAATGTACAGGAATTTATATAGCGCAAATCACCACTGGTTTCTAAGCGCTTGCTTAGGGAACCCGTCCTAGTATTCCCCTGCGAGATACCCCCGGCAGGGTATCCGCAAGGTGAAAGCCAGGCATCCCGCTGCGAGGGGCCGTTGTGGAGATTAAGCAAGCTATTGCCCAGAGTCACAGAGTGTGAACCCATGAATGGAGTAGGCACCGGAGCAAGAATTGTCGAGTCCATGGACATTTTAGGACTCAAGACCCACCGAGCCGGGAATTAAACCCTGGTCCCAGGCTGACCTCTGCTTCCAGGTCTGCCTGCTCTAACCAGTGAGCCACACTTCTCCAAATGAGACCTCTGCAAGAAAAGCTTCAGAAACAGTGGCTACAAACTTCGCTATTCTACAAACTTCGCTATTCTTCGAAGACTGCATTCTTATATCCCCGACAATGAAAGCGGCAGTGCGATGGTGGTATTACAGTCCACATCTCTCTAAGGGTCTCACTTTCTTACAAGAAATATCAGACTACACACTGACAACGGATTCCTCCATGGAAGGCTAGGGAGGCCATTTATAGGATCTCCAAATCCAGAGCAAATGGTCCAATTCTAAAAGCAATGTCAAATCAACTGCCTGGAGCTGAAGGCTATATTCCTCTCCTTACAGGCCTTTCTACCAAGAAAAGCATGTGCCTCAGTATTGGTCCGTACAGACAATACGACCAGTACGCTCTACATAAACAAATGGGGAGAAACCAAATCTGACACTATCTCTGGAAGCGCAAAATTTATGGAGTTGGGCAACACAGCATGGGTTTTCTCTCCAGGTCGAGCACGTTCCAGGCCTTCAGAACATGCTAGCAGACGCTCTCAGCAGAGCTACATAGAATTGTCATGAATGGAAACTCAACGAATTCTGAGTTTTTGCACTATGGGGAAAGCCTGCGCAGACCTGTTTGCAACAGACAACACCAAATGCGATCCTATGCCTGCAGGTTCTTCTTCAGGGGTCTCAGGGCAATGACCTTTTGATGCGATAATCAGGGATATATACCTACGCCTTTTCCCCCATCCCATTGATTCCCAGAGTGCTGACCAAATTGTAGTTGGAGAGATGTTGCCTTCTCTCATTGCACCCTGGTGGCCCAGACAACATTGGTTCCCAGGACTACTTCATCTTTCAGAAGCCAGACCCATACGTCTGCTGATGTCCCCTTCATTTCTTACCAGGGACAACGGACACATGTGCCATCCGAATCCAGAGTCTCTACACTTGCCTGCCTGGCTCTTGAGTTTCTGGAATTTAGGAGCACAACTATTCTACCGGAATGTAGAGACATCCTCTCGAAACCTAGAGCGGGAAGTACCAATAAAACGTAAAAGATGAAATGGAAAAGATTCTGTTTTTGGTGCCAACGAAATGCCCTGCATCCATTTGAAGTATCCCACATCACATTTTACCATATCTCCTTTCCTTTGCAAAATCTGTTTAGCTTTCCCCTCAGTTAACGTGCATCTGGCTTCCAACTCTCACTATAGAAGAGCTACCAGCGCCACTTCTCTTTGTGCCTCAAGTCTGTTCAAATAATTTATGGATAGGATGTTCCATACTTTTCCTGTAGTTTAAGCCCCTCTGCCGGAATGGAACCTCAATGTGGTTCTTGCACAACTCATGAGAATACCATTTGAACCCTTTTATAAAGCTGCATTGAAATTCCTAACATGGAATGTCACTGTTCTGCTGGCCCTTACCTCAGCCAGAAGGGTAAGCAAAATCCAAGCGTTCACCATTAGAAAATCCTTTTTAATATTTAAAGAAGACACTTTGATTCTAAGGGCTAAACCTACATTCATTCCTAAAGTGCATTCACAATTCCACCTCAATGAGCTGGTCATACTCCGGTCCTTCTCTCCACAACCATCAATGCCTGCAGAGCAAACACTACATACTCTGGATGTCAAACGTTGCCTTAAGTTCTGCCTTAAGAGAATGAAGGACATTTGGAAAACTGATCAATTGTTAGTTGCCTATGGCCAAGGCAGCGAAGGGACTGCAATAAGAAAATCCACTATCGCAAGATGAATATCGGCTGCGATACAGTTCTGTCCTATCAAAGCAAACAAACCTTTGGAAAAGACAGCAAAAGCTCACTCCACCAGAGCAGTTGCCACATCAGCTGCCCTCTTTGTAGGAAGTACTTTAGAAAAGATCTGTCATGCTACAACCTGGAGGACCACTCACACCTTCAAGCAGCACTACTCCTTGGAGTCTGCACAGAATGCAGATGAAGTAGTTGGCCAGGTGGTACTTTGCGATCTCTGCCATTAAAGTAAGCCTCATTCTAATTTTTAGAAAGAGTCTTGGGTTTTTATGGTGATTTCATATACTTACATGTTGTTAATGATGTGAAACATCACAAGGTAAAGTGTATTACAAGTTATGCTTTTTTCCCCCCTTGCTATTGTTTGAATATGAAAATGTGCATAGCTGATAGAGACTCCTAGCCGCAGATTCCTTAACGTAGAATTATCCCCAGGCGTGAGACTAGATCCGGAAAACTTTTTGCCACAGCATCCCTGCGTGTGCGCCAGGGGGATGGCATCGGCAACTCCGCCCAGGCGTCGTCCGCGTACGTGACGTCAGCGAGGTCACTTAGGTCCCACCCCGGTGTGCCTAAGTCAGTTCTTTCCTTTTCTGCGTGCAAAACGTATCCGGTTCGTGCTCTGGCCTGTTTAGGCCTTTCCCTTGGCCATTGTGTATGTTTGTGGGAACAGTGTGCGGATGCCTTCGGGCTTTGAGACGCCTTATATATGTGACGGACCCTCGCCTCATTTGCATATGGTGTTTGGGGGAAGATCACTGCTCCACTGATTGCAAGGCATGCCAACAGTTGAAGCCGAAGTCGCGGCAGGAGCGCCGGATGAAACTTATCTCAGCTCCCCTGTCCAGATCGGCTTCGTCACCTCGATCAGCTTCATTGGAAGGTTTTCGAACCATCGTTGTCATCGTTCTTATCCCTCTCCTGTGCTCCCCTGTCGGTAAGTGTCAGTTTTTCCCCGAGGACTGGTTTCTGGCCTGTTGGGGGCGTGGGCTGTCTGTGGGTGATCCGGCCCCTCATATCGTCTCCCTATCCACTGTTTCCCGGTGAGGGTTCATCGAGAGCCCAGATGGAGACATATGCGGTGGCTTTGCAGGCCTCGCTGGCTTCTCCTCCTCCTCCTCCTCCTCCTACCCCTCCTGGGACGTCGACGGATCCCTTAAGTTGTGCGGGGCCCTCCACGGTGTCGCCGGTGGCTCCGGCCTTGGCGCCGACTGGCTCGGCTACAGGCTTGGAGGATGTGGTGCTGTTGGGGTGTGCCCTTCAGGGTCCCTCCTTCAAACCACAGCGCCTCTGCCTCACTGCAAAATCCCGTGGGAGTCCCTGTGGTGTTGCAGGTGGTCGCCGGGGATCGGGTGGCATCCCTGAGCCCCTCTCGGCCCTCTGGACAGGTGGCGACCTTGTCTGAGGCTGAGGTGATTCCGCTACGACGCCGGCAGCTGCTGGCCCTGGCGGAGGCGGAGCCACAGCGGTCGGCGGACCCCCCTCGCCCAGTCATGGGTTGAGGCTTGCTGGGGACCCCTCGTCCCCCTTTGGGCCCCTCTCGTCCCTCCGCGCAGGCGGCTGCCTCATCGGTGGTCGAGTCAGCGTCGTTCTGGCGCCGTCCCTTAGCCACCTCGGCTCCGGCCCAGCCCCAGTCCCCTGAGCTGTGTGGTGTGGAGGAAGCCTGAACGGCGTCTCCTTTGGCACCGGACTATGATAACGTCTTGCCTCGGGTTGCGGACTCTACGGTGCCGGGCAGGCGTCGGGTCGCGGACTCTTCTTCGGATGCCTCCTCTTCCCCGAATGTTGGGCGCCTGCTGGTGTCGTCTTCGCCGGAGACGGGCCGCCGCATCATGGCTTTTTTCCCCGACGTCATCTAATGACTGCTCCTCAGCGGTGACGAGACCGCTGTTTTCACCGCAGGAGCCACAGGTCCCCAACTCCTCGGTCCCTCTTGCTCCTTTCCCGGACCTGGCCTTTGCCCACTCCGGTTGGCTTCAAGGACGGACGCCGTAGTTTGCAGCCGTTGGCCACCGTGGGGCCCTACGGGCCACACGGCTGTGGGTATTTTGCGCATGGGAGATCTGGCTGCCCATTTCCCCGCCGATCATCTTCTGGAAGTTCTCCACCAGGACTCTGGTGGGAGAGCGCTGCTGCTTCCCTTTGAGGGTTTGCTCCATTCTTCCCTGATGGGGACTTGGGGGCCCCCGGTGCCCCAACAGCTTCTGCACCTGCACCTTCCAGCACCGCGTGACCCGGTGTGTTTTTCCCTCCACCCCTCTGCCTCAGGCCCCCTTTTGCGGACTGCCTTTACCCCACTTGCCGCCTCTGTTGTCTCCACCATCACGGGAGGCCCGCTGGTTAGACTCTTGGGGGTGCAATATGTTCGCTTCCACCATTGTGGCTCTATGTATCCTTAACACTTTGTGTGTTGGCTAGGGCCACCTCTTGTTTATGGTACTCTGCTGAGTCCCTGGGATCCGCCACTTCACAGGAGGATGCTAGGGTTGATTTGCGGCACCATGCGCTGGATGGCCTGGAGCTGGCGGCGTTTATTTTTTGCTCCGCTCTAGACATCTCTGAGGTGCTTGGTCGTGCAAAGGCTTCTTCGGTTTCCCTTCGCCGCCATGCTTGGCTTTGGGACAGTGTGTTCCCGGAAAATGTTCGGGAACGGCTGGTTGATCTTCCCTCCGATGGCACTCTTTTTGTTCCATGCCCCGGCAGACTTGGCCATCCGGAGGTTCTTGGCAGTACTTCGGCCTCCTCCTTCTACTCCCCCTCAGTGACCTGTGAGTTGATCTGGTTCTTGGAGATGCTCCTCCTTTTGGGCGGGTTGCCCTAGTTGTTGTTCTGTGTGCTTCGTGGCCACTCGAGTCTTACTTGTTGAGTCTGTGGTTCTGTTGGCTGCTGGACGGCCCTTCTTGACAGTGTGTTTTTGCTTTGGGTTATCCGAACCAGGTTGGCCCTGAGATTAGGCCTTCAGTTTTTGCTCTTTGGCTGCTTGACAAGCCTTCTGCAGGTTTTTTTTCCCTGCGGCCCTTTCTGTTTTCCTCTGCTGCGGAATTTTCCTCCTAAGAGGGTTCCCATGTCTTGGGACGTAACTTACCCTATGTGGGGTAGTGGGAGCTGTTCTATAGCTTGTTCTGTGCTGGGGAGTTGTGGTCGCTTTCAGGCCTCTGCTCTCCATGGCGTTTATGTACGTTGCAGGTGCAATCCCTTTTTGCTGTATTGGAATGCCTTGGTGGTGAACCGGGGTGTCCTTCTCCGGGGTCGCTGCGCTGTTCGCCAGGTCTGACCTGCTGTGTGGCGTCGTGGCTATGGTCCTGCTTCTATTGGGTCGTATGTGTGGACCCCTCGCTGAGGTTTGTCCGGGCTCTTCTTCGCCTTCATGTTCTCTGTCCTGGGGGATGGGATGGTTTTGTGTTCCTCCATCTTTCAGGCGCAGCCTGCCCGGTCTTCTTAGGGGCCCGAGCTACTCATCCTGTCCCAACTGCTTTATTGCTGTCGGCGCTGTTGTGTCTGGTCTATTGACTTTGGCTGTGGTGGGCTTAGCTGCCCTCTGCGCGGGGCATGTTCCCGGTGGGGGAGCTTGCCGTCTTTTCCCTCATGTCCTTGGGCACTCTAGGTTGTTCTTCTTCCTCTTCCTTGCCCTGGCATTGAATGGAGGTTCTGTTGCCTTGTAGAGGCGTGGGGTCTTCGGCCTCCCCTGGTCTTGTCCTTGTTTCCTCTGTTGCGTGTGAACGGGCTTCCTCTTTACTTTTCTTCTTCCCACACTCCTCTTGGGGTGGGTGGTGTTCTGCTCCTCGCCCTGTCCGTTGGACTAGTCCCCTGTCGGAACCTCTTATGTCCAGGCTGATGGGGTTCTTTCGCAGACCCTCCTTCCATATGGGTATGGCTAGGGTATCCATTCTACGTTAAGGAATCTGCGGCGGCTAGTAGTCTCTTATCAGATGTACAAGTTACATACCTTCAGTAACAATGTATCTGGTAGAGCCGATTCTAGCTGCAGATTGCTTCACGGCCTGCCCTTCCTCCCAAATCTGCGAGTTCCTTTGGCTTGGTCTTCTGCACTCGCCTCCTGGTGGGGGGCTATGTCGTCTGTGAGTGCATTCTTTCGTTCTTTTTGACAGAATGATTTGTCTGGTTTCTTGTTCCTTCCTCCTCTTTGGCACTTTGGAGGATGGGTTCATAGGTACTCCTGTGTCCCTTTGCTCTGGTTGCTCCAGGATTGGGGCTTGCCTTTCCTCTCAACCCGCCCCTCCCTCCCTCCCTCCCTCTTTTGTTGCTAAGGGTTCTGGCCCCTCTGCTAACCTCTGGGTTGCGGCCATCTGGCTGTGCCCTTGCCCTTTGTTGCTTTGGAGGGTTGTCGCACTCTGTGCTGGGGTTGCCGTTCCTGTTTGTCTTGGAACTGGTTCCCGTTCGTTGTTATTGGTTGGGGTTGTAGTCCTGCTACATGTTGTCATGACATTTTGCATATGTTCCTTGTCTCTGGGGGAGGGGGGCTGTCTACATACTAGCAGGGTGTCTGCTCAGGGCTGTGCTTTGTCCTTTCTTCTTTTCCCTGCCTTTGGGTACTGCGGCCATCTGGCTGTGCCCTTGCCCTTTGTTGCTTTGGAGGGTTGTCGCACTCTGTGCTGGGGTTGCCGTTCCTGTTTGTCTTGGAACTGGTTCCCGTTCGTTGTTATTGGTTGGGGTTGTAGTCCTGCTACATGTTGTCATGACATTTTGCATATGTTCCTTGTCTCTGGGGGAGGGGGGCTGTCTACATACTAGCAGGGTGTCTGCTCAGGGCTGTGCTCTGTCCTTTCTTCTTTTCCCTGCCTTTGGGTACTGCAGTGTTGACACTGCTCCTTATGGTGTTCGTCACCATCCCCTTTTCCAATTTTTCTGCTCTTTCGCACACTGTTCCCGTACTCCCACTGTTTGTCTGATGGCTCTGCATTGTGGCGCGGATAAGTTCTCCGAAGAAAACTGACGTAGGCGCGCCGGGATGGGACATATGTGACCTCGCTGACGTCATGTACGCTGCCGACGCCTGGGCGGAGTCGCTTTATGCCGTCTCCTCCGCGCGCAGGGATGCTGTGGCAAAAAGTTTTCCGGATCCAGTCTCACGCCTGGGGATAATTCTACGTTAAGGAATCTGCGGCTAGAATAGTCTCTACCAGATACATCGTTACCGAAGGTAATTAACTAGTACATATAAGTAATAACTTGAGTATTTCTCTTATGATTATGTTCAGTGCATTTTTTTTTCTTCCGACCCCTTTTATCCCCACCCCCAAATTTGTTTTTTAAACGGGTTACATCGGTATGGCCTTTAAATGGCTTCTGGTATGACCGCAAACTTTTGGAGTTCACTATGTTTAAAAAAAAAAAAAAAGTCACCCATCATCCTCAACAGAAAATATATTATTGGAGGCAACTGCTTGCTACTCTGATTCAAGCATGTAAATATATGAAAGAAACCTCAATACTGGATAAGAAAATAAGTTACTTACCTGTAGCTACGGTTAGCCAGTAATGGTGTCTTTCACAGATTCACATGCACCCACCCTCCTCCCTGTTGAGGCTGTTTCCTTGTTATTTACCAAATCTGAAAGAAAAAGGTTAGTGTTATATTAGTAACCTTTGAATATCCCCACCCACCCCCGAGAGCCTGGTTATCCAGGCCTCGAACACCCAGACTGCATTCCCGACTGCACCACCTGATCGGGAATCCAAAAGGTAAGAGCAGTTTGGTAAGAAGCTGTTCTCCTCACTTAGTTTGGGGTTGCGGTCGGTCAACACCGCTTGCCTTTTGGGCCGTTATACCCACTCTCTGTGGGACACGATCGCGGTCGTGCTGCCAGCTTGCCCAGTGGAGGTCAGGGTCAAAGTCGCTCAAGCCCTTGCGGAAGGGCGGGATGCTGCACGGTACTCTATCCGATGTGGGCTGGTACGACGGATTCGCTGGGCAGGGCGATTTCCACGACGGTGGCGGTTCGCCGCCATGCCTGGCTGAGGTCTGCCAACTTTTCGGCTGATGTCCAGAATTCCCTCATGGGCATGCCGTTTGATGGCCGTCGCCTTTTTGGCGACTAGGCAGACAGTGCGCTTGAGCGTTTCAAGGACTCCGGGGCTACGGCCAAGTCTTTGGGCCTGTCGGGCCAGCGCCAGCAAACTTCTGCCTTTCGCTCCTTTCATGGCCAAGGAAGGAGCACACCCTGCCAGCCACGGGCCTCAGACTAACATCAAGCGCGGCAGCGGGCGTGGTAACCGCCGTGGTGGTGCCAGGGGACAGCAGCGATGCCAGTCGACCTCCACCCCCGCAGCATCCGCCTCAAAGTCTTCCTAGTCCGAGCTTTCGGGCCCATTCAACGCCTTTGGGGGGCAGGGTTCGCCATCACCTCCTCCACTGGTGTTCCATCACATCGGACAGGTGGGTGCTACAAATCGTCCGAAGGGGCTACTCCCTCCCCTTCGAGGCAACCCCTCCACCCATGCCACAGCAGTACCACCGCGTGTCGGGGGATCACTTGCAACTTCTGCAAGAGGAAGTTACGACCCTCTTGGCCAAGGGGCCCATTGAGGGCGTTCCTGGGCCAAAAGGTGGGTGTGGTTGTCACTCCCACTACTTTCTGGTTCCCAAGAAGGGCAAAGGGGCCCTACGCCCTATCTTGGACCTGCGGAACGTCAACAGCTTCCTCCGGAAGGAGAAGTTCAAGATGCTGACTTTGGCTCAGGTCTTAGCTGACCTAGACCCAGAAGACTGGATGGTAGCGTTGGACTTGCAGGATGCATATTTTCACATCCCCATCCTGCCGGCCCTCCGGTGTTACCTGCGGTTCACGGTAGGCCAGGAGCACTTTCAGTTTACCGTGCTCCCCTTCGGCCTTACCAGCGCCCCTCGGGTGTTCATGAAAGTGATGGCGGTGGTCGCAGCTCATCTGCGCAGATTAGGGGTTTCAGTCTTCCCCTATCTCGACGACTTGTTGTTGAAGGCGGGCTCGCCCCAGACAGTCGTCTGCCTACTCCAGACTACGGCTGACCTCTTGCACCTGCTGGGGTTTTCCATCAATGTGCCGAAGTCACACCTGTGTCCCTCTCAGAAGCTCCTCTTCATTGAAGCGGTTCGGGTTTATCCTCCCGAACAGCGGGTTCGGGATATTCAGGCTTTGATTCTGATCTTCCGGCCTTTATCCCGAGTCTCGGTCAGGTTGATGCTGGGGCTTCTGGGACTGATCGCCTCCTGCATCCTTCTGGTGCATCACGTCAGGTGGTGGATGCGGGCTCTGCATTCGGACCTGAAGTTTCAGTGGGCCCAGCATCAGGGCAGCCTGTCCGACCACGTCCTGATCTCGGAGGGCACTGCAAGACAGTTGCAGTGGTGGCTCACGGACCACGATTGGGTCAACGGCAGATCCCTCTCCCTACCCAAACCGGAGCACGTTGTAGTGACTGATAAATCCCTCCTTGGCTGGGGGGGCCACATGGAAGAGGCAAAGATCAGAGGTCTCTGGTCTCCGGCGGAGTCCCGGCTCCATATCAACCTTTTGGAGCTGCGGGCGATCCGACTTGCACTGAAAGCATTCCTTCCCTCTGTCCAGGGAAGTGTAGTGCAGGTGTTCACGGACAACACCACCGCCATGTGGTACTGCAACAAACAGGGCGGGGTGGGGTCGTGTACCCTTTGTCAGGAGGCTCTGCGCCTCTGGCAATGGCTGGAACACAAGAGCGTCACCCTGGTGGTTCACCACCTAGCAGGTTCCCTGAATGCTAGGGCGGACAAACTCAGCTGCCGGTGCATGATGGATCACAAATGGCATCTGAACTCTGACGTGGCGCAAGGCCTCTTTCAGCGATGGGGAGAGCCTTGGTTAGATCTATTCGCCACAGAAGAGAACGCGCAATGTCATCAGTTCTGTATGTTGGAATTTCCAAGGCGGCACTCGCTCGGTGACGCTTTTCGTCGCGAGTGGGGTTGCGGTCTATTGTACGCCTTTCCGCCTGTACCACTTCTGCCCAGAGTGCTGAAGAAGATCAGGCGCGACCGGGCCCAAGTCATCCTTGTGGCTCCGGACTGGGCACGAAGATACTGGTATCCCGAGCTACTCAGCATGTCAGTCGATCCCCCGATTCATCTGCCTCTTCAGGAGGACTTTCTGTCGCAGCAGCAGGGGACAGTCCTCCACCTCCATGCGTGGAGATTGAGCAGCAACAGTTGAGGCCATTTGACTTGCCTCCTAAAGTCTGTGATGTGATTCTGGCAGCCAGGCGTCCCTCCACAAAATCGGTATACTCCTGCAGGTGGAACAAATTTGTTGCATGGTGCACAGCAAAGGCTGTAGATACCCTTTCTGCCCCTCTTTCAGAGGTTCTCTTCTTTCTTCTTTCTCTTGCCCAGCAGGTCTCTGCTCTGGGCACTATAAAGGGCTACCTCTCTGCCATTTTAGCCTTTTTAAGGCTACCTGATCAGCCTTTTCTTTTCAAGTCCCCTGTTGTAAATAGATTCTTGCAGGGCATCACTCACATGTGTTCGAGGCATATGGGCTGCAGATGGTACATTTATGAATAGATCGCCATCTGGCATTGGGCTCGGATGATTGCACTTGTTTTTCTCTTGGAAGTAGTCTTTTGTCGTCACGAGACTGATGACGCCTCCTTTGGTTGCTAGTGCGCATGGGCATCGGCTCCATCCTTAGATGGTTTTTTCCGCCATCGGGTTCGGATGAGGATCGAAGCACTCCGGATCGACTTCGGGAAAAAAGTGATGTTTCAGCGCGTATTACCTTTGCAATTTGACGGTATTGTTATCGAACGCGAGTTCACTTCCATCTCGACGCGTTTCGACGTCCACAACAAAAGTTACAACTTTTACGTCGACGAGACCGGGAAGCCTATCTCGACTTAGTCCATCCCGGAGTCCATGGAAAGGACTCAATTCAAAAGATGTCCAACGTGTGGTGCTAAGTTCCCACACAAGGGCCTACACGAGGTGTGCAATCTCTGCCTATCACCTGAACACGAATCCAGGGACTGTGAAGCCTGCGCAGCATTCTCCTCCAAGTCGACGATTAGAAACCGTCAAGCCCGAAGACACGAAGTGTCGAATGCAGTCACATGCAATCCCGGAGCTGTTCGAGGCCCATCACCCCGAAGAAGAAGGAGATGAGGAGGAGTCTGAGTCGGAAGTGGACGAGTCTGATGTCGAAGAAATCGACGATCATCAAACCGTGAGTGACGACGTCCCCTTACCGAAAAACCAACCCCATTTGTTGTCGACCCCGCCTTTGAACCCGGTCAGACTACCGAAAAAAGTTTCCGACGCCCCTCCTTAGAGCCCGGCAACGAAACCGAAGCACTCGGCCTCCCACCATGTCGGATCCGAGAAGCGGTCGACATCGACATCGAAGCTCCATGCAAAGCAAGGCTCGCAGTCAAAACATTCCATGTCGAAACTGAAACATGCTTTGACGCCGAAGACTTACTCCACACCGAAAAAATCAGAATTGAGCAAATTCTCGATACCGAAAACACAAAACACTGACGGTCAGAAGCGAAGGCACTTTTCGGAACCAAAAATTTCGGTAGCGACACAGAAGCATCAGACAGATCCAAAACAAAAGACTTTGTTTATCGATCCGCAAACTGGCAAAGTGGTGACAAAACTACCTAAAAAGAGGGAGAATGAACAGTTGGACGACAAAGCTCTACCTCCTAAAAAGAGAACAATGGGGACAAATACAACTCCTCCCCTTTCTCCTCAACCTACAGACACACCATCTTCTCCTCTTCCTCACACTATGCCAGCTATTCCTCCACCTTCTACACCAAGACCATCTACATCTCAAACAGATGTAGAAAGTGATACGGGGAGGGAGAACTTCATGGGGATGACGACACTGCCCCAGATGAAGCAGACCCATGGGAGGATTATAACGCAGGGTCAGATAATGATAACGACCCCGAACTATATCCCTCAAAACCCTCACCACCTGATGATAATACAGGTTTTGCGCAGTTAATTAATAGGGCAGCAAAATACCACAAGGTAGACTTACACAAGGAACCTCAAATAGAGGATTTCCTTTTAGAAACACTACCTGCTGCACAAAGAACATTAGGAACACTACCAATGCTTAAGGGTCTTCTCAATCACACATCTGACATATTCAAAGACCCTGTAAGGGCTAGGGTATTAAATCCAAGAATTGATAAAAAATATAAGGCAGCCCCAAAGGACCCAATATTTATCAAAGGACAGGCACCTCTGGACTCGCTAGTAGTCACAAACGCTCGTAAGAGAGCAAGCTCATTAACTACAAGAGAAGCTCCTCCTCCTGACAAGGAGTCCAAATTAATAGATGCGTCTGGCAAGAGAGTAGCATCCCAAGCGGCAAACAGCTGGCGCATAGCTAGTACACAAGCGCTACTTGCACGCTATGATAGAGCTCATTATGATGAGTTAGAAAAACTCATTACACATCTCCCTAAAGAACATCAAAAAAGGGCAGATCAGTTCATACAAGAAGGGAAGATAATAACTAACACTTCCATTAAATGCGCCTTAGACGCAGCAAACACTGCAGCAAGATCCATCAACACCAGTATCATGTTAAGAAGACCTGCATGGCTCAGGGTCTCAGGGTTCAAACAAGAAGTACAAACATCCTTATTGAACCAGCCTTTTGATGAAAAAACACTTTTTGGCTCACGTACAGACGAGACGTTAGAAAAAATGAAAAAAGACACAAACGGCTAAATCAATGGGAGCATTGCAACAGCCAACTCAAAGGGGTTCCTTTCGTAGGTCCACCTATAGAGGCGGGTCAAAGAATACAGGCACAAGCCAGCAATCTACATCTTTTACACCAACATCACCCAGAGGTAATTCAAGAGGCAGTTACAGAGGTAACAACAACAAGGGTAGAGGTCGTGGAAATAACAACAACCGCAACTCCCCAACCCCAAAACAGTGACTTTATACAACCCCCCCAAACCATATAACACCGGATGGGGGACGTCTATCACAGTTCCTACCTGTCTGGGAAAACATCACATCAGACAGGTGGGTGAGACAAATTATCCAACATGGTTATTACCTAGAACTCACAGCTACCCCACCAAACATCCCCCCCCAAACAGCGTCCAATGAGTCAAGATCATCTAACATTGTTAAAACAGGAAGTACTATCACTGCTACAAAAGCATGCTATAGAGAAGGTTCCACAACATCAATAAGGAACAGGGGTATACTCTCTATACTTCCTAATTCCCAAAAAAGACGGGTCTCTAAGGCCAATACTAGACCTCCGACCTCTCAATGCATACATACATTCAGAACATTTCCACATGGTCACGCTCCAACAAGTACTTCCTTTACTGAAGAAAGGGGACTTTCTTTCTACACTGGATCTAAAAGACGCTTACTTTCACATCCCAATTCACAAAGCCCTCAGGAAATACCTCTGGTTTGTTGTGGAAGGACAACATTATCAGTTCAAAGTCCTTCCGTTTGGGGTCACAACAGCACCAAGGGTGTTCACAAAATGCCTAGCAGTGGTTGCAGCACACCTAAGAAGACAACAAATACATGTCTTCTCTTACTTGGACGATTGGCTAATAAAAGCCAAATCACAAGAAAAATGTCTTCAAAACACACAAAAGACCATTCAGTTGCTGCACCAACTAGGGTTTACGGTGAACTACACAAAATCCCACGTGCAACCAAACAAAATTCAACAATATCTAGGGGCTACTATAGACACAGAAAAAGCCAAAGTATACCCCAATCCAATCAGGATACAAACAATGCTCGAGTGTTCATGCAGCTATTAGGGATGATGTCCTCTTGCATACTGCTAATACCATATGCCAGACTACAAATGCGTCCGCTGCAGGAATGTCTAGCAACACAGTGGAATCAGGCTCAAGGTCAGATTACAGATCTGGTGTTGGTAGACGACCGCACACATCGCTCTCTGAAGTGGTGGAACACAACAAACATTTCCAAGGGGCGGTCGTTCCTAGAAACGATTCCACAAGTCATGCTAACAGCGGATGCATAGCTCGCCGGATGGGGAGCGCATATGGACAAATATACAGTTCAGAGAAGATGGAGTGTACAGCAAAAAAGACTGCACATCAATTATCTAGAACTACTAGCAGTGTTTCTAGCTTTAAAAGCTTTTCAAATGCAGATTCTCAACAAAGCAGTCCTGATCAGAACAGACAACATGACAGCAATGTATTATATTCAAAAACAGGGGGGGACACACTCTCTCCAACTCTCTCCAACTATCCAAACTAGCGCAGGACATTTGGAAATGGGCCATTCCTCAAAAGATCTATCTGTTAGCCGAACACCTACGAAGAGTTCAAAATCAGATAGCAGACATCTTAAGCAGAGAGTCAGAACAAATACACGAATGGGAACTGCACGACCAAATACTGCAGCCATTCTTCCAAAGATGGGGACAACCAGAGATAGATCTCTTTGCCACTCATCAGAACGCAAAATGCCAAAGCTTCGCATCCAGGTACCCACACCACCTGTCGCAGGGCAATGCGTTATGGATAAATTGGTCCAACAAATTTGCATACGCTTTTCCCCCTCTCCCACTAATTCCATTAGTGGTTCGAAAACTGCAACAACCTTCAATGACAATGATACTAGTAGCACCCACGGGGGCACGACAGCCGTGGTTCACCACGCTACTGCAACTCTCACAGGTGCCACATCAAAAGTTACAAACATTACCCATGCACCTTACACAGAACCATGGAGAAATAATGCACCCAGATCCCAAACAATTGAACCTAGCGATCTGGCTCCTGAGGTCATAGAATTTGGATACTTAAATTTACCTCCAGACTGTATGGAAATCATTAAGCAAGCAAGACGTTCTACCACCAGAGCAAGCTATGCAGCAAAGTGGAAAAGGTTTGCTGTATACTGTAACTGTAACAACCTCAATCCTCTGGACGCATCCACTAAAGAGATTATTTTCTATTTACTACACTTACAGCAATGTAACCTTGCTTACACCTCTATTAGAGTACATCTTGCAGCTATAGCAGCGTACCTGCAAAACAGGCAACATCTATCCCTGTTTAAAGTGCCAGCAATAAAAGCTTTCATGGAAGGCCTCAAAAGAGTAATTCCACCAAGACTACCGCCTACCCCGGTCTGGAATCTCAATATAGTACTTACCAGACTAATGGGACCGCCTTTAGAACATATGCATAGGTGTGAAATACAATTCCTTACATGGAAGGTAGCCTTTCTTATAGCCATTACTTCACTCAGAAGAGTAAGTGAAATACAGGCATTCACAATACAAGAACCATTCCTACAGTTACACCAAAATAAAGTGGTTCTTAGAACAAACCCAAAATTCTTGCCTAAAGTAATTTAAGCATTCCACATCAATCAACCAGTTGAACTACCAGTCTTCTTTCCAAAACCACAGAGGGTAGATGTCAGATGGGCAATATTGTACTACATAGAAAGAACACAAACTTTCAGAAAAACCAAACAACTATTTGTAGCGTTTTCTCCAACACTTCAGGGCAATCCTATCTCTAAAGCAGGCATTTCCAGGTGGATTGTAAAATGTATACAAATATGTTACATAAAAGCAAAAAGGACATTAACTGTTCCTCCTAGAGCTCACTCTACACGTAACCTAGGGGCATCTATGGCATTCTTAGGAAACATTTCTCTAGATGACATATGCAAAGCAGCAACCTGGGTTACACCGCATACCTTCACAAAACACTACTGTGTAGATGTGCAGGCAACACAACAGGCTAGAGTGGGCCAAGCTGTACTAAAGACTTTATTTCAAACTGTTGCAACAGACACTGGTGACCACCGCTAGGGAGGTAACTGCTGTATAGTCTATTCATAAATGTACCATCGCAGCCCATATGCCTCAAACGGAATATGCTACTTACCAGTATGCATGTGTTCTTGGCATAGAGGGCTGCAGAGTGGTACATGCCCTCCCAGCCTCCCCGGAAACCTGTGTCTGTTCGAACACCTATCTTATTTAGATACACTTACATGGGCATTTCTCTCTGCATTCTATCATACTACTCCATCTAACCCTACTATGGCAAAACAATCTAAGGATGGAGCCGATGCCCATGCGCACTAGCAACCAAAGGAGGAGTCATCAGTCTCGTGACGACAAAAGACTTCTCCAAGAGAAAAACAAGTGCAATAATCCGAGCCCAACACCAGATGGCGATCTATTCATAAATGTACCACTCTGCAGCCCTCTATGCCAAGAACAGATGCATACTGGTAAGTAGCATATTCCTTCCTCCTGTTCCTTTCGTGATGCCTCAGTGGAACTTGAACCTTGTTCTTACTTATTTGATGTGCGCTCCTTTCGAGCCACTTCACAATTGCCCTCTAAATCTTCTCACTCTTAAGACTGCCTTCCTGGTTGCCATCACCTCTGCCAGGAGAGTGAGTGAGCTCCAGGCTCTTTCTTCCAAACCTCCTTTCCTTTCTGTCCATCCGGACAAAGTTGTCTTGAGAACGCGTCCCTCTTTCCTGCCCAAGGTAGTCACAGCCTTCCACATCGGGCAGTCCATCACCTTGCCCACCTTCTTTCCGCCTCCGCTTCCCTCGAAAGTGGAAGAGAGGCTTCAGTCTGGACCCAAAACGTGTGCTCTCATTCTATCTGGACCGCACACGCCAGTTCTGGGTGGACGGACAGCTCTTTGTTGATTACGTGGGCGCTAAGAAGGGACGGGTGGTGCACAAACTGACCATCTCTCGGTGGGTCAATCAATCAATCACAGCATTTATATAGCGCGCTACTCACCCGGAGGGTCTCAAGGCGCTTTGGGAGGGGGGTCCGCTACTGCTCGAACAGCCAGGTCTTGAGCTGCTTCCTGAAGGCGAGGTGGTCTTGGGTCAGGCGGAGGTGGGTCGGGAGGGAGTTCCACGTCTTGGCGGCGAGGTAGGAGAAGGATCTTACTCCTGTGGTGGCTCTTCGGATGCGGGGGACGGCAGCAAAGGCGTGGTTGGTTGACCGAAGCTGGCGTGTGGGAGTGTAGAAGTTGATGCAGCTGTTGAGGTATCTTGGGCCTTGGTTGTGTAGGGCTTTGTGTGCGTGGGTGAGGAGTCGGAACGTGATTCTTTTGTTGACCGGGAGCCAGTGCAGGTCTCTCAGGTGTCCGGAGATGTGGCTGTGTCGGGGGATGTCCAGGATGAGTCTTGCTGAGGCGTTCTGGATTCGCTGGAGTCTATTCCGGAGTCTGGCAGTGGTTCCGGCGTAGAGGGAGTTGCCGTAGTCCAGTTGGCTGGTGACGAGGGCCTGGGTGACCGTCTTCCTGGTCTCGGTGGGGATCCACCGGAAGATCTTGCGTAGCATGCGCAGGATGTTGAAGCATGACGAGGAGATGGCGTTGACTTGTCTGGTCATGGAGAGGGAGGAGTCCAGGATGAAGCCCAGGTTGCGTGCGTGGTCTGTTGGTTTGGGTGCGCTGCCCAGGGCGGGGGGCCACCAGGAGTTGTCCCAGGCGGAGGGCGCAGATCCCAGGATGAGGACTTCCGTCTTGTCTGAGCTCAGTTTCAGGCGGCTGTTCTTCATCCACACGGCTACGTCTTTAATCCCCTCGTGTAGGCTGGCTCTGGCGGTGGCAGGGTCGTTGGTGAGGGAGAGGATCAGCTGGGTGTCGTTGGCGTAAGAGATGATGTTGTGGTTGTGTTGGCGTGCGATGGCCGCAAGGGGGCTCATGTAGACATTGAAGAGGGTGGGGCTGAGCGAGGAGCCTTGGAGAACGCCGCAGATGACTTCGGTGGCTTCTGATCTGGACGGGGGAGGCGGACTCTGAGTCCTTCTGGCGAGGAAGGAGATGATCCATTCTAGTGCCTTCTCTTGGATTCCGACGTTGCTGAGGCGCTGCTCTAGGGTGCGGTGGCAGACCGTGTCGAAAGCCGCGGAAAGGTCCAGGAGGATGAGGGCCGCTGTTTCCCCGTTGTCGAGCAGGGCTCGGATGTCATCAGTGGCAGCGATGAGGGCGGTCTCGGTGCTATGGTTGGCCTGTAAGCCGGACTGCGAGTGGTCGAGGGATCCATTAGTCTCGAGGAAGGCGGCCAGCTGCTTGTTGACGGTCTTCTCGATGACTTTGGCCGGAAACGGGAGGAGCGTGATGGGGCGGTAGTTTTTGAGTTCGGTGGGGTCCGCTGATGGTTTCTTCTGTAAAGCGCTGAGTTCGGCATGCTTCCAGCTCTCCGGGAAGGTCGCTGTGTCGAAGGAGGTGTTGATGATGTCCCGCAGGTGGGGTGCGATGACTGAGTCGGCCTTGTTGAAGACGTGGTGCGGGCAGGGGTCGGTTGGAGATCCGGAGTGGATGGAGTTCATCGTGCGTAGGGTTTCCTCGGTGTTGATCGGGGTCCATGCGCGGAGGGTGGTGGTGTGGGGTGCAGGTGCTGTCGTGGGGTGCGTCGGCTCTGTGCTGAAGCTGTTGTGTATGTCCGCGATCTTGTTGTGGAAGTAGGAGGCGAGGGAGTTGCAGAAGTCTTGTGATGGGGTGATGTCGTTGTTTCCAGCGCTGGGGTTGGAGAGCTCTTTGACGATGTTGAAGAGTTCCTTGCTGTTGTGGGCGTTGTTGTCCAGTCGTTTCCTTGAATGCGGTTTTCTTGGTGGCGTGGATCAGTTGGTGGTGTTTTCGCGTGGCGAGCTTGAGGGTGGTCATGTTGTCTGGTGTTGGGTCTCTGCGCCAGGCTCTCTCGAGGGCTCGGCAATTCCTCTTGGAGCTCTTGAGTTAGTCGGTGAACCATGGTGCTTTCTTACTGCCGGGTTTGCTGGGCGGGGTCCTTTGTGGCGCGAGGTCGTCTGCGCAGTTGCTGATCCACTTCGTGAGGTTGTTGGCGGCCTGGCTGGGGTTTGCTGAGCTGGCGGGGGGGTCCTGGCTCAAGGAAGCGGCGAGCTGGTCGGCTGTGATCTTGTTCCATCTTCTGCGTGCAATCTGTTGCTGGTGGTGGTGTATCGTGTTCTTTCTGTAGCTGAAGTGGACGCAGCTGTGGTCCGTCCAGTGCAGTCCGGTGGCGTGGCTGAAGGAGATGTCCTTGCTGGAGGAGAAGACTGGGTCGAGTGTGTGTCCGGCGTAGTGGGTGGGGGTGGTCACCAGCTGCTTGAGACCGAGGGTGGCGAGGTTGTCCAGCAGGGTGGCGCTGTTGCGGTCGTCGTTGTTCTCCAGGTGGAAGTTGAGGTCCCCGAGGAGGATGTAGTCAGCGGAGGGGAGGGCGTGCGGGCTGATTAAGTCGGCGATGTCTTCGCTGAATTGTGTGCGTGGTCCCGGGGGTCTGTAGATGAGGGTGCCTCTGAGGGTGGTCTTGGGGTCGGTGTGGATCTGGAAGTGCAGGTGTTCGGCGGTTGTGAGGGTGTCGTCCGAGTTGCTCGTGATGCGGATGGTGTTCCTGTGGATGATGGCGATGCCTCCTCCGGTCTGGTTGCCGCGGTCCCTCCGGATGATCTTGTAGCCGTCTGGGATGGCGATGGCGATGTGGGGCGCTGAGGAGGCGTTCATCCAGGTTTCCGTGAGGAAGGCGACGTCTGGTGATGTTGTGTCGAGGAGGTTCCTGAGCTCCACGGCGTGTCTGTGGACGGAGCGTGTGTTGAGCAGGATGCACTTCAGGTGGTTGCTGCTGGTTCTCGGCTTGGTGGGTGCGGGAACGGTGCAGGTCCGGATGCATGAGAACTTGCAGGAGTGGCAGCTGAAGGGTCCGTGGGTGCGCCTCGGGGTGGCTCGGTAGCATCCGGGGATCCCGCCGGTGTTGAGTGCGATGAGTTCGGTGGCGTCGTAGGTAAGTCGGGTTGTCTTGCGTCGGTGGGGGCCAGGGGTCCTGGCACTGGGTGTGGTCCAGGCGCGGACGGGCGCAGACGGGCTTACCTCGTGTTGTGCATCAAGGTATGCTACCCTTTGGCTAAAAAGGAGCCTCCTTTTGGGCTGAGGGCCCATTCCACTCAGGCCACGGCTGCTACTACTGCCCTGGGTCGGGGAGTCCCCTTGCAGGACATCTGTCAGGCAGCTACCTTGGCCTCGCTGCACACGTTCACTAGACACTACTGCCTGGACAGCCAAGTCCGGAGAGATGGCTTTTTCGGCCATTCTGTTCTCCAGGACTTTCTGGTGTGATCATTGGTTCGCAGACCCACCACCGAGGTTGGTATTGCTGGGGTATTTATTCTAAGGTAAGAAATCTAACACTAAAATGTTTCTTTCAGATGCACAAGTTACTTGCCTTCGGTAACGATATATCTGTAAGAAACAGTAGTTAGTGTTAGATTCCTTACCGCCCCACCCATCCTCCCCGTTCTGCAAACCGAAACCTAGGGTTAAGGTTCTTCCCTTTGAGGCCCCTAGTTTCATGGCACCAGTGTCGGTTTTTATCATGGCTCTGCGTTTCTGGCGCGTAAAAGCTGTGTATAAGCACTGACGTCCGCGCGCGAGTGCGGTGTCTAAGTACTCCGACTACGCCATCCTGGCACCAACGATGCCGACAACTGACATGGAGCCGCAGACGACGCCTACCGACGCGCAGGGGTACTGCTATGCAAAACTTTCCGGATCCAGTTTGGCGCCTCTGGATATTCTAAGGTAAGGAATCTAACACTAACTGCTGTTTTTTACAGATATATCGTTACCGAAGGTAAGTAACTTGTGCGAAACTCACTTTCACTTGTGCTTTGAAAATTTGCGGGAAACTGCCTATGCTGGGAAGGTTCTCGAGAGTGCTAGCAGCTGATTGGCTGTATTCAACATTTAGTCCTTTTTTAAAAGGACGTACATAGGCTATGTTATGCATGGCTCAAGGCCATTATAGCCTATGGCAGTGTTTCCCAAATTGTGGTCCGCGGACCCCCAGGGGTCCGTGACACATTCCCAGGGGGCCGCTGGCAGCAGTTTTAAAAGCACTTGAAAGTATCTTGTATAATTAGCAGTTTTCACACAACAATAAAAGTGTCAAGATAACACTAGTGATTAATATACCTGCTGGGGAGAGATGAGTTTTGTCCAGTTTCACCTTTGAATTATCTAATGTAGCACAGAGGGTTAACATGCCTACTGCAAAGAACATCTACTGCATTTTAAAAAACAGATTATTTTGGTATTGTGCAGTTCATAAGTGACAATCGTAATCTAGCACAATGACCTATAAAATGTCATCAAAGAGCTGCTTGCAAACATGCAAGGTACAAGTTAGTGACATGTTTTCCCAGTCTTTCATTATCCTGATACTGCTAAAAAGGTTTATTTGGGTGGAAATATTTTTTTTTTGTTAAAGTCGATGCTAGCCACTGTGTTATGTTCTGGATCCTGAATGTGTGCTTTTCCAGACCAAGCACTATTTAAAAATGCCTACCAGTATGAATGACGTGAATTCTATACCTTGGAGTCCAGTTTGCCTTATGTGACATTTTATATACACTGATTTACATGTATGATTCACTGTCTCTATATGTGTGTGATATAAAGTGCTCTGTCTCATACAATGGTATGAGAGATGCTGTAAAAACGTCATACATGTGACAGAGGGGCTATGGAGAGATGAGCGGTACTGTTGGAGGGTGATAGTGGGGGAATCATTGAAGAACCCAAAAAAGATTGCTGTATTCTGGTGCATAGTAAGGACTTAATTTACTGTTCTTTAAAAGCTAATACAATTCAATATGTAATGATAACTGTGTGGTAGACTGCACCATTGCTAAATGTTTTTGAGAGTGCATCCCAAAGCCCTCTTTATAGTGGTCAGGCTCACTCACTGCACTTGGTGTGCACCCTATGGGGACTAGTCTGAAAACATTTGCCAGGGCTGCTTTGGGTTTCCAGTCTGGCACTGGCAGGAGCCTCTGCCTCGTACTGCAAAATAAAACCAACCATTTAAAAGTTAGTCACGGAGATGCAGCACCAACCTTCCCATCAATTTTCTTCATTTTTTCCAAATTCTTTCAATATAAAACACAACAGAAGTGGCAGAGAGAGTCGTTAGCCTCCTTGGCTTAGCGGCACGCTCCGCCACTCCAGAAACGCAGGACTGCACCTTTATTTATAAGAATATGAAGCAGCCCTGTGTTTCCCCTAGGCTCACGCTAAACTTAACTTTCTGGTGCCAACGCAGGCACCCTTGCACCATGATGCAAGGGTGTCTGCGTGCAGGGGAAGATTGTTTATGCACAGTACGGTCCCCCTTCCTGCACATAAACCATTTTGAAATGCAGTTTAGTCACTTCTATATGTGCTGCTTAATGCAGCACACATGGAAGTTACATAATGTAATTTTTTTTAAAAGATTGTGTATGTGCAGGAAGGGTCATCTTCCTGAACATAAACAATCAAAGGCATTTTGCAAAAATGAGGAGAATTAAAGCATTTCTCCTCGTTTCGCCAAGTTGGGACCAGGTTTTCTCTGGTCTTAATTTTGGCGCTGCCTCCCATTTACACTGCCCTTGTTAATAGGGGGCAGTGTGAAAATCAATGGGTGTTGCGGTTGAACGCCCACTGCAACACCAACTGCCCACCCCTTTCACGCTAAGCATTGGGTGAAAGAGGGTGTTATTTACAAGCCAGTTTTAAACCATGTTAAGTGGCTAAACACTGGCTAAACACTGCCTTGTAAATAAAGCGAAGCCCGTGTCGCCATGGGAACATCGCAAAAAGTGACATTCTCATGGTGATAGGGGCTTGTAAATATGCCCCTAAAATACTTACTAATCCGAGTATTTGTTTTGTGTGCACACGTGTGTTTATTTTTTTCAAATTACTGTGTAATGTTTGAATTTTAAATCCTACAAATTGCGTGGGGGTCCCCGGCTTCCACTGGTGACTCAATGGGGGTCCGCAGGGAGCCACTGGCCTATTGCATTGCTTAAACACTGCTTGATTATGTTACTGTGGGACTTCCATCTCGACGACTGGGAATGATTCAGGCATGTGAATCTATGAAAGATACCAATACTCGATGACCGTAGTTACAGATAAGTGACTCATTTACGTCCTTATCTTCGAATATGCCCTTAGGCACTAGACTGGATCTATAGATAGGTGTAGCTATGCTCCCGCATTTCACTACGTGGTGTCATGTGGCTCCGTGTTAGCTCCATACTGTTCCAGAAATGACTTAATCTGCTAATAAGAGCCACCCCTTGCCGCTAACACCATTGCCCTTCTTTCCCTGTCTTATGCGAATGAAGAACTCCACTCCTGAAATTGTAGGTCTACGGATGATGGCGTCCATCATGTGGTGCTTGAAGACAACCACGATGCTAAGACCTGCTTCAATTGTTGTGCCATGCACCTCAAGGCCTTGAGGGAGCGATCCTTCAAGCTTCGAAGTGATTCGCCTCAACTGTTTCGATCCCAATAGAGAGGAAGGTCCCAGCATCGGTCGCGGAGCTTTAAATCTAAATTGCAGTCCAAGTCATCCCACTCCGATAAGTCTCACAAAAATAAGAGCAAGAAGTAGAAGAGGTCTTCACCTTCACACTGTCTATCGAAGTTTAGCGATGTGCTCCTACTGGTTCACCACGGGCCGGTCCTCCCTTAGTTCCATTTGAACTCCATGGATCCACAGGTGGATCCTGGCCCTCCCCGACGCCAGTCCCACTCTTGCGCCTCCAATGCCATCCCCTTTCTTTTCCCTGTCTCCAAGACATACCATGAGGGGCGTCGTCCAGCGCTGACTGGAGACATTCCCTCCAGGCTGGAGCTCTATTCCAATGGCCAGGACTTGGGAAATGTTGGGAGGGGCCACTAGACACTGGAGAATACCCAGTCCCTAGACTCAAAAATTGACTGGTGTAAGAAATTTGCAGCTGCCAGTGGACTGGACACCTCACCAGATACTGGCTTGATCTTTCTCCTACTATAGCTACAGAGGAGGGAGCCTCATTTGCTATGGTGGTGAAGACGGAGGCTGGGCTCCTGGACCTTCGGTTGTCCTTCGTGGCGGGCTCCTGGACCTTCGGTTGTCCTTTGTGGCTATCAAGACTAATGTTTTGACAGAGGAGTTCAACTGGGAGACACCCCTTCAACCACTTCTCCCATTCAGTGAAGCCCATACAGCCTCCTGCTTGGGACCTGGTTTAAGACCTGCACAGGAGCTCCTGTGGACAGACCACACTACCCCATAGAACTTGGTGTTCCAATCTTCCACTTTCCGAGTACATCCTTGTGCATTCCCTACCGCCCCACTGGAAATGGAATCCAAAAGGCTGGACTCCTTGGGAAAGAAAATGTATTCTCTCACCAGCCTGGCATTGTGGTCTGTAAACACCACATACCTTTTGGGCCATTACTCCCATTGCCTCTGGGATCAGTTGCACTGGTGCCCCCGGGGGAGTCCCGGCCATACTCTCCCAAACTATGGCTGATGAGAGAGACACAGGAAAGTTCACAATCAGATGTAGGCTGGTCACGTTTGACTTACTAGGCAGAGCGGTTTCTTCATCAGTGGCCTTACAGGACCATACCTGGCTGATGACAGCTGGCTTTTCTCGGAATGTCTAAGCATTTCTTATGGACATGCCCTTCAATGACTCCCATGGAGACTAAGGGGACTCAGTGCTGGAGCACATCAAGGACAGCAGAGCAACAGCCAGGTTCTTGGGCCTTTCCATTGTCCCCGGTCAACCCCACTCCACCTTTTGCTCCTTTCGGGGCCACAGATGGAGCTTCCAGCCACTTATCTACCTGCCCAGCCACCCTAGTCTGCAAGCTTTCTAGCTCTTGCGTTCCCGAGGCCGTGGCACCCACATACCATGTGGGTGAGGCTGCCAGATGTCTGCCCAGTCCACATGCCCCCGCAGCATTTGCTGCCTCCAAGCCTCTTTAGTTTTCCACCCGACCATCATAGGCAACCAGTGAGCGGCAGGAAGCACCATAACCTGCACAACTGGAGGTCAATAACATCAGACTGCTGGGTTCTTCTGATTATGAGGAGGGGCTACTCCCTCTCTTTCGTGACTACCCATGCTACCCATTTTCGACAGGCTGTCGGAGGACCGTCTCTCTTTACTCCACCAGGAAGAGACAGCTCTTTTGGCAAATGGGAGCCATAGGGAGGGTGCCAGCATCAGAAATAGGTTGTGGTTGCTATTCCCGCTACTTTCTGGTGCTCAAGGACAGAGGCCTTCAACCTATCCCAGACTGGCGCCCTCTCCAATTCTTCCTGAAAATGAGAAATTCAGAATGGTCACGTTCGCACAAGTTCTTTCTGCTTGGGACCCAGCACACTCAATAGTGGCGTTGGACTTGTAGCACTCTTATTTCCACATCCCCGTCCTGCCTGGCCAGAAACGTTACCTGCGGTTCACAGTAGATCACAACAGTTTTAGTTTTTAGTGCTACCCTTTGGCCTTACCAGCACCCATCGGGTGTTAACCAAGGTGATGGCGGTGGTTGCAGCTCATCTGCGGAGATCGGGGGAGGGGGGTCCATCTTCCCCTATCTCGATGACTCGCTGTTGGATCATCACAGCTCATCACAGGTGGTTGTCTCCCACCTCATGCTACGACAGACTACCTGGACTTGCTGGGGTTCACTATCAACATGGTGAAGTCACACTTGACTCCCTATCAGACTCTCCCTTTCAGACTCTCCCTTGCATCTGAGCCGTTCTGAACACTGCAGATTCATGCTTATCCTCCAGAACGTTGAGTTTAGGATATTCAGACTGATACCAATGTTTCAGCCTCTATATTGGATTTCGGTGAGATTGACTCCAAGTCTGCTGGCCTCATGGCCTCCTGTATACTGGTTTTGGCTCATGCCGGCAGGCATATGCAGGCTCTGCAGTGTGACCCAAAGTGCTAGTGGGCATAGCATCAGGGGAATCTCTCCAACGTGGTTTAGATCTCGGAGGGTAGTGGTTTATGGACACTGTGTCCGCGAAAGACATCTCTACCTTCCCCAACCAGATCGGACAGTAGTGACAGGTGTGTAATTCCTGGAATGCGACTGCCATCTGGGAGAAGTGGAGATTAGAGAACTCTGGTTTCAGGCGGAATGCAGACTCTACATCAACCTTCTGGGGCTCCAAGCGATCCAATTGGCATTGAAAGCCTTTATACCTTTCATTAAGTGTATGGTGCTGGAGTATGGGGCTTTACCAAAACTTTGGGGCTTCAGGGAGCGGAAAATATGATGTTAAAACGCATATTGACATTACCGAAAAGCACTCTAGCCACTATGTGTCACAATGAACTAGGTGTAACACCGCTGACCTTTTAAACGTAATTAGATCCTCTGAAGCTCTGGCACAACATATGCACTAAGGAGGAACCAGTCCTGAACCGTGATATCATTTTAGATTGTTTGAAACTAGACTCTGTAAAATAAATTCACTGGTTATCTTTTATACATGAACAACTAGTGAAGCTGGGTTTGGAGGACTGTTTCAACACACCGAGTGATATTTCTGCAATCTCAAAAAACAATCTGAAAACGGATTTTCTCTTTTACTGGAAACAAGTAAGAGATAATAAAGAGAAGGCAAAAAAAGGGTTGTAGAGCACTCACTATTAGTTAGCTCCCCAAAAATCGAACCGTGTATCTCCTATTTTAATCAGGCCAAAATGTTTTACCTGATTAGAATCAGATTGGGTATTGCTCATCTTCTGGTGTCATATCCAAGTGATGTATACTGTGATACTAAGCTAGAAAAGTGTCCATTTGATTCACTTTCGGCACACAGCACTTTACATTTCATGTTTTTTTGTACATTTTATTGTGGCCCGAGACGTACCTTTTTAAAACAATTATTAAGGTATTTAAAATATTAGAAAGTGGCAACCCGCGCCACGCTATTTACTTCTCCTAAACGATGAATTCATTTGTTTAATGATCTGTAGGTTTATTTCCTCTGCAGTTTCGCTTCGTAACTTTGTAAAAAAATTATTCCAGTGTTTTGATTTTGTCAAAGATGAATTTTGCTATGTATATTTATGTAATTTAAATGTTTTTTACTGCTCTTTTATGGCTAATTTAGCCGAATAAAGATCTTTGATCTGATCTAAGTGAAGGCTAGTGCAGGTGTTCACGAACCACACCACTGCCATGTGGTCCTGCAACAAACTGGGCAGGGTGGGGTCGTGGACCCTTTGTCAAGAGGCCTTGCATCTTTAAACATGGCTGGAACATCAGGGCATTTCCCTGGTGTTTCAGCACTTGGTGGGCTCTCTGGACACCAGAGCGGACAAACTCAGCTGAAGACACTTAGCGGATCATGAATGGCAACTCCATCCAGGTGTGGTGCTAGGTCTATTTTAGCTGTGTGGAGAGCTGTGAATGATCTATTGGCCGCCGCAGGAAACGTGCAATGTATGCAGTTCTGTACAAAGGAGTTTCCAAGGCGGCTCTCGCCCGGAGATGCTTTTCGTCTCGAGTGGAGCTCAGGCTTTCTATACGCCTTCCTACCCATACCAATCCTGCCCAGAGTTCTCCAGAAGATCAAAAACGTCTGTGCCCAAGTCACCCTTGTGGCTCTGGACTGGGCACGGAGAGTTTGGTATCTCAACATTTTGGGCATGGTCATCTAGACCCACCAGATCCTTTAATCCTTATCCAGAACTTGATATTCTCTCCCTTCTCCTTGAGTACGCCTCCCCCTCTTAGAATGTCTCTAGCCCAGCTATATTCTCCCGTAAAGCCCTACTAATTGCACCTAAATCAACACTCACTAACCATGATACTGCGGATCCCATCCGATCCATCACCCCTAACCCCCTTGGAGCGCCCAGACTCAATGCCAATTCCATAAACTTCAGTAACCTTCTGCAGATCCCCACTTCACAACCTGTGCCCACGGCCACCATGCACAAATCACACCTGAAATGCATGCTACTTAACTGTAGATCGGCCGTAATACATGCCACAGACCTTGCCGATCTTATCCTAGCCCAAGATTTGGACCGTCTTATCCTCACAGAAACATGGCTCAGCGACTCCTCTGGCCCTATCCTTGACCTATTAGTCCCTCCTAGCTACAACATTATCAGACTCGACCGAGTTAAGAAATTAGGAGGTGGCATTGCTTGTATCTTCTGCTAATCTCTCCTCATGAATCCCTTTTCATAGATATCACCAGCACACACAGACCCTTATGCAGCCTTCACATCTTCTATCACCCCCCCAGGTGATAACCTCCAACTAATCGAACAAGTTATGGAAACCATCTCCTCCAACCTGGGGTGTCCCTCCCCCCAGATCTTCCTTGGTGACTTTAATCTCCGCTGGAAAAACCCCCATGATCAGGCTGCTACAACCCTCTAAAACAAACTTCCTTACCAACCTATCTCTCACTCAATTCTGTGACAGCCCCACTCACAACCTAGGTTCGACACTGGAACTTAGCATCTCCAACCCAAACTCCATTCTTCTCGAATCCATTCTCTCCTGTGACTGGTCTGACCATCATTGTATCAACTTCCTGATTCCTGAAAGTTGGAACCACAAATCTGCTCAACCACAAACTTAAACCCTGGAAAAAACCGCTCCATAACACTAGCTTTAATGAACTCATAGATCGCTGCAATCTCTCCCTTCCGCCGCCCTTTAACATGTCTGACGTCCATGAACTCACCGACCATTATAACCACACCATGCTATCTGCCCTGAATGATGCGGCCCCTCTTCAACTTAAAAGAATACTCATAAAATACTCCAAACTGTGGTTGAATGAAAGACTAAATGAGGACAGACGCAGTCTTAGACTAGCTGAACGCAAGTGGAGAGCCTCTCCCTCCACGGATCTTCTAAGCACTCTAAGATCCCAAAGAAGCAGATGTAACAAACTCATTAAAACGGTGAAAGCCAATTTCTTCAGGCACCAACTTGACACAGCCAAAAATCTCCCGAAACGTCTTTGTGAGCTCATTAAATCACAATCCAACAACACCTCCCCCAATCTCAGCACCCACTCTCCCGACCCAAACTGTGATGCAGTGGCTGAATTACTCCTCGTAAAGATGAATAAAATCGAATCAGACCTTAGGTGTGCTGCACTCGCCCTCTCCTGATGCCGCGGTCTCCACACCCTTGCCCTCGCCTCTGGGTCTCTTACTCAAAAACAATGCCTCTTGGTGTCATTTCACTCCCCTCAATGACAGTACCATCCTCAACATTCTCCCTACCCTTAAACCCTCAAATCACTTCAATGACCGGCTCCCCGCTAACTTCTTTAAAGAAATGAGAGGCTCAATAGCCCTCCTTTTTCGCTATCACCCTCCTGCTTCCTTTCCCCGACCAATCTCTGCTTGCCCCTGTTGTATATCGACTGCTTCCATTATTTCTCTCTCCTACCTATTCTCCTTTGTCTACCTATACCCATGTAGAGCGCTCTGATACCCTCCAGGGTCATGCCTGTGCTATACAAAACTTTTAAAAATAAAAATAGATCCTCTGATCAGGCTGGCGCTTGTGGAGGATCTTCTGTCGCAGCAGCAGGAGACGATCCTCTACCTGTACCTGTCAACTCTTCGCCTTCATGCATGGAGATTAAGCGACAGCAGTTCGCAGCTTTCAATCTTCCTCCCGAAGTCTGTAACGTTATCTTGGCAGCCAGGCATCCCTCTACCAATACTGTGCTTGCCTGCTGTTGGGGAAAATCTGTGGCATGGTGTACAAAAAGAAATATTGATCCTCTTTCTGTCTCGCTTTCATAAGTTCTCCTTTTCATCCTTTCTCTTGCCCAGGAGGTCTCTGCTCTGGGAACTATAAAAGGGATATCTCTCTGCTATCTCTGCATTGATGCGGTTACCTGACCAGCCATCCCTCTTCAAATCCCCTATTATAAATAGGTTCTTGAAAGGTTTAAATTTGTCTGGTCGAAAATCAACGCCTCACTTCTTCAAGGTGAGATCCCGATCTGCCTGAAGGCAGACCTAGTGCTCCTGATTAAAAAAAATAAAAACCCTTGGCTGACCGTACTGACCTGAACAACTACCGCCCAATCACAAACCTACCGACCCTGGCAAAACTTCTGGAGAAATGCGTTCACTAACAACTGCGCAAACACATTGAGCAATTCCAGCTTCTCAACCAATTCCAATCTGGTTTCCGCACTGGGCACAGCACTGAAACGGCCATCACTCACATTGTGGACAATGCTCTCACTTTACTTGACCAAAATGAAACCTGCCTTTTAATCCTACTCGATCTATCATCGGCTTTTGACACTGTCAAACATGACAATCTACTCTTCCTTTTGGAACGCAGAATGGGGCTCTCAGGCATGGTCCTTAAATGGTTTGCCTCTTTCCTCAACAACCGAACACAAAGGATCAAACCCCTCGTGCTGAGGAACTCACCGGTTGCTGCCGCCCGGAACGCCACTCTGCTTCCGCTTCCCAGTTGGACTCCCCGTATCCCTGGAGGGATTGACCGCCCCGCCGTGTGGTAACAGCTTGCAGCACCTGCTCCGCGGGTGCCGCTGCGCGGCGTGAGGCGTGGGGTCGAGGCCACTGGAGTGCGATCAGCTGCGGTTGGAGAAAGGAGGAGGAGGGAACATCTGAGTCAACAGAAGGCGCGAGCTGCAGGGACTACCAAGACCAGGAGTCCCTGCGCTGCACAGGTGTGCACGGCCGCGCCCCCAGCAAGACACGCCCCCCGGCCGTAACGCTCGGCACAAAATCAACTGGTAACCGCTCAGCGGGACGCGAGCGGGACACCGAGCGAAGCCCGAGCAAAGGGCGGGCAGTCTGTGGCAGTCAGGGGCTGTCAGAGGCTGGGCTGGGCCACCCCCCTTACATCTATTGCCTCGGGTCCAAGACCCCAGAGCTTACCTGTGGGTCCCATAGCCACCATGTCAACTCGCTCCGGCAAAGCTTTGAGGAGAAAGTGCTTCAGGGAGCGCCACGATGATTGGCACTATGGACAAATTCATCACCAGGGTGGCCGCCGTCATTGAAAAGGAGATTGCAATGACGGAACGCCGCCTTTCACTTGACCTCCTTCCATCTAAACGCTTGTCCCTGGGAGCTGCGGCACATGTTTTGTCCCCAACTTCCTCTATCCCCACTGCACCTCCGCTGGGTCCCTATCTGGGGAGCAACATATAGTAGCGTTAGAGGCAGGAATAGACAGGATAGAAAGCCTGATATCTGTTCCTCCCCCCAGCAGTCCTTGCACTGTGGTTGTAGATTCCGACCCCGCTCATCCTATGGCTAGCTCTCCCGGTAGTAGGTCTCAATCTGGTTCTGTTGTTCCCTCACCCGATCCAAAACCATTGCCCCAGATTAGACCTACCCGGGTGCATAGGAAAAGGAAAAGGGGGACCAATATTCGAAGGGATGTTACTCCACGCTCTACAAGCGCCCTAGGACCCAGCTTCAAAGGGGTTCTTCACACTCAGACTCCGGAGGGCCTGAATCTCTCGGGAATCCCAGCCCCCCCCCAGCTTCCAGCCGACTCCCCGCCACCTCCCCCCCTGGTCCCGGCAATACTTTTTCCGTCAAACGAGGGACCCTCACTTGAGCCCCTCGAGAAACTGGTAAAGTCCCTGCTGATTCCACTCCTCGACCAAGTTAAGAGCCTGGGGGATAGGCTTGACAAGTTTGAACAGGTCACCAGGGACAATTTTTTCTCCCTGTAAACCTTGTTGAAACTACAGCCAAAGCTTAGTGAGCACAATACAGACAGGAATGCTGGTAAAGGGGTTCCAGTGAGCCAACCATCTGGAGACCAGTCGACACTGCCAGCTAAGACACTAGCTACCGGGAATGCTCCTACTTTAGCTTCCCAGGCCGGTGCGAAGCAGGCAAGGTCGAGTGTTTCCATTCATGCGGCTCAAGTGCACGGTACTCCCAACCCCCCCCCCCCCCCCCAGCAGCGATAATACCCGCGCCTAATCCTGCCCATAAGAAACAACAGAAGGGAGGGGCTGGTTCAAACTTGCAACCCACAGCTGCTGCGCTGGCAAAAACCAGCGGAGTAGCGATAACTTCTAAGGCTAAACCTACTACCTCTTCGCCTAAAAATCCCTCCCCAGTGCCCATCCCGCAGAATCCGACACGTAAGTGCCCCCCGGTTAATCTCCCCCCCCCGAATGCCACCCGTATGTTGTTGTCCTCACCAAAGTTCCCGCCCTAAAAGATACACAGCAGGAAACTCACCAGGCGCTAAAGAATAAGGTCATCCGCTGGCTGAAAACCAATAGACCCCTTCCATTGGGCGTGGATGGCCTGATTCTTGGGGTACGCAGGGTGGGCTGGATTGGACACGGGGAAAAAACCTTTTGAGGGAGACTGCGTGGTGGTCAATTTTCAAGACACAAGAGCTGCCCATTCAATATGCTCCCAAGGGCGAACCGTGGCCGGTCCGGGAGTCGATGCAGTTGATCTATCCTTCTTCTACCCGCTCCTGAGGAGGCTTTGGTGGCTTGGAGTCCCGACGTCAAATTTTCCCCTTCTACTAAAATTCATAGCCCTCCGACCTCACCACAAGACCAGGTCATTGTTGAGACTGCAAGGGGACCAGGGGAGGCGAGGGCACCACTTCACCCCCCAGTTGGCTTCCCAACTGAGGGTGTTGTGGACTCATTTGCTCCTGTCGAGACCTGTAGCATTGCGGCTGTGGCGGACCCATCCCTTAGGGTTTTCAGCTGGAATGTAGCAGGCCTCGAGAGAAAGCTGGCATTGCCCGACTGGAATTCGCTTGTGGAGCAATACTCCATTTGCCTGTTCCAGGAAACCTGGAGTAAGGAGCCCCTACACAAGGCAGGATACTCCACCCACTATTTACCAGCTGTCCACACAGGAACTGGTAGGGGTCGCCCTTCAGGCGGCCTTCTCATCTGGGTGGCCTCTGAACTCAACTGCAGGGTGGTGGAGCGGGATACTAAATGCCCGGACCTCCTCAACATCTCCCTGAAAAACCCTCAGGGTCGAGTCATCTTAAACATCTTTAACATTTATGCCCGAGGCACGAAGGGGGGTAGAGAATCCCCAGTTATAACTTGCCTAGAAGCCCTGCCTTACAAGTATTGCACTCTGGTGGCGGGCGATTTTAATTGCACCTTTGAGCCCCTGGACTCCGAAATTTTACAAGATCAAGAGGAACATGACATCAGGTGGGGGATACCGTCCTTAGAACTCAGCCCTATCAAAAAGTGGACAGAAGTGGCCCTCCAGATTAACTCCATAACTATGGAGTTTGGCCTGAGGGCTGCTAATGGCAGGACTGGTTCTGATAAAGTAGGGGCCCATACTTACAACAGGCCTGGACACACGTCAAGAATTGATTATTTTCTTCTTGACGTAAACTTGTGGAGCATGGTAAAGGACATGGTGATCATCGCATCTGTGGAGAGTGATCACAATCTCCTCTCGCTCACCTTGTCCCATAGGTGGCTATCTAGCACTGCGAATAGAACCACTTGTAATCCCACCCCGGACCTGACAGCAGTTTCCAACTGTGGACGTCGGTTAAAGTGGGCGAAGCTGTCGCTCTCAGAGGGGAAAACCTCTGTCATCAGGCAGCTTCTTACCTCAGCTCTAGATAACCTTGACCCCTGTGAGGATGGGTTGTTGGAGGTGACCAATAGGTTCTGCACCATAACTCAGGCCATCAGCGACCTTTTCGTAGTCCCGGCTAGTACTAACAGGAGGAAACCCCGTACACGGGCAAGACAGGGCTGGTTCAACCAGAAATGTAGGGAGGCGAAGTCGCTTCTCATTGAAGCAGTTAAGTCTAAAATACCCTCCAGGACTAGGGTGGCCAGGAGGCACTATTCACTCTGCCAAAAAAATGCCAAGATGGAGTGGGAGGATAATTACTGGCAGGACCTCTTGGCTGCCAGTCGTGGGAAAGACGCCAAAGGCTTCTGGGACTTGGTGGGAAACAGGAACCGTCCCGATGACACACTGAGGACCTGCAGCATCAATGCTCAGACATGTTTTTCCCACTTTCAAACACTCTATTCCGCCATTGAAGGCCCACTCAATGATCCCTTCATCCTCCCGCCTTACACCTTAGACCGAGACCTGGACTTGTTTTCCGTACTGGATGTCACAAAGCAGATCAAAACTTTGGTGCCATTAAAAGCAGCTAGCCCGGACGGTCTCCCAGGAGACATCCTCCGAGCCTACTCAGAAGAATGGGGGGTACTGATCTCGGCCCTTCTTAACGCAATCATCGAGGGAGGATCTGTGCCAGACTCCTGGAAAGGAGCAGAGGTAGTCCCTATTTTTAAAAAGGGCTGCCGGGACTTACCTGGGAACTATAGGCCCATAAGCCTAATAGACTCGAGTCAGAAACTGGCGGGGAAAGCCATTTTGGGGAGGATTTTACAATGGGTGGACGACAACCACATTCTGTCTGATATGCAAGCCGGGTTCCGTTCAGAACAACCGGAACTATCGAACAAGTGTTCAGGCTCCTGTTATTGTACTGGAAGGTGGTGGAGCTAGGCAAAGGCAGTCTCTACCTGGCCTTTATAGATCTGAAGACTGCCTTTGACCTGGTTCCTAGGGAGGAACTCTGGAGGGTGCTACATGGCCTAGGGATGCCTCCGTACATCCTAAACCTCCTCATCAAACTGCATAACAACACCTATGCCCAGGTTAGATGGGGCTTGAACGGGGAAAAGACCGATAAGATCAGGGTCGAGAGGGGAGTGCGGCCGGGTTGCGTCCTGGCTCCCACCCTATTCTCCCTCTACATTAATGGGGTGGTAGAGCACCTACTCGGCGAACCAGCAGACGCCCCCACCTTGGGAGGCGTGAAAATTCCAACTCTGCTGTTCGCCGATGACACCCTCCTCATTTCGAAAACCCCCCAAGGTCTCCAGAAACTCCTGAACCGCTTCCAGGACTTCTGCACTATCAGAGGACTAGTCATCAATGTGGACAAAACCAAGTATTTAGTCATGCACCCTCCTCGTAAACTTGGCCGCCCCCCTATCTTGAACTCCACCCCCCTTGAAAGAGTGGCAGAATTCGATTACCTGGGAATCCGTTTAAGTGATGCGATGAGCTGGACCGCCCACATCAATAAATTGACAATTGGTCACAAAAGGGTGGGGGGGCCCTCCTCAAGGAGTACAATAATTCAACCAAACAATGTGTTGCCCCTTTGATAGACATTTATAAAGCCCGAGCTGTATCTGTGTCACTTTACGGAGCTGAACTGTGGGGCCTAGGTAAAGTGGATTCACTGAGCAAGGCCGAGAACAAATTCATTAAAGACCTCCTTGCCATCCCGATGAGTAGCCCGACACTCCCAGTCCTAATGGATGTAGGCTGTAAAACAATTGGGGACCAGGCACGCCTCCGACCTCTCTTGCTTTGGGCTCGCCTGTGGAGGGTTCCGGAGCTAAAATCCTACGCTGACGGACTAGCAGAGGTGATGCGCTCCGATGGTTGGCACAAGATCAAATGGCTCCGGGAAATTAAACAACTTCTAGGGGATCTAGGTCTGGACTCCTGTTGGCTTAGTCACTCAGCCCCCCAAAAGGAGTCCCTAAAAAAACTTTACTGGGAATGGGTCTTCGCGAAGCGCATCAGCAACCAACAGCACTGCAAAGCCACCGCAGCCTTCTTGCTAATAAAAGATGTCGTTGCCTTCGAGCCCTACATGGACATAATTACCATCGCCATGGACCGGTCTTTGTACATTAAATTCCGGTTAGGAACCCTACCCCTTGCCGACCTCTGCTCCAGGTGGAACAAATCCCAGCCCGCATCACGCCATTGTGCCCTTTGTCCTGACAAACCAGAGACGGTGCCACATTTTCTTTTTGAATGTCCGGATTATGGGCGCCCCAGATCACGATGGCTTAAACCAATTTGCAGAGAATTGGGCACTCGCCAGCATTCAGTCGCCCTCCGGATCCTTTTAACTAACACAGCCCCTCCCATTGTTTGTGCCTTTTCCAAGTTTTTAAAATGGGCTTGGTTGATTCGACTTAAAAGACTGTCCATATCAATTTAATTCTGTCTTAGTTAATTTATGCTGATCAAATGTGTTTTTACTCTTTTTATTCTTAATGTACAGTCATTTTTCGATATGCCGCTTTTATTCTTTGTACTGCTTTTATGATATATGCATATCGAAATAAAGCATTCAACCAACCAACCAAATGTATTTTTAAAGTTTTATATAGTGTGCCAACCAGTCTCTCTCCAACCTGAGTCCCTGCACTCTGTGTTCCCCAAGGCTCCTCACTCTCCCCCACTCTCTTCAACCTCTTCCTTCAACCACTGACTGTAATCCTTAAAGACTCCAACATCCAATATCACATGTATGGGGACAACACCAAACTCTACATGAAAATCACCTCCCCTGATGACATCAAATCTCTCAATGGAACCCTTCTCAAAACCCTTTACTGGCTTACCTCCAACCATTTCAAATTAAAGGCCCTCAGGACTGAATTCCTCCTCATTCCACCTACTAAGCAAACCCCCACTGTTTTGAAATTTCTCGGTACCCTCACCGCCCTCAACTGCACTCCGCACATCGTTGACTCCACTAAATCACTGGGAGTTGTGCTAGACAAAAACTTAAACATGCAAGATCACATCAGATCATCAACCAAAGGAGTGAACTTTCAACTCTGCATCCTAAGGAAACTCATACCCTACCTTCCCCAGGATTACAGTAAATCGGTAGTGCAAGCACTTGTCATTTCCAGACTAGAATGTGGCAATGCGACTATTTGCGGTCTGCCTAAACTCAGTGTAGCACCCATCAGAGCATCTCTAAATGCTGCCACTAGACTTATCACGGGCTCTAAGAAGACCAATCACATCTCACCGGACCTCAAATCGCTCAATTGGCTTCCCTTTGAAGCTAGGATGCAACTTAAGATCACTTGTATGACCCATAGAGCATTACACTCCAAAAAAACCCTATCTACCTGACAAACAAACTGGAACTTTCGGGTAGCTCCAGATCCACAAGCAGTACTGGCACTCTGATGCTCAAGCCCAAGAAATGTAAGAAGCTTAAAACTTGCAAACGTTCATTCTCTGGCATCGCCCCGAGAATCTGGAACTCCCTCCCAGTGGATACAAGACTAATTCCCTCTACTCTTGCCTTCAAAACGAAAGTCAAAAAGCTTCTTTTGAACAAACTGCTCTAATGAACTATGCGCTGAACTGAACTTGCTGTTAGGCTCCAACTGCCTCTAAGTGATTGTTTATTTTTACTTTTTGTCTGGTTGGCTCTTTATGTATATTGCCCTCCTTTTTCGCTATCACCGTCCTGCTTCCTTTTCCCGACCAATCTCTGCTTGCCCCTGTTGTATATCGACTGTTTCCATGATTTCTCTCTCCTACCTATTCTCCTTTGTCTACCTATACCCATGTAGAGCGCTCTGATACCCTCTGGGGTCATGCCTGTGCTATACAAAACTTTTTTTAAATAAAAATAAATAAAAACCGATCCTCTGATCAGGCTGGCCCTTGTGGAGGATCTTCTGTCGCAGCAGCAGGAGAAGGGCCTCCACTTGTACCGGTCAACTCTTCGTCTTCTTACATGGAGATTAAGCGACAGCAGTTGGCAGCTTTCAACCTTCCTCCCGAAGTCTGTAACGTTATCTTGGCAGCCATGCGTTCCTCCACCAATACTGTGCTTGCCTGCTGTTGGGGAAAATCTGTGACATGCTGTACAAAAAGAAATATTGATCCTCTTTCTGTCTCCCTTTCATAAGTTCTCCTTTTCATCCTTTCTCTTGCCCAGGAGGTCTCTGCTCTGGGAACTCTGAAGAAATATCTCTCTGCTATCTCTGCATTGATGCGGTTACCTGACCAGCCATCCCTCTTCAAATCCCCTATTATAAAAAAGGTTCTTGAAAGGTTTAAATTTGTTTCCTCCTTCCATTTTCAATATGCTTCAGTGAACCCAATCTCATTCTCTTTTTCTTATGTGAGCTCTTTTTGAGCCTTTGCATAATTGTCCACTCAAGCTTCTTAAAATCAAAACAGCCTTTCTCGTGACTATAAAATCTACCCAGGTACTCCTTGAGATTCAGGCTTTGTCATCCAACCCCACCTAATTCAATGTTTTCCCAGACAAACTGGTGCTTCATATGAGAGCTTTCTTTCTTCCAAAAGTGGTCACTTCCTTTCACGTAGGTAAATCTACTTTTTCGCTCAACCACATCCCTCCAAGGAAGATGAGCAACTTCACTTACTGGATCCAAAAAGAGCAAAAAATCTGTTTTAAAATCTACTACACTTTGGCTAAGAAGCAACCTCCTTAGGGTTTGCATACATACGGAGTCCTGGTCCTGGATGTCTGTCATGCAGCTACATGGACCTCCGTGCACACATTTTCAAAGCACTACTGCCTGGATTGTCAGGTCTGCCTATATGGACATTTTGCTTGTTTAGTCCTACAGTACCTCCTCATATGAAATTGGTGTTCAAGGCATATGGGCTGCAGATTGTACGCTTAGCATTAGATCGCCACCTGGTGTTGGGCTCGGATGATTGCAGGTTGTTCTCTTCTTGGAAGAAGTCTTAGTAGTCACGAGATAGGTGACTCCTCCCTTGGACAATACTGCGCATGGGCATCGGCTCCATCTTTAGATTGTTTTATTCCGCCACTGGGCTCGGATGAAAGTTTCTCCGCTCCGGCTAGAAAAAGACTTTTCAGCAACTTCGAAGCGCAGAACGTCCTCAAACTTCTAAAAACTACCTTCGACATAGACTACAATACTTTCGACACCATCAGTTCCATTCCGGTCATCGACGCGGGCCGTTGGGCCTACCGACGCCGTGCGGCCTACACCACATGGAAAGAACTCCGTTCCAAAGATGCCCGGTATGTCAAGCAAAGTTTCGACACAGCGAGCACCACGAGGTCTGCAACTCTGTCTATCGCCGGAACACGACGAGTCGACCTGCACAGCTTGTGCATCCTTCCGATCAAAGAAAACCATCCGGGATCGGAGGGCCCGTCGGCACGAAATGAGGAGATCAGCTCCAGCACCTTAAGATATCTTCGACGAAGAGGTTCCCCTCAATCCCGAAGAAGACTCACCTGATCTCCAGATTGTATCAGAAGCAGATTACTCCATTCCATCGGGTCAGCGCGTGAGTACTACTGCCCCTGCACCACATATTCTGCCCAAACTGAAAGCAAAGGTCAGCACTCTGCCCAAAGGGCCCAGTCGAGACGAATACCTGCTTCGAAAGCCCCGCCTTCCAGCCCAGCTCCGAAGAAACCAACTAAGCCTTCTAGTGCCTTGACACCGAGCAAGCCTCTTCCATCGGCACCGAAAAATAAAGATGCCTCGGCACCAAAGCCAAAAGACCCTTCGGCACCAAAGCCTAAAATAGTACCGGCACCGAAACATAAAAATGTACCGGTACCGAAACAAAGAAGCACCGGCTCCGAAGCCGTCCACTTCTACATCTTCGGTGCCGAATAACACAAAACCTGATTCTGAGGTGCCCAAATCCTCGAACATGCCTACAAAGCCGATAACGACATCTTCGGCACCGAAAACTATGCCACAGGATGTTATAACACCTCCCAAGGCTAAGGACACACTACAACCTCTGCTGGAACCGAAAAAATTGACGCCCAAGAAGGTTGTTGAGGAGGAGGAACTTTTTCAACCAGATCCTCGACAAAAGAAAATCTATATAGACCTAAAGACAGGTCATGTAGGTGCTACACCTCACAAAGAGACCAGCAGATGCACCACCCACACCTGTGGTTCCTTCCAAGAAAAAGGACAGTGCAACATCTCCTATGCACCCTTCCTCTCCTATACCTTCTCTTCCTTCTTCTCCTGTTCCTCCTCACATACCACCTCAAATCTCTCCTGTACATTCTCCATTATCATCACATTCCCCACAGCAGAATGATGATGAATACAATTTAGCTGGAGGGGAGGACATTGGAGAACCTGGTTCATACCATGTAGATGAGGGTATATGGGACTTTACAAACCCAAAAAATTGCCTATAAGGGACTTTACAAACCCCAAAATGTGCCTGACATTCCTGAACCACAGTCATACCCATCAGAACCTTCCCCTCCAGAAGATACCATTGGTTTTGTTCATCTGTTAAACAGAGCTGCTGTTTACCATGGAGTCCCTATGCATTCCGATGACCTTGAGGAGTATTTTCTCCTGGATACCTTTGAGCAGTCTCAGCGGTCTGCTCAAATTCTTCCCATGATTAAGGGGGTCATCAAACACGCTCCAGAGGTATTTAAAGACCCTGTACGCACTAGAATACTAAACCCTAGAATTGAGAAAAAATATAGACCGGCACCCACAGATCCAGTCTACATTAAAGGTCACCTGCCATTAGACTCATTAGTTGTGTCCAATGCTAGAAAAAGGGCAAATTCTCAAACTTCTGGTGAAGCACCCCCACCTGACAAAGAATTATAAGTAATTGATGCGTCAGGTAAAAGAATAGCTGCACAAGCTACAAAAATTTGGCGTATAGCAAATACACAAGCCCTCCTCTCTCGTTACGATGGGGCTCATTATGATCAATTAGAAAAACGAATTGAGCAACTACCAGATCAGTACAAAGATCAAGCAAATGACCTTATACAAGAAGGCAAGCTAATATCCAATGCCTCAATAAAATGCGCACTAGATGTCGCAGACACAGCATCTAGAGCTGTAAATACCAGTGTCATACTTGGGAGACATGCATGGTTACGCATTTCAGGGTTTAAACAAGAAGTGCAAACCACCATTTTAAACCAACCATTTAATCAGAACCAATCATTTGGCCCAGAAGTAGACACTACACTGGAAAAAATTAAGAAAGATAATGACAACGCAAAGTCTACGGGAGCTTTACAGTCCACACCAGCTAGAGGCTCCTTTCGTCGGTCCTTCTACAGGGGAGGCTGCAAACAAACTGGAGCAGACACTACAGCATCTTTCAAATCACAAACATCCTCTAACAAGGGATACTTTAGAGGAGGATACAGAGGCAATAATAACAAAGGAAGAGGTCGCGGTAACAATAGCAAACAATCCTCTTCCCTCACAAAACAGTGACTACCCTCTGCTCCCCCCACAGCATTCCACTCCTGTAGGGGGCAGATTAACACCGTTCCTGCCTGTCTGGAACTCCATTACAACAGACAAGTGGGTAAGACAGATTATCCAACATGGCTACTGCCTAGAACTTACAGCAACCCCTCCAACCATACCTCCAAGGCAGCGTCCAATGTCTACAGACCATCTGACTCTGCTTCAACAGGAAGTTCTATCACTTCTACAAAAAGATGCTATTCAAATAGTTCCATTAGAAGAACAAGGAACAGGGGTTTACTCGCTGTACTTTCTAATTCCCAAGAAGGACGGAACACTAAGGCCAATTCTCGACCTCAGGCCCCTCAACCATTACATACAATCAGATCATTTTCATACGATTACTCTACAACAAGTGCGTCCACTGCTGCAACAAGGGGACTTCCTTACAACACTAGATTTAAAGAACGCCTACTTCCATATCCCCATACATCCTGCTCACAGAAAGTATCTAAGGTTTGTACTGGAAGGACAACACTATCAGTTCAAAGGCCTACCATTCGGAGTGACAACGGCACCACGAGTATTCACAAAGTGCCTAGCAGTGGTAGCAGCACATCTCAGAAGACAACAAATATAGGTCTTCCCTTATCTAGACGACTGGCTCATAAAAGCCAAGTCATTCAATCAGTTTGTCGAACACACACATCAGACAATTCAAACGTTGCACGACTTATGGTTTACAATAAACTACACCAAGTTGAACCTGCAACCTTCGCATGTACATCAGTATCTAGGAGCTACATTAAACACGTCTACAGCCCTAGCGTATCCCAGGTCAGCCAGTATACAGAACATTCAAGCCTTAGTCGCCACTTTTCAATACCAACAGTCTCTGCAAGCCAGGGTGTTCATGAGACTTACAGGCATGATGGCATCTTGCATCTTCATAGTGCAACACGCAAGATTGCAAATGCGTCCATTACAAGAGTGCCTAGCACAACAGTGGAACCAAGCTCAAGGTCAACTAAAAGACCTGGTGTTGGTCGACAGCCGCACGCATCGCTCTCTACAGTGGTGGAACACCAAAAACTTGACAAAGGGGCGGCCGTTCCTCGAGCCTGTTCCACAAGTAGTTCTTACAACAGACTCATCCCTCACAGGCTGGGGAGCCCATCTCTTACATCACACAGCTCACGGTCAATGGAACAATCAACAAAAACTGTTCCATATCAACAATCTAGAGCTGCTGGCAATATTCTTAGCACTCAAGACTTTTCAACTTCAAGTACAAAACAAAGCTGTCCTATTCCGGACGGACAATATGACAGCCATGTACTATATACAAAAACGGGGGGGGGGGGGGCACTCTCTGCAACTGTCCCAGCTTGCACAGAACATTTGGAGATGGGCCATTCCTCAAAACATACATCTGTTAGCGCAACACCTTCCAGGAGTTCACAATCAGATAGCAGATCTGTTAAGTCGGCAGTCACAAGGGATTCACGAATGGGAACTACATCCACAAGTTCTTCAACTATTCTTCCAAAGGTGGGGGCACCCACACATAGATCTGTTTGCCACCCACGAAAATGCAAAATGCCCAGCCTTTGCTGCCAGGTTTCCTCACCCACTGTCTGATACAATGAGATATGGATGAACTGGTCAGGCAGATTTGCGTACCCTTTTCCGCCTCTCCCACTAATTCCATTAGTAGTGCGCAGGGTCAGACAACAGTCTCTCACATTGATCCTAGTAGCTACCACATGGGCACGCCAACCGTGGTTCACCACACTACTAGATCTCTCTCTAGTTCCACTTCAAAAGCTACAGCTCACACCCTCCCTGTTAACGCAGAACCATGGAGAAACCAGACACCCAGACGCAAACCAACTGAATTTGGCGATCTGGCTCCTGAAGTCTTAAAGTTTGGTTATCTAAACCTACCCTCAGACTGTATGAACATCATTAAAGAGGCTAGGAAACCCACTATCAGAGCATATATTGCAAAAATAATTATATCGATCCCCTGGATGCTTCCATCCAAAATATTATTTGTTACCTTTTACATCTACAAAGGTCTAATTTGGCATATTCTTCCATACGCCTGCACCTTGCAGCAATTGCAGCCTATTTACAAAACAGGCAACATCTGTCTCTCTTCAGAGTACCTGCAATCAAAGCATTCATGGAAGGATTAAAAAGATTAATCCCACCCAGGTTGCCACCTTCTCCTGTGTGGAACCTGAATATTGTCCTTACAAGACTCATGGGGCCCCCTTTCGAGGCTCTACATAAATGTGAACTGCAATTCCTAACATGGAAAACAGCTTTCCTTGTTGCCATTACCTCTCTCAGAAGAGTAAGTGAGATACAAGTGTTCACTATACAAGAACCATTTTTTCAAATACATCCTAACAAAGTGGTTCTTAGATCTAATCAAAAATTTCTTCCAAAGGTCATCACTCCTTTTCACCTAAATCAATCCGTAGTTACCTGTGTTTTTCCAAAACCCAAACTCTGTAGCGCAAAGGGCTTTACACACGTTAGATGTTAAAAGGGCTCTTTTATACTATATAGATGGAACTAAATCCTTTCGAAAGACAAAACACTTGTTTGTATCTTTCTCTCCTTAATACAAAGGCAACCCCATCTCTAAAGGTGGGATTGCAAGGTGGATTGAAAAGTGTATACAAATATGCTATATTAAAGCTTAAACGTACATTAACAGTTCCTCCCAGAGCGCACTCCACTCGCAAACTAGGAGCCTCTATGGCTTTCTTAGGAAACATACCCCTAGAGGACATATGCAAGGCAGCAACATGGTCTACACCACACACCTTCACTAAGCACTATTGTGTTGATGTGCAAGCCAAGCAGCGAGCTGCATTAGGCCAGGCTGTCCTTAAAACTCTCTTTCAAATTACTGCAATGATACAGGTGACCACTGCTAGGGGAGACACTGCTGCACAATTGATGCGAAGTATACAATCTGCAGCTCATATGCCTCGAACGGAAAATGCTACTCACCAGTATGCATCTGTTCTTGGCATGTAGAGCTGCAGAGTTGTACATGCCCTCCCGCCTCCCCGGGACTTGTATCCGTTCCAATTTTTCATCTTACTTAGATGCACACGCATGGACATCCTTTTTTTCTGTACTTCCACTAACTCCATCATTTCCCATCATGGCGAAAAACAATCTAAGGATGGAGCCGATGCCCATGCGCAGTATTGTCCAAGGGATGAGTCGCCTATCTCCTGACTACAAAGACTTCTTCCAAGAAGACAACAACCTGCAATCATCTGAGCCCAGCACCAGTTGGCGATCTAATGCTAAGTGTACAACTCTGCAGCTCTACATGCCAAGATGCATACTGGTAAGTAGCATTTTCATTTCACACCATCCTCCGGGAAAGATCTTGCTTCGGTATATATTCTAAGGAAAAGAATTTGCGGCTAGAAGTTTCTATCAAGTTACTTACCTCCGGTAACACCTTATCTGGTAGAGTCTCTATCTAGCATCCTATTCCTTACTGACCCTCCCCTCCTTCCCACTATGCAAACAGATTTCTATGGACAGGGCTGTTCTTCTTTTAGGGCCCTAGTTTTCCACATCAGTGGTCTGTGTTCTGGGGTGGTGCCTATATAGTCATATCGCACATAAAATCTGGCAGCACGCTGAATACCCCACGTGAAGCCGAATGACGCCACCTACCGGCACACAGAGGTACTGCTCACTAAAAAAAAAATCCAGATCATGCCTGGGGATAATTATAAGATAAAGGAGTCTGCGGCTAGATAGTCTCTACCAGATAAGGCATTACCAGAGGTAAGTACCTTGTACATTACGTTCCAAGCCTTTTTTTTTTGATCTCGTCATGTGTGGTGCAACCATCCTTAACCAAATCCCTAAGACAAAATGGAAAAGAGTGATGTTGAGAAGAATGTGAGATCTTGCGTCACAGAGAATTTCTCATTCTGTGATAACGTGTCGCCTCTAAGAGCTTGGCGCCTAGAAGATTTGAAAAGAGCACAGAAAAATTATTGGTCAGTATATTCGATCTGATTATGTTGTCCTGATCCCAGTGGAAGTGAAGTGGCAAAGCTATGTTATAGGTAAAAATGTGACGTGTTAACGTGACCCATGATATGACTGGAGCTGTGCACTGCCTGATGAAATAAAATAAGTTTGAACCTAATTGTGAGTGCACGTGGAGTAAAAGTCAAAATCTGTTCCATTCTTTCACTTCCTTGTCTTGCTGAGTGTGGTCTCTCTCCTGTCCAGCAGAAACACAGCCAATGCCTTTCATCACATATTACATATGTAATATGCATGTGAGATAAACTAAGGATTAACATTGACATAGGTTTTTTTTGTTGAAAACTAATTGATAAATGAACGAGTGATTGGGATTTTGAACGAGTGGGAAGGCATGTGAATGAGTGTATGTGCGAATGATTTAGGGAGTATAATTGGTTATTGTGAGGAATTCTGAAGCTTTGTCGATAGACAACTGAGTAAGTGGTAGAATGTAGATGGGTGAAGATAAGTGAATTGTTGAATGTGGGAGGTGAATTTGAGAATCTTGGTAAATGAATGTTAGAAATGTTAAGATATATGGGTGAAAGACGTGCGAGCCTTAAGGAAACTGGAATTTACACGCAGTCCTCAACAAAGTTTCTTATTGAAAATACATCAGTGACTGAGCAGGCAAATGTGACTTTGCAAATGAGCCAATTGGCAACTGAATGAGTGTATGTGTGTAGGGTTGGCCAAAATGCAGGTGACATTGGTGAAGGATGAAGGGAATCAGGCCAGTCAGTCTAGTTTGTCTTACCAGTTGTGATCGCTTTGTGCTGAAATGCATCCAGTGGTGGGATATACATTTGCCCCCACTTAAAAAGTTCAAATCCTGGTAAGTCCACTAAATCTTTTATCCTGTAGAGGCCAATAAAATGGATAATATTGAGTTGAGTGAAAAACATTTGTTGTTCTGTGCCAACCTGTCAATGCACAATTCTCCAAATATATTTGTTATATTAAAAAAATATACCCTTAATCTTTCTTTGAATTTGAAGGGAGAGATAATCCTATTCCCCTTTCCTCCTCTCCTCGACTCAGTGGGCATGGTTGCTTCTTTTGGGAAAGAGTATGATACTTGCTCATTAATTGATCATTTATACTATATGGCACACTCATGGCAGAGCATTGTCTCAATGCCAGTAGTGCATGTGACATAGCCATGACGAAATGGGAATATTCCCTCAGCACTCAACACAAACCCAGAAAACAGTCACAAACAAATTCACTAAGTAGTAAGTGAGCATCAAGAAATCAGACTAGCAAACAAATACAGTAGATACCCACAAATGCTGACACACATGTACACACAGGCAGAGACAAATGGCACAAGCATATGCACACACTATCTAAGAACATGGCATAGGCTTTCAAATTATTTATCAAATTTCATACATGGGCATGCCAATAGAGAACAACAAATAATGCTCCAAACATGGCTAAACAGCTGGTGCCTTATCAAGATGCTATGTTATGTATGCGGAACCTGCCAGCAGTGGTCATTTTATTTGCTAGCATGTGGCTAATTAAACTGGTTATCATGTGGGTGTTTGATGAGCAGCAGTTCACGATTGCACCAAACCGCTTATGGAACATGGAAACATTACAAGAAGAATGTCCTGTGATCTGGCAAGACCTCTTGCAAATACCCATCAGGAGGGTTGTTCTCATTTTGTCAACCAGAAATTCTTTGAACTATTTTATGAGTTTACTTCAGAAACAAGTATTAACATTTTTTATTTTGAGTTTCTTAAATAAATTCAGATGTAAGGTTTCACTATTTTACCCATTTTTTTAAAAAAACGCTCTCACAGGGGTGAACCCCACAAGCTCTCTTTAAGAGTATTGATTTCTCTCAAGATGATTTTCAATGAATGGATATACACCCCACCCCTTTTTTGCAGGCCGCAGCTGCCACTAGTAAATATATTGACCATGTTGACATTTTGCCTTACCATATGTCAGCCCGGTCAGGTTACCCTGGGGTACTCCTCTTCTGCAGTAGTAATAGGCCATTCTGACATTTTCTTTTTGTATTGTATTTTTAAACAGGTTAACACTGGCTGAATACCATGAACAGGAGGAAATCTTTAAACTTCGGCTAGGTCATCTCAAAAAGGTAAATGCAGTATACCCTGTTATTTATGTAGTGCCATTGTCATTTTTTCTTTGTTTGTGCCACCCCGCACACCTCTGTCTTTCACAACTACTTGAGTTATTCTACTCTAATTTGTATTTTTTTCTGCATTCACCCATACCCTTTCCTCATCACTATAGGTTTTCCCCATCCTACTTCTCTTTAACCCTCTTACTTTTGTGTGTGGTGCTTTTCTCACATACTAATTGATGTATACTGCAGTTCGGTCCTGCATATATAGTGTTGCTAAATTTCCTGCATCCTACAGCACATTTGGCTAGGAGAACTTTCAAAGCAAGTGATAACTTTGTCAACTGTGGATGCTAATAGTTTGAAAATTGTCGACTGGCCAGTGACCGATCTGGAGGCAGGTTCTGTATTATGACAAATGTCAATGCACAGATTTAACTCCATGGGATATCCCCTGTTCATTAGTTAATTCCTCACACTGTTCTTCACAGTTTGGGTTGCCGCTATGGTGCACTTAGGTGGTTTAGCTGTTAACTGTGCTTTTTTTATGCTTCCAGTACCAAACCCAAATGCTTTAAATGGGACTCCAAATATGTACTTAAAATATCCATATAATCCAGGTCGGCAGCTGGCAAATTTTGGTTAAATCTTAGGATCTGATCCACAAGCCTTTAAAATGTGACTGGGGCTCTGTGTAGCCCAAATGGAAGCACTTTAAAATGAAACAGGCCAAAAACTTCTACATATACCTTTGTGAAATTTAGGGTGCTAATGTATTTGTCTGACCCCAGTATCTCAATGAAATCATCCACTCTGGGCATAGGATATGCATCAAAAGTAGATACCTCTTTAACTCAATGAAAATCGATGCACAAATCGGTGGTTCTATTCCCTAGGCATCAGGCTAGATCTGGGAACATTTCATCAGTACCTTACTGTGCCATTATGCGGCACTATTTAACACCACACTGATGCTGTTCCCCTTCGGAAATGTGTGAAGCCTATATAGGCATCCTACAAAAGGGTCTGGGTTTTGTTCCCACCCCACTGAATGATCCATTTACTCTTCATTTCGAACTTGCCCAGTTTTTCCGGAAAATCAAACTGAGAACCTTTTTCGGAGACTCTGTTGCCAGTGGATCTGAGGGAGATGGACATACTACCCTCAGGAACAAATCCTCCTTCTCACCTCCAACGCAAAACATACCATGCAATGTCCTAGCATTTGAACAGGCAGTCCTAGCTGAGATTGAAAAAATCAATTTCAATGATATGAAAGGATTCCAGAATATCAACAGAGGAGAACAATCGGCCCTACAAGACCTGCAACGAAACAAAGAGATTGTAATAAAGCCCGCGGATAAGGGTGAAGCCACGGTCATACTGGATGCCACCATGTACCAAGATGAATGCTTGAGGCTACTCGCTGATAACAACAGCTATGAAATCCATCAGAGAGACCCCACTAATATCCTCCTGAACAGGATTAAGACTATTGTACACAAAGCTCTGACGAATGACTGGATAACAAGGAATGAGGCAGATTTCCTCACTAATACTGACCCCAGGATGCCGAGGTTTTATGTCCTGCCAAAAATACACAAAAATATATTTCCACCTCCTGGCAGACCTATAGTGTCGGGGATAAACTCTGTATTGGAACCCCTCTCACAATTTTGTGACTGGTTTCTGAAGCCGATAGTCCAAACATCGAGGTCATACCTGCGAGACACCAAAGATGTCCTCTGTCATCTCCGAGATATGTATAAAAAGTGATGGTCCTTGACTTTGGTTTAAGTAAACACTTGAATGGATTTCATTTGTTTTTCGGTTATGCAATTAAATTCGCATATATTGATTCAATCAAAACAGTGGGAGAGATGTGTTCAATAGTAGTCAATAACCACAAACGCCGACTGAAGCTGTCTTGTGGTACAAGCTCTCCTGCGGCACCAGGCCTATTGAAACGATTTCCCGAGGTGACTTGAGTACCTGCCAGAGATACTACACACCGGAATAAGGGCGAACATTTACGTCCCTGATATACTCAAATACCAAGAACACCGGAACGCCCGAGGGGGCACCAGTAGGACCGCGCCAGAATTTCTTTTTAAGCGGCCCCACTGAGTGTACCAGCCTGATAGAGAGTCAATACATCATCTGACCATCACAAGACATTAGGTGACCTACCCATTAGAAGCGTGGACGGAGGTCCATACTCGAACAACTTCACTGGTGTAAGATCCAGACGATCTGTTGGACAACGGGCCAGCTACACCGCCCCCCCCCCCCTACAGTCCTGAAGAAGACCCGCAGCCGAGGTCCTCAATATCCCAAGAGCACCACGGTCGAAACGTCGACGCTTACCAATTGACTTGCCTGTATCCCTCCTAGTTTAATTGAGGTTTTTTCTTCACCCCCCCCCCCCCCCCAATTGATATTTACAGGGGACAGGCTCATATGATAGCGGAGGCTATCCCGCTTTGTATTGTGTAAATAATATAACTGTTTATCACCATTGTCTTTTCCTCCACTTTCCTTATCACTTGAGCACCCCTTTCCCTTCCTCACTGACTATACTCTTGATAGTCTATTGCGCCGTTTAGACAACTGTTTTATCAAATTGTAAATAAATAAGTGAATTTTTGATATAACAAATATACATAGTGTGGTTATACTTTGATTGCTTTTTTAATTTCCTGGTTTTTCCAAGTCAATTGTGTCAAACTTTTTGGTTGACTACTATTGAACACATCTCTCCCACTGTTTTGATTGAATCAATATATGCGAATTTAATTGCATTACCGAAAAACAAATGAAATCCATTTAAGTGTTTACTTAAACCAAAGTCAAGAACCATCACTTTTTATACTACTCATACCCAGGTCCTTAGATTCTGTGGGGGAACCCCATTGATTTAATGATCTCCGAGATATGGACATCAACCAAGAGGAGGACATTTTCATCACCATGGATATTGAAGCGCTTTATACAAGCATCCCACAGAGACGAACATTGGAAGTGGTCGAACAGATTCTTTTCGACCAGGAATGGAACTATGTCACACCACAGCATTTTGTGATAGACTGCGCAGAAATTGCCCTAACGGAGAATTTCTTTGAATTCAATAACGTTATATACCATCAGATACAAGGCACGTCGATGGGGAGCACATTTGCTACCAGCCTGGCGTGCCTGTATGTCTGGCAATTCGAGGAGGACAACATCTTTAAAGACACTAATCCCTTTTCTATGAATCTGAAAACATGGAAAAGATTCATAGATAATGTCCTTATAGTGTGGAGAGGTACTACAGAAGAAGCACTTCTTTTTGTGGACTGGGTGAATGGAATTGATCCGCATCTGAGATTCAGTTACAAGATTGAAGAAAAACACGCCATATTCCTAGACTTAGACATTTGTCTTACATCCGAAGGAATACGAACCAAAGTCCACAACAAACCCACAGACAAAAATAGTCTGTTACTCTGAGAGTTTCCATCTTAAAGCTTTGAGACAGAACCTCCCAGTGGGCCAATTCTTAAGGATCCGTAGAAACTGCTCAGATCTAAAGGGTTTTATAACACAAGCAGACGATTTGGAAAAGAAGCTGCTGCCTAGACATTATCCAAAGAGACTGATAACTAGAGCCAAAAAAAGAGCGAGGAACAACCATCGTGAGTCACTACTAGAAACTACACAGAAAGAGAAAACTGACAGACTAGTGTGTGTAACAACTTTCACGCCCGCCTCTAATAAAATTCAGAACATCGTCCGTAAGAAATGGCATATACTCAACTCGGGCCAGACGGACTGGGCACAACCCCTTTTCGCCTTTAAAAGAAGCCGTAACATCAAGGATGAACTTGTACATACAACAAGCATCACACAGGGAAAGGACACTCAACTAACACTATGGGGCCATCAAAGACCAGTGGGCCATTACCCATGTGGTGGCTGTGTTGTATGCGAATTCACTGACACTATGAAAGAAGTGGATATAGGTACCAGCAGACCCTGGGTTCTAAACAATTTCAGCAACTGCAACACTGAATGTGTGGTATATATGCTAACCTGCCCATGCAGGAAAATATACATAGGCATGACCACACGAAAGGTGAAGATTCACATCAGCGAGCACCGTAGCACCTTCAGACGACGGAAAGATAATACTAAACTCACCAGACATTTTTTGGAAAGCAATCATAAAGATTCAGATCTAAAATGTACTGTACTGGAAGTACTGAATAATGAAACGACGAACCGCACACATGCCCTTCATGTGAGAGAACAACGCTGGGTGTTCAGGCTCAACGCCTCCAAACTTGGCCTTAATGATGACATTCCATGGCTGCAAATGAATAAATGAATTAAACTCTCATGACACTGAGGTCTCTCTGAAATAGGCGTGATTAAAGCTTTTTGAATAGACAAAGTTGGGCTCCACCCAGAAATAACTAAATAACTGCATAACAATATGTTCCAGTGGATGTAGCCTAACTACTCTATGAATACATGCTTCCCCATATGACTCATGGGTGCACCCATTGTTATGCACGATACACCATCATAGAATGCATGGTAAAATCCATTACTTCAATAGTCCAGTACTGGGTTTTATGTATATATTCGAATGGGAAGTTCCTTGATTTTAAAACGTACTTATCAGACATTGAGATGCCATCATACAGCTACTAATGGGACTTATTCTCTCTCTCCCCTCGTCTCTTGGCGCCGGGACAAAGTTTTCCCCGATTATCCACATAGAGCGCTTCGTGTTGTTATGACTACGAAACGCGGATGCACCGAATGGGCGCTTATGTGCTCCATCACGTGTCCAACACTAACCAATAGAGAAAGAGGCTGCCCACATCATAACGAGGAAGCCACGCCCGCCTGCCACTATGTGGAAATGTACAATACAGATTGAGGTTGCACTGCCCTAACACTACCTCCGTTACCTTGTAACGTAGGAAGCACGCAATCTTCTTGTGTCCGCTCCTAGAATTACTATATTGGAAGTGTGTTACACTCGGGCATCATAAACACGCCCACCTGGAACAACGGATGTCTGATCTCTTCTGACTAAGCGCCGTATTTCCACGCCCCCTTCCAGGTACGCAATCCTATCAGACTGGGGTGATAGTGAGTCCGCTTCAGACACAGGAAACATGACGTCTGACTAGCGCGCCCATGCTCACGAAAACCGATCCACCTGGGCATGATTAGTTTGTAATGGGCCGTACTATATAAACTTCCACCTCAGTATCCCTAATGTCGTCGGGGAGGAACAGAGAGACGTACATCATAGGTGGTCCTACTGGGAATTACCTAACACTCAGTAAGTTGCTGTTTCTGTCCTGTTTATGTTGCTACTGCCTGCACCATTACTCTGACCTCTCAGAATATGGTCTACAACTTCCCCTTGTTTGCTCTTTCTCTCTCCAGTGAGTGTGATCACTGGGTAATCCCTAACCCTCGCCTCCCATGGGGCAAGTCGTCCCCCCCCTAAAGGGTAAGATAAATGATTGCTCTTTTTGGTTGTATTTTCAGGGAAATCACTGTTCATATAATTTATTATAGATTCTACTCCATTGAGAGTATTGAATCACACAAACTAGACCAAGTATAATTATCTTTATTTACACATAAACTATATTGACTCACTACTGTCATTTGACTTTTCACAGGTCAATGGACCCCCTGAGTGAATAGAGACTATAGGTCATATCCACAGAGTGGCACTACCAGTACAGTATGGTAAGATTGGAGCCCCTCAATTTGGTCCTGATGAAAGCCATGTACCTTTTGGACACCTTGGCTGAAACATGTTGACCTATCCTTTAATATTCACTTAGCGGTGATTGGATAATTGTTTTCTTATTCACCGCGCTTTTTGCTTTTAGACCCCACATTGTTCCCTCACTAAATAAAATTACATTGGGGAACTCTTGATGGCTTTTTAAATTCACTTTTCCTTTTGGGCCCCCACTCACTTAAGTAAGTGCATCCCTGTCGTCAGGTGTATGCCCGTCCTCCACCAAACGGGGTTTCTTGAGGGCGAGGACTGGCAGATGATGAAGCATGACACCTGGTGGTGTGTGATGCCAGTCCATCACTTTTTGTGAGATGCCCTTGTAACTATACGGCACCTCACACTATCTTGGTCATATTCTAGAAGTGGTCTCCATTTGTGATATTTGATTTTGACTGGAGGCTGGCCATCTTCTAGAGCCCTACTGCTTCTTGTTCCCCCCTCGGGTACGTACCTGAGCTTTCCTGTGTTCTTATAAGCCTATATAGGTGCCATTCCCACTTGCTGACATCAGTCCCTTTCTTTCTGCACCACCAGACGCGGATCCAGATCTCTCTCTCATCTCTCAAAGACACTTATCTTGATATTTTCTCCAAATTGAACAGTGTGCATGCATTGTCTCCAGAAAGCAACCGGTTTTAAGTGCTGTAGGGACTATTGAAAATAAATATCTGTGACAGATCATCATCAGGTGTGCCTGTGGGTGCCTGAGGTGGAGTCACGCCTCCAAGGCCTGCAATGACTGTAGTTCGATGAACCCAAAGGCCATCCGAGACCATGAGTCTAAACTTTACATCTCCAAGCTCAAGTAGATTCGTCAATGAGACTAATCTAAGTTGTGGTCCAAGTGGAAGGTTAGGTCCTGGTAACATTCCCCTCAGGAGTTGTTGAAGCCGCTTCAGAGCCCAGACATTGTCATCATCCAAATTGTCCGGTAAGTCCAAAAAGAACAAGACATTGAAAAGGGACTAGGCCCCCTCTCACCACTTGCATTTTCCTGAGATGGGGCTGGAGGGGGGCCGTGGCTATCCGTCTCAACCCTGAGTTGCTGTTCAACTTCAGAGACTATCCCGGATCTGGTTCTGGCACAACCTGAGTTTCTGGGGCGTCTGCCACTCCACAACAGAATGAAGAGTGCCGCATAGCCATGTTCCGGCTCTTCGGATCCTCTGGCTTCAGTCTGGAGTACTCCGGCCGGTTCACCCACAGCGCCAGTTGGTCCCTCTGAGCCTGTCACAACGCCAAAGGTCCAGACAATGCCACCGGTGCCATCGCTCACACCAGGCCCCAGGACTTACACGCCTGTACCAAATCCATTGACGCTGGATGAGGAGATCCCCAGATGCTCCCTGACTTGGAGTCAATGATGGGCCGGCCTCGAACTAAGCTGCCGCCAATGACAGCCGAGGTTCCGCTTCCTCCCCTTGATCTGCTTCCTCCACAAAGAAGACCAATAGTCGAACACTTTATTTCGGTCACTAGAACCATAAAAGCAAATACATAAAATACATCATTACAAATGTACCATATGCTCAAAATTACAAGGTTAAAACAGCAACTATAACAAGCATTTGCAATGCAATAGGTCTCGCATTAGGAAAGTTTGAGCTATTGGTATTGTACATGACAATTTTTTTTATTTATGTGTTGGTTTTGAAAATAGCGAAATTAATAGCTTTGTCATTTACAATGCCAATAGTTTTAACTTTCGCAAATGTGACACCTATAGCATTTGTAATGATGTGGTGGTGTCTGTGAGTGATGTGGTGGTGTCTGTGAGTGATGTGGTGGTGTCCCAGAGTGGTGTGGTGGTGTTGTGGTGTTTGTGAGTGATGTGGTGGTGTCTGTGAGAGATGTGGTGGTTTCCCCGAGTCATATCGTGGTGCCCCAAAGTGATGTGGTGGTGTTCCGTGAGTGATGTGGTAACAAAGTCCTTAATAGTGCTCCTTTTATATAACTCAGAAGGATGAAAGGCTGAAGGAACCTTCCAGTTTATGAACCCGGATCCACACAATTTATACAGAGACAGACATCTGCTGTGGATGTATTAGTCAACGAGTAACCAGGCCAGCTCTGCAATTTATATTTTAAATGGTGAAGCGCTGTCATTAACTATCTGCTCTTCTTTTATTTGCTAAAGAGAGTACTAGAATGTCCAGTTTTTTTTGTAGCTTTATATAGCGCGAAGTCGGCCTGAAAGTATTGGAGCGCCGTACATGAGCGCCAGATACATTACACAAAGACACATTCATTTTTTGGTAGGCACAGGGGGATTAAGTGATTTGGCCAGAATCAAATGAATCATGTTGGACGAGTCCCTCGAGCGCGTGCTGAGACAGACGTCACAGGGGGCTGACTCACGAGCGGCACGAGGTCGTGTTGGTGAAACTTCTCTTTGACACTGCTGACCGCAGTGCAATGACTTCTAAAAGAGTTTGTGCTTTTAATTTTTGTTTTGAAAATCGTTCATACTGGTGGGTTTTTAACGTGGTGTAAAACAAGATTATAGTTTTATTTAAAATCATATATTGAAAACCGAATAAAACAAGCATACACAATTATTAAAAGACATAGGAAAACAAGGCCTACATTTATCACACAAAAAATCTTTAACACAACATTTATGACAAAGCACCAGATGCGGCTAACCTCTGCAACAGGTTTGTAAACAAATGTCGAGAAAAGAGATAAAACCCACGCCCCAGCTTCACTTCTAAAGAGAACACAATGAACTTTATGGTGGACCAAAAGGATACTATAAAACTTGTGCTTATCTCTAGGAAGCGCAATAAAGATGTGCGTCTGTGCTCAAGAAAGCATGCCATGCAAACTACTTTCATAACTTATCACATGTGCAATCTGCACAGGAAAAAGGAGTACACTATTATATAGCATATACTTGTGTTCTACATTCATATGTTTTCTTTTTTATTAATTATCACGCATACGGACTGCTTATTTCAAACTAAATAATCATATTGCATAGCACTTCGCTACCTGTACTATGGATTTTACCTGTAAATATAAAAAGCTTTTATATGTAAAACATCAGTCTCTGCTGTAAAAATAAGCAGATCACAGTGGCGTGTTCGCCATGCACAACCATAGCTCTACTTAAAATGTATGTTATACCACAGGGTGTAGATATATGTTGTTGGGATGGCAAACATTTTAAAACACAATTGCAGGAGGTGAAAATACTGTAGTTTAAATAACCAAACAGTGTGCAGCACCAATAGAGCCAGTGTTTCCCAGAGAGCCGAACCGGTTCCTCAGTGGCATGGCCGCGGTTTAAACTACATTTATGCTAAATCAGAAGGGATGTGGCGGCAACAATACCAAATCCAGTTTTATCTACCTCTGTGCGCATAGCTTTGTATCTGTGCACATCATACACAGTACATAAAACACATCATTCCGTGGCCGTAGGCGAGACCTAAAAACTGCTGGTGCTCAGACCCAGTGAGACCCGGCCCACTTAAAGCCCTGTCCTGCAGCATCTAGAAACCCAGATAACTATAGGCTTCGCACTAACTGCCCAACTTCCGCGGCCCTTAGGGATTTGTAGGCTCTAGACTCGTATGATTGACTGCCTAGGAGACCTACCGTAGTGCACTGCCACCTCCTACTTCTTGCCAGTTGAATGTCGATGCCAACACTGTGCAATCTAATCCTGCTTCCCTAAGAGGCCAACCTCCGTATGGGCTTGGAGTCTCCACTGAACGCAGAGAAGGTTAGATGCCTAGAAAATATTCTGGCTCTGGTGTTGACGCTGTGGTTTGGAAGGGACTGGCTTGTGTTTCAGTGCATGCCAGGGCGAGTCGGCCCCACCTTCCCCCTCTTGCCCGGGGCAGCAGCTCACACCTTGCTAATCTAAAAAGGGAAACACATTTCCTTCAAATAATTGCTGTTCTTTGGCATTCTCCGCGGTGTTTACGCTAATCCCACTTTTCGGCAGCAAGCAGTGCAGGTGCATTAGCTGCTAAATCTTTGCTAGTTTAGCTAAAGAGCAGTGGGATATGTCACGTGGAAGGGCAGTGGTGCCAGGCAGTGCTGCAAGAAAGGAAGCGCTGGCAGGGTGTAGAGTTGGCACAGGCGAGGGGGTCTGGACGGGGCTCCTTGGCAGAGCTGTGGGGCCCATCGCTGCCATAGTCCAAGTACATACAGTCACAGCGAGGGTCATAGGCAGAGTTGTGTAAATGCCCCAGTGCTGAAATAACATGTGTGTCATGTGCAGTGTGATCTGCACCGGTAGAACTGCGCACATGTCTGTCATAGACTCATAGTGCTGAGATGGGCCGAGTGCTGCACGTCGGTACTGAGTTGGGTACACTGGCAGAGCTGTGTGCGCGCCCAAGAGTTCTGTGTAAACAGTGTGTGTCTCTCTACTGTAAGCGTCTGTAAATCGGATTCGGAACTGACATGCTTTGGCAGAGCTGGGTGTCTGTGGTGAGCGACGGGGAGGGGCGACAGTATGTGACCGGGCATCTTGGCGATGGAGTGGAATACTGGCCTTCCAACACGCCGAAACCCTTTTATTAAACTGATGACATATGGCTCTCGACTGTTATCACTGTGTCTAAGTTACATTGTGGCGTGTGCAATACTACAGTGGGCCTGTATAGTGGAGCTCTGTGCGGTATTTGTGGATCCTTGCTCCAGCCCATGGTGGGTGAGCGATGAAGCCTCTGTCCGCTGGAGAGTGTGGCCCCACTTCTCAAACACTTGGTCAACACGTAATCTCCCGAGACACACTCTTGGCCCTTCCCTTTGTCTTCAGCTAAATCATGGGAGCAACGCATGCCCCCTTTATGGAGCATCCGAGCCAGCGGCCTTGGTGCGTCACTGGGGTGGAGGATCGGAGAAGGGGCGGGAGCTTGTCTACCGCCCTCCCCTTTGCCCCCCCCACCCCCTCTTTGCTAGGCTTACTAAGGACAACACTAGAAAGGTGGCAGTAAAGTGTAATGAATAAACATTTTAATCCACTTGACGGGTGTGTGCCTGAACACGGTCTAGACGTGAAGATGATGGTTGGCACAGCATCGTCACGAGGAGTCCTCTGGATGGAACTGAACTAAAACGAGCATAGGAAACGGACGCTCGGCCTTGACGACTGGCAATGCAACTAAACTGTACACAGTCTCAGTTGATGCACGATCATTCAAGGCCGGGGATACCGCAGCGATTGTGAAAGGGACGCTGCTTTCAATGGCCGTGAAAGTAATTAGGCCAGCGATGCGAGGAAGAGATAAACAGATGTGAACGCGCGCGTTCAGAGATAAAAAAAAATACCACCGGCTTCTTAACAACGTACACAGTTCAGTGCTGTACACGCGCGACGCGATCCGATTCTTTGGACAGGAGCGGCGGTGAAAGATGATCTGAATCTGGTCACAGGGACCCTGCGGCCCGCGCCTGCCTACCATAAGGTTCAGCCTCTTGTGACGTCAGGCGGGTCCGCTTGCTCATGGCGTACAAGAGGCGATGGACGGCACTGGAGCCCCTGGCCGCGTCGCCCTCGCCCGCCTGCCGTAGCAGCACTGGAGCCCCTGGCCGCATCGCCCCCGACCGCCCGCCCATCCATCGGGAGGCGGGCAGAAGGAGCCCACAAGAAAACAGGGATTTCATCAAGAAAAGAGCCCGGTGAGGTAAGGGGGGGAGAGCGTGTGTGTGTGCGTGTGTGTGCGCGTGTGTGGATGCGACGGCGGGGGTGGGTTCTCTTTTTGTATGGGTGCGTGCGTGCATGGGCGCTCGTGTGTGTGTCTCTGTGTATGCGCATGCGTGTGTGGTGTTGGAGCTTCCGAGGCAGGAGATGGGCACGGCGCCGTGCTCGCCCACGAGGTCAAATCTGCGCTCGTGCCACCCTCGTGTTCACATTCCCAAATACGGCTGACAATAGTTGTCGAGCAGACAGCAATCAATGCTTCGCATTGAATGCAGGTCGAGCTCGACCTAAAAAGGAATATATAAATCACAACATGACCCTCCCCAAGGTAGTATACAAATAAATATTCACATACCTCTCTGTACAGTATAAAGTGCATATCCAACAGAGTTTCACCCGTCCGCTTTATTAATAAATTACAAGTGCGATAAACAGATCTTCATTAAAACTAAATAAAAAAGCATGGGACCAGGAAAAATAAAATCGCAGCACTTTGCACCAAATCAAAAAACGTACAGCATGCTAAAACCAGTTTTTCTGGTTGCGTCCAAACCTTCCAGCCCAAGATGGTAAAGGACTGCAGGTTCACGTGATACCACGTGACCAGGACCCACAACTGCTAAAGCGGGTGACCCCGATATTTCCTAGTCATTACCACTGCTATTAAAAATCTGCTCAAGCAAAAAACCATTAGCTTGCTTGTTTCAAAGCTGAGTATACAGAAGGAATGGAAATAATGCTGGAACTCTAGATTCTGGCAATATGGTTTCAACCACTTGCCTCTAGCACATTTCTACAGCGGGCAGCTAAACAAAACATGTGAAATAATTTCCTCGAAATCCAAACAAACATTATGAAACATTTTGCCCCGGCACTCCCCATTCTATTTACATGTATAGCTTTTCAATGCGGGGTACCAACTTTAAACTTAATGAGAAGTGTTCTGGCAGAGTAAGGATTAACCTCATCAAGGTATACTTCAAATAGCGGATGTTTTTTTTTTTATCAGAAACCTGCCAGTGAGGCTATCTCTGTCCAAACCGCAATGATATTCAGCTTTGACAATTCCTACAAAATAATTTCTTCAAAAGTGTGTTTAATGAATGAATGGTTGATTGAGGAAGGGATGGACCACATGACTTTTGGCCACAGTTTATGAAGCCATTTTTTAACGTGCAACAACCACGGGATAGTCTAATTTCTATCCAATTGCACCAATTCCCTGAGTCCCTGTCCAAAGGATTCCAGCACCAGCATAGACCAAACCCTGATTCAATAAGCTAGGGTCTCAGTATTGCCAGATCATCAGTCTGGTTAAAGGCCAGATCAAAGTATACAGGGATGAGCAGGGTGGACTGGGGTAATAATGATATAATAAAATGATTTTCCCTGACAAAACGTGGAGCTGAAGGGGCTCTGCCCTGTATAATGCAGCCGACTTAGCTGCAGCCCTATTTACTCGATATACAGCCTTCCAATATTGGCAGTTTTTTTTAACAATAGTGGTCTTACTCTTCTCTATATGTGCAGACCACGTTACGAAATGGTGCACTTCTTCAAGCAGTGTACCCCCAAGTAACCAATTTTTGCAGAATGATCTATGTGGACGCAGAGTCAAGTATTTTGTTTTCTGTGCGTTAATCTCAGGCCCCGTAACCCGTTCGCTGCTTGTGTTGGCCAACGGCCGTCGTGAGCACTACCTCCGTGGTGCTGCGCACATCCGTTGGCCGACGCGGCCCCGCCCGTGCACGGAAACGCTTGCACCGCAGTGGATTTTACGCCGCAGTTAACTGGTTAAAGTACAGAAATCTTGAAATGTGTTTAATAGTTTCTTGATTCCAACTGGGGTTCTTGTGATAAGCCGAGTATCAAAGTCAAAGTTAAAAAGCTTTATTTCGATAAAAGTGATTATCATAAAAGCAGCTCAGTGCATAAAAAATTACAGATAAGAACAACAGTAATACATTTTAAAAATGTTTGTATCTCTATGCCAAACATTTAGAAAAGGCAATAGTTTCAATAAGAATGCTTGTACAATATTGAACTAGCCAACTAATTTGATTAAATTTTACAGATTAAGCAAGTATGGCAGAATTTTCAATTTAAGAAGTTTTTCTAAAAAGAAGAATTAAACAGATTGTTTTAGCTTTTTGGCTCGGATAGCCCAAGCCCAAGATAGAAATTTGGCTAGGGCGCAAGCATAGGGTACGCTACTGTCCGAAACAAGTATCCTGATTGCCACGTCATGGCTCCTAGTCCCCAGCTGACGGCATAGGTTTTTGAGCCAGACCCTCCTGGGAGTAGCGTACTCGCCGCACACGAACATAAAATGAGCCAGTGTTTCCGGTTTAACTAGACATGCTGGGCATAGCTCGGACATTTCCATACAGGATTTCCATCTTTTGGTAAAAGTGTTAAGTGGTAGAGTTCCCATTCTGAATCTGAAATACAAGGCCCTATCAAAGGGTTTTCCAATTGCATCCAGGTACAGTTCCCGTCTAGGGCAGTCTTTGAACCTCAAAAAGTCCTCCGTGAGCCTGCCCAGGGAGGTACTAGAGTTTCTTTGTGAACAAATCCAGTCCCAATAGAGCTTTTTAAGTGTTTGCTTTGGGGGTGAAGTTCTATTCAGCCATGATTCAAGTTGTCCTAACTTAGTTAATAAGCACTTCATGTCTTTTAGCCATTTGATTTTATGCCAGCTTGGCGATGACATGATTTCCTTAAGGCCTCTGGCATATCCGCTTAGTTCTTCTACCCGCCAGATGCAGGCCCATAGTAGTAATGGGCGAAATTTTGCAATTTCGCCAATCTGGGTGCAGCCAAGGTCCAAAAATAAGGGAAGTGTCGGGGTGCCTTGTGGAAGGGACATTATTTTTCTGCAGAATTTGTTCTCGGATCTCTGCAGAGCATCAGTGGACGAAGAGCCCCAAAGTTCAGCCCCGTAGAGGGCAGAGCTAACACCTTTAGCTGTGTAGATCTCAAGGACTGTACCTATAGGCCTTGTTGTACTGGAACGTTGCTCTCTCAAAAGGGCACCTGTAATTCTTTTATGGCTCAACAGCATTTTATCTAGGTGTGGCGTCCAGTCCATTTTATCCGATAGGCGTATCCCAAGGTAATCGAAGACCTTTACCCTTTCCAGGAGCTCAGCATTTAGGGTGGGGGAACGCACATCTTGATTCGGTGGATTGAGGACAAGGTACTTCGTTTTGTTTGTATTTATTACAAGACCTCGTTTGGTACAAAAGGATTGGAAATTGTCCAAAAGCCCCTGGAGTCCCATTGGGGTTTTGGAGATTAAAAGCGTATCATCCGCGAAGAGGAGGGTCGGTATGCGTTCACCAGCCAGGGATGGCTCGTCAGATGGATGTTTGAGGAGATGCTCAACCACCCCATTGATGTAAAGAGAGAAAAGGGTGGGAGCCAAAACACATCCCTGGCGGACTCCTCTCTCGACCGGAATACTACCCGTTTTCTCCCCTCCAGGGCCCCACCTGACTTGGGCGAAGCTGTCCTGGTGCAATCTGACTAATAGGGATAGCAAATAGTGTGGCAGCCCCATGTCAGCAAGTACCTTCCATAGTGAGTCCCTAGGTACAAGGTCAAAGGCAGTCTTTAAATCGATAAACGCGAGATAAAGACTGCCCTTGCCTATAACCACTACCTTCCAATATACCATCATGAGCCTGAATGCTTGCTCAATCGTTCCAGTACCCACTCTAAAGCCTGCCTGGAAGTCAGAAAGGATTTTGTTTTCTTCTACCCAATTTAAAATTCTAACTAGCAGGACTTTGCCGACGACTTTTTGGCTGGTGTCTAGCAAGCTGATCGGCCTGTAGTTAGATGGGTCATCCCTCGAACCTTTCTTGTGGATAGGGACCACCTCAGCCCCTTTCCACGATGAGGGAATAGGGGCACCTTTACAAATGGCAACAAGGAGGGAATGAATCAATTTACCTCATTTAGCGCTGTCGGATTTTAGCAGGTCTCCGGGAATCCCATCAGGTCCGGCCGCTTTTTGTGGAATAATAGTGCTTATTGCGTATTCCACTTCCTTTAGCGTAAAGTCAAAGTCAGTGGGGCAGAATGCATAATTTGTGGTAGGCGAAGATGTGGCAAGCCCTCCCTCGTCCAAAACGTTATGGTAGGAATAGAGTTTGGAGAAGTGATCCACCCACGCCTGACTTGGGATATTGCAGGTTAGCAGATCACTGTCTGGTCTATTGCGTGCCCTTATTGTGTCCCAAAACCATTTAGAGTCTTTTTTCAGGCTGGCTTCTTTAAGAGTTGACCAGTAGGCATCTTCCCACTCCCTTTTGGCTAACCGTAAAACCCTTTTGTGTTCCCTCCTAGCTATTCGTATTGATATTTGGGACTTCCCTTTGACTGCCTCAATTAGATGTTTCTTAGCCTTCCTGCACGAGGCAGAATACCAGTCATGTCTACCTTTGGGTTTTGTTGGAGGTAAGGTTTTCCCTATAGTCCCATTTACCCAAAAGAGGTCCCCTATAGTTTTTATGGCTGCTTCATAGATAGGTGTTACCTTATCTGCTGCCATAAGTAGGTCTATGGAGCTGATTTCATCTTGTGAGCCTTTGATCACCTCTTCAATAGTGGACAGTTTACTAACATTGCACAGAATTTTATTCCACTTAAGGCGTCTTCCACAAGAGGAGACAGTAGTCTCCTGTGGACAGTTCGGTGGTGCTAACGGCGCTCCGGGGGACCAGGAGTTCATTAGGGTTAGGGAGAGTGAGTTATAGTCACTCTCTATGGTAGGGATAACAACCATATCGATGACCGAGCTCCAAAGCCCCCGGTCCAACAGAATATAGTCTATCCTCGTGGAGTGACCAACTCTGTTGAACGTTGGGGCACCCATCTGGTCAGAAGGTGTGCGGCCATTGGCTGCTCTTAGTCCAAACTCTAAAGTAAGTGCATTAAGCTGTATTGCACTGCGAGTCCAGCGCTTAATGGGAGGAATAGAGAGCATAGGAATACCCCACCTACTGTCCTCTTCTCCCAGATCAGGTATTCCTTCTAGGGGGAGTGGCTCATATGTGCAGTTAAAATCTCCTGCTATTATGATGTGGCCAGGTTCGGTATGGTCCCCTAGTTGGGCCTCAAGCTCCGATGCTGTTTGTGAGATACACCCATTTTTGGAGCCTCTAGCGTAGACATCGTAGAGATCTACAGGTAGTCCCCCACGTTGGCCCGATAGAGAGATACCAAGAATATCTGGGTTTCCTGTCTTCTTTATGGATATCCGGCAGTTGAGCAAGACGCTTACCCAGATGATAAGCCCCCCTGATGGCCGCCCCTTCCCTATCTTAGGTTTTACAGCTGGTGTAAAAAAGGTGACAAACCCAACACGATATAGTGGCTCAGTGCTCCAGGTCTCCTGGAATGCACAGATCTTGTGGGCGTCAATCAAGACGTTCCACTCCGGGAGGCCTAGTTTCCTAGAGATCCCCGCAAGGTTCCAGCTAAGAATTTTTATCTCGCCATGTATTGGATCACCGTCGGGGATGGTAGTAGTTTTAGGGTTAGGTGGGCCTACACTGTCCCTAGTTAATATGTGGGAAGGTGATATAGCAGTTGCCACTGTTGGGGATTCGGGAAAAATGGGGAAAGGGATAGCTAGGGGAGCATCCTCCATATCATTATTAGTGATAGTAAGGTTTGGATCTGGAGCTTCCGTGAGGTTGAGTCAGTCTACCTCATCTAGCACACAAAATCTATTGGGGTGAGCGAACTGTGAGTACAAGGGGTCGAAAGGAGGGGGCAAATCTTGCCATGGCTGTTGCCACTGATGGTTAGCGGGTTGTGGGGGCTGAAGGGGTTGCTGCCACTGCTGAGCAGACTGATAAAGGGGTGGTGGATATTGGGAAGGTTGTTGCCACTGAAGACTAGTATGGTGTGGAAATAGAGATGGGAAATGTGATGGTTGCTGCCACTGTTTGGTAGTATGCTGCAGGGGATACACAGGCCCTCTATTAATTGATAAAGTAGGCCGATGAGGATTTAGTCTTGGTGGCATAGGGAGAAAGTAAGACAAAGGGACAAATAAGCCGAGTATCGTCTGCAGACAGCAGTCCGGGGATAGATACTCCGCCAAGTTTGGCGGCAACGTCGGTGCAATAATTTAAGTGGCTAAATGCATCATTTAAATGCAAAGAAAAAAGCGTTGGCAGGAGGACGCACCCCTTTCAAACTCCTCGCGAGACGCTTATCCTATCTGATAGAGACATCTAGCTGCAGATTCTTTACCTTTGAATTTTTCCAGGTAGACTGTATCCGGAAGGTTTTACTTCTAGCAATTCCCTTGCGACCCTGTAGGCGGCATCAGTGCTGTTGCCCCTGTTGTGGTGGTCTGCGCCATCTATATAGGCATCAGCTTGGCGCGCTGACATCAGTTCCGGGTGGAGTTCCACTATGCGGAATTCTGCGAAGTGACAGAAAAACTGCGCAAAGCTACACGGAATTCCGCGAGTGGTGGAGTAGGTTACCTCATGCAGTTTGCACTGATTTTTAGTGCCAGGCGTTTGTCCCGCACTGTGCAATAAGGCACTGCTTCTTTCTGCCACTCAAGTAGAAGTTCTTTTCGAGCCTCGTCTGTGCAAACATAAGGTCGCTCAAAGTGATCTAGCATTGGATTTTCCTTGCTCATGCCTGCCAACTTACCGTTGTGCGTGAGGACAAAACTCTGCTACGCTTTCGAACTCCGAGCACTCCGCGGATTGCTAAAAACTCTGCAACCTCCGCAAATGGAGCTGAGTTCACCACACAGGCTTAGCTGACATAAATTTTTTTCTTTCTGCGCCAGCTAGTGCAGATCCGTATAGAGAACTACACTCCGTCACCTTTTGACAGGTTTTTTTTTCAACATGTCGAAGAAGGGGACGTGGCTTAAGCCATGCAGCAAGATGGCCGCCATTTAGGTGAACTCTGCCGGTCGAGCCACTAATCCAGCAATTATCCTGACTATTGGGGATGATCCCTTATCACATTTTCGCTCATCGTACTGAGGTTGAGCCTGCGATCCCCATATCGCAAAAAAAGCAAAGCTCACCGTTGCTGCCAAATGGAAGATTGAACTGGAGGCTGCACTGATGTTGGGACCGCGGCACTCCCGTAGATGCGGGCCGTGTGGTGACTGACCACGGGGCAGCCCGTGCCTGTTGACGGACCCCCATATCGAAGCTGTCGGGACCAACTTGGGCGCCGCCGGAAGGGTGATGTCCCAGACTCAATTCTTCAGGACCCATCCACATTTCATTGAGGTCATAGATGCAGCCTATAGTTCAGCCGGGGCCCGGTGCGAGCGGGTGGCAGCGAGTTGCCTCAGACGGGCCGGCCGAGGGAGTCGTGCTTGCACCTCGGAGACATCCAAGACACCGCGCCTCGGCGTATGTGCTCTGCGGCACTGTTTGTGAGACCGGAGAGTAGCTGATGACCAGTGGAGCCCGTGCTTTCCGGCTGGAACCGTGATATGTGCTCCAGGCCACCGGATGAAACTGGGATGGCCAATTTACCTGTGGGACTTGCATAACAGACAGGTTGGTGCGCTGACCTGAACCCCCGCCTCACCACCTGGTACATCTGCTAGCCGGTGTGACTTTATTGCGTGGACTCCGAGAGGCCCTAGGCAAGTAAATCTCATTCACCCACAAACCCTGCGTGAGTCTATCAAGGCATTAGCATATGAGCTCTTAAATATCGCCTTCAAAAATCTTTCTGTCATAGATTGAACCCCCTCATTTTCACTCTGGGATAATCACTACCTGGCACGCGCATCAGACGGCAACCGGCTGGGACCTGTACTGATATTTGCGAGGCTGTATCCTGGGACAAATACCACCCATTGCTACAACATACTTGGGGGTTCAACACAACAAAGGACACATTAAGGGTTTGCATCAGGCTGATTGGTGGAAATGTAAAATTTCACTGAAACTGGTGTCACACTTGCATAGGAGCGCAAGTCCACCAACTTTCCTCAAGGGAGTTCAGACAGCCTGTAGTCGTACGCCAACCTCACATGGTACTAGCATCAACCTAAACACACAATCGCTGACACACTCCAGCAGTCACCATTACATACAGTAATGGGGAAAACAGACACCGAACAAATGAACAATTTATTTGATAATAGAAGATACACCCATACTGCTGAAACCGAAGGGTGTCATGACACACATGATGATGACATACGCAGCATTTTACTGGAGGCCAGAACCAGTCTCATCAATACAATAGACGACAAACTAGACAAATTCACCGCCCAACTTGATCAGGTCAGGAGCCTCGAGGACACTCAAGAGGCGTGTTTAGACCAGCTAGAAAATAGGGCATCAGATGCTCATGACATCCAGGTAGAATGAAAAGAGCACCTATCACAAATGGAGAAGGTCACCAATGTAATAAAACCAAAAAATGAAGACCTTGAAGCACGCTCAAGGAGGAACAATACACGCATCCTTGGTGTTCCCTAGACCACCGCAATCACACACATGGAATTATTTATAGAGGATCTCTTGCACAAACTATTTGGTCAAGACCTATCCTGTATGTTCATTGTGGAGAGAGTGCCTCAGACTCTGGCCCCCAGACCTCCAGTGGGTGCCACCCCAAGGCCTATTATAGCGCGTCTTCTAAATTACAAAGACAGAGATGCGATCCCGAGGAAATCCAGGGAAATGGATAACATTATTCTACACACCTCCACCAGGGAGAAAGGGTCCTAGGTAAAGTTTAACGACCAACTACCAGATTTAATACCCAATTCTACTAGTACTCATTACAAACAAACCTGGTAGTCATAAAAACGGAAGGGGAGCAAGAACCAATTAATTACAACAAACGAGTGCAAACACCCAGCAAATATACACAGTGTTAAAGAGCAAAATATGAGTGAAGGACATGACGAAATTGTCAGATTTCCATCAACTACCAAGAGAGGTCACTGTCATCACTTGGATATCCTTCCTTCCTACCACAGCACTATTTAATCATAGAGGGGGATCATGTGGTTCGGATTTTGTGCAGGCCATTGAAATCTCGACAAGAGGAAGTATAGAAAAGGAGAGTGAAAAAGATTTACAAATTTAGTCACCTACTTTAAGATTGCAAACAAAGGATATCTATTGCTTGGGTGATGGATAGTATTGGTGCAGTGTGAGTAAAAATTAGAAAGGATATGGGAGATAAAACTACCTTTATTACAATATCTCTACCAATCCTCTAGGGGGAAGATGGCGGCCGGCTGAGACGCTCGGTCGTGAGCTCAGACAAGACTCCAGGATGATGTGCAGATAAAACGCTTCCCGAGGCAGAACCAGATAATTTAACGATTAAGTTAAGGTGTTATAAGCGGACTGAATCCGAGGACCCCAATATACCCCAATATACCCCCTGGAATCCACAGTTTTGAAAAACCCTCCCCCGGCAGACAAGCAGTCGGAGCCCGATTACCTGACCGGTGAGACCAGCGTTCAGCAGCAGCAGCATTTCTCTTTTTCGGATTGTTTCGTCCTTCACTCCCTGGGGAATATTGTGTTGAAATTGAAACCTGCATGACGGGGTGGACCGCGGTTGTGGTGCAGCAGAGCCTGGATCCCGCAATCACCCCTTCGAGCAGTGACGGGCTGTGGAAGAGAGCGCGAGACGCTGCCGGAGTTACAGGAAGAAGCTCGGCGAGATCAGTTTCTTCTTCCGGGGTAAGAGCAGCAGAGCCTGATATGCTGTCGTGTGTGTTTGTGTTGATGGGGCGGGTGCAAGCAATGAAAACACGGTGATAAGCCCACAAGGTAGCAGTAGCGAGGTCTTCAGTGCGGGGCATTCGAAAGGAGAGGTGAGCCCAAATTCTCCTGAAAACCGAGTGTTTCTACAAGGAACAAAGTGCAAAGAGCGTCGTAGTGAAAACTTTATGACGATAAAATCCCCGATAAATTCTTGCTGGATGAGTGAAAGGAGAGGTGAAAGTCTCGCCCCAGAGGAAGTATTGGCAGAAGGGGAACAGACACACAATAAGCAACAGAAAGGAACTGAGGCAGAGGAAGACGAAATAAAAACCCAATACAATAAAGACCTTTTACCACAGAATTCGGGGGAAGCTGGTAACAAACACTGCCTTACCTCTGGGAAAACACAACATTAGCAAAAACAAAAAGGAAAAAGGCCCCCCACAATTTGCTTATACCACAAGATCAAGATCGAAGAGGACACAAGCAGTAGGAGCAGCCTTGTCCTCTGTGTTAGAGAGATCGGAAGAGGGAGGAGTAAGGTCAGCATACTGTCTTAGGAATCAAAACCTACCTAAACAGAACCTTCTACAGACTACAAAAAGGTGCATGACCCCGAGAAGCACAAAGAAAAACGTGAAACACCCCCCACGCTCAGAGGAATTAACAGAAAATATAAAAAGCAGAGGGTCCAGGAAAAGCAAAGATCAGAAAATCACCATTACACCATCTCTAAGATCATATTTTAAGGTACAACAAGTGGTGCAAGTAAGAGGGTGTCATTGTCTAGCAACTAATACGATCGATGCAGCAAACATAACAAACACAGCGGGCGCAGCATCTCTGTTAGCATCGGACAAGCAGTGTGTCAGTCCATCTTCCGAAGAAGAAGCGGCGGAGTTCGCAGATAAGGAGACAGTAGAGAGAGCAGATATGCAGTCGTCCTCGACTCCGAACGTTATCGCGACCCTTCCATTGACACAATCAATATCACCAACACAGATAAACCAGTCACCTCAACCACCTCAACCAGTACAACCATCGCAAACAAGCTCCCTGAGTACCCCGCGAACCGAAATAGTAAATGATCAAGAAATTGACCAAGAAACTCAAGAGGATGCATCAGAGCAGGAACATATGGATTATATGGTTAAAAATAAGACAGAAAAAATCTTGGAGGTGTACATGGATAAAATGATGGACAAAATATTGGGGGAAATGAGAGAAAAATTCTCAATCTCGGAAGGAAACTAGAGCAAAATACAAGAAGTCGTTGAAAACCTAGATCAGAAACTAAAAGATTTAGGGGTCAGAGTTACAGCGGTCGAAAATGAACTTGGTTCCTTAAGCAAAAAGATAGACATAAATCAAAGAGAAATAAGACATCTAAAAGATAGCGAGAAAACCATGAATGAGCAACTAGAATCTTTGGAAAACCAAGGAAGAAGAAACAACATTAGAGTACTGAATGTCCCTGAAAACTCAGAGGGATCTGACATTAAGGCTTATGTTCTATCTCTCCTAGAAGAATTTCTTCCTTGGACGAAAGATTGTGACTTAGCTGCAGATATTCAACGAGTCCATAGAGACCCATTCAGAAAAAGCAAGGAGAGAAAGGCCCTGAGAAAAATCTTGGTAAATTTCAGAACCTATTCTCTGAAAGAAAAAATATTGAGTGAGGGACTAAAAACTGGGAATTTCAATAAAGATAATTGGTCATTTCGTATACGGTCAGACATCTGCAAAGCCACACAAGATAGGCAATGGGAGCTGGGGCAACATATGCAGGAATTGAAAGCTCTGGGAGCGAACGTACAATTGAAATTTCCAGCCTCCTTAAGAATAATGTGGCGAAATAAAATGCACAACCTAAGGGAGCCAAAAGAGGTAGAAAACCTCATTCAGCTGATAAAAGACCAAATCGAAATTGATAAACTAAATAAGGAATAATGCAGCAATGAAGTAATAGAAGGAACAAACTTTAACACACTTTTCTTAAAAACTGTAAGAAGAACCTAGGAATTTTGAAAAAAAAAAAAACGGAAAATACATATACATATGTATAAACATAAAATGGCAAAGAACAACTGCAGCAGGATATATGTTGGAAAGCACCTACGTAATAAAGAATAAAGAATAAAATACCTGGAGAATCGGAGCATGAAATCGGGTGTAATAATACCTGAAAGAAGAAAAAGGTAGGCTTCCTCAGGGAGGGAATCTCAAGCAACACTGTACCACAAAAATGCAATTCTTAAATACACACGGGTGGGGAGCAAGGTAGGGAAAAAAAAAGAAAAAAAAATCCTCAAAATTGGAATATAAAAGTAATAGTACGGGAGTTAATGACTGCCTCAATCGAAATAACAACTTAAGTTGACAAAAGAGAAAACTATAAAAATTCTAACATGGAATGTTAACGGGCTCAGAACCCCTTCAAGAAGAAGAAGGATCGTGTAATACTTGAAAGAAATAGAAAGTGAAATTATTATTCTTCAAGAAACACATCTAATAAATGCAGAGTGGACTCAATTGGTAAAAAATCTTCATTGGATTGGATCAAGCATACTCACATTACAAGAGTGCAACATAAAGGGGGTAGCAATTATTATAAAAAAAATCCCTAAATGCCAAAATAGAATCCAAAGAAGTCGACAGCAAAGGTAGATGGGCAGTTGCTAAAGTCAGGATTGAGGACTGTATACTCACAATTGTGGGATATTACGGCCCAAACAGGGATGACCCAGCGCCTCTCAAAAAACTGTACTCTGAACTTTTAACATTTCCAGCTCCGATTATTATAGGAGGAGATTTCAATATTATAGAGGATCCTAAAACAGACAGAATGCCTCCAACAAAACAATGAAATCTACCAAAAATGAGGGAATGGCTAGGGATCTACAAAAAAGACTTAAACTTGGAAGACATGTGGAAGCTAAAAGGAGAAAAAAACTATCCGTACACCTTCCATAATAAGAAATTTGGCCACAAATCCAGAATAGACTTCTTCTTAATGAACAAATCTCTGCGAGCTAATGTTAAAAGTATTGAACACCTACCTGCGCATTTATCAGACCACTCTGCGGTACAGTTAACCTTATCACTTCCACAATCCCATCTGTCCAATAGATGGACTGTTGATCGATCAATCCTTAGAGATGAACAAAGTGTGGACCAGATCATAACAACTTCCCTCCATTACTTTGAAGATAATGCTGCCGGAACATCAAAAAGAGTAACGTGGGATGCTTATAAAGCAGTAATAAGAGGTAAATTGCTTAGCTTGGGAGCATACAAGCATAAAACAAAAAAATTGGATATCAATAAGTTGGAACTGGAAATTAAAGAAGTCGAATTACAGCTGGAGTGTGGCATAACTCAAGAATCAAGGAAACATCTAGAAGAGATGCGACGTAACTTAAAGGAGAACCTGGTGGATTACTTGGAAAATATAGTCAAAGAAAAATGGGAGAACAGTAAATTAGCAAATCATGAATATGGAGAAGGTTGCGGAAAAATGCTAGCCTGGAAAATGAAAACGGATCAGTCTAGAAATAATATACTAAGCATTTATACCCAAGACCAATTATCAACTTGCTCAGATGATGTTTCAATAAGGCAAGAATTCTCAAAATTCTTTACCGCAATATATAGGGAAGACATAAATCCATCAGATAATGACATCAAGAACTATCTTGAGAACATTCCCCTTCCAAGCCTGACAGATGAAGAAGTGGATTTCTTGAACGCTGAAATAACACCAGAAGAAATAAGAACTGCCATAAGTAACCTAAAGAGAGGAAAAGCTGCGGGTCCGGATGCGCTGCCTAATGAATTCTACATAGCATTAAAAGAAACATTGATTGAACACCTAACAGAAATAATGAATAAGACTTATCTGGGACACGAAACGATACCTGACTCATGGAATGATGCGACGATTAGTATTTTATTAAAACCAGGAAAAAAACCAATGAATTGCGCATCTTATAGGCCAATATCACTTCTCAATTGTGACTACAAGCTGTTCATGAATGTGATAGCTAAAAGATTATCAAAAGTTATGGCTAAATTAATTAACCCGGATCAAAAGGGTTTCATAAAGGGCAGACAAATCCAGGAAATTACGCATGAACTAGTGGCAGCAATCGACGTTGCTGTCTGCGAAAAACTACCTCTAACGATTGTTTCATACGATGCTGCCAAAGCCTTCGATCGTGTCAACTGAGCCTTTCTAAATAAAATCATAGAAAAAAACAAATTAGGGAGTAACTTTAGTCATATGGTGAAAGAAATCTATACAAACCCAAGAGCGAAGATAGCAGTTAACGGGAACCTCACAGATAACATCAAGATTCAGAGAGGCACAAGACAAGGTTGCCCCTTGTCTCCGCTACTTTTTAATCTTTATATCGATCCCTTGGCCTGCTCTATTAGAAATCAACCGCTCATAACACCCTATAAATATCAAAATTGGACAAAGAAAGTTGCACTTTATGCAGATGACCTTATGGTGTTAACTGACAACTATAACTTCTCCAAATCAGCGATCAAGGATGCAATGAATAATTTTGGCAAGGTTTCAGGATATCTGATAAATAACGATAAAACAGAGGCAATGAGCTGGAATACTAACATAAATTCATCTCTTCTAAAGGATAAAATAAACTATTTAGGCATCACTATAACAAAAGAGCTTGAAAAACTACCACAACTAAACCTAAATATAGTGGTGAAAGAAATGAGAAGACTCCTTAAAATGTGGTCAGGTCTGCCGCTAAGTTTTTTAGGCAAATCCAATGCAATAAAAATGTCAATCATTCCCAAATTTACTTATCTCTTTAATAACATTCCGTTAGAGTTTAAAAAAGAAGCCCTAAAAAAAATACAAGGAGAAATATCTAGTTTTATTTGGTCAGCAAAAAGTACAAGAATCTCATGGAACAAACTCAGGAGAAAGAAGGAACAAGGTGGAATAGCAAGCCCTGATATATATGAATACTATAGATCTTTTCAATTTAAAAACTTCAGAGCCTTGTTAAAGGAACATCATGCCTACCCAATTTTTTTACAACATCTAACAAATGGAGAAGATAATTTCCTCTTCAAATTTGGTCACCCAAAATTCTTCAAAAAAGTAAAACTGAAGATCTTGAACAATGCCGTCAAGCTTTGGAGTCAGATAAGAATTGCCACAAAGATACCTTACTACAGTAGTATGGCCCCAATATGGGACTCGCCAGGCACCCCACAATGCTTAAAGGACTCACTATCTAGCCCACTCAGACAATCCGGAATTGAAAAATGGGGACAACTCCTGGTTGAAAATGTTTTAATATCCTGGGAACATCTGCAAATAATAACAGAACGAAAAGTCTCAAAGTTTAAATATTATCAGCTGTGCAGTTGGGCCAATACCATCCCGAAAGGAGCAATAGATCCGAACAATTTAGAAACAGAAATGATGAAAGAAACGGTAATAAAAAAAGAAGTCTCAAAATGGTATTGGGCTCTAATTGATTCTGGCGAAGAAAATTTTACTATACCGGAAAAGATATGGAGAAAAGACCTACCAAACGAAGTTATGGATCTAAATCAAATTTGGGAAAAATCAGTAGAGAAATGTTGGCTGTGTGTAAAGCCTGCAGCCCTAAAAAGAAACCATCTTTTCTCTATACATAGAGCTTATTGGACACCCAAAAGATTATCAAAATTTAAAGGCACGGCAGTAAAATCATGCCGCAAAGGCGGTGAAGAAAAGTCGGATGATATCCACATGTTCTGTGGCTGTTCAGCACTTACGCTCTATTGGCAAGAGATTGGTAAGACACGAACTGCAGTAATGGCAACACCTATAACTGTAAGTACACTTTTAATTATTTTTGTGATCCATTGTACCACTCAACCAAATCTGATTAGGCTAAATAAACATCAAGAAAGCTTATTGTTCGTTCTGATCCTGTTGGCACGAAGAGAAATTTGTATCAATTGGATAAAAACGGCACCACCAAACCATGAAAACTGGCTAAACTCTGTAATAAAAACCAGCAGATTGGATAGAAAGAGGAAACAACCCAAAAGAATGATGTACTGGGAGATTTGGGAAAATAATATTACCTCTAGATGATAAACCAGAACCCCTCCTTTTCCGATGTTCTTTGTTTCTTTTTTCTTTTTCTTTTTCTTTTTTGATTCCAATGATTAAGCGGAACAATAATTCCAGGCATGACTTGAAATCTGCCAAACAGCCCAAGGGCTAGATACCCCCAGAAACAATGGAATTATTGAGCAATATAAAGGTGAAATGGAGAAAATTGACTGGTAAGAACTAAGATAGTGAGAAACTCCCCTTGTATCCATCGATAGACGATTAGGGGCAGTGTGGTGGAACAACCGCAAAAACACTGTCAAACACCTTCCTAACTGCATAAACCGCAATATGAGGATAAAAAAATATATATATATATCTCTACCAATCCTATTAAAATAGTGTAAAAGCGGCTTTCAACAAATAGGCCACTTTCCAAAATGGTCACCCACAGTATAGGCTGCCAGGCACAAATTTGGGCCTGTTAAGCGACTACTCCAGAAATCTGGCACATCATATGGACTCTTTTACCCTACAAAACTGAAAATCACACATGAGGGCGTACCGCACTATTTCACCGATGCGAAGTCCGTGCTTAAATTTGCTAAGCACATTGATAAATAGAAGCACAAGTCTTCAGCGGCAATTAACCGCAATACTCCGGAGGCGTATCTTAGTGATAATGACTGATCCATGTGGTTAACTGAACATTATGTGATGAAAAGGGTTCAGACTTTGATATTTGTTATTCAGGTAACACACATGAGGGTGGTGGCGGGACTCGACTTGCCATACTAAAGGCTATGGCCTGGAGGAACCAGTGGTGCAGTTCCCTTTAAAATCCCTGTGAAGCTCAGCCACCCTTCCGGAAGGTTGGGCAGTCCCCCGGCGACCCTGTTGCCCCCGGGAGAACTTCCTTTGAGCACTACTAATGTTTACTGTTTTGGTTATGTATGGGGTGGACTACAATACTCTACCTATTTGGGGGATTAGTGTAGGTGGGGGGTGAGGGGTGGAGGGTTTGTTCTGAATTTTTTGTTGGTTCATGCAGAGGCACAAAAGCAACAATATTGTGTACTAATCGAGGTTCTATACCATAGCTTAGGTCCCTTATCTACACGACAATGGTTGCAATATGCACGACAATGCTCTGATACACGGAGAAAGTTGACTCTCATTTCACTGACTCTTTAGATATATCCAATACCTCTACATTTGATCATTGACAGTACAGGATGACGATATACAATTTCTCAACTTGGAATATTTGTGTCCTTAACAATCACAGGAAGGCACACCTTGTCAACGCTTCTCTAGCCAGACAACAGGTTGACATATGTTTCCTCCAGGAAACCCACTTAAGTTCTGCGGATACACACAGACTGAAACACAAGCTTTGGGGTGAATGTCATTCTTCTGCATATTCCAATTACGCGAGGGGAGTGGCAATTCTGATATACCAGGGGATCGACTGTACCCTGACACAGTCAAATATAGACTCCGAGGGGAGATATAATATTTTTATGGGATCTCTAGGTGGTACACATATAGTTATGATTGCCATATATGGGCCAAATGTGGGCAGCCCAGACTTCTTTCATGCTCTGTGGGCAAGAGGTGGTGCTATGGTATGTGATACAGTGTTATGGGGAGGTGATTTTAATGCAAAACTTTGTGATGACCTAGATAGATTGGGTGCGGCCGGTGCTCTTCACCCTCACTTTTGTTATGCACTTAACTCGATCATAACGAACGGTCACTAGACAGATATATATGGATGCGACTGAACCCACAAAAACTGGAGGAAACTTTTATCTCTTCACAACATAACTCCTGGTCCATACTGGACTGCTGGCTGGTTTCCGGAGATGTAGCAACATGGACGGTCGACGTACAGCACCTACCATGGTCCCTATCTGATAACTCCCCTTGTTCCCTTAAGGTTTTACTTCCTACATCAATTAAACACGAGTTCACATGGAGGCTCCAACCCTACCCCCCCTATCCCCTCTCCTCCCTCACGCTTTGTTAGACGCAGCATTTCAGGCTGAAATTAAAGAGGACATTGTTGAGTATTACTCCCTAAATCAGGGAGCAGTTTCAGCTTCCTCCGTCTTTTGGGAAGCATTTAAAGTTGTTATAAGAGGGAAGTGTATAGCTCGCCAGGCAGGGTTTTGAAAGCCTTACGTGGCTCACTTCAGAAACTAGAAGCTGAAATTAGAACACTTGAACTCCAATATTTCAACACTATCAAAGCCTCACACCTGACGCCTATCCGTGAAAAGATGTCAGAGTTTGAAGAAGAATCAAATAGGGAATTAAAATTCCTCTGGAAGTTTGCCACAGCACGGCATTACGGAGAAGGCGACAGACCCAGCAAAACACTCGTAAACATACTCAAGCCGTCGTGCAGCTCTCCATATATAGCGGAACTCATAAACGACGAGGAACTAATCAGGGCCCCAAAGAAATACACAATCACTTCAACGAATTCTATATCTCATTATATACCTCCAAAACACCACAGGTTGATTCCGAACTAACTGCTTATTTAGACTCTCTGGAGCTTTTAGGGCTCAGCAACGCCCACAGGGAATATTTAGATGAGCCTTTTACAGTAGACTATATAAACCAAGTGATTAACAGTCTCCCCACAGATAAAGCTCCAGGCCTTGATGGCCTAACGACTGCTTTAAATACAAACTACACTATGCTCCTAGCCCCTCATCTCATGGCAATGTACTCAGAATCCATAGAGAGGGGATCACTCCGCCCACCTTCCAGGGATGCAATCATTTTAACACTACATAAACCAGGCAAACCCCCAAATAAGTGCGACTCCTACAGACCCCTTTCGCTTATCAATATAGATAACAAGATTTATTTAAAAGTTCTCGCAAACCGGCTGCACTATTACCACTCATAGCTCGGCCCGATCAATCCGAGTTTATACCTGGTCGCTCCACATCACACTCTTAGAACCTTTTTCTCCATTATACATCAGTTGGACTCCCAAGACCCTGCCTTGGCGGTGTTTCGTGACGCAATCAAGGCGCTTGACTCACTTGAATCGCCATATCTCTACACCATTCTTGCCAGACTTGGACTAAGCCCCCTATTCATGAGTCAGATTAGGCTTTTTTATTCCAGCCGGACCGCCAGATTATGTGCAAATGGATTAACGTCAGCCCCATTTGCTATCACGTGTGGCGCCAGGCAGGAGTGCCCGCTGTTGACCCTCCTGTTTGCCATTGCCATGGAACTCCTTGCAGCAAGAATTAGGCAACACCATAAAACACGTGGACTTGACATCTCCACCAGAGATATAATTATATCGTTATATGCTGACAACATCACTCTTTATCTCAGAGATCCGATTGTTAACCTTGCACCCAGTCCTCCTTGAACTCACCATATTTGGAGGTCTTTCTGTTATCCACATCAACTGGTCCAAATCCTACTTGCTTCCGCTCTCTGATACAACTATCTCCTTCGAGTTAGACTACACTATCCAGTTGGCAAACAGTTCGGTGCGTTACTTAGGCATATGGCTTAGCACTAATGTTCAAGAGATCTGGGACGTGAACTTTGGCCGTACACTAACATGGCTAGAAGTTAAGACGGTCATCTGGTCTAAACTCCCATCTCTCTAGCCAGATGCATTGCTATCTCTAAAATGATAGTCTTGCCTAAACTGTCATATTTATTTGTCAGTTTACTGCTACAATTAACTCAAGCCTTCCAGAAAACTCTTAGATCTCTAATGATCTCACTTGTGAGGACTGGGAAACAGCTACTTATATCCTGGGAAGTTCTCACGCTCCCATTAATCCAAGGCGGACTGGACGTGCCTGACCTTGCGCTATATGCCTTTTGTGCACAGGCACAATTTCTCCATTACTGGACCTTCCCCACCCCGTTTAAACCCCATGTGGCAACTGAAACAGACATTGAGGCGCCAAGGACCTTAGCAGTAGCACTATAACGTTCTCATAAATGCCAACACACTATCCTAAACACTGCAGAAACAACGCTGGGCCTGCGATGTACTCTGCAGTGGAGCAGGACATCCGATTTTATACGAAGCATCTATAGCACTCGCGCAGAATCCACATATATCCATACTGCAGCACAAAGGTGATTCTTCGCACCCGCTCAACTTAGGATGGGACACTTTTGCTGATCTTTATCCCAACAACCACTTCTTGACTTCGCCTGAGGCAGCCTCCGGGAATGCTTCTAGATTTTCTGACTTATTGCTATAGTATAGTATCAGAAGCACATGCTGCAAGCTCCACAATACATTTCCCTCCCCGCCAACTCCCCTTCCTGCCCTTGAGTCAATACTCACAAACCCTTCACCCAGCAAACTCATCAATCAATCGCCTATATAGGTCAGTCCAACGCTCATCCCGTCATTCAACCAAAGGCATTAGAGAGCTGGAATGAGGAGCTAGTATACACCGTTTCAGATGAACAATAGAAGTTTTGTGGACAACTGGAAATGCTCTATCCCAATTATCAATTGCGCCTTACATCGTATTTCTAGAACCCCTATACAACTTGAGCGCATGGGTATACGCCAAGATGCAAACTGCTGGAGTTGCAATGCGCCCAACGCTACATTCCTCCACATGGCCTGGGACTGTCCGATTGTGGGCAGAAATATTTAACAAACGAAATCTTAATTCAGGAAACTAGCATGACCCCATCACCTAAAGTCACCTTTTTGGGTTATGTTAAGGAGGCCCCAATCTGCAAGCCCAGACTTCTACTGCTTCCATGCTTCTACTGCTAGCTAGGCGCAGAGTCGCGATGCAGTGGGGTAAACGTAAATCCCCTGACATCACAATCTGGGTTCTAGACGTCACTTTCTGCCAAGAGCAACTAAGCATATATTGGGAACTACTACCACAAGCATTCAGGCCTAAGACATCTGGGGCCCATTCCTTGCCTGGCTGGCTAGCCTTAACACAACTCCTACCCCTGCTGCTTCACCTGCCTGTTAAAGCGTTCAAACAACAGCTAATGAGTAACAAGTACCCCTAAGTGATATTTATCATATTTGTAACGTTTCACTTCTCAAACAGATTCCTTACATCTGACAACATTATGCAAAATTGTTCATATACGCATATTGCCTTTTATTGGTCAAACTGTAGAATGTCACACCATAGCATACATGGATTGTGTTGCCTCTGCCTTTATTTTGTTTTTAATCTTATTATATAATTGTTCTTCACACTGTATCAGGATGTATACGTATTTACAATAATTGTTTTTTTTTTTCTAAATGCCAATTTTTTTTAAAAAAAACATGTCGCAGAAGACTTCGGAATCTAAGCCATGTGGTGCCTTCCACCACACCATCTCGGTAACGGATCCACACCTGCTATGTCTTTGGTTCCTGGGGCGGGACCACAACTCAGTCGTACTCCGATGGCCAGGCCATGGCTATGAAAGTTTTGAGGGAGTGGTCCCTAAAGATACTTGCGGCCCAGCGATCGCCACTGTGTCATTCGACCCGGAGCTCTCCTTCTCGGTCCCTGTCAAGAGGAAGGCTCGGTCACCACTCTGGAGGTCCTAAGTCCTCATCCTACCACTTGAAGTTGTCCGGTAAGAGGCATAAGAAACACAAGAAGTCAAAGCATCCTTCGACTTCTCCCCGTTCGTCAGCTAACATGACAGAGGAGTCCCCAGGCCTCGTTCTGCAGAACCTGTGTTTGAGTCTACTCAACAATTTCCTTCCTTCCCAGGAGACGGAGCTCCCCCTCCTAGCTCAAAGAATTTTATGATGCTATGTGCCTCCATATTTGGGCGGCCTGACTTTTCCTGTGCACCTTCGGGCACAGGATGTTCAGAGCGAGCTCCATCGTGTTCCACACTGTTGGCTCTGGCATCTATATCCACCCTTGGATCTGGACCGGCGCCCCTGCTACCTTCCACAGTGCAGGTCCCTTTGCCGAGAATCCTGCCGACACCCACTGGCGGCGCCAGACCCATTCTTATCCCTGACAAACCAGAGCCGAATCAGCGTCTACTGATGCCGATCCCAGAGTCAATAGCACCCTTGGGTCCTAGGTTGGTTCCTAAGCCTTATTTTGAAGGGCCAGGAATGGAGAAAGATTGGGAGCGGTCGCTGGACTCTTTACACGACCAGCCAGAGCAAGAAATGGACTGGTACAAGGGAATTGGATGAGGCCAGTGGACTGGAGACCTCTGCAGATTCTGGTCTGCTTTCTCCCCCTGCCGTGGCTAGGGAGGAAAGAACTTCATCCTCTATGGTGGTGCGAAGAGCAACTAAGGTCCTGGACCTTCAGAATTCTTGTGTGTCAGTCAAGACGAACATCTTGATGGAGGTCCTGCAGCCGGATGTCTACTCCTCAGAACACCTCCTGCCTTTCAATAAGTCCTTGACTGATGTCATACTGGGAAACTGTCCAAGCCCAGCACAGGGGCTCTTGTGAATAGAACAATTGCCCACCTCCATCGCCATGCACCAGGCGACCCAAATTTCCTTATCAACTACCCTAACACCAAGAGCTTGGTGGTCCAAGCCTCGACATTTCTGGGTGCACCCCCCTCCTCCCCACTACAGGGAATCCAAGAGACTGGATAATTGGAGCAAGAACATTTTCGCTTCCGCCAGCCTTGCATTGCGGTCAGTGAACACTGTATGCCTATTGGGCTGTTATTTTACCTCCCTGTGGAAAACTGGCCCCAGAGGAGGCCCGGGCCATCCTCTCTTAAGCAGTTTCAGATGGAAGAAATGCGGCAAAGATCACTATTAGTTGTGTGCTGGATACCGCTGAGTCACGGGGCAGTGTGATTTGGTCGATGCTGTCTGTTCGACTCCACGCCTGGCTGAGAATGTCTGGCTTTTCTACGGATGTCCAGGCTTCCCTCATGGACATGCCCTTTGATGGCCCCAGTCTCATCGGAGACAAAACAGACATGGCCCTAGAGTGCTTTAAGAACTCTCGGACTGCGGCCAAGTCCTTGGGCCTCTCAGTGGCCATACTTCCCCGTCTGCTGGTCGCCCCTATCATGGCCACAGAAGGCTGCCAGCCATACCCCAGCCACAAGAACGCACAAGTTCAGCAACCTCTGCACTGCCGTTAGCGCAGCTCATTCTGACCCCGTGGGTCGGGCATCCAGAGTTTGGGTCAGTCTGCCCCCCCCCCCCCCCCCCCCCCCTGCTTCAACCTCCAAGCCCTCCTTGTCCGCCTCTTCATGATCCTTGGCGGCCAGTTGGTGGCAGGATAAGCCATCACTGCCACCACTGCCAAAACATCATGTAGAACAGGTGGGTTCTTCAGATAGTCCGAAGGGAGTACCCCCACCCCTTCAAAACTACCCCTCCAGCCTCCAGCTTACGACTGGCTGACGGAGGATCACGTGGCTCTGCTTCAGGAGGAAGTCATGATACTCTTGGCCAAGGGAGCCATAGGGAGAGTTCTGGTGCCAGAAGCAGGCTGTGGTTGCTATTCCTGCTACTTTCTGGTCCTGGAGAAGGAAAAGGGCCAGCACCCTATCCTAGATCTGCGAGCCCTCAACTACTTCCTCAAAAAAGAAAAGTCAAATCATATCGTTTGTGGACTCCAACCTAGAAACAATCCAATGCTAAGCCTTTCTCTCAGCAGTTGGTGCTGGCCATCTCAGGAAAAAGGTCTGTTTCAATAAGGAGGTACAAATCTCTCCTAGGCATGTGCTTATCTGCAATAGACTTTGTGCCTTTGGCCAGGCTCCAAGTGAGACCTCTTCAGGGGGAGCACTCCTTGCATTCAGTACAGAAGAGCCTCTAAGGCTCCTTCGCTCTGTGCCTCCAGCGTGGTGAAACAATTTATGAAGGGTCTTTCCGCACCTTCTCTCCAGTGCGAGCAGCCCCTAGGATTCAAAACTTAACATGGTTTATTTGATTTGATTATAAAATTTATAGAGCGCGTGAATGCCCAGGGGCGTCTTGGCGCTTCGTCTGATGTATGACTGTAGGCTGTAGTGGAGCGATGGAAAAAGTTTACTGAGCCGTGAAGAGCCATGTCTTTAAAGCCTTCGGGAACAGTAGCAGGGATGGGATGTTTTTTTATAGCTAGTGGAATTTGGTTCCATGTCTTTGCTGCGTGCAACAAGAAGCTTCTCCCTTCCCATCTGATCTGTTTGACTCTGGGGGTTTTAATCAGCTTTGCAATGCCTGATCTAAGATTCCTGTTTGGCTTGTATTGTTTGAGGTTAGGTTTCAGAAATTGAGAGCCTAGCCCTTGGGAAACCTTGTACGCCAATTAACAAACAAAGGGGGGAGAGCGAGAGATCAGAATGGATTCATTCTCCTTGGGCATATATAAATAAACAGTTAGAATCCACTCCTTGGAATTGAGGGTGTCTCCTCCGCAGTGGGGAACACCTTTTTGTTTTTAGGTCCCCTCACACACCAACAGGTCCCTTGGTGTCATGCTTCATCATCGGGGTCATCGTACCCCTCTACGGGGTATGGCCTGCTGCGACCTACGTTGACGTGGGAGCACTTGTTTAGACGATGTGTGGCGTTGGTGAGGGGTTTTATTTAATTAAGTGTGAGTGTAAAGTGGTGTTTTGGAAATAGTGAAAGTTAAAAAGAACCTGGCTCGTGGGGTGACTAAAAATTATTTAATAAGCCCCCGGACTGGTGCTGTTTAAAATAAGGATGGGAGGTCACTACGCTGGCAATGTGCGTTACCTCCTTTTTGTGTGCGTCGACATGTTTCGGTGCCAGAAACACCTTCTTCAGGACGGGGTGCACAAATCCCCACCTTACTCACGTTTCTCTAACTAATACTAGTAATTTCTAATAAAAGTGAAGAAAAAATCATTACAGTGCAGGTTATGTACCTCGCAAAAAAAGAACGTTGTCTATTGATCAGCCTGTAAAGGAAAGAAGACAAAACATTTTTTTCTGGTGATCTCTCTCTCTCCATACCCATAGGTAAAATGTCCAGTGGTTACAGGTGACAAACTATAGCCTTATTATAGTGCTTATAGTGAGATAATTTTTTTTATATAAAAAGGACTCACTAGACTTACTGACACACAACATAAAACACACACACTAAATGAGGAAAATTCTTTGAGGAAAGTTTTGATCAGGTGTTTTCAAATCAATATTTGGTCGTAACACTCTTGTTGGTAAAGAGGGAAAGGATAAAGTTTGTGTTTGCATCCCTATGAAGTGAAGAGGAAAAAACATATTGAAATCATGTCATTACATATTTACAACATACTGTTTTGGAGTTGCAGATAAACCTCATGAGTTCATACGTCAGGATCTGGTGTGCTAACTAGCACCTGTTTTAGGGAGAAAGGCATACTCAGGTCTTGATCTTACTTACATTCATGTAGTGGTTGCAGTGCTCACGGTCATATGACCTTTCTACTCACGATTTCTACGAAGAAATACCTCCCGATCGATCCCTTCGTGGCTCCGATGATAATGCCAGAAGGGATCCTGAAAAAGGGGTTTTATACCCTTTCCTCGGGTTGATGTTAATTAGTTAATTGCATGACTCATGTTTCCTTGTGGTCATATATGGTCATTGTCGGTTTTGGTTAGTTAATTGCATGATTGTGGTTTCCTTAAGGGCATTATGCTGGAAGAAAAAGCCCAATTAGTATGAACTAATTGGGCTTTTTCTTCCAGCATAATGCCATGCACAGTGCTTCATTATGACTAATTGGGCTTTTTCTTCCAACATAATGCCATGCACAGCGCTTCGTTATGACAAATATCATTCGTTTTTTGTCAAAACTAAACATCAAGAAATATCAGCGCAGGATAGCGCATGCACATTACTGATAAACAAAGAAACCCGTAACAGCGCATGCGCAGCAGGTAAAACTATACCGCATGGACGCATGCGCGAAGGGAAGACGCGAGTAAACAATGACTGCGAGCAAGGAACCGACAATGCCCTTATATGCCCCACCTTCAGCCCGCCCACGTACGGCAGTATAAGGGCACGACTATAGATACTCTGGCAGCCAAAGCACAGCCAAATTCAGTGAGGATCAACAGCATGCAATTGCTGAAACAAAAATTCAAACCACAACACTCGCTTCCAGCACGAGTGTTCATGCAGTTGATAGGCATGATAGCCTCCTGCATCTTCATAGTCCCGCACGCGAGACTACACATGCGTCCGCTTCAGGAGTGCTTAGCACGTCAGTGGAATCGGGCTCACGGACAGTTGAAAGACTTAGTGTAGGTGACCGATCGCGCATACAACTCTCTGCATTGGTGGAATCCACAAAACCTTTGCAGGGGCCGACCGTTCCAGGAGCCTGTGCACAGATTATTCTGACGACGGACGCATCTCTCCAGGGATGGGGAGCTCATGTACTCCACTACACAGTGCAGGGACTATGGACAGCATAGCAGAGGAAGATGCACATCAACCTTCTGGAACTGATGGCTATCTTCATGGCGATGAACGCATTCAAGGTACATGTCCAGTCAAGTCAAGTCATAAAATTTGTATAGCGCACTACATACCCAGAGGGTTTCAAGGCGCTTAGGAAGGGGAGGAGGATTATTTGTAAAATATCCACGTTTTAAGCTGCTTTCTGAACGCTAGGTGGTTCTGGGTGAGGCGAAGGTAAGCGGGGAGTGAGTTCCATGTTTTAGCAGCCAGGTATGAAAAGGATCTGCCTCCCATGGTGGTCTTGTTGATGCGAGGTACAGTGGCGAGGGCTTGGTCGGAAGAACGTAGTTGGCGGGAGGGGGTGTAGAAGGACAGTCGAGAGTTGAGGCAATCTGGTCCGATGTCGTAAAGTGATTTGTGTGCGTGGGTGAGCAGTCGGAAAGTGATCTTCTTATTGACGGGTAGCCAGTGGAGGTCTTTAAGGTGACCAGAGATGTGTTCGTTGCGTGGGATGTCTAATATGAGCCTGGCTGAGGCGTTTTGGATTCGTTGGAGTTTCTTCTGGAGTTTAGCGGTGGTACCTGCGTAGAGGGTGTTTCCGTAGTCCAGTCGGCTCGTGACCAGAGCGTGGGTGACTGTTTTCCTTGTTTCGGAGGGGATCCAGCGAAATGTTTTTCTGAGCATGCGAAGAATGTTGAAGCAGGAAGAGGATACGGCGCTGACTTGTTTGTTAATTGAGAGTGAAGAATCCAGGATGACGCCAAGGTTCCGTGCGTGGTCTGTCGGGATGGGTGCTTTTCCGAGGGCTTCCGGCTACCAGGAGTCGTCCCAAGCAGAGGGGGATGTGCCTAGGATGAGGACTTCTGTTTTGTCTGAGTTCAGTTTCAGACGGCTTTGTTTCATCCATTCGGCGACTTCTTTCATTCCTTCGTGCAGGTTAGTTTTGGCGGTGCTGGGGTCATTGGTGAGAGAAAGGATCAGTTGAGTGTCGTCCGCGTAAGAGATGATGTTGAGGTTGTGTTGGCGTGCGATGGCCGCGAGGGGGCTCATGTATACGTTGAAGAGGGTGGGACTGAGTGAGGATCCTTGAGGTACGCCGCAGATGACTTCAGAGGCCTCGGACTTGAATGGAGGAAGGCGGACTCTCTGGGTTCTTCCGGTGAGGAATGAGGTGATCCATTCAAGTGCTTTTCCTTGGATTCCGATGTTATTGAGGCGTTGTAGAAGGGTGCTGTGGCAGACTGTATCGAATGCTGCAGAGAGGCCGAGGAGGATGAGGGCGACTGTGTCTCCATTGTCCAGTAGAGTTCGAATGTCATCTGTTGCTGCGATGAGGGCGGTCTCAGTGCTGTGTTTTGCTCGGAAGCCAGATTGTGAGGGGTCGAGGGATTTGTTGGCTTCGAGGAAGGCGGCGAGCTGGTTGTTGACGGCTTTCTCGATGACTTTGGCCGGGAATGGAAGAAGCGAGATGGGGCGGTAATTTTTTAGTTCGGTGGGGTCCGCTGTTGGTTTTTTCAGAAGGGCGGTGAGTTCAGCGTGTTTCCAGTCTTCTGGGAAGGTAGCGGAGTTGAAGGAGCAGTTGATGACGTCTCGGAGGTGCGGTGCTATGACGGAGTCTGCTTTGTTGAAGATGTGGTGAGGGCATGGGTCTGTGGGGGATCCTGAGTGGATGGAATTCATCAGGCGGATGGTGTCCTCAGTGGAGATTGGGTTCCAGTCGTTAAGGGTGTTCACGGGGGGAGGATGGACAGCAGACGGCAGGGTGGGTTGGTTTCCGGGTTGGTTGTCAAAGCTGTTGTGGATGTCTGCAATCTTGTTGTGGAAAAAAGAGGCTAGGGAGTCGCATAGGGTTTGAGAGGGGGTGATGTCGTTGGAGTTGGCCGAGGGATTGGAAAATTCCTTGACGATGTTGAAAAGTTCCTTGCTGTTGTGAGCGTTGTTGTCGAGTCGATCCTTGAATGCTGCTTTCTTGGCTTTTCGGATTAGTTGGTGGTGAGTGCGGGTGGCGTTTTTGAAGGCGTCCTTGGTGCTGGTGGTTGGGTCTTTTTTCCAGGTCTTTTCAAGGGAGCGGCAGAGTTTCTTGGACTTCTTGAGATCATCGTTGAACCATGAGGCCTTCTTGCTGCCAGGTTTGTTTTGACGTTTTTTCAGTGGTGCTAAGGTGTCAGCGGTGTTGGATAACCATAGGGTGAGGTTAGCGGCGGCTTCGTTAGCGTTGGAAGAGGGGGCTGGGGTGTGATGAAGGAGCGATGCGGAGATTTGGTCCGTGGTGATTTTGTTCCAGTTCCTTTTCAGGGTAGGTTGGAGGTGGATGCTGGGTTTTGGTTTGTTGTAGGTGAAGTGAACGCAGCTGTGGTCAGTCCAGAGGAGGTCCGTAGTGTGGCTGAAGGAGACATGGTTGCTGGAGGTGAAGATGGGGTCGAATGTGTGGCCTGCGATGTGGGTGGGGGAAGTGACTAGTTGTTTAAGTCCGAGGTTGGTGAGGTTGTCCACGAGGGTGGCGGTGTTGCGGTCGTTGATCTTATCGAGGTGAAAGTTGAGGTCTCCCAGAAGGATGTAGTCTTTGGAGGTGAGCGCGTGTGGGGTGATGAAGTCCGTGATGTCTTCACTGAATTTTGCGCGGGGTCCTGGTGGTCTGTAGAGGAGGGTGCCTCTGAGTGTGGTCTTGGGGTCGATGTGGATCTGGAAGTGAAGGTGTTCGGAGTTAGCGAGGTTGGCGTCAGAGCTGGTTGAGATGCGGATTGATTTCTTATGGACGATAGCGATTCCTCCTCCTGTGTGGCTGGTGCGGTCCTTGCGTGTGATCTTATATTACGATGATTACTTATGATGTTACATCTGTGCAACAAGGTTGTGTTGATCCGGACGGACAACATGACGGCCATGTACTACATACAGAAGCAGGGAGGTACACACTCTCCACAGTTGTCTCATCTGGCTCAGAGCATGTAGAAGTGGGCCATTCAGAGGAACATCTTCCGCATGGCGGAACACCTCCCGGGCAAGGACAATCAGATGGCGGACCTGCTCAGCAGGTACAGCCACCAGATGCACGAGTGGGAGATACATCCATCAGTACTCCAGCCGTACTTCCAGCAGTGGGGTCATCCGGAGATAGACCTGTTCGCCACAAGGGAAAACGCCAAATGCCAAAGCTTTGCCGCCAGGTTCCCACACCCACAGTCGCAGGGAAATGCGATATGGATGAACTGGTCAGGCATATTTGCGTACGCTTTTCCCCCAGCACCACTAATACCGCTGGTGGCACGCAAGCTGAAGCAACACTCGATGACTCTCCTCCTGGTTGCTCCGACGTGGGCACGCCAACCATGGTACACCACGTTTCTAGAACTTTCCGTGGTACTGCATCAAAGGCTGTACCTCACACCCAGGCTTTTGACGCAGAGCCATGGCGACATTCAGCATCCAGATCCGCAACAGCTCAACCTGGCGATCTGGCTCCTGAGGTCTTAGAATTTGGCTACCTCAACCTGCCTCTTGACTATATGGATATCATAAGGGAGGCAAGAAAGCCCACCACTAGAGCATGTTATGCTGCAAAATGGAAGCGATTTGTCATTTATTGTGCCGACCACAACATTAACCCGCTAGATGCATCTACTCACGACATCATCTGTTATCTGTTACATCTATACAAATGCAATCTAGCCTATGCTTCCATTCGTATACATTTGTCCGCAATAGCAGCTTATCTCCAAAACAGGCAGCATCTCTCCCTTTTCAGAGTGCCTGCCATCAAATCTTTTCTGGAGGGACTCAAATGAGTTATTCCTCCCAGACACCCACCAGCGCCTGTATGGAACCTAAATGTGGTCCTCACCAGACTGATGGGTCCACCTTTTGAGCCTCTACACTCATGAGAGATACAATTCTTGACGTGGAAAGTGGCTTTCCTAATAGCAATCACATCGCTACGACGAGTTAGTGAACTTCAGGCACTAACTATCCAGGAGCCATTCATTCAGATTCACTCCCAACAGGGTGGTACTACGCACTAACCCTAAGTTTGTGCCTAAAGTGGTTTCACAGTTCCATATAAATCAAACTATAGAACTGCCAGTGTTCTTCCAGAATCCTGAGTCAGTGGCAGAGAGAATGCTCCACACACTAGACGTCAAAAGAGCTCTAATGTACTACATAGATAGGACAAAAAATTTTAGGAAAACGAAACAACTGTTTGTTGCCTTTTCTCCACAACACAAAGGCAACCCCATTTCAAGGTATAGCCAGGTGGATCGTTAAGTGCATACAGATTTGCTATCAAAAGGCAAAGCGCATGTTAACGGTTCCCCCGAGAGCCCACTCCACGCGAAAGTTGGGGGCCTCCATGGCTTTCCTTGGAAACATTATTTTAGAAGAAATCTATAGAGCAGCCACATGGTCTACCATACACACATTTACAAAACACTACTGCGTAGATGTGCACTCCAAACAGCAGGCAGCTGTAGGGCAGGCTGTTCTAAAAGCACTTTTTCAGACTGCTGCAGCTGGCACGGGCGGCCGCCGCTAAAAGAGGGACTGCTATATATTCTAAGCACAGATATGAATTCAGCAGCCCACATGCCTCGAACCGAATGTGCTACTTACCAGTATGCATCTGTTCTTGGCATGTAGGGCTGCTGACATTCATATCGCCCGCCCTCCTCCCCGGCGCCTGTAGCGGCTGCAGCACTCAGAATTACTCTTAGCATGGTCATCACTTACAGTATCACACTCCATCTTTGCCACAATGGCGAAAAACAATCTGAGGATGGAGTGGATGCCCATGCGCACTGTAGTCTAGGGGAGGAGCCACCTATCTTGTGATACTTCGAAGACTCTTCCAGGACAACAATGTGCAATCATCCGGACCCAACACTAGGCGGCGATCTATGCACAGATATGAATGTTAGCAACCCTACATGCCAAGAACAGATGCATACTGGTAAGTAGCATATTCGATATCCAGTTCAAGGAGAATTTTGTGATTCAGAGACCTAATCCTACAGTTAACCCTAAAGTTCCAGCTCAGTTTCATCTTAATGAGCCAGTTATACTCTGATCATTCTTCCCGAACCCATCAACACCAGTGGAGCAGGCATTGCATACGCTTGATGTCAAACGAAGTTTCAAATTCTACCTCCAAAAACAAAAGACATTCGAAAGACTGATCAATTGCTTGTGGCTTACGGCCAAGCCACCAAAGTAACTGTAATCCCGAAAGCTACAATTGCCAGATGGGTTTCTGCAACAATTCAGTTTTGTCACAATTCAGCCATACGGCCTTTGACCAAAGACTAAAGCTCATTCCACCATATCAGTATCCACGTCAGCAGCCCTTTTCACTGGGGTGACGCTGCTGAAGATTTGTCATGCTGGAATCTGGAGAAGTACCAATGCCTTCACGCAGCACTGCTGCCTCGAATCTGCACAGTGTGGAGATGCAGTTGTCGGCCAGGCGGCACTACGTTGTCTTTTCAACTAAGGTGAGCCCCTTTCTAGCAAAGACTGTCTTTTTTGTAGTAACATACACAAATGCGAATCTGATTATTATGTATATAGTGTATGCAGTTACATAAATATATGTGTGTGTGTATATATATATATATATATATATATATATATATATATATATATATATATCCACTAATTTTGACACACTCGGACGCCAGCGCTTCCAATTCGGCATGGTGCATGTAATTCGGTAGAGTCAACCGAAAATATCAAGGCTTTGGCTAATCTTCTATTAGCAGGTTTTTAGATCACTCACTCGAGACAAGTTTAAAGTTTAAAGCGTCTTTATTGCAACCAAAAATGCCTGACGCGTTTCACCTCTACCTGAGGCTTGCTCACGGGATGTTGTGTTTAGTCCATTATCTCTTTTTATTCTCTTTAAACAACATGTTATTCGTCACTGGTGCATTCTGGTCAATGGAGTTCCTTCACTCCAGTGCTCCGACTAATAAAGTTAATTAACAACAACAGTATTTTGGGGGGTTTTCAGAGTTGCTGATTTGTATTCTCAGTTGATTTCTCTTGTTATTACAAGGATACAGTGTCAATGGTGAATTATCCATTAATTTCACTCCACGATGGTTCTAATTTTATCATCCAACCACTGATAAGTGTGAGGTGACCTGTATTGCTTACCAGTGAGTTTATATCCAGTGCTGAGTTCTCGCTCTCTAGTGAGTTGGTCGCACACTTTGTTTGTGGATTAGTTATGCTCTCTGGTGAGATTGCGTTTTCAAGTTCCAGAACCTGTCCATATATTTCGGTGTTGTTAATTACAAATGTACATGCAATTCCTCACTTTGATTCAAACCCCTTGGAACCTGTGTTCTGAAGTTGATGATATGATGTGATTCTTTTTGTCGGAGAGACTTTCTGCGGTTTCCACCTCTTTCTGACGTCGGTATCTGATCAATGGCGTAGAAACGTAGAGTTTCCCAGTTGGTATTATGGAACTTTTCCATATGCTTGGCAATGGCATTTGAGCGGTCCGCGTGTGTTGTGGCTCTTGTATGTTTCAGGATTCTCTTTTTTACCTCGAATATGGTACTGCCGATGTATTTCTTATTGCATGGGCATTCTACTATATAGACAACAAAAGTACTTTTGCATGTTAGGTGCTGGCGTATTATCCACTTCCATCCATTTGATATTTCCAGTTCTCTTGTTAGTTTGGCTATTTTGCAAACCTTGCAATGTTTGCATGGCCAAAAGACTGTTCTCTGAAGCCATATTCTGTTCTATTCTATTTGCAAAATAGCCAAACCAACAAGAGAACTGAAATATCAAATGGACGAGTAAAATGATACCTCACTTGTGTGGGTGCCCCAAAGCAGAACAGAATAAAAATGAATTTTAAAAAATTGTAGTGTTAGGGATTGAGAAATTAAGCACCTCACCTTAGTCACAGGCCTTTGGCCCACCCACACAAATGAGGTAATATTTTACTCGGGAGAACAAGGGGAACGCTGAGCGGTAGGACATTAGTGCTGGCACGGAGATCCCACGCAAAAAAGTTTGGAAAAGTGATTTTTTTAAACCTAAATTTAAGGTTTACAAGGAATTCTGGGTAGGAAAACATTAAGGGACCCACGCATGCCATACCTCCCTGGACTCCCCCCGGTGTCTAGTTTTCAGAACTGTTTGGGTTTGGTAGTTTCACAAGTTTGCCGCCGAGCCCCGGGCTAAAAACTTAGGTGCATCCCCCCCCAAAAAAGAAGGTAGCTTTGCTATAGGTTATTTTAAATTCTCCACCGTACGATTTGGGCCTTTTCCTGTTGCAGCCACTATGCCTACCCACGCAAGTGAGGTACCATTTTTTCCGGGAGACCTGGGGGAACGCGGGGTGGTTGGAAATTTGTTGATCCACGCAGATTCCAGAACTTTCAACCACAGAAATGAGAGGAAAATGCGTTTTGTTTTGTCAATTTTTAAGGTTTGCAAGGGATTCTGGGGAACAGAACCTGGTGGGAGGCAGTCGTGTCACCCCATCCTGAATTCCCCTGTGTGTCTAGTTTTCAAAAATGTACAGGTTTGCTAGGTTTCCCTATGTGGCAGCTGCGCTAGGCCCCAAAATCCACAGGTAGTCATATTGCTAAAAACAAACCCATGCCTAGTCGGCTTTCTGCTGCCCTGGGGGGAAAATTTCGGGGCTGGGTTTGCCCCAATATGCCCCCAAGGGGGGCAGAAACATTGTGGCTATATTTTTTGGGGGGTGGGGGCATTGGTATGCCCATTCTGGGCAGCCCCCACCCCCACACATAAAAAAGCCAGCGTAATCGTTGGCGTCAAGTGGGCTTTTTGCCCACCCCGGAGGGGCAGATTCGGGGCTACTGCCCCCATCCTCCCTCCAGGGGAGGCAAAAAGGCTGTCATTGTTGCGGGTGGGGAGTGGAGCATTGGCATGCCCGTTTTGGGCAGCCCCCAACCTAAGAAAAAAGTGGCCAAAAATCCTGTGTGTCTGGTGGGTTTTTTGCCCCCCCAGGGAGGGCAGATTGGGGCTACTGCCCCATCTGTCCCCAGGAGGGGCAGGAAGGCTGTACTTTTAGCGGGGAGGGGTGGGGCATAGGCATGCACGTTTTGGGCAGCCCATCCAAATTCAAATTTGCCCCCCCAAAAAATCCCTGCCGTCTAGTGGGCTTTTTGCCCCCCGGCGGGGCAGATTGGGGTGTGATCCCCCCATATGCCCCCCAGGGGGGTCAGAAAGTCCACTAGACGCCAAGGAGTTTTTTGGGCAAATTTTAATTAGGGTGTAGTCTGTCAAAAACTGGCATGCCAATGCCCCCAACTTGATAAAAATTTGCCCAAAAAAATCCCTGGTGTCTAGTGGGCTTTTTGCCCCCCTGGGGGTTGGGGGGGGCAGATTGGGGGTTACTGAAGGCTGTAATTGTTGCGGGGAGGGGGTGGGGGCATGGGCATGCCCGTTTTGGGCAGCCACAGACTATTTCATATTTGCCCCCTCAAAAAATCCCTAATGCCTCCAACTGCCATTTTGGGCAGCCCCCACCCTAATTCAGATTTGCCCCAAAGTATCCCTGGCGTCTGGTGGGCTTTTTGCCCCTCTGAGGGTGCAGATTGCGCCCAGGGGCGGGCAGAAAGTCTGTAATGGCAGCGGGGTTTGGGGGCATTGGCTTGCCCGTTTCGGGCAGCCCCCGCCCTAAAAAAAAATGCACACAAAAAAATCCCTGATGCATAGTGGGCTTTCTGCCCCCCTCTCCCCCCCGGGGGGGGGGGGGGGGGCAAATTGGGGGCTACTGCCCCCATCTGTCCCCCAGGGGGGGGCGAAAGTCTGTAATGGTGGCGGGGGCCGGGGCATTGGCGAGCCTCTTTCGGGCAGCCCCCACCCTAAAAAACAAGTGCACACAAAAATATCCCTGGTGCATAGTGGGCTTTCTGCCCCCCCGGGGGGCAGATTGGGGGCAGAAAGTCTGTAATGGTGGTGGGGGGGGCATTGGCGAGCCAGTTTTTGGCAGCCCCCACCCTAAAAAAAGTGCCCCAAAATAATTCCCTGGTGTATAGTGGGCTTTCTGCCCCCCCGGGGGGCAGTAAGCCCCCAATCTGCCCCCCGGGGGGGCAGATTGGGGGGCTATTGCCCCATCCCTGCTTGGGGATCGCCCTCCTGGGAGGGGTACCACTTTAAAGGGGAGATTCTCCCCTTTCCAATGATACCTCTCCAGTCTTTCTACGTGCTCAGGGGGCTGAGGTAGTCCACTGAGCATGTAGAAAGTGAAACTGAAATGAGCCTAAAGGCTCATTTTAGTTTTGGTTTGTGTTCAATGACGAAAGCGCGATGTGCGTGCTGATCGTCATTGAACAGACACCAGAGAGGGGGCCTTGGGTGCTGGGGAAGCTCTTCCCCAGCTCCTAAGGTCAGAGGGGTGAAAAGGAAATCCCTCTGCTGTCTGCAGCAGAGGGATTTCGTGCCCCTGGCCTCAAGACGGAATGGTTCCGTCATCAGCACAGGAGCACCGATGCTCATGACGGAACCATTCTGTCATGAGCATGGAAGGGGTTAACCGACCCAATCACTATATTACAGTTTAATACACTGCATGTGAATGTGGTAGAGATTCGAGCTCAAATCCATTCTTATGGATGAGGTTCTGGTTTCATTTTTGTCTGTACTACACCATAAACAAAAGACCTTTATGATTGGGTCAGCGGCAGATCCCTCTCCCTTCCCCGACCGGAGCCCGTAGTTGTGACGGACGCGTCCCTCCAGGGCTGGGGGGGCACATGGGAGAGGCGGACATCAGAGGCCTCTGGTCTCCGGCGGAGTCCCGGCTCCATATCAACCTTTTGGAGCTACGGGTGATTGGTCTAGCACTGAAGGCACTCCTCCCCTCTGTCCGGGGGAGTGTAGTGCAGGTGTTCACGGACAACACCACCGCCATGTGGTACTGCAACAAACAGGGCGGGGTGGGGTCGTGGACCCTCTGCCAAGAGGCTCTGCGCCTCTAGCAGTGGCTGGAACATCAGGGCGTGACCCGGGTGGTTCAACACCTGGCAGGTTCTCTGAACGCCAGGGCGGACGAACTCAGCCGCCGGTGCATGATGGATCACGAATGGCATCTGAACTCGGACGTGGCGCAAGGTCTCTTTCTGCAGTGGGGAGAGCCTTGGTTAGATCTATTCGCCACCGAAGAGAACGCGCAATGTCATCAGTTCTGCACGTTGGAATTTCCAAGGCGGCATTCGCTCGGAGACGCTTTTCGTTGCGAGTGGAGTTGCGGTCTGTTGTACGCCTTTCCGCCTATGCCACTTCTGCCCAGAGTGCTGAAGAAGATCAAGCGCGACCGGGCACAAGTCATCCTTGTGGCTCCGGACTGGGCACAAAGGTACTGGTATCCCGAGCTACTCAGTATGTCAGTCAATCCCCCGGTTCGTCTGCCTCTTCGGGAGGACCTTCTGTCGCAGCAGCAGGAGACGGTCCTCCACCCGAACTTGTCCAGTCTCCACCTCCATGCTTGGAGATTGAGCGGCGGCAGTTGAGGCCATTTGACTTGCCGCCTGAAGTCTGTAACATCATTCTGGCAGCCAGGCGTCCCTCCACAAAGTCGGTATATACGCCTGCAGGTGGAACAGATTTGTGGCATGGTGCACAGCAAAGGCTGTGGATCCTCTCTCTGCCCCTCTTTCTGAGGTTCTTCTCTTCCTTCTTTCTCTTGCCCAGCAGGGCTCTGCTCTGGGTACTATCAAGGGCTACCTTTTAGCCCTTTCAGCCTTCCTAAGGCTGCCTGACCAGCCATCTTTGTTCAAGTCCCATATTGTAAATCGATTTCTGAAAATCATCACACACACGTTTCCACCTGTTCCCTTCGTGATGCCTCAGTGGGACTTGAACCTGGTTCTAATTTTCTGATGTGCGCTCCCTTTGAGCCACTTCACAACTGTCCTCTCCGCCTTCTTACTCTGAAGACTGCTTTCCTGGTTGCCATCACCTCTGCCAGGAGAGTGTGTGAGCTCCAGGCCTTATCCTCTAAACCTCCTTTCCTTTCTGGCCATCTGGACAAGGTTGTGTTGCGGACAAGACCCTCCTTCCTGCCCAAGGTTGTCGCGGCCTTCCACATCAGGCAGCCCTTTACCTTCTTTCCGCCTCCGCATCCCTCGAAAGAGGAAGAGAGGCTCCAACGTCTGGACCCAAAACGTGCGCTCTCGTACTATCTGGATCGCACACGTCAGTTCCGGGTGGATGACCAACTCTTTGTTGGTTACGTGGGCGATAAGAAGGGGAAGGTGGTGCACAAACGGACCATCTCGCGGTGGATCATCTTGTGTATCCAGGCGTGTTACTCCTTGGCTAAGAAGCAACCCCCTGTTGGGCTGAGGGCTCATTCCACTCGGGCCACGGCGACTACAACTGCCTTGGGCCGAGGAGTGCCCTTGCAGGACATTTTCCAGGCAGCAACGTGGGCCTCGCTGCACACGTTTGTCAGGCACTATTGCCTGGCCAGCCAAGTCGGGACTGGCTTCTTTGGCCGTTCCGTCCTCCAGGACTTTCTGGTGTGATTATTGGTTCGCAGACCCACAACCGGGGTTGGTATTGCTGGGGAATCTATTCTAAGGTAAGAAATCTATCACTTACGTGTCTCTTTCAGATGCAAAAGTTACTGCTTGTGTAACGATATATCTGTAAGAGACATTAGTTAGGGATAGATTCCTTACCGACCCACCCATCCTCCCCGTTCTGCGAACCGATATCTAGGGTCAAGGTCATCCCCTTTCAGGGCCCTAGTTTTATTGGCACCAGTGTTGGTTTTTAGCATGGCTCTGCGTTTCTGGCGCGGAAAAGCTGTGTCTAAGAACTGACGTCAGCACGTGGAGGCGGTGTCTAAGTACTCCGACGTCATCACGGCGCCCACGACGGACGCGGAGCCGCGGACGACGCCTACCGACGCGCAAGGGTACTGCTACGCAAAAATTTCTGGATCCAGTCTGACGCCTGGGGATATTCTCAGGTAAGGAATCTATCACTAACTAATGTCTCTTACAGATATATCATTACACAAGTAGTAACTTGTGCAACAACGCCACTTTGAAATGTTTTTTCTTTTCGATTTTCCAGATTGTGTTAATTCTCTAATAAAGGCAACCCTTTTTTGACATACTCCTTGCCAGACTGCTGCCCATTTGAGGAGTACACTATGAACGTAATATTTACCCTCAAAGTTGAAATAGTTATGAAAACGTGGTCAATTATTGAGCGGAGGTATTAATTCAAAAAGGTATTGGAACTCAGGGTGCTTCACTTATTAATTTTAACAGCTGAGTCCATTACTTCCATGTGTAGTATGGTCTCATAAATTTGGTACATATTATTATGAACAGTATATTTCCTGATTGGCAAACCATTAGCTTTGAGTGCACTCAAAATATATTTGGGGTCTTCTAATAAATATATATAAATTGTAAATTTTGCTTCTAGTAATAGTCAACAATTTTTGCCTATGTAACAAATAACTACTTGTTCCCAAATATAGTTGGGATTAGAGGTGTCTCAGTAATACTCTTGTGGATCTTATGCAAACACATACAGGAATTCTCGCATATTCAGTACATGAAAATTGAGATTGGAGTTTCAAAAATCCATTCATCTCGAGTCGTTAATACCATACACCGGACCGTTTCCTGTTGCTAAATAGTGTAATTGTAGACAAGGAATGAATAATGATTAGCTTCCAAGCACTGCAGAGGTTTTTATGGGATGTACCATTGTTAACCTAGCCTTTTCAGTATTAATGATTGATCTGTTTCCAAGGATTGTATCATCCATTTTTGCTGAATGAACATGTTATTGACTGTAGTGTTTGGAAATTAGATATTCTCAAAATATTTTATTGCTTCTTGTTCTTAAAACTGAATGGCTTTGTTTGTTCTTGATTGACTAATTTTGTTGTTTAAAGGTTTGTTTCTCGTGTTCTTTATCTGGGAAAAATGCCTACTTGCATACTCTGCTAATAAATTTGTCTATACAAACCTTATCATTGTTTTGGCACAAAGGTCAATCATATCTGTAGTACCTTCAAGGTAGAGTCCAGTTTATCTTTAGAAAAAAATACATTGTATTGTAGATTTTTTTGATTGACGAGTGACTGGGCCTAAGAGTGCACACATCGTTATACTTCATATAACAGGTACACCTTTAACATTGTTTTCTTCAAACCTGCTTGTTGCCTTTGAGGATTTAGTGAAAGAAGTGCTTTCATTATCATTCCCATGTGTGTGTTAAGCACTGTATGCAGCATAGATTTCAGCCCAGTTATAAACCCTTTAATCATGAGCAGAATTGGAATGTTTCTTTAATCATTGACATCATTGAAGTAGTACCACAAAGCATATTCTGATGCTTTTGATTCTGTCTGTTACAGGAAGAAGCTGAAATACAGGCAGAGCTTGAGCGGCTGGAGAGGGTTAGAAATCTACACATCAGGGAACTGAAAAGGATCCACAATGAAGACAATTCACAGTAAGCATTTGAATATTGTAGAAATGAGGATAGGGAATTGAAGCAAGTTTCAGCATGGACTGCAGAGCTAATGATGGGGAGGGTCGAAGATAAACTTTAGGGAGGGCAGAAGATAAGCTTAATCTAATTCATAAAAGATCACTGGTGTGGTCATAGTGAAGGACAGGAGCAAGTGTGCACCCGGACTCATGCAATCCAACTCCTGCTCTCAACATTGTCTTTGTGGGGCAGTGAGATGCAGAGGTTGCTGTGACCTGACAGGCAAAGTTCCCTCTGTGCCATCATGCTGATTGATGAAAAGCTGATGCTCCAGTAAACCATTGAATTGCAGGAGAAGGGTCTTGGAGGTTACCTAGAGTGGTGCAGAGTGACCCTTGTAGAATACATTGTGTATAGGAAAACTAGGGCCACCCTACTCACATGGAACCAGGATATCTATTATATTATGAGGAACAGTGGTTCCTGTGGATAATGTGTGTGATATATGGTAGTAGTTAGCTCAATGGCAGGATTCATGGGTAAAGACAGAGAGGGAAAAGAAACCATATACAACAAGACGCTTACGAATATACGCTGTTTATATAAATGCGTAATCAAATTAATGAAGAAAAGTGCGTGATGTCCCAAGTAAGCATAGAACCTACATATCAAATTAGTGTGAATTTGTGACACAAAAATAGGTTTCAAGAATACAAAAAGGACCATAACATAAATATTCAATAGTTAGTCACAGCCTTCTAGTACAATGGTAAGGTCTGGGGAATGGTTTGATTTAAAGGTTTGTCGACGGAGTTTTGACCCCACCATCAATAGGGGGGGGGGGGGGTCTCTTCAGTACCTAACATGGAGGGACACCTGAATATGTAAATCCACTGTCTTGAGTGTAACGTGCACACCACAAGGAAGTGTTTTATGAGAGATGTACTCAAATTGAATCACAACATGTATGTCGCACATACTCCGACCCAGCTGTGATAAGTTCTTGATGGCAGTTTTAGTCGAGTTAATAGTTTAATAGACTAGAATATACCTCTTACTAGCACAATCCATAGAACCCTCGGTTGCAGGAGGTGGTGACCTTTTGCGAGCTGCCCCAATGTAATGTACAACTGAGCACGGACTACTGTAACTGGATATAGCCGTGCTTTTAACGACTGTGTGTCACATAGGTGAACCTACCTGTGACTACAGAAGTGACAGGGGATGCAAAGGACATGGTGCGCAATTGTTCTCTTTACAATGATGTATGCAGGAAGAAATTATTGTTCCTTGAATTTCTAACTATTTTGCGAACCCCAAACATATGTACCATTTAGCACTCTTATTTCCATATATGACTTAATGCAATTCTGAATAACCTTTACAAGTCTGTATACCCAAAAAAAAGAAATGTAATAAAGATATAAAAACAAAAAGAGAGAGATGTACTCACATGGGGCTCACCCTCGCACCCTGTGAGGGAAAGAGGGCTGACAGTCCGATTGGCGTAATGTGTATTATCTGAAAGAGACACGTTAGTGATAGATTCCTTACCTTAGAATATCCCCAGGCGTCAGACTGGATCCGGAAACTTTTGCGTAGCAATACCCCTGCGCGCCGGTAGGCGTCGTCTGCGGCTCCGCGTCCGTCGTCGGCGTCGTGAGCGCCGGGATGACGTCGTCGGAGTACTTAGACGGCGCCCATGCGCGCTGACGTCAGTTCTTCTTTTTTCCGCGCCAGCTAGCGCAGATCCGGAAGAAGCTCTACCCCCAGTCACTTTTTGACTGAAAAATTTTGATCCTTTTTGATCTTCTCTTAGTCGACTGTCTCGACTATCGGTGCCAGGGATGCCCGGGTTCAAGCCTTGTTCGAAGTGCGGCCGACTCATGTCGGTCACGGACCCCCATCGCCGGTGCCTGAAGTGCTTAGGCCTCGACCACGACGATCGAGCCTGCGCCGACTGCCGGGCCCTGACGTCGAAGGCTAGGCGGGAGCGGTCCCGCAAGCGTCTCGAGCTGAGGCACTCGGCCCCGCGCCACTCCAGGTCCCGGTCCCGGTCCCACGGGAGGTCGAGGGACAGGTCGCAAGGTCGGAGTCATCGACGTTCCGGAAGTGGACACCGATCGTCTGGTTCCAAGTCCTCAGGTAAGAGGCATGAGAGGTCGGAGCGACACCATCGGTCCTCCGACCCGCCCCGACGCTCGCTCGATGCGGCCGGGGACTCGGGCGACACCGCCCACGCGGCTCCGCGGGAGTCGCAAGCGTCGCCGCCTGCCCCACACCTTCGGGTCCCTGGGCACGGCGCGTCGCAGGAGGAGGTCGAGAGGTACCTCATGGCCATGAGGGCCCTCCCTCCTCAGTCGGTTCCCGTGGCGCCTTCAGGCCGATCGGCTCCGTCTGGAGGTCCTTCCGGGTCGGGCGCTTCGGCCCCGACGACGTCGGGTGCTTCGGCCCCGGCGCCGCTGGCGACTTCGGTCCCGGCGCCGCGCGACCTCGCTGGATCCGGCTCCGGATCTGGGACCTCGCCGGTCGACCTTACGGCCTCGCCGGCGCCGTCCCTTCAGGTGTCGTCCCCGGCAGCCGATGTGGTTGCCGCCCCCAATGTTTCCTACGATCCTACTCAGGAGTCGGAGGGGCGCCGCTGGGCGCCGATTCTGTCGGCCTTTGGAGACTTCTATCTCCACGAGGAGGCCCTGGCTGCTAATCCTGGTCTCCAGGAGCCAGGTGACGAGGAGCAATGGGAGGGGTCCGAGGACCCTCTGGCACGTGATTGCCAGTCACATCAGGACTGGACATATGAGCTTGGGGAGGCCAGTGGTATTGACACCTCGCCAGACACTGGATTTACGTCGCCCCCGACTGTGGCTTCGGAGGCGGGTTCTGCTTACTGCGTAGTGTTGACGAAGGCAGCTGAGGCCTTAAACCTTCAGCTCCCCGTCGCGGCCGTGAGGACTAATCTCCTCACTGAGGTCCTCAAACAGCAGTCCGGCTCCGCGGAGCCCCTCCTGCCGTTCAATGAGGCCTTGTGTGACGTTCTTCTGGGCACTTGGTCCAAGCCCGCCACAGGCCCCCCTGTGGACAGGAACGTGGCCAGACGCTACCGCCCGGCACCGGGCGACCCATGCTTTTTGTCCACCCATCCCACCCCCGAGAGCCTGGTCATCCAGGCCTCTAACTCCCAAACCGCATTCCCGTCGGCCCCGCCCGACAGGGAATCCAAGAGATATGAGCAGTTCGGGAAGAAGGTCTTCTCGTCTGTGAGCCTAGGGCTACGGTCTGTGAACACCAACTGTCTCTTGGGCCGCTACACCCACACTCTGTGGGACACGGTTGCGGAGGTGCTGCCACAATGCCCTGAGGAGGTCAGGGCTAAACTCAGCCAAACCCTTGCGGACGGCCGAGATGCAGCACGCTTTTCTATCCGGTGTGGGCTGGATACCACGGACTCACTGGGCAGGGCGATGGCAACGACGGTGGCGGTTCGACGCCACGCCTGGTTGAGGTCCGCCAACTTCTCGGCCGATGTCCAGGCCACCCTCCTGGACATGCCGTTTGATGGCCGTCGCCTCTTCGGCGACAAGGCAGACCATGTGCTGGAACGTTTCAAGGACTCCAGGGCCACGGCCAAGTCCTTGGGCCTTACGGCCCCACGCCAGCAATCGGGTGCCTTTCGCTCCTTTCGTGGCCACGGAAGGGGTGCCCCACCACGGACCGTCAGCCACGCACCGCAGAATGTTCAGCAACGCGGTGGCGGACGTGGGAACCGCCGTGGCGGTGGTCTGGGCCAGCGGCGAGGCCAGTCCACACCTCCCTCAGCAGCCCCCGCCTCAAAACCTTCCTAGTCCGAGTTTTCAGGCCCATGTGACGCCTGTGGGAGGCAGGGTTCGCCATCACCTCTCCCACTGGCATACAGTCACTTCGGACAGGTGGGTGCTGCAAATTGTCCGAAGGGGTTTCTCCCTCCCCTTCGAGTCTTCCCCCTCCATCCATGCCACCTCAATACCACTGTGTGTCGGGGGATCACTTGCAACTTCTGCAAGAGGAGGTTTCGGCCCTCTTGGCCAAGAGGGCCATCGAGCGCGTTCCTGGGCCAGAAGTAGGACGTGGTTGTTACTCCCACTACTTTCTGGTACCCAAGAAGGGCAAAGGGGGCCTACGCCCTATCTTGGATCTGCGGAACGTCAACGGCTTCATCTGAAAGAGACACGTTAGTGATAGATTCCTTACCTTAGAATATCCCCAGGCGTCAGACTGGATCCGGAAAATTTTGCGTAGCAGTACCCTTGCGCGTCGGTAGGCGTCGTCTGCGGCTCCGCGTCCGTCGTCGGCGTCGTGGGCGCCGTGATGACGTCGTCGGAGTATATAGACGCCGCCTCCGCGTGCTGACGTCAGTTCTTCTTTTTTCCGCGCCAGCCAGCGCAGATCTGGAAAAAGCAGTTCCCTGGTCATTTTTTGACTAACTTTTTGGATCTTTTTGATCTCTTTCGAAGTCTTCACGACTCCGACGGTGCCGTTAGGGATGCCCGGCTTCAAGCACTGCGGCGGTTGCGAGCGACTCATGTCGGTTACGGACCCGCACCGACTGTGCCTGACGTGTTTGGGCGTCGACCATGACGACGAGGCCTGCTCCGACTGTCGGGCCCTCTCGAGGAAGGCCAGGCGGGAGCGGTCCCGCAGGCGACTCGAGATCCGCCAGTCGGCCCCGCGCCGAGTGAGGTCCCGGTCCCGGTCCCACGGGAGGTCGAGGGACAGGTCGCGGGGGCGGAGCCGTCACAGCTCCGGGAGTCGGCGCCACTCCTCCGGGTCCAAGTCGTCAGGTAAGAAGCATAAGAAGTCGAAGAGACGTCATCGCTCTTCCGACTCCCCCCGACGCTCGCGCGATGCGGCCGGGGGTTCGGGTGACACCGCCCACGCGGCTCCTCAGGAGTCGCGGGCGCCGCGTTCGGCTCCATACCCCCCGGTCCCTGGGCTGAACGCGACGCCGGGGGAGATAGAGCGCTTCCTCATGGCCATGAGGTCCCTTTCTTCCCCGACGGGTTCCGCGGCGCCTTCGGGCCCAGTGAACCCGTCTGGGGGCCCTAGTGGGTCGGGTTCAACCCCGACGCCGTCGGGTGCTTCGGCCTCGACGCCGCCGACGTCTCCGACGCCGGCGCCGCAGGGCTCTGCGATCCCGACGCCGCCGCTGCCCTCGGGCTCGGCGGTCCCGGCGTCGTCGGTGCCTTCGGGTCCGATGCCGCAGGGCGCCGTTCGGCCCTCGTCGGGCGATGGAGCGTCCCCGGTGGACCTTACGACCCCCCCGGGGTCGGTCCGTGTGGTGTCCCCGCCGGCGTCGGTCCCGGCCGACGCCGTCCCCAATTCCTCCTCTGTATGGGTTCCGGCGTCGGGACGGGGCCTGTCGGCGCCGATCTCGACGCCGGTCGGGGATTTCCATCCCTGTGACCCATCCTCATTCACTTACGACCCTGAGTCTCAGGAGATGGGGGAAGTGGAGGATTGGGAGGGGTCTGAGGACCCTCTGACAAGGGAATGTCAGTCTAACATGGACTGGACAGGAGACCTTGGGGAGGCCAGTGGCCTGGACACCTCTCCAGACACTGGATTCGTCTCTCCTCCTTCCGTGGCTTCGGAGGAGGGCGCTACATATAGTGTGGTGTTGATGAGGGCTGCTAAGGCCTTGGGCCTTGAGCTCCCCGTCGCGGCCGTGAGGACTAATCTCCTCACTGAGGTCCTTAAGCCGCAGTCATGCTCCATGGAGCCAATGCTGTCGTTTAATGAGGCCTTGTCGGACGTTCTGTTGGGCACTTGGTCCAGGCCCGCTACAGGTTCGCCTGTAGATAGGAACGTGGCCAGACGCCACCGCCCGGCTCCGGGCGACCCATGTTTCCTGTCCACCCACCCCACCCCCGAGAGTCTGGTCATCCAGGCCTCTAACTCCCAGACCGCCTTCCCGTCAGCACCCCCTGATCGGGAATCCAAGAGGTACGAGGCCTTTGGCAAAAAAGTCTTCTCGTCCCTTAGCTGTGGACTGCGGTCTTCCAACACCGCATGCCTCTTGGGCCGTTACACCCATTCTGTATGGGAAACGGTGGCGGAATTGCTGCCAGAGTGCCCGTTGGAGGTACGGGCCAAACTCGGCCAAGCCCTTGTGGAGGGTCGGGACGCAGCGAAATATTCGATCAGGTGCGGACTGGACACCACTGACTCGCTGGGCAGAGCGATGGCTACGACGGTGGCGATTCGACGCCACGCCTGGCTTAGGTCCGCCAACTTCTCGGCTGATGTCCAGAATACTCTCATGGACATGCCGTTCGATGGCCGTCGCCTCTTTGGCGACAAGGCAGACCACGCGCTCGAGCGCTTTAAGGACTCCAGGGCTACGGCCAAGTCCTTGGGCCTCTCGGCCCCGCGCCAGCAAGTGGCTGCTTTTCGCTCCTTTCGTGGCCACGGAAGGGGCGTCCCCACACGTGCCGCCAGCCACTCGCCGCAAACTGTCGTCCAGCGCGGCGGCGGCCGTGGAAACCGCCGTGGAGGCGGTAGGGGAGGCAAGCGGAGCCAGTCCACACCTGCCCCCGCAGCATCCGCCTCTAAACCCTCCTAGTCCGTGCTTTCCGGCCCAGGTGACGCCAGTGGGAGGCAGGGTTCGCCATCACCACTCTCACTGGCGCACAGTCACTTCGGACAGGTGGGTGCTGCAGATCGTCCGAAGGGGCTACTCCCTCCCCTTCGAGACGACCCCTCCAGCCATGCCACCGCAACACCACCGCGTGTCGGGGGATCACTTGCGGCTCCTGCGGGAGGAAGTTTCGGCCCTCTTGGCCAAGGGGGCCATCGAGCGCGTTCCTGGGCCAGATGTAGGACGTGGTTGCTACTCCCACTACTTTCTGGTACCCAAGAAGGGCAAAGGGGGCCTACGCCCTATCTTGGACCTGAGGAACGTCAACGGCTTCCTCCGGAAGGAGCGGTTCAAAATGCTGACACTGGCTCAGGTCTTGGCTGCCCTAGACCCAGGAGACTGGATGGTAGCGTTGGACTTGCAGGATGCGTATTTCCACATCCCCGTCCTGCCGGCCCACCGGCGTTACCTGCGGTTCACGGTAGGCCTCGAGCACTTTCAGTTTACCGTGCTCCCCTTCGGCCTTACCAGCGCCCCACGGGTGTTCACGAAGGTGATGGCGGTGGTCGCAGCTCACCTGCGCAGGTTAGGGGTTTCAGTCTTCCCCTACCTAGACGACTGGTTGTTGAAGGCGGGCTCGCCCCAGGCAGTCGTCAACCACCTCCAGACTACGGCGGATCTCCTGCACAGGCTAGGATTTTCCATCAATGTGCCGAAGTCGCACCTGTGCCCCTCTCAGAAGCTCCTTTTCATCGGAGCGGTTCTCGACTCGGCGCAGTTTCGGGTTTACCCGCCCGAACAGCGAGTCCGGGATATACAGGCCCTGATCCCGGTCTTCGGGCCGTTATCCCGGGTTTCGGTCAGGTTGACGCTGAGGCTTCTGGGACTGATGGCCTCCTGCATCCTTCTGGTGCATCACGCACGGTGGCGGATGCGGGCTCTGCAGTGGGACCTGAAGTTTCAGTGGGCCCAGCACCGGGGCAACCTTTCCGACCACGTCCTGATCTCGGAGGGCACTGCGAGACAGCTGCAGTGGTGGCTCACGGACCGCGATTGGGTCAGCGGCAGATCCCTCTCCCTTCCCCAACCGGAGCACGTAGTTGTGACGGACGCGTCCCTCCAGGGCTGGGGTGGCCACTTGGGAGAGGCGGAGATCAGAGGACTCTGGTCTCCGGCGGAGTCCCGGCTCCATATCAATCTGTTGGAGCTGCGGGCGATTCGTCTGGCACTGAAAGCATTCCTCCCGTCTGTCCGAGGGAGTGCAGTGCAGGTGTTCACGGACAACACCACCGCCATGTGGTACTGCAACAAACAGGGCGGTGTGGGGTCGTGGACCCTCTGCCAGGAGGCTCTGCGCCTCTGGCAATGGCTGGAACATCAGGGCGTGACTCTGGTGGTTCAACACCTGGCAGGTTCTCTGAACGCCAGGGCGGACGAACTCAGCCGTCGGTGCTCGATGGATCACGAATGGCGTCTGCACTCGGACGTGGCGCAAGGCCTCTTTCTGCGTTGGGGAGAGCCTTGGTTAGATCTATTCGCCACCGAAGAGAACGCGCAATGTCATCAGTTCTGCGCGTTGGAATTTCCAAGGCGGCACTCGCTCGGAGACGCTTTTCGTCGCGAGTGGAGCTGCGGTCTGTTGTACGCCTTTCCGCCTATACCTCTTCTGCCCAGAGTGCTGAAGAAGATCAAGCGCGACCGGGCACAAGTCATCCTTGTGGCTCCGGACTGGGCACGAAGGTACTGGTATCCCGAGCTACTCAGTATGTCAGTCGATCCCCCGGTTCGTCTGCCTCTTCAGGAGGACCTTCTGTCGCAGCAGCAGGGGACGGTCCTCCACCCGAACCTGTCCAGTCTCCACCTCCATGCATGGAGATTGAGCGGCGGCAGTTGAGGCCATTTGACTTGCCTCCTGAAGTTTGCAACATCATTCTGGCAGCCAGGCGTCCCTCCACAAAAACGGTATACGCCTGCAGGTGGAACAGATTTGTGGCATGGTGCACAGCAAAGGCTGTGGATCCTCTCAATGCCCCTCTCTCTGAGATTCTTCTCTTCCTTCTTTCTCTCGCCCAGCAGGGCTCTGCTCTGGGCACTGTCAAGGGCTATCTTTCGGCTCTTTCAGCCTTTCTGAGGCTGCCTGACCAACCCTCTTTGTTCAAGTCCCCTATCGTGAATCGATTCCTGAAGGGCATCACTCATACTTTTCCTCCTGTTCCCTTCGTGATGCCTCAGTGGGACTTGAACCTGGTTCTGACATTTCTGATGTGCGCTCCCTTTGAGCCTCTTCACAACTGTCCACTTCGCCTTCTTTCTTTAAAGACTGCCTTCCTGGTAGCCATCACCTCTGCCAGGAGAGTGAGTGAGCTCCAGGCTCTCTCTTGTAAGCCTCCTTTCCTTTCAGTCCATCCGGACAAGGTTGTTTTGAGGACTAGGCCCTCCTTCTTGCCTAAGGTGGTCACGGCCTTCCACATGGGGCAGTCCATCACATTGCCCACCTTCTTTCCGCCTCCGCACCCCTCGAGAGAGGAGGAGAGGCTCCACCGTCTGGACCCAAAACGTGCGCTCTCATTCTATCTGGATCGCACACGCCAGTTCCGGGTGGATGATCAACTCTTTGTTGGGTACGCGGGCGCTAAGAAAGGGAAAGCGGTGCACAAGAGGACCATTTCTAGATGGATTATCATGTGCATCCAGGCGTGTTACTCCTTGGCAAAGAAGGAACCACCTGTTGGGCTGCGGGCTCATTCCACTCGAGCCACGGCCACTACAACTGCCTTGGGCCGAGGTGTGCCCCTGCAGGACATTTGCCAGGCTGCTACGTGGGCTTCGTTGCACACGTTTGCGAGGCACTACTGCCTGGACAGTCAAGTCCGGAGAGATGGCTACTTCGGCCGTTCCGTTCTCCAGGACTTTCTGGTGTGAATATTGGTTCGCAGACCCACCACCACGGGGATGGTATTGCTGGGGTATCTATTCTAAGGTAAGGAATCTATCACTAACGTGTCTCTTTCAGATGCACAAGTTACTACTTGTGTAACGATATATCTGTAAGAGACATTAGTTAGTGATAGATTCCTTACCGACCCACCCATCCTCCCCGTTCTGCGAACCGATATCTAGGGTTAAGGTCATCCCCTTTCAGGGCCCTAGTTTCTTGGCACCAGTGTCGGTTTTTGTCATGGCTCTGCGCTTCTGGCGCGGAAAAGCTGTGGCTAAGAACTGACGTCAGCACGCGGAGGCGGCGTCTATATACACCGACGACGTCATCACGGCGCCCACGACGCCGACGACGGACGCGGAGCCGCAGACGACGCCTACCGACGCGCAAGGGTACTGCTACGCAAAATTTTCCGGATCCAGTCTGACGCCTGGGGATATTCTAAGGTAAGGAATCTATCACTAACTAATGTCTCTTACAGATATATCGTTACACAAGTAGTAACTTGTGCCTCCGGACGGAGAAGTTCAGGATGCTCACTTTGGCTCAGGTCCTGGCTGCCCTGGACCCAGGAGACTGGATGGTAGCGTTGGACTTGCAGGACGCCTATTTCCACATCCCCGTCCTGCCGGCCCACCGGCGTTACCTACGGTTCATGGTAGGCCAAGAGCACTTTCAGTTTACCGTGCTCCCCTTCGGCCTTGCCAGCGCCCCACGGGTGTTCACGAAGGTGATGGCGGTGGTCGCAGCCCATCTGCGAAGGCAGGGGGTATCAGTCTTCCCCTACCTCGACGACTGGTTGTTGAAGGCGGGCTCGCCCCAGACAGTCGTCAGCCACCTCCAGACTACGGCAGACCTCCTGCACTTGCTGGGGTTCTCCATCAATGTGCCGAAGTCACACCTGTGTCCCTCTCAAAAGCTCCTCTTCATCGGAGCGGTTCTCGACTCGGCGCAGTTTCAGGTTTACCCACCCGAACAGCGGGTTCGGGATATTCAGGCTCTGATTCCTGTCTTCAGGCCGTTATCCCGGTTCTCGGTCAGGTTGACGCTGCGGCTTCTGGGGCTGATGGCCTCCTGCATCCTTCTGGTGCGTCACGCCAGGTGGCGGTTGCGGGCTCTGCAGTGGGACCTGAAGTTTCAGTGGGCCCAGCATCAGGGCAACCTGTCCGATCATGTCCTGATCTCAGAGGGCGCTGCAAAGCGACTGCAGTGGTGGCTCACGGACTGCGACTGGGTCAGTGGCAGACCCCTCTCCCTACCCCAGCCGGAGCACGTAGTTGTGACGGACGCGTCCCTCCAGGGCTGGGGAGGCCACATGGGAGAGGCGGAGATCAGAGGCCTCTGGTCTCCGGCGGAGTCCCGGCTCCACATCAACCTTCTGGAGCTGCGGGCGATTCGTCTTGCACTGAAGGCATTCCTCCCCTCTGTCAGGGGGAGCGTAGTGCAAGTGTTCAACGACAACACCACCGCCATGTGGTACTGCAACAAACAGGGCGGTGTGGGGTCGTGGACCCTCTGCCAGGAGGCTCTGCGCCTCTGGCAGTGGCTGGAACATCAGGGCGTGACCCTGGTGGTTCAACACCTGGCAGGCTCTCTGAATGCCAGGGCGGACAAACTCAGCCGCCGGTGCATGATGGATCACGAATGGCGTCTGAACTCGGACGTGGCGCAAGGTCTCTTTCGACAGTGGGGAGAGCCTTGGTTAGATCTATTCGCCACAGAAGAGAACGCGTAATGTCAGCAGTTCTGCGCGTTGGAGCTTCCAAGGCGGCACTCGCTCGGAGACGCTTTTCGTCGCGAGTGGAGCTGCGGTCTGTTGTACGCCTTTCCGCCTATACCACTTCTGCCCAGAGTGCTGAAGAAGATCAGGCACGACCGGGCCCAGGTCGTCCTTGTGGCTCCGGACTGGGCACGAAGATACTGGTATCCCGAGCTACTCAGCATGTCAGTCGATCCCCCGATTCGTCTGCCTCTTCGGGAGGACCTTCTGTCGCAGCAGCAGGGGACGGTCCTGCACCCGAACCTGTCCAGTCTCCACCTACAAGCTTGGAGATTGAGCGGCGGCAGTTGAGGCCATTTGACTTGCCTCCCGAAGTCTGTGATATCATTCTGGCAGCCAGGCGTCCCTCCACAAAGTCGGTATACGCCTGCCGGTGGAACAGATTTGTGGCATGGTGCCCAGCAAAGGCTGTGGATCCTCTCTCTGCACCCCTTTCGGAAGTGCTGCTCTTTCTTCTTTCCCTTGCCCAGCAGGGTTCTGCTCTGGGCACTCTTAAAGGGTACCTTTCTGCTCTATCAGCCTTCTTGAGGCTACCAGATCAGCCTTCTTTATTCAAGTCCCCTATTGTGAGTAGATTTCTGAAGGGCATCACGCACATGTTCCCTCCTGTTCCCTTCGTGATGCCCCAGTGGGACTTGAATCTGGTTCTCACCTATCTGATGTGTGCTCCCTTTGAGCCGCTTCATAACTGTCCTCTTCGTCTCCTTACTCTGAAGACGGCCTTCCTGGTTGCCATCACCTCTGCCAGGAGGGTGAGTGAGCTCCAGGCTCTTTCTTCTTCTCCACCTTTCCTGTCTGTTCATCCTGATAAGGTGGTGTTACGTACACGACCTTCCTTTCTGCCCAAGGTTGTCACGGCCTTCCACATCGGGCAGTCCATCACTTTGCCCACCTTCTTTCCGCCTCCGCATCCCTCGAAAGAGGAGGAGAGGCTCCACCGTCTGGATCCAAAATGTGCGCTCTCCTACTACCTAGATCGCACACGCCAATTCCGGGTGGATGACCAACTCTTCGTTGGTTACGTGGGCGCGAAGAAGGGAAAGGCTGTGCACAAGAGGACCATCTCTAGGTGGATCATCTTGTGTATCCAAGCATGTTACTCCATGGCGAGGAAGGAGCCCCCGGCTGGATTGCGGGCTCACTCCACTCGGGCCACGGCAACGACAACTGCCCTGGGCCGCGGTGTCCCCCTGCAGGACATTTGCCAGGCAGCTACGTGGGCCTCGCTGCACACGTTCGCAAGACACTACTGCCTGGACAGTCAAGTCCGGAGGGATGGCTTCTTTGGCCGTTCCGTCCTCCAGGACTTTCTGGTGTGATATTGGTTCGCAGGCCCACCACCGGGGTTGGTATTGCTGGGGTATCTATTCTAAGGTAAGGAATCTATCACTAACGTGTCTCTTTCAGATGCACAAGTTACTACTTGTGTAACGATATATCTGTAAGAGACATTAGTTAGTGATAGATTCCTTACCGCCCACCCATCCTCCCCGTTCTGCGAACCGATATCTAGGGTTAAGGTCATCCCCTTTCAGGGCCCTAGTTTCATGGCACCAGTGTTGGTTCTATCATGGCTCTGCGTATCTGGCGCGGAAAAGCTGTGTTATCAGAACTGACGTCAGCGCGCATGGGCGCCGTCTAAGTACTCCGACGACGTCATCCCGGCGCTCACGACGCCGACGACGGACGCGGAGCCGCAGACGACGCCTACCGGCGCGCAGGGGTATTGCTACGCAAAAGTTTCCGGATCCAGTCTGACGCCTGGGGATATTCTAAGGTAAGGAATCTATCACTAACTAATGTCTCTTACAGATATATCGTTACACAAGTAGTAACTTGTGCATTAACTTCCATAACGTAGAGACAATCTATGTTAAGGATGATAAACCATTTAAACAGAGCTAGAGAATCTTCTTGTGTGGGCTGTAAGTGAGGCCGCCGTAGTCAGCCTCACAGTTAATCCAAAGTTGTGGAATGCAATAAAGGAGGACCACCGGTCAGCCTCCGTTCGTAGAATGACAGGCAGCATATTGCTTTGCCAGCGAGAGCTCATTACCAATCTGATTCTCTTTCATGGTGCAAAGGTTGCAGATCCACAGTCTGAATTTAGGCAATTTGGTGGCGTGACCTACCCAGCCGTTCAAAGCAGAGTCATTGCCCGTGGGGACAATCCTAGGGGAATTTGCTTCTTTGCTCCCATGTAAGAGTCCATTCTCTGACCTGAGCAAACTGTGGCTCTAGCTGCTGATATAGAGGGGGCAGAGGGTTGCTCGGGCTGGAGGTCATGGAGCATTACATAGCTGTTGTCCAGACCTACAACCTTTAATGCATAGTGTCTCGCCCTACAAATTGACAGGTCTCTGGCTGATTTGGTCAGATGCCCTTTTCAGCATGAAGAGTGGAATAAACAATGCCATGAAGAACACTGGAACCATTTATATAGCATTCCATAAATTTGACAGAGCTGCAGAGTGTTCAGATTTGCATCAGATTCATGTACTCCCTTATCTGATAGAGACTACTAGCCGCAGATTCCTTAACGTAGAATTATCCCCAGGCATAAGACTGGATCCGTAAAATTTTCTTTGCCACAGCATCTCTGCTCGCCGGAGGGCGGTCCCACATGACTCCGCCCTAACGTCCGCAGATGTGACGTTAGCAAGGTCACATAACCCCCACCCCGGCGCGCCAACATCAGTTTTTCACTTTTCCGCATGCAACGTGGATCCGGATCGTGTCCTGGCCTCTTTTTCACACTTTGCTTCGTGGAACAGTGTGCTAATGCCTTTGGGCTTAAAGACGTGTACTGATTGTGCATGTCAGTTGTTGGCGAGGGACACTAATCCTATATGTATGTGGTGTTTGGGCGAGCACCATGACTCTACGGACTGCGAAGCTTGTCAGCACCTCAAACCGAAGTCCCGGCAGTCGCGCTGGATGAAATTGCAGTCGGCCCACTTGTCCAGGTCAGTGTCATCCCAGCGTCCATCCCCTACCTCGGAGGCCAGGAACCTCAGATTCCGTCTGCGGCATCGCCCTACGCCATGGCCCCAAGGGTCAAGTCAAGTCAAGTCAAGTCAGAGAATTTATATAGCGCGCTACCTACCCAGAGGGTCTCAAGGCGCTTAGAAAGGGGAGGAGGATTACTTGTCAAATATCCACGTTTTAAGTAGCTTTCTGAATGCTAGGTGGTTCTGGGTGAGGCGAAGGTAAGCGGGGAGTGAGTTCCATGTTTTAGCAGCCAGGTATGAGAAGGATCTGCCTCCCATGGTGGTCTTGTTGATGCGAGGTACAGTGGCGAGGGCTTGGCTGGAAGAACGTAGTTGGCGGGAGGGGGTGTAGAAGGACAGTCGTGAGTTGAGGCATTCTGGTCCGATGTCGTAGAGTGATTTGTGTGCGTGGGTTAGCAGTCGGAAAGTGATTCTCTTATTGACGGGTAGCCAGTGGAGGTCTTTCAGGTGGCCAGAGATGTGTTCGTTGCGCGGGATGTCTAATATGATCCTGGCTGAGGCGTTTTGGATTCGTTGGAGTTTCTTCTGGAGTTTAGCGGTAGTACCTGCGTAGAGGGTGTTTCCGTAGTCCAGTCGGCTCGTGACTAGAGCATGGGTGACTGTTTTCCTTGTTTCGGTGGGGATCCAGCGAAATGTTTTCCTGAGCATGCGGAGAATGTTGAAGCAGGAAGAGGATACGGCGCTGATTTGTCTGTTCATTGAAAGTGAGGAATCCAGGATCACGCCTAGGTTCCGTGCGTGGTCTGTCGGGATGGGTGCTTTACCAAGGGCTTCCGGCCACAGACTAGGGCCCAAATGACAGCCTACACTACGGCTCTGCAGGAGTTTTTGGCCCCTCCTCTACCTCCTGAGATGTCCGCAGATCCCTTGCCTCGCGCGGGGCCTTCCACGGAGTCGCCGGCGGCTTCGGCACCGGCTCTGAGGGTTTCGGCTTCAGGTTGCAGGAGGGTGGTGTCGTCGAGGGGTAGTCCTTCGGGGCTCCACTCTTAGACCCGTGGTGTCCCTTCCTCGCCGCAAATCCCTACTGGGCTCACTGTGGCGTTGCAGGAGATCGCCGGGACTCAGGGCTTGTCCCCGAGTTCCCCTTGGCCCTCTGGGCAGGCGGTTGTCTGACTAGAGGCCGAGCCAGTGCTGTTTCGGCGTCGCAGAAATTATAACAAATACTTTTCAAAAAATATCCAAATTACTATATTCAAGGATAGGTTTTCAATACATGACAAGACTGTCATACAGACATGAAGAAAAAATATTTTTTGTTGTGACTTTTTGTGAAGTTGTGCTCAATATGTGTGATGACATATATACAGTGTGAAGAATTATCAAATATACATATACACAAGACTATTTTCAATGGCCAGATGCTGATTATCAACCAAGGATTCTTAAGATAGTTGTGACGATCCTGGTGAGTCTGGACCTATAGATGCGTCGACGTTTCGACCCTCGTGCGCCCCTGTGGGTGGTCGCGGCAGGTCTTTCTCAAGGCAAGGAAGGATGACAGTCTGAAAAGTGAATGGAGACTCTGATACACAGTCTCCATTCACTTTTCAGACTGTTATCGCACCTATTGAGCACAACTTCACAAAAAGTCACAACAAAAATATTTTTTCTTCATGTCTGTATGACAGTCTTGTCATGTATTGAAAACCTATCCTTGAATGTAGTAATTAGGATTTTTTTTTTAAGTATTTGTTGTAATTTTATAATATAACAAGTTGATTTTATGACATTGTCTTTTGAGCATTTATTTCTCAAAGTGCACATTGTGTATCAGAGAGCTATTTTTCATTTGTCTACATTTATGAGCGTTGTTCAAGTAATCTGTCTTACCCAACAGAAACATTGTTTGCCCTAGTATTGGAACTTTCATAGATTCCTATGCTTTGTATCATTCCCCCGTCGTCGGATTGGGAGCCTCGGTAAATAAAAAATACCAATGCAGTAAGTACAAAGGAGAAAACTAGGCCTAGGCCTCATCTAATTTTGTAGCCTATCCGCCTCTTTTTGTAAAAGAGACCAAGATTCTGTACAAACCAATCAGAACTGCCTCACCCCTTAGAACACTCCTGAGAGAGACTCAGAGCCTCAGATTTTTCGACCGCACGTTGTGCTAGGGAGTCTCCACTGAGCTCTGCTCAGATTTTTTCTTCAACTTCAATTCTTGGACTTTTTCTCTTCAAATTTGCAATGTCTGACAAGGAAAAGAAGGAACTATTTAGAGCTTATGCTACTTGTTCTAAAAAGAGACTGTTTGTGGAGGACAAGCATGATGACTGTATCTACTGCTTGTACCCTGACCACAAGGCCACAGATTGTAAGATCTGTAGGACTTTCTCGACGAAGACCTTGAGAGACAGGGAGGACCGCCTGTTAACTTGGCTGCAAAAGATGAAATCACGTAAAGAAGTTATTTCGTCTGACGATGAGGACTCTTGTTCAGCTACATCCTCCAGAAGATCCAAAAAGAGGGGTAGGTCATCCGCTTCTACTTCTACTGAGCCTCCTATCAAAACCTTACAAAAGACCTCTGATAGGTCTGAAAAGGTTAGTCCCATTAAATCTCCTCACCGAGGTGAAAAGGAGAGGCTGGGACAGGCTGCGGAGTCGGGACACTGCAAAGAAGGTGAAAAAATACATTCCTGTTACTTCTCCACCATCTCAGAAGGAGAGCAAAAAACCTTCTGCTGTCCCTCAGGAAGGAAAGGCTGACAAGAAACCACGCCGGTCGATGACTAAATCAGCAGGTACGTCTACGACAGTTTCAAGGAAAGACCAGCGTTATCATATAGCTCCGTCGACAGTGGCGTTGTCGACGTTTAAAGTGCCTGTTTCCGGCGCGTCGACGCTGATATCTACATTCTCGACGTCAACGGTTGTGTCAGCGAAGGTAGTGTCGTCGACGGCAGCTTTAATGTTGATGACGTTGAGCTCGTCGAAGGCCACGTCGACGATCAATCCACCGGCGACGACGAGTCCGGGGACGACGAGTCCGGCGACGAGGTCGTCAACTATCCAAATACTTTGCATTTCCTTAAAAAGGCAACAAATAACTCCTGAAATGACCTCTCCTAGACGAGTACCACCTTTGCCTCCCACTCTGTTGTTCTTTGAGGAGTCTGATGACGAGGGTGATGATGGTCTTTATGGGGATGCCTACAGCCCATCGGACTTGAATGTGAAGTGCCAAGAAACCGATTCGGAGGCGTACTACGATAAAGGACGCCAATATGCCCAGCAAGTCAGGCCTCCACAGAACTTACGCCAAGAGATGGTGGCAATGCCGTCTTCTTTAATTACAGTTTTGCAATTAATGTTACAGAATTATAGGAAGAGGTTTACATTGCAACCTGCTGTACAACAGGAAAATCCTCCTTCTCCTCCTATTCCGACTGCTCCTGCGGCGGCAGTGACACCTGTGGTTTCACGAATAACGGAACCAGAAACCAGAGAAGGTTACCAAGAGGTGGTGACTGTTCAAGAGGACGATGTCTCCTCGGATGAGAATCTTCAGGAAGATCCTTCTCATGATCCAGATAGAGGTTATGATGATGATGATGACCTTCAGGATCCGGATGCACCAGTGCTGGATACGGCTACCTCTCCTCCAGCTGATATTGGAGGTTTCCATAACCTTATGGAAAGAGCGTCTTAAGAGATTTGGCCTGCCGATTACTTCTGTTCAGACAGACTGCTTCCTTTATGACTTTAAAGAGCCGTATAGAAAGTCTGTTCAGTCAATCCCTATTATAGAGCATCTATGGTCAGAGGGCATTAAGGTCATGCAGAATCCGGCAACAGTCATTCCTGTTCTTTCCCCGGCTGGAGAAGAAATATAAAGCGCCAGAGGGCAGTCCAGCTTGCCTGATTGGACAGCCAAAACCGGATTCCGTCATTTCCCAAGCGGCACAAAGCAAGTCTAATAATTCATCGACGCCACTTACAACACCGCCAGACAAGGAAGGGAGACGTCTGGACAATGTGGGCAAAAGATTCTCTACCATGGCCAGCTTTCTAGTTCGAGCTTCTAATGCTCTTGCCATCTTGGGAAGGTATGAACAGCTTCCAGATGCAGAGAGCGTTCCTCTTCGGTGGTGATGGTTTGTGCGATCTATATAGTGACTACTGCTTTTCGTGCCCTGTGTTAAGACGCCAGGGTTGGCTGCGGGCAACCTGGTTTCGCCAGGCGGTCAAGAACAATATTTTGGACTTGCCATACGATGGGGACATGCTTTTCGGAAAGCATGTCGATGTAGCCCTTCAAGGCATCAAAAAGGACACGGACACGACGAAGTCCTTGGGGTCATTGAACTATTGCAACGTTCCATTCAGAGGTGCGATAGGGAGAGGTTTTTCCTCATACAGAGGTGGCAACCAACAGCGGTACTCATCATATACGCAATCCTCCCGATCTTACAAACCCCAATACTCCAATCAACGACCAGGCCAGTTGGCGTCTTTCTCTCGCCAATCACAGAGAGGGCGTCAAAATCGTCAAGGATGGGATAACTCCAAACGTCAATAGCGGCCTCACGGCTCTTTCTGCTGTTCCTACCCCTCCGATGAAATCAGTGGGAGGCAGGATTTCTTATTGTCATTGCAGTTGGAAAGTTATTACATCGGATCCGTGGGTCCTGAATATCGTTCAGAGTGGTCACACGTTGGAGTTTCAACATCTTCCTCCAAACAGAGCTCCAGGCGCCAACGAGTCTAAACATCTGGGGTTGCTACGTCTCGAAGCCCACCAGCTTTTCATCAAGGGGGCAATAGAACCTGTACGTCTCTCTCAAAGGGAAAATGGTTTTATTCCAGGTTCTTCCTGGTTCGCAAAACATCAGAAAAATGGCGCCCCATATTAGATCTACGGGAGCTCAATCTCATCAAGCTATCCTTCAGGATGGTCACTCTCCAGGATATTCTTCGTCTGCTAAATCCAGGAGACTACATGGCGACTGGATTTAGAGGATGCTTATTTCCATGTGCCGATCCATCCAGCTCAAAGGCAATACTTGCGCTTCACAGTAGGGAAGAGCCATTTTCAGTTCAAAGTACTTCCTTTAGGTCTCCGGTCTGCACCAAGGATATTTACGAAGGTGTTGGCCCCAGTGGCAGCATTCCTCAGGAAACAATCTCTGGAAGTTTTTCCGTACCTGGACGACTGGCTGGTCAAGGCTCCATCTTTCCAGGAAGCTTCCAAAGCCATTACGACCTGCATCCACCTGTTCAACCATCTGGGCCTTTGGCTCAACAAGGACAAATCGGTTCTTCAACCATCCAGGTCAGCAAAGTTTCTGGAATCCATTCTGGACACGAAACGCTGCAAGGCTTACCCAACGGAGGAACGTCAAAGCAAATTGATGCTATCGGCTCGCCTCTTGCTAAAGAGGAAATCCCTGTCGGTACGACTCTACAAGTCCCTGCTCGGATCGATCTCATCCTGCATACCATTGATTCCACATTGCAGGCTGCGAATGCGTCCACTGCAAGAGCAGCTTGACAAACAGTGGTGCCAGGTGGAGGGCTCTTTCGACGACACGACTACGGTAACCCCAGCAATGAGAAAAGCATGTGGCTGGTGGTTGGAAAGACAACATCGCAAAAGGATTAACTTTCACGCTTCCTTCGTCTCCCATGGTTCTCACCACGGACGCCTCGTTAGAAGGCTGGGGAGCGGTGCTTCAAGAGCTGCACGTGAGCGGTCATTGGGATCCAGTTAAACGCAAGTGCCACATCAACCTGTTAGAGCTCAAAGCCATTCGGTTAGCCCTGCAGGCTTTTTTGCCACAAATTCAGAATGGTCCAGTGCTGGTCCGGACGGACAACACAACGGCCATGCACTAGATCAACAAGCAGGGCGGGACGATATCCCAGACCCTCTCCAGAGAAGCTCAGCTGATTTGGGATTGGGCGATTCTTCACAATATTGCTCTGACAGCGGAACACCTCGCAGGTTCACTCAATACAACAGCGGATGCGCTGAGTTGTCAGTCACGAGTGGGAGTTAGATCAAACCATTCTGGAGGAGGTGTTCTCGGTCTGGGGGACCCCGACCATAGACCTGTTTGCAACCCCGGAGAACACCAAATGCCGATTCTATGCAAGCAGGGATCACAATCCGGGGTCCTTGGGGAACTCGCTTTCGATTGCCTGGGACGGCGCATTCTTTTACGCTTTTCCTCCGATACCTCTAATCCCGAGGTTGATCAGGAAAGCTAAGGTGGAGCCGTGCAAGATGATCTTGATTGCACCGGCGTGGCCCCGACAGTTCTGGTACACAGAACTCCTCCTGCTTTCTCAGGACCATCCAATTCGCCTGCAGCTGGTTTCTTTTCTGTTGACGAGGTCTCTGGGTCAAGTATTCCATCCAGAACCGAGCTCGCTTCACTTGACAGCGTGGCTCCTGAATACAGGGAATTTCAGAATTTGAACCTCACCAAGGAGTGTAGGGACATCTTGTCTCAAGCTCGAGCTCCAAGTACGAACAGAACTTATAAGGCAAAATGGAAGAGGTTCTGCCTCTGGTGTCAGAAACATCTTCACCATTACACTTCGGCTCCGCATCAGATCTTACCATTTATACTATCGCTGGCTAAATCTGGATTGGCTCATTCTTCTGTTAAAGTTCATCTGGCAGCCATCTCGAGGTTCAGACGGACGTCTTCAGGTCCTTCCCTTTGGTCCGCTAGGATTGTCAAGCAGTTCTTGAAAGGCCTGTTCAAAGTTTTTCCTCCAGTCCGTCCTCCTCCACCTGTCTTGCAACTTAATTTGGTCTTGGCTCAGCTAATGAGAGCACCATTTGAACCCATTCACAAAACGGACCTTAAATTCCTTTCTTGGAAGCTAGCTCTTCTGTTGGCATTGACATCGGCCAAACGGATTAGTGATCTCCAGGCGCTGGCATTCTTGGAACCCTTCCTTCAATTCAAGCGGGATGTCCTGATCCTACGGACAAACCCAAAGTTCATCCCGAAGGTTCCGTCAGAATTCCATATGAATGAACCATTGATTTTGAAGTCTTTTTTTCCCGCGACCTTCTACTCCAGCAGAGAGGTCCTTGCATTCTTTGGACGTTCAGAGGTGTCTAAAGTTCTATTTGGAGCGCACAAAACCTTTTAGAAAATCCTCACAGCTGTTTGTCTCATACAGTGTCTCGCGGAAGGGATTTCCGCTGTCCAAAAACAGCAGTTCTCGCTGGATCTCCAGTGCTATTCAGTTTTGCCATCAAGAAGCGGGCAAACCGCTCGAAAGAAGAGTCCGTGCACATTCCACAAGATCAGTGGCATCGTCAGTGGCTCTATTTTCAGGAGTTCCTATCAAGGACATCTGCAGGGCAGCGACGTGGAGCAGTACGCATACCTTCACAAAGCACTACTGCCTGGATTCTTCTACGAAGGATGATACTCTTGAGGAATCTTTCAATGAGGTGAGCTTTCCCTAAAATCCCTCCTTCCTGTGTTGCTCATTTTGTATCACTTGTGAAAGTCCTTGCTAATGTAACAAGTATATATTTATATATTTGATTTTCCAATGTGAGTATCTATGTGGTAAGTGGTGATATTCTTGTAACAAAATGTGCTTTTAGGGCTTACTGCTAGCTACTCTGATACAAAGCATGGGAATCTATGAAAGTTCCAATACTGGGGAAAGAAAACAAGTTACTTACCTGTAACTTTGGTTCCCTGGTATTGGTAACTTTCATAGATTCCCATGCGCCCACCCTCCTCCCCTGGGAAAGCGCAGCCTTTTTCCTGAGATAGTGGCTGTTGCACAACAGCTATGAAAGTTTGAGGCTCTGAGGCTCTCTCAGGAGGGTTCTAAGGGGTGAGGCAGTTCTGATTGTTTGGTACAGAATTCTTGGTCTCTTTTACAAAAAGAGGCGGATAGGCTACAAAATGATATGAGGCCTAGGCCTAGTTTTCTCTTTTGTACTTACTGCTATGGTATTTTTTATTTACAGAGGCTCCCATTCAGACGACGGGGGAATGATACAAAGCATGGGAATATATGAAAGTTACCAATACTGGGGAACCAAAGTTACAGGTAAGTAACTTGTTTTCTTGTTTAACTAGAGGTTAAAGTTATATATAACCTTAATCTCTAAAGTGGTAGCTTGGTCGAGCAGTAAGGCAGTTCAGAGGACCGTGTAAAGCATTTGTTGTACACACTCAGTCAGCAAATGGTCTCACACACTCAAGAACTGAACTCTAGGCCAATTGTTTTATATCGAAAGATATAGTTTTATTTTAGAACAAACAGGTATCAAAAGATACTTTTCTCAATATGAGTGACTTTAGGTAATTACTTTACAAAAAGGCAATAGACTTTTAAGTACAATAGCAACAGTGGTTGCAATAGACAACACAATTTCAAACACAATTTAAAATTGAGCTCAATGGGTTTTCCTACATAAATGCAGTTCATTACTTTAAGGATTACTTTTCTAACCACTGGAAGGGATCCTGTATTCAGTCCCGGGACATACGCTGTAAACAGTTAAGTAAAAGCATGTTCTAAGCATGTGGGCTGCTGAATTCATATCTGTGCATAGATCGCCGCCTAGTGTTGGGTCCGGATGATTGCACATTGTTGTCCTGGAAGAGTCTTCGAAGTATCACGAGATAGGTGGCTCCTCCCCTGGACTACAGTGCGCATGGGCATCGACTCCATCCCCAGATTGTTTTTTTCTGCCATTGGGTTCGGATGTCTTTGGTTCCCTCTTGTCGGAATCGATAAGAATTAACTTAACTTTACTTGAGACCAAAAGGTCTTTAGGACTTGCGTCGGTATTGTCTTGCGTTCGGCTTCGCAACTTTCCTCGGCTCCAAGCCAAGCTTGTACTTCCGCGTGCTTTCGGCGCGGAGGGCCTAGTCGACGCCCCAGACTCTTCGACCATCCATCATGGAACAAAGTCCATTCAAACGATGTCCGGTGTGTAACTCGAAGTACCCACACATCGATGTCCACCCGGTGTGCAACAAGTGCCTGTCGCTGTACCACGACGAGGCCAAGTGTATGGCCTGTTCAAGGTTCGTCCAAGAAAACACTCAAGCTCCGTCGAGCTGCGCGCCTGGAGGCCCAGCAATCTGCACCGGCGCCTACGGACATTTTCGATGCTGGGGAGGTCAAGGATGAAGATATCCAGGACATCTCAGAATCTAACCCCGCGTCTGAGGTCGAGGACGACTACGACGCCGAGGCTGAAGATTTCGGTGAAGTCGTCGAGGAGGTAGGGGACGACGACAGGGCCCTTGGGACCATGGAGGATAGCTCAGACGAAGAGCTTCCTCAAACTGACTCCAGGGCCGTTCAAATCCATAAGGCCCAGGTCGAGGGATCGCCTTCGGGTCTTACCCGAAACCTTGTTATGAGTTCCTCGGCCCCTCCTGCTGGCCCGGCCACGGACATTTGTACCGATTCACTCCCGGTGACACAGAAACAGAAAGTGAAATCTACGGTCTCGACGCCAGAAATATCGAAACCGAAAGTGCGCATCGCATTGGTCGGATCGAAGACTTCGGAGGCCTCGACGCCAAAGAAATCTAAGATGGCTGTCGAGCCGAAGAGCCACGTCAAAATGGCCGACCCGAAGGCTACTACGCCGAAGCTGAAGGTTAAGGGGTCGGACGCGGCCGCATCGGCGCCGAAGACTGTCGACGCCGGCAAGGGTCGACTCGATCACAAGAAGACGGTCGACGCCCCAAGAGGTCTCTTACCGACCCGAAGAAGCAGCCAGACGACCCGAAGACCCTCTCTGCCCCGCTTCCACACGACAAGGCCAAGGGAGCTGCGCCGAGTGCGTCGACTCCGAGGGGAACCTCGTCGGACTCCATTCCAAAACCGACCGCTAAGGACTCTGTCGAACCGGCGCGTCCATCCGCCGCGTTCACAAAGAAGGTTACGGAGTCCCTACAGCGCATTATGGACGGCGCTAGAGCAGTCGAGCCGAGGGACCCTCCGCCGGCCAAGCCTCTGGAGAAACCGGGGAAGGCGCCCACGCCGATCCTTTTCACCTTGCCGCCTAAGACGGCGCCGAAGGCTTTCGCTGCTAAACCAGGGGCCGGCGTGCCCGAGAAGGTATCTTCGACGCCGAAGGCATCGTTGGTGGTCCTTGGACCACGGCCTCGACAACTTTCAGAGGAAGAGCGTCAAGAACATTTCATCGACGCCGAAACGGGCAGGCTTTCCCTCCTGAAGAGGAAAATCACCCCGGAGCCCCAATTGGAGTCGTACAAGATCCCACTTAAACGGAAGATGGACTCTGCTGGTACTCCAGCCTTGGTGGAGCCCATTTCACCACAGGCTCACGAACTCTCGCCCACTCACTCCAACGTAGACGCTGGTGAGGGCGACGACGAGGATGAATACAGCTATCCCGTCTACACAGACCCAGAGGATGTGGCAGAGCCCTGGTCTGCCGGTGGTGAGCCTGGGGCCCCTGCCTTCTGGGCAAGACCCTCAGCTCTTCTCCGCGAGAACTTCCCCCACTGAGGACTCTGCGGCTTTCAATGCCCTTATTGAGCGGGCAGCGGCCAATCACAACGTCGAGCTGCATGCTGACCCTGTGGACGTCGACTTCCTCTTTGACACCTTTTCTGTCTCTGAAAAGACTGTAAAAACTCTGCCAATTCTGAAGGGTGTTTTAAAGCACGCTGCTGAGGTCCTCAAAGAACCCACCAGGGCTAGAGTCATCAACCTGAGGATCGACAAAAAGTACAAGGCGGCGCCCACAGATCCAACTTATATTAAGGGACAGTTGCCTCTGGACTCCCTGGTTGTCTCCAATGCCCGGAAGAGGGCCAACTCGCAGACTACGGGTGATGCTGCTCCCCCAGACAAAAAATCGAAAGTCTATGAGGCTTCGGGGAAGAGGGTGGCAGCGCAGGCAGCCAACATATGGCGCATCTCTAACATGCAGGCGCTCCTGGCGCGTTATGACAGGGCACACTATGATACCCTAGAGACCCTTTTGCAACATCTACCCGATCAATATAAGGAAGAGGCTGAAATGTTAATTCAGGAGGGGAATCTGATCTCCAACGCTTCAATAAAGTGCGCTCTGGACGCGGCTGACACCGCCACACGCGCAATTAACACTAGCGTTATGCTTCGTAGACATGCATGGCTACGGATATCTGGGTTCAAGCCGGACATTCAAACCACCATCTTGAACCAAACGGTCAACCCGGGTCACCTGTTTGGCCCTGAGGTTGATACCACCCTTGAGAAGATGAAGAAGGACACCGACACTGTAAAATCCATGGGTGCCTTGCAGTCCCAGCAGTTTCGGAGTGGGTCCTTTCGTTGCTCCAATACCAGAGGCACCTCAAGGGGTCAACTTTCGCAGTTAGCGCAGTTCTACAAAGGCAACACCCAGACTACTTATGCCAACAAGGGTCGAGGTGGATACCGAGGCAACAACGCCAAGGGCAGAGGACGTGGCAACAACAGCTCCAGGTCCTCTACCGCCAACAAACAGTGACGCATTGTCACTGCCCCCCGACCACACAACACCGGTCGGGGGAAGACTCCAGCAGTTCCTGCCCATGTGGAAGTCCATCACCACGGACAGGTGGGTCAGAAACCTTATCCAATTTGATTATTGTCTGGAGCTCACATCCACTCCACCCAACATACCCCCAAGGCACCGTCCTATGTCCGGCGAGCACTTGCACTTATTGCAGCAGGAGGTCACAGTCATGCTGCAATTAAGGGGCAATAGAGCTTGTGCCCTTGCAGGATAGAGGCTCGGGAGTTTACTCCCTGTACTTCCTGATTCCAAAGAAGGACGGATCCCTCAGGCCCATCCTGGATCTCAGGTCCCTCAACCTTTACATCCTATCAGAGCATTTCCACATGCTAACACTGCAGCAAGTTCTCCCACTGCTTCAACAGGGGGACTTTCTGGCAACTCTGGACCTGAAGGATGCGTACTTCCACATTCCGCTACATCCTTCACACAGAAAATACCTCAGGTTCACCATCCAAAACTAGCACTACCAATTCAAGGTTTTGCCTTTCGGGGTCACCACTGCACCCAGGGTATTCACAAAGTGCCTGGCGACGGTGGAGGCGCATCTGAGACGTCAAAACATCCTCGCCTACCCCAATCTGGACGACTGGCTCATTCAGGCGAAGTCGGCCCAGCAGTGCGCCGACCACGTGTCCCACACCATTCACCTCCTGCACGATCTGGGATTCTCACTGAATTACCCAAAATCCCATCTCCAGCCCGCCCACATACGGCAGTATCTGGGTGCGACCATAGACACTCTGGCGGCCACAGCCCAGCCAAATTCAGTGAGAGTCGGCAGCATTCAATCGCTGATCCAAAAGTTCAGACCTCAACACTCGCTTCCAGCAAGAGTGTTCATGCAGTTGATAGGCATGATGGCCTCCTGCATCTCCATTGTCCCGCATGCCAGACTACATATGCGTCCGCTTCAGGAGTGCTTAGCACGTCAATGGACTCAGGCTCACAACCAGTTAAAAGACCTAGTGTTGGTGAGCGGTCGGGCATACAACTCTCTGCATTGGTGGAATCCACGAAACCTTTGCAAGGGCCGACCGTTGCAGGAGCCTGTGCCAGAGATTATCCTGACCACGGACGCATCTCTCCAGGGATGGGGAGCGCATGTACTCCAATACACTGTGCAGGGACTGTGGACGCAGCCACAGGGGAAGATGCACATCAATGTTCTAGAACTGATGACGATCTTCATGGCACTGAAGGCTTTCAAAGTACATCTATGCAACAAGGTCGTGTTGATTCGGACGGACAACATGACGGCAATGTACTACATTCAGAAGCAGGGAGGCACACACTCTCCGCAGCTGTCTCATCTGGCTCAGAGCATGTGGTAGTGGGCCATTCAAAGGAACATCTTCCTCATGGCAGAGCACCTCCCGGGCAAGGACAATCAGATGGCGAACCTGCTCAGCAGGCACAGCCACCAGATGCACGAGTGGGAGATACATCCATCAGTACTCCAGCCGTATTTTCAAGGTGGGGTCATCCAGAGATAGACCTGTTCGCCACAAACGAGAATGCAAAATGCCAAAGCTTCGCCGCCAGGTTCCCACACCCACAGTCGCAGGGCAATGCAATATGGATGAACTGGTCAGGCAAATTTGCGTACGCTTTTCCCCCAGCACCTCTGATACCGCTCGTGGCACGCAAGCTCAGGCAGCACTCGATGATTCTCATCCTAGTTGCTCCAACGTGGGCTGCCAACCATGGTACACCACGTTTCTAGAACTGTCCGTGGTACCGCATCAAAGGCTACATCTCACACCCAGCCTTCTGACGCAGAGCCATGGCGACATTCAGCACCCAGATCCGCAAAAGTTCAACCTGGCGATCTGGCTCCTGAATTCCTAGAGTTTGGCTACCTAAACTTACCTCCCGACTGCATGGACATCATTCGGGAGGCGAGGAAGCCCACTACTAGAGCCTGCTATGCGGCGAAATGGGAGCGGTTTGTCATTTATTGTGCAAACCACAACATTAACCCGCTGGATGCTTCTATTCAGAACATCATCTGTTACCTTTTCCATCTGTACAAGTGTAATCTGGCCTATACTTCCATTCGCATTCATCTGTCTGCAATGGCCGCTTATCTCCAAAATAGACAGCACCTTTCACTCTTCAAGGTGCCTGCCATCAAAGCTTTTTTGGAAGGCCTCAAACGAGTCATTCCACCACGGACTCCACCAGCTCCTGAGTGGAACCTCAATGTGGTTCTTACCAGGCTGATGGGTCCTCCCTTTGAACCACTGCATTCCTGCGAGATTCAGTTCTTGACATGGAAAGTGGCTTTCCTCGTAGCAATTACATCACTACGGAGGGTTAGTGAATTACAAGCCCTCACAATCCAAGAGCCATTTATCCAAATTCATTCCAACAGGGCAGTGCTCCGCACTAATCCTAAGTTTCTGCCCAAGGTTGTGTCTCAGTTCCACATCAACCAAAGAATCGAATTACCTGTTTTCTTTCAAAATCCTGAATCATTGGCGGAGCGGATGCTCCATACCCTTGACGTTAAACGGGCCCTAATGTATTACATTGATAGGACCAAGGATTTTAGAAAGACTAAGCAACTCTTTGTCGCCTTTGCACCACACCACAAAGGTAACCCTATTTCCAAGGCTGGTATTGCTAGGTGGATCGTTAAATGTATCCAGATCCGCTATCTGAAAGCTAAGGGTACTCTTACCATTCCACCAAGAGCCCACTCCACCAGAAAGTTGGGGGCCTCTATGGCATTCCTTGGAAACATTCCTTTGGACGACATATGTAGAGCAGCCACATGGTATACCATACACACATTTACTAAGCATTACTGTGTTGATGTGCACTCCAAACAGAAGGCAGCTGTAGGGCAGGCTGTTCTCAAGACACTTTTTCAAACTGCTGCAGCTGGCACGGGCGGCCGCCGCTAATGGAGGGACTGCTATTTGTTCTATGCACAGATATGAATTCAGCAGCCCACATGCCTCGAACCGATTATGCTACTTACCAATATGCATCTGTTCTTGGCATGTAGGGCTGCTGACATTCATATCGCCCGCCCTCCTCCCCGGCGCCTGTAGCAGCTGCAGTATTCACATATACTCATAGCATGGTCATCATTCACTGAGTTTCACTCCATCTTGGCCACAATGGCTAAAAACAATCTGGGGATGGAGTCGATGCCCATGCGCACTGTAGTCCAGGGGAGGAGCCACCTATCTCGTGATACTTCGAAGACTCTTCCAGGACAACAATGTGCAATCATCCGGACCCAACACTAGGCGGCGATCTATGCACAGATATGAATGTCAGCAGCCCTATATGCCAAGAACAGATGCATACTGGTAAGTAGCATAATCGTTTGGTTACAGTTGTGATGTTTAAAGAATATAAATGGATTTTCAATGTTGACAGAAACCTTTCAGTGAAAACCAAACAATGTTATCCTATGGGAGGAAATTCAAGTCACAGATAAAGTAGGTTCTTGTCACTTTTGTAATCCAGTACTAGACTCCTAAGTTCAACACTTGGACCTCTACCCAAGACAGGTAAGCAATTACGTTTTGGTATTTGGTACGATTTTTAAAGAATATTTGTAGTTTGCAAAAATCGACACTTAGAAGAAATTTCACAGAAAAACAGTCCATGGTTTCCAATGTAAGAAAATTTAGGTAACTGGTAAGTACAGTGAGGATTACTATTGCGGTTCAGTATTGGGCTAAAAGGTACAGTACTGGCTCCTCTCCTGATCACAGGTGAGTAATTCGGAATTGGTTATTCAGCTGATTTTAGATGAATATTTTAAAGTTTCAAAACTCCACACTTGGAAGAAATTTCAAGTGAAACCAGTCAATATTAACCTGTGGAAGGAAAGTGAGTTATCAGCTTTTAGGTTAGTACTCAACTGATGGAGTTAAGGCTCTGGGCATAGACGCAGGGGTCTCCCAGGGTCTGAAAGGTACAGTAGTGACACCCTCAGCGGCACAGGGACAGCCGGGTGCAGAAGAGAATAGGCCCAGATGCAATCCAATGGAGGGTAGGGGGCCTTTGGTTGGTGGCGACAAGCAAGCAGGCCACGCGGCTGTGGGAGCTGAGCTCCCGGTCACTTACTCAGGGCTAGTGGGGAAGTAGAGTAGGGTAGTAGTTGCACTTCCAGCAGCACTCAGGCGGCTGGGTGCAGGGTGCTTTTGAGCAGTAGGGCGCTCAATGTTATCCAATGGGAAAGTTCAAAAGTGAGAAAAGGCTGCAGGCTCGGGGACGGAGATTGTTCAGGTACAACCATCACTTCGAGAGGTAAGTTGGTATCTTGGAGAAGAGGTAGGTACCCCAAAGGAAGGCACTGGGGGCTGTGGGGCGACGGGTGCTGGGGTGTCTTTTGGTGTCGGGAAATCTTACCCTCAGCTGGTCAAGGTTGGAGGGGTCCCTGTTTCTGAGGCTGCAGGCTCATTTGGGTCGTCGAGGAGGGTCTTTGGGCACTGGACTCTGGGTCACAGTCGCCGGAGGGACGTCCTTGTGGTCTTGGATCACTCAGGCACAGGCCGGGCTCGACTGGTGCAGAGTGGGCTGGATTTGCGGTTCCTGGCTTGCACCAGGGGTATTGTTGTTTGAGTAGAGACACTGCTCGTGGGAGTCCCAGTCTTCTGGAAGGTTCAAGGCAGGCAGGTCGTCTGGGGTTTTTGAGGTTTCTGTCCGCTGGAGACGCCGGAGTTTCGCAGGTGCAGGTTCAAGGATCAACAGACCTGTAGGGTTCTGGGGCCAAGTCAATGGGCATCGTCCTTTTGTTAGCGGCTGCACGGCAGGTCTTCTTCTTTCTTGTTCTTCTTCTTATTGCAATCAGGATCTGAGGAAGGACGGTTCAGGGTGCCCCTAAATACTGAATTTAGGGGCGTTACAGGTAGGGCAAGGTCAGGGACCAATAGGTCCCTGTCCTTGGGTGGGTACACCCCCTAGCCTGCTCCTCTCCTCTGGGATGGGGGGCAGGAGCCTAGCTGTGATTGGGCAGGGCTCCCCATCTTCAAGATGGCCGGAGCCGTGCTTCACCTCGCCTCTCCCACCTGAGGGGTGGGGTTGGCAGAGGCTCGCACACCCCCTTCGCTCACTTAGGGTTTCCTGCAGTTGTTCCCGCCAGAGTGGGGGTCAGAACCGGTGGGGGCCAGTTGCTGAGTACAGCAAGTGGCCTAGAGAAGCTCACAAAGGCAGTATGCCTTTGAAGCTTCCCCTGCCCATTTTGGGAAAGGAGGCTTGGCACCTTGTCCCAGGATGTGCATTGTTCCAGGCCCCCGAGAGCGGCAGGCTCTTGTCCCAGGGGTCCAGAAACATGTCTGGTGGTGGCAGCCTCTGTAGCCACACAGTCAGGACACTGGGAGTTGGTTAGGTTTCAGGGGGCATCTCTAAGTTGCCCTCTGTCTTGCATTTTACGTTAAATCCCACACTGGCATCAGTGTGGGTTTAATGTGCTGAGAATTTTGATATCAAACTTCTCAGTCTTCAGTGGAGTTTGTAATGACAACCTCCCAGCACCATATACTCTTCATGGCAGTACTGCACTTACAGTGCCCAGGAATGGCCCTGGGTACTGTAGGGGCACAGGGCTCATGCACCTGTGCCTGCACCACTGGCATAGGGCACCCAGCTAGAGGGGTGACTCATGGATGCCAGGGCAGTGAGCTTGTGGGCATGGCACATAGGGTTGTGTGCCATGTCGACTCTGTTTAGTTCTGTACTTCGACACTCAGCCTTCAAAGGCAGTGTGTGGGTGTCAGGATACAGGACCCTAAGGGTGGCACAGTAAGTGCTGCAGCCCTTAGGGGTCTTCTCTGGTCACCATGCCCTGGGTACCTAGGGTACCATTTACTATGGGCTGACATGTGGCCAGAGACGCCAATTGGGTTTTAGTTTCACCACAGTTTTATGGAAGTAACACAGGCCCTGGGCACCTGGTTGGCAGGGGCCCAGGGCACACTCAGTCAAAGCACATCAGCAATTCAGCAAAAAGTGGGGGCATACCAATGCAAGAAAGCTGGCGCTTTCTCACAACCTCTTTTCCGCAGCTCGCGTTTGGGTCTTCCACCGGCTTCTCCACCTTCCCCAGGGCCCCACTTGTTTGGGGCCCCCACCATTCCGGGGCTGGCCACTTCCACCTATTGCTGGACTTGGGGATGGACGGCTCAGTTTGCAGCCGTCACTCACTGAGGATTTGTTTTCTCCCCCGCGGCACCTTACGGAGGCCAGTGTTGCCTTTGTTCGAGCTATTTCCACGGCCGCTGGCATTTTGCGGAGAAGTGAACCTGTCACCCTGTTCCCTACTGATGACCTCCTGGAAGTCCTCCACCAGGGCTCTGGTGGACGGGAGCTGTTCCTTCCTTTTAAAGCGTCGCTCCACAATTCTCTTCTGGGGGCATGGGGGCGTCCTGCCACGGGTCAACTGGTGCCAGCCACTCTTGCATCGCCACCGTCCTGCTTGGCACAACCCAGTCTGCCTTTCCTTCCACCCTTCTACTCGAGGCTCTCTTTTGCGGACTGCCTTTCCGTCCTTGCCTGTGGTGTTGTTTCCTCCGTCTCGGGAGGCCCAGTGGTTGGATTCATGGGGGCGTAACATTTTCGCTTCATCCAGTCCTGCTTTGCGGGCGCTCAACACTGTTTGTGTTTGCGAGGGCTACTTCCAGCCTGTGGGATCCCTTCTTTCTCATGTCTCTCATGAGGGTGCCCATGCTGATCTACGGCACCATGTGTTGGATAGTTGGGAGTTGGCCGTGTTTGTTCTCCGTGTAGCCTTGGATGTTGCCGATGCTCTTGGCCGCGCTATGGCCACTTCTGTGGCTCTCCGTCGCCATGCTTGGCTGCGGGAATGCTGTTTTTCCTGAGAATATTGGGGAGCTTCTGGTTGACCTACCCTTTGATGGGGTCCTTTTGTTTACCACTCATGCCGACTTAGCCATTCAGCATCTCCTTGCTGGACTCCGTCCCCCTTCCCCTCCGTAGACTGGCTTGTTGATCCTCTGGGGCGTGATAGAAGATGTTATGCCACCTGCTCCTGGGCTCTGTTTTTTTGAGTGGCCCATTTATATGTTTTGTGTGGCTTAACGTGAAATCGGGGTCCCTTAGTACTCTCAGGAGTACACAATCAAATTGTAGATCTGTTCAGTCGACAGAAGATCCACAAATGGGAACTTCATCCTCAAGTTCTTCTTCCATTCTTTCACGTGTGGGGCCAGCCAGAAATAGATCTGCTCGCCACACACCAAAACGCAAAATGTCCAAACTTCACGTCCAAGTATCCACATCCATTGTCCAAAGGGAATACGCTATGGATGAACTAGTCAGGCAAATTTACTTCCGCTTTTCCGCCTCTCCCGCTCATTCCGTTAGTGGTTCGGAAACTCAGACAGCATTCCCTCACAATGATCCTGGTTGCTCCAACATGGGCCTGACAGCCATGGTTCACAACCCTCTCCGCATCAAAAGCTACGCCTCTCACCAAAGCTTCTTACTCAGAACCATGGAGAGATAAGGCATCCAGATCCCAATCAACTCAACCTTGCGAACTGGCACTTGACGTCTTATTTGGCTACCTCAATCTTCCGCCAGACTGCATGAACATCCTTAAAGAAGCTAACGTCCTACCACCAGAGCATGCTACGTAGCAAAGTGGAAACGATTTGTGATTTACTGCACAAATAACAAAATCAACCCACTAAATGCTCTATTCAGAACATTATCTGTTCTCTTGCATCTACAACAATGTAACCTAGCATATACATCTATAAGACAACATCTCGCAGCAATAGCAGCTTATCTACAAAACAAACAACACTTGTCTTCGTTTCAGGTACCTGCTATCAAAGCATTATGGAGGGACTTAAAAGAATAATCCCACCCAGAGTTCCACCCTCTCCGGTGTGGAATCTAAATGTTGTCCTTATCAGACTTATGGGTCCCCCCATATGAATCTCTGCACAAATGCGAATTACGGCTCCTCACTTGGAAAGGAGCCTTCCTAGTCGCTATCACATCTCTTCGAAGAGTTAGTGAACTCGACATTACCCAAACAAGAACCATTTTTGCAAATGCATCATAACAGTGGTTCTTAGAACTAACCCAAAACGTTTACCTAAACTTGTTTCTGTCTTCCACCTTAACCAGTCTGTTGAACTCCCAGTTTTTTTTGCCTCTTCCAGACTCCATGGCAGAAAAAGCTCTTCACACGCTAGATGTTAAAAGAGCAATACTTTATTGAAAGAACAAAATCCTTTAGAAAGTCTAAACAACTCTTTGTGGCTTTCTCCCCACCTCATAAGGGCAATCCCATTTCAAAAGCAGGGATTGCAAGGTGGATTGTTTAATGCATGCTATCTTAAAGCCAAACGCTCATTAACCATTCCCCCAAGATCTCATTCCACACGTTAACTAGGGGCTTCTATGGAATTCTAATGGAGCATTCCGCTAGATAACATCTAAAAAGCAGCAACTTAGTCTACACCGCACACTTTCACGAAACAATGTTGTCTAGATGTGCAAGCAAAACAAGCTAGTGTGGGCCAGGTTGTATTAAGAAAACTTTTTCAGACCACTGCAACAGATGCAGGTAGCCACCGCTGAGGAGATAACTTCTTTATAGTCTATGCACAAGTATATGATCTACAGCTCATATTCCTCGATCGGAAAATGCTACTTACCAGTATGCATCTGTTCTTGACATGTAGAGCTGTAGATTCATATACGCAAACCAGCCTTCCCGGATACCTCTATCTGTGCAGTACTATCTTACTTAGATAAGTCACACATGGACATCTTTCTATTTCTTACTAACTCCATCATAACCCTTAATGGCGAAAACAATCTGGAGATGGAGTTGTTGCCGATACACACTATCACCATAAGGAGGAGTCACCTATATCGTGACAACAAAGACTTCTTCGAAGACAAAAACAAAGTGCAAACATCCGAGCCCAACACCAGATGGCGGTCTATGCATGTATATGAATCTACAGCTCTACATGACAAGAACAGTTGCATACTGGTAAGTAGCATTTTCCTTTCACATACCCGTTCTGCCAGCCCACCGGCTTTACCTGCGGATCACGTTAGGCCACAAGCATTTTCAGTTTACGGTGCTCCCCTTTGGCCTTATCAGCGCACCTCGGGTGTTCACGAAAGTGATGGCGATGGTCGCGGCTCATCTGCGCAGATTAGGGGTTCCAGTCTTTCCCCTATCTCGACTACTGGCAGTTGAAGGCAAGCTCGCCCCATGCTGTCGTCTCCCACCTCCAGATTACGGCCGACCTCCTGCATTCTCTGGGGATCTCCGTCAACGTGCCGCAGTCACACCTGACTCCCTCTCAGAAGCTCCTCTTCATCGGAGCGGTTCTGGACATGATGCAGTTTCGGGTCTATCCTCTTAAACAGTGAGTCCGGGATGTTCGGACAATGATTCTGATATTTCAACCGCGATCCCGGGTTTCGGTCAGGATAGTCCTCAGGCTACTGGGTCTGATGGCCTCCTGCATCCTGCTGGTGGACCATTCCAGTGGTATATGCAGGCTCTGCAGTGGGACCTGAAGTTCCAGTGGATGCAACATCAGGGGAATCTGTCCGATTGCATACAGATCTCGGTGGGCACTGCACACCTATCTCAATAGTGGCTAACAAATCACAATTGGGTTGACGGCAGATCCCACTCCCTTCCCCAACCAGAGTTCACTGTGGTGGCCGATGCATCACTTCTGGGATGAGGTGGTCACATGGGGGAGGTGGAGATCAGAGGCCTCTGGTCTCCGACGGAGTCTGGGCTCCACATCAACCTTCTGGAGCTTCGGGCGATTCGTCTTGCACTCAAAGCATTCCTTACCTCTGTCCGGGGACGAGTAGTGCAGGTCTTCAAGGACAACACCACCGTCATCTGGTACTGCAACAAACAAGGCGGGTGGAGTCATGGACCCGGTGTCAAGAGGCCGCCTGCCTCTGGACATGGCTGGAACATCAGGACATAGACCTTGTAGTTCAACAACTTGCAGGTTCCCTCAATGCCTGGGCGGACAAACTCAGCTGCAGGTGCATGATGGATCACGAATTGCGTCTTCACTCGGTGGTTGTGCAAGGTCTCTTTCGACCGTGGGGAGAGCCTTAGTTAGATCTATTCGCCACCGAAGAGGACGTGCAATGTCAGCAATTCTGCGCGTTTGAATTTCCAAGGCCGCACTCACTAGGCGGCGCTTTTCGTCATGAGTGGAGTTGCGGTCTTCTATATGCCTTTCCGCCTATACCACTTCTGCCCAGAGTGCTGAAAGAAGATCAAGCTCAGCCGGGCCCAATTCATTCTTGTGGCTCTGGATTGGGCATAAAGTGTTTGGTATCCCGAGCCACTATACATGGCCATCGATCCTCCAATCAGACTGCCTCGTCGAGAGGAACTTCTGTCGCAGCAGGAGGATCCACCCGATCTTGTCAAGCCTCCACCTCCTTCCGTGGAGATTGAGCAGTGGTAGTTGACTTAGTTTGACCAGCCTCCCGAAGTCTGTGATGTTATCTTGGCAACCAGGCTCCCTCCACAAGGACAGTATACGCCTGCAGATGGAACACATTTGTGGCATGGTGCACAGCAAAGACTGTGTATCCTCTTTCTGAAGTTTTCTTGTTCCTCCTTTCTTTGGCCCAGCAGGGCTCTGCTCTGGGCACTATCAAGCTATCCTGGCTCAAGACGGCTGATAGCCAGAAACCGGTCCTAGGATGCTTGATTCCGGTCTAGGAAAGACATGGCTTGGCAGTTCGGGCTGGACTGTTCCCATGAGGCACAGGGTCAAGGCTGATTTGCATATGGCCATGTCTGAACTGGGGTGGTGTGCAGTGCAAAAAAAATGGATTGAAGCCCAGATCTCTGTGCTGGGGTGAATGTATGACATTGTTCTGCATTCTGTCCATCAATTGTTGTTTTTGCATTTGTCACCCCGAGTGGGATGGGTATGCTCAAAGTGAGTCCCATGCTCTCCACACCACTGGAGTCAAGCTATCCTGGCTGAAGACTGCTGATAGCCAGGAACTGGTCCTAGGATGCTTGATTCCGGTCCAGGAAAGACATGGCATGGCAGTTCGGGCTGGACTGTTTCCATGAGGCACAGGGTCAAGGCTAATTTGCATATGGCCATGTCTGAACAGGGGTGGTGTGGAGTGCAAAAAAACAATGGATTTAGGCCCAAATCTCTGTACTGGGGTGAATGTGTGACATTGTTCTGCATTCTGTCCATCAATTGTTGTTTAGCTCTTGCAGTAATGCCACACTCCACAAAAACCTCTCTTGTCGCAGTAATGCCACACTCCACAAACCCCTTTCTCTTTGTCTTATTTCTATCTGTTCTCGAGTCTTCTCTGGGTTCCTCTGAGAGCACCTTGTGGGAAGAGATCTGCTAAGATTGCAGTCTTATATCGGCATTCCAGTGAAATGGCCTCTTCTGCAAACTGCAGGGAACTTCACCATTTTTAACAAGCATTGGCATAGACAATAGGTCCATTTTTAGTTATCCAGCACAATATCCTTGGTGCAACATCTAGTGTTGCATGGCTAAACACTTATAAGGTCCCAAAGGCGAGACCTATTGGCTATGCCAATGCTTGTTTTTTAAACAAACTTTATTGAGCATTTGTTCATAAAAACATATTGATCCTGCTATGCCCAATACAACAGATAATCATTCCCTTCCCATACATAACCTGTTTACTTATGCCAATCATTTTCCGGGAGACAGCAGCCGAGAGAGCAGGTATACCGCGGGGAGCCGCGAGTGCCGAAATAGACACCGCGTGAAAGGAACCCGCGCTGTCCTCACCGAAGGGGCGTGTTTATGCCTCTTGCTAGGTTTTTGGTTTATTCCTGCAAATTGCAGTGGATAACTGCGGAGACTGTCCAGTGAATTATCACATAAGATATATTTTTTACATATAGAGCCTCACGGGAGGGTACACCATAGCGCGCGCACACCACCGGAGGACTTTTTGGTAGGTCCTGACGAATGCTGAGCAAATTGCAACCAAAGCAGCAGAAACATGTTGACCATTTTTTGATATCTAACAGGACTCTAGTTCCTTAACTCAGAACCTTGTGTAGTCCGTTCACATTGCTTTTAATCCAATGCAGGTTGGCCATTATTAAAGATTTTTGTAAAGGCTACAACCTCTGCATTTTTTAACACACTTACACACTCATTTATAGTAACATTCTAATTTGGGCACTGTTACACTCACCACATCCCGCTCTGCTGTAACCAGGCGTTGTAGCACGCTGGGGGGACATTCGGTCACCCCAGCGGGGACCCAATGATGAAGCATGTCACCAACTAGTGGTGAGTGAGGGTCCTTCAAAAAAGAAAGGATTTTTCCCTTCCCCTTACGATAATCTGGGGTGATCATTGCACTCGGGAGGTATCCTCCTAAAGGGGGAGCTTGTTGGTTACTCACAGGGAGATAGATAGAAAATACTTTGTACATGTGCTTGTGGGAGTAATGACCACATTTACAGTACGGAGCGAATAAACAGACTTCACAATTTAATTTTGTAAGCAGTATTTTTATTTCCACTTAGTCACTCCATTGTTGTTATTCATGAATTTGCCTGGGGTACAGGAGTGTCAACTCATGCCCTCTCTCTCTTGTTGGTATTAACTACTTATGCCAATCATCAATTGTCTGTACCCCTCTTTTTCTGATTGAGCGCTTCTCCCTCATATTCATAGTCAAATGTTTAAATGTCCATTCTCAGAGACCACGTCATTACTCTTCCAACAATTTCAGCTGCAGGAATGCAATAAATTGGCTCAAGTGGCATGCAAATTCTCTGCTTACCTCCAATTAGTAGACAGCCTCTCGATCTCCCTCCCTTCCCCCTTCCTCCCCGCCAGGCGTGTCTAGTATTGCCTACACTAATGCCCCGCTCAGGTCCCCTCTCTGGGGCCCTCTGCTCAGAAGACTTACTCTGTATTAGTCTTTCAGGCTCCTATTAGCTGGGTGGTATTACCACCCCTTCCGCCTCCATTCCGTCCCACACCTGCCTTTCTATCCAGCTATTTTATGGTGCAGACTCTTGTTGACTCTCCTGAAGCCCTTCAACCGTGGCTACCCCTGGTTGCTTGAATTGGTTTAGCAGTGCCTCCCATGCCCTATCTGCCTCAAGTACCTTTTCGCTCCCATTGTGTCTGGCCTCCATGAGCCATACTGCCCCCTCATATCCAGCCTAATCTCCAATTCTTTCTTCCATCTATTTGTGTGGGAGCCTCCTCTTGCGTTCCAATGACTAGTGATTTCTCTCTTTGCAAGCAAAAGACCCAGGTCTTGAAATTGTTACCTTATTCCTAGAGGTGTGGGGGAATCAATGCAACAAAAGGTATCTTGGATTCGCGCTCACCTGTCGCCAGAATTTCAGTCACCTCCCTCCAGAACTTCCCTATCTCCTTGCAGCTCCTAAACATATAAAAAAAAATCAGCTCCTTCTCCCCCATATCTAGGACCGGCCGCAGGGAGGAACCCACTCTCTGCAGCTTTCACGCCTAGCGCAAAGCATATCAAGATGCGCCATTCCTCAAAAAATATACCTCTTAGCAGAACATCTCCCAGGGGTACACAATCAGATTACGGATCTGCTCAGTCGTCAGACAGCAGATCCACAAATGGGAACTTCATCCGTAAGTTCCTCATCCGTTTTTTCAGATGTGGGGCCACCCAGACATAGATCTTTTCGCCACACATTTAAACGCAAAATGCCCAAGGTTCGCCTCCAGGTATCTACACCCACTGTTCAAAGGCAATGCGTTATGGATGAACTGGTCAAGCAGATTTGCGTACGCTTTTCCGCCTCTCCCGCTCATTCAATTACTAGTGCACAATCTCAAACAACAGTCTCTCACAATGATCCTGGTTGCTACAACATGGGCCCGGCAACCATGGTTCACAACCCTGCTGGAACTCTCAGTAGTTCTCTAATAAAAGAGCGAGGGACCCTCTACCAAAGGGATGGGGTACCAACTTATGACTTTGTCAAAACAGAGATTCCCTTTGGGCACATTAATGAGAACAGAATAGCAAGACGTACATCAACATTACAGACAGACTACGAGCAATCTAATTCTGAAACAACAAATAAATTCAATATGCACAGTTTTATTATATAAATTAAAATTGGAATTAAAAACAAATTTTTAAAACATACGTCAATCAAGGGAAAACAAACATTATATGTAAACAAATAATATTCTAAAGTTCATCAAATGAGTTCCTAAACCTAAACCAAGGGAGATACTCAAAAAAGGTATATTCAGCCTAGTCAGAATACTCCTTCAATAGTTATAGAATAGATTCTCTCCCCCAATCCTCAACGCGTTTCGACGGACCAAGTATCATACAGCCGTATTCATCAGGAAAAATATTAACTGTCTTCCCAAGATAACTTAAAATGAGGCCTGTTAAAAAGTGTAACGGGGATAGATATCTCCCTTCTTTCTGATAGGACGTGCTTCCTGTTGTTGAAGTCTTTTATAGATAGTGTTGCATCTTATTTGTGCAATCCTATTCATGGATGTTAGACTTATTGCAGCGAGTAGGGTTATCACTCTTTGTTAATGACAGATAGTCCCGTTTACACGCGGTAGCTTTGTTCCGATTTGCTACAATTCGAAACGGTGGTATCATTTATTATTAATAGATATTGAACACCCCGGAGATTACACGCGGAAGGCGACCGTATCTATCTTTTAAGAAGCAGTGCTAAAGAACGGGAAGACGAAGGCATCCCCCTGATGGCACCCTTTTGAAGGCTTGATTAAGTAATATTAATAAATGATACCACCGTTTCAACTGCGACAGGGGGCAATCCTGTCTCGTGCCCTTCCCCAGCTCGAAAATTGTCGAACTGCCACCATTAACAGAAACTCGAGCCAAAGGTTTGGTATATATTAAACGTGCCCAGACCATAAAGCATGGACCAAAGCTGTATCTTTCCAGAGAGGCAAATAAAAAGGCCACTCCATCATGTTGAACGCCATTTTAGCGTCCAAGAACACAATCACTGCGTCTTCTTGTATGTGGAGGGCCTGCCCAGTACTCCAAAGAGGCGACTTAGGTTGAGCGCCGTGTTTTTTGATGGCATAAAACCGAATTGATCCGGGTGTATTTATTTATGGAGGTGGGGCGATAGGAAAAGGGCCAAAAATGTAGTTAGGATTTTGACCTCTGGGTCAAGGAGGGAGATTGGTCGATAGGAACTGCATTGATCTCGGGGGTTTCCCCTCTTTGTAAATGACTGCAATATTAGCCAAACGCTGAGTCTCAGGCAAACTCCCATGTTCTGCGCTTTCATCGTACATTCATACTAGATATGGAGCCAATACCGATGAGACCGTTTTGTATAGCTCGATTGGGAGGCCACTGGGACCCATGGCCTTCCCAGAGCACAGTACCCCAATAGCCTTGGACACCTCCTCCGGATCAAGTGGAGCGTCAAGGTCCGCTACATATTAAGGGTCTAGCCTCGGCAGGGGGAGGGTAGTAAGTAAGTTGGAGGCCTCTTCCTGTGTGGAAGTGGACGAAGGGACATAGAGACGCTCAAAGTGGTTAGCAAAAGTCTCTGCAATTCCATCTCGGTCTTTTCGCCTCTCCCTGCCAGGAGCCACAATTTCAGCTACCCACCTAATGCTTGCTTATCCAGCCACGGCAACAATTTACTGACCTTGTCTCCTATTTCGTGGAGCCGGTATTGAGTAGAGCGGTAGTGCGCATGGGCTACCCCTCGAGCTATATCATGATATTCCCTCTGCTTCACTGCAAGCCTGTGGGAAGTGTCTGGTGAGGCGGACGCAATGAGGTCGCGTTCGAGATCCACCACCTCTAGTTGCTTACGTTTCTCTTTTTTTATCGCCTGCCACCGCTACTACCCCACATCCTCGAACCACCGTCTTATATGCCTCCCACAACATTACATCCCAGTCTACGGAGCCCTAATTTTCTGCGAAGCAATCCAATATGGCCTTTATCAGTTTGTCTTGTATCTCCGGAACTCGAAGAAGCCATGGATTGAGGGCCATCTTGCGATGAGAGCGGGAAGGAACACCACCATAATGGGTCTGGATCGGGAAGTGGTTGGATATGCCCATAGGTTAAAAATGTTATGTCATTAAACATGGAAAGTTGGGAGGCTCGACTGAAAAAATAATCAATACGTGACATGCTGTCATGGACCCCGGAAAAGGAGGTATATTGCCAATCTGTGTGCTCCATGTGTCAATTAGCCCCAGGGCCATTAAGAAGTCTGCAAAAGTTTCTCCTGTGGTTCCGTTCGTTGGGCGGCAGACGGTCCAATTCCCCAACCAGGGCGTTGTTGCAGTCAACTCCTAACAACGTGTCTCCCTCTTGTAAATGTAACAAATGAGGGCCAAGAGCGGTCAGGGTAGAGGCGTGGAGTTTGGGGGTATGTTTAATGACGTCACATTGAGAGAGCGGTCCTCCCAGTCTCTGGCGACCGTGACAAATTGCCACGCTGGGTCGTGTTTGATTGTCTTAACCTGCAAGGGAAGGGAGGAGCGCGCAAGGACGGCCACCCCTCTGGACCTCCTAGTGTACCCTGCATGCACAAGAAGTTTGTAGCACCAGTGGTTCAATGCGTTGTATGTGGTGCCACTAATGTGTGTTTCTTGGAGAAGGACGAGGTCAGGGGAACGGTGTTTCAGGTGCTGCAAGACTAGCCCCCTTTTTATCCGATCGCCCAGCCCATTCACGTTCCAGGAGATTATTTTGAGTCGGCCCAGTGAGATAGAGACTACAGGAGTGTCACCCATTTGAATCGCCGAACCAGCCCCAATTTAACACTGGCCCCAAACAACAATAGTGCGCAATCAAATATATGCAAATGAAAACAATATGCATGAGAATAGCTAGCCTACAAGTGTGCGTAATCATCGTGGATAGATTGCTCAAAGAATGAAACAAAAAAGGAAACAAGCCCTGAATAAAACAACCTAGATTCCACCCCCCCCCCCCTCTCCCCGTCTCCCTGCAATGTGGACTCAGAACTGCCCACCACCCCAATTTACGCATAAAGAAAACCAGTTAAAGGGGAACGCTACACAACCAACATATCCCAAAATGAGACCCTCTTCTCCCCCAAAAGAAGCATCATAATTGCCCATAATAGAGCTCATAAAATCCGGTAGCCCCAAGGCGGAAGTCTGTAACCTGAATCACCCCAAAAACGTGTCCCCTCATCTCCCCAACCCTACCCCCCAAAAAATGCCAGTTCCCCAGTAAACCAGTATTCTGGAATGGTCAGTTCCAGAAGAAACATTATACGTTGACCAATATTCGATTAGCGGAGGGTCCTCATCCATCACCACTAAGGAGTGTGGCCAGGAAGAGCACAGTCAATATTGTAGCAAGCCTTCAACACAAGGAATGACCCCCAGTCCGAGTTACATGTATCAATACCTGTACCATATGAGTTCAGACAATCTTTCCTCAAGGGAGTTCAGATTCATGAGGTTGATCCCAGGAAGTGCCGTCCCGGTCTGTGGATGAGCGCCACCCCTCCAACCAGTCCCAGGCCTCCTCTGGGGACCGGAAGAAGAGCAACTTGCTGTCCACCTACACACGTTTCTTCACAGGGAAGAGCATGGCATATTTTAGATTGGGGCCCCTGAGAGCACGATTTACGTACAGAAAGGAGCGGCGCCGCTGCTTTACCTTGTTGGTGAAATCCAGGAAGAAGGTGATACTGGAATTCTCGAATTTCAGTGGGGAACAACTTTGTGCGGCCTGAAGGATATTATCTCGGTCACAAGATATGAAAATTTGTGCCAGGATGGGGCAAGGCGGAGCCCCCCCCCCCCCCTACTCCCCCCCCCAGCTTGAGAGGGTTCAGAGGGCGCCCCCAGGTACTCTGTGTGCGTGTTCGACTGAGAAGTATTTGGAAAGGGACCGCCGTTGCAAATGATTTTGGATCAGATACTCAACTAACAGGTCGGTGGCCTGCCCCTCCGCCCGTTCAGGAACTCCCAAGATGCGCATGTTGTTTCTTCTAGCGCGGCCTTTGTAGTCTTCAAGCCGGACTTCAACATCAATCCATTGGGCCTGTAGTTGTTTGACCACCGAATCCAGGTGCTTTGTGGAAGTAGTAAGTGTGGCGATGGAGCCTTCGTTTGCCTTGACTCGGTCCCCCATATTCCGTAGAACAACACGAATCAGGTTGACATAAATGGAGATGGTGTCAATTTTGAGCTCCAGCGCGGTGTGGACCCCCCGCACCGCTTCCATTGTGTCGGGCCTCCGTCATCAGATTGCTGCTTGCCTTCTGCATCAGCCTTCCTCCCCTCTGTCATCAGGTTTGGTATGGGCAAATTCGACAGCTTATGTAGGGTGGATGGATTGGGGCCCCTCGCTGCAGCCATTGTGTTTCGATCCTCCTTGCAGATTAAAAGTGTCGGGACCTGGGGGCGGCAGAGGCCAAGCGTAGCAAGCCATAAGCAGATTAGGACTGACCTGTTGGGCCCGTTCTTCTCCAGCTTCTGATTGGGCGTTGTGCAAAATGGCGGCTTTTGAGGCCTAGACAGGCGCGGCCCGGGCCTCGGGGTCGTCTTCAAGAGTCGATGTTGCCGAAACTTCGGCACATGAGATTGGCTGGGAGGCGTCTCTCCTTGTTGTTATCCCTCTAGGCCCCTAACTCTCAATAGAGCCAAGCCACCAAACGGAGGAGAGATGTGGAGGGCGGGGAAAAAAAGAGGGGAAAATTAGCCTCAGACGGCCCCTCAGTGTTCACGCGCTCCAACACTAATTTCAAGGCCCGGCGGGGTGAATACGGGAATCGAGCAATAGGGGTCTTGGAGTCCGATGCTTCGGAGTCGGCCCAGGCGCCGTGAGTTAGGCCCAGGTGGCTCACCAACAGGCTGGAGCGGCAACGTGTGGATTCCCGGGCCAGGCAGGAGCGAACCTGTGATAACAGCTATCTGACGTGGGACCCGATCGCAATAAGTGTTTCCCAAGGCAGCTGATCTCCAATACGCTCTCCGGAGGCAGGGAGGCCGCAAGACGTCACGGCCGGCCAGCCATCAGCTTCGAGGGCTTCAGTGTCAACAATCGGGGTCCTTGTGGCTCACCGGTAGTCTGGAGCTGTACGTGTGGATCCTAAAGCCAGGCAGGAGCGAACCAGTGGCTGCAGCTGTCATCCGTGGGGTCCAATCGTTGCATGCGTCTTCTAGGGCTGATGAGTTCCGAAACGCTCTCCGGCGGAAGAAAGGCCGTACAACATCACGGCTGGGCCTACCCTCTTTTCGCAGTAGTTTGCTTCAAGGACTCCAGCGTAAGCATTTGGGGTCCGATTTGTCTCTGAGTCAGGTCAAATTGATCCGTGGCTCAATGCGCCTCCGTATCTACATGAGTTGTGGTCAAACGGATAATTGTAGCGGATGTAGGTGGGGAATTAGTCGGCGTCCGAGCGGAGCTCTATCCCCATGCGACCATCTTGGGTGTCGGCTAGCCACGCACACCCAATTGGCTGTTTTTTAGCCACGTCGCCGCCTTTCAGTGAAAATGTTGATGAGCCCTCTTTGTACGATGGCTTCTTGCATTGCAATAATGCCACATGCCTGACCATATATGAGACCACTATATGAGTGCTTAGCATCACAACGGTCACAAGTGTGCGGCAACATGGAGAATCTAGTGTTTTGTTTCATCCGAGGTCCGTTAGGCACAACAGTAATGGAACACACAAATGAGAAGAGCCTTCAAGGATCCAATCCCGCAGGTGAAAATCACAATTGCTGCATCACTTATGAATGGGGGTGCTCACAATGAGGACATTTCAGTACAAGGGCACGGGTTTGCTCAACAACAAACTTTTCACATCAATGTTCGAGAGCTACTAGCTATACTAATGGCTCTCAAGGCATTTCTACCCAACATAACAGGGTAGAATGTTCTGCTAAGCACAGAGTTAGAAAAAGCAAAATGTCAAAACTTTGCATCCAGGCTCCCACATCCACAATCCAAAGGCAATGCTCTATGGATATGTTGGTCTGGAATACTTGAATACATTTTTCCACCTCTCTCACTCATTCCTTATGTGGTCCGGAAACTCTGACAAACATCACTAAAGATTATACTCCTAATTCTAACATGGGCACGACAGCCAATGTCCATAACGAGAATCTTCCAAACATTCCAGATCTTCTCACTCACAGTGGGGGCAGAGTCAGGCACCCCAATGTTCAACAGCTCAGTCTTGTAATCTGTTCTTCATGGTGTAGAATTTGTGTACCTACAATTACCTCCAGCACATTTGGGCATTTTAAAGGAAGCCAGAAGAACAAAATGAGTGTATTCTGCAGCAAAATGGAAGCAATTTGTTCACTATTGTACTACAAACAACATAAATCTTTCATCGCCAACAACTGCTTTGTTACTTGCTACATCTTCAAAGATCACATTTAACATACACATATATAAAGCTGCATTTAGCAGCAAATGTTGCATACCTACAAAACCGAAAACAATTGCTTTTTTGCAAATGTCATTAAAGGATTCATGGAGGAATTCAAGAGTCATTCCACCACGTACACCTCTTGTGCAATCCTGGAACTCAAACATTATGCTCACCTGATTAATGTCCACACTGTTTGAACCTTTACATAAATGTGAACTACAAGGAAAGTGGTTTTCCTTGTTGCAATTAAATCACCAAGAAGAGTAAGCAAAATACATGCACTAATTATTAAGGTACCTTATTTTCAACGAATCCAACACAAGATTTGCCTGTGCACAAACTCAAAGGGTCTGCCAAAAGTTATACCGCCTTTCTACTTAAATCAGACGTAGAATTTACTGCTTTTCTTTCCAAACCCAGGAAGAGTTGCAGAAAGGGTGTTACACTAGATGTTAAACGCGCCATTATGTACTATGTGGAAATAACAAAAACATTTAGTAAAGCAAAACTATTTGTAGCTTTTTAAAATCCAAGGAAAGGTGATGCCATCTCAATGCAGGAATCACTGGATGGATAGTTAAATGTATACAAATGTGCTACATCAAAGCATAACAAACACAACCCACAACGCCAAGGGCTAATTCCACAAGGGAAGAATAAGCATCAATTGCTTTCTTGGGTACTATCTCGCTAACACACATTTGTAAAGCAAACAAGGATAAAACCCACACACTTTTACCAAACACTATTGTGGATGTACAAGCCAGACAACAAGCTCTAGTGGGTCAAACCGTTCTACTCAAATTATTTCAGGCAAATACATCACTTGATTCCCAACGCCACCGCAAGAGGAATACTGCTTTACAGTCTACGCATACAATGTGCATCTGCAGCCAAAATATGCTACAAATGGAGTATGTTTCTTGCCCTGTAAGCATCTATTTGTAGCGAGTAGTGCTGCAGACTTGTGAGAAAGTGCCATCTTTCTTGCATTGGTATGCCCCCACTTTTTGCTGATGTGCTTTGACTGAGTGTGACCTGGGCCCCTGCCAACCAGGTGCCCAGGGCCTGTGTTCCTTCCCTAAAACTGTGTTGCAACTAAAACCCAATGGGCATCTCTGGCCACCTGTCAGCCCCTAGTAAATGGTACCCTAGGTACCCAGGGCATGGTGACCAGAGAAGACCCCATAAGGGCTGCAGCACTTAATGTGCCACCCTTAGGGGCCCTTTACCCTGACACCCACGCACTGCCTTTGTAGGCTGAGTGTCTAAGTACAGAACTAAACAGAGAGTCGACATGGCACACAACCCTGTGTGCCATGCCCACAAGCTCACTGCCCTGGCATCCATCAGTCACCCCTCTAGCTGGGTGCCCTATGCCAGTGGTGCGGGCTCAGGTGCATGAGCCATGTACCCCTACAGTACCCAGGGCCATTCCTGGGCACTGTAAGTGCAGTGCTGCCAATAAGAGTATATGGTGCTCAGAGGTTGTCATTACGAACTCCACAGCACCATGATGGCTTCACTGAAGACTGAGAAGTTTGATATCAAACTTCTCAGCACATTGAACCCACACTGATGCCAGTGTGGGATTTAATGTAAAACACCAGACAGAGAGCATCTTAGAGATGCCCCCTGATACCTAACCAACTCCTAGTGTCCTGACTGTGTGGCTACCGAGGCTGCCACCACCAGACATGTTTCTGGACCCCTTGGTCGAAAGCCTGCCGCTCTCGGGGGCCTGGAACAATTCACATCCTGGGACGAGGTGCCAAGCCTTCTCCCCCAGAATGCCTCTCATCCAATTTGTTTGTGATTCTTTTTTTGTGGTCTATAAGCAGCAGGCTACTTGAGGTGGGCAATATACTATTGTACTTTTGTGACTAGGCCTTGCAGTGCAATCCTCTAAGACCCAGCTGCTCAACTCTGTATTATCCCAAAGGCATACTGCCTTTGTGAGCTTCTCAAGGCCACTTGCTGTACTCAGCAACTTGCCCCCACCGGTTCTGACACCCACTCTGGTGAGAAGAACGGCGGGAAATCCTAAGTGAGGAAAGAGGGTGTGCCAGCCTATGCCAACCCCACCACCTCAGGCGGGAGAGGCGAGGTGAAGCACGACTCCGGCCATCTTGAAGATGGGGAGCCCTGCCCAATCACACCTAGGCTCCTGCCCCCCTCCCACAGGAGAGGAGCAGGCTAGGGGTGTACCCACCCCAGGACAGGGACTTATTGGTCCTTGCCCTACCTGTAATGCCCCTAAATTCAGTATTTAGGGGCACCCTGAACCTTCCTTCTTCAGATCCCGATTGCAAAAAGAACAAGAAACAAGAAGACCTGCCGTACAGTTGCGAACAAAAGGCCAACGCCCACTGACTTTGCCCCAGAACCCTACAGGCCTGTTGATCCTTGAACCTGCTCCTTCGAAACTCTGGCATCTCCAGCGGACAGCAACCTTGAAAACCCTGGAGAACCTGCCTGCCTTGTACCTTCCAAAAGACTGGGACTCCCACTAGCAGTGGCTCTGCTCAAACAGCAATACCCCTGGTTCCAGCCTGGAACCGGGAATCCAGCCCACTCTGCACCCGCTGAGCCCGGCTAATGCCTGAGTGAACCAAGACCACGTAGACGTCCCCCGAGCGACTGTGACACGGAGTCCAGTGTTGTGAATGTATCTAGGACCCTAAGTAGATATTCCCGATTTATGCCCTTATGGGGTTATGACAAATCATATCCTTATAAAGGCATAAGAATCATATCCATATTAAGTCATAGTCAATGCAGTCCAAATTCGGCAGGGCTACTCCCATAGACTCCTAGAAAGTACAACGTGTTCTTAAACAAACCAAGCCTCCAGCAGCCCGGGAATTCCCCCTGCTTTGTCCTTAAACTCCTGAGAGTCCTGAAAGAACTGCCAGTTCTTAGTGACGTCTTATGTCCGAACCTTACTTCAAACTCTGCAACTTCCAGGTATAAATATACCAACATCAGCCTTAAGCAAGACACAGTGGTTTGGAGCAGATCGGCTATCTACTTGCCTGACGCCCGGCTGATGCGAGTGCCGAAGGAAGCCGACCCTCCCTGCTGACGCACTGAGAGAGACGCTGTCTTTTCTCCTGCAGAGAAATCCAGCTCCAGTGTTTCCCTGATACCCTCGCGGGTTACTGGGAGATCGAGTCCTGAGAGAGAGATACAAGACCTACTTCATTCTATACCCAAGGTACGGAGCCGATTAGACCCATAGAGAATTCTTGATTCAGATTCTTGGCAAAAACTGTAACTCATCTAGTCCTTCCCTGTACTAGGCTTAGGTTAGGTACACTGGGGTAGGCGTATCTTAGAAACACCAGTTGAGTAAGTTTAGTCATTATTTTATCATTGTATGTATTTTATCCATTTTAAGTATCTTATGACTTAGAAACCATATAAATGCTTTTACAGTATTATTTCATAATACTCCTTTTACTGGAGGAGTGTGGCTCAATGGTTAGAGCGGCAGACCCTGATGCAGAGGTCTGGCCCGGGACCATGGTGCAATTCCCGACCTTACTTCAAACTCTGCAACTTCCAGGTATAAATATACCAACATCAGCCTTAAGCAAGACACAGTGGTTTGGAGCAGATCGGCTATCTACTTGCCTGACGCCCGGCTGATGCGAGTGCCGAAGGAAGCCGAACCTCCCTGCTGACGCACTGAGAGAGACGCTGTCTTTTCTCCTGCAGAGAAATCCAGCTCCAGTGTTTCCCTGATACCCTCGCGGGTTACTGGGAGATCGAGTCCTGAGAGAGAGATACAAGACCTACTTCATTCTATACCCAAGGTACGGAGCCGATTAGACCCATAGAGAATTCTTGATTCAGATTCGTGGCAAAAACTGTAACTCATCTAGTCCTTCCCTGTACTAGGCTTAGGTTAGGTACACTGGGGTAGGCGTATCTTAGAAACACCAGTTGAGTAAGTTTAGTCATTATTTTATCATTGTATGTATTTTATCCATTTTAAGTATCTTATGACTTAGAAACCATATAAATGCTTTTACAGTATTATTTCATAATACTCCTTTTACTGGAGGAGTGTGGCTCAATGGTTAGAGCGGCAGACCCTGATGCAGAGGTCTGGCCCGGGACCATGGTGCAATTCCCGACGTGGCAGGGTCTTGGGCTCATTTGCCTGCGGACTCGATAATTCTCGCCTCAGCGCCTACTCTAATCATGTAGTCCCACGCTGCAACTCTGGGCAATAGCTTGCTTAATCTCCACAGCGGCCCCTACAACACTGGGATGCCTGGCTTCACCTTGGGGGTACCCAGGAGGGGCATCTCACAGGGAGAGCCAGGAAGGGTTCCACAGCGTTGTAGAGCGCCAGGACGCCCCGGTGATGGGCAGCTGTGCGCTTTACAAGTATCCTAAATTTACATTTACATTTACTGTACGCACTTTACTTTATGACAAGTATTGCAATTGTAGCAATTTATTTCTCTTGCATGAGAAAGAAGACTGCTCAATAAATAACCCTTTTATTGAAAACGCCCGTCTTTCTATTTCTCTGCATCTCTGGTGAAACGAAGCATGCACGATTGACTGAGTAAAATAGCTATCTATTGTTTCCGCGACTCTGGAGATATATTCCTTATTGCAGGGGGAACAAAGTTGTCATGTGATATGGTTGTCAGACGCTAATCCCTTCTTGTCTATTCAGGAAAGCTAAACACCTTGTTTACTCAAGAAAGTTTCTAGTGACCTCTGAGCTAGCTGGCACACACAATTAAGTCTAACATATTCAATAGAGACCTAGTCGACTTCAGTCCTACGTCTAAACTATTGTTTGTTTTTCCAATGCGCAGAGCCTATTGGGAATATAGGAACTACACTACACCAGTGCCCAAAGACCCTCCTCGACGACCAAGACGACGCCTGCAGCCTCAGAACCAGGGACCCCTCCAACCGCTACCAGCTGAGGATAAGATTTCCTGACGCCAAAAGACACCCTGGCGCCCCACGGCCCCCTGTGCCTTCCTTTGGGGTACCTACCTCTTCCCCAAGATCCCAACTTACCTCTCGAAGTGGTGGTCGCACCTGAAGAATCTCCGTCTCCGAGCCTACAGTGCAGTAGTGTGGCTCACTGGTTAGAGGCGGCAGACCCGAGAGCAGAGGACGGCCCGGAACCAGGGTTCGATTCCCGACGCGGCAGGTTTCTGGACCAGGGTCAGCGGACTTGATAATTCTCTCGCCTCGGTGCCCACTCTGATCAGCGATCACACTCGGCAACTCTGGGCATAAGCTTGCCTCATCTGCACTAACGGCCCCACCAGACCGCCGGGGATGCCTGGTCTCACCCTGGAGATACCCATTAAGGGACCATCTCTCAGGGAAGCCAGGAAGGGTTTCGCAGCGGTCGAAGCGTGGAGACACTCCTCCGGGAGTCGATCCTAGCGCTATATAAACTTGCAATTAATTAATTACAGCCATTGTTCACTGTTTAACGTTCCCATTGGATAACATTGAGGGCCCGACGGCTCAAAAGCACCCGGCACCCAGCCGCCCGAGTGCCGCTGGAAGTGCAACTACCCTACTCTACTTCCCCACTTGCTCTGAGTAAGTGACCAGGAGCTCAGCTCCCACAGCCGCGTGGCCTGCTTGCTTGCAGCCACCAACCAAAGGCCCCCTACCCTCCATTGGATTGCATTAGGCCTACTCTCTCTGCACCCAGCTGCCCCTGTGCCGTTGAGGGTGTAACTACTGTACCTTTACGACCCTGGGAGACCCCTGAGTCTATGCCCCAAACCTTAACTCCACCAGTCGAGTACTTACCTAAAAGCCGATAACCTACGGAACGGAAAGTGAGTTAACATTGACTGGTTCCACTTGAAATTTCTTCTAAGTGTGGCGTTTTGAAACTTTAAAATATTCATCTAAAATCAGCCGAATAATGAATTCCGAATTACTCACCTGTGATCAGGAGAGACACCAGTACTGTACCTTTTAGCCCAGTACTGAACCGCACAAGTAATCCTAACTGTACTTACCAGTTACCTACATTTTCTTCCATAGGAAGCTATTGACTGTTTTTTTGTGAAATTTCTTCTGTCGAATTTTGCAAACTACAAATATTCTTTAAAAATCGTACCAAATACCAAAACGTAATTACTTACTTGTCTTAGGTAGATGTCCCAGTGCTGAACTCAGGAGTCCAGTACTGGATTTCAAAAGTAATGAGAACCTACTTTACCTGTGAATTGAATTTCCTCCCATAGGATAACATTGCTTGGTTTTCACAGAAAAGTTTGTCGGCTTTGAAAATACATTTATATTCTTTGAAAATCACAACTGTAACCAAAACGCTTTTACTTAACTGTTTACAGCTTATGTCCCGTGACTGAATCCAAGATCCTGTCCTGTGGTTAGAAAAGTAATCTTAAAAGTAATCAACTGCATTTATGTAGGAAAACCAATTGAGCTCAATGTTAAATTGTATTTGAAATTGTGTTGTCTATTGCAACCACTGGAGCTAGTGTACTTACAAAGTCTATTGTCTTTTTACAAAGTAATTACCTAAAGTCACTCATATTGAGAAAAGTATCATTTGATACCTGTTGGTTCTAAAATAAAACAACTATATCTTTTGATATAAAACAATTGGCCTAGAGTTCAGTTATTTAGTGGTTGAGACCATTTGCTGACATAAATGCTTGACACTGTCCTCTGAAACTGCCTTACTGCTCAACCAAGAAACCACTTTAGAGAGTAATGTTATATCTAAATTAACCTCTGGAGACCGGAGCCTCTATACACACTGTACCTCACTTTGGTCCAGTATATATAGAGCCACTTTCTTACATTGGTGGGGAGCTCGCTGTAAACCTTATTTGGAGCTTTGTTCTTGGAGCCGCCACAGCAGAGAGTCACTGCCACCATTTTGGTAGATCGGACGCCGGGTGAGAGGGGAACTACACCTCCCAGCAGCATCTGCGGCGCGCACGCCCCTGAAGCTGCCCCAGAGCGCAAGGAGGCGCTCAAAAATCCTGCCGGGCTCCCGCAGCACGGGAGGTCGCTGTAAACCTTACCTGGAGCTTTGTTCTTGAAGCCGCCACCGCAGAGTCACTGCCACCATTTTGGGAGATCGGACGCCGGGAGAGAGACGGACTACGCCTCCCAGCATCCTCTGCGGCACGCACACTGCAGTCCCAGAGAGCTAGGAGGCGCTCAAAAGGCCTGCCGGGCTCCTGCAGCGTGCGGGCGCGCCCGGGCGAAACCCGTGCCAAGTGCAGGCCAGTCTGTGCCAGAAAGAGACAGGGCTGGGCCACCCCCTTTCATCGGCCTCCCAGAAACTGGTCAGAATTTTTATTGTCTGTAAATATTTATCTGCAGTGTTCTTGAGTGTCACCATCCTGAAAGTATGATCAAGGCTAAGCGTAAGGGGGTAGGGGGGCCAGTAATTGCTGGCATGCTGGATGCCTTTCTGACACGGGCAGAGTCAGTTTTAATTCATGAAATTGAGCTAACAGAAAGGAGACTCTCTTTAGATTCATATAGAGTCTCCTCTGAAGCTTCCTCACCTCCTCTTTTGCCCATTCCAGAGTCAGACACAGCATTTGACTGTATGCTTTCAGTGAGTTATATCCCCCCAAGAGCTCCAACTAAATGGGTCTACTGTGGCAGCTAGTATTCCATCATTATCGCCCACACCCCTTCTAAAGGTACATACCCGTCATCCAACGTCTACACAAGTTACAGGTGGGGAAGGCACAAACGAAAAAAGGAAGGCGCGTGGCTTGCCCAAAACCACGCATCAGGCATGCAAAATAGCAAAAAGGAAAGTGACCGCCGCGGGTAGTGAGGGTGATTCCAATGTTGTTCCTGCCCCTGGCATTCCGGGTGTTAGAGATGTAGGAACCATGGGCACTGACACACAAGTGTCCAGTAATTTTGAGGGTGTCCTTTTAACTAAATTCGAAGATACATTTTCTGCCATGCTTGACCCATTATTATTAAAGCTGTCTGGTATAGACATGAGACTAGCAAAATATGAGCAGCATCTTTTTTCCTCCCCCCCTTTAGTGATCGAGGATGTGTCAGGGGCATCGAATGGGCCAAGTCTAGTAAGTGCGACCGGAAGTAGAATACCCACTAATGTGGTTGGTTGCCCTCCCCACAGTAAAGAGAAGGCTCCTCTGGTAAACTCAGAGCATACATATACCTACTGACAACGTCTCCCATAGAAGGGAACAAGTAGAGCGTCAAGACTCAGGGTTTTTACAAGGAGGGGCTGAGAGTCCTAGTAAGTCTCTTCATATTCCACCTGAACCCACTCCATATACTATCATATTATCGAATGTGCCAGTGCTCCCTTCAGGTGGTGATGAACATTGGCCATCACTTAAGAATAAAACCCTTCATTTGTTGAATTCTAGAACTGGGTTGGGTAACGCTCTATTTAGTGAATTCAAAATGATACGTAGAATTGCGTGGGTTGGGAAATATCCAAAAGACCTTAGAGGAGACTGCGTGGTCCTGAGCTTTGGGTCCCCGCGTCTTGTCCAAACTATCCTAGATAGGGCAGGGTCCGGGCACCTAAGCAGGGACAACATTAACATTTTGCCATTAGGTTTCTTCTACATTAACTTTTCAGCCCACTTAAGAGGAAGGGATGGTCTAAGGGACGTAGACCTAGCTCCAGGCCGCTATGATTATGCGGTTCCCACACACAATAGATTTGCCTTTTTTTCCAACCTGGAGGATATAGATTGACTTGGTCGCTAACTAGTAACAATACGATTTTCCCTCCAATGGTTGAGTTGGGTGAGGGTGGTCGGGTATCAGGTTCTAATAACCTAGGAGGTTTTTCACCAACTACCCCGAACAGTCAAAGTTGTGACAATGCTTTGGTTGCGAACAGGACGGGCAAGGCAGGGGAGTGTAGGTCAATACCTATTGGTAACAATCCGTATGTAAGGGTAACTAGACTAGTGGAGGCAAGTAGCCTCTGCCACCCGCCAGGTAGCAGCTACAATCCCAGAGCCGTTGTAGGACTCAAATTAGCCTCTTGGAACATAGCTAGGCTCCTTCAAAAAACTGCTTCAGTAGATTGGACCATCTTTATCGAGGGCCATGATATGCTGATCTTCCAAGAAACCTGGGCTATGGATCATGTATATCGCCAGGGCTATTTAAATTTTTCAAAGTCAGCGGAAGGTGGACCGCGAGGTAGACCGGGGGGGGTTTACAACCTGGGTTAGACAATCCAATCATGATAGAGTGGAGGAGCTGCACATCAATTGCAGGTACATTCCTATAATTAGGATACAGCAGGTAAATGTACCCTGCTTGCTGCTTATCAATGTGTATGCGAGGGGTATGCAAGACGGAAAAGCCTCTCCCACTATTGATTTTTTTAGATATGTTCTTAACAGAATATAGAGGTGATAATAATTTGATAATAGCTGGTGATTTTAATTGTACCTTTGAACCCCTGGACCTTTACGATGTAAATCTCAATGCAGAGGAGGATGCTCAGTGGTTTATTCCACTGTTGGATCCTCCAATTAAAAAGTGCACTGGAGCAGCCCTGCAATTAAGTGTTTTGTATGGAACAAGGAGTAAGGGCTGTTAACGGGAGATCAGCCTCAGATAAGCAGGGCTCGCACACCTTTGGCACTGGGCTGCACAGTAGTCGCATTGATTTCTTCCTGCTTAACAAGGAATTCTGGTCCAACCTAATAGATATGGTGGTCTGTGAACGTACTGAGATTGACCATAACCCGTTAGTGCTCTCCTTATATCCTGCATGTACTCCTCATGGTGTTAGTCTGGCGCTATAAATCGATTACGTGGAGACACTACTGACAAACGATGCCAGGAGAGTTAAATGTAGGGCTGGGCGTAGTTTGTGAAGTAGCACTACGCAAAGTGCACTACGTATAGCACAACGCGAACTGCGTAGTACCCTGTTCGTACTGTGCAAGATACCCTTTTCAATGATTGCACAGTGCGGACAAGCATCCGGCCCTGTGCAATCATTGAAAACGGCATCTTGCACAGTGCAAGCCGTAGTTTTCTGCTGCTCGAGTAGATTTTTACTCGAGCAGCTGCTTTCTCAATGCGGACTGGTAGTTTCTCATTGCGAGCGGTCGCGAGCATACGCAACCACTCGCAATGAGAAACCTGACCTCCCAGCGTTGAGAATCTCGCCTGGAGGTTTATTTTCCACGCTCGCGATCGGCAACTTGATGTTGCTGATCGTGAACGAGGAAAAAGTCTCGCCGGGATTTAATTTTGCTTGCTAGCAAAAAATGACCGCTGCACTATGCTACGCGTGTTTGCACTGTGCTACGTGCAGTTCGCGTAGGGCGAAGTAGCGCATACTTCGCAAACTAGGCGAGTGTAGCACTTTGCCCAGGGTTAAATGGTCTAACGTGATTAGAAAAGAAGAGCACCTAAAGCAAATGAGTATTTCAGTGGTTAATGCACTGTGTACATTACAAACATGTGTTACTCGGGAAGAGCTTAACTCTATAGTCATGCAGGTCCATGGGAACTATTTAACCAGCTTAACAGCTTTTTTATTTCTAAAACCAAAAAAACCCTGGCCGCCTGGTATGATATTTCTTGTCGCACGGCCTACAGAACCCTAGCTAGGGCAATCAGGTCAAAAAACAGGGACGATATACGAAGAGCAGGGGCTGAATATAAGGCGGTCCAATAGCGAGCTAAAAGGGACTGGGACGAACAACACTGGGCCGAACTGCTTAAGGCATGTTCGGGGAGAAACATGACTACCTTCTGGCACTTGGTGAAATGGGGCAGTGGTGCTCCTAGTAAGGTGCCAGTGAATTATGTAGCCCCAGATCAGTGGGTATCGCTCTTTAAAGCCCAGTTTGCACTCAGTGAGGAGGTACAAGATTGTTTTGATATGCCACCTCCTATTTCCATCTTGCACTTTACCAAGAAAGAGGTGGAAAATGCCTTACTCATCCCAAGAGGCAGGGTGCCCGGGCCCGACTGCATCCCCGCTGATCTGTTCCTTTGACATACCTGACATACCTAACTGGGCATCCTATATTCAGCTCCTTGTGAACGCCATAGCAAGTGGAGCATCCATGCCCGGTACTTGGGCAGGAGCAGAAATACTCCCTATTTACATGAAAGGGGATCGCTCTCAACCAGGAAACTACAGGCCGATAAACCTCATTGATTGCGGGACGCACTTCCTAAAGGAAGTAAACCTGTTGCCCATATTCTGCTGACCTGAGTTCCTTCTGCCCCGTGTGGAGGGTTGAGTGAAGGGAGGGTTCTATGTTGTTTGGCGATCTGCCTCTCTTTCCGCGGACCGCGCGCTGCCCAGTACTTCACATCCCAGTGGGCAGCGCGGTCTCACGAGAGGCTAGTGACCCTCCCGCGCCCCCATGGCATTTAAATTTGGGCGCATTCTAACGCGCCGCAGGACGCGCTTACTAAAGGAAGGAAACCTATTGCCCATATTCTGCTGACCTGAGTTCCTGCTGCCCCATGTGGAGGGTTGAGCAAGGGGAGCATTGTTTGTTGTTTGGCGATCTGCCCCTCTCTTTCCGCGGACCGTGCGCTGCCCAGGACTTAACATCCAAGTGGGCAGCGCGGTCTCGCGAGAGGCTAGTGACTCTCCCCCTGCCCCCTGAGCATTTAAATTTGGGCACAGACTTTCGGGCCGCGGGACACGCTCGGGCACGACGGGCGTAGCCAGGACAAGGGCGGGGCCGTCTAAGGCCGTTGAAGCCAGGAGAAGTCAGGGCAGGGCAACCCCCCTTTTTACTGGAATATCCGACTCTGATGCATTCTTCTAACGCGGTCAGGGACATTTGCTCATACTATCCATTGCAAACTGTTTGAGACTTCTGTACCCTGTTGAGCATTTTCTGTTCTACTATGAGTATCCGTAAGGCGGTCGGGGCCATGGGGTTGTGAGTACCCTCAACGCCTTTATCATCAGGGCAGAATCACTTCTAACCCATGAGATTGCACTCACACAAAGAAGGCTATCAATGGAGACACGTCAAGTGTCTACGGAAACCCCTATAGGTGGACCCCTCTTAAACCCACCAAATTAAGCCAAATGTAGCCTGGTTAGTACCCACCACTTGGCTATTGGGTCTTCTAAGCCCGTGACGGCAGTTGCAGACTTACCAACTATAGCTGCAGGAACTACCGTCACTTTACCATCCCCATCACCCCCACCCCAAATTGTAACACGATCCACACGACAACACCAGATTGGGGGGAGTACAGCCTTGACCACAACACGGAAAAGGAAGGCGAGGGGTCTACCCATCACAATCCAACAAACTAGTAAAGTAGCCAAAACTAAAGGCTCTGTCCGAGGAAAAACAGGCCCCTCTGAAGAGGTAAGTGTTATCCGCCCCAATAGTCCCCGTGTTTCTGTATGTCAATGTCCTTGCAAGCAGCCCCAAACTGACTTGGGAGGTGGGTTAATATCTACGTTAGAGGATAAACTTAGGTTTTGCTAAACCCATTGTTAAATAAACTTGCAGACATTAATACAAGATTAAATATTATTGAGCAAAAACTCCCCTCCCAGCTTAGTCATCCATTAAATGGAAGCTTAGCAGCCCCGGGGGCATCTAGTACATGCATGGTACCTGTTTTTAATCAGCCACCAACAGCAAATGATATTATCATCAGAACAGGTACACATGTTTCTACATCACACACCAATAGCACAAATTCAAAATCATGCAATTCCATCAATAGAGGAGGAGCAACAAGTGGGGGAAATACTAGGGGCTTGAACGAGGGCAGTTCAACTACTGCCCAAACTACTCATAGCAAGGGACATTTCAACTTGCCCCCCGAATGCACACCCTATGTTATCGTCCTCTCAAATGTACCACCAATAGCACCTAATACAGTGGAAAATTGGAGTTCACTAAGAAATAGGGCACTCCATTTATTGGATACCAAGACGGGGCTGGGCAGTTGCCTGTTTCCCGATTTCAAAATGGCTAGAAGGGTCCCCTGGATAGGGACATCGAACAAAACTAGGAGAGGGGATTGTATAATACTGAATTTTGGGTCTCCAGAAGTAGTACTAAGTATTCTAGAGACAGCATGGACAAGGCACATGGGCAGGGAAGGGATCCAGCTATCGCACACAACCAGGGGAGGTATGAGTTCAACGTGCCAACATACAACCGGTTTGGCATGGCTTTTTCCAACCTGGATGCACAGGACTGACTGCCAGATAGGTTGGTAAATGACAATATACTGGGGGATTCATTACCCATCCGCCCAACCACTATCAGTGTGGCTCAATGGTTAGAGCGGCAGACCCTGATGCAGAGGTCTAGCCCGGGACCAGGGTTCAATTCCCCGCCTCGGCGGGTCTTGGGCTCAAAAATTCCACGGACCTGATAATTCTCGCCTCGGTGCCTATTCCAATCATGGAGTTCCACTCTGCATCTCTGGGCAATAGCTTGCTTAATCTCCACAACGGCCCCCACAAAGCTAAGGATGCCTGGCCTCCACCTTGGGGGTGCCCAGGAGTGAACGCCTCACAGGGAAAGCCAGGATGGGTTCCACAGCGGTATTCGTACAAGCGCCTTGAGACCCTTGCGGGTGAGTAGTGCGCTATACAAGTATCAATTTACAATTTACAATTCTACAATTTTTTATCAGCAAGGAACAGAAAGCCCTGGAATTTTGTAATATGCAGCCAATAATCCCTGCTGACCATAAGGGGCAGGCAGAGGGGGGTACCGGCCATGTGATAACCAGTGGTGGAACAATAGCTAAGGCCTCCCTTAACAATAACAGAAGTAAAAATGATTCTGATCTCAGAATTTTGAGCTGGAATGTTGCTGACCTTGAACCAGGACTAGCTGATATAGATTGGCTACGTATACTATCTTCCCAGTACATAATAATGTTCCAGGAGATATGGGGTACACATGACCTGCACATAGAAGGCTTCCACTGTTTTAGTTTAGTAGCACCTAAGCCAAATTTTTGCCGCGCAGTTGGGGGTTTATTGGGATCAGCATAGCATCAGTAGGGAGCTTTAAGATAATACATACAAATAGTCCCAACATACAAGTAATAGAATACAAACGACGTGTTCCCTTCTACGTAATACACTTTTATAATAATGATTTCCACTCTGCCTCAAATAGGAACTTCATTGCGCTTTTTAAAATTATTTCAAAATTAGAGAAAGTTCAAGGCTCAGGCGAGGGTATGGGGATTCTTTTGGGGGGGGGGGATTTTAATGCCAAGCTACCAACAGACCTTCAAGGTACAGGCACACAACAGGTAGACCCAGCTGTACGAAGGGGGCTGGAACTAGATTCCTTTCTTAGTGAACACATCCTTAGCAATGTAATGGATTTAGGCTCACCCTCTATAAACCAGTTGGCACTGACATTCAGAGGAAGGGATAGTGCTTCTATTATCGACTTTATCTTTGTCTCTCCCTCCCTCGCAGACTGCCTATTGGCCAAAGAGGTAATTACAACAGATTTTGGGGACCACAATCCATTGACAGTGGTACTAAGATTAGCGCCCCGCCCCGTGTATGTTACTGTTAAAGGGGCGAGGGACATAACTCCATTGACAGACAAATTAAGATTAAAGTGGAGGGGGGTGGACAGTGGGACAATAACTAAGACTTTATTGGAAGGGCATTCGACTTTAATTACCTCATGCCTATCGACTAGAGCTCCGTGTTCCAGTGTAATCCAAGACTTCAGGAAACTCTGTTCGGTGATTAGATCTTTACTATCAGTGCCACTCCGTCAGGGCCCAAAAGACCCAAGATGGTTTGATCATAACTGTTCGGAGGCTAATAGGAGTCTGCGTAAGGCCCTAACAGCCAAACCAAGAAGCAGGGCAGACATTAGTGTAGCTAGGAAAGTTTATAAAACTGCAATAAATGAGCGGAAGGGAACCCTATTGAGCAAACGATGGGAAGCCCTTGCGGAAACAGCAGGGGGGAAAATTGGCAACCCATTCTGGTCCGCAGTAAGAGATCTGTGCAATATGGGCCAACAGCTAACACCTATCAGCTGCACTATTACCAGCAGCTCATGGGAAAATCATTTTTCCAAAATTTAGGCCTCGCCATCACACAGTTTAGATCACTATGTGCAGGGTCACCCAGGCAACCTACAGATCACACCTGCGGAGGTAGAGGAGGCGATTTCACAGAGCCTTGGTAACAAGGCTCCTGGACCTGATGGGTTGCCTATAAATATTATAAAGAGGAAACTCCTGAATGTTTTTAACAGTTTACCCCAAGCACCCATGCCTGATACATGGGCGACGAGCGTAATCGTCCCAATATACAAAGAGGGTGACAGATCGGAACCGGTTAACTACAGACCGATCTCCCTGCTGGATAACACCCTAAAGATTTTGGGCCGTATCATTTCCAATAGGATTTTAGACTGGACAGAGGAAAGTGGCATTTTATCCCCGTGCCTATTGGGTTTTAGAAGCAGGGTTGGTACAGTAGAACAATGTTTGAATCTTAATTTGGTTATTAACAAAAATAACACCACCCGCTCCTCCCCCATTTATTTAGTGTTTATGGACCTATCATCTGCTTTTGATTTGGTTAATAGGTCCAAACTTTGGTCTATTTTATTGAATTATGCTTTGGAACAACCATTGGTCCACTTTTTAGCATTCCTACACACTGATCCTAAAGCGCAAGTAAGGATAGGACTGGGAGGGGAGTTATCAGGCCCAATTAAGGTAGGAAGGGGAGTTAGACAGGGGTGCGTTTTAGCACCCCTGCTCTTTATTATTTATCAATGGACTGAGTAATCATCCCAGATGTTCCTACAATTAATGGTAAATTGTTGCCTGTACTTCTCTACGCTGACGATGCAGTCCTAATTGGCTGCACCCCGAACACTGCGTACTCTGGTCAAAAGTTTTGCAGAATACATGGATGGGCTGGACTTACGCGTGAATTTTAAATAGTCATTTATTATGTCATGCGGACCAGGGAAACGTCAGCTTAATTTCATACTGGTAGGGAACGACAGACTTACTTCCACCCACAACTTTCCATATTTGGGGATGGTCTTTGCTGCGAATGTCTCGTGGACTGGGCATTTGGCCCACTCCACGTGCAAATTCTCAAAGGCCATCAATTCTATTTTAAGCCTCCCCGACCAAAGAAAACAGGTGCTATTGAAGCAATTTTAAGGATTTTTAAATTGCAATGTGTCCCAGTAGCCACCTATCGGGCAGAGATATGGGGTCTGGCGAAGACTCTGTGCATCCAGCAGGAAGAAAATCGGTTCTGTAGAAAGATGCTGGGAGCACCAATTTCCACCTCCCAATATATTTGCCATAAGGAATAAAATGTACCTTTTTATATGTGATTTTATTAGCGCCCGACCCGCGCTATTTTGGCACTCAGTTTGGAGGAATGAATCAGCTACCCTGACCCAAGAAATTATAACTGACTGTCTTAAGTGCGAAAGAGGAATGGAGATTCCTTGTCTCTCGGGGGTCTACAAAAGTTTGTGTAGCATTGATAAAGGTAGCATTTTCTTAGACCCAAACAAAACCGCTTTTGTAAACAAGAATGATCTGAAGAAAGCACTCTACGCACTTTACAACACAGATAGGGCCAGGGAAGAAATCAAAGAAAACCACAGTCCTTACCTACATGGGCAGGGAATTATATAGTTATCCTCTATTACTATACCTTACCCTGCTAATGATAAACTGGGAAAGAAGTCTTTTGTTTCGATTTAGGGCAGGAACTGTAAGATTCTTGTTAAACTTTCCTTTGGCCTATCGGCCCACCCCCATAATATAAGATGCCCCTGTGACGGGGTGAGCGCACAAACTGATCTGCACTTTTTCTTTGTTTGTAAATATTATTTAAAATATGTAAAATGGTTTTTATTTCCCTTTTTTTAAAAACATAGACCGATTACCATGGGGGAATCTTATCAACTGCTGCTTCCCTGGACAATGAAGAAATAATTTGTCGCACTAGCACTTTTTTGAGAATCGCTGCTCGAGCACGCAAAATGATGGATAGTCCTTGACTTTTCTCTGTTTAATAACTTGTAACATTTGTCTGATGCCTACATGACTTAAATATGTTTATATGGATTTTATAATAATATTGTTAATCTGTGCATGTGCTTTTATGAATTCATGGAATTCGAATAAAGATTTATGAACTGAACTGAGCATACAAAAGGTTTTGGCTAGGTTGGTACTGAGCAGAATCCAGGCCTGGATTGAGGAATATGACAAGTTGTCTCCACTTCAGGTGGGTTTTCGCTCTTGTACCAGCACCATTGATCAGGTGTTCGAGTTCATTCTGATCTATTGGCGTACTAGTGCTAGGCGGACGTAAAATTTATGCAGCATTTGTCAACCTTAAGTCTTCATTTGACCTTGTTCCCCGTACTAAAATGTTGCAAACCTTTTTAGAAGTAGTTATGCCATTAGGAATTCTAATCACTAAAACGTTTCCTGTAGAGAAGGGGGTTTGACAGGGGTACGTTCTAGCACCAACTGTCTTCTGATTATACATCAATGGGGTGATTCAGTATTTTCATAATTATCCCACGGATACACGCACTCTAGCAGGGATGAAGATCCTGTTGCTTATGTTCGCCGACGACACCCTTGTACTCTCCAAGACAAGAAAGGGCCTACAGTGTGCCCTTTCGAGATTGGCGGAGTTTTGTCAGGACCATGACCTCGTAGTTAACGTAGACAAAACAAAATATATGGTCCTACATAAACATAGGAATATCAGGGGTAGAGTCGAAATGAAGGAAGGTATCCTGGAACAAACACAGAATTTTACTTATTTGGGGGTAACCATTGGCAGCAAACTTAGTTAGAAGCCTCAGATAGACCTGCTCTCTGTCAATCATGCCCAACTCTCAGGTGCCTTGTTGAAGGAGCAGCGATCATCATACACTAAACCAATAGCTCCCGCACTAAAAATGTATTCCTCAAAAATTAGCTATTCGATTTTGTATGGGGCTGAACTGTGGGGTTACGTAAATTTAAACCCCTTAGTGAAAGCTCAAAATAAATTCTTGAGGTCATTAATTGGCCTCCCACAGTCCACCCCGCTATTACCCTTTTTTCTAGATTTAGGTTGCTATTCAATTGAGGATGTGGCACACTTTAGCCAGAGGCATACTGGAGAAGGCTCTAGTACACCCCGGAGCTTTCCCACTATGCCCTGGCTCTAATAGAAGTTAGGGAGGCTTACGTATGAGCAAAATTCCGTGGCTAAGGCGAGTAAAAGCCACTTTTTGTGAGATGGAAATGAGCAGTTTATGGGCATCCCCTGTTGACAGTGTATTTCCAGCTAAGAGTGATTTCAAGGCAGCATATTGTAACTCGCTAGCTATGAAGCGGTTTGCTGCCCTAACTTGTCCCTCATTATCCAGAGATTACCCCAGTATTGGAACTTTCATAGATTCCCATGCTTTGTATCATTCCCCGTCGTCGGAATGGGAGTCTCGGTAACAAAAATACCATAGCTGTAGGTACAAAAGACAATGGAAAAAGGCCTAGGCCTCATTACCTTTTGTAGCATATCACCCTCTTTGTGTAAAAGAGACCAAACTTTTGGCCTCAGCCAATCAGAAGTGCCTCACCACTTAGAACCTTCCTGAAGGAACCTCAGAGCCTCAGATTTTCTACCGCACGTTGTGCTAGGGAGTCTCCATTGAGCTCTGCTCAACTTCTACTCTTCTACAGGATTTCATCAGGTTTTTTCAACAGTTTTTTCTTCAGGATCTTTTGGATTCTTCTCAGGATTGTTGCTGCCTGACAGTATGTCGGAGATTAAGAAAAAAGCGCTTTTCAAGCCTTGTTCCTCCTGTGGCAAGAAAAGGCTGTTTGTGGAGGATAAGCATGAGAACTGCATCTATTGCCTCTATCCTGACCACCAGGTAGCGAAATGTGCAATCTGTCGCTCCTTTTCTGCCAAAACCCTCCGGGACCGTGAGGGTAGGCTCCTGACATGGCTGCAAAGACTTAAATCGAGGAAGGATACTGTCTCCAGTGACAGTGAAGATGCTGGTTCGATGGCTTCTACTAGAAGGTCAGTGAAAAGGGGTAGGGGTTCCCCTTCTTCTTCTGTAAGTCGATCTTCTAAGGCCTCAAAAAAGACCGCCAGTGAGTCTGAGAGCCAGGGTCCCAGCAAATCTCCTCACGGAAGTGTAAAGGAGAGGGATGGACCTTCTACGCAGTCTACTGGCGCGAAGACTTCCACAGCCTTCAAAACGCCTCAAAGCCAGTCTTCTGAGAGGACTTCTAGGTCCTCGACGACGAAGACGTCGACAGCGGGAGTCCCGTCGACTAAATCATCTAAGGCTCCGTCAACTGGAGGTTCGTCGACGACGAGACCGTCGACGGCGGAGAAGGCGCCGACGACGAAGGTACCGGCTTCACAAGTGTCGACGAAGGAGCCGTCGACGAAGGAGCCGTCGACGACGAGAGCCCCGTCGACGCCCAAGATCCAGTCGACGGCGAAGGACCCGTCGACGACGAAGACTCAGTCGACGACGAAGGCCCCGTCGACGACGAAGGCCCCGTCGACGAAAGCCCCGTCGACGACGATACCAACGAGGGCGACGACGACAGTGTCGACGACGAGAGTCCCGTCGACGACAATGACGACGGTGTCGTTGACGACGGTCTCGTCGACGAGGGCGTCGACGACGACTACGATGACTATGACGACGGCTGGTGTGTCTACAGTCTCGTCGACGACAAGGTCCACGACGCCTATCTCGACGGCGTATGTACAACCGTCGACGACGGAACCCACGATCTTGGCCACAGAAAAGCGTATCACCATTTCTGTGACGCGGATCACACCTGAGATGACTTCTCCAAGGGCAGTGTCCCCTCTGCTACCAACAATGCTCTTGCAAGAGGGTCAATCAGAGGAAGATGACCAAGATGCATATAGTTATGCCAATAGTCCTTCGCAACTATTTGTCAAATGCCAGGACACCGACTCAGAGGGCGAATACACTCACGAGGAGCATGATCATGGTCAACATCAACAACAGCACTCTGACCAGGGAATGGTTTCAGTGCCAACATCTTTCCTACAGGATCTACATAGGATGCTACAGGACTATAAGTCTAAGGCCAGTAGACCTTTGCCAAATACGTCAACACCTGCTACGCCTTCCACGACTCAGGCGTCATTGGTGCCACCTACGCTCTCGGCTCCAACCTCTCCACAGCCTCAAACAGCCGTCCCTCAGGATTCCTTTGGGGTACCAAGATCACATGATGTTGATGAATCCTCGGATGAGGATCAATATTCGGATCACGTCTCTATTCCCGACACGGAATATGATGAGTACATTATTGACAATCCCGCATCGCCAAATCCGGACCCGGCGGACTCCCCGCCAGTGGATATTGGAGGTTTCCATCAGCTAATGGAAAGGGCGGCGGCAAGATTTAAGTTAGCAATGCCTAATGTCACCACGGATTGATTCTTATATGACTTTAAAGAACCTTTCCAGAAAAATGCCAGATCTATTCCGATTGTGGATCATGTATGGAAAGAGGGCCTAAAGACCATGACACACCCGGCGACGGTGGTGCCGGTGCTACCGCGTCTAGAGAAGAAATATAGAGCAACCGATGATGCCCCAGCGGCCTTGACAGGTCATCCGAAACCAGACTCTGTAATCTCGCAGGCAGCGCAGAGGAAATCGCGCAACCCTTCAGCACCGCTGACAACTCCTCCGGACAAGGAAGGACGGAGGTTAGACAATGTGGGGAAAAGATTCTCAGCGATGGCGAGTTTGCTGGTGCGAGCAGCTAATGCCTTAGCCATCCTGGGTAGGTACGACCGTCAACTCTGGTGCGATGTCTCCCCGTACCTTGACCAGCTACCTCCTGAATCTATGTCGGAGGCAAAGAAAGTTTTGAAAGAGGGAGAAGCGACGTCGATGGAAATAATCGATTGTGCAATGGACATTGCGACTACGGCATTTCGTTCACTAGCTGGAGCGGCAGTGCTCCGTCGCCAAGGGTGGCTTAAAGCTACTTGGTTCCGACCAGAGGTCCAGAACAAAGTGTTGGATCTTCCCTTTGATGGTGAGGCTCTATTCGGCAAACTTATTGACGACACCCTGCAAGATATTAAAAAAGACACAGAGACCGCTAGGTCTTTAGGAACACTTCAGTACAGGAAGTCCCCCTTCAAAGGAGCCAGAGGCAGGGGTGGTACGTATAGAGGATCCTTCCAATAACAACGGTATTCCAACACAGGATCCGGTTCCCAACAGCACCGCCAATCTTACGAACAGCGGCAAGGCCAGTCTACCAACTACTCCAGGCCTTACAGTAAAGGAAAGCAGGGTGCGCGAGGACGAGATTCGTCCAAGCGCCAATAGCGGCCTCCTGGCTCTTCCTACTGGACCCTCCTCCAGGAAATCATCAGTTGGAGGCAGGGTCAACAAATACCTTCACAACTGGTCCCTAATAACATCGGACCGTTGGGTGCTCAACATCATTCGGAAAGGGCATACCTTAGAGTTCACTCAAGTTCCGCCACCCAAGCCCCCGGCAGCCACTCCTTCAAAACACCAGCGTCTCCTTCGGCTCGAGGTTCAACAAATGCTCCGAAAAGGGGCGATAGAGCCAGTTCCATCGAACCAAAGAAACCAGGGATTTTATTCCAGGTTCTTCCTGGTGAGGAAAACGCTCGACAAGTGGCGTCCCATTTTAGACCTCAGGGGGCTAAACACCTATCTCATCTCTCTGTCCTTCAGGATGGTGTCCCTCCAGGACATCTTGAAACTAATCAACCCGGGAGATTACATGGCCACACTCGATCTCGAAGATGCCTATTTTCATGTTCCGATTCACCCAGCACACAGAAGGTTTCTGCGATTTACAGTAGCCAAGAGCCATTACCAATTCAGGGTTTTACCCTTTGGACTCCGTTCAGCCCCAAGGATATTCACGAAAGTGCTGGCTCCGGTAGCGGCTTTCCTGCGGAGGCACAAGTTTCAAGTCTTCCCCTATCTGGACGACTGGCTGCTGAAGGCTCCGTCCAGAGAGGCAGCGCTACAGGCGGTTCAAGCGTGTACCAATTTATTCCGAAACCTGGGTCTCACTTTAAACGACGAGAAATCTTGCCAGATCCCGTCCAGAAGAGCCCGGTTTCTGGGAGCCATCTTGGACTCAAAGCTTTCACGAGCTTTTCCCACTCTGGAAAGGAAGCACAAGTTACAGACGATGGCCCAAGACTTACAAACAAAAAAGTCTCTTTCAGTTCGCCGCTACAAGTCTCTGCTGGGAGTAATATTGTCGTGCATTCCACTGATTCCCCATTGCAGACTGAGGATGCGTCCCTTGCAGGAACAACTGGACAATCAATGGCGGCAAGTCCACGGTTCCTTCGACGACAAAGTGGCGATCACTCCGGAAATGAAGAATGCGGCCCTATGGTGGACAGACCTAGACAACTTGTCCCAAGGCCTATCCTTCGCAAGCGACCCGTCTCCACAAGTGATAACGACGGATGCGTCGTTGGAAGGCTGGGGAGCAGTGCTGCAGGACCTTCATGTCAGTGGTCATTGGTCACCCCAGGAGAAATGCCTCCACATCAACCTGTTAGAACTCAGGGCGATACGTCTGGCTCTGCAATCGTTTCTTCCTCTCCTGGAGGGTTCACAAGTGCTTATCAGGACGGACAACACCACGGCCATGCACTATGTGAACAAGGAAGGAGGGACCAGATCGCGCCCATTGTCACAAGAAGCCCAGCAGATTTGGGAATGGGCTATCCGACACAACATGTCTCTGATGGCGGAACACTTGCCGGGCGTCCTCAACGAAAACGCCGACAAACTGAGCAGGTCATCCTCAGTCACCCACGAATGGGAGTTGAATCAAGACATTCTGGAACAAATCTTCAGCCGGTGGGGAAGACCGGACATCGACCTGTTTGCCACCCCGACCAACAACAAATGCCGGTCTTACGCAAGCAGGCTTCCCCATCCAAATTCTCTGGGAAATGCCCTTTTGATACCCTGGTCGAAGACATTTGTCTACGCTTTTCCTCCCATTCCTCTAATACCACGACTAATCAAGAAATTCAAGATGGAACCGTGCAGGATGATCCTGATAGCCCCGGCTTGGCCGAGGCAGTTCTGGTTCACGGAGCTCCATCTGCTGTCGATCGCTCCTCCTGTACCTCTCCAAATTCTGCCGGACCTTCTCACGATGTCCGAAGGACAGATTCTACATCCAGACCCTCAGTCGTTACACCTGACTGCATGGCTCCTGAGCAGCGAGAATTTATGAACCTGCCATTGTCTAAGGAAGTTAGGGAGGTTTTGTCCCAAGCAAGGGCCCCTTCCACTAACAAAACTTACCGCCTTAAGTGGAAAAGATTCTGTTGTTGGTGTCGACAGCAACACATTGATCCATTCAATTCCAAACCTCATCAGGTCCTCCCATACCTACTGTCCTTGGCCAAGTCTGGTCTGGCCCACTCATCAATTAAAGTCCATTTGGCTGCTTTGTCACGATTCAGGAGGACGGAATCTGGACCTTCATTATGGTCTTCAAGGATAATCAAACAGTTTCTTAAAGGTCTGTTCAGGGTCTATCCACCGGTGAGACCACCTCCACCAACGTGGCATTTGAATCTGGTCCTTTCTCAACTCATGAAGGGCCCATTCGAACCAGTCCATCGTTCTGACATCAAATACCTTTCGTGGAAATTGGCTCTTCTCCTCGCTCTCACGTCGGCTCGGCGTGTAGGGGAGTTACAGGCCTTGACCATTCAGGAACCTTTCCTTCAATTCAAAAGGAACACTGTCATCATGAGGACTAACCCTAGGTTCATGCCAAAGGTCCCCTCGGACTTCCATTTGAATGAACCGGTCATTATGAAAACGTTTTTTCCTCAGCCTTCCACACCGGCGGAAAAAGCCTTGCATTCACTGGATGTACAGCGATGCTTGAAGTTTTACTTACAGCGTACTAAGGATTTTCGAAAATCGACCCAACTGTTTGTGGCCTTCGGGGGACCAAGTAAAGGCCTTCCACTCTCCAAACAGGGTGTTTCAAGGTGGATCACAAGTGCTATATTGCATTGTCACAAGGCTGCTGGTAAGCCTCTGACTGGAAAGATACGAGCGCATTCCACAAGATCCGTGGCTTCCTCCACAGCACTCTTCGCAGGGGTGCAAATTAAGGACATCTGCAGAGCTGCAACCTGGAGCAGCGTCCACACTTTTACCAAGCACTACTGCTTGGAATCTCTGCAGCAGGAGGATGCAGCAGTTGGACAGGCTGTCCTGAGGAACCTCTTCCACTAATGGTGAGCTTTCCTATCTTCCCACCTTCCATTTTTTCACATTTTGTATCTAATGTCATGTTGTCTACTGCTATCATTTACGATGCAAAATGTGATTATCTTGCTACTGCTTGCTACTCTGATACAAAGCATGGGAATCTATGAAAGTTCCAATACTGGGGTAAGAAAACAAGTTACTTACCTGTAACTTTAGTTCCCCAGTATTGGTAACTTTCATAGATTCCCATGCGCCCACCCACCTCCCCGGGGAAAGCTCAGCCTACAGCACAGATGGTGTCTCAGTACACAACGGCTACGAAAATCTGAGGCTCTGAGGTTCCTTCAGGAAGGTTCTAAGTGGTGAGGCACTTCTGATTGGCTGAGGCCAAAAGTTTGGTCTCTTTTACACAAAGAGGGTGATATGCTACAAAAGGTAATGAGGCCTAGGCCTTTTTCCATTGTCTTTTGTACCTACAGCTATGGTATTTTTGTTACCGAGACTCCCATTCCGACGACGGGGAATGATACAAAGCATGGGAATCTATGAAAGTTACCAATACTGGGGAACTAAAGTTACAGGTAAGTAACTTGTTTTCTTTCCTTGAGATTGAGCATGAAGTGAAATACAAAGGGTACTGGGATGTAATGACCGCCCCCAAAGATAGGAAACTACCATCAGTTTAGGGTGGGCTCGCTTCCTACTAATGTATTTACCAACAAATGGCAGAGCTCGACTAGTAGCAATTGTCCATTTTGTCCAAATTCTAACGAATCACTGGCACACATTCTGTATGTTTGCCCAGCCTATAGAAATCCTAGGTCCAGATGGTTGAAAACTTTAAGTCTAAACTTGGGGACCAGGTCAAGTACCGAGGCACTTAAAATTTTAAAAACATCTACTAAAGAGTCCATAGTGATCGGTAAGTACTTGGGCTGGGTGTGGGTGATTCGTTTGAACGAGAGGAGCATTAGGTAAATGTTTCATGCTCCTTAGTTTTGGGCGATTGTTCATTGGACTATGCACTTTATTGTATTGGCACAGAATGAACTTAAAACTGATTTGGATGCTGAATCAAGGAAATTTAGTCATCTTAGGTGGCAGTTTCGACCGAGTGTATTTCAGCAGTTTTTTTTAGCTATTTATTATATAACTATGAATTTTATCTAGAAAGCTTGATCCAGATTTGTATAATCTACTTTTATGTCGCAATATGTTTATATTTTATACATTCTCACCTCTATGTACTATGTATTATCTTTTGTGATTTTAAATCGAAATTAAGATTTTTGACTGACTGACTGACATTGGTGGATCAGCGGTGGGATACAAACTTGCATTTGTTGGTCTACTTGGTTACCATCTGATCACACGATAGACCTCATAAATTGCCTTTAGAATTCTGAGATTGGTTTTTCCAAAATACTAAAAGTCTTGTCAGGGCCTTGCTTAAAGTCCCATTAGAATTCTAGAAAAACAAGTCACTATAGTCTAGGGTAAAGTGTTAGAACTCTCAGGTTAAAATGTCTCAACAGAACCCAGCTATTAGTGAAGATAAAACCATGGACCTGGTTTTTTTTAAAAAAAAAAAAATTTTTGAAAGTTTTATATAGCGCGGACAAGATCCTTGCAGATATCAGAGCGCTTTACAAAGAGAAGTACATGGACATTGTTAGACAGATAAATCAATAGGTCAATTAGTACAAGTAGGTGGCAACTAAGCCCAACATCAGTACAAAGTAGTACACATAGGTGGCTACAAGGCCAAACATGTGAGTAATAGAACAGTTAATACAAAATCAAAAGGGTCAAACAAGTAGTATAGATCGGTGCAGAGTACTAACAGTGATCCAGATAGTAGTTCAGGTGTATTTAGCCATGAGGATAGCTTTTACTTCATTTTTAAAGAGTGTGGTGGAAGAGATAAGTCTTGTTTCGGGCGGGAGAGAGTTCCAGATCCTAGGCGCCATCCCCGAGAAGGAGCGCTTATATGTTTTTTCCTTCCGGAATCTTCGAGGTTTCAGCAGAAGATTGTTTGAGCCTCTGGTGTTTCTAGCTCCTCCAGAGATTGTCAGTTTCTGAGCGAGGTATCTGGGTGAGTTTAGATGTACCGCCTTGTGTGTCAGGCAGGCGATTTTCAGATGTATTCTAGCTTCAAATGGCAGCCAGTTCAGGGATTTCAAGTCCGGGGTAATATGGGAGTGTTTTTTTGACCCAGTGATGAGTCTCGCTGCAGCGTTTAGTGAAGCTCTTAGGGGTGCGGTTGTAGTTAGGGGGAGTCCACAGAGGGCGATGCTGCCGTATTCAATTCGAGGGATGACTAGTGCTTGTACTGCGGTTTGGAAGTCTTTGGCTGGGAGGAAGGGTTTAAGTTTCCTCAGAGTGTTGATCTGGAAGTTTGCTCCCTTTGTTGCCTTGCTGATATGTTGCTGCATGCTCAGATTGGTGTCGAGTGTTATGCCTAGGGATTTTGCTGAGTCCACGATGGTGGTTTGGACATTGAGTGCAGTTAGGTCTTTAAGCCAAATTTGAGTGGTGGAGGCCTTCGCTGGAGGTGAGATCAGAAGGAATTCTGTTTTCAGGGCATTGAGTTTGAGATGATTATTGGCCAGCCAGGATTGGGTGCATCTGATCGTTGAGTTCAGGAGCAGGATGTCCTTGGGGGACTGTAATTTGAGATAGAGTTGGGTGTCATCTGCGTACATGTGAAAGTGTACATTGGATGCTTGTAGCAAGGTGGTGAGCGGTTCCATGACTAGGTTGAATAGAGTTGGGGATAGAGAGGATCCTTGGGGGACACCTAGCGTTACGGGTATTGGCGAGGACATCCTGTTGTTGCTCTTGAATTTCTGCGACCTGTTGTGAAGAAAGGAGGTGAACCACTTGAGAACAGTTCCAGATAAGCCCATTCTTGTGTTTAGAAGCTCTAGTAGATTCTCATGTTTAACAGTATCAAATGCTGAAGAGAGATCAAGGAGGATGAGGAGGCAGGTGTCGTTCCGGTCTAGCATTTGAAGTGCGTCGTCAATTATGTGAGTCATAGCAGTTGCTGTGCTGTGTCCTGCTCGGAAGCCTGACTGGTGAGGGTTGAGGAGATCAAATTGTTCAATGTGTTTAGCCAATTGTAGTTGTGCGCATTTTTCCAGCAGTTTAGCGAGGGTGGGAATATTCATAATGGGACGGTAGTTGTTGAGATCAGAGGGGTCGGCTGTAGGTTTCTTTAGGAGAGGTGTGACCTGACCGACTTTTAGTGAGTCAGGTATGCTTCCCTGTTGGAGAGAGCTGTTGATAATTTTAGTCCAGAGAGGGATAAGCAAGGGGGTAAAGTCTTTTACTGCTGCAGCAGGAAGGGGGTCCGTGAGGTGATTGGATGGTTTCAGGGTGCTGAGCAGCTTGCCAATTTCTTCTTCTGAGTATGTGCCAAAGGTTGACCATGTGGCATTGTTTTTTGGTTCAGTGGCTGCTAGGCACTGTGGTTTGGAGTAGAGGCTTGCGTCAATGAGGAGATCGCTCTTTATGTTGTCAGTTTTTTGGGAAAAGAAAGCAGCAAAGTCTTCACAGGATGGCGCCTCACGCGCAGTGATGAGTGGTTGGGGTTGATCCTTGGATTGTGATCTGATTAGCTCAAACAGTTTTCTCGGACGGTTTTTTGCTTGGTCGAGCTGGAGGCTGAAGAAGTCTGATTTTGAGCGTTTTATTTTCCTGAAGTAGGCGGTTCTCTTTTTCTTCAGGTCTTTTAGGTGCATTGCCGAGGGAGCTGATCTCCAGGTACGCTCTGCCATTCGCATGTCTCGTCTATCTTCATTGAGTCTCCTGTCGTACCATGGATTGGAGATTTTAGTAGAGGCTCTTTTTAGCTGCAAAGGTGCAGCCTCATTAATTATAGAGGTCATAGCGTTGAGATACTGGTCAGTCAGTGTTTGAACGTTCGTATCGCCTGTCGGTGGCAGTAGGAGATTACACCTGTTAGGGGGCAGAGAGCCTGGGTTGAGTTTTTTCATGTCTCTTTTCCAGACTTTTGGCTTGGATACTTGAGCCGGGTTAACTTTAACTTTTTCATTGATGAAGAATGTGACAGTATGATGATCTGACCAGTCACAGGGTTGGATGGAGTCGAGTTGGATGGATTCCTCTTTGGAGATGACCAGGTCGAGGATAGAACCTTTCTCGTGGGTCGGGCTGTTACATATTTGGGTGAGGTTGAGGGCATCGAGGAAGTTTTTAAGACTATTTACCACCGCATCCTTGCCATCATTCCAGTGGAGGTTGAAGTCACCAAGGTATATTTGGGTGAGCTGCCGTCCAGAATTGTTTGAGATCATATCCATGATTTGTTGGGAAAAGGTGGAGTTGGAGTTGCCCCTGGGTGGGCGGTAGATGCTGTGAAGAGAACATATCGGTTTGCCCTCACTGATAATGTCAAGGCAGATGTATTCCCAGGTTGTTGGGGATGGTAGGGAAGTAGAATTGACTTTCTGAACAGAGAGGTTATTCCTGTAGATGCATGCGATTCCACCACCTAATTTGCCTGTTCTGTCTAGCCTGATAATGTGGTAGTTGAGAGGAACCAGAATGTCCATTATAGGTGTCGAAGATTCAGTTAGCCATGTTTCGGTCAGGATGATTAGGTCAAGGTCCGTTGATAAGAGTAGATCAGCAATTGCGGCCGAGTGTTTCGAGGCCGATCTACAGTTGAGAAGAGTGCATTTGAGACGAGGTGTGATGCGGGTGGTAGATTGTTCTAGCGAGAGAGGGACTTTTCTGAGGTTATTGGGGATGGAGAATCTGCTGTTTTAGTGTGGGGGGTCTAAGGGGATTTGAGTGTATCGTGGGAATGTTGAGGTGTGGGGTGGTTGTGATTTTGGGGGGCTGGGTCGTAGGAGGGTGAGAGTGTCACGGTCCGAAGTAGAGTTGTGGGTGCGACGGTTGAGGAGCTCAACCTCACACCTTACTTACACTTGTCTTTGAAGGAATTGAGGTCCTTATGCAAATTAAATATATAGCAATGGGCCTGCATCAAACCAAACAAGGTCTCCAGGAGCTCCCGGCTGAGAATGCTAAAGTCCACCCCTCTGAACATGGTGATGACCAGTCAGAAGGGGGAGAGGTGACAGATGAGGAGGATAATCCCTCCCCCCCTCATCTCTAGGGAGGAGAGGGCCCCCATACCCTTTACTCCAAAAATCAACCTCTGGGATCCTAGGCCTCACACAGGTGGGCTAGGTCCCAGAGAAAACATTGGGAATATCCCCAGTGAAGAGGACAGCTTTTTAGCAAAGCTGGCCAAAAGAATTGACCTAGAGTCCAGACTCCTGGCTCTAGAAAAAGAAAGGAAAGAGATGGGTTTAGCACCCATCAATGGTGGCAGCAATATTACAAATAAGGATAGAGAAGAGAATTCTGATCCTAAAATTCCCAAAGGGATTGTCCCTATATTTGAGGAATGTAAGGACATCACCAAGTGGTTCACAGCCTTTGCAAGGGCTTGTGAAATAAGAAGAGTAAAGAACCCTCTTTGGGGGGCACTCCTGTGGGAACTGTTCTCTGGTAACTGCAGAGACAGGCTTCTGACCCTCTCTGGGCCAGATGCAGGGTTCTTTGCCCTCATGAAAAACACTCTGATATAGGGATTTGGACTCACCACTGAGGAATAAGAATTAGATTAAGGGGGGCTCACAAAACCCTGACCCAGTCCTGGGTTGACATTATGGACTACTCAGTAAAGACACTGGATGGTTGATTAGCTGGACATAATGTGCATGATTTCACTGGACTTCACAATTTGTTTATGAAGGAACATATAATAAGTAACTGCACAAATGAAACGTTGCATTAGCATAATTTCTCCCCAAGAATTGGGATAGAAGGCAGACCATTGGGTCAAGACAAGGACAACCACAGGGGGTGACCAAAAGAAGGTGGTTACAAAACTTCCCCAGGGGAAAGGTGGTGAGAAACCCCAAGATAAAAAGTCTGAGTCTTCCAAAGGGCCCCAAAAACCTGTACAGATGGGTGGGTCCCAAACTACTCCTTATGTGCCTCAGCCCTATAGGGAGAACAACTTTGATCCCTCCAAGGCCTATTGTAACAACTGTAAGAAGTTGGGACTTTTAACTGTAGACAAAAATTGCCCCCACAACAGGGCACCCAGTACAGCTACTCCTAGGGCAGCAATTCTACAATTGGGATCGGAGGAGTGCCCAGAACACGTCTGGGAATACACTCAAGCAAGTCTAGTTTCCTTGGGGGAAGTGGAGTTTGCCACTGCAGCTGTGTGGCCACCCAACCTGAAGAAGTATGTGCAGTACCCTTACGTTAATGAAACTAGGATAGAAGCCCTGAGGGATACAGGTGCCAGTGTCACTATGGTGAGAAATACCCTGATTTCCCCAGAGCAATACTTGATTGGGAAAACTCACCCAGTCACCAATGCTGACCGTGTTACCACTATTCATCCTATGGCTATTGCGACACTAGATTTGGGGAGGGGATACTGGCCTGAAACAGGTAGTGGTCTCAGAAGTTGCCAGCTGACTGTCTGCTTGAAAATGACCTAAAAACCTTAGCCCGGGCTGAGGTTGAGCAAGTAACCCATGCAGCCATGCTGGGTATCCCTGAATTGGTGTGTGTACAAACAAGAGCAATGAGCAAAAAGAAGGGTGAACAAGTAGGTTTGGTGCATGAAAGTATGGCCCAACCAAGAGAAAAAGCAAGAAGACTGGGGGGCCAGCTTCTACACAGCAAACCTCACAGGACTCCTCTCCTCAGGGAGAGGACTTGGAAACCCCAGAGGGAACTGAGCCCATGGAGCTTGAGCCTTACCATGTTGAACTCCTGGGCCCAGGAGGACCCACTAAGGAAGAGCTGTGCCAGAGTCAACAAGAGTGTCCCACTCCTGAAAGCCTGAGGCAGCAAGCTGTTTAACCCCTTCCATGCTCATGACGAGCTGAGCTCGTCATGAGGCACAGTTGAGCTGTGCTGATGACGAGCTGAGCTCGTCATGAACAATGGTAAATGTGGGAATGCAGCACAGGATAAAAATATCCCTAGCAGCCAAGGTGTTAAGAAGCACACGGAGATGTCAGTGTTACCCACAGAGCTTATTGGGAAGAGGGATTGCTGTATGCTGAGGCAAGAAACCCCACTCATGGAGCCACCAGGAGAGTGGTAGTGCCACAGAAGTACAGGGAGTTCCTCCTAACATTGGCTCATGACATCCCCCTAGCTGGGAATCTGGGGCAAAACAAAACTTGGGAAAGGCTAGTTAGTCACTTATACTGAACCCCGGATGCACCAATAGGTGAAGGAGTTTGTGTGCTCCTGTGTTACCTGTCAGGCCAGTGGTAAGACAGGTGGCCACAAAAAGCCCCCCTGATATCACTGCCAGTGGTGGGGGTCCCCTTTGAAAGTGTAGGTGTGGACATTGTGGGCCCACTTGAACCTCTCACAGCCTCAGGCAACAAATTCATTCTAGTAGTAGTCGATCATGCTACTAGGTACCCTCAAGCAATTTCCCTTAGCACTACTACAGCTCCTGCAGTAGCCAAGGCCCTCCTCTGTGTCTTCACCAGGGTAGGGTTTCCTAAGGAGGTAGTGTCAGACAGAGGTTCCAACGTCATGTCTGCTTACCTGAAGCACACGTGAAAGGAGTGTGGTGTGCAGTACAAGTTTACTACATCATACCATCCACAAACCAATGGCCTTGTTGAGAGATTCAACAAGACATTGAAAGGTATGATCATGGGACTCCCTGAAAAACTCAAAAGGAGATAGGCTATCCTGTTACCATGCCTGCATTTCGCTTATAGGGAAGTGCCACAGAAGGGAGTAGGGTTTTCCCCCTTTGAACTTCTGTTTGGTCATCCTGTAGGGGGACCACTTGGTCTTGTGAAGAGGGTTGGGAGAGGCCTATCCAAGAACCCAAGCAAGACATTGTGGACTATGTGCTTGGCCTAAGGTCCAAAATGGCTGAGTATATGGAAAAGGCATCCAAGAATCTTGAGGCTAGCCAGGAGCTTCAGAAGCACTGGTATGACCAAAAAGCTTCACTGGTTGAATTTCAACCAGGGCAACAGTTGTGGGTTTTGGAGCCAGTGGCACCAAGGGCTCTCCAAGACAGATGGAGTGGCCCTTACCCTATCCTGGAGAAAAAGAGTGAGGTAACTTACTTAGTGGACCTGGGCACAAGCAGGACACCCAAAAGGGTTATCCATGTAAACCACGTTAAACTCCTTAAACTCTCCAATGACCGGGCTGACATCACCATGCTGATGGTGTCTTATGAGGAACAGGAAGCAGAGAGTTAACCTCTCCCTGATCTCCTTTCTTACAGCAAAAAGATGGGTCAGTGGATGGAGTAGTCTTTTCAGACACCCTCTCTACCCTACAGCAGACTGACTGCAAGCAAGTCTTGCAACAGTATGCTAGTCTCTTTTTCCTGACCCCTGGTCTGACCGCTGGTGTACCCATGATGTGGACACTGGTGACAGTAACCCTGTCAAAAACAAGATCTATCGACAATCAGACCAAGACAAGGAAAGCATCAAAGCTCAAGTCCGCAAGATGCTGGAGTTAGGGTATATTGAACCTCCTGAGAGCCCCTGGGCTAGCCCAGTGGTGCTGGTCTCCAAGGGTGGAAAGAGAGAGATGAGGTTATGTGTGGACTACAGAGGGCTCAACTCTGTCACCAAGACAGATGTTCACCCCATTCCAAGACCAGATGAGTTGATAGACAAGTTGGGGGCAGCCAAATTCCTCAGTACCTTTGACTTAACTGCAGGGTACTGGCAGATTGGCATGGCCCCAGGAGCAAAAGAGAAAACAGCATTCTCCACCCCTGATGGGCACTATCAGTTTTCTGTAATGCCTTTTGGGGAAAAGAATATCCCTTCCACCTTCCATAGGTTGGTGAATCAAGTCCTGTTTGTGTTGGAGTCCTTTAGTGCAGCTTGTCTTAATGATATTGCTGTCTTTAGCTCCACCTGGCAGGATCACCTGATCCACCTTAGGAAGGTTTTACAAGCCCTGCAATCTGCAGGACTAACTATCAAGGCATCCAAATGGCAGATAGAGCAAGGCACTGTGGTTTACTTGGGCCACCTTGTTGGTGGAGGCCAGGTACAACCCTTACAGCCCAAGATCCAGAGTATCATGGACTGGGCAGCTCCAACAACCCAGACTCAAGTCAGAGCATTCCTTGGCTTGACTGGGTACTACAAGGAGGTTTGTGAAGAGATATGGGTCCATTGTGACTCCGCTCACAGAACTTACCTCCAAGAAAATGCCCAAGAAAGTAAACTGGACTGTTACTTGCCAAAAGGCTTTTGACACCCTGAAAGAAGCAATGTGCTCGGCACCAATTCTAAAAGCACCAGAATATTCCAAGCAGTACATAATGCAGACTGATGCCTCTGAGCTAGGGATAGGAGCGGTCCTATCCCAGATCAATGAAAAAGGCCAAGACCAACCTTTTGCTTTTATAAGCAGGATGCTACTCCCCAGAGAGCAGCGCTGGAGTGCCATTGAGAGGGAGACCTTTGCTGTGGTTTGGTCCCTGAAGAAGTTGAGGCCCTACTTGTTTGGAACTCACTTCCTGGTTCAAACTGACCACAGACCTCTCAGATGGCTAATGCAAATGAAAGGGGAAAATCCAAAACTACTAAGATGGTCCATCTCCCTACAGGGAATGAACTTTGAAATGGAACACTGACCAGGGACTGCCCATGCCAATGCAGATGGACTTTGCAGGTTCTTCCACGTAGACAATGAAGACTCCCTAGGGCAAGGTTAGTCTAATCACCTTTCGTTTGAGGGGGGTGGGGGGCGGTGAGAAAGTGCCATCTTTCTTGCATTGGTATGCCCCCACTTTTTGCTGAATTGCTGATGTGCTTTGACTGAGTGTGCCCTGTGCCCCTGCCAACCAGGTGCCCAGGGCCTGTGTTCCTTCCCTAAAACTGTGTTGAAACTAAAACCCAATTAGCATCTCTGGCCACCTGTCTGCCCCTAGTAAATTGTACCTTAGGTATCCAGGGTATGGTGGCCAGAGAAGACCCCTAAGGTCTGCAGCACTTATTGTGCCACCCACACACTGCCTTTGCAGGCTGAGTGTCAAAGTACAGAACTAAACAGTGAGTCGACATGGCACACAACTCTGTGTGTTCAATCGATAAGGACTAGCCTATTTGTGGAGTGACTCAAAGCTGTATGTTAAGGTACAAACTATTTTGTTTGTTCATGAAGCCCTCACCCACCAAACTGGTTGGTGGCATGCTTCATCATTGGGCCCACCCAGTGACCCGAATGTGTCCCAGGTGTGTTTCGACTCCTGAATACAGCGGAGCAGGTACATTACTGAGTGTGCAGTGTAGTGGTTTGAAAGTTAAAAACTATACAGTGGTCCCAGTACCCGAGCGTAATTTAAACTTTAATAGCTGAGCCTCTGTTATAATAAAAAAAAAGGCTGGAGGATGTGTAGAAGTATTAATTAGGGTCTCCTGCATCCAAGTGTGGTCTACAGGTTTCAGCCAGGCCTTTATGATTAAACTGGCTTTCCTCAGAACCAATAAATAAGTGAAAGTGCAATTTTAATTTTTATAGTATGAAAAATGTGAAGCACTCGCTAAGGTGCTATATATGTGCGTGGGGGATTCCCTCTTGAGCATCACTGGAAATACAACTTGTATGACGATACAAACATACAGGGGAGAGTCTTAGCATGGTAGCTTATAGTCACAATACAGCATAAATGCCGATTTCTAAGGTGCTGTGTAGACGATAAAAATACGGCAAAAAGTGTACTCATAATGGTGGTATGGTTAGGTGAGGATTTAAGATATGCGTGAATATTTGTGGTGGGCTAAACAGCGTAAGCAGAGCACACAAATAATCGAGTGATAGGTACATAAGAAGTAGGTATTCTCACATTGACTATTTGCCGTAGATGCATCATGGGGCTGCCCACAGAGGTTTTGACCCTAGGGAAATGAAGGGTCCATGTGTAAGGAGTAACCTGCAAGGGAAAATGGTAGCTTACCCGGGCTGTTGCTGAAGTGCATGGTACTCACGAGACTATCGGTCGGGACTTGCAGTGAACCTGTTGTTCTGTCGTGGGCCTCCGTAAGACTGCCTCGGGTTGTGAAGCGGCCTTAAGTATTGTTTGGTTCCATCTCGTTTACCTGCGAATGCGGAGACATAGAGGAGAGACTGCCCTAGCCGAGTCATGCGCAGCTTGCGCGTGTGCAGGGAGACTAGTGTCACAGCGTTCGCACATGCGCGGTGCAGCTGGTTCGCGCATGCGTGCTGCGGCTCGTGTACGCATGCGTAATCGGGGGTGCCCCGGCAACGTGCCGAAAAGTGCTGGAAATTAAGTTCAATCTGAGACTGATCTTTGCAATATAAAAGAAGGGCCCGCTAATGGTGGAATCTAAGTGACTGTAAACAGAGGGGCATAAGGGCCACGGCTGGCCATTACAGTGTCTGCAGATAGCAGCGGAGAATAGGGGGGAATCAAGGGGTAGTGTCATTCATCGTTCAAACCAAGTACTGTGGTTCACGATTTTAAGGAGCTCCATGGTATGGAGTCATTTAGGCCGGAATGCTGTGTCCAAAGTCGGTAGATCCATCTTTGCTCTTTGGTCGGCGGTATCCTTTCATTATCTCGGTGATTGGCGGCACACTGCTCAATGACAGTCCAGGTCAGGTCGTTGGGGGTGTGGTGATTTGACAAGAAATGTTCTGTCAGTTTACTGATGTTTTTACCACATCTGATTGTGCTCCCATGTTCAACTATTCTGGTCCTCACTTTTCGCGTCGTCATGCCCACATAGCGTAGTCCACAGGGACAAGTGATGAAGTACACCAAATTGCTAGATTTGCAGTTAGTGTGTTGACGTTGAGTCCATGTTTTGTCCGGCTCGAGATTGAGTGATTTTGTTTGTTTAGTGAGGTGACACACACTGCTGTTGTTGCACGGGTAGTGCCCAGTCACTTTAGGTAGTCCCCAGGTGTTAAGGATGGTATTGTCAGTGGGTTTGAGACTAGCTCTTTGCCGTGGGGACACCAAGTGGTCTTTTAAGTTGTGGGCTCTTTTAAAAGCAAAGTGTGGGGTCTCCCAGTCTCTTGTTCCTGAATTGATTATTTTCCAATGCTTGCGGATAATGCTTGAAACTTGGTTAGAAGCCGTGTTGTATGTGGTTACACACGTCCTAGGTGGTGTTTCGGGGTCTTTTACCACTGTTTCCAGAAGGGACTGCCTATTCTGATTGCAAGCCCTCTTGCACGTTTAGCAATGATGGCTTTGGGATAGCCATGTTCCTCTAGTTTATGTGATAGGGCACGTGATTGCTCTCTGAAGTCTGTTGTATGGCTGCAGTTCCTGCGAATGCGCAGGAACTGGCCAAAAGGGAGGTTCTCTCTAAGTGGTCTGGGGTGGAAGCTGTCGAACCGCAGTAACAAGTTTCTAGCTGGAGGTTTGTAATAGGTGGTAGTCCGCAGGGTGCCATGTTCTGCTGTAACGTTGAGGTCCAGAAATGCCAAGTTGGTTGCACAATGCCATTGAGCCAAATAAGGAATGTGTTCAGTGTATCCTGTGTGCCTTCCCAGATTACAAAGATGTTATCTATGTATCTGCGCCACGTTTTTAAGTTGCCTGAATGGGGGTTGGTGAGTGATATGATATGTTCCTGCTCGAAGTGGTGGACGTATAGTCCCGCCACGCTGGGGGCAAAAAAACTGCCCATTGATGTTCCGTTGTTTTGCAGGTAGTAGATCCTTTCGTACTCTAAGTAGTTCTCCTTAAGTGCTAGGGCTGCGCAGTCTGGGATGAAGTGTCTTGGAGTGTGGTAGGTCCAAGTGGTTTGCATGAGCACATCGTGTAGGACTTGGACTGCGGCATCTTGGGGGAGGCTGGTATAGAGACTCTCTATATTAAGTCCCACCAGGAGTTGGGTTGTCTGGTCAAAGCTCTCATCCTTAAGGATATTAAGGTAATGCTTAGTATCCTTAATGTAGGTGGGGTTAAGGAAATAATCGCAGTACCTCAACCGTGGTTCCAATAGTGAGTTGATCCCTGATATAATGGTTCTTCAGGGCTCGAAAAATTATAAAAAATGCTCTAGATCTGCAGGTCTAGTAACCTACAAAATCTCCTCAACCCAACTGAAATGCACTTGACCTCTAACTCTGAAAGCTGAGCAAATGTGACAAATTAACAAGATTTAAAAGCACTTTTATTACTCATTTACTTTGTGAGCAATAAAGATGCCTTTAAATCTTGCTATCTTGTGATATTTCTTCTGCTTTCAGAGGCAGAGGTCAAGTGTCCGTTTGGATTCCAACTCGCCAGACCTAAAAATAGCTCGTCCTGAATTAATCTGACTCGCAAATGTGAGTGGTCGAGAGAATTTGTTTAGCCCTGGTCTTTCTGGGGGTGGTATTATACCCCTGTGTACTTTGGGTACAGTGTAGAAGTATGGGACTCTCGCATTGTTGGTACATAGGTATTCAGCTTCTTGAGTAGAGATATACTCTGCATCACTGGCTCCTTTGACCAGAGTGTGTATAGTGGTCTGTAGTTCCGCTGTGGGGTCTCTGCTCAGGATTTTGTAGTTGCGTGTGTCATTTAGTAGTATGCTACATTCTGCATCACAGTCAGTTTTGTCCATGAGGACGATCCCACCCCCCTTGTCAACTGGTTTGATGATCATGGGGGGTTGTTCTGCAGGCGTTTGATGCCTTCTCGGTCTTGTTATTGAAGGTTCCTTTGGGGTTCAGTCTCTCTGTCTGTGTAGACCGCCTGCTCAAAAGTATACAAAGGTAGATTTCAACCTTAGGCCTGTCTCATTGGGATTGTTGTTACTGGCCGTTTCATCTATGGTGACTTTTTCAAAGAAGGCCCTTAATTTGAGTTTCCTGAAAAACTCGGCCAGTTCGACATGGAGTTTAAATGTGTCTAGTCTGGTGGTTGGAACGAAGGAGAGGCCTTTGTTGAGGACTCTAATTCACCTTCTGTCACTGTTGTGCTTGATAGGTTAAATACCAGTGGTGCTGTTGTTTCAGTGGTTACTGTTTGCTCGTACCCGGTTGCTCCTGGGATTTGTTGCGTGAATTCGTGCTCACTGGGTCCTCCTCTTCCGCCCAGTGGACTTGTTGGTGGTTTCTTCTCCTGCCGCGTGATCTTCGGCCTTGTCCTAAAAAAGGATGTCTTGGGTTCCCTTGGTAGAAAGGCATGGGGCCTGGTTGGTAAAGTGGTGGATACCCGTAAAAATGCGTGCTGCATTTGTCCAAATGATGGAGGTCCATAGTTGTGTGTTTGTTGTGGTCCCTGCCAGGTTTGTGGCCAGCATTGGCCTCTGCGTCCTCTGCCGCGTTGTTTATTGAAGCCGGAGCAGGAGTCGCTTGATACAGAGGTGTTGTCCTCTGAGCGGTCACTGGTTTGGTCTGCCTTGTTGGGTGCGACATAGTCATCGTCAGCGTATGGGTATACTTTGGAATAACTGAATTTCTTGAGGTCTTTCTGAAATTTGTTAATTTTGGCTCAAGTCAGGTAGTCTTAATATTCAGCCATTTCTTTATTTTGATCTTCCAATTTCTTTTTATATGATTTTATTGTGGTTTTAAAGTGACTCTCCGTGGCTTGGATGTCAATGACTAGAGCTTCAGAGAGGCGTTTAACTGTTTTTATAATGAGCACTAGCCAATCTCTGGTGCAGTGCCAGGCTATCTGGGCCAAGTCTTTCCTGAAGTTTGCGTCGTTCAGGAATATTCTAGGGGCATGGGTAACAAGAAGCCCCCTTGGTGCTGTGTTAGTGCGTAGGTATTGGGGGAATATGACGCCATGTAAGATGGCTCTCATCCGATTCCGTTTTTTCTCCGTTAGTATGCCCCAATCAGTAGTTTGAGCTATGGTGTTCGAGATATTGAAGTCTGCCAGAAAAGAGGAGTCTGCGAGGATCTCACTGATGTCATCCTCACTGAAAGTCAGGCCATGGTTTTCTGCCATGGTGGGTGTAGTGTCTCTCGCAGCTGTGCGCTGCCTATATATATCGTTTATCAAAAGAGAGAGAGAGGACTAGGTAGCTAGTCCGTATCCCCCGGAATTATATGTTCAATCAATAAGGATAAGCCTATTTGTGGAGTGACTTAAAGCTGTATGTTAAGGTGCTAACTATTGTTTGTTCATGAAGCCTTCACCCACCAACCTGGTTGGTGGCATGCTTCATCATCGGGCCCACCCAGTGACACCGAATGTGTCCCGGGTGTGCTTCGACGCCTGAATACAGCGGAGCAGGTATATTGCTGAGTTTGCAGTGTAGTGGTTTGAAAGTGAAAGGTAAAAGCTATACGGCTCCAAGGGCACTTCTAGTAACCAACCCTTCAGGAAGGACTGGGCCCAGATCGCCTGGCACTGACCAGGGACTGGATGATACTCATTATAAAAACAGCCAAGCTATTATCAGATGCCATTTTGATCGAAATACAAGCCACAGAGAGCCATTTCAAGACCACCATAACTTCATATAAGAAGAAATTGGATGACCAGAATAAAGAAATGAATGAATACAAGGAATACCTGACCCAGGCTAAAATTAAGAAATTTGACAAAGATCTTAAAAAATTCAGCTATGCCAAAGTATACCCATACTAAGAAGATGATTACACCCCACAGACCAAGGACACCAACATGTCCAACTCCTCAGGCGATGACAGTTCTGTTTCTAGTGATTCTAGCACTGGCTGACATAAACGGGGAGGAAGAGGGAGACGCGGACAACGCTGGCCTAATACGTGGCAAGGAGGACAACATTAACATTTCTACGGTCTCCCACCAAATTTTGGTCACATGCAAAATCCCTACTACGGTTTCCCACCAATGTATCCCCAAAGACCCATGCCACTATTCGCAGGCAACCAGGGACCACACATTCTTTTTTTAGGACAGGGCAGAAGAGCACGGGGCAGAAGAAGATCAAACCAACATTAACCGCAGGTTCACTGTGCCGAGGAAGAGAACCCAGTGAGTTTGAACACACGCCAGAAGGCGAAAGAAACACCAGGAACCAGAAAACATTGAGGCCCAATGACCAACCATCACTGGTATCAAACCTATCCAGCACCCCCTGACTACCAAAGAACAGTCAGTACTGGAAAAAGGCCTATCATTTGTCCCCACCACCAAGCTCGACAAATTTAAATTACATGTAGAATTGGCCCAATTCTTTAGAAAATTGAAACTGAAATCCTTCTTTGAGAAACCCACCCCGAGACTGACCAAATCAACGAAAACCCTAACATCACAGGCCTCAGAACGAAATCCACGTTCGTCCCACCTCCCTCAGCCATCCCTCCAGAAATCACGACATTTGAACAAGCTGTGTACAATGACATAGAGAACCTCAACCCTACCAACCACTTCAACAACCTATCCTGGGAAGACAGGAATACTATACAACGCCTACAAAACAACCCCACAATTGTCATTAAGTCAGCAGACAAAGGGGGAGGCATCGTTTTACAGGACAAAAAAAGACTACGACACAGAGTGTCGCAGATTATTGAGTGACAACAGAAATTACCGCAGATTGGAACATGACCCAACAGAAGAACTACGGGCAACAATCCACACACTAGTCAAGAGGGCAGCTGATGCTGAGCACATTTCCAAACAGGAAGCAGACTACTTATGCCCTCAGCACACCAAGATCCCGTACTTTTACACAGTACCCAAAGTACATAAGGGCACAACCCCACCTCCCGGCAGACCCATCGTGTCAGGCGTAAACCTCCCTGCTGGAACCACTGTCACGGTACTGTGATTTCTTCCTGAACCCTCTAGTGCAAAGAACACCTACGTATATCAAAGACACCAAACATCTCCTACAGGTCATAAACAACATGGAGTTCAATACCGACACACAACTGCTAGTAGGCTTGGACGTGGAGAGCCTGTATTCCAGCCTCCCCCAAGATGCCACCCTGGCAGTACTCAGCGACATCCTAATGGAATCCCCCTGGCCTTACCACACCCCAAGGGAGTTTATCATGGCTTGTGCAACTCTAGCTCTAAAAGAAAATTACTTTGAATATGATGGCACCTTTTACTTTCAAACAAATAGTACATCCATGGGAAGCGTTTTCGCCCCAAGCGTGGCGGGACTGTGTCCACCACTTTGAACGCTCCCACATAGCAACAGACACCAACTCCTTCAATCATCACATCCTGAATTGGCGCAGATATATAGACGACATTCTGGTACTCTGGCAGGGATCCCAGACTGACCTAGACAGATTCATGACCTTGCTTAACAGCAGGGACCCATACCTAAAATTTACTAGCACGGCTAGCAACAATCAGCTACCTTTCCTAGACCTGGACATCACAGTCAAGGACGGGACCCTGGTCACGACAACCTACTACAAGCCAACTGCGAGGAACTCACACCTCCACTTCACGAGCTTCCATCCTCGCCCGCTCAGAGAGAATCTGCCCTTCGGTCACTTTCTACGCATACGCAGAAACTGCACCAACATTACCGAATACAAAAAACTATCTACGGAACTGGCTACCAAACTGGAACACCGAGGCTACCCTAAAGCCATCATCAGAAAAACGCAGAAAAGGGCATGGAACCAAAATCGTGAAGCCTTACTCGAAAACATCACAAAGGACAAGCAAGAAAAACCCATCACCTGTGTCACAACCTATAACACAGCGTCCAATGAAGTAGCCAAACTCATCATAAAAACACTGGAAAATAATCAACTCTGGAACGAGGAAATGGGACAGCCCGAGATTTGCGTACAAACGATGCAACAATCTGAAAGACCGACTGGTCAGTACTCGACCCAGACCGCAACCAAAGCAACCTATGAACACCGTCCTAAACGCATGGGGCCTCCCAAAGATCACTGGACATTACCCCTGCAATGACTGCAGTGTATGTCACCTCACCACACACACCAAAACCCTGGACTTGGAGCCCAATAAGGTCTGGACTCAACGAAGCCACACCAATTGCAACTCCCGCAATGTGATATACCTACTCACATGCACGTGCGGTCTCCGATATGTCGGAATGACAATGCGCAAAGTCAAGACAAGAATAACAGAGCATAGAAGTACTATAAGATGCAGGAAGAACATTAGCAGGCTCACCAGCCGTTTTATCACCCACTGCCACACACCCAACGATCTAACCTGGACTGTCATTGAACAAATCTCAGAGAGCACAATTGACAATGACAAAAAACTATTGAGTAAAGAACAGCAATGGATATATCCCCTTTCAACAGCAACCCAGGGCCTCAACGATGCCATCCCATGGAATTCCCTGACATGTCCCTGACTTCAGGAACTATACCAACACCATGACTAACCTTGACAATCACACCCACTCTGGGAAGGTTGTCTGTCTACTAACTACAATTGAATCCCCTTGTAACATATCTCCCCGTGAGATAGAGCCCTACAGTTCCGAGTATTGGGGTACTTGGAGTCCCCCATGATTTTACCCACAATCACTATCCTTGCCATTCACGTTATGATAAATGACACTATAACGCGCTCACAATGGCCCCAGACACAGTGTAACTCCCACTGTATTCATAACCTTGTTGTGTATTATTTGCCAACACACCATGGCCTAATACAGCCCCTCACTGTTCCTTTTCAGTATACGGCCAGACAGAGGACAGTGTTAACCTCCACCACGATACAGTGGTATCATGTGCCAATCTCCACCGCTCCGATTCCTATCTGGGGCGACTGCCAACACTCGCGCATGCGCAGGTATAACACTACCGACCCGCGCATGCGCTTTACAACCTATGGGCACTGCGCACGCGCGCCTGTGCCTCGTAGCAGCACATCGGCGCGCAGGTATAACACTACCCACCCGCGCTTGCGCATTACTACCCATGTGCACTACGCACGCGCGCCTGCATCACGTAGCAGCACAGCAACGCCCTGGCGCCCTCTCAGACACTATGACTCGGCGTTTCGAGTCTTTCTACTCTTGCCTCCACTAAATGCAGGTGCACATGATTATCCAATCAACCACAGTATATAACACACAGCAGAACCGGCCATTACTCACCGGTATGCGAATGAGGCACTACAGGTCCAGAGCAGGCTCTGCCCAGAAAGCTGTGAGTATGAGAAACAACCACCACAACTACTGGTAAGCGCTACCTCTTCTTCTTTTACAGGTCTCCTAATTTCAGTGGCCAAAACCTTCTTTTCCCCATAGGGTCAACCCCTTGCTACTTCTCTACCTTGAAGCCAAAACCTGCTAAAAGAAGCGTAAAAAACAACTCTTGTGCCTCTTCACACATATGCACAATGTATGTGAAACCTGTGTTTTAGCCACACCACTCCCGAACTAAAAGTGCGAATCTCACCTTAATGGTACCACCAGTACCATTACACTGTAGCCGTCTATAGCCTACACCCCCTCCGCTATAGTGCCGGCAATCAGATGTGTATAATGCCATACATCTTAGTGACTCTCTTTTTCCTTGTATGTTTTGTCTTTGTCCATGTGTTACATGTACAGGTGTTTTTGAGAAGGGAATCCCCCCTCTCACACATAGATAAACACTTTAGGGCGTGTATACACATAGTCTGAATTACACACCCACTAGTTTAATCACACCCACATTTTTTATATAGGTCTTGAAGAAAGCCAGCATATTCATAAGGCACTGGCTGAAACATGTCGACCCACCACTGGATGTGAGAGGTCGTAACTTGCCTCCAACATCCAATAGCATTATTTTTAACCGCTGACGGAGGCCCAGGTATTAAAGTTTAATTTACCCTTGGGTACTGGGACCCCCGCCAAGCCGTTTTAAAATCACTATCTTGACACTCTTCACTGCACACTCAGCGACATACCTGCTCCGCTGTAATCAGGCGTCGAAGCACACCCTGGACACGCTAGGTGTCACTGGGTGGGCCCGATGAAGAAGCATGCCACCAACTAGGTTGGTGGGTGAGGGCTTCATGAACACACTTACCAGGTGTTCCTACCCCCTGACGAAACATACTTGAGTCCTTTACTTTTGGTAATTTACTTTTGGTAATTTCGTAATAGATGAGCTAGTCTCCTTTTGATTAATCATATATAAATCCCGGGGATAAGGACTAGCTTTCTGGTCCTCTCTCCCTCTCTTGATACGCAATCACTTTTTAACTTTCCCATTGGATAACATTGACCGCCCGACGGCTCAAAAGCACCCTGCACCCAACCGCCCGAGTGCCGCTGGTAGTGCAACTACTACCCTACTCTACTTCCCCACTTGCCCTGAGTAAGAGTCCAGGAGCTCATCTCCCACAGCCACGTGGCCTGCTTGATTGCAGCCACCAATCAAAGGCCCCTACCCTCCATTGGATTGCATTGGCCTACTCTCTGCACCCGGCTGCCCCTGTGCCGCTGAAGGTGTAACTACTGTACCTTTCCGACCCTGGGAGACCTCTGAGTCTATGCCCAGAACCTTAACTCCACCAGTCGAGTACTCACCTAAAAGCCGATAACTCACTTTCCTTCCTTAGGTTAACATCGACTGGTTCCACTTGAAATTTCTTCTAATTGTGGAGTTTTGAAGCTTTAAAATATTCATCTAAAATGAGCCGAATAACAAATTCCGAATTACTCACCTGTGATCAGGAGACAAGCCACTACTGTACCTTTTAGCCCAGTACTGAACCACTAAAGTAATCCTAACTGTACTTACCAGTTACCTAAATTTTCTTCCATAGGAAACCATTAACTTTTTCTGTGATATTTCTTTTAAGTGTTGATTTTTGCAAACTACAAATATTCTTTAAAAATTGTACCAAATGCCAAAACGTAATTACTTACCTGTCTTGAGTAGAGGTCCCAGTGTTGAATTTAGGAGTCCAGTACTGGATTACAAAAGTAACGAGAACCTACTTTACATGTGACTTGAATTTCATCCCAAAGGATAACATTGCTTGGTTTTTACTGAAAAGTTTCTAAGTGTCAACTTTGAAAATACATTTATATTCTTTAAAAATCATAACTGTAACCAAAACGCTTTTACTTAACTGTTTACAGCTTATGTCCCAGGACTGAATCCAGGATCCAGTCCTGTGGTTAAAAAAGTAATCCTAAAAGTAATCAACTGCATTTATGTAGGAAAACCCTTACGCTCAATGGCCAATTGTGTTTGAAATTGTGTTGTCTATTGCAACCACTGTAGGTATTGTACTTACAAAGTCTATTGCCTTTTTGCAAAGTAATTACCTAAAGTCACTCATATTGAGAAAAGTATCTTTGATACCTGTTGGTTCTAAAGTAAAACAACAATATCTTTTGATATAAAACAATTGGCCTAGAGTTCAGTTCTTGAGTGTGTGAGACCATTTGCTAACTGAGTGTGTACATAAATGCTTGACACTGTCCTCTGATAATGTCCTTACTGCTCGACCAAGTTACCACTTTAGAGAGTACGGTTATATCTAAGTTTAACGTCCATCATACCTCTGTAGACTGGGGACTCTATACACAATGTACCTTACTTTGGTCCAGTATATATAGCCACTTACTTACAAGACTCACATGCACCCTCTTGCCTCTCTGGCAGGAATCCGAGTGTGGCACATATACACAATAAATTTAACCATGCTTTAACAGTAAACGCTAACTTAGCAGACTATATCCTCACATGCTGTATGGCAAGGAAAAAACATCACAATCTAACAATGGTGCCTTTGAAAATGTGCAATGTTTTGAGGAGGAGATAACGATGCACTTCGACCTTAAAGACTTCCTTGAGAAAAACTGATTGCAGAATCCAGGCCCAACACTAGTTGGCAGGAATGTGAATAATATGTGAATCTGCAGCACCACGCTACGAATGGATGCTTACAGGGTAAGTAACACAGTCCTCATTGGGGTTTACAATCAGCATGCCGAAGTCACACCTGACTCCTTCCCAAACGCTCCCTTTCATCATAGCCATTCTGGACGTAGAGTCCTGGACATTTGGGTTATGATCCAGAAGTTTAGTCCTCAAGCCTGGATCTCATCTGACCGACTCTGATGCTACTGGTTCTGATGGCCACCTGCATCCTGCCGGTGAGACATGCCAGATGGCATATGCTGGCTCTGCAGTGGGATCTAAAGTCCCAGTGGGTGTAACATGTGGGTGTCTCTCTGACCCAGTTCAGATTTTGGAAGAGACTACAAGAGATCTGCAATGGTGGCTATTGATCCTCTGGAAAGGGCTTCTTTGGAAAAAAAAACAACTTGCAAACATCCGTACCCAACACTAGATGGCAGGAGTATGCAAAGCATGTGAATCTACAGTTCTGCATGCCAAGAACAGACGCCATATCTCTTGATCTACCCAATTGTGAAGAATTTGCATCCTTTTTTGCCTCCAAAACAGAATCCATAAAATCAGATTTACTCAAGGACCTCTTATCCATCTCAGACATAGATAAGAATCCATATACCGACCTGTTGATGTGCAAACCAACATCCTCCCTAAATTCAAACTCAAAGACAACGCAAATTGGTCCCACTTAAACACGTACAGTGAAGACTCTATACTAAAGACACTAACCTCTCTGAACCCTTCCAACCATTTCACAGACCCGCTCCCGGCTAACTACTTAAAAGACTTCATTTCCCTGCTACTACCTCTCTGGACCAAGATCGTAAATATGTCCCTCCTTCAAGGAATCATTTCAGACATCCTGAAGGCTGGTCAGGTTTCGCCGATCCTAAAGAAAATAACAGCTGACCCCGTGGACCTAAATAACTATTGGCCGATTTCCAACATACCTACGCTAGCCAAACTTCTGGAAAACTGTGTTAACTTACAGCTGAACAATCACATTGATTAATTCAACTTGCTTAACCAATTTCAATCTGGTTTCGAGCAGGTCATAGTACTGAATCGGCCATGACTCACATATTTGACAACACTCTAAAAATCCAGGACCAAAATGAAGCTTGTCTACTTATCCTACTAGACCTATTGTCTGCTTTTGACACCGTCAAAAACGACAACTTGCTTGAACTCCTTAAACAAAGAATGGGTTTGTCTGAAATTGTATATAATCGGTTCGCCTCTTTCCTTCAAAACAGATCCCAAAGATTGAAAGTCAACCAATCCCTGTCCAATCCTTTGCCTGTAACTCTCACCGACCCTTATCAACCTTTTTATGGAACCTCTTACTGATCTTCTCAGCTTCACCAAGATCCATTTCCATATTTATTCTGACGACACCCAAATCTATATCAAGATCCACTCACTCGATGACATCAAATCTCTCAACTCCATAGTACAAAAAACCCAAATTTGGCTGGCCGAAAATCATCTGAAACTAAACTCCCTCAAAACGGAATTCCTACTAATCGTCCCCCCTAACAAAACTCCCACTATCCTTGACTGGCTGAAGCGTACCTAATAGGTTTCAAAGGTCAACCACTCATCATTGATTCAGCTAAGTCACGTGGGATAATTCTTGACAGTAGTCTAAAGATGCAGAAGTACATCAGCGCCTCCACTAAAGGAGCCAACTTCCACTTGAAGACCCTGCGAAAATTGAAACCCTTTCTACCAGCCTCTGATTTCAAACAAGCTGTTCAAGCCCTGGTAATACCTAGAGTGGAATACGGTGATGTAACCCTATGCGGCCTCCCAAGATCATCAACAGCCCCATTAGGATCCACTATTAACTCTGCTGCAAGACTCATCACTGGCTCAAAGAGAAACTCACACATATCACCTGACCTTAGACCCCTCAACTGGCTACCATTTGGAGCTAGAATTCATCTTAAAATCGCTTGTATGACTAACAAAGCCCTTCACCACAATTCCCCGCTTTATCTAGCTCAGAAACAGGAGCGCTTTGCTGGCAGCAGAACCTCCAGGAGTGCCAAGACACTTCTTCTAAAACCACAACGATTTGCCCAAAAAAACCATACTCTCGCTCGTTCTCTAGTACTGCTCCTAGGATCTGGAACGCTTTGCCCATGGAAACAAGAACAAACGCATCCCCTGCCACCTTTAAAAAAGAAGTGAAAGCGATCCTCTTGGCTCAATTCACGTGATCCTGTCCGTTCTGCTACCTTTTGTTTTATTGTTCCTATCTATGTATTTATCCTCAACTAGCTGATATTTGCTCTGTCTAGATAATTGACTTTACATGCTTAAGTTTTGTACCATGGTTGCACCTATCTCTTGTTTTTATTATATTTTTGGCTTCTTTCTTACATTTGTCTGTAAAGCGCTCTGATACTCGTAAGAGTCTTGTTTGCGCTATATAAAATCTTCAAAATAAATAAAAATCCTTTTGTGTGGTCAACTCCAAGTTTTTGCTGCTGGGTTTTCAACTGAGTGCACACTGAGGCCTGCAAACCAGACCTCCATGCCAGTGCCCTTACCCCAAAACGTGTATGTTACATTGGCTGTATCCAAATGGCATAGTCTAACTTAGCTGTAAGTCCTAGTCTATGGTACCCAGGACATGTAAGTTATAGAATCACACCAGGGAGTGCAGCACTGGTTGTGTCACACTGAATGTCCTAGTCCTTCATTGCAGACTGGAAGAGCAGTTTATAACTGCTGGCCAGAATTTACCATCTAACCAATAGCAAAGCTAAACATTCCTCTGTAATATGTGTATGTCACCCCTGTAGCAAGCCTAAGGCACGGTGCAGCATATTCCACAGGTAGCTGGAAATGCTCAACATTCTTTTTTTTATTGTGGAGAGCCTGTTGCTCCATTGGGGAGTACAGGGTTACACGATGACCTCTCAGCTGTGCTAACTTCTGAACACTTTGACCAAAGGTGATACTCCAAGGTATCAAACAACTTGTTACATTAAGCCTGACTTGATTCTCATTTCGAAATTAATGTAACACGTAACTGTGTGCAACTTTTAGAAAGTTGCCACTTTGTTGCCTTCAGTCTCCTTTGCCATTACCTGTTACACAAGGAGCTTGAGACCGATACAGCTTTCTGCGCACCTAGGGAGACATGCTAATGACTCCCAGAAAAGGAGATAATAGGGGCCTGCACTAGAGAGAGGTATTAGCTCCTTCCTTTAGGAAGCCACACAGGTGATGGCCCAAAAGGCGAGCCTCAAAGTTGAAGCATAACTGTGGATCACTTGGGAGAAGAACAGTCTCATTGTTTTGGTAGATTAGCTGGCACCCGGGAAGGAGAAGGGAAACCTTTTGACAAACTTGTTTTTCAGTTGCCTGTAGCCCCCCTTGGTAGCAACACTTTTGTGTTGGGCTAGGGAGCTGTGGACAGAGAGAGGGGTTCTGCCATGTTGGGAGTGATCAGAATAGGTCATTTTGGGATAGCCAGGTACCACACTTACCAGGAAGTGGTCATCGGGATGGAGGGAACCTAGAAGCCCATTGGCTACCAACCACATCCTTCCCTCAGGGCATTTTCGGATCATTCATAGGGCCTTCCTGGCACCCAGAACTCAGATCTCTACTGGACTGGAAGAAGGACTGGAAGAAGAGGAACTATTCCTGCTGTGTCCTGCTCATGGAGAAGAAGTGTCCTGGGTGCAGCCAAAGCAAGGAGACTCTACAGGTCATTTGGCTGAGCTCTTGTTCGCAGCCCAAAACCACACACCTGAGAAGCCTGCTGGGGAAAATTGCTTGTCTAGAATCTTTAGACCACTGGCGTGCAGCACTAGACCCCAAGACCAGATGCTCAAAGTTGCACCTAAGTTTCCTGAGACCAGTAGAGTTGTTAGAGTACAGCTTTATCGCCCAGGGAATGATTTGGCACAGACTGCGATACTGTACGACTGGTAGAATAGTTCTGATTGGACCTTTACCAGCACCGAGAGGACTACAAGGGATGTCAACCCTGTGACCACGACCTCCTCACCCTCTTCGTAGACCAAGAAGAAAGACTCCTGCCGACTACATTGCATCTACTGCACTGTTGAGCACCTTCTGTTTACTTCATCGCTTGTATCGGGACCACTTCCTTTGAAATCCATTGTAAAATGCATAATGTGCCTTGACCTGCGTGAAGACTGCTTCATCTGTGGAGGTAACTGATTCTGAGGACCTTGTTAATGCCTCTGGCTGGCTCCCAACTGGAGTATGCTATACAAGCAAAATATATTCTGTGGAATAGGTAAAGTATTAATGATTTAGTTTGTCCCAATGCCCACTATAGAACTCAGTTTCTTCTTTGACACAAGGTAAAACATGGAGAGCTAAACAGTTCAAATACTAAAATTGGAATGAATTTAAAGAGTACAAAATAGATATCGATCCGAAGTATCAAACAGGTACATGAGTCTAACAACTGAGTCAAACAAATAGATGCTCTATAAGTTATAATTGAAAATAGTGCTCATCCAGTGCATCAAAAGGGAAAATAATGCAACACTTGTACATAAGTCTTCTAGTTTTCCTCCATGCCTGTGATGATGATGAGGTGAGATTTATAAAGTCCGCAGCTACTCTTGTGAGTGTCCTGGCGCTAAGCTCATAGGTAGGGCCACTTAGTTTTGAACAAAAAGCCATGTTTTCAGCCTCTATTTAAAAATACAGACTGATTCAACTGAGCGAAGTACTTGGGGTAGCTTTTTCCAGGGTTGCTCGCCCACTGTGTGGCGCCGGAACTTGGGAACCATTGCGAGAGACCTGTTTGAGGAACGGAGCTTACTAATGGAAAGGTAAGATCTAATTCTGGAAACCAAATAGTCAGCCCTGGTTTGAAGAGCTTTGAACAGAATGTGCTTCCTCATCTGGAGCCAGTAAAGCGAATGTAGGTAAGGAGACATTTGCATTCTCAGACGTGAGTCCCTAGCTCATTGCACCATCAGGATTCAAGCAAGCCGGGCCGACGACGGCTGAAATGCCAGAAACCGGTCCCCGAAAGCTTGTCTCCTTCCCAGTATAAGAATTGGCTTGGTAGTTTGGTTTGCCCTGTTCCCATCATGCACTGGGACAGGAACAGACTAATTTGCATATAGCCGGGTTCTGAGCTGGGATGGTGCAGTGAGCTAAAAAAACGGTGATGGATCAAACCCTGATCTCTTGACTGGGTAGGAGTATTCTGCATCATTCAGAAACTCTGTCCATCACCTTTTCCAAAATTGATTTTATCCACACTATGTGTGGGAGGGTATACTCAGACGTGAGTCCCTAGCTCATTGCACCATCAGGATTCAAGCAAGCCGGGCCGACGACGGCTGAAATGCCAGAAATCGGTCCCCGGAAGCTTGTCTCCTTCCCAGTATAAGAATTGGCTTGGTAGTTTGGTTTGCCCTGTTCCCATCATGCACTGGGACAGGAACAGACTAATTTGCATATAGCCGGGTTCTGAGCTGGGATGGTGCAGTGAGCTAAAAAACGGTGATGGATCATTCCCTGATCTCTTGACTGGGTAGGAGTATTCTGCATCAGTTAGAAACTCTGTCCATCACCTTTTCCAAAATTGACATTTGCATTCTCAACAGGAGGTTGAGTAGTAGGCAAACTGCTGCGTTTTGTACCATCTGGAGTCTGTTAATCAGGTAATCAGGCAAACCCAAGTACAGAACATTTGCATAGTCCAAACTGGATGTGATGAGTGCCTGAATAACTTATTTCCTAAGAGAGGAAGTGAAGATTCTTTTTCAGTATAGGTAGTGGGCCAAAACAGGATCCCATCACAGAGTTGACTTGTTGCTGGAAGGACAGGCTGTCTAACTTGACCTCCAAGTTCTTGACCACTCCATGATTGTGGTTCAAGAGGGGGAGCCCCATCATGTCCAATATTTACAAATCTGTGGTTCACCATAGATGGGCTGAGTGTATCACTCTTCACAAATTAATGATTGCCAAATATGACAAATGTTGCATTGTGGGTATGTGAGTGAACTTCTCACTAGGAACGTAGCTTGTATGGTAGAAGCAATGAGTTAGAATGAATCTTGCTAGGTATAAAATACTAAACAGTGGTTTCATGTAAAGGCTCACCTGTATGTATAAGTGGGCGTATCTTTACTTCATCCCAAATAACGGCATAAATAGCTCATTTGAAACCCTATGAAATAAGGTGTAAAAGTAAACCATCTTTAGGCTGGAAAATATACCCATGTGGTACAAAAAATATGGGAATATTGTAAAAACTCGACTAGTTCAACAGAGATGGCGTGTTACTTTACTACAAAACCTCCCGGATCATATTACTGTGGGATAAAGAATTACCATTATAAGAAAACTGAAATATTAAACTGTGTTAAATGGCCAAGTGGTCTGAGAATAGTGAGTAAATCGTACTTTTTAGGTCTCGGACCGGAAATGCTGGCTTGCCAGCTTCCGGTAGGAGATCTTATGTTTCTTAGTAGTGGGGTTTAACCCTCCTCTCTCCTCCATTTGCTGGCTTCCTAAACGGAGGCCAGCCATTGGAGGAGAGAGCCCTCACTCCAATTTAGCCCCGTCTCTTTCGGATTCGTGGGCGTACATTTTGCTGTTCTTTCGCCAGTGACGTCATCCGTCACTCAAAACAACAAATACACGCCCCCAAATCCGAAAATGGCCATGTGTTTCTCCGAGGCATTTCTGCCTCGCCTCGGAGAAACGTGGTCATTTGGGGTGCTCCTCTCTCACCGAAGCAGCAGCAGCAGCAGCAGCGGCGGCAGCGTGAGAGACAGCTGTGGCGGTGAGCGAGTGGCAGGAGCGCGCGCCGGTGAGGGGCAGCATGCTCACAGTGCCCGAGGCGGCGTGGGGTCAGTGGTAGCGACAGGGCACGCCCAGTGGACCCGGGGAGTGTGTGTCTAGCGTGACCGGGTGAAAGCTGCCCCTGTGGATCGGTGGGCACCCCCTGAGCGAAGAGTCTTACAGACACACCCCCTCCCAACATTTCTTCAGTCATTTCTCAACGGCTGGAGGTGCTGGAGTTTCTACGGTGAGCATATTGTGTTTTTCTCTCTGTTGTGCCCCCGGTTCTACACCGGTACCCTCCCTCGGGTCGGCTGCTGTTGTAAACCAAGGGTGCCCGCAGGGCGCCGCGTTTGCCTCTGCGCTCCTTTCAAAAGAGGGCAGCCGGCGTCAATGTCAGGGGGGCAGAGCTGCAGAGCGGCGGCGGGGGGGGGGGGCGTCTGGCCCCACAGGCGTACGGTTTCCATCATCTCGGTAGCGGCCATCTCCTCTCAGACAACCCCGGGACCCCGTCCGACCCTTTCCTTGTAATCGTGCATATGGCTTTTTTTTCTGTGCAAGACGCAAATTTCCGTTATGTCTTGAGAGCAGCAGCAGCCCGAGAGAGGAAGAGGGCAGTGGGGACAGAGGGGGAGGGGAGGCGCTGAAAGCTACCGTGCAAGATGTCCAGGTGATGCGCACATTATCACAGGTGGAGGACGGGAATTCGGGGGCTTGGAGGGTTGAGAAAATGATGATATAACAGTACCCGACTTTAAATGAAACCCCAAGTTTGGTGGCGGTATTTTACAGGAAAGGAAGGAGGCAGGTTGTTGTATGTCAATGTCCCAAAGAATTAATTACCTTTGAAGGGTGTGTGTGGGGTGGCATTGTACGGGCATAGTCAGTCGACAAGGTGAATGGAATGGGTGGTCCACATGTCTGATTTTGAGGGCGGGGGTCTTCCTGGATGGCAGGGTGGGGTGGGATGCAGGGCTCGGATTGCCCAGGGGAAATGTGACATATTCCGCTAGTTTTAATCCCGAGGTCTATGATGTAGGGTCGTCCCCCCTTCCCATCACCCCTTTCAACAAAGCGAATCAGGATTGATTTTTGGAGGACAGGAGGGGCGGGGAGAGTGAATGCATGCTGTCTGTGGCATCTGTGCAGCTGGCCTAGCCCTGAAGGACACGACTGGGGAGGCAGGAATCTACAGCCATGCCGAGTGGCCATTATGCATGGCTAGGCTGAGCTATATTTTGCTATGCCGTGGTGTGCTTTGTAATGCGTTACAACAGTATGTTGGGTCAAAGTATCTTCTGCTTTCCATATATTATTTCAATGTGTGTGTATATGTGGCTCTGTGTGTGGGTGGGGGCTCTGTGGAAGGGCTCTGTGTGGGTGTGTGTGGGGGGCTCTGTGTGGGTGTGTGTGGGGGGCTCTGAGGGGGGGGGTGTGTGGGGCTCTGTGGGGGTGTGTGTGTGGGGGTGTGTGTGAGGCTCTGTGGGTGTGTGTGAGCCTCTGTGGGTGTGTGTGGGGGGCTCTGGGTGTGTGTGGGGGGCTCTGTGGGTGTGTGTGTGGGGGGCTCTGTGGGTGTGTGTGGCTCTGTGGGTGGGTGTGTGGGGGGCTCTGTGTGGGGGGCTCTGTGTGGGTGTGTGTGGGGGGCTCTGTGTGTGTGTGGGGGGCTCTGTGTGTGTGTGTGTGTGTGTGTGGGGCTCTGTGGGTGTGTGTGGGAGGCTCTGGGTGTTTGTGGGGCTCTGTGGGTGGCTCTGTGTGTGTGTTGGACGGGCTCTGTGGGTGTGTGTGGGGCTCTGGGTGTGTGTGGGAGGCTCTGGGTGTGTGTGGGAGGCTCTGTGGGTGTGTGCGGGGCTCTGTGGGTGGCTTTGTGTGTGTGGCTCTGTGTGGGTGTAAATGCAATAGGTCATGCATTTGCGAGCGATTAACCTATTGGCATTGTAAATGACAATGCCATTTATTTAAGATTTTAAAAAAAAGTTGTTTAAGACTGGCCTGGATTAGGTCGCCTAAAGTGACTGTAAGTGTCCACAATATTATTATTATTATTATTATTATTATGTTTCTTATATAGCGCCAGAATCGACCCCCGAAGGGGTATCTCCGCGCTTGCCTTGGGAACCCGTCCTGGCTTTTCCCTGTGAGATAGCCCCTACAAGGCATCCCCAAGGTTAAAGCCAGGCATCCCGCCGCGGGGGTGCCGTTGTGGAGATTAAGCAAGCTTAATGCCCAGAGTTGCAGAGTGTGAACCCATGATTAGGTCAGGCAGCGAAGCGAGAATTATCGAGTCCATGGACATTTGAGCTCAAGACCCTGCCGCGTCGGGAATTGAACCCTGGTCCCGGGTCTGACCTCTGCTTCAGGGTCTGCCTGCTCTAACCAGTGAGCCACACTGCTACAACTAGCCCGACTTTTTGGTGAAAAGTTTTCTAAGTGTCACATTCGTTGAATGTGTCATTGCTTGTTCACTGTTGAGTAAAATGCATTAATTTACTGTACCTTGTAAAGTCTCTAGAGCCTTCCTGTGGATCTTTTTCAATGTGGTGTCTAAGAATACAGCCTATTTTCATAAATAGGTGTTGTATTTATTGAGTTTCTTGTTGATTTCTTTTTCACTTATTGTGGTACTGTTTTAAATGCTTTGCACGTGTTCCTTTGTGTAAGCTTTGCTGCTCAGAGCCACAGCTATCCAGGGTTGAGCTGAAGGTTTCACAAATGAAACCTACTGGTCTGAAAGGGGTTGGTAAGTGTATTACACAGTGATGTCACAACCACACCTTATATTTACACCCCATTTCCTCACACCTACCCTTAGAGGGTAAACAATCTAGGATTGAGCCTGTGTCTTGGTTCATTGTAATGTTTTGGGGAGGTGTCATGCATCACCTCGAAACTAAGCTCCTTCATCGAATAAAAACAGTTTGTATTGATCCGAACACTAGATTGCAAGATTGTGTTTAGCATGTGAATTCTAAAGCACTATAAGCTACAAACGTTTTTCCTCCTGCATTGTACTGCAAGATTTAAAAAGCCCTTGCAATCCCAGGAATCTTAAACCGCATATACAACTTTCTTACTTCAGCAGACTCTGTCTCAAAGGCAAATTGTTTTATTTAATTTGAGAAATTTACATATCCTGTTACAAAAGAGTTCAACCTGGGAGACAACTGCCAGTGCAAAACATGCCTTTGAGGTGGAATCTGCTTCTACTTTCAGGAGCAGTGTATGTTTAAAAAAAAAATATTTTGTGTATATTCAACTTAGGCTGTTTTTACTTTCCCTTATTTCTGCTTGAGTATTTATATAATTAGTGTAATTTGTATTGATGGATTGAGATAAAATGTAGAAAAATGGCCTGTTCAGTAGATGGGAGGTTAGGCCTGCATTTGGAAAATTACAGCTTTCACCTCCAAAATAAAAGATGTTCTGTGGTCCCTGCATGGCAATGGAAATATTTTAAGTTTGTGACTTCATATATGGTTCCTATGCAGCAGAACCAGAATTACAATATTTCCTTAAAATGGGCCTGCCTCTTTCGAAAACAAATATGAAAATTGAAAAGGTAAATCTTCAATAGCAACGTAGTCTTTGTAGACTGATTGTCTGCTTTCATTTACCTGGGTTTTTGTGTTCAACTTTTCTATATTGGCTGGAAAAGGGCAGAATCGGCCATAGTGAGTGTTCCAAAAATGTCTTGACTTCTGGTGCTATCTTTCTCTGTGGGGATACTGCAGTTAGGTTGCGATTGGACTTGTGGTGTTGGGTTTCTTATTTTTACACTGTACCATGCATTAACGTTTTTTTTTTGTATTCAGATTTAAAGACCACCCTACACTAAATGATAGGTATCTGCTGCTGCATCTTCTGGGAAGAGGAGGCTTTAGCGAGGTTTATAAGGTAAGGATGACCAGGAAGTGTGTCACATTTCGTTAATTGTTTGCCTTTTGTTAACTCCTTTTTCACCTTAAAACAATTGTTGAACAATCTGTTTTGTTTCAGCTTTTCCTTTTCTTGAATTAATATCTCAAGCAATTTTAACCAAAGTAAGAAGCCTTAAATTATTGTGTTGTAGAGAAACTATCCTTGATCCACTGGTGGTGTATGGATTTGTCTTAATGTTAGAAACTGTATTATCCATTTGTTGTGCAAAGAAGCGGTCAAAAACCCATTTTGTACCCCTGGAATGCTGTGGTTCAGCGCAGTATTCAGTTTTTAGGTCTCGCCTTTTCCATTCCGAAGGAATGGGAAATGGAGAGAATTCAAGTGCTCAAAATACTCGTGAAACCAAGGGGTTTTTCGTGCGGTTTTCTTTGAGTTCACGTGAATCACGTGGCCAAACAAGCACGCGCATCAGCCTCCCTCCCTCCCTCCTAATTGCATTTTTTCACGGCTGCCACCACATCAACGGGCTTCTCCCAGCGTGTGCTCTGCTGCTTCTCCTCCCCTAATTATTCATGGCTGGCCGGTGGCCGGCCGTACTTTCAGTTTCCCGGCCGCTCTTGTACTTTGTTTATCTCATTCCGTCCATTTGCAGTCCCTCACCTTTCATGTCTTTACGTAAACAATACTCGACATCTTCCTTCTCCCGCTTTCTCCCTGGTGTTCTTTTTCTGCGTCCCCATTCCTGCCTTACCCAGTTCCCATCCCATTGTCTCCTCTACTACCTGTTCATATGCCCCTCGTTTCCAGCCCCCTTTACTCCCTCCTTCCCCTCCCCTCCATCTCTCGCTCTTGCATATGCAGATTTGTCACCGTCTTGGGAGCCCTTCAGTTGTTGGCATCTTGATCTATTGGCTTCCAAGGGCCGCCCCTTTACCACTCTCCAGCCCTGTCCACCAGGCCCCAGAGGCACTGCCTCAGAGTATTTTTTGTTACATTTCCAGCACTGCACCCTGAAATAATATTCAAGAGTCGACAAAGAAGCAAATTTGTGCTGCTGCAAAGTGCATGACGTACTGTTTAAACCTTTCGGATTTAATAGACTTTGAAAGAATTTTAAAATAAACTGGTTAAAAAATCTGCTAAAATAAGTATGTTTCAGGCGCTTCTATATAAAAGGAGAAATGTTTCCAGATGACAAATTTTCCCGGTGCGAAGTTTCCAAGCGTTGCCGGGGCCGGGGGACGATAGTGAACTGAAGTTAGTGAACTGAAGCTTCCCAGGGACATAACACAGGCCCCTGTGGCATAGACCCTCCCACCCCCCCTTCCCCTAGCATTCCAGGGGGGCCCAACCCTTGAGGGCGTGGTGGACCTACTTTAGCTCCATCTCAAATTCTCAATGAATATCTCTGAACTGTCTGAGACGCGGGGAGTCCATCACACATTCTGGGGTGGGGCTCATCTGTTTGCCTCGCGCCACTGCAGCCACCACCCGACACCCCGTGAAACTGGAACCACAGAACCAGTACTGCAGCCCACCCCAAAAGCAGTGCATAAAGAGATGACGCAGCAGGTTCTGTGCCGCGCCAGGGTTATTCCGGGTCACTCACGGCTGCTTCCTCTTCCCTGCCTCTCGCGCAAAAGCGCATTTCCGCATCCTGTCCTGTTACATTCCAACTCACGCGCTGCGTTTGGCACTTGTAATGAAATCCTGTACAGGAAAATACAGATTTACTGACTTTGCAAAACTATCCGCAAAGGCCTTTAGAGTCTTGCCTGCAGACATTCTGAAGCATTTCACTCCGCAGATTTCCACAGCATTCTTGGCTGACGTTCAAATTGTTGTGAAAAAAAACGGACACGTAGTTGTTCATGTCTTTTTCTACCTCATTCGTAGGAATAAGGGTTATTCCGGGTCACTCGCGGCTGCTTCCTCTTCCCTGCCTCTCTCGCGCAAAAGCGCATTTCCACATCCTGTCCTGTTACATTCCAACTCACGCGCTGCGTTTGGCACTTGTAATGAAATCCTGTACAGGAAAATACAGATTTACTGACTTTGCAAAACTATCCGCAAAGGCCTTTAGAGTCTTGCCTGCAGACATTCTGAAGCATTTCACTCCGCAGATTTCCACAGCATTCTTGGCTGACGTTCAAATTGTTGTGAAAAAAACGGACACGTAGTTGTTCATGTCTTTTTCTACCTCATTCGTAGGAATTTAAAACTAGGTTCACGGAGCAACAGAGTAGCACATTCCAGTCAGGTTCTCAGGCTAACCACGATGAATATGTATGAGGTTAATTTACATATTATGCATTTTAGTTGAGACTATTTGCATATTTATTGGTCATTCTGAACACAAGAATGGGCTTCCCTATTGCTTTAAAGATGGCTACTTCGCTGATGTCTGCTTTACTTTCTGCTTTATGCAAACGTGCCATTATGCATAGAGCATTTTTGTATTGCCATTGTTCAAGCGCATACAAATGTATTTTATTTGATATTTATTTTATTCCTCACACACCCTCACATCCTCTCACCCTCACAAACCCTCACCCTCACCCACCCTCACCCACTCTCATACCCCCTCACACCCTCACTCACCCCCTCATCCTAACCCCTCCCTCACAACCCTCTCACCCTCACTCAGCCTCACACCCTCACACTCACACCCCCTCACCCTCACACACTCACACACCCTCACACACTCACACACCCTCACCCTCACCCACTCACACACCCACACCCTCACCCTCACACACTCACACACCCACTCACCCTCACCCCCCTCACCCTCACACCACTCAGTGCTACAACACATATGTGTGTGTAGGTGCAAATGCAATGTTCTTGGATTTTCGTCACAATAAAATACACTGAACATAATCTTCACAAAATGTATTTAGAAACGTTTAAGCTATTGCCATTATAAATTAGAATAACTTTTATTTAAGTATTAATTATTTACAAAATTAAAAGCTGTTGTTATTTGTAATATCAATACATCTAAGTCACGTAAATACAACACACATTGCATTACAAATGCTATAGGTGTCACATTTGCGAAAGTTAAAACTATTGACATTGTAACTGGCAAAGCTATTAATTTTGCTATTTTCAAAACCAACACATAAATTAAAAAAGTGTCATTTACAATACCAATCGCTCAAACTTTCCTAATGCGAAAAGTTAAAAGTATGGGCATTGTAAATAACAAAACAAAAAAATAAAATGTAATTTAGAAAACCAATAGCTCAAACTTTCCTACTGCGAGACCTATTGGCAACGCCAGTGCTTGTTCTAAAAGTCTCCTTTGTAAAAAAAAAAAGACATTGTCTTTTAGTTTTGGTAATTGCCATTAAACACAAGTAAGTCTCTATTTTGATAGCATGTGTGACCATAAACACAAACTTTATTTACAATCTGGAAAATGTTGTACCATAAAAGCAGTCAAAATTACCAAGGGTGGTACATGCACACCGAATGTTAAAAAAGTAGAGGTTAAGTTCAATAGATTGAAAAGTTCTGCATGCAGATCGGGTATCTCTCACTGGTCCACAAGCGTCCTAATGTATTGTGAAAGCGTCCCCCTAGAGGAGACGTTCCCTCAGTGCATAGCTTTATTCTCCAGATGAGTGGAGTAATCCCATTTAAAACACTTTAAACCATATATGTTCTGTCAATTGAATTTTTATTTTTTTTACTTTATAAATTCTTGGGCCAGTATTAAACAAGTGAAGTTCATATTCCCACAAAACATACATTTTGCATTGGTTTGCATGAAAGGTGGGGTCCCAATTGGTCAATCCAATGCATTTTGGGCTCAATGGGCCCTTCGCCAAGGGGGAATGTTAAAGATATGCAGAGTGAAGCTGGAAAAATAGCTGGGTTACCATCACTGGGTTAACCAGAGATATGTGTTAATAGAAATAGTGGAAATGGTGCAAAGTCCCATACATGCACATGACAACTAGCTTTATCCAACTGGGCCACAATTATGGTGAAAATGGTAAGATAGAGTGAAGGGAAAGTTATCCCGTAATAGTGTGTTAAAATGAAGAGTGCTTGTTACGATAAATGTAATGGTAGTGACAACTCAACATGCTGTTGGGCCTCATGGTGTGCCCCGTGTGGGCGAATAAGACCCAAGCAGTCTGCAATATAATAACACAAGTAGAAGACTAGTAACTTCTGGCAAAAGTCCCCATGCTGGCAGTGGGCAGAGAAATAAATAGTGTAGTGGAGCGCAAGTACAATTTAAATATGCAGCAGAGAGAAAACAAAGCTGTGTGCATAACGCGGTTAACTGTAGTGTGGGTAAAGGCAAAAGATGAAAGGCGCCGTTCTGAAGAGTGCGCAATTTGTGTATTTAGACCCTGAGCGGTCTGCAGTGCCTCAATATTGCTTGTTGCATTTTAGTCAATCCTTTTACATTTGCTTATTGTCTCTCATTTCTTCTATTATTTGTTCTTCTTTTTTTATTTTATGCTTTAGACCATTTGCTTTAATGATTCACACTTTAATTTTTTTTAACATTTCAAGATGGCACTCATTTCCAGCTTCCTAACACTCTACACCAGTTAATGTTAATGTTAATGTTAATGTTAATGGGTGACTTATATAGCGCACGGCTACTCCAAGGAGTGTCCCGGCGCTTTCTGACCCATTACTGAAAGAAAGGAGAAGGACAACAGAAACAAAGCAGAGTTACTAATGAAAAAGCCAGGTTTTCAAGGCCTTTCTGAAGGCAAACAAATTGGGAGTGTGGCGTAGATCAACGGGAAGGGAGTTCCATAATGTGGGGGCGAGATATTTAAAAGAACGTCCACCTATTCTGACTTTCTTAATAGGAGGTATAATTGCCAGGCCAAGATTTCTATCTTTACTTCTTTGGTAGTGGCTCGACTTTGGTGTCTACCGAGCACACTGTCTTCGACTATGGATCCTTTTGGAATCCGCAGTAACTAAACACTAGGTATGAATTTGTTCTTTCATTTTTTGTCTCAACTAACATTTGCTTGTGGCACCACTGATCGTTCAGATCTAAACTCTGATTCTCCAGAATGCTGCAGTTCCTTCTTTACACCAGCGTGAACAAGCTCTCTAACACTCAACATGCTTGTGTCTCGCTGTATGCTTCACAACATTATGTTCGAGGCATGTGGGCTGCTGAATTCATATCTGTGCATAGATCTCCGCCTAGTGTTGGGTCAGGAGGATTGCACATTATTGTCCTGGAAGAGTCTTCGAAGTATCACGAGATAGGTGGCTCACTCCCTTGGACTACAGTGTGCATGGGCATCCTCTCCATGCTCAGATTGTTTTTTTTCCGCCATTGGGTTCGGATGCACTTTCAAGCACTCCAAGTTAGGAAAACTTTTCAAAAAGCCAAAAGGCCTTCGGTTTCGTCGGTATTGTTTGCGATCGGTACGATAACATCCTTTAACTTTCCTTTGCACTCTGGTCGTCGAATCGGGCCGTTAGGCCTTCTCGACGCCACGTGAACCGACGGTCGATGGAACGAAGTCCATTCAAGTACTGCCCGCAGTGCAACTCGAAGTTCCTGCACACCGATAATCAATCAATCAATCAAAGACATTTATAGAGCGCACTACTTACCCGTAGGGTCTCAAGGCGCTGGGGGGAGGGGGGTGCCGCTACTGCTCGAACAGCCATGTCTTCAGCTTCTTCCTGAAGGAGAGGTGGTCTTGGGTCAGGCGCAGGTCGGTCGTGAGGGAGTTCCAGGTCTTGGCGGCCAGGTAGGAGAAGGACCTTCCTCCTGTAGTCGCTCTTCGGATGCGGGGGACGGCGGCGAGGGCGTAGTTGGCTGATAGGAGGAGGCGTTTGGGAGCGTAGAAGTTGATTCGGTTGTTGAGGTAGCTCGGGCCTTGGTCGTGTAGGGCTTTGTGTGCGTGGGTGAGGAGGCGGAAGGTGATTCTTTTGTTGACGGGGAGCCAATGTAGGTCTCTCAGATGTCCGGAGATGTGGCTGGTTCGTGGGATGTCGAGGATGAGTCTGGCTGAGGCGTTCTGGATCCGCTGGAGTCTCTTCTGGAGCTTGGCGGTGGTACCGCCGTAGAGGGCGTTGCCGTAGTCCAGTCGACTAGTGACGAGGGCCTGGGTGACGGTCTTCCTGGTCTCGGTGGGGATCCACCAGAAGATCTTCCGTAGCATGCGTAGGATGTTGAAGCACGCCGAGGAGACGTTGTTGACTTGTCTGGTCATGGAGAGGGAGGAGTCCAGGATGAAGCCCAGGTTTCGTGCGTGGTCTGTCGGTTTGGGTGCGGTGCCCAGGGCGGGAGGCCACCAGGAGTCGTCCCAGGCGGAGGGTGAGGAGCCCAGGATGAGGACCTCCGTCTTGTCCGAGTTCAGTTTCAGGCGGCTGGTCGTCATCCACTCAGCTACCTCTTTCATCCCTTCGTGCAGGTTGGCTCTGGCGGCGGCGGGGTTGTTGGTCAGGGAGAGGATCAGCTGGGATAAACATCCAGTGTGCAACAAATGCTTGTCTCCAGATCACAATGGAGACAGTTGCCTGGCTTGTGCCCAGTTCCGATCCAAAAAGACTATCCTGAATCGACGAGCGCAAAGGCAAGAAATGCAGAGGTCGGCACCAGAGCCCGAAAATATCTTCGATGACGAAGAAGAACTGCTTGACGCCGAAGACTCGGATCAAGAGGAAGAGCACTTCTCCGAGCACAACTCTGACTATTACATCGACGACGAATAAATCATCTAGGTCGAAGAATACGACCAAGATATCGTAGCTGTGGAAGATGACTCCGATGGCGACGAGGGGCGAACTATGAGTACCCCGCCCCATATAGACACTACACCAATATCAGAGACTCAGGTCGAGGCATCACCAACAGGCCTTAGCCAAGACCAATATACTGGGTCTACAGCCCGCCATACCGCCCGGCTAAGAACATACAAAATGAGCCATCTGAGACACGTTTTCCAAGGCCAGGCCCATCGAAACCAAAACTCATCGACGCGACAGTCTTCGGACCGAACGTCGTCGAACCAAATGTGATAAAACCAAAGGGCGTTGAGCCGAAGGCTACCGTTCCATCAACACCTTCGAAGCCAAAGGCCATCGATTCGATATCGAAGCCAAAGGCCGTCGAATCGAACTCCAAGCCAAAGGCCGTCAAATCGACCTCCCAGCCAAAGGCCGTCGAATCGACCTCAAAGCCAAAGACCGTCGAATCGACTTCGAAGCCAAAGGCAGTTGAATCGACTTCGAAGCCAAAGGCCGTCCAATCGACCTCAAAGACAAAGCACGTCGACTCGAGCAAATCGGGTTCAACGGTCGAAAAAGGAAAAAAGGGCATCGACGAACAAAAAAGGCCTACGCCCAAGGCGGTCATCGAACCGAAACAGAAACCAAAAGTAGACCACACCAAATCGGTCGAGCCAAAGCCCATCGATCCGAAAAGGGGCGTCGAGCCAAAACAGCCAACTCAAGACGCAACTCTAAAACCTAAACAGGTTATCGAACCGACGAAACCGCTCGGTCCGAAAACCGTGGTGAAGCCAGTAAAAGACGTCGGACCGACTAAACCTGTCGGCAAACATCAAAAACCAATCCAGGCACCAAAAGTGGTTGAACCGAGTAAAGGTATCGAACCGAAAAAGGACAGACCAAAAACTACGGCGCCAAAGCAAAAAACTGTGGAAGAGGAAATCATCCATCCGGACCCATCCACAGAAGATCAGTCAAAACTATATATTGACCCAAATACTGGGAAAGTGATTGTTTGTACAAGGAAGAAAAGACCAGTGCCAAGGGAAGGCTTTTTGAAAATTCCCCTCAAAAAGAAAAGACTGTGCTACCTCTCCTATTCTTTTCCAACCTATCTCTCCAGCTATGCCTGCTACTCCATACACGCCACACTCACCTGCACGCTCTGACTACAACCTAGATGAAGATCAGGATGCAGAGGGGAGTTTTGGAGATATACAAAACCCATATATGGACCCCAATACACAACCATGGGGGGGGATGGAGGTGAGCCAGACAATGAGGGGGCTCTACCCATTACAGACCCTACTGTATACCCAGCTAAGCCATCTCCCACAGAAGACACAGTGGCTTTTAACTCATTAATAGACAGAGCTGCAACCTACCATAATGTAGATATGCATTCTGATACTATAGAAGAGGACTTTCTATTTGACACGCTGGCAACATCAGAAAGAAGTGTCAAAACACTCCCCATGTTAAAGGTCGTCCTAAAACACGCAAATGACATTTTCAAAGACACTGCTAGGGCACGTGTCATCAACCCTAGAATAGAGAAGAAGTATAGGGCTGCACCAGTAGACCCTACATACATCAGGGGACAACTGCCTCTGGACTCATTGGTAGTATCCAACGCACGAAAGCGTGCAAATTCACAAACAACTGGTGAGGCTCCTCCTCCTGACAAGGAGTCTTAAGATTTTAGAAGCATCAGGCAAAAGAGTAGCGGCTCAAGCAGCAAACTCATGGAGAATAGCCAATACACAGGCTTTGCTGGCCAGGTATGACAGGGCACACTATGATTCTTAGGAAGGACTTCTCCAACACTTACCTGAGCCTTTCAAAGAGCAGGCAGATGAACTTATACATGAGGGAAAGCTCATCACCAATCTCTCCATTAAGTGTGCTCCAGACGCGGCAGATACAGCTGCAAGATCCATTAACACAAGCGTGCTGCTTAGACGGCACGCATGGCTTCGCATATCTGGATTTAAAAACGAAGTACAGGCCACAATTCTTAACCAGCCTATAAATCCAAATTTTTTGTTTGGTCCAGCAGTTGACTCAATTCTGGATAAAATGAAAAAGGACAACGACACAGAGGCTCCTTTCGTCGCACCAGTTATAGAGGAATGGCGCGAGGTAACACATCGCAGCAATCCTCCACTTACAAAACTAATACACAATCCACATACAATAAAAACACAAACAGGAGTGGATACAGTGGAAAAAACACAAAGGGCCGGGTCGTGGAGGTAATGCCAATAGATCCTCCACTAACACCAAACAGTGACTTCTTGACACTACCCCTAGACCATATACCACCGGTCGGGGGAAGACTACAACAATTCCTGCCAGTCTGGTTAAACATCACTACAGACCGGTGGGTAAGGCAAATTATCCAACATGGCTATTGCCTAGAACTCACGTCAACACCACCCAACATACCACCCGTACACCGTCCAATGTCACAGGAACATATAACATTACTGCAGCAAGAGGTCATCAGTATGCTACAAAAGGGGGCCATAGAACCAGTCCCACTATAACATCAGGGAACAGGAGTATACTCGCTATACTTACTCATTCCGAAAAAGGACGGTGCGCTCAGACCAATATTAGACCTCATGCCCCTCGACATGTACATTCTGTCAGAGCATTTTCATATGCTCGCTCTCCAACAAGTCTTACCGCTTCTTCAACAGGGAGACTTTCTAGCAACTCTAGACCTTTCATATACCAATACACCCTGCTCACAGAAAGTATCTAAGGTTTACAATTCAATGACAACACTACCAGTTCAAAGTCCTACCATTCGGTGTAACAACAGCTCCACGGGTGTTCACCAAATGCCTGGCAACAGTGGCGGCACATCTCAGGAGACAACACTTTCATGTGTACCCATATCTGGACGATTGGCTAATACACGCGCCATCAGCCCAGCAATGTGCCAGCCACATGTCAAAGACCATTCATCTCCTGCACAGCCTGGGCTTTTCACTAAACTACCCAAAGTCCCACCTGCTACCCTCCCACGTACAACAGTACCTGGGAGCAACAATAAATACACTAGCAGCAAAGGCATATCCCAACGCAGCACGAATAAACGGAATGCAAACCTTAAAGGTTCAAACCCCAACACTCATTATCAGCTCGAGTGTTTATGCAACTCATAGGCATGATGGCCTCGTGCATATTCATAGTCCCTCATGCCAGGTTACACATGCGTCCGCTTCAAGAGTGCCTAGCAAGGCAGTGGAACCAGGCTCAAGGGCAATTAAAAGACCTAGGGTTGGTGACCAGTCGAGCATACAACTCTCTGCATTGCTGGAATCCACAAAACCTTTGCAAAGGACGACTGTTCCAAGAGCCTGTCCCACAAATAGTTTTGACAGCGGATGCATCCCTGCAAGGCTGGGGAAGTCATGTCTTGCATTACACAGTTCAGGAAATATGGACTATGCAACAGAAAAAAATGCACATCAACCTCCTGGAGTTGATGGCAATCTTCCTAGCACTAAAAGCATTCAAAAAACACTTATGCAACAAGACTGTGTTGCTCCGAACGGGCAACATGACAGCGATGTATTATATCCAGAAACAAGGAGGGATACACTCCCCACAGCTGTCGCATCTGGCTCAAAGCATGTGGAAATGGGCCATTCAAAGGAACATGTTTCTCATGGCGGAACACCTCCCAGGCAAAGACAATCAGATGGCCGACCTGCTCAGCAGGCACAGTCAACAAATGCACGAATGGGAGATTCCCCCCAATGTGCTCCAACCATTCTTCCGGAAATGGGGACAACCGGAGATAGACCTGTTTGCCACAAGCGAAAACGCAGAATGCCAATACTTTGCCGCCAGGTTCCCACATCCGCAGTCGCAAGGCAATGCGATATGGATGAACTGGTCAGGCAAATTTGCGTACGCTTTTCCCCCAGCTCCACTAATACCGCTAGTGGCACGCAAAATGTGCCAACATTCACTGACGCTTATCCTAGTTGCTCCCACATGGGCGAGACAACCATGGTACACGACGTTCCTAAAACTGTCGGTGGTGCCTCATCAAAGACTGCGACTAACACCCAGTCTTCTAACTCAGAACCGTGGCGAAATACAACACCCAGACCCGCAACAGCTGAACCTAGCGATCTGGCTCCTGAGATTCTAGAGTTTGGATACCTGAACTTGCCTCCAGACTGCATGAATATTATCACAGAGGCAAGAAGACCCACTACCTGGGCAAAGTGGAAACGATTCGTCATTTACTGCAGAAACAACGACATAAACCCATTAGACGCTTCCACACAAAACATAATTTGCTATCTCTTGCACCTACAGCGTTGCAATTTAGCCTACTCATCCATCAGGATAAATCTAGCTGCGTTAGCAGCATATCTCCAAAACAGGCAACACCTTTCACTATTTAGAGTCCCAGCAATTAAAGCATTCATGGAGGGACTTAAACGAGTAATTCCCACAAGGCACCCACCTTCACGAGTCTGGAACTTAAACATCGTTTTAACCAGACTTATGGGACCACCTTTTGAACCACTACACTCATTCGAACTACAATTTCTTACTTGGAAAGTGGCTTTCCTTATTGCCATTACTTCACTTAGAAGAGTTAGTGAGCTGCAAGCCCTAACTATTCACGAGCCATTCATTCAAGTACATGCAAATAGGGTAGTTCTCAGAACCAACCCAAAATTCATGCCAAAAGTGATATCCCACTTTCTTATAAATCAAACAATAGACCTGCCAGTGTTCTTTCAAAACCCACAAACGGTTGCTGAAAGGGGCTTGCATACTCTAGACGTCAAAAGAGCTCTACTATACTATATAGATAGAACTAAGGCATTTCGAAAAACAAAAAAATTGTTTGTTGCTTTCTCACCACAACACAAAGGCAACCCTATTTCTAAATCAGGGATAGCCAGATGGATTGTTAAGTGCATTCAGATATGTTACTTAAAGGCAAAACGCACCTTAACAGTTCCCCCTAGGGCGCATTCCACACGCAAACTAGGGGCATCCATGGCTTTTCTGGGAAACATTCCTTTACACGAAATTTGCAGATCAGCCACATGGACAACCATACATACATTTACCAAACATTACTGTGTAGATGTACATTCCAAACAGCAAGCTGCTGTAGGACAGGCTGTTCTCAAAACTCTTTCAGACTGCTGCAGCTGGCACAGGCAGCCACAGCTAGGGAAGATACTGCTATACATTCTATGCACAGATATGAACTCAGCAGCCCACATGCCTTGAACGGAATATGCTACTTACCAATATGCATCTGTTCTTGGCATGTAGGGCTGCTGACATTCATATCGCCCACCCGCCTCCCCGTCGCAGCTGTAGCATTCACTCTTTGCATGGACATCCCTTACTGTATTATACTCCATCTCTGCCACAATGGCGAAAAACAATCGGAGCATGGAGGATGCCCATGCGCACTGTAGTCCAAGGGAGGAGCCACCTATCTCGTGATACTTCGAAGACTCTTCCAGGACAACAATGTGCAATCATTCGGACCCAACACTAGGCCGCGATCTATGCACAGATATGATTGTCAGCAGCCCTACACGCCAAGAACAGATGCATACTGGTAAGTAGCATAGTCCTTCTCGCACTTCATTGGAATATTTTTTACCGTTAACTCCAGCATGCACGTGGCACCACAGACCGATTGGGTCTGAACACGTATATTTCCATGTGGCACTACAGACCGTATAGTTCTTTTTTTAAATTTCAAAATAGATTTTATTGTTTTTATGCAACATATAACATATAATCATCAACGCTTTGTCGTTGCAGGGTGGCAGCCCAGACTGGCTGTGTTAATGGTAGTGCAGTTTCAACCTGTATAAGCTTGGCTGCCCCCTATCCACTGTCTCCGTAAGAGGAGAGGAGTGTGACGAAAGGGGGAAGGAAAGGAATTAAGGTAGAGAGGAGAAGAGATAGCATACAGAAGTTAGTTTTCTTCTCGTTGTTGCCTTGATTCAGTGAGGGAGTGCTACCGAGACAAAAGTTTCATTTTGTTATTACTATTCATGGTTGTTCATATGGGTCTAGGAGTTTATCCGAGGACGTCCACATCCTCCTGTCTGGTTGTCTCCATGGTGAGTTACACAGGGCAGTGTTGTCCGCGCCTCTAAGTTACGTCACCCAGTTGAGCCATCCCTTGAAACTTACCTTGGAGGTGTCTTTCCATTTGATGAGTACTATTTTAACTGACGCTGTTAGGAGGAGATCTAGTAGGTCTTTGTTCTGTTGTGAGTCTAACACTGTCATAAATGCGGTGGTAAGGGTAGCAAAGTCCTCTTTTAGTGTGCACCCTATTTTATTTATGAAGGTGAATATGTTTTCCCAACATTTTTCAACCTTGGAGCAGTGGTAGATCAGGTGCACCAAGTCCCCCTTTTCTTTGTCGCTATTCCAGCACTTGTCATTTTCCCTCAGGCCCAGAGTCGCTAGGCCAGCCGGGGTCCAGTATGTTTTATATAGGTGCCAGAATTTTGTCTGCGCTAAGAGCGGGGAGATTTTGTTTTGCATGGGAGAAGCCCAGAGGAGGTGTAGTTCTTTCTCGCGGAGTGTGGAGCCAAGTTGTTTCTACCAGTACGTGATTGTTTAGTCGTCAAGTTTGGTGGCACCTGGTTGTAGTAGCTTGTAGAGGTGAGATATCTGGTGGCCTATTTTATTGAGATTCGTCATGTATTGGATGATTGAGGGCTTGTGCTTTGTGAGTTTTGCTTTGGTCAGGGCTGTTTTGATTTTAAGAAAGTTGTGCTTTGTTTTTAGCATGTTAAAGAAGTAGGGGCTTCCACCCTCTTTCAGCTGTTCTGGGTATGTGATACCACGCCTTTTCCATGTATCTATGGAGAGAAGTTTCCCCCTGTATTTTATCTTTGTGTTTGCCCACAGTTATTGCCACATTGAGTTTTTAACGCTGTGTTCCATTTTTTGGTCTATTTTAAACAGGGCATTCCTTGTGTTTTTGAATAATAGATTTGTGGCTTGTGTATGTTTGTTGGCCGTGAGGAAAGCTATTGGTTCCAGGTTGCCTAGTATGGCTCTCTCCATGGTAAGCCAGACCGGCGTATACTCCTGGCTGGGTATGACCTAGTAGGCCCCCTGTTTCCCTAAACAAGCAGTTTGGAATGTTTTGAAGTCTGCCACATTTAGACCCACCAGTTTCTTGTTTAGCCTTAACTTTTTAAGGCTCATACTCGCTTTTTTATCTCTCCTTACTAAATTATTTAGAATCTTGTCAATTTTGCGGTGGAACTCGTTAGTAAGAGTAAGAGGGAGCATACCCGACAGGTAGTTGAACATTGGAGTGATCATCATCTTGATTGTCTCTACCCTCCCCCATCATGTAAAAAATGTGGGTGACCAGGCCTCCAACAGCTTCTTTGTCTTTTTTAACAGTAGCTTTTCGTTTTGGTCGAGTGTGCTTTTGAGATCTTTGCCGAAATGTATACCTAGGTATTTGATGTACCCAGTTTGCCAGGCCAGGCCCGAGTTCCCCAGTATATCTCTAGTGGTGTGGATGTTGAGTGGTTTACATTCCGACTTGTCCTTGTTTAGCTTGTTGCCTGAGTGGCTACAAGGGCCTCCATCATGGTCTCCATGAGGGCCATGATGGAGGATTTGGGTCTCTCTGATTATGAGGATGTCGTCCGCATAAGCGGCTAGTTTAACCATGATCTCATTGATGGTGATCCCCCCCCTCATCTCCTCATTGGTCCCGATATCTCTGATCAGAGGCTCCAGGGCCAGGAGAAACCGCGACAGGATAGAGGGCAACCCTGTCTTGTCCCCCGTTGCAGGGTAAAGGGTTCTGAGATAGCCACATTGACTACTATTCGGGCTCTTGGGTTCTCGTACAATGCCATTACCTTCTGTGTATACGATTCTCCCAAGTTGTATGACTGCATGCATTGTTCTAAGAAGTATATAAATTAACAAAAGAGGGAGGTAGAGGAAAGAAGTAGGATTCTTACTCCAAAGGCTTAGTTATATAAACAAAGGGAATCCTACTGACAGTGTTTAGAAAAGCGTTGCCCACAGTGGTGTGGGAGCACTTAGTGTTTCTTAAAATACCCCTCACACACCAAAAGGCCCCTTGGTGTCATGCTTCATCATAGGGGTCTTCGCACCCCTCTAACGGGATGCGGCGCGCTACGACCTACGACTACGCGGGAGCACTTATAGTAATGACTATGTGTGGTGCAAGTGGTAGGGATACTTATGTGAGTGGTGGGATCTAGTGAAGCGTTAAAAAGATACCTGGCTCGTGGGTATAATGGAAAAAAACTTTATTCACAACCCTGGGCTGGTACTACTAAAAAAAAAAAAAGTGAAGTGCGAGGTTAGACCTGTCGTGTTATTGGACAGTACCTCATGTGTGCGTCGACATGTTTCGGAGCATGTGCTCCTTCTTCAGGACTCGGCACAACTTCCCTTTTTCCAAAACAAACCATCGACTCTGGCACCAACAGACACAGGCCACCGACAAAAATCAACTTTTACTCCTCCTGATTCATCACTACCGCTTGAACTTTTAACTTTTGAGAAAGCCATTATGACAGAAGTCAATAAAATCAATCTGACAAATACCAATGTCTTTTACAACACCAGCAAACAAGAACAACAAGCCATCAGAGATCTGGCGGACAACAAAGAAATAATAATAAAACCAGCGGATAAGGGTGGCGCCATCGTCCTACAGACCATGGAGGCATATAACACAGAATGCATGAGATTGCTATCAGACAGACGTAACTATACCATCCTACAGGAGGACCCCACTGAGAACTTGCACATCAGAATAGGAGGCATGATTGAAGAAGGGCTTGCACATGACTGGCTGAGCAAGAAGGTAGCCGAGTTTCTAACACAGTCAGCACCACGCATCCCCTATTTATATAGCATCCCAAAAATTCATAAAAACATCACAAAGCCACCAGGTAGACCCATCGTATCGGGCATTGGCTCAATCTTGGAGCCAATATCCAAGTTTGCAGACGCTTTTTTGCGCCCATTGGTACAGTCCACCGACACCTACTTGAAGGACACATAATCGGTCCTTCAACTACTACAGGAGCCAGGTATCTTTTTAACTCTTCACTAAATCCCATCACTCACATAAGTATCCCTACCACTTGCACCACACGCACCACACATAGTCATTAATATAAGTGCTCCCGCGTAGTTGTAGGTCGTAACAGGCCGCATCCTGTTAGAGGGGTGCGAAGATCCCTATGATGAGGCATGACACCAAGGGGCCTTTTGGTGTGTGAGGGGTATTTTAAGAAACACTAAGTGCTCCCACACCACTGTGGGCAACGCTTTTCTAAACACTGTCAGTAGGATTCCCTTTTGTTTATATAACTAAGCCTGTGGAGTAAGAATCCTACTTCATTACTCTACCTCCCTCTTTTGTTAATTTATATAGTTTGGCAGCGCGCAGCTACGGGAGCCTTTCCTGACACTGTCACATACATATAGGAACACACACTATATATAAAAGAACCCAGCGGTCATTACCAAATGGAGGACGAACACGACCTCACGTTTAGGGACGATGAAATTGACAAAATCTTGACGGCCATCAACCCTTATGAAGGCCTGAGCAACCCAGAAACCGGTCCCAACATCAATGATAGGAAAGAATTACTTAACCTAAGACGCAATCAGATAAAAGCAGCTTTACAGGGCCTACTCATGACAGAATACCTAAGGAACAAAATGGCACCACCAGGCTTAATAATTAAAAATGAACCGTTGATTTTTCAGAACGATCTCGTGTTCAAAAAAGAGTGGTCTCTGATCTCATGGCACTGCTCAAGAGATTGGTTGGTCCTGATAGTAAAGACAGTAGCAAGGATCACCCAGGAACTTTAAATCAAGATAAAAAAAAATAGAAGTACAACTAAATATCCCCTGCTGATCTGAAAGTACTGTTGGATGAACTCAATCAACAAATGACCGAATTTGAGTACACAATAAAACAAAGCAAATTTAATAAATTACGCAAAGACAAAGACAAATTCACACCGGAGGGGGCATATCCGTACACTAAACCTGACTATGTTCCAAAAAATTCCAACAGCGATATTGATGGCTCTGATAATGGTTCATCAAGTTCAAATTCAAGTGGTAACAAAGGATACAGACCACGAAGGGGAGGTTGGAGACAGGGGAGACAGCAATTTCCCTGACAAAAAGGGTGGAGAGGATATCAACCACCGCCCCAATACCAACAGTATATGGGTCCACCACATTTTACTCCTTTCCAGTACGTCCCCCCTGCCACTGGACCCAGTTACCCGCAATGGAATCCCGAGTATGATGATGGCTTCTACGATCCACAACCTTTTTTAGGTACACGCCCAGGAGCACGGGGGAGGAACAAAAAAGGCAACAATGTTGCATGGGAGGACCAAGATCAGGACAGTTCCCGAACCACAAGGAGCATGACGGAATCTCTCCCAAACCATCCCTCAACAAGCAAGAGCGGGATCTAGTGGTTAATTTCTATTGCATCCCAAAAATTCATAAAAACATCACAAAGCCACCAGGTAGACCCATCGTATTGGGCATTGGCTCAATCTTGGAGCCATTATCCAAGTTTGCAGACGCTTTTTTGCGCCCATTGATAGTCCACTGACACCTACTTGAAGGACACAAAATCGGTCCTTCAACTGCTACAGGACAAGTCCTTTGATCCCAAGAACCAACTCCTAATAAGTTTGGACGTGGAAAGCTTGTTTACGAGCTTACCACATGATGAAACACTCCTAATTATTGAGGAGGTTCTTTTCACGACACCATGGAAGTACCAAACACCCAGGGGTTTGGTCCTTGAGTGCATTTCTTTGGCACTACAGAAAAACTTTTTTCAATACAAGTCGACCATTTATCTACAGAGCCATGGTACCAGCATGGGCAGTACTTTCGCTCCAAGCCTGGCTGGGCTCTATGTCCACCACTTAGAAGCAACCAAAATCCTGCATACAGGCAACCCATACAGGAGGAACATTAATACCTAGAGAAGGTATATCGACTACGTCCTGGTCATCTGGGACGGTGACCAACAGTCTGCAGTCGACTTCCTGGTATGGCTTAACAATCAGAATGCATTCCTGAAGTTCACCAGCGCAGTCTCTAACCAATCACTGGTTTTCTTGGACTTAAACATTTATACAGAAGGTGGAAAGCTCAAAAGTACAACCCATTTCAAACCCACAGCGAGGAACTGTCTATTAAGATATGATAGTTTTCACCCAAGACATCTCGGAGAATTTACCGTACGGCCAATTTTTGCACCTCAGACGCAACTGCACTGAGTTAACAGAGTTCAGGACACAGGCCTGTGACCTGAAAGAGAAACTAATACAGAGGCAGTACCCAGTAAAAATCATTGACAAGGCCATGAAACATGCAAAAAACAACCATAGAGAAGCTCTACTGGAGGACAGACCTCAGGAGACAAACTAAACCAGACAACCAATATGTGTCACCACCTACAACACCGTGTTCAATGAGGTCTCTAAGATCATAAATAAACATTGGGGTAATCTGAAATGTGGCACACTCAACCTGGAAAAACCGATGTACGCACACCGCCGAGGTAGAAACCTTAAAGACATTTTGGTGCACACACGACCGAAACCCAGCTTTGAGAGAAGGCAAACCACCATTGGAATACAAGGTCATTTCCCATGTGGGAACTGCAGTAGCTGCCACCTAACCCAAAAGAGCACTGTATTGACATTCAGAAATGGCACCACTTGGGAACAGCGACATTTGACGAATTGCAACACCAAGAATGTCGTCTATTTGATTACATGCCCCTGTGGGTTGGAATACGTGGAGATGACCACGAGAGCTGTGAAAACACGCATAAATGAGCACAAGAGCAATGTGCGTTGCAAAAAGAGCACAACTTAGATGGCAACACACTACCTTGAAACCCAACACTGTGTAAATGACCTTAGATGGACAATTATCGAACAACTGCCATCAGAAGTAGGCTTATTACAAAAAGAACAAAGGTGGGTGTTCCGTCTGGGCACCCACATCTTGGGACTTAATGATGACGTCCCTTGGGGACAGCTGTCTCATTAGCAGTTATCTTCACCACCCTTGGAATGGTTAACGAACCACTATACAGAGATGCAACATGACCCCTTACTTCCATTTCTGTGTGGTTCTACCAAATACTAGGCTAATGATGACACAAGCATGTGCCATAGAATCTGTTAATATATGACATCATTACCATCCTTGGAACTGGTGATGGACACTTTGCACAGAGATATAACGATGATCTCTTATTTTCATACTTGAGTGGTTCTACCTAACACTAGACTAATGCTGAAACATTTGTGTGTTGAACAAACTTGTTTTTATACATTCCAAAATCCCCCTCGGCTATTATATGATCGCCAAGCTTGTCCATTCATTGATCGTATCAAAAACATGCAGCACGCATGCGCATGGGAAAGCCTCTATCCCTCGCGCTATACCGATAACTAAATCCGAGCATGCGCAATGAAGTAAAGACTACCGGCGCATGCGCACGTATCCGGGAATGAACCATGGGGCAGACAAGCGATCATGTTTTTCCCGGACCTGCCAAATAAGGACCTACAATTATCCTGACAATTTACTAACTAAGGGCGGATTCCCCTTATTTGGGCACACAATCACATCCGCCTAGGTTAATGAGGTCAAACCATTAATTGAAAAAAACGGGTATAAATACCACACACCGCGGGCTTTCTAACTCATTCCGGCGGAGCAGCGTGTGGGGTAAGACGGAGGACAACTCATCCCGAGTTTGTGAGTATAGAGTTTGCAACACAAGCATTCCCCAAGACTAAGTAAGTAATAAATGATATTAAAACCCAGATCGTTTCTCTACTTAGATTGCACAAATGGCAATCACCCCCCCAGACGTTCTAGAGTGCTTATGAAGCAAGCAAGCTATACCTATTAAGTATGACCAAAACTTCCTTTACATTCTTTTGAGAGAGAAAGTGTGTGTTCTAAATGTTGTATGTCTTGTCAGTTTATCTTTTACAGGGCCAATTGAGCAAATGGTCTGTTCCAGGTGACTGCGCCTGTTTGAGTTACCCATGACCAGGGTGACCATCTTCTTTTTCTTTTTTGTTTCTCAGATCATGCAAATTGCATTGAACTTGAGCCAAACCGCGGTAGGCACATTATAGCCTATATTTTTATACACATATCAAATTTTTCACTCTTTGTTATTTACACAAAACTTTTGAGTTACAAACTAGTGAAACGTGAGTAAGGTGGGGAAGTTGTGCCCACGTCCTGAAGAAGGAGCACTTGCTCCGAAACATGTCGACGCACACATGAGGTACATAAGTGCTCCCGCGTAGTTGTAGGTCGTAGCACGCTGCATCCCGTTAGAGGGGTGCGAAGACCCCTATGATGAAGCATGACGCCAAGGGGCCTTTTGGTGTGTGAGGGGTATTTTGAGAAACACTGAGTGCTCCCACACCACTGTGGCAACGCTTTTCTAAACACTGTCAGTAGGATTCCCTTTGTTTATTGTTCTAAGAAGTGCCAGTATACACTGTCAAACACTTTCTCGCCGTCTAGTGTGATAGTCACCGTTGGTTCATCATTTTTGGAGGCACGCTCCAGTATGTGGCACAGGAGTCTGGTGTTATCATGTGACATGCGGTTCTTTACAAATCCTACTTGTGAGTTTCTTATCAGTTGTGGGAGTACCGTGTTTAGCCTCGAGGCCAGGATTTTGGCATACACTTTGCGGTCTACATTGATTAGTGAGATGGGCCTGTAGTTTTGAGGTAGCTTTGTGTCTTTGCCTTCCTTTGGGATAACTATTATATTTGCCTCTGACATGGTTGTGACACTGCTCCCAATCCCTCGCAGTGGTTGACCACTTTTTTCATGGTCGGTTGCAGGTGTGATAGGAACGTTTTATAGAAAGTGGCCGTGCATACGTTCGGCCCCGGTGCCTTATTCTCTTTTAGTGACTTTATCGCTGTCTCGATTTCTGCTGAGCTTATTTCCCATCCCAGTGTCTGTGCTTCCTCATTAGTTATCTTTGGGAGGTTTAGTCTGTCTAGGTAACCTGTACAGCCTACCTTGTCTAGCGATTGGTCCTTTCTGTACAGTTCTTCGTAGAACTCTCTGAATGTTCATAGGATCTCCTTGTGTCGAGTGTGTGTGTGTGTGTTTTTTTGTGAGTCTGTGATCGATGAGATGGTGTGCTGTCTTTGTTAGTGTTTCAGATATGAGATTAGTATCTTCCCTGCTTTGTTCGCTTTGCAGAGGTTAATTGCCTTATATTTTTTCACCCACAATCCGGCCCTCACGCTCAAGATTTTGTTGTAATCATATTTCTTCTCTGTGAGATCTGTTGGGGCGCTACTGTTCTTTGTGTCTGCAATGTGGATTGACTCTAACCTTTGGATGTCCTTTCCTAGTTGGGTCAAGTGTAGGTTAGCACTTTTGTTCGTTTTGGCTTTGATATCTATTATTGTGCCACTGACCGTTGCCTTGATCCTACATGATCTTGTGTATTGTTATGTCGAATGTATTCTTTAATGGCTTCTATTTTGTTTTTATTGGCCTGATCTGTCAGGACATCGCTATTGAACCTCCACCTATGTGTCAGGTCCTCGTTGTGTCGTCCGCACAGCTGTAGGCTGATGCACGAGTGGTCGGAGATGGTTCTAGTCGCAATGTCCGTACGCTCTATTAAGTGAGTGTGTGTACCTGACATTAGTATGTAGTCTATCCTGCTGTAGGAGTTGTGTGGGTTGGAGTAAAAGGTGTAGTCTCTAGTGTCAGGTTTTGTAGTCGCCAAGGGTCTTTGAGGTTGAATCTGATGCATATGTTCTTTAGTATGTTGTGTGTGCTTGAGGGGAGTGAGTGGCACTGCGATTGTCTGTCGAGAGTGTAGTCTAGCGCTATATTAAAGTCACCCGCCATGTCTGTTGGGTCATTCTGGGGAATAGCCTCCAGCCTTTTCGAGACTGCCTCCCAGAATTCGATGTTGTCTGTGTTAGGGCCGTAGATGTTCACTACCTGTATGGTATAGTTTCCCCTTTTCAGGTGCTTTACCAGTATCCTCCCTTCTTCGTCACATTGTTGGTCCTCTATTGTCATCTTGGATTTCTTGTTTAAAAGGGTGATCACCCCCCCCCCCCCCCTATTTCCCTGTCGAAGGAGAGCAGGCGACGTGACCAATCCACCTCGCTCTAACTCGTTCTGCATCTTCCAGAGACCGCCTGGTCTCTTGCAGTAGGAATGCAGCTCCTTTGGTCCTTGCTTGGTAGCCTAGAATTGTTTTCCTCTTAACTGGGTGGTTAAGGCCCTTAACGTTTAGGGAGACTCTCTTTGAGCTAGATAGTGAGGAGTTTGTTATTTTGTGCCTTTGGTTATGGTGGGTCTTCGCCGTTCCGCGTTAACTCCCTACGTGGTGTGTTCGTGTTCTTCCTTGTTTGACTATTCAGGCTAGTAGTCGAAAAGTTTCTATGTCTCCCCCGGTTGGTTCTTGTGTCTCACCCACCAGATCCTAGTTTCATGTTATTTCTTGTATGCAGAAATATAGATAGAGGGGTTAAGATAGGATGGAAGACAGTGGATTAAACCAGAGTAAATATATAATACAGAGAGTACAGACGTAACAGACATCCTCCCCCCCTCCCGCCCCACTCCCCCTGTTCCAAACCATTGTATTATAGGCGTGCGACGGCAAGATCTCCATTCCGTCCCCCCGGGAGACTTTTGCCTCCTTATACTAATGTTAATAATACTGTGTTCGAGACATATGAGCTACAGATTGCACACTGTGCATAGATCGCCACCTAGTGTTGGGCCCGGATGTTTGCAGTTTGTTTTTGTCCTGAAAAGTTCTTTGGAAGTCACTAGATGGGTGACTCCTCTGGACCATACTGCACATGGACATCGGCTCCATCCTCAGATTGTTTTTTTCCGCCATCGGGCTCGGATGTGTTTCCAGCCGTCCAGTTTCGAACCGATTTTCCTTCGGCGCGCAATCCTCACCCAGTTTGACACTATTGTTCCGGTTGCGATCCCCATCTGAAAGAGACACGTTAGTGATAGATTCCTTACCTTAGAATATCCCCAGGCGTCAGACTGGATCCGGAAACTTTTGCGTAACAGTACCCTTGCGCGTCGGTAGGCGTCGTCTGCGGCTCCGCGTCCGTCGTGGGCGCCGTGATGACGTTGTCGGAGTACTTAGACGCCGCCTCCGCGTGCTGACGTCAGTTCTTCTTTTTTCCGCACCAGCCAGCGCAGATCTGGAAAAAGCAGTAACCCAGTCAATTTTTGACTAACTGTTTTTAGATCATTTTTGTTCCTTCTCGAAATCTTGCGACTCCAATCGGTGCTGTAGGGATGCCTGGTTTCAAGCACTGTGAAGTTTGCGATCGCACGATGTCTGTCACGGATCCTCACCACCTGTGCCTAACTTGTCTAGGCGTCGACCACGACGACAAGGCCTGCTCCCACTGCCGGGCCCTATCTTCGAAAGCCAGGCGGGAGCGGTCCCGCAGACGACTCAAACTCCGGCAGTCGGCCCCGCGCCGCGTGAGGTCCCGGTCCAACGGGAGGTCGAGGGACAGGTCGCGGGTACAGAGCCACCAAAGCTCCGGGAGTCGGCACCACTCCTTCGGGTCGAAGTCGTCGTCAGGTAAGAAGCACAAGAAGTCGAAGAGGCGTCATCGCTCTTCTGACTCCCCCCGAAGCTCGCATGTCGCGTCCGGGGGTTCGGGTGACACCGCCCACGCGGCTCCTTCGAAGTCGCGGGCGTCACGTCCCGCCCCACACCCTCCGGTCCCTGGGCGAGACGCGACGCCGGAGGAGATTGAGCGCTTCCTCTTGGCCATGAGGTGCCTTTCTCCTCTGACGGGCTTCGCAGTGCCTTCGGGCCCAGCGAACCCGTCTGGGGCCCCTAGCGGGTCGGGGGCTTTGGCCCCGACGCCGTCTGGTGCTTCGGCCCGACACCGCTAGCGCCTTCGGGCCCGGTGCTGCGGGACACTGCTGGACCTTCCTCGGGCTCTGGATCGTCACCGGTGGACCTTACGACCCCCCCGGCGTCGGTCCGTCAGGTGTCGCCTCCGGCGCCGTCCTCGGGTGGCGCCGCCCCCGATTCCTCCTTTGCTCCGGTTCTGACGTCGGAGCGGCGCCGCATCCGACGCCGTTTGGAGATTTCCACTTCTACGAACCGGCCCCATTGATTGACAACCCTGAGTATCAGGAGATGGGTGATGAGGAGGATTGGGAGGGGTCTGAAGACGATTTGACCAGGGAGTGTCAGTCTCAAGAGGACTGGGCAGGAAACCCTGAGGAGGCCAGTGGCCTGGACACCTCTCCAGACACTGGTTTTGTCTCTCCTCCTACCGTGGCTTCGGAGGAGGGGGCAACTTTTAGTGTGGTGTTGACGAGGGCTGCCAAGGCCTTGGGCCTTGAGCTCCCCGTCGCGGCCGTGAGGACTAACCTCCTCACTGAGGTCCTTAAACCGCAGTCAAGCTCGGCCGAGCCTCTGCTGCCCTTTAATGAGGGTTCGCCCGTAGATAGGAACGTGGCCAGACGCCACCGCCCGGCCCCGGGCGACCCATGTTTCCTGTCCACCCACCCCACTCCTGAGAGTCTGGTCATCCAGGCCTCCAATTCCCAGACCGCATTCCCGTCGGCTCCGCCGGACAGGGAATCCAAGAGGTATGAGAATTATGGAAAGAAAATATTCTCCTCCCTTAGTTTGGGACTGCGGTCTTCCAACACTGCATGCCTCTTGGGCCGCTACACCCACTCTCTGTGGGAGACGGTGGCGGAAGTGCTGCCAGAGTGTCCGTTGGAGGTACGGGCCAAACTCGGCCAAGCCCTTGTGGAGGGCCGAGATGCAGCCAAGTATTCTATCTGGTGTGGGCTGGATACCACCGACTCGCTGGGCAGAGCAATGTCAACGACGGTGGCGGTGAGACGCCACGCCTGGCTGAGGTCCGCCAATTTTTCGGCAGATGTCCAGAACACTCTGATGGACATGCCGTTCGATGGCCGTCGCCTTTTTGGCGACAAGGCAGACCACGTGCTTGAGCGCTTTAAGGACTCCAGGGCTACGGCCAAGTCCTTGGGCCTCTCGGCCCCGCGCCAGCAAACGGCTGCCTTTCGCTCCTTTCGTGGCCAAGGAAGGGGCGTCCCCACACATGCCGCCAGCCACTCGCCTCAGACTAACATCCAGCGCGGTGGCGGCCGTGGAAACCGCCGTGGAGGCGGTCGGGGACAACGGCGAGGTCAGTCCACACCTTCCCCCGCAGCATCCGCCTCTAATCCCTCCTAGTCTGTGCTTTTCGGCCCATGTGACGCCAGTGGGGGGCAGGGTTCGCCATCACCACTCTAACTGGCGCACTGTCACTTCGGACAGGTGGGTGCTGCAGATCGTCCGGAGGGGCTACTCCCTCCCCTTTGAGACGACTCCTCAAGCCATGCCACCGCATCACCACCGCGTATCGGGGGATCACTTGCGGCTTCTGCAGGAGGAAGTTTCGGCCCTCTTGGCCAAGGAAGCCATCGACCGCGTTCCTTGGCTAGAAGTAGGACGTGGTTGCTACTCCCACTACTTTCTGGTACTCAAGAAGGGCAAAGGGGGCCTACGCCCTATCTTGGACCTAAGGAACGTCAACGGCTTCCTCCGGAAGCAGAAGTGCAAAATGCTGACTCTGGCTCAGGTCTTAGCTGCCCTGGACCTAGGAGACTGGATGGTAGCGTTGAACTTGCAGGACGTGTATTTCCACATCCCCGTCCTGCCGGCCCACCGGCTTACCTGCGGTTCACATAGGCAACAAGCACTTTCAGTTTGCCGTGCTCCCCTTCGGCCTTACCAGCGCCCCACGGGTGTTCACGAAGGTGATGGCGGTAGTCGCAGCTGATCTGCGCCGGTTAGGGGTTTCAGTCTTCCCCTACCTCGATGACTGGTTGTTGAAGGCGGGCTCGCCCCAGACAGTCGTCAACCACCTCCAGACTACGGCAGACCTCTTGCACCAGCTGGGGTTCTCCCATCAATGTGCCGAAGTCACACCTGTGTCCCTCTCAGAAGCTCCTTTTCTTCGGAGCGGTTCTCGACTCGGCACAGTTTCGGGTTTACCCACCCGAACAGCGGGTTCGGGATATACAGGCTCTGATTTCAATCTTCCAGCCTTTATACTGAGTTTCGGTCAGGTTGACGCTGCGGGTTCGAGGCATGTGGGCTGCTGAATTCATATCTGTGCATAGATCGCCGCCTAGTGTTGGGTCCGGATGATTGCACATTGTTGTCCTGGAAGAGTCTTCGAAGTATCACGAGATAGGTGGCTCCTCCCCTGGACTACAGTGCGCATGGGCATCGCCTCCATCCCCAGATTGTTTTTTCCGCCATTGGGTTCGGATATGTTTCGGTTCCCTCCGTCGGAATCGATAGTTGTTTAACTTTCCTAACTTGAGACCAAAAGGTCTTTAGGATTTGCGTCGGTATTGTCCATCGTTCGGGTTTGTTTATTCATCGGCTCCGAACACTTGCTGCCCTTCCGCGTGCTGTCGGCGCGGACGGGCCTACACGACGCTCCAGACTACTCAACATGGAACGAACTCCATTTAAGAGGTGCCCGGTGTGCACCTCAAAGTATTCACACCTCGACGTGCACCCAGTGTGCAACAAATGTTTGTCGCCGGACCACGATGAGGCCAGGTGTATGGCCTGCTCCAAGTTCCGGTGCAAGAAGACTCTCCAGCTTCGTCGGGCCGCTAGACTCCAGGCCCAGTTATCAGCGCCCCCGCCGGACAACATCTTTGAGGAAGACGTTGATGACGACACCGTCCTACAAGTTTCGGACTCCAGCCCGGCGTCAGAGGATGAAAACTACGACGCGGGGGACGAGGAGTTTGAGGAGGTCGTCGGAGAGGTAGGGGACGACGACGGGGCCATTGCCGCCGTGGAGGATAGCTCAGAGGAGGAGCATCCTCAGACTGACTCAGGGGTCAATCCCCATTCTACGGCCCAGGTCGAGGGATCGCCTTCGGGCCTTACCCAAGACCTTGATACTCGTTCCACGGCCCCTCCTCCGGGCCCGGCCACGGACATTGGTGATGCGCCACTCCCGGTACAGAAACCGAAAGTGAAGCCATCAGGGTCCACACCAGCGGTGTCGAAACCGAAAGTGAAAGTCACACTGGTGGGACTGAAGGCTCCAGAGGCCTCCGCGCCTAAAAAGCCCAAAATGGCCGCCGACATCAAGAGCCGCGCCAAGATGGCCGACCCGAAGACCCCGGTGTCGAAGGCGAAGACGACCGACGCGGCCGCTTCGGCGTCGAAGAAGGTCAACGACCCGAAAAGAGCCTCAAAGAAGCGTCAAGATGACCCCAAAGCTCTGGCTGCGCCGATTCCGGTCGACAAGGCCAAGGGTGGTGATGTGTCGGCTCCGAAGACCGTACCTTTGATCGCCGACCCGACTCCGGACTCGGGGGAATCGCTCGAGCCGGTCCAGCCCTCACCGTCCTTGACCAAGAAGGTCACGGAGTCCCTTCAACGTATTCGGAAGGACGCATTGGCTCCCGAACCGAAGGATGTGGTGCCGAAGCCTCCACAGAAACCGGCAAAGGCGCAGACGCCGATCCACTTCACGCTGCCGCCGAAGGCTTTCGCTCCAAAACATGGGGCCGGGGCGCCCTTGAAGCTGGTGTCGACGCCTAAAGCGTCATTGGTGGTGTCGAAGCCTCGGCTCCAGCCACTCGCGGACGAGGAGCGTCGAGAGGTTGTCATCGACGCCAACACAGGCAAACTCTCTCTCCTTAAAAGGAAGATCACCCCGGAGCCAGTGTTAGAACATTTTCGTATTCCACTCAAAAAGAAGTTGGACTCTGCGGGTACTTCTGCCCCTGTGGAGCCTGCATCTCCACAAAATTTAGAACCCTCACCAGCTCACTCTATCGCTGGGGAAGGTGACGGAGATGAGGAGGACGAGTACAATTATCCAGCGTACTCGGATCCGGAGGAGGTCAATGAACCTTGGTCTGCTGGAGGCACCCTGAGGACCCTCAGTCAGGTCACGAACCGCAACTTTTTGCAGCAAAAACTTCTCCAACAGAGGACTCAGCAGCCTTCAACGCTCTGATTGAGAGAGCTGCGGCTAATCATGATGTCGACCTCCATGCGGACCCAGTGGATGTCGATTTTCTGTTTGACACTTTCTCGGTGGCTGAAAAGACTGTCAAGACATTGCCTATGCTCAAGGGGGTGCTAAAGCACGCGCCTGAGGTTTTCAAGGAGCCCACTCGGGCGCGAGTCATCAATCCTCGTATTGACAAAAAATACAAGGCAGCGCCCACTGATCCAACGTACATCAAGGGGCACTTGCCACTGGACTCTTTGGTTGTATCCAACGCACGCAAGCGGGCAAACTCGCAAACCACGGGTGATGCTCCTCCCCCAGATAAAGTATCGAAAATCTTTGAAGCCTCAGGAAAACGTATTGCTGCACAGGCAGCTAATATTTGGCGCATTTCAAACACGCAGGCCCTACTTGCACGCTACGATAGGGCGCACTATGACACCCTAGAAACACTTCTGCAGCACTTACCTGATCAGTACAAAGAGGGTGCTGAAATGTTAATTCAGGAGGGGAAGCTAATCACCAATGCTTCCATTAAGTGTGCACTGGACGTGGCTGATACCGCCTCCAGGGCTATAAACACTAGCGTGTTACTGCGTAGACATGCATGGCTTGGAATAACAGGCTTTAAATCAGACATACAGACAACCATCTTAAATCAAACAGTTAATCCAGACCACCTGTTTGGCCCTGAAGTGGATGCAACCCTTGAAAAAATGAAGAAAGACATGGACACTGGTAAGTCTATGGGGGCCCTCCAGTCCCAGCAGTTTCGGGGTGGTTCCTTTCGCTGCTCCAATAACAGAGGCACCTCAAGGGGTCAGGCATCACAATCCACGCAGTACTATAAAAGCAACACCCAAACCTCATACACCAACAAGGGTAGAGGTGGTTACAGGGGCAACAACGTTAAAGGCAGAGGACGTGGAAACAACAGCTCCAGGTCCTCCACCACCAACAAACAGTGACGCCTTGTCACTGCCCCCCGACCACACAACACCGCTCGGGGGGAGACTCCAGCAGTTCCTGCCCGCGTGGAAATCCATCACCACGGACAGGTGGGTCAAATCTCTTATCCAGTACGGTTACTGTCTGGAACTTACTTCCACTCCACCAAACATACCGCCAAGAAGCCGTCCTATGTCCGGCGAGCACTTGCACTTGTTGTAGCAGGAGGTCAAAGTCATGCTGCAAAAAGGGGCAATAGAGCTCGTGCCACTGCATGAAAGGGGAACAGGAGTTTACTCTCTGTACTTTCTAATCCCCAAAAAGGACGGATCCCTCAGGCCCATCCTGGACCTCAGGCCCCTCAACTGGTACATTCTGTCAGAACACTTCCATATGCTCACGTTGCAGCAGGTTCTCCCTCTGCTTCGGCAGGGGGACTTCCTGGCTACGCTAGATCTCAAGGATGCATACTTTCACATTCCCCTGCATCCTTCACACAGGAAGTACCTCAGATTCACAATTCAAGACCAGCACTACCAGTTCAGGGTTCTGCCTTTCGGGGTCACCACAGCGCCAAGAGTTTTTATAAAGTGCCTGGCGACTGTGGCGGCGCATCTAAGACGCCAGAACATCCACGTCTATCCTTATCTGGACGACTGGCTCATTCAGGCAAAGTCAGAACAGCAGTGCTCCGACCACGTGTCCCGCACCATTCATCTCCTGCACGATCTGGGATTCTCACTGAATTACCCAAAATCCCATCTCCAACCCGCCCATATACGGCAGTATCTGGGCGCGACAATAGACACTCTGGCAGCCACTGCGCAGCCAAATTCAGTGAGAATCGCCAGTATCCAGACGCTGATCCAACGATTCAGACCTCAGCACTCGCTTCCAGCGAAGGTGTTCATGCAGTTGATAGGCATGATTGCCTCCTGCATCTCCATCGTCCCGCACGCGAGGTTACATATGCGTCCGCTTCAGGAGTGCCTAGCACGTCAGTGGACTCAGGCTCACGGGCAACTAACAGACCTAGTGTTGGTGAGCGGTCGAGCATACAACTCTCTGCATTGGTGGAATCCACAAAACCTTTGCAAGGGCCGACCGTTCCAAGAGCCTGTGCCACAGATTATCCTGACGACGGACGCTTCTCTCCAGGGATGGGGAGCGCATGTACTCCACTACACAGTGCAGGGACTATGGACACTACAGCAAAGGAAGATGCACATCAATGTACTGGAACTGATGGCGATCTTCATGGCCTTAAAGGCATTCAAAGTACATCTGTGCAACAAGGTCGTGTTGATCCGGACGGACAACATGACGGCCATGTACTACATTCAGAAGCAGGGAGGCACACACTCTCCGCAGCTGTCTCATCTGGCTCAGAGCATGTGGAAGTGGGCCATTCAGAGGAACATATTCCTCATGGCGGAGCATCTCCCAGGCAAGGACAATCAGATGGCGGACCTGCTCAGCAGGCACAGCCACCAAAGGCACGAGTGGGAGATACATCCATCAGTACTCCAACCGTACTTCCGAAGGTGGGGTCATCCAGAGATAGACCTGTTCGCCACAAGGCAGAACGCAAAATGCCAAAGCTTCGCCGCCAGGTTCCCACACCCGCAATCGCAGGGCAATGCGATATGGATGAACTGGTCAGGCAGATTTGCGTACGCTTTTCCCCCAGCACCTCTGATACCGCTGGTGGCGCGCAAGCTCAGGCAGCACTCGATGACTCTCATCCTGGTTGCTCCAACGTGGGCTCAGCCAACCATGGTACACCACGTTTCTGGAACTTTCCGTGTTACCGCATCAAAGGCTTCATCTCACACCCAGCCTTCTGACGCAGAGCCATGGCGACATTCAGCACCCAGATCCGCAACAGCTCAACCTGGCGATCTGGCTCCTGAAGTCCTAGAGTTTGGCTACCTCAATCTTCCCCCCGATTGCATGGACATCATTCGGGAGGCAAGGAAGCCCACTACTAGAGCATGTTATGCGGCTAAATGGAAGCGGTTTGTCGTTTACTGTGTAAACCACGACATTGACCCGCTGGATGCTTCCATTCAGAACATCATTTGTTACCAGTTCCATCTGTACCAATGCAATTTGGCGTATTCTTCCATCCGCATTCACCTGTCTGCTATGGCCGCATACCTCCAGAATAGGCAACACCTTTCACTTTTCAAGGTTCCTGCTATCAAGGCATTTCTGGAAGGACTCAAAAGGGTCATTCCACCACGGACACCACCAGCCCCAGAATGGAACCTCAATGTGGTTCTTACAAGGCTGATGGGTCCTCCTTTTGAGCCACTGCACTCTTGTGAGCTTCAGTTTCTGACTTGGAAGGTGGCTTTCTTAGTAGCAATTACATCGCTACGGAGGGTTAGTGAGTTACAGGCACTCACCATCCAAGAACCATTTTTCCAAGTACATGCTAACAGGGTGGTGCTCCGCACTAACCCTAAATTTCTACCCAAGGTTGTATCTCAATTCCACATAAACCAGACAATTGAGTTGCCAGTGTTTTTTCAAAACCCTGAGTCGCTGGCGGAGCGGATGCTCCACACCCTTGACGTTAAAAGAGCCTTAATGTACTACATTGACAGGACAAAGGATTTTCGAAAGACCACGCAACTCTTCGTTGCATTTGCCTCACACCACAAGGGTAATGCTATTTCCAAAGCTGGTATCGCTAGGTGGATCGTGAAATGTATTCAGATCTGTTACGCTAAGGCTAAACGCACTCTCACAATTCCACCAAGAGCCCACTCCACCAGAAAGTTGGGGGCCTCTATGGCTTTCCTTGGGAACATTCCCTTAGAGGATATTTGTAGAGCAGCCACATGGTCTACCACACATACTTTTACTAAACATTACTGTGTAGACGTGCACTCTAAACAGCAGGCAGCTGTTGGTCAGGCTGTTCTCAAGACACTTTTTCAAACTGCTGCAGCTGGCACGGGCGGCCGCCAATAATAGGAGGACTGCTATGTATTCTATGCACAGATATGAATTCAGCAGCCCACATGCCTCGAACTGCAAATGCTACTTACCAGTATGCATCTGTTCTTGGCATGTAGGGCTGCTGACATTCATATCGCCCGCCCTCCTCCCCGGCGCCTGTAGCAGCTTCAGTATTCATGTATATATATGCTCATAGCATGGTCATCACTCACATAGTTCACTCCATCTCTGCCAATGGCTAAAAACAATCTGGGGATGGAGGCGATGCCCATGCGCACTGTAGTCCAGGGGAGGAGCCACCTATCTCGTGATACTTCGAAGACTCTTCCAGGACAACAATGTGCAATCATCCGGACCCAACACTAGGCGGCGATCTATGCACAGATATGAATGTCAGCAGCCCTACATGCCAAGAACAGATGCATACTGGTAAGTAGCATTTGCACTTCTGGGGCTGATGGCTGCCTGCATCCTTCTGGTGCTTCACGCCCGGTGGCGGATACTGGCTCTGCAGTGGGACCTGAAGTTTCAGTGGGCCCAGCATCAGGGCAACCTGTCCGACCATGTCCTGATCTCGGAGGGCACTGCGAGACAGCTGCAGTGGTGGCTCACGGACCGCGATTGGGTCAGCGGCAGATCCCTCTCCCTTCCCCAACCGGAGCACGTAGTTGTGACGGACGCGTCCCTCCAGGGCTGGGGATGCCACATGGGAGAGGCGGAGATCTGAGGCCTCTGGTCTCCGGCGGAGTCCCGGCTCCATATCAACCTTTTGGAGCTGCGGGCGATTCGTCTAGCACTGAAGGCATTCCTCCCCTCTGTCCGAGGGAGTGTAGTGCAGGTGTTCACGGACAACACCACCGCCATGTGGTACTGCAACAAGCAGGGCGGGGTGGGGTCGTGGACCCTCTGCCAGGAGGCTCTGCGCCTCTGGCAATGGCTGGAACATCAGGGCATGACTCTGGTGGTTCAACACCTGGCCAGGGCGGACGAACTCAGCCGCCGGTGAATGATGGATCACGAATGGCGTCTAAACTCTGACGTGGCGCAGGGTCTCTTTCTGCAGTGGGGAGAGCCTTGGTTAGATCTATTCGCCACCGAAGGGAACGCGCAATGTCATCAGTTCTGTGTGTTGGAATTTCCAAGGCGGCACTCGCTCGGAGACGCTTTTCGTCGCGAGTGGAGTTGCTGTCTGTTGTACGCCTTTCCGCCTATACCACTACTGCCCAGAGTGCTGAACAAGATTAGGCGCGACCGGGCACAAGTCATCCTTGTGGCTTCGAACTGGGCACGAAGGTACTGATATCCCAAGCTACTCAGTATATCAGTTGATCCCCCGGTTCGTCTGCCTCTTCAGGAGGACCTTCTGTCGCAGCAGCAGGGGACGGTCCTCCACCCGAACCTGTCCAGTCTCCACCTCCATGCTTGGAGATTGAGCGGCGACAGTTGAGGCCATTTGACTTGCCTCCTGAAGTTTGCAACATCATTCTGGCAGCCAGGCGTCCCTCCACAAAGTCGGTATACGCCTGCAGGTGGAACAGATTTGTGGCATGGTGCACAGCAAAGGCTGTGGATCCCCTTAATGCCCCTCTTTCTGAGGTTCTCCTCTTTCTTCTTTCTCTTGCCCAGCAGGGCTCTGCTCTGGGCACTATCAAGGGCTACATTTCTGCTCTTTCAGCCTTTCTGAGGCTGCCTGATCAACCTTCTTTGTTCAAGTCCCCTATCGTTAATCGATTCCTGATAGGCATCACACATACGTTCCCTCCTGTTCCCTTCGTGATGCGTCAGTGGGACTTGAACCTGGTTCTTACATTTCTGATGTGCGCTCCCTTTGAGCCACTTCACAACTGCCCTCTTCGCCTTCTCACTTTGAAGACTGCCTTCCTGGTGGCCATCAACTCTACCAGGAGAGTGAGTGAGCTCCAGGCTCTATCCTGTAAACCTCCTTTCCTTTCAGTCCATCCGGACAAGGTTGTGTTGCGGACAAGGCCCTCCTTCTTGCCCAAGGGAGTCACGGCCTTCCACATTGGGCAATCTATCACCTTGCCCACCTTCTTTCCGCCTCCGCATCCCTCGAGAGAGAAAGAGAGGCTCCACCGTCAGGACCCAAAACGTGCGCTCTCGTTCTATCTGGACCGCACACGCCAGTTCCGGGTGGATGACCAACTCTTTGTTGGTTACGTGGGCGCAAGAGAAAGGGAAAAGCGGTGCACAAGCGGACCATCTCGCGGTGGATCATCCTGTGTATCCAAGCGTGTTACTCCTTGGCGAAGAAGCTCATTCCACTCGAGCCACAGCGACTACGACTGCTTGGGCCGAGGTGTGCCCTTGCAGGACATTTGCCAGGCGGCTACGTGGGCCTCGCTGCACACGTTTGCAAGACATTATTGCCTGGACAGTCAAGTCCGGAGGGATGGCTTCTTTGGCCGTTCCGTCCTCCAGGACTTTCTGGTGTAGTTATTGGTTCGCAGACCCACCACCACGGGGTTGGTATTGCTGGGGTATCTATTCTAAGGTAAGGAATCTATCACTAACGTGTCTCTTTCAGATGCACAAGTTACTACTTGTGTAACGATATATCTGTAAGAGACATTAGTTAGTGTTAGATTCCTTACCGACCCACCCATCCTCCCCGTTCTGCGAACCGATATCTAGGGTTAAGGTCATCCCCTTTTAGGGCCCTAGTTTCATGGCACCCGTGTTTTGGTTTTTGGCATAGCTCTGCTTTTCTGGCGCGGAAAAGCTGTGTCTAAGAACCGACGTCAGCACGCGGAGGCGGCGTTTAAGTACTCTGACGACGTCATCACAACTCCGACGACAGACGCGGAGCCGCAGACGACGCCTACCGACGCGCAAGGGTACTGCTACGCAAAAGTTTCCGGATCCAGTCTGACGCCTGGGGATATTCTAAGGTAAGGAATCTATCACTAACTAATGTCTCTTGCAGATATATTCTTACACAAGTAGTAACTTGTGCGACGCGACTATTCACCACGACGATCTTGAAGAACAATGGCTCACTCGTCAGCTTAGATTTCCGACGGCATCTTCGAAGAGGGCGTCGACATGCCAGAACACCAGCAGGCCGAAGAAAGTTCCAGCTCCTCTCTCTGGTGCCGAAGACTCAGACGTCGAGGACATCACTCCAGCTCAACAGGTCGGAAGTAAGACCGTCGACCCCAACCCTTCCTTGACACCCTCTAAAAAGGCTACGGTCACACCCTCACCTTCGGGCCCAGGTGCACACCGAGAGACTGCTTCCCACGCCGTGCCTTCGGGCTCAGCAAAGAAGCCTATTAAGCCTTCAGGCGGCTCGGGCTCGAGCCAGCCTATTCCCGGTGCCGATCCCATACCGACACCGAAAAATAAGCCCTCTTCCTCAACCACGCCGACTGCTGCTCCAACACCTAAGCACTCAGCGCCAAAGACTGGCACCGGCTCAGCGATGCCGAAACCGCACTCTGAGCTGAGTAAAAAAAACACCTGAAGGCCCCGGCTCGCATGCTTCGGAACCGCAAAAACAAACGGAAATGAAAAAACACGTTCCAATAAAAGACATTTCAAAAAGTCATACTTATAAGCCAAAAGACTCTAGACCAGCTACTGAGTCGCTGCCGAAGAAACTTCCGGAACCGAAAACTTCGACGCCGAAGGATCTGCCAGACACACAAGAGCCTGTTACACCAGATCCTAATAAAAAGACTCTTGTAAAGGATCCTCTCTTAGCTCCAAGAAGAGACCACGAGTGGCTCCTGCACCACCTCCTCCCCCAAAGAAGAGAGACATTGCAACCTCTCCATTAAGGGTCCCTTCTCCACCACTTCCACATACTGTTCTTCCTTCTACACCTCCGCGACCACATCATTCGCCTACACCATCCACTAATCCAGATGATGATGTACATACAGACTCTGATGACACAGGTGGGGGTACACATGACGCAGCAGGAACCAATAGTCCCCCTCAGTCATCTAACCCATGGAATGATTATAACACCCGTGATGTGCCTTACGTCCCCCAAAATGATGTATATCCTTCCAGGCCTTCCTCCCCCTCTAGAGGACACTATAGGTTTTAACCTACTAGTCCAAAGTGCTGCCCAGTACCATGGGGTTGACTTGCACACCGATACTGTGGAGGAAGATTTACTATTGGACACTTTTAATAATACACAAGGGGTCCTTAAGCACGCAACAGAAGTATTTAAAGATCCTGTCAGGGCTCGGGTCCTCAACCCTCGCATTGAGAAAAAATGCAAAGCTGCTGCTACAGACCCAGTTTACATTAGTTGTCCAGCACCATTAGGTCCTTTAGTAGTATCCAATACACGTAAACGTGCTAATTCACAGACATCAGGTGAGGCCTCACCACCAGATAAGGAATCTAAACTCCTTGACGCCTCTGGTAAGCGCACGGCGTCACAGGCAGCTAACATATGGCGCATTGCCAATACTCTAGCGTTGTTGGCAAGATATGACAGGGCACATTATAATGAACTAGAGTCCATAATGCAGAATCTACCAGATAAGTATAAAAACAGGGCCAATGAACTCATACAAGAAGGTAAAAATATTACTAATACTTCTATTCGTTGTGCCCTAGATGCTGCAGACACTGCCTCAAGGGCAATCAATACCAGCACACTCTTGCGTAGACATGTTTCAGGTTTTAAACCTGAGGTACAAAATTCCATCCTCAATCAGCCATTTGATGAGTCACATTTATTTGGTCCTAATGTCGATGTGTCTTTAGAGAAAATGAAAAAAGACACCGACACGGCAAAATCTATGGGAGCCTTGCAGCTGCAAGCTCCCAGATGCTCTTTTCGTCGCTCATCATACAGAAGCAACACAAGAGGCTATTCCTCCGAAAGCCCCTCCACTTCCTACAAGACCCCTAGCCAATCCACATTCACTAAGGGCTACCAGTGAGGGTGTTATAGGGGTAACAACAACAACAAAGGCAGAGGCAAAGCCAACAAGTCCCGTTCTGCCTCCACCCCAACCCAATGACTTTCCTCCGTTTCCCCCCAACATTCCACTCCTGTGGGGAAAATGACTGCAACAATTCCTTCTGCCTAAATCATAATCACATCAGACAGGTGGGTGCGACAAATTATTCAGTCAAGCTACTGTCTAGAACTAACATCTACCCCCCAAACATACCACCCAAACAGCGCCCAATCTCACAAGAACATCTATCACTGTTAAAGCAAGAAGTAATATCTTTGCTAGAAAAAAGTGCAATAGAACCAGTTCCTCTGCACCAACAAAACAAGGGGGTTTACTGCCCTATTCTTTCTCATCCCAAAGAAAGACGGCTCTCTAAGGTCCATTGTGGACCTCAGACCGCTAAACGTATACATCCAGTCAGACCATTTTCACATGGTCACACTCCAACAAGTCCTTCCTCTCCTATTACAAAACGACTTCCTTGCTACTCTAGATCTCAAGGACGCATACTTCCACATTCCCATTCACGAAGCTCACAGGAAGTATCTCAGATTTGTAATAGACGGGCAGCACTATCAATTCAAAGTACTCCCATTCGGAGTAACTACAGCACCAAGAGTATTCACCAAGTGCCTAGCAGTAGTGGCAGCACATTTACGAAGACAGTACATCCACGTCTTCCCGTATCTCGACGACTGGCTCATAAAAGCCAGCTCATACACCAGTGTGTAGAACACACCCATGCCACAATCCTACTGCTCCACAACTTGGGGTTCACAATTATCCACACCAAGTCTCATCTGCAACCATCCAAAGTACAACAGTACCTCGGTGCTACAATAAACACCTCAACAGCGCTAGCTTATCCCACTCCAATAAGGATAGCCAGCATGCAAACTCTTCTCAAAAAGTTTCCGCCAAAACACTCCCTTCCAGCACAAGTTTTTATGCATCCTATACGAATGATGGCCTCTTGTATTTTCATAGTGCCCCATGCAAGACTTCAAATGCGTCCTCTCCAAGAGTGCTTATCACGTCAATGGAACCAGGCTCAAGGTCAATTAACAGACCTAGTGTTGGTAGACGGTCGGACTCATCGCTTTCTGCAGTGATGGAACACCAAAAACCTTTCCAAGGTACGACCTTTCCTAGAGCCAGTTCCCCAAATAATCTTGACAGCGGACGCATCGCTCTCCGGCTGGGGGGCCCACCTACTGCAACACACCACGCTAGGCAGGTGGACACTGCAAAAAAAGTTACTCCACATCAATCATCTGGAGTTACTAGCTATATTCCTAGCACTAAAACCTTTTCAGCAGCAAGTATCAAACAAACCTGTGTTAGTCCACACGGACAACATGACAGCCATGTATTACATACAAAATCAGGGCGGAACACACTCCCTCAGCTAGCACAGAACATATGAAAAGGGCGGGCCCATGGCCCCCCCGCCCGCATGGCAGCGCGGCGATCCCCTCTTCTCATGCCTGCCGCTGGTGTGGGGGCGTGATCTCCCGGCGCCCAATGGTACGCGGGGGGTATGCGCCACACCACCGGTCGGCCGACGCCCAATCCCTGATCCAGAGGCCTGGTGCAGTCTTCCGGGTCAGAGGGGCGGGCATCGAGGGGAGGGGGCGGCCCGCCCTCTCCCCGCGTCCCTGGGAATAAAGGAGGGGGGAGCGCTCAGTTGGCCCTTCTTGTCGCCTGACGCTCCCCCACACTGGTCGTGCCCCGCGCTCGGGGCCTCCTAATTTTCTGTTTTCTTTTGCAGATCAAGGATTGCTGATTGGAGTGTGTGGTAGCGCGACATTGGAATCAGACAAACTGAGAGTGAACATAAAGATCGAGGACGGTGGATCTGTAGAGCGCAGGACACGCAAGTCAACGACCGTAAGAGGAAGCGGGGGGCTTGCATTTCATCGCTTCGTGTGGCCGCCGGGTGTTTCTACGTTAGTCTGGTCACCTAGTACATTTGGAATAGCCAGTGTTGCGGCCGCTGTTGCGTGGTGCTCATAGCCCCCTGCACATCTTCCGTCTCGTGAAGGTATAGGGCGCACTTGTTGCGAATCTGAGCTGTGAGTGAATTGATCTATAGTAAAGATGCCAGGAGCTAAGGCTAAGGGGCCCAAGCGACAGATTGACGCGCCTTTACTTGAGGGGGAACCCTATTCCTCGGCGAAGAAGGGCTAGGCTAAACGGCCAAGGCGCAATGCTTCTGCTCGAGCACCGATGGCGGTGCCCTCTACCCCGGAGCCGGTACTCCCGGCCCCCTTGGCACCGGCGCCCGCATTGCCAGCAGGGACCAATCCTGTCGGGCCGGCGCCACCTGCCCCAGATGGCCCACTCCCATCGCTTCCAGTACCGGCACCCTTGGCACCGTCTGCTCCGGTGGCGCCGGCAGCAATGCCGGATTGTGACACTCAGATCCCTCCTGAGTTAACGGCACAAATAGCGGCAATACTTCCTTGGCTACAGAAAGGGGGTATGATGCCCTCAACGTTAAATCATGCTGCGGAGGCGGCAAAAATGGTGGAGAAGATTAGGGCGGGAACAGTTACAAGTGCGGTTCCGGCCTCTGTTTCTCCTCCATCTGCAGGTTTGGATGCGATGCAGGACCAGCCCCGGCGCCCGGTAACGGTAAGGAGGTAGCCCTGCCTCTCTTAGGAGATGGGACGATTCTGTAACGGAGCGAGGATTTAGGGCAACATGTATCCCGAGCTGTGAAAGAGATGATTTGGGCGGGAAAGTACATATATATTTTCTCTTTGTTGTTAGACAATAGGGAAATGGAAAATGCCAAAATGCTAAAAGAGTGAATGCACCCTAGCGAATGTAGAGTACATTGTGCGAAGTTTAGGGTGGAGAAAACACTGAGCAATTGGATCAGGGCCTTCTCCATCCTTACAGCTATCACTGTTGAACGCCCTCCAAACATGCATGCGGCAATGGCAGGCAATCAGAGCAGGATTGTGGGTTGGAGCGAGCAATATGCCGGGGATGCATGGAAAGAATATGACTTGAATTTCAGAAAGTCGAAGGAGTTTGATTTGTCACTATCATGGGACAAGGTGGACTCACTGTCGTGGCATACGCAGTTCGGAGGGGGCACGGCCCCCACCCATCCCGGGGCCGTAGCCAACGTGTTCCCCGCAAAGACCCAGCAGCCCTTTCGTGCGGCACCAGGGAATGAGTTCCCAGGGAAAGGTAGGGGGGCGGCGGGGAAAGAAAAGGTGTGTGTTGGGACTTTAACTAGCGTTCTTCTACTAGACCGTCCGGCACTTGTAGATTCAGACATGCATGTGCAATCTGTGGTCACACCTCTCATCCCGAGACGACTTGCAGGAAAAATGGTAACCAGAATCAGAGAAGGGGAAAGAAACCCGAATAGTACTGGAAGTCCGGTTAGCCCATCCCCGCTTAATGTCCTGGCAATGATTCCATGGTTGAACAGATACCCAGACCACGGCGCATCTGCGTTATTGCAAGGTTTCTCCCAAGGTTTTCGGATCCCGGCCGGGGGACAAATCGGCAGTGCGCACTGTAAGAACCAGTTATCTGTACAACAGAATCCTGTGGTAGTTATGGCTAAGATTCGGAAAGAACTGTCCCTGGGCAGGATAGCGGGGCCATTTCAGGAAGTCCCAGTGCCGAATTTTGTGTGTTCACCATTAGGCGTAGTACCCAAGAAAGAGAAGGGCGAGTTTAGATTGATCCACAACTTGTCGGCACCAAGGAGGAGGGTCCGTGAATGATGCGATAGATGAAGCAATTTGCAGTGTGAAATATGCCTCCTTTGACCAAGCGGTTGAGTTATTGCGGGGTTTGGGGCCGGGCACTCTCATGGCCAAATCTGATATCGAATCCGCCTTTCGTCTTTTGCCGGTGCATCCTTTGGACCACCACCTACTTGGTTTCGCTTTTGAAGGAAAGTTCTATATGGATAAATGTATGCCAATGGGTTGCTCGATTTCTTGTGCGTACTTTGAGACTTTCAGTTCTTTTCTGGATTGGGTCATGAGACAGGCCACGGGCCACAAGCAGGTTATGCATTATCTGGACGACTTTCTGTTCTTGGGAGCGGCGGGGACTTCGGAGTGTGCCTGGGCATTGCAGGAATTTTGCGTGCTCATGCGAGCTTTCGGGATTCCGCTAGCGCCTGGGAAGACGGTTGGCCCGACCACTTGTTTGGAGTTCTTGGGTATCGAGATTGATTCGCTGGAGGGGTGCTTTAGATTACCCGCAGGGAAAGTATCGAAATTTAGGGCGGCATTGCACCAGTGCCTTCAGAAGGAGAAAGTTACATTGCAGCAGCTACAGGAGACGGTGGGCCAATTGAACTTTGCATTGCGAGTTATCCCAATGGCACGCCCCTTCTCTCGGTCGATTGCCCAAGCCATGAAAGGTTTGAGAGAGAAAGATCACCGCACTAGACTGTCAGCAGAGGTTCGCCAAGATATGCTGATATGGAGGATTTCAATGGCAGAGTAGTGTGGCCACCCCCATGCCGCCCTCCCCCCCCCCCCCCCCACCCGCGTCATCGGCAGAGTTAGGTTTATGGACCGACGCTGCTGGTAGCGTGGGCTTTGGCGCCATCCTGGGCACAAAGTGGTTCGCCCAAAAGTTGCCCGAGGTATGGGGATCGTGGGGATTAACCACCAACATCAGATTCCTGGAATTGTTCCCGAAATGGGTGGCATTGATGGTCTGGCCGGCGCACCTTAGCAATCGCTCAGTGGTGTTCTGGTCGGACAACATGAGCGTGGTAGAATGCATTAACCAGCAGGCGGCGCGGTGTCCATTCATACTGCGCTTGATAAAGGAAATTGTGCTACAATGTTTGAAATGGAACGTGACCTTCAGGGCCAAATATGTGCCAGGGGTTCTCAATAATGCAGCTGATGCCCTTTCTCGCTTCAAAATGCAGGTGTTCAGGGAACAGCTCCCAGCAGCGGACCCATCGCCAGCACCTTTCCCGGTTGCTCTCTGGCGGATTGGTGCCCCAGACTACCGTACCTCGTGGCATCGAGCCTAGCCCCACGGACCAGAACAGCATACGAAGGGGCGTTCTTGTCTTACTGTACTTTACTTGGGCAGGGTTGGGAGAATAACTGGGCACATGAGGACAGTTTTGTTGCATACCTAGAGCTGATGCACAGGGAAGGGCGCTCGGTGGCAGCCGCAAACAGACACAGGGCTACGGTCTCATTCTTAGCACAGGCCAGGGGTGTGAGGGACCCTACAAACACGTTTGTAGTGCGCAAGGCGTTGAGGGGCTTGCGTCGCATTCAGGGACACTCGACGGATTCGAGAAAGCCCATTGGGCTGGTAAGGCTTACAGCCCTGTTGTTAGCTCTTCCTGATGTATGTAGTTCCCCTTGGGAGGTGTTGCTTTTCAAGGAGGTGTTCACGCTAGCGTTTTATGGGGCCCTGCGATTAGGCGAGCTAGTAGCCGCATCCAAAGTGGACAAAGAGGGTGGCCTACAAGTGGCCTGTGTGGGGATCCATCCCGATACCATGTGTGTAACAATTCAAAGATCGAAGACCGAACAGGAGGCAAAGGGGGAACCACAGCCAAGCTACAGAAAAGACTCCAACGCATCCAGAACGCCTCCGCCCGACTCATCCTGGACATCCCCCGACGCAGCCACATCTCCGGCCACCTGAGGGATCTGCACTGGCTCCCCGTCAGCAAGAGAATCACGTTCAGACTCCTCACCCACACACACAAGTCCCTCCACGACCTGGGCCCCAAGTACCTCAACGACCGCCTGACCTTCTACACGCCCACCCGCCAGCTACGTTCGACAAGCCTCGCCCTCGCCGCCGTACCACGCATCCGAAGAGCGTCCGCCGGAGGAAGATCCTTCTCCTACCTGGCAGCCAAGACATGGAACTCCCTCCCCACCCACCATCAGCTGACCCAGGACCATCTCGCCTTCAGGAGACAACTCAAGGCCTGGCTGTTCGAACAATAGCAGACCCCTTCCCCCAAGCGCCTTGAGACCCTCCGGGTGAGTAGTGCAGTGGGTAGATGACCCAGATCCCGCCGGATCTGGGTCATCGCCGGTCGACCTCACCGGCGCCGGCCCCCAGGATGTCGCCTCCGGCGCCGTCCCAGGACGACGACGTCGTCCTGGGACTCTGTTTCGGAAGTAGGATTCGGGTCCGGCGTCCAAGCGGCGCCGTATTCAACGCCGCTTGGAGATTTCTTTTTCGATGACCCGGCCCCATCCTTTGGCCCTAATTATCAGGAGATGGGTGGCGAGGAGGATTGGGAGGGGTCCGAGAACCCTCTGGCACGTGAGTCCCAGTCTTCTCAGGACTGGACAGGTGAGCTTGGGGATGCCAGTGGTCTGGACACTTCGCCCGACACTGGTTTTGTCTCCCCTCCTACTGTGGCTACGGAGGAGGGGGCTGCTCTAGTGTGGTGCTGACGCGGACTGCCAAGGCCTTGGGCCTTGAGCTCCCCGTCGCGGCCGTGAGGACTAACCTCCTCACTGAGGTCCTTAAATCGCAGGCAAGCTGAGCCTCTACTGCCGTTCAATGAGGCCTTGTCAGACGTTCTTCTGGGCACTTGGTCCAAGCTCGCTACAGGTCCGCCTGTAGATAGGAACGTGGCCAGGCGCCACCGCCCTGCTCCGGGCGACCGGTGCTTCCTGTCCACCCTCCGCAACCCCGAGAGCCTGGTCATCCAGGCCTCTAACTCCCAGACCGCATTCCAGACGGCTCCCCCTGATCAGGAATCCAAGAGGTATGAGCAATACGGGAAAAATGTATTCTCCTAATTGAGTTTGGGGTTGCAGTCAACACCGCGTGCCTCTTGGGCTGTTACACCCACTCTCTGTGGGACACGGTCGCAGACGTGCTGCCACAATGTCTGGAGGGGGTCTGGACTAAACTCGCCCAAGCCTTTGCGGAGGGTCGAGATGCGGCACGGTATTCTATCCGGTGTGTGCTGGATACCACAGACTCACTCGGCGGAGCAAAGTCAACGACTGTGGCGATTCGTCGCCACGCCTGGTTGAGGTCCGCCAACTTTTCGGCTGATGTCCAAAACACCCTTATGGACATGCAAGTTGATAGCCGTCGCCTCTTTGGCGACAAGGCAAATCATGCGCTTGAGCGCTTGAGGAACTCCAGGGCTACGGCCAAGTCCTTGGGCCTCTCGGCTCCTTTCGTGGCCAAGGAAGGGGCGCCCCCACACGTCCTGCCAGCCACGGGCCGCAGACTACCATCCAGCGCGGTGGCGGACGTGGAAACCGCCGTGGCGGCGGTCGGGGACAACAGCGAGGCAGTCCACACCTGTCCCTGCAGCATCCGCCTCAAAACCCTCCTAGTTCGAGCTTTCAGGCCCATGTGACTCCAGTGGGGGGCAGGGTTTGCCATCACCACCTCCACTGGCGCACTGTCACATCGGACAAGTGGGTGCTGCAAATCGTCCGAAGGGGCTACTCCCTCCCCTTCGAGGCGACCCCTCCAGCCATGACACCGCAGTACCACCACGTGTCGGGGGATCACTTGAAACTTCTACAAGAGGAAGTGACGGCCCTCTTGGCCAAGGGGGCCATCGAGCGCGTTCCTGGGCCAGAAGTAGGGTGTGGTTGTTACTCCCACTACTTTCTGGTACCCAAGAAGGGCAAATGGGGCCTACGCCCTACCTTGTTCTGCGGAACGTCAACAGCTTCCTCCGGAAGGAGAAGTTCAAGATGCTGACACTGGCTCAGGTCTTAGCTGCCCTGGACCCAGGAGACTGGATGGTAGTGTTGGACTTGCAGGACGCTTATTTTCATATCCCCGTCCTGCCGGCCCACCTCCGTTACCTGCGGTTCAAGGTAGGCCACGAGCACTTTCAGTTTACTGTGCTCCCCTTCGTCCTTACCAGCGCCCCACGGGTGTTCACGAAAGTGATGGCAGTGGTCGCAGCTCATCTGCGTAGGTTAGGGTTTCAGTCTTCCCCTACCTCGACGACTGGTTGTTAAAGGCGGGCTCGCCCCAAACCGTCGTAAGCCACCTCAGGACTACGGCCGACCTGCTGGGGTTCTCCATCAATGTGCCGAAGTCACACCTGTGTCCCTGTCAGAAGCTCCTCTTCATCTGAGCGGTTCTAGACTCTGCGCAGTTTCAGATTTATCCTCCCGAACAGCGGGTTCGGGATATTCAAGCTCTGATTCCTATTTTTCAGCCTTTATCCCGGGTCTAGGTCAGGTTGACGCTGCGGCTTCTGGGGCTGATGCTCTCCTGCATCCTTCTGGTGCATCACGCCAGGTGGCGGATGCAGGATCTGCAGTGGGACCTGAAGTTTCAGTGGGCCCAGCATCAGGGTAACTTGTCCGCCCATGTCTTGATCTCGGAGGGCACTGCAAGACAATTGCAGTGATGGCTCACGGACCGCGATTGGGTAGGCGGCAGATCCCTCTCCCTACCCCAACCGGAGCACGTAGTGGTGACGGATGGGTCCCTCCAGGGCTGGGGGGCCACATGGGAGAGGCTGAGATCAGTGGCCTCTGGTCTCCGGCGGATTACCGGCTCCACTTTCTGGAGCTGCGGGCGATCCGACTTGCACTGAAGGCATTCCTCCCCTCTGTCCGGGGGAGTGTAGTGCAGGTATTCACGGACAACACCACCGCCATGTGGTACTGCAACAAACAGGGTGGGGTGGGGTTGTGGACCCTATGCAAGGAGGCTCTGCGCCTCTGGCAGTGGCTGGAACATCAGGGCGTGACCCTGGTGGTTTAACAGCAGGCAGGTTCCCTGAACGCCAGGGCGGACAAACTCAGACGTTGGTGCATGATGGATCACGAATGGCGTCTGAACTCGGACGTGGCGATAAGCCTCTTTCAGCAGTTGGCTAAGCCTCGGTTAGATCTGTTTGCCACAGAAGAGAACGCGCAATTTCATCAGTTCTGCGCGTTGGAATTTCCAAGGCGGCACTGGCTTGGAGATGCTTTTCGTCGCGAGTGGAGCTGCAGTTTGTTGTACGCCTTTTCGCCTATACCACTTCTGCCCAGAGTGCTGAAGAAGATCAGGTGCGACCGGGCCCAAGTTATCCTTGTGGCTCTGGACTGGGCACGAAGATACTGGTATCCCGAGCTACTCAGCATGTCTGTCCATCCTCCGATTCGTCTGCCTCTTCAGGAGGACCTTCTGTCGCAGCAGCAGGGGACTGTCCTCCACCCGAACCTGTCCAGTCTCCACCTCCATGCGTGGAGATTGAGCGGCAACAGTTGAGGCCATTTGACTTGCCTCCTGAAGTTTGTAATGTGATTCTGACAGCCAGGCGTCCCTCCACAAAGTCTGTATACGCCTGCAGGTGGAACATATTTGTTGCATGGTGCACAGCAAAGGCTGTGGATCCACTCTCTGCCCCCCTTTCTGAGGTTCTCCTCTTCCTTCTTTCTCTTGCCCAGCAGGGCACTGCTCTGGGCACTCTCAAGGGCTACCTTTCTGCCCTTTCCGCCTTCTTAAGGCTACCTGATCAGACTTCTTTGTTCAAGTCTCCGATTGTAAATAGGTTCTTGAAGGGCATCACTCATATGTTCCCCCCTGTTCCTTTAGTGATGCCCCAGTGGGACTTGAACCTGGTTCTGACTTACCTGATGTGTGCTCCTTTTGAGCCGCTTCATAACTGTCCTCTCCGTCTTCTTACCCTAAAGACTGCTTTCCTGGTTGCCATCACCTCTGCAAGAAGAGTGAGTGAGCTCCAGGCTCTTTCATCCAAGCCTCCTTTCCGTCCATCCGGACAAAGTTGTGTTGCGGACAAGACCCTCTTTCCTGCCCAAGGTAGTCACAGCCTTCCACATTGGGCAGTCTATCACCTTGCCCACCTTCTTTCTGCCTCCGCATCCCTCTAAAGAGGAAGAGCGGCTCCACCGTCTGGACCCAAAACGTGTCCGGAGGGATGGCTTCTTTGGCCGTTCCGTCCTCCAGGACTTTCTGGTGTGATTATTGGTTCGCAGACCCACCACCGGGGTTGGTATTGCTGAGGTATCTATTCTAAGGTAAGGGATCTAATACTAACCTGTTTTTTTCAGATGCACAAGTTACTTACCTTCGGTAACAATATATCTGAAAGAAACAGTAGTTAGTATTAGATTCCTTACCGCCCCACCCATCCTCCCCGTTCTGTGAACCGATATCTAGGGTTAAGGTCATCCCTTTTCAGGGCCCTAGTTTCATGGCACCAGTGTTGGTTTTTATCATGGCTCTGCGTTTTTGGCGCGATAAAGCTGTGTATAAGAACTGACAGCGCGCGAGGGCGGCGTCTAAGTACTCCAGCGACGTCATCCCACCGCCAACGACGACTGACGCGGAGGCGCAGACGACGCCTACCGACGCGCAAGGGTATTGCTACGCAAAAATTTCAGGATCCAGTCTGACGCCTGGGGATATTCTAAGGTAAGGAATCTAATACTAACTACTGTTTCTTATAGATGTATCATTACCAAAGGTAAGTAACTTGTGCTTTATAACTATTTCCTGGCTCAACAAGAAATGACTGTGAGGATGGTGACACTTAACCCTTGACAGGTGAGTGATTGCTCTTTCATGGTGGCATTGTATTTGGAGCTACTCTAACAGTTGAATCTTCAGAACACATTTGTGGTTTTCTGCTATTAGCTACAGTTTGTTCATTCCATTTATGGTTAACAAATCCTATTTGTTGCTCATTTTATATCCACTAAGAGTTGAAAACCAATGCTGATCCTTAAATTTGGGTGTGATGAGGCACCGGCACCGTTATTATCTAGTTAACTTGATTCTGTCACATCAGCTTGTGTGTAGAGTACTTTGATAATGCTGAAGCTGTTGTCTTTTTTCCCCAGGCGTTCGATTTAACAGAACAGAGATATGTTGCTGTGAAAATTCATCAGTTAAACAAAAACTGGAGAGATGAAAAGAAAGAAAATTATCACAAGTAAGAAACCTAGAACTCAATACATTACTGTCTTGATAGGAAGGTTGTGTTGTAGGTTTGAACATACACCACAGTGTATTATTTTGTGGGTGTTTGTACAGTTTAGAAAGTGTTACTGTTTGTGATACTGAATTAGGTTATTGTTTTTTAGGCATGCCTGTCGAGAATACCGAATTCACAAAGAGCTAGACCATCCTCGGATAGTTAAGCTTTATGACTACTTCTCACTCGACACAGACTCGTAAGTGATTAACAACTTTTTCCCTTTGCTGCATGAAGTGTGCGTTGAACCGAAGTGTCTTTATAGCTATGGAGAGTGGGTCTATTGAACGTTCAGTCACAGCTCAGATGACTTACTAAACAACACAACCCACAGAGGGAAAGTAGTTTCTGTAGGTTGCTGTTGGTAGCCTGACCGATAAGGTATAGGCATCTTTAGGAAGAATGGTTAAGATGCTCAAAAAAGGCTATATATATATATATATATATATATATATATATATATATATATATATATATATATATATATATATATATATAATCACCATCATTTTAAGCTACTGGGCATTTTATCAAAAATATTTTCTAAAAACATGCAAGTTGCACACTGAGGAATATGAGTCAATCTATCCTTTACGGAATTGAATAGAAATATTATGAAGTAATGACTAGCGAATTAAATTGGTACAAAAGTAAGCCAGAGTCATTTGTTGTCATAGTTCGGTGCAAATTGTATCAGCAAGACAAACCAATGTGTCTCACTATTAGAATTAGGGTGTGTAGAAAGCTGGCTCTGTATATACTATACCAAAATGAGTTCTAGTTTGCACAGAGTCCAGTGAAACCACAAAGGTTGGCAGAGGTAAAAGCAGATAACACCTTACTCTTTATTCATGGTTGTGTGGGCGAGCAGTAGGGCTTTATCAGAAGGTAGTGTTAAGCATTTGTTGTACACACTCAAGCAAGAAATTATGTCACACACTCCCAAGACTGAACTCGGACCAATTTGTTTGTATAAAAATATTATTTAGTTATATTTATTTTCTAGAACCAAGCAAGCCTGGCACAGGTAAGTGTAAATGATACTTTTCAAGGCAAGTTGAACAATACAAGCAAGCTGAATGAAAATTACTTTGTTACAGGTAGGTAAATACTTTGAATACAGTGGAAATTACTGTTCGATTACTTTTCAGATTACTTTATTATTTATTTTTTCTACTCTGTGTAATGTGCCTAGATATCACACTGGGATGTTTCCTAGAGAAAAGGTAAGTAAAGTGTTTTTGTACATTTGCAGTTTCTTAGGGTTTAACACAAACCAACTCCACACTTAAAACAATCTTCACAAGAAAGCAGTCCATGCAGTCCTATGGGAGCAAACAAACGACTTAACGCAAGGATATACTTTCAAAGCATCCTCAGGCTGCACTAGGGCGGTTGGGTGCAGAGTGCTGAGACCCAATGTTATCCAATGGGGGTTATGGGGACCTCCGGTTGGTGGCTGCTCACGTGCAGGCCACAAGGTTGTGGGAGCAAAGCTCCTTAACTTAAGCTCAGGTCAAAGAGGGATTCAAGTTAGCCAATAAAGTGCATCCACAGCGGCACTGGAGCGGCTGGGTGCAGGATGCTCTTTTGGCATTTGCCCTGTTGTTTTCAATGGGGATTCTCCAGTTGCAACAAAAACTGCAGGCTCAGGATGAAGATCTTGTGGAGGCAATCACTGGTTGGAGAGGTAAGTTGGGATGTCTTAGGATGCCAGTACATTGTCTGTTTGGCGACCCAAGGTCGTGGGACGTCTGGTCCAGGGGTGTCTTTTGTCGTCTGGTTTTAGGTCAAGCCAAGCAGCAGCTCACATGCGCTGCTCGCTCTACAAGGCATATAGTAGTAGAGTATGCTGTGGAAGCCTAGCCTTCACTCCGCTCATATTTTTGATTGGCTGGTGTCATTGTCCTTGTTAAATGTTTGCTTATGATTGATAATGAGGCTGGATAGTCCCTCCTTGTTACCACACTGTCGCCATTTGTTACCTTCCATGAGGACTGGATCCTTTACTTGTGGCGTTACACGGTCTCCTTCATAAGTCTGTAAGCACTATTTCTTTTTTTATTTGCAGCACAGTCTGCTTTTAATTTAGCAGCCTCCCTTGTTTATTTAATTAATTTGCCGCCCAGCATTGAAAATAAAAATTACCTTTTATTTTTGTTTTTGTTTTTAAAACCTAAATAAAAGGCATTGTCATTTACAATGCCCATAGCTTAAACTCTCTGAAATGCGAGACCTAGTGCATTGCAAAAGCTTGTTCTTACTGGCTCCGGTCGCGGGGATCCTCCAAAAAGGGACTACAGGTGTCGGTTGGAGACTCGAGGTCGGTCTGGGATCACCAGATCCCAGGTCAGGATTGCCAGGGAGAACTCCTTGTGGTGTTGGGCCACTCGGGTCGTGGGCGTTTGTTGCAGAGTGGTGCAGATTCGCAGATTTGGCTGGAGCCAGAGTCTGTGGGTGAGCAAATCCAGTGCTCAAGGCAGGGCAGGTCCTCCGGGTTCTTGGGGGTTGCTGGTTGCAGGACGCACCGGGATTTCACTGGAGCTGTTGAGGTCGGCACAGCCTGGTAGGGCTTGGGGCCAAATTACTTGGTGTCATTCTCCTTCTTCAGCACAGCTCTTCAGTCCTTCTTTTTCTAGTTTCTTCTCGTCTGAGGGAGGCAAGGTTCAGGGTTGCCCCTGAATAATAAATTTAGGGGCGTTTATAGGTTGGTACAGGTCGGGAAAAATGGGTCCCCTCCTTGGGGTGGGCACACCACACCCCCTATTATGCCACCCCCCAGTAGGAGGGAGCATAAACCTCACTGTGGTTGGCTGAGTTCCCCATCTGCCAGATGGTGGGGACTAAGAGTTGTCCTTCACCTCGCCTTCCACACCTGAGGGTTGGGGTTGGCGTACCTCTCCTTCTAACTTGGTTTTCCTGCCGATTCTCCCACCCAAAGTGGGCGTCAAAACCAGTGGGGGTCAGTTGCTGGGAGCATCAAATGGCCTTTGAAGCTTCCCCTTTTTGGACCCAGGATGTGCTTTGTTTCAGGACCCGAGAGCAACAGGCTTTCAACCCTGGGGTCCAGAAACTTTTTTGGTGGTGGCATCTGGCGAGCAACCACTCAGCCAGGACACAAGAGGTAGGTCGTTTTTCAGGGGGCATCTCTAAGATGCCCTCTGAGTGCATTTTTCATGAAATTCCACACCGGCATCAGAGTGGGTTAAATGTGCTGAGAAGTTTGATATCAAACTTCCCGGTTTTCAGTTAAGCCATTATGGTGCTGTGGAGTTATTATTGACAAACTCCCAGACCATTTACTTTTTATGGTATTACTGCACTTATAATGTCAAATAATTGACTTATACACTGTAGGGGTTCAGGGCTCATGCACCTTTACCCTCATTAATGGTATAGTGCACCCAGCTAGAGGCGTGGCTTACCTATGCCAGAGCAGTGCATTGTAGGCATGGCAGACAGTGATGTGTGCCATGCCGACTCTTTACTTTGTTCTGCACCAAAACACACAGCCTGCAGTGTGTGTGTGTGTGTGTGTGTGTGCGTGTGTGTGTGTGTGTGTGCGCGTGTGTGTGTGCACGCGCGCGCAGGGCATATAAGGGTGGCACAATTAGTGCTGCAGCCCTTCGGGGTCTTCCCTGGTCACAGTGTCCTTGGCACCTATGGTACCTTTTAGAAGGGACTTACATGTGGACAGAGAGTTGCCAATTCGGTTTTGCAATAGTACAGTTTAGGGAAAGAACTTAGGCCCTGGGTACCTGGTTGGCAGGAACCCAGTGCACACCCTGTCAAAGTACATCAACATTAGGCAAAAAGTGGGGGGCAACCATGCAAAAACTGGCACTTTCTTACACCAGTTACACAAATAATTCTGCCAGCAGATACTTCCCTAATGGGTTAGGGTCAACATCTCCAAAACCTCACAATTCGGGGGTATCAAATTCCAAACACAAGGATCTCCATATCCGTCATCTAGAGCTGCAAGCTGTTCACCTATCAAACCAAACCTATCGGTGAAAGCCTTCCTACCTCACCTACAACACAAAGTTGTCCTGATTTGAACGATATGACAACTGATACTCGTAAGAGTCTTGTTTGCGCTATTTAAAATCTTCAAAATAAAAACGATGGAGGGGTGCACACACTCTCCAATTGTCTGTTAGCACAGAAAATTTAGAGTTTAGCAATATATCACAACATTCACCTTCAAGTAGAACATGTCCCTTGGACAAGCAATCAAACTGCAGACTTTGTAAGCAGGACGCATCAACAAGTCCATGAATGGGAACTCCACCTCAAGGTTCTCCCACCATACTTTAAAAAATGAAGGTTCCTCAGATGGGGCCCACTGGTCCGCTTTCTCTCCCGAGGGTTGCCGTCAGCGGTTTGCCCTCCCACCATACGTGCCCTACATCTGTTTCAGGTGTAAACTGTGCTTGCGTGAATGGTTGATGTCAGGCCGCCACCAACGGGGGGTGGGAAACATCGGGGAAGTTGGAGCCTCGGGGGGGGGGGGGGGGGGGGGAGTTTTGATTTGTTTTTTCTTTTCTAGTGGGGGATGGAGACGTTTGAATTTTTGTGAGCGTCTTTGCCGCGTTGTCTTCCTTATGGCCGGACCGCCTGGTGGCGTACATGGACTTGGTCGACTAAGCCTCTGACTTGGATGGCTTTGCCCGATGCCAGTGTGGGCTTCCCCCTCCGGGTCTTCCCAGGGGGGCTTGACATTGTCCCGGGCAGATTGTTGAACTCTCTTTCCCTGCCCTGACTGATGACACTATGCGGCCCTTCATTACTGTTATTGCTATTCGGCCTTTTGCATTGGCCCCTGCGAGGGCACTTCTTTGTTTTGCGATTCGTGTGCTTTCATCCCCTCTCTCTTCTGTATTTTCTATCTTTCTATCTTCTCAATAAAAATATCTTTAAAAAAAAAAAATGAAGGTTCCCACAAATAGACCTATTTGTAACAAAACGCGAAATGCCCACACTTCACAATCAGGTATCCACACCTAAAGTCCAAAGGCAATGCTCAATGGATGAACTGGTCAGGGATATTTGTGTACGCTTTTCCACCTCTCCTACTACTTCCATTAGTGATCAGGAAACTCAGGCTGACATCTCTTACCATGATGCTAACACCTCCAACTTGGGCTTGCCAACCATGGTTTTCAACACTGTTCGACCCATCTCTAGTTCCACACGAGGACCTTCTCACACAGACCAAGGAACACTAAGGCATCCCAATGCCAAGGAAATTAATCTTGCAATTTAGCTCCTGAAATCTTAGAATTTGGATACTTAAATTTACCTCAAGAATGAATGGACATTCTTAGAGAAGCTCACAAACCTACTACAAGGCAATGATATGCTGCTAAGTGAAAAAGATTTGTTATATTCAGTCATAAACAAAACATCAACCCTCTTCATGCAAAAGTACAAACCATAATTACTCTTTGCATTTAGAAACTACAAGGTTGGCATATACTGCTATATGATTATACCTTGCCGCTTTTGCAGCCAATTTGCAAAATAGCCCTTATCATTATTTAAATCCCCGTTATTAAAGTCTTTAAGATGGTACTTGAGTAATTTTTCCTAGGCTGCCCGACCAACCCTTTCTGTTAAAATCCCTTATTGTACATAGGTTACTAAAGGGTCTTGTTCATCTCTTCTTCTTGATTTCTGATGCCTCAGTGTGACGTTAATCTGGTGTTAACTTTCTTGATGTGTGCTTCTTTCGAGCTGCTCCATAATTGACCCCTGAGGCTTCTAACTATTCAAACAGCCTTCCTTGTGCCTTGTAAATCTGCTCATAGATTAAGTGAGCTGCAGGCTGGTTATCTACGCCGCCTTACTTTTCGGCCTATCCTGACGAAAGTGGTGCTTATCATAGGGGCCTGCTTTCTACCGAAAGTGGTTACCCCATTTCACTTATGCCAATCCATCACTCTGCCTACCTTTTACACTCCTCCCCAACCGTCTGAGGAAGAGGACAGACTGCACAGTCTGGACCCAAAAAGAGCTTTGTTGTTCTACCTTGAACCACACAAGAGTTCCGGGTGGACAGCCAACTCTTCGTGGGGTATGTTTTTGCGAAGAAAGGCCAGACTGTGCAGATGGGTCTCTCCAGATGGGTCATGCTCTGCATTAAGATCTTTGGCCAAGAAGCAACGTCCAGAAGGTTTGTGAGCTCATTCCACCAGAGCTAAAGCTGCGACCACTGCGTTAGCTAGCGAAATTCCAGTCCTGGACATCTGTCAGGCAGCAACGTTCACCAAACAATACTGTCTGGATATTCAAGTCTGTAGGGGTGGGTCCTTGTTTGAAATTGGTCCGTAGACCAACCACAGGGGATGGAATTGCTTGGGTATCTATTCAAAGATAAGGAATCTGCGGCTAGAAGTCTCTATCAGATGAACAAGTTACTTACCTTTGGTAACACCTTACTTGTTAGAGATTATAACTAGCCGCAAAATCCATATCGAACCACCCATTCTCCCCGCTCTGCAAACTGATTTCTAGGGACTGAGCTGATCCTTTTCAGTCGCCATTCTTCTTCATTGCTCCGCACATCTGGCATGGAAAGTCATGAAAAGAAATGGTCTCTACCAGTTAAGGCATTACTGAAGGTAAGTATCTTTTTCTTTAGTGTGAAGTTGTTTTGCGGACCCTCCTCTTGGAAGGTATTGCTTAGATATCGATTAGGAGGGGTAAGGAATCTGAGTTTAGAAGTTTCCGTCAGAGGAATAAGTTACTTACCTTTGGTAGCGCCTTATCTGGTAGAGAGTCTATCTAGCCTCAGATTCCTTACCAACCCATCCATCCTCCATACGCTGCGAACAGATTTCTAGGATCAAGGCTATTTCCCTTTCAGGGCCCTAGTTTTCCACACCAGTGATAAGTGATCTTACTGGTTCCACGATCCTGGTGTGGAAAGTTGCCAAAAGAAACTGATATCAGCACGCTAGGTTGGCACCTATATAGGCACTGTACGCGTCTTTTCTGATGTGGACAAATCCATGTGGAGATAAATGAATGCCAGCATGCAGGAGTTGTAAGAAAGTGACTCTGTATATACTGGACCAAGGTAAGGTACAGAGACCACAGTCCCCAGAGGTTTGGCAGAGGCTAAAGTTAGATATCACCTTACTCTCTAAAGTGATAGCCTGGGCGAGCAGTTAGGCAGTATCAGAGGACAGTGTAAAGCATGTGTTGTACACACCCAGTCAGCAAATGGTCTCACACACTCAAGAACTGAACTCTAGGCCAATTGTTTTGTATCAAAAGATATAGTTATTTTATTTTAGAACCAACAAGATGTCAAAATATACTGTTCGAGGCATGTGGGCTGCTGAATTCATATCTGTGCATAGATCGCCGCCTAGTGTTGGGTCCGGATGATTGCAAAAAACACAGTTGATGGACAGAATGCAGAACAATGTATTACATTCACCCCAGTACAAAGATCTGGGCCTAAATCCATTGTTTTTTTGCACTCCAGCACTCGGGTGAAAATTGCCCGGATGATTGCACATTGTTATCCTGGAAGAGTCTTCGAAGTATCATGAGATAGGTGGCTCCTCCACTGGACTACAGTGCGCATGGGCATCCTCTCCATCCTCAGATTGTTTTTTTCCGCCATTGGGTTCGATGTACTTTCGTAACTCGGAGTTCGGAATCCATTAAAACTTTCTAAAGGCCTAAAGGCCTTCGGGGTCCTCGGTATTGTTATTCGATCGGTGCCGACAACTTTATTCCTGTTGTTTCTACTCAGGACGTCGAATCGGGCTGCGTGGCCTTTTCGACACCAAAGGACCGATCGTCAATGGAACGAAGTCCATTCAAGAGATGCCCCAACTGTAACTCTAAATACCCACACATAGATAAACACCCGGTGTGTAACAAGTGTGTTCGAGGCATGTGGGCTGCTGAATTCATATCTGTGCATAGATCGCCGCCTAGTGTTGGGTCCGGATGATTGCACATTGTTGTCCTGGAAGAGTCTTCGAAGTATCACGAGATAGGTGGCTCCTCCCCTGGACTACAGTGCGCGTGGGCATCGACTCCATCCCCAGATTGATTGTTTTTTTCCGCCAATGGGTTCGGATGTCTTTGGTTCCCTCTTGTCGGAATCGATAAGAACTGACTTAACTTTACTTGAGACCAAAAGGTCTTTAGGACTTGCGTCGGTATTGTCTTGCGTTCGGCTTCGCAACCTTCTCGGCTTCGAGCCAAGCTTATACTTCCGCGTGCTTTCGGCGCGGAAGGGCCTAGTCGACGCTCCAAACTCTACGACCATCCATCATGGAACGAAGTCCATTCAAACGATGCCCGGTGTGTGCCTCGAAGTACCCACATATCGACGTCCACCCGGTATGCAACAAGTGCCTGCCGCCGGACCACGACGAGGCCAAGTGTATGGCCTGTTCCAGGTTCCGGTCCAAGAAAACACTCCAGCTCCGTCGAGCTGCGCGCCTGGAGACCCAGCAATCTGCGCCGCCGCCGACGGACATCTTCGATGCTGGGGAGGTCGAGAATGAAGAAATCCAGGACGTCTTGGAATCCAACCCCGCGTCGGAGGTCGAGGACGACTACGACGCCGAGACCGAAGATTTCGGTGAAGTCGTCGAGGAGGTAGGGGACGACGACGGGGCCCTTGCCACCATGGAGGATTGCTCGGACGAAGAGCTTCCTCAGACTGACTCCGGGGCCGTTCAAATACATAAGGCCCAGGTCGAGGGATCGCCTTCGGGCCTTACCCGAAACTTTGTTGTGAGTTCCTCAGCCCCGCCTGCTGGCCCGGCCACGGACATTGGTACCGATTCACTACCGGTGACACAGAAACCAGAAGTGAAATCTACGGTCTCGACGCCGGAGATATCGAAACCGAAAGTGCGCATCGCATTAGTCAGATCGAAGACTTCGGAGGCCTCGGCGCCGAAGAAATCTAAAATGGCCGTCGAGCCGAAGAGCCACGTCAAAATGGCCGACCCGAAGGCTACTGCATCTAAGCCGAAGGTAAAGGGGTCAGAAGCGCCCGCATCCGCGCCGAAGACTGTCGACGCCGGCAAGGGTCGACTCGATCCCAGGAAGACGGCCGCTCCTAAACCAACCGCTAAGGACCCTGTCGAACCGGCGCGTCCATCCGCCGCGTTCACTAAAAGGGTTACGGAGTCCCTACAGCGCATTAGGAACGGCACCGCAGCGGTCGAGCCGAAGGACCCTCCGCCCTCGAAGCCTCTGGAGAAACCGGCAAAGGCGCACACGCCGATCCTTTTCACCTTACCGCCAAAGACGGCGCCGAAGGCTTTCGCTGCTAAACAGGGGGCCGGCGTGCCCGACAAGGTGTCTTCGACGCCAAAACCATCATTAGTGGTCCTCGGCCCACGGCCTCGACAACTTTCGGAAGAAGAGCGTCAGGAACACTTCATCGACGCCGAAACGGGCAGACTTTCCCTCCTGAAGAGGAAAATCACCCCTGAGCCACAGTTGGAGTCGTACAAGATCCCACCCAAACGAAAGTTGGCCTCTGCTGGTTCTCCAGCCTTGGTGGAGCCCATTTCATCACAGGCTCACAAACTCTCACCCACTCACTCTGATGCAGAAGCTGGTGAAGGAGACGACGAGGATGAGTACAGCTACCCCGTCTACACAGACCCAGAGGATGTAACAGAGCCCTGGTCTGCTGGTGGCGATCCTGGGGACCCGCATTCTGGACAGGACCCTCAGCTTTTCTCAGCAAAAACTTCCCCCACTGAGGACTCTGCGGCTTTCAATGCCCTCATTGAGCGGGCAGCGGCAAATAACAACGTTGTGCTGCATGCTGACCCTGTGGATGTCGACTTCCTATTTGACACCTTTTCTGTCTCTGAAAAGACTGTAAAGACACTGCCAATGCTGAAGGGTGTTTTGAAGCACGCTGCTGAAGTCTTCAAAGAACCCACCAGGGCGAGGGTCATCAACCCAAGGATCGACAAAAAGTACAAGGCGGCGCCCACAGATCCAACTTACATTAAAGGACAGTTGCCTCTGGACTCCCTGGTTGTCTCCAATGCCCGGAAAAGGGCCAACTCGCAAACTACGGGTGATGCTCCTCCCCCAGACAAAGAGTCGAAGGTCTTTGAGGCTTCGGGGAAAAGGGTGGCAGCGCAGGCAGCCAACATATGGCGCATCTCTAACACGCAGGCACTCCTGGCGCGTTATGACAGGGCACACTATGATAACTTAGAGACCCTTTTCAACATTTACCCGATCAATATAAGGAAGCGGCTGAAATGTTAATACAGGAGGGGAAGCTAATCACCAACGCTTCCATAAAGTGCGCTCTGGACGTGGCTGACACCGCCGCACGCGCAATTAACACTAGCGTTATGCTTCGTAGACATGCATGGCTGAGGATAACTGGGTTCAAGCCGGACATTCAAACTACCATCTTGAACCAAACGGTCAACCCAGATCACCTGTTTGGCCCTGAGGTTGATACCACCCTTGAGAAGATGAAGGACACCAACACTGCAAAATCTATGGGTGCCTTGCAGTCCCAGCAGTTTCGGAGTGGGTCCTTTCGTCGCTCCAATGCTAGAGGCACCTCAAGGGGTCAACTTTCGCAGTCGGCGCAGTTCTACAAAAGCAGCACTCAGACTTCCTATACCAACAAGGGTCGAGGTGGATACCGCGGCAACAACGCCAAGGGCAGAGGACGTGGCAACAATAGCTCCAGGTCCTCTACCGCCAACAAACAGTGACACATTGTCACTGCCCCCCGACCACACAACTCTGGTCGGGGGGAGACTCCAGCAGTTCCTGCCCGTGTGGAAGTCCATCACCACGGACAGGTGGGTCAGAAAGCTTATCCAATTTGGTTATTGTCTGGAGCTCACATCCACTCCACCCAACATACCCCTAAGGCACCGTCCTATGTCCGGCGAGCACTTGCACTTATTGCAGCAAGAAGTCACAGTCATGCTGCAAAAAGGGGCAATAGAACTCGTACCCTTGCAGGAAAGAGGCTCGGGAGTTTACTCCCTGTACTTCCTGATTCCAAAGAAGGACGGATCCCTCAGGCCCATCCTGGATCTCAGGCCCCTCAACTTTTACATCCTATCACAGCATTTCCACATGCTAACACTGCAGCAAGTTCTCCCACTGCTTCAACAGGGGGACTTTCTGGCAACTCTGGACCTGAAGGATGCGTACTTCCACATTCCGCTACATCCTTCACACAGAAAATACCTCCGGTTCACCATCCAAAACCAGCACTACCAATTCAAGGTTTTGCCTTTCGGGGTCACCACGGCACCCAAGGTTTTCACAAAGTGCCTGGCGACGGTGGCGGCGCATCTAAGACGTCAAAACATCCACGTCTACCCCTATCTGGACGACTGGCTCATTAAGGCGAAGTCGGCCCAGCAGTGCGCCCACCACGTGTCTCACACCATTCACCTCCTGCACGATCTGAGGTTCTCACTGAATTACCCAAAATCCCATCTCAAGCCCGCCCACATACGGCAGTATCTGGGTGCGACCATAGACACTCTGTCGGCCACAGCACAGCCGAATTCAGTGAGAGTCAGCAGCATTCAATCGCTGATCCAAAAATTCAGACCTCAACACTCGCTTCCAGCAAGAGTGTTCATGCAGTTGATAGGCATGATGGCCTCCTGCATCTCCATTGTCCCGCACGCGAGACTTCATATGCGTCCGCTTCAGGAGTGCTTGGCACGTCAGTGGACTCAGGCTCACAACCAGTTGACAGACCTAGTGTTGGTGAGCGGTCGGGCATACAACTCTCTGCATTGGTGGAATCCACAAAACCTTTGCAAGGGCCGACCGTTCCAGGACCCTGTGCCACAGATTATCCTGACAACGGACGCTTCTGTCCAGGGATGGGGAGCGTATGTACTCCACTACACTGTGCAGGGACTATGGACGCAGCAACAGGGGAAGATGCACATCAATGTTCTAGAACTGATGGCAATCTTCATGGCACTGAAGGATTTCAAAGTAAATCTATGCAACAAGGTCGTGTTGATTCGGACGGACAACATGACGGCAATGTACTACCTTCAGAAGCAGGGAGGCACACACTCTCCGCAGCTGTCTCATCTGGCTCAGGGCATGTGGAAGTGGGCCATTCAGAGGAACATCTTCCTCATGGCAGAGCATCTCCCGGGCAAGGACAATCAGATGGCGGACCTGCTCAGCAGGCACAGCCACCAGATGCACGAGTGGGAGATACACCCGTCAGTACTCCAGCCGTACTTCCAAAGGTGGGGTCATCCAGAGATAGACCTGTTCACCACAAAGGAGAACGCAAAATGCCAAAGCTTCGCCGCCAGGTTTCCACACCCACAGTCGCAGGGCAATGCGATATGGATGAACTGGTCAGGCAAATTTGCGTACGCTTTTCCCCCAGCACCTCTGATACCGCTGGTGGCACGCAAGCTCAGGCAACACTCGATGACTCTCATCCTGGTTGCTCCGACGTGGGCTCGCCAACCATGGTACACCACGTTTCTGGAACTGTCTGTGGTACCGCATCAAAGGCTTCATCTCACACCCAGCCTTCTGACGCAGAGCCATGGCGACATTCAGCACCCAGATCCGCAACAGCTCAACCTGGCGATCTGGCTCCTGAGGTCCTAGAGTTTGGCTACCTTAACCTTCCTCCCAATTGCATGGACATCATTCGGGAGGCAAGAAAGCCCACTACTAGAGCCTGTTATGTGGCCAAATGGAAGCGGTTTGTCATTTATTGCGCAAACCACAACATTAATCCACTAGATGCTTCCATTCAGAACATCATCTGTTACCTGTTCCATCTGTACCAGTGTAATTTGGCATATACTTCCATCCGCATTCACCTGTCTGCGATGGCCGCATACCTCCAGAATAGACAGCACCTTTCACTTTTCAAAGTGCCTGCTATCAAAGCTTTTCTGGAAGGACTCAAAAGGGTCATTCCACCACGGACCCCACCAGCTCCAGAATGGAACCTCAATGTGGTTCTTACAAGACTGATGGGTCCTCCCTTTGAGCCACTACATTCCTGCGAACTTCAGTTCTTGACTTGGAAAGTGGCTTTCTTAGTAGCAATTACATTGCTACGGAGAGTTAGTGAGCTGCAGGCCCTCACAATCCAAGAGCCATTCTTCCAGGTTCATGCTAACAGGGTAGTGCTCCGCACTAACCCTAAATTTCTACCCAAGGTACTGTCTCAATTCCACATAAACCAAACAATTGAGTTGCCGGTGTTTTTTCAAAATCCTGAGTCACTGGCGGAGCGGATGCTCCACACCCTTGACGTCAAAAGGGCCCTAATGTATTACATTGACAGGACCAAGGATTTTAGAAAGACTAAGCAGCTTTTCGTTGCCTTTGCGTCACACCACAAAGGTAACGCTATTTCCAAGGCTGGTATTGCTAGGTGGATCGTGAAATGTATTCAGATCTGCTATGCAAAAGCTAAACGCACTCTTACAATTCCACCAAGTGCCCACTCCACCAGAAAGTTGGGGGCCTCTATGGCCTTCCTTGGAAACATTCCCTTAGAGGACATATGTAGAGCAGCCACATGGTCTACCACACATACATTTACTAAACATTACTGTGTAGACGTGCACTCTAAGCAGCAAGCAGCTGTAGGGCAGGCTGTTCTCAAGACACTTTTCCAAACTGCTGCAGCTGGCACGGGCGGCCGCCGCTAATGGAGGGACTGCTATGTATTCTATGCACAGATATGAATTCAGCAGCCCACATGCCTCGAACTGCAAATGCTACTTACCAGTATGCATCTGTTCTTGGCATGTAGGGCTGCTGACATTCATATCGCCCGCCCTCCTCCCCGGCGCCTGTAGCAGCTGCAGTGTTTACTTGCATTTCATGGCATGGTCATCACTCACAAAGTTCACTCCATCTCGGCCACAATGGCTAAAAACAATCTGGGGATGGAGTCGATGCCCATGCGCACTGTAGTCCAGGGGAGGAGCCACCTATCTCGTGATACTTCGAAGACTCTTCCAGGACAACAATGTGCAATCATCCGGTTCCAACACTAGGCGGCGATCTATGCACAGATATGAATGTCAGCAGCCCTACATGCCAAGAACAGATGCATAATGGTAAGTAGCATATTCATTATCTCCAGAACACAATGAAGCCGACTGCTTAGCTTGTTCTCAATTTCTATCGAAAAAGACACTTCGGGTTCGACGAGCAGCGAGGCAGACGATGCAGAAGTCAGCGCCTGAGCCGGAAAACATCTTTGAAGACGACGAGGAGGTCGTAGAAGCTGAAGACTCAGATCAGCAGTCGGAACAGGGGTCAGAACATGACTCCAAGTACTACATCGAAGACTGAGAAGACATCGTCGAGGTAGGGGACGACTATCAAGGCATCGGAGCCGTCGAGGACAACTCGTTCCGGTGAGGACGCTGGGCCGTCCGTGAAAACGGAATACAATATATTTACTGATACGCTTCCAGAGGCTCAGGTCGAGGCATCGCCGGAAGGCCTTAGCCAAGATCAAAACATCGATTCTATAGCCCCGCAATTAAGCCCGGCTACGAATATAATACAAGAGCCATTGGTGCGACAATACCAAAGCTTGGGAAAATCGAAACCAAAAGTGATGGAAGCAAAACAAAAACCGAAACTAATAGACTTCACAGGCTTCGGACCAAAAAGTGTGGATCCATCGAAGTCGACCAAACAGAAAAAGGTCGTCGAGCCGTCTGGGTCGCATGCAAGGGTTGTCGAGCCGAGAGCCACTACACCCATGTCCGCGTTTAAGCTAAAGGCCGTCGAACCGACAAGATCGATGTCGACACCAAGCAACACAAACAAAGGACTCAAGCAGAAAACGGTTGTCGAACGGAAAAAAACATGTCGACAAACCAAGGCCAGTGCACACAAAAACACTCGAGCCAAAGACAAGGATTGAACCGAAGGGGTCCGTCGAGTCAAGGCAACAAAACATCGCTCCGAAGCAGCAAGCTCCGAAGACGACACAAAGCCAAAAAGTAGTTATCGAACAATCGAAAACAATCCGATCGATAACAATCACGGCTCTGAAAAAGTTCATACAGTCTAGTAAAACTGTCTCTCGGACCAATAAAATTCGGACTTCCTACACACGTGAAGCCTAGGGCGGTCCAACCAACAACTGGGTTCGAACCGACGCAAACTAAAAAGGAGTAAGCGGGAGAAAGAGCTAAAAGACCTGAAGAACAGGAGCCTTCAACAGAAGAACAGTCTAAACTGTATGTTGACCCCTATACTGGCAGAGTTACCCTATTAAAAAGGAAAATCAGACCAGACACTTACGCTGAGTCCTATAAAATACCACTCAAAAGAAAGAGACACTTCAACATCTCCAGTTCTCTTTGAGCCTATCACACCATATGTGCAAGAAACTTATACATATACACCCACACACACAGATGAGTATGGAGAGTATGAGGACAATGAACAGTACAATTATCCAGTGAACAATGACCAGGACGTCCAAAATGAACCATGGTGTGACCCTGTAGATCCTGGAGACTCTCAGCCAATTCCAGACAATACTACATACCCTGTTAAGACTTCGCCTACAGAGGACACAGCTGCCTTCAATGCTTTAATAGAAAGAGCAGCATACAATCACCATGTCGAGATGCATTCAGATCCCATTGACGAAGACTTCCTCTTTGACACTTTCAACACCTCAGAAAAAACTGTCAAAACATTGCCAATGCTGAAAGGGGTGCTTAAACATGCAGGGGACATTTTTAAAGACACAACCAGGGCACGGGTCATTAACCCTAGGATAGAAAGAAAATAAAGGCCAGCACCAGTGGACCCTACTTACATTAAGGGACAGCTGCCTTTAGACTCTTTGGTCGTGTCCAATGCACGTAAACGTGCTAATTCACAAACCTCTGGCGAAGCTCCACCTCCAGACAAAGAGTCTAAGATTCAGGAGGCTTCGGGCAAAAGGGTAGCCGCTCAAGCAGCTAACATATGGAGAATTGCAAACATACAAGCCCTGTTAGCCAGATATGACAGGGCGCACTATGACACACTAGAGCAAATTCTGCAGCATCTACCTGACCTTTATAAGGAACAGGCAGAATTTCTAATACAAGAGGGAAAGCTAATATCTAACGCCTCCATCAAATGTGCCTTAGATGCAGCAGACACAGCAGCTAGGGCTATCAATACCAGTGTCATGCTCAGAAGACATGCATGGATACGCATCTCTGGGTTTAAGAATGAGGTTCAGAGCACTTTACTCAATCAACCTGTAAACCCTGATTTTTTATTTGGTCCTGATGTGGACACAATACTAGACAAAATGAAAAAGGATACCGAGACAGCCAAGTCTATGGGAGCCTTGCAGTCACAGCAATACAGAGGCGGCTCCTTTCGTCGCTCCAGCAACAGAGGAGCTGCAAGAGGAGGCTCAACCCAGCAAACCTCCTACAACAAAGGCAACACGCAAAACACCTACAACAAGAACAATAGAGGTGGATACCGTGGCAATAACACCAAGGGTAGAGGACGAGGGAATAACAACACCAGATCCTCTACCAACACCAAACAGTGACTTCTTGTCACTACCCCCAGACCATGTAACACCGGTCGGGGGCAGATTACAGCAGTTCCTGCCAGTCTGGGAAAATATAACTACAGACAGGTGGGTGAGGCAAATTATACAGCATGGCTATTGCCTAGAATTAATCTCCACACCACCCAACATACCCCCAAGACACCGTCCTATGTCCGCAGAACACCTACACTTATTGCAGCAAGAAGTCATCAGCATGCTACAAAAAGGGGCCATAGAACTAGTACCCTTAGAACACGAGGGTACAGGGCTGTACTCTGTGTACTTCTTAATCCCCAAAAAGGACGGGTCCCTCAGACCAATTTTAGACCTCAGGCCACTAAACCAATACATCTTATCAGATCATTTCCACATGATCACTCTACAGCAGGTGTTACTACTGTTGCGTCAAGGAGACTTCCTCGCAACACTAGACCTCAAAGACTCATATTTCCATATACCAATACACCCGGCACACAGGACATATCTCAGGTTTACAATACAAAATCAGCACTACCAATTCAAAGTCCTTCCTTTTGGGGTGAGAACAGCCCCGAGGGTCTTCACCAAGTGCCTAGCGACAGTAGCTGCACATCTGAGGAGACAGCATATTCATGTCTATCCATATCTGGACGACTGGCTAATACAAGCACAGTCAGCCCAGCAATGTGCCAGCCACATGTCGCGCACTATTCACCTCCTGCACAGTTTAGGTTTCTCGCTGAACTACCAAAAGTCCCATCTTCAGCCTGCCCACGTACAACAGTACCTGGGAGCGACAATAGACACTCTGGCAGCAAAAGCACAGCCAAATTCTGCCAGAATAAACTACATTCAAACGCTGATCCAAAGGTTCAGGCCCCAACACTTGCTCCCAGCCCGAGTGTTTATGCAACTGATAGGCATGATGGCCTCATGCATTTTCATAGTCCCTCACGGGAGACTACACATGCGTCCGCTGCAGGAGTGCCTAGCACGTCAGTGGAACCAGGTTAAAGGACAATTGAACGACCTAGTGTTGGTGACCAGTCCTGCATACAACTCTCTGCATTGGTGGAATCCACAAAACCTTTGCAAGGGACGACTGTTCCAAGAGCCTGTACCACAAATAGTGTTGACGACGGACGCATCCCTCATAGGGTGGGGAGCCCATGTCCTCCACCACACAGTGCAGGGCTTATGGACTACGCAGCAAAAGAAAATGCACATCAACCTACTGGAGCTGATGGCAATTTTTATGGCAATGAAAGCGTTCAAAGTACATCTGTGCAACAAGACCGTGTTGATCCGGACGGACAACATGACTGCAATGTAGTACCTACAGAAACAGGGAGGAACACACTCTCCACAGCTGTCACATCTAGCTCACAGCATGTGGAAGTGGGCCATTCAAAGAAACATTTTTCTCATGGTTGAACACCTCCCAGGCAAGGACAATCAAATAGCGGACCTGCTCAGCAGACACAGCCAACAGGTGCACGAGTGGGAGATTCATCCCACAGTGCTACAACCATACTTCCAACAGTGGTGACAACCAGAGAAATACCTGTTTGCCACAAAAGAAAGCGCAAAATGCCAGTCCATCGCCGCAAGGTTCCCACACCCGCAGTTTCAGGGCAATGCGATATGTATGAACTGGTCAGGCAAATTTGCCTACGCTTTTCCACCAGCACCGTTGATACCGCTAGTGGCACGCAAACTGCGCCAGCATTCCATGACGCTAATCCTGGTTGCTCCAACATGGGCGAGGCAACCGTGGTACACCACGTTCCTAGAACTTTCCGTGGTGCCTCATCAAAGAGTACGACTAACACCCAGTCTCTTAACACAGAGCCATAGAGACATTCAGCAAACCAGATCCGCAGCAGCTGAACCTTGCAATATGGCTCCTGAAGTCCTAGAGTTTGGCTACCTAAACTTACCTCCTGACTGCATGAACATTATCAAGGAGGCAAGGAGACCTACCACAAGAGCATGCTATGCGGCAAAGTGGAAACGTTTTGTCATTTATTTTAACAACAATGACATAAACCCACCAGACGCATCAACTCAAAATATCATATGCTATCTTTTGCACCTACACCGCTGCAATCTAGCCTATACATCCGTAATGATACACTTAGCTGCCATAGCAGCTTACCTTCAAAACAGGCAGCACAGTTCGCTATTCAGAGTGCCTGCAATTAAAGCATTCATGGAGGGGCTCAAACGAGTAATCACCCCAAGACACCCACCTTCACCTGTCTGGAACCTAAACGTTGTTTTAACCAGACTAATGGGACCACCTTTTGAACCTTTACACTCGTGTGAAATACAATTTTTAACATGGAAGGTGGCTTTTCTCGTAGCAATTACTTCTCTTAGAAGAGTTAGCGAGCTGCAAGCCCTAACTATTCAAGAACCATTCATCCAAATTCACACACATAGGGTTGTGCTTAGGACAAACCCTAAATTCATGCCAAAAGTGGTATCCCACTTCCACATCAATCAAACAATAGAACTGCCAGTGTTCTTCCCAAATCCACAGTCAGTACCTGAAAGGGCTCTACACACACTAGATGTTAAGAGGGCTCTCCTATATTACATAGACAGGACAAAAGATTTCAGGAAGACAACACAGTTTTTTTGTTGCCTTTTCACCACAGCACAAAGGCAACCCCATTTCCAAAAATGGTTTAGCTAGATGGATAGTTAAGTGCATCCAAATATGTTACATTAAAGCTAAACGCACTTTAACAGTTCCCCCAAGAGCGCATTCCACACGCAAAATTGGAGCATCCATGGCTTTCCTAGGAAACATTCCTGTAGAGGAGATATGTAGAGCAGCCACATGGTCTACCATACATACATTTACCAAACACTACTGCGTAGATGTACACTCCAAGCAGCTGTAGGACAGGCTGTTCTCAAAACTCTTTTTCAGACTGCTGCAGCTATCACAGGCAACCACCGCTAGGGGAGAGATTGCTATACATTCTATGCACAGATATGAATTCAGCAGCCCACATGCCTCGAACGGAATATGCTACTTACCAGTATGCATCTGTTCTTGGTATTTAGGGCTGCTAACATTCATATCGCCCACCCTCCTCCCCGGTGCCTGTCGCAGCTGTAGCATTCACTATTACTTTCTAGCATGGACATCACTTACTGTATCATACTCCATCTCTGCCACAATGGCGAAAAACAATCTGAGGATGGAGAGGATGCCCATGCGCACTGTAGTCCAGGGGAGGAGCCACCTATCTCGTGATACTTCGAAGACTCTTCCAGGACAACAATGTGCAATCATCCGGACCCAACACTAGGCGGCGATCTATGCACAGATATGAATGTCAGCAGCCCTACATGCCAAGAACAGATGCATACTGGTAAGTAGCATATTCCTTCTCAGAATAGATTACTTAAGTTAAATACTTTTCAAATAGGCAATAGACTATTTGAATACAATAGTTACAGTTTGTTGCAATAGGCAACACAATGTTAAACACAATGCAACACTGAGCTCAATGGGAATTTTTAGTTCAATGTAATTAGTTACTATGTGGATTACTTTTCTAACCACAGGACTGGATCCTAGATTCAGTTGCGGGACTTGAGCTGTAAATAGTTAAGTAGAAGCGTTTTGGTTACAGTAGTGATTTTGAAGGAATGTTATTGTATTTTAAAAGTTGACACTTAAAAGCTTTTTCAGGTGAAATTACCAATGTTATCCTACGGAAGGAAATTCAATTTGCAGGTTAAGTATGTTCGCGTTACTTTTGTAATACAGTGCTGGGCTCTTAGGTCCTAGGATGCTTGATTCCGGTCCAGGAAAGACATGGCTTGGCAGTTCGGGCTGGACTGTTGCCATGAGGCACAGGGTCAAGACTGATTTGCATATGGCCATGTCTGAACTGGGGTGGCTTGGTGAGCAAAATAACGATGGATTAAACCCAGATCTGTGACTGGGGGTGAATGTTTGCCATTGTGCAACATTTCGTCCATCATCTTGTGTGTTTTGCTGGGCTCCTAGGTTCAGCACTGGGAAATTAATCTAAAACAGGCAAGTAATTACTTTTTTATTGTTGGGACGATTTTTAAAGAATATTTGTAGGTTTCAAAAATCAACACTTAGAAACTTTTTCAGCAAAAAGCAGACAATGATATTCTACAGGAGGAAATTCAAGTTAATGGTAAGTACGGTTAAAATTACTTTTCAGGGTCAGTACGGGGCTAGAAGATGCAGCACTGAGGTCACCCCTGATAACAGGCGAGTAAATCGGAATTCGTTGTTCGGCTGATTTTAGATGAATATTTTAAAGTTCCAAAACGCCACACTTAAAAGGATTTCCAAGTGAAACCAGTCAATGTTAGCCTAAGGAAGAAAAGTGAGTTATCGGCTTTTAGGTAAGTACTCGACTTCTAGCTTTAATTTCTGGGCATAGACTCAGGGGTCTCCCAGGGTCAGGTAGGTACAGTTGGTACACCCTCAGCGGCACAGGGGCAGCCGGTTGCAGAGGTAGTTAGGCCCAATGTTATCCAATGAGAGGCAGGGGGCCTTCGGTTGGTGGCTGCTGGCAAGCAGGCCAGGCGGCTGTGGGAGCTGGACTCCTGGTCACTTGCTCAGGGCAAATGGGGAAGTAGGTTAGGACAAAGGTTGCACTGCCAGGGCCACTCGGCCGGCTGCGTGCAGGGTGCTTTTGAGCCGTCAGGCGCTCAGTGTTATTCAATGAAGATCTTGGAAAGTGGACAAAGGCTGCAGGCTCTGGGACGGAGGATCTTCAGGAGCGACCAACACTTCGAGGGGTAAGTTGGGATCTTAGAGGATAGGTAGGCTCCCCAGAGTAGGGCACAGGGGGCCGTGGGGCGCTGGGTGCAGGGGTGACTTTTGACGTCGGGAAATCTTACCCTCTGATCGTCGCGGTTGGAGGGGTCCCTGCTTCTGAGGCTGCAGGCGTCGTCTGGGTCTTCGAGGAGGGTGTTTGGGCACTGAATTCCAGGTCAGAATTGCCGGGGGGGTTCTCAGGGTCTTTGCCCACTCGGGCACAGGCCGGGCTTGGTGGGTGCAGAGTGGGCTGGATTTGCGGTTCCTGGCTGGCACCAGGGGTAATGCTGTTTGAGCAGAACCACTGCTCGTGGGAGTCCCAGTTTCTAAGAGGGTCAAGGCCGGCAGGTCCTCTGGGGTTCTCGAGGTTGCTGTCCGCACTTGACGCCGGGATTTAGCAGGAGAAGGTTCAAGGATCAACACGCCTGTAGGGCTGGGGCCAAGTCAGTTGGTGTCTTCCTCTTGTTAGCAGCTGCATGGCAGGTTTTCTTCTTCTTGGTCTTCTTCCTTGTTTCGAAATCGGGATCTGAGGAATAAAGGTACAGGGTGCCCCTAAATACTAAATTTAGGGGCGTTACAGGTAGAGTGAGGACAGGGACCAATGGGTCTCTGTCCTGGGGTGAGTACACCCCCTATGCTTCTCCTCTCCTGTGGGAGAGGGCAGGAACCTAGCTGTGATTAGGCAGGGCTCTCCATCCTCAAGATGGCTGGGGCCCAGAGTTGTGCTTCACCTCGCCTCTCCCACCTGAGGGGTGGAGTTGGCTCAGGCTGGCACAACCCCTTTCCTCACGTAGGGTTTCCAGCCAGTCTTCCTGCCACAGTGGGGGTCAGAACTGGTGGGTGGCCAGTTACTGAGTACAGCAAGTGGTCTGGAGAAGCTCACTAAGGCGGCATGCCTTTGAAGCTTCCCCCTGCCCTTCCTGGGGCAGGAGACCTAGCACCTCGCCCCAGATGTACATTGTTGTAGGCCCAGGAGAGCGAGGGGGCTCTCCACCCAGGGGTCCAGCAACATGACAACAGACAAGATGTAGATTGCTGGTTGTGTTTCAGGGGGCATCTCTAAGATACCCTCTGTAGTGCATTTTACATTAAATCCCACACTGGTATCAGTGTGGGTTTAATGTGCTGAGAAACTTGTCAGGCTTCAGTGTAGCCGTTATGGTGCTGTGGAGTTCGTAATGACAACCTCCCAGTACCATATACTCTTAATGGCAGCACTGCACTTACAGTGTCCAGGAACGGCCCTGGGTACTGTAGGGGCACAGGGCTCATGCACCTGTGCCCACACTACTGGCATAGGGCGCCCAGCTAGAGGGGTACTGATGTATGCCATGACAGTGGGTTTGTGGGCATGGCACTCTAGTGACTGACGTCATTAGACCCTGCCCGCACTACTGATGGCAGAAATCTATCTGCCTGTGTACTCTCTAAACTTTTCAAATGCTTGTATATTATTTCAAGAATTTTAATGAAAACCACTCATTTTATGATTTCAAATATTTAAACATTGTGTATGTACATTCAAAATGAACATTCAATGATTCTTAAACCTGTTCTAGACATTACGTTTTCTGTCTAAACGAAAAATATATATTACAATAAACAAATGATCCAATCCCAATGCATTTCGGGAGAGTTTCCCTTCGTCAGGGGCACTGAAAAACACAAAGTAATATTCATATATAAACATGGGTATAAACCGTCATTCAGCACTTACGATATAAACACAATAGGTTCCTAGTTAATTGAAAACAGTTAATCAGAGAAAAGCTTCACATTTTACATTGATAATCCGATGAACTGAAGGAAATAATGTGACCCACAGAAAATAAGAAAATGGAGCGTCAAACATGTATGTGAGCAAAAAGGAAACAGCTAGGCTAAAAAATGTACATGTCTGATGTTTAAACTAATAAAGAATCAGTTTCCAAATGTTCCATTTTAACAAGACTGCTACCGAGAAACAATAGACTTGATATTTTACACAGATCCTTACCACGCAATGTGCTGGAAGAAACTTGTTCTGACGCCTAGAATCAAAAGCTACGCCTTAATTCAGAAGATTTCTAAAAGTTAAACACATTTGGAAAATCATAGTTTATATTTAGAATCCTACATTTTGTCATAGTTGATTAAAAATGGCCAAAGTGGTGTGTTGCATACCTTGCAGTTTAAAGAACGAGTCACTATGATGGACGCGGGTTTGGAATCACTCTGTCGGCGACGGTGTTGTGACTGACTGTAAAAGTGAAGGCAAAATATTAAGGATATAACCACCCTATTATCCGTGGTGTGATTGAAAGATCAGTACACTTTTTCACCTCGAATCTCTTAAGGAGTCATATGCAGAGTATTCTTATCCAGTCGCCTGTAGATAACTGGCTGCTATGAGATTTTCTATGACTTTGGTCTAAACATAAGAACAATATATTGTTGTAAAACCGAATGTGCGGTTAAGAATAATTGAATGTTCATTTTGAATGTACATACACAATGTTTAAATATTTGAAATCGTAAAGTTTATAGAGTACACAGGCAGATAGATTTCTGCCATCAGTAGTGCGGGCAGGGTCTAATGGCGTCAGTCACTAGTTTTCATTCAACTTAAGCTTTGTGGAGGGTGGCTCCTCCTCCCCACCCAGCACACCCTTTTGAAACCTAAGACAAAAAAACTCAAGGATAGGCGCAGATTAAGGAGTGCACCACACAACCCCATTTCAAATCTACTCAGGGATCTGTGCCATGTTGACTCTTTGTTTAGTTCTGCACCAGGACACTCAGTCTGCAAAGACAGTGTGTGGGTGTCAGGGTGCAGGGCTCCTAAGCGTGGCACAATAAGTGCTAGAGCCCTTTGGGGTCTTCTCTGGTCACAATGCCCTGGGTAACTAGGGTACCATTTACCAGGGGCTGACATGTGGCCAGGGATGCCAATTGGGTTTTAGCTTCAATACAGTTTTAGGGAAGGAACACAGGCCCCGGGCACCTGATTGCCAGGAGCCCAGGGCACACTCAGTCAAAGCACATCATCAATTCAGCAAAACGTGGGGGCATACCATGCAAGAAAGATGGCACTTTCTCACAGGAGTACTGCTCACAAAAATGTTCTAGACCAGTCTGACACCTGGGGATAATTGTAAGGTAAGAACTCGGAGGCGAGATATTCTCTACTAGATAAGGCTGTACCAAAGGTAAGTAATTTGTTTAACGACTCCCAGGAAAGGACACAATAGGGTCCTGCACTCAAGAGAGCTGTTAACCAGTATTGGGGTATTTTTCATAGATGCACATGCCTGAATCATTTCGCATCGTCGAGATGGGAGTCCCACGGTAACATAATCAAGTAGTGTTTAAATAATGCCATAGGCTATAATTAGGGCTCTCAGTTTTATGGTATTTTTTTTTTAACATTTCCACCTGTATTTATCCATATTTCTTTTTGGGCCATTTATTGGTACTTATCCATATGTATTTAATGGATCTGAAACAGTCTATTAGTTTATAGATTCCTTACTAAGAGGTCTCAAATTCTCGACCTAAAAAGGAAATGCTGAAAAGCAAAAGAAATCCAGAAAACTCTGTGGCGTACAAAGAGGCAGAACATTGCAATGTTGCCCACTAGGTAACCTGGAAGGAGTTGGAGAACAAGATTACGTTTTACACGCTGTTCCCCCAGGTGCCAGACTAGATCCAGAGAATTTTCCTTCAGCAGTACCCCTGCGCTTCGGTAGGTGATGTTGGTCGACTCCACGTTCATCGTTGGCATCGTGATCGCCGGAATGACATTGCGGTATATACGTAGACGCCGCCCCTGCACGCTGACGTCAGTTTTTTCTTTTTCCGCGCCAGCCAGCGCAAATCCAGAAAGAGCAGTACCCTTAGTCGTTTGTTGACTAGTGTATTTCGACCTTTGGTCGACCTCTTTTTTGAGTCGTTCGATTCCTGGTGGATGCAGGGATGTCACATCGGTGGACCGGCTTCAAGTCTTGTGACTCTTGTCAAATGCTGATGTCCGTCACGGATCTGCACTATGTGTGCCTTTGGTGCCTGGAGCGTGACCACAACCAGAAGTTGTGATCCGACTATGGGCCATGAACCCGAAGTTTTTGCAGTAGCCGCCCTGAAAGCTTCTGGAGGCCTGGCAGTCAGTTTTCTGCCGCTCGAGGTACCGGTCCAGAGGGAGATCGCAGGACCTGTCGCGGAGTTACCACTACCACTCCTCATCGAAGTCTTCAACTTAGGGTAAGTCGAAGCACAAGAAGAAAGCAAAGAAGCACCGTCGCCCTTCGCCTTCTCCCTGGCTGACGCGGGAAGCAGAAGGTTGTCGTCCCGTGCACCCTGCTGGGTAGACTCCGAGCTTCCCTCCCTTCCCGGGAGCCAGAGCGTCCCCTGCCAGCTTCGTGCCTTTTAAGAAGCCTTCCTTTCCATTTTTGGGCTGGCCGACTCCGCCGGCGTGCCTTCAGGCCCCGCGGACTCAGCTGGGGGTTCTAGACCTTTGATGCTGGTGGCTCCGGCCCGATGCCGCAGGGCCCCCAGGGATCCAGACCTGGATCCCGATCGGAGCTGGTTGACCTCACAACACCTCCCCTTCACAGATTTCACTGACCCCTCCGCCGTCTCTGACGCCGGTTGGGTCCCCGGCCGGTGGCGACCCTGCCTCCCCCTTGAGCCGAACACAGAGCCAGACTGGCATCGACCGACGCCGGTACCAGCACCGACCAGTACTTTTGTACCTCTGTTCTATCCTGACATTATTTTTGGCCGGAGTGGCAGCCATGGGAGGATGAGGAGGACTCTGGCAGACCAGCTAGAAGAACCGGACTGGAGAGAGAAGTAGGGTGATGCCAGTGGTCTGGATACCTCCCTGTCTTGCTCTGCCTTTCAGATAATACAGAATCTTCCACCCGGTGGCTCAAACACGGCGAAACAGGAGACCTAAAACATAACACCTAGAAAAGGGTTTTATTTTACAAGATGCAAAGACTATCTTTTTAGAATAAGGCTTCGGGTTTATTTATGCAATGCTCTCTAACAGAAAGGCTTTCCCAGATGTTAAAATGAACAACATTGAAATATATATAGAGATATATATTTATATTATGCATGCAATAATACACTTGGTAAATGCAACAGTTAAATGCATGAACAATACTAATGAATAAATAAACAGCAAATAATATGGGACGTCCTGCAAGAGATCAGAAAGATATACACACAAGCCTAGTTAAAAATGTTTGCATGCGTAGGAAGGTAAGTTATGGGGCTTCCGCACTGTTTGTTTGTTGTTGCTGCCGCGCGGACCATTTCTCGTAAGCATTGCCTGTTAATATCTGCTATCTGCTTTTAAATTATTGTTCCTAAAACTTAACCGAATCGCGTGTCAAGGGGGAATTGTTCTCTGTCGTTGAGCTGATCCCCTCCCAGCGGCCTCAGCCAATCGGCCGGGACGGGGTGGAGCTTGGAGGCGGGACAGGGCTTTAAATCCGAGTGTAGCGCGGGGAGCGAGCAATTGTTTGTTTGTTGTTGCTGCCGCACGGACCATTCCTGATATGCATTGCCTGTTAATATCTGCTATCTGTTTTTAAATTATTGTTCTTACAACTTACCCGAATCGCGTGTCAAGGGGGAATTGTTCTCTGTCCTTGAGCTGATCGCCTCCCAGTGGCCTCAGCCAATCGGCCGGTACGGGGTGGAGCTTGGAGGCGGGACCGGGCTTTATATGTACTCCAGCATGCGGAAGCGCAGTGGACGCACGCAGCGGGCGCGCCAAAGGCAAGCCCGTCTGCGCTCGACCGGGCCCAAGGGCCATGAACCTTGGTAGAATTACTACCTACTTCCCGGCGGAACTCAGATCACTAGAGCCATCTCAAGCTGCATTAACCAATGAAGCTCTTGCTCGTATTAAAGCTCATGGCATTTTCCATGAACAAGTGGACCATCCCATTCCCTTGTCCGTGACGCCCTCTATTTCCCCCACTAATTACTCAACTGCAGGTAACTCGACCTCTCTCCGGGTCCTGTATCTTAATACCCGTTCTTTGGTGAAGCACCAATTGGACATATTTCTGCTGTTACTATCTGACAAACAGTATGTCCTCCTGCTTTCTGAGACCTGGCTCACGCCGGACTCTGCGCCAGATATCTTAGCAGCACTCCCCTCTGAATATTACTTCTTATTAGCTAACCGGCCTGCAGGGAAGGCGGGAGGTGCAGTTCCTGCTAATTTACACAAAAGCCATACGTTCAGCACACTGACCTCTCTGGTTCTGCCAGAGGTGGAGAACATAGTCATTAAGCTCAATACTAATTTGGGATCTTTGGGTTTGGTGCTTATTTACCGCCCTGCCCAGTCCATGCCGTCTTTTCCCCTATCCCTCAGCGAACAGATAGCTAATCTTATCATGAACCATGCCAGAGTCCTACTTATCGGGGACCTGAATTATTGGTTCAATGACGTATTTGGGGGGGCCTCAGTCGGCTGAACTCTCTGAACTGCTTTCTAACATCAATCTGGTCCAACATCTTACTGCCCCCACCCACGATAAGGGCCACATCCTGGACCAAGTTTGGTCTCTCAACCTAGAACTCTTGCCACCTATTACCTCTCCCTTTATATGGTCTGACCACCATTTGATTAAATTTACAGCTACCTTCAGCGGCAGGGCTAAGACTCCTAAGGCGGAAGGAGGTCTGACCAGAAAGTGGGGTACACTTTATATCCAGGAATTCATTAGCACACTAGCTAGTTCCATTCCCACCGTTCATTCCTACTCTAGTGTTGACTCTAGGGAGAAAGATGGCTATTGGCGGCCAGTGATATTCATGCTCCACTTATTAAATTCTCACGGGCCAGACTCTCTGAAGCCCATAAATGGTTCACCAGTGAACTGAAAACTCAAAAACTATTGCTCCGTCAGTTGGAGAGGACATGGAGGCATTGTTATGCCAGCGAAGATAGACAGCTTTATCTGTCAGCTAGCAAAGACTATAAGAAAATCGTATTGGCCGCTAAGGCCTCGTATTTTTCCACAAGAATCCTCGCTGCCCCTAATAAGTTTAGAGAATTTTTCAGGATTGTAAATGACCTCAGCAGCAATGACAGAATCTCTCCCTGTCAGGCCCCCACTCAAAAGCTGTGTAACTCATTAAACAATTTCTTTGTGGAAAAAATTGAAATCATCAGGGCCATTATTCCCATCACTGTTCATGTGAAATCACTAGACGACACTTTTAGCAACTCTTCGACTATTAACCAATTTACAGCTATATGTCCTGATATCTTACTGGAGTTAATGGTCTGAGTAAAGTCAGGCTCTCCTAAAGACTGCTGTCCTCCCTCTGTTCTGAGGGATACTTTCTCGGCCCTTCCTCACAGTATTCTTCCTTTTCTTAATGAATCCTCAGTAAGGGAGACGTACCTAGATCCTTCAAAAATGCCACATTGGTCCCTCTTCTTAAGAAGCCAGGAGCAGATCCCTCCAATTCATCAAATTACCTTCCTCCCCTTCTTTGCAAAAGTCTTGGATGCCCACGTGGCTAGTTGCCTCTCTAATTTCATCGAGAAAACCGATTCGCCTAACCAAGCTGGATTCCGTCCTGCTCACGGAGTCTGTTATCTTGGCGGTGATGGCCACCTTGAGGGCCAATGCTGATATGGGGGTCCCGCAGGCACTTGCGCTCCTGGATTTGTCGGCGGCGTTCGACACGGTCGACCTTAACATCTTGTTGAACCGTGTCGTACAAGCTGGTAACCGGGGTGCTGCTTTTAAGTGGATAAAGTCCTTTCTTACTGACAGGTCCCAAGCAATGCGTCTTGGGGACTATACTGCCCCCAATCTGTCCTCTTCTTGTGGGGTTCCACAGGGCTCTTCCCTTTCTCCACTATTATTCAACCTTTATATCAGGCCTCTGATTCACTCACTTAAAGCTATGAGAACCACTGTTTTCAACTATGCTGACGATCTCCAGCTTGTTTTCTCTCTGGAGTCCCCTAATGCTGCTGTCGAATTCCAATCCACAATGCTCCACATTCAGCTTTGGATGGACTTGAATCAACTGAAGGCAAGACAGAATTGGTGTTGCCTGGGAAGAGCTCTACTTGTTGGGGACCTAATTTTTGGCCAGGCGAATTAAGCCCACCCCCGGTCCCTTCCTCCTCAGTAAAAAGTCTTAGGTGACTATAGACTCTGATCTCTCACTTAGAGGACACGTGGGTGCTGTGGTCTCCACCAGACTTTTCCAGCTGCGTAAAATAAGGAAAATCTCACACTTGTTATCCCACCAAGCTCTGGTTCAGGTGGTTATAGCTCTGGTGCTCTCACGCCTTGACTTTTCTATCACCCCAGGGTCTGCTCAACCGCCTCCAATTAATACAGAATCAGGCGGCGAGACTGATCTACAAACAACTGAGATGGCAATCGGCCGGACCCCTATTGTCTAAACTACATTGGCTGCCTATAGCACAACTCACCGCCTTTAAGACAGGTTGCATAGTTTTTAAAACATTACACTGTGTGAGCCCTAAATTTCTTAATAGCCGGATTATCAAACATGCCCCTATGCGCAACCTTCGGTCTGCTCACCTCCATCTTCTCACTAACCCCACCATCAAACTAAAAAGGCAGGGTGGACAGAGGTTCGCCTTTTTGGCACCTAGGCTTTGGAACTCATTTCCACTCTGTCAGGAACTGTGACAACTTACTGGGCTTTAGAAAAGCTTTGAAAACATGGCTCTTCGGGTAATCTTATTAATCTTGTCTCTTGTATTAACATTCATCCGATTAGCGCCATGAAACCTTTTGGTGTCCGTGCGCTTAATAAATTCATCTTAACAACACTGTGTAATGTCCATAAAAAGGTCGACATGTTTCAGCCACTATCTGCCCAGGGTGGGTCAAGTTGGCTTTCTTCAGGACCTAGAATCTATAGTGAAAAATGTAGTGGTAACCCTCTATTGTGGGGTAATTCATGGAGTTGTTGCCCCTGATTATAAGAAGGTCAATTGGTACCTTATTTGTGTTCAATTAAAACCTCCCGGGCGTATGCAGGGCGTCACCAAGTTCAATTAAAATGATGATAGTCAAAGGTCAGGGTTTCAGACCACAAAAGTGCGTCTAGCACCACACTCCACAGACCTTGGCATTCTCTCTCTACCATGGCCAGGAAGGAAGGCGCCTCTTACGCCTTGGTGTTGCTTAGGGCGGCTGAGGCCGTGAGCCTAGAGCTTCCTATGGTGGCAGTCAGCTCTAACCTCCTGACTGAGGCGCTTCAACCAGCAGCGGTCTCCTCGAAGCCTCTGCTGTCGTTTAATGAGGCCCTCACCAACATCCTTCTAGGCACTTGGTCCAAGCCCAGCACAGGGGCTCCAGTGGATAGGATGATTGCCTGACGCCACCGCAACTCTATTTTCCTCTCCCAGCACCCTACCCCTGAGAGGTTGGTGGTTCAAGCCACAGCCTCCAAACGAGTGTTCCCTAGTGCCTAGGGCTGCGGTCGGTGAACACCTCATGTCTCTTGGGCTGCTACACCCACTCTGTGGGACACGGTCACTCGAGTGCTGCCACAGTATCCGGAGGAGTTTCCGGGTCACGCTCGCGTGCATTTGCGAAGTTTGCCATCCGCTGTGGGCTGGACACCGTCGACTCACTAAGTAGAACGATTTCTACATTAGTAGCCCTAAGACTCCAAGCTTGGCTGAGATCCACTGGATTTTCTGGGCATGTCCAATCAACTCTTTTGAACATGCTCTTTGATGGCCGTTGTCTGTTTGGCAACTAGGCTGAGCGTGCGCTCAAGCGCTTCAAGAATTGTAGAGCTGCAGCCAGATCCTTGGTCCTCGCTGCCACCTCTCATCCTGTGCAGTCTGCCTTTCGCCCCTTTCATGACTACGGAAGGGTTGCCCCACCACGTTCTGCCCAGGGCCACAGGCCGGCACAAACCACCCAGCCTCTGCGTGGCCTGGGACGTGGGACCCAATGCCCTGGGTCTGGGGACCAGCGGGAGGGCCAGTCCACCAGTGCCCCCTCTGCAGCAGCCTCTAAGCCTTCCTAGTCCGAAATGTCAGAGCCACCAGTTGCCAGTGGGAGGCAGGATCCACCATCTCCTCTCCCAAAGGCCCTACATCACATCGGACAGGTGGGGTTTGCAGATAATCCTTGTGGATTATCTGCAAAACCCACCTGTCCCCTTCAAGGCAACCCCTACCTCCATGCCACCAACACTCCATCGCATGTCAGAGGATCACTTGGCCCTTCTCCAACCGGCCAAGAGAGCTATTGAGAGAGTCCCTGTCCCAGAAGTAGGTTGTGGTTGTTAATCTCACCACTTCCTGCTGCTCAAGAAGGACAAATGCCTGCGTCCTATCTTGGATCTCAGGGATGTCAACAGCTTCCTCCGGAAGGAGAAGTTCAAAATGTTCACATTAGCTCAGGTCCTGTCTGCTCTCGACCCTGGAGCCTGGATGGTAGCGTTGGACTTGCAGGATGCTTATTTCCACATTCCCGCCCTGCCAGCCCACAGGCGTAACCTACGGTTCATGGTAGACCACAAGCATTTTCAGTTTACCATGCTCACCCCTTTGGCTTTACCAGCGCCCCTTGGGTGTTCACGAAAGTGATGGCGATGGTCGCAGCTCCCCCCCCCCCTCCAGACTACGGTGGATCTCCTGCACGCCCTGGGGTTCAGTTTTGGGCCTATCCTCCCGAACAGCAAGTCCGGGATATTCAGGCAATGATACCGATGTTTCAGCCTCTAACCCGGATTTCGGTAAGGATGACCCTGAGGCTGCTGGGTCTCATGTCCTCCTGAATCCTGCTGGTGGACCATGCCAGGTGGCATATGCAGGCTCTGCAGTGGGACCTGAAGTTCCAGTGGGCGCAGCATCAGGGGAATCTTTCCAGGGTCGTTCAGATCTCAGAGGGCACTGCACACCAATTGCAGCTTTGACTAACGAACCAGGATTGGGTCAATGGCCGATCCCTCCCACTTCCCAAACCAGACTTCACAGTGATGACAGATGCGTCACTTCTGGGATGAGGTGGCCACATGGGAGAGGCGGGGATCAGAGGCCTTTGGTCTCTGGCTGAGTCTGGGCTCCACATCAACCTTCTGGAGGTCCGGGCGATCTGTCAAAGGAAGAGTAGTGCAGGTGTTAACGGACAACACCACCGCCATGTGCTACTGTAACTAACAGGACGGGTGAGGTTGTGGACCCGATGTAAGGAGGCTCTCCGCCTCTGGACATGGCTAGAACATAATGGGCATGTCCCTAATGGTTCAACACCTGGCAGGTTTCCTGAACGTCAGGCCGGACGAAGTCAGCCAACGGTGCATGATGATCACAAATGGCATCTTCACTCGGAGGTGGTTCACGGTCTCTTTCAGCAGTGGGAGGAGCCTTGGTTGGATCTGTTCGCCCCCAATGAGAACACGCAATGTCAGCAGTTCTGCTTGTTGGAATTTCCAAGGTGGCATGCTCTCTGCGACGCTTTTCATCACAAGTGGAATTGCTGTCTTCTATACACCTTTCTGCCTATACCACTTCTGCCAAACATGTTGAAGAGGATCAAGCGCGACCGGGCCCAAGCCGTTCTTGTGGCTCTGTATTGGGCACGAAGAGTGTGGTATCCCGAGCTTTTGAACATGGCCATCGATACTCCAATCAGACTGCCTCTTCGGAAGGATCTTCTGTCGCAGCAGCAGGTGACTGTCCTCCACCCTAACCTGTCCAGCCTCCACCTCCTTGTGTGGAGATTGAGCTGCGACAGTTGACAACTTTTTACCTTCCTTCCGAAGTCTGTAATGTCATCTTGGCAGACAGGTGTCCCTCCACATAAAAACTGTATACGCCTGTAGATGGAACAAATTTGTGGCAAAATGTTCAGCAAAGGCTGTTGATCTGCTTTCTGCCCCTTTTTCAGAGGTTCTCCTCTTCATTCTTTCTTTGGCCTAGCAGGGCTCTGCTGTGAGCACCCTTGAAGGCTATCTTTCAGCTATTTTGTCCTTTCTTCTCCTTCCTGATCAGCCTTCTCTTTTCAAGTCCCCTATTGTAAATAGATTTCTTTAGGGCATTACTCAACTCTTTCCTCCAATTCGTTTTGTAATGCCCATGTGGGACTTGAATCTGGTCTTAACTTACCTTATATGTGCTCCCTTTGAGCCTCTACATAATTGTCCTCTCAGACTCTTGACCCTAAAGACTGCTTTTCTGGTTGCCATCACCTCTGCTCGCAGGGTAAGTGAACTTCAGCTCCTTCTTCTAAGCCTCTATTCCTTGCTGTTCATCCAGACAAGGTTGTCCTTCGGACTAGACCTTCTTTCCACATAGGACACTTTTCCCACATCCCACTGTCTGGATCCAAAAGGTGCACTATAATTTTATCTGGATCTCACAAAAAACTATTCTGGGTGGATGATCAGCTCTTCGTTGGCTATGTGTGCGCCAAGAAAGATCGGGGCGTGCAAAAATAAACCATCTCTCGATGGGTCATTATTTGCATTAAAATCTATTATTCCTTGGTGAAAAAGAAACCTCCAGGAGGGTTGCGTGCCCATTCCACCACGGCGATGCAGCCACTACTGCTTTGGGACGTGGAGTCCCCCTTAGTGACATCTGCCAGGCAGCCACATGGGTATCACTGCACACATTCACCAAGCATTACTACCTGGATAGTCCGGTCCAGTCCGGAGACGGCTTCTTTGGCCGTTAAGTTCGCCAGGACTTTCTGGTGTGAACTTTGTTCGCAGATCCTCCTCCGGGGTTGGTATTGCTGGGACATCTATTCTAAGGTAAGGAATCTATAACTAATCTCTTTCAGATGAACAAGTTACTTAACTTTGGTAACGATATAACTGTAAGAGACTTGTATTAGTTCTAGATTCTTAAGGCCCCACCCATCCTCCCCGTTCTGCGAACTGACTTTTAGAGCAAGGGACTCCCTTTCAGGGCCCTAGTTTTGTGCACCATTGGTCAGTGTCTTACATGGCTCTGCACCTCTGGCATGAAATGTTGTGTAAAGAACTGACATCAATGTGCAGGTGCGGCGTCTAAGTAGATACCTCAACCGCATTCTGGCAATCACCCCGCCAATGACGAACATGGAGTCGACCGACGCCACCAACCGACACGACACGCAGGGGTAAAAAATTCTCCGGATCCAGTCTGATGCCTTTGGAAAATTCTAAGGCTAGGAATCTATAACTAATATATGTCTCTTAAAGATATATCGTTACCGAAGGTAAGTAGCTTGTTATTTGAGAATAAATGGAGTAGTTAAATTGTATATTTCCACATTTAATTAACTGATAAACATTCACTTAGACTTTGATGCCTTTCGCGTTTTAGGAAAGTAAGCAGGCAAATATAGCAAAACACTACACTGACAGGTAAATATTAGCATTATATACAAATATATTTGATATATGACAGTATTTAAGGGAATCTCATCATGTTTTTAAAACCCTGGGTGTCAATCTGCTTAGCAGTCGGTCCTGAATACATGAATAACAACAAGGAAAGTCACTCACAGTAAGCACAGTTTTCTGTATGTTTCTGCTTTTAAAAATTATACAGACAGGAAATGGACTGTTTTCTATCTGTATTTCTCCTTAAAATCAGTAAAAACGGAAACCTGGAAGCCTTAGCTATAAACGCCCTAAGCAATGCATAACATAGCCTATCTATGTTCTTTTTAAAGAAGGACTAAATGTTGAATGCGCCCAATCAGCTGCTAGCACCCTCTAGAACCTTCCCAGCAGAGGCAGTTTCCCTGTCCCTGCATGTCATGTGTGAAGGGAGTCTCCCAGAGTTCTACTCCGTTTCTTTGTGGGATTTTCCTGAAGGTTGATCTTCTCAGCATGTCTGATGAGAAAGTCCTCTTCCACCCATGTAAGATCCGTGGCAGGAAGAGAGTCCATGTGCATGATCCACATAGACTGTATTTACTGCCTCCATCCCTCTCATGAGGTAAGACAATGCAAGATCTGTCGGACCTTTTCTTCTAAAACTCTGAGGGACAGAGAGGAGAGGTGTGCTTTTGTGGCTCCAGTCCACCAAGCAACAACAATCTTCTGAAGAAGACAGTGATAGCTCATCCAGACCGCACAAAAGATCCAGATGGCAGGATGATACCCCTGGTGAGGGCAGGACACATCTCAAACCCTCCCAGGAGAGTAAAGGCCATAGAAAGGAGAAATACCATACACTCTCCTTGGAGCCTCTCAGCTCGATGATTCCTCTGTAACGGTTTAATTCCAAAAAGGGGTCCACCTCTCGACAGTCCCAGTGCTGAGTGCTGTAATGGCTCAGATGAATGGGACGATCAAGCGGGGAAGGAAAGGGAAGGGGTCAGCAGGGAAGGAGATCTGAAAGGCAAGACAATACCAGTAAGTAATGGTTTGTACAATATCCCTCCCACGGCTAACTATTTGGGCTTTCCGTACCTGTAAAACAATCAATAATTCCTCGTCTTAGTGGAGAGGAGAGAGTCAACATTCCTGTAACTAGATCAGCAAGGATGGGAGCACAAGAAAATCGTAAAGCCTTTGCCCTATGAACTACGATATCACACACTAATATATTTCTCATTTCTGATTAACAAGTAACATAGAACCATACACACCAGCACGTATAGAAGGTCCCGCTTCACAGGGGAAGAGCAGTATGCCACCTCTTGAACCCGTTAGAATTAAACAATCACCAAAGTGCTTCTTTTGATTTGTACGCTGTATGAGTTTATAACATGCCAGAAAAAAGAGGTTTCCAAATATATTCACATCATAATCCGTAGTTCCTAAACACCTAGATGATAATGCCTTGATTCCTTCGGCTTTTGTAGATCTATAGAAAATGAGCATAGAATGAACAGAGTTCTTCTGCGAAACACTGAAGACCTAGGTAGCAGACAATTTCACTGACAAATAGTCTTGATATTCAATAGTGGTGCCAAAAAGGGACTGCTGCTGATAGCATAGATTCGAGGAAGGCCCCAATCAAGGACGGTGCAAGTGCACCCTTACCGTACACAAAATTCAGGCAGGCAAAGTGCAGTGTGAAAGTGCTGCTCGGTAGAGGAATTATCAGCAGCTTCTTGATCCCCGGAGGCTCATTATCAACTGTCCTCCTCTTCCCGTTCACGATTTGAGTGTCCCTAGGCAAACGTGGCTACTTCTGCTTTGCCTCATGGGATATGTAGTTTCTAGACATTCCGACAGCGCGCAAACCACGCAACTAGTCAGAATGGTTTTCTGGGTGTTATGCAGGCCTGAGGACTCCTCTATCTTTCCACCATTCGGCTAACCAGGACCAGGCCCTGCCATAACGTTTAAGGAGGGGTGGAGTGGAGATTCAACCCTGATTTACCGCTAGACTGTGTGCTGGGGTATGGGGGAAAAGTGCGTGTGTAACAGCACATCCCTCCTCTGAGGGGTGCAGACATGGTCTGGCTTTTCCAGGATCCCTTTTATGAAATGCAGACATCTGAAAGCAACACGTTAGTGTTAGATTCCTTACCTTAGAATATCCCCAGGCGTCAGACTGGATCTGGAAAGTTTTCGTCAGCAGTACCCTTGCACATCAGTAGGAGTCTTCTGCGGCTCCGTCATCGGCGTCGTGATCGCCGGGATGACGTAGTCGGAGTGCTTAGACGCTGCCCTCGTGCGCTGACGTCCATTCTTTTTTCCGCGCCAGCAAGCGCAGATCCGGGAAGAACAGTACTCTTAGTCATTTTTTGACTAACTTTTTGATCTATTTTGGCTCTCTTTTTTCGAGTCGACTTGGACTCCTGGTGCGTAGGGATGCCTCGCTTCAAGCCGTGCAACGCCTGTCACCGCCTGATGTCGGTGACCGACCCCCACCATCGGTGTCTCTACTGCCTCGAGGCCGACCACGACGACAAGTCGTACCCCGACTGCCGGGCATTGACGTTGAAAGCTAGGCGGGAGCGGTCCCGCAAGCTACTCAAGTTCCGGCAGTCTGCTCCGCGCCGCTCGAGGTCCCGGACGAGGAGGAAGGCGAGCGGCCCCTACCCTGCGGTTCCTGGCCTGCGAGCGACGCTGGAGGAGATTCGTGACTACCTCATTGCCATGAGGACACACTTCCCTCCGTTGAGGCTGCTGGTGCGCCCTCGGGCCCCGCAGGCCCGACTGGGGCCCTCAGCGAGCCAGTGGCTCCGGCCCCAGCGCCGACTGGTGCTTCAGTCCCGACGCGGTCGCCCCCCGGGGGATCCGGGTCCGGATCCCGGTCGACGCCAGTTGACCTTACGACTCCTCCGCTGGCGCCGACCCAATTGGTGTTGCTCCCGGCGCCGTCCTCTGACAACGTCGACCCCGGTTTCAGCCCGGTCCGGCGTCAGACCGGCGTCGATGGGTGAGGCCTTCACCTGTGCTATTATAGCTTTCAATTAAGAAGGAGAAACCCTTTATGAAAAGGGAAGGGGTTATATATAGTCAAAAAAATATACAGGTTCCCTTTTCTTATAGTCTAGAAGAGACTTCCGTCTCTGGGGAGTTGCAAAAAGGAGCTTGGGGTGAGCCAATCTATGTATCAAAGTTGTATAGGGATCAACAAATTTACAACCAATTCAATATGCCTCAATGGCCATCGTTTTACCACTCTGAAGTTAATAAGGATGTAAACACTATGATGTGAATTGAATAAAAAAAGAAATGTTTTATATTATTCTCTGTTCATACCATCTTACGGAACAAATCCATACAATATGTTTGTGTGATAAATTTGTTGTATTGAAAATAACTTTAACTGTATTTTGATTTTGTGAGATAAAATGCCATATTAATTGTTTTTAACATATTTTTTATAAATAAATGTATACGATGGCCATTGAGGCATATTGAATTGGTTGTAAATTTGTTGATCCCTATACAACTTTGATACGTAGATTGGCTCACCACAAGCTCCTTTTTGCAACTCCCCAGAGACGGAAGTCTCTTCTAGACTATAAGAAAAGGGAACCTGTATATTTTTTTGAGGCCTTCACCTAACACCCTGCTCCATCATTCCAGCCTGTATACCAGGACACAGATGAAGTGGAGGACTGGTAGGGGTCGGAGGACCCTCTGGCACATCAGTGCCAGATGGGCCAGGACGGGCAGATGAGCTAGGGGAGGCCAGTGGTTTGGACATTTCGCCCGACACTGGATTCATCTCTCCTCCCTCCGTGGCTACGGAGGGTGCTACCTATGGTGTGGTGTTGTGCAGGGCGGTCAAGACTTTAGCTCTTGAGCTCCCTGCTACGGCCGTGAGGACTAACCTCACTGAAGTGCTTCAGCCGCCAGTAAGCTCCTCTGAGCCTCTGCTGCCGTTCAATGAGGCACTCACGGACTTTCTGATGGGCACCTAGTCCAAGCCCCCCACAGTGCCCCCTGTGGATCGGAACGTGGCCCAACGCCACTGCCCGGCTCCGGGCGACCCTAGCTTTCTGTCCGTACACCCCACCCCAGAGAGCCTGGTAATCCAGGCATTCCCGACCGCTCCCCCGGATCGGGAATTGCAAAAGGTTTGATCAGTTTGGCAAGAAACTGTTCTCCTCACTGAGTTTGAGGTTGCGGTCTATCAATACCGCTTGCCTTTTGGGCCGTTATACCCACTCCTTGTGGGACACGGTTGCGGACATGCTGCCCCAATGCCCGGAGGAGGCCCGGGCCCGGCTCACCCAAGCCCTTGCCGAGGGGCGGGATGCGGCACGTTATTCTATCAGGTGTGGACTGGATACCACATAGTCGCTGGGAAGGGCGATTTCCACGACGGTGGCAGTTCGCTGCCACGCCTGGCTGAGGTACGCCAATTTCTCGGGCAATGTCCAGGCCACGCTCATGGACATGTCCTTTGATGGCCGTCGCCTCTTTGGTGACAAAGCAGACCATGCGCTTGAGTGTTTCAAGGACTCCAGGACTATGGCAAGTCCTTGCGCCTGTCTGGCCAGCGCCAGTAAAGTGCTGCTTTTCACCCCTTACGTGGCCAAGGAAGGGGCACCCCTACATGTACTGCAAGCCACAGGCTGAAGAGCCAGCCTCAACGTGGCAGCGGAAGTGGTAACCGCCGTGGCGGTGCCAGGAGACCACGGCGAGGCCAGTCCACATCCGCTCCCGCATCATCTGCCTCAAAGCCTTCCTAGTCCGAGCTTTCAGGCCCATTCGACGCCAGTGGGGGGGCAGGGTCCGCCTTCACCTCCTCCACTGGCGCTCCATCACATCGGACAGGTGGGTGCTGCAAATCGTCTGACGGGGCTACTCCCTCCCCTTCGAGGCGGCCCCTCCAGTCATGCCACCGCAGTACCACCGCATGTCGGGGATCATTTGCAACTTCTGCAGGAGGAAGTTATGGCCCTCTTGGCCAAGAGGGCCATTGAGCGCGTTCCTGGGCCAGAAGTAGGACGTGGTTGCTATTCCCACTACTTTATGGTACCCAAGAAGAGCAAAGGTGGCTTACGCCCTATCTTGTCCTCCGGAGCAACAACGGCTTCCTCCGGAAGGAGAAGTTCAAGATGCTGACTTTAGCTCAGGTCCTAGCTGCCCTAAACCCTGGAGACCGGATTGTACCGTTGGACTTGCAGGACGCATATTTCCACATCCCCGTCCTGCCTGCCCACCGGCGCTACCTGCGGTTCACGGTAGGCCACGAGCACTTTCAGTTTACCGTGCTCCCCTTTGGCCTTAACAGCGCCCATCGGGTGTTCACGAAAGTGATGGCGTGGTGGCAGCTCATCTGCGCAGATCAGCTCTGGGCACTATCATGTCTACCTCTCGGCCATTTCAGCCTTCTTGATCAGCCTTCCCTTTTCAAGTCCCCTGTTGTAAATAGATTCTTGAAGGCATCACACACGTTTCCTCCTGTTCCCTTTGTGATGCCTCGGTGGGACTTGAATCTTGTACTTGGGGATGAGCGCTCCCTTTGAGCCACTCCATAACTGTCCTCTTCGTCTTCTGACTCTTAAAACTGCATTCCTGGTTGCCATCACCTCTGCCACGAGATTGAGTTAGCTCCAGGCTCTATCTTTTAAAGCTCCTTTCCTCTCTGTCCATCTGGACAAGGTTGTTCTGAGGACTCGTCCTTCTTTCCTGCCCAAGGCAGTTACAGCCTTTCATATCGGGCAGTCCATCACCTTGCCCACCTTCTTTCCGCCTCTGCATCCCTCGAAAAAGTAAGAGAGGCTCCACCGTCTGGACCCAAAATGTGCGCTCTCCTTCTATCTAGATCGCACACGCCAGTTCTGGGTGGACGACCAGCTCTTTGTTGGTTACATGGGCGCGGTAAGATGGGACGGGCGGTGCACAAGCGGATGATCTCTCGGTGGGTCGTCTTGTGCATCAAGGTTTGCTACTCTTTGGCTAAAAAGGAGCCTCCTGTGGGGCCGCGCGCCCATTCCACTCGGGCCACGGCGGCAACTACTGCCCTGGGTCGGGGATTCCCCTTGCAGGACATTTGTCAGGCATCTACATGGGCCTCGCTGCACATGTTTGCTAGGCACTACTGCCTGGACAGCCAAGTCCGGAGGGATGGCTTTTTCAGCCGTTCCGTTCTCCAGGACTTTCTGGTGTGATCTTGGTTCACAGACCCACCACCTGGGTTGGTATTGCTGGGGTATCTATTCTAAGGTAAGGAATCTAACACTAACGTGTTTCTTTCAGATGCACAAGTTACTTACCTTCGGTATTGATATATCTGTAAGAAACATCAGTGTTAGATTCCTTACAGCCCCACCCATCCTCCCCGTTCTGCGAACTGATATCTAGGGTTAAGGACATCCCTTTCAGGGCCCTAGTTTCATGGCACCAGTGCCGGTTTCTATCATGGCTCTGCGTTTCTGGCGCGGAAAGCTGTGTACAGAACTGACAGCGCGCGAGGGCGGCATCTAAGTACTCCAACGTCATCCCTGCGATCTCGATGCGGACGTCGGACGCGGAGCCGCAGACGACACCTACCGACGCGCAAGGGTACTGCTGGAAAAAACTTTCCGGAGCCAGTCTGACGCCTGGGGATATTCTAAGGTAAGGAATCTAACACTAATCTTTCTTACAGATATATCGTTACCAAAGGTAAGTAACTTGTGCATTAAGCGTGGAGCATGTACATTTGCAGCAGGTTCCCAGGAATTTTCCTCTGGACCATATTTTTTCCAAGTTATGAGATACCACAAAGAACCCTTTCTTCTTTTTGAATCAAGAATCTTCTTCACCCCGTATTCAGGTTTGTTGTGCACCCAGATGGGTGTAGGCTTTTTCTTCACAGTTTTATTAGAAGGTTTATACAGTGAAACTTGGAATACCGAATGGATCCTCATGTTTGATGGTAAGGCCAGCTTCACTGATACTGGGTTGATGCATCGCACAATTTTATAAGGACCTATGAACCTCGGATTGAACACATTATATCTCCTGGAGCGTATATTCTTTGTTGACAGCCATACAAAATCCCCTTTTTTTATACTACGGACCAGGGCGTTGGTTTCTATCTGCATGTCTTTTGTATTGCTCCTTGGCCTTTTGTAGTTGTTTGAGAGCAATCATAAAGGTGTCTTGTATTTTTCTTGATTGTACTCTTAGTTCGGGAAGTTTCTCTGTAAGTACCGGTTGGACCAAGGGAATAAACCTAGGATGAAATCCATAAGTACAGAAAAACAGAGCCATTTTGATCGAACTGTGATGGGCACTGTTGTATGCTACCTCCGCAAGCCATAAAAAAATCCACCCATAAATCTTAAGTGTTGTCCGCATAGCATCAGAGGTATTTCTTCAAGGTTTGGTTTACGCATTCTGTCTGGTCATCGGTCTGAGGTTGAAAGGCAATGGAAGTGGTGGCTTAGATCGGAAGAGTTTTATACCATACTTTACAGAATTAACTAGTGAATTGCCAACCCCTGTCAGACACAGTGACCGTTGGCTGACAATGTAAGCGTACTATTTTTGTAAGTAACAATTTGGCCAGCTGTGCAGGTGAGGGATTTGCCGGACACGCTATGAAGTATCCCATCTTGGTGAGGCTATCAACAACTACCAATACGGCAGTACCCCCTTGGTCTTTAGACAGGCAAGTCTAGAGATGTATGTTCCCAGGGCTTTTCAGGGGTAGCTAATGGATGAAGTAATCCCTGTGGCTTTCAATGATCCGTTTTGGTTTGACTGCAGGTGTCACACTGTTTGACTTGTCTTTGTATGTCTCGATGAACTGTAGGCCACCAAAACTTATGCAACACTTTCTCCAAGGTTTTATCCGTTCCTGTTTGTCCTGCACAGGGATTCTTGTGACACCATTGTAATACCAATTCCTGTAAATCAGTGCAGGGAACTAACTGTTGCTTACCTCTCATTGGTAGTCCTTTCTTAAGATTCCAGGCCGGATTATTCCCTAGCCAGTTCTTCCATTTTGGTTTCTTCATGGTTTGTTTTATTTGATCACAAAAGTGATCCGTTTGTAGAAGGCTGATTACCTTACTGGAGGGAATAATGGCCTGTTGTTTTTGGTTTCTTCATTTCTGTTGTAGTGTCCTGTCATGAAAGGGCATCTGCTTTCTTGTTATCTACTCTGGGGCGATTTATTACCACAAAATCGAATTTGGCAAAGAATCAGCATCCATCTTGGATGACACTGGGTTAGTAGTCCAACTGATTTCATGAACTACAGGTTTCGATGACCTGTGTAGACGGTGATGATACGTTTCGCTCTCTTCAGGTGGTGCTTCCATTCTCCAAGACCGCTTTGATTGCTAGCAGCTCTTTCTCTGCAATGGTATAATGCGATTCTGCTTGGCTCAATTTACAGGACATATATGCAACCGGGTGTACCTGTCCGTTATCTTTATTTCGTTGAGACAACACTGCCCCTACTGCCACATCAGAAGCTTCTGCTTCTATTACTTAGGGTATTTCGTTGTCTGGGTGTGCTAGGATAGTCGCAGATGTGAAGGCATGCTTCAAAACCAAGAAGGCTTTCTGGGCCTTATCCAGACATCCTTCACATTTTGTGGCTGGGGCCAATCCATTACAGCCTGTATCTTGCGATGTGCCATTTCTTGTCCTTCAGCGGACAGTATGACTCATACAAACTTGACCTTCTTCACATGGAACTCGCATTTGCTAAGTTTTCAAAATAGATGCTTTTTGCTGAGTGTTTGTAATACGGCTCTAACATGCGAAGTATGGTTTTCTTCCTTGTTGGAGTATATCAAGATGTTGTTGATATAAATTATGGCAGTTATGTCTAGGTATTCTCTGAGCACATCATTCAAGAAAAACTGAAATGCCATAGTCCGAATGGCATGACTCGGTATTCGAATAGCCCATCTCTAGTACGGAAGGCTGTCTTCCACTCGTCTCCTTTACACATTCTTACCAGATGATTTGCACCCTTGAGATCCAGTCTTGTGTATATCACAGCTTGATGAACCTGATCTAAATAAAACCGGAAATAAAGGCAATGGATACCGTTTTTTTACGGTGACGTTCAAAGCTCTGAAGTCCAAACAAGCCCTTATTTTGCCATTCGTTTTAAGGATGAAGAATAGTGGCGAGGCTGCCGGGGATGTCCATTGTCGTATGAATCCATTCTTCTGATAGGTATCTAGGTACTTACGTAGGTGTTTATTCTCCGGCTCTGTGAGGGCATAGATTCCTCCACATGATATCACTGCTCCAGGGGTTAGGTCCATTTGGCAGTCATATATCCGATACTGGGGTAATACATTCGCCTGTTCTATTGTCTTTTTGAGCTCTGGAGGTTTCAGCCTTCCAAACGTCTGTAGTGGTACTGGTTTGCACATCCCTAGCCCTACCTTTTGGCTTGATCAAACAGTCCTTTACATAATGACCTTTCCTCCCGCAGTAAGGCATAGACCATTCTTCCTACCTTATTCTCTTTCTTCAGCGGTGAGAGAAGCTCTTACTGTGCCTATTTCCATTGGTTCTGAGGTATTACTACCGCTCCCCATGGCACTTCAGTTCCTCTCGAATCTGGGAGCGGGTCTGTTGACTCGCCGCATTTCATTTTTGCGTTCTGCTAGTCTATGGTCTAACCCTAAAGTTAAATTTATGAGCTCCATACATGTGGTGGACTGCGGGTCAATAGGTGCTAGTACGTCCTTAAATTCATCCTTCAGCTTGTTTTTCTCCCGACCAGTCGGTTTCGGTTAATAACCGTTGAAAAGTATTGATATATATCAATAAGTCTCTGTTCCCTTGCTTTAGCTCGAGCAGTTCATAATCTGCGGTAAATGCAGCAGCTCTTCGATCGAACACCCTCTCGAATTTGGTGCGAAAAGCCGCCCAATTATACAGTGATCATGTCTTACCAATGGAGCAGCCCATTGCGCAGCATCTCCAGCTAAATAGGAAATTGTGAACGCTACTCTTGACTGATTAGTAGGAAAAGCCTTAGGTTTACAATTGAAATGCAGTATTATTTGTGTGAGGAATACCTGAACCTTATTGATATCTCCTGAGAATCTTTCTGGTGCAGCTAGCTGAATCGGCGTTGGACTATATCTAGACTAAAAGATACTGTTGGTGTGGAGAAGACTCCCCAAAAGTACCTCACTGTACCTATGTTAAAGGGATTTCTCTGCATTTGTTCTATTTTTGTATTTTCTTTTTTTGTCTTTATCTGAGGGCTTCGGTTTCTGCCGTAGAGGCTGCAAAATCTTGTTGTACAGCAGCAAGGACTTCTTTGACGTCCTCTAAAGTGACAATATCATCTGAATTAAATACGTGGGCTGATAATTCTGTCAGCTTGATGATTCCTCGGGACCGGTTCAATGCCAAAAAGGGGTCCACCTCTTGACCATCCTAACCCTGAGTGCTATAATAGCACAGGTTAATGGGATTACCAAGCGGGAGAAGGAAAGGTGTCAACAGGGAGGGAGATCTGAAAGGCAAAACAATACCGGTAAGTATTGGTTTGTACAATATCCCCCCAATGGCTAGCTATTTGGGCTTTCCGTACCTGTAAAACAAACAATAATTCCTCGTCCTAGTGGAGAGGAAAGTGTTTCTGTAACTAGATCAGCAGGGATGGGGTTGCTCTAAGAAAATGATATAAGCACAAGGGAATCGTAAAGCCTTTGTCCCATGAACTACGGTATCACACTCTATTACATTTCTCATTTCTGATTAACAAGTAACATAGACCCATACACACCAGCACACATAAAAGGTCCTCCTTCACAGTGGAAGAGCAGTAGGCCGCCTCTTGAACCCCCTGTTAGAGTTAAACAATCACAAAAATGTTTCTTTTGAGTTTTTTACGCGGTATGAGTTCATAACATGCCAGAAAATAAGTGTGTTTCCAATTATATTCACTTCATAATCTGTAGTTCCTAAACACCTAAATGATAATACCTTGAATCCTTAGGCTTTTAAACACCGAAGACCTCTGTAGCAGACAATTTCCTAATTCAATAGTGATGCCAAAAAGACACTGCTGTTGATCACAAAGATTCATGTAAGGCCCTGATCAAAGACGGTGCAAGTTCATCCTTACCATACACAAAATTCGAGCAGGCTTCTCGGTCGAAGAAGGCTCAACAGCTTCATGATTCCCGGAGGCTCCTTATGAACTGTCTTCTTTTGATTCACGGGTTGAGTGTCCCTAGGCAAACGCAGCTACTTCCACTTTGCCTCATGGGAAATGTAGTTTTTAGACGTTCTGACAGAGCGCAAACTGCACCACTTATCAGAATGGTTTGACGAGCGTTGTGCAGACTCGAGGATTCCTCTATCTTTCCACCATTCTGCTAAGCAGAACCAGGCTCTGCCATAACAGGTAAGGAGGGGTGGAGTGGAGATTAAACCCTGATTTACCGCTAGGCTTTGTGCTGGCGTATGGGGGGGCAGAGTGTGTGTGTAAAAGAGCCTACAACGTCCGTCCCCACCTCTCCTGTGGGAAAAGAGATGGGGTGCGTCCTAGGGAAATAGCACGTTAACCACCGTCTTAAATCCACGATCTTCAAGCCATGTTAGCGGACTATAGGTAGAGATTTCCTACCCTGGATTTCCAGTTTAAGCCACCATCGCATCAACCACAGGTCGCAATGCCATCCTTATCCCAACCAGCAACACCTATTTTATTTTTATTTTAAAAGTTTTATATAGCGCTAGCTAGACCCAGAGGTATCCGAGCGCTTCACATGAGCATCAGATCATAGTAACAGGTTACATCGTTACAAAGGTTACACAGTTCTTCGAGCATGGCAACATAGTTACTTGTAAGGTAGGGATAAACAAAAAGCACAAATACGAAAGGGGAACAGCAGGCAAGGTGAGAGATTCAGGGGAGGGGGGGTTGAAGCGGGGGAGGTAGACAGATAATGAAGGCGGGAAAGAGGAGGGGAGGGTGAGAGACACAACATGGGAAGGGTGACGGGGACACAAACCGGTAGACGAGTCAAGGGAACGTCCAAAGTCCAGTAAGCTTGGATCCCAGGGGAAGTGGTATCACTTCCCTATCTTGGTTGCAAGAGGCTCCCTTTACGCAGTGGACTCTCTGAGGGGTCTCTGAGACTCCAAGGCCTACACACTGGATCCTTCCCCAAAAAGGGGAGAGGGAGTGCTTTGGCAAGGGGACCTACTGAGGACAACCCCTCTTCAGAAGACCAGAGAGAAGGAGAGATCCCAGAACCACATCCACCGGCAGATCCCTGGGCTGACTATATCATCCATACACCCTCTCCTCCGGCACATCCTCCAGCGGACTCACCTCCAGAAGACATCGAAGGGTTCCACAACTTGATGGAGAGAGCATCCAACAGGTTTCATCTCCCCATGGCTATTCAGCATACAGATTGCTTTCTGTATGGTTTTAAGGAGGAAGACAGGAAATCTATTCGTACGATCCCTCTTATAGATTATGTCTGACAGAAGGGAGTAAAGGTAATGAAAATACTGGCCACAATAACACCAGTGCTCCCTCAAATAGACCAGAAGTACAGGCCCCTGAAGATGCACCATCTTGCCTGGCGGGTCACACTAAGCCGAATTCCGTCATTTCACAGGTGGCGCAGAGGAGATCGAAATATCTGATTACCCGAATCTCGACTCCTCTGCGCAAGGAGGGACACAAATAGGACATAATGGGTAAGCATTTTTCAACCATGGCTGCTGATGCCATTCGAGCAGCTAATGCTTTGGCTATTATCTTCTGTTATGACCGACAGATGTGGTTAGATATGGCAGTCATATTGGACCTCTTTCCTGAAGACAGGAAACAAGACTAGGAAGATACTTGTAGAGGGTGAAAGAGCAGTACAAAAGGGGGTGGTGATGGACGGAGCATCTGAATCAATCAAATGCTCACACCCAGTCAAAAGATCTGGGTTTAATCCATCACCGTTCTTTATCCCACTCTGCCACCCCAGTTCAGACATGGCTATATGCAAATCAGTCTGACCCTGTGCCTCATGGGAACAGTCCAGCCCGAACTGCCAAGCCATGTCTTCCCTGGACCGGAAACACGCTTCCGAAGACCGGTTTCTGGCATTCCAGCCGTCTTCAGCCCGGCTTGCTTGAATCCAGTGGCAAAGTGAGCAAGGGACTCACGTCTGAGCATACCCTGCCACACTTATGGCGGCCAAAAGCGGTACAAAAGGGGGTGGTGATGGACGGAGCATCTGAATCAATCAAACACTCACAGCCAGTCAAAAGATCTGGGTTTAATCCATCACCGTTCTTTAGCCCACTCTGCCACCAGGGTGAAAGAGCAGCCTCGGACACCATTGACTGTGCTATGGACATGAGTACACAGGTTTCTGAAAGCTGGCTAAGGCAACAGTTTTCAGACGCCAGGGGTGGTTGAAGGCCACCACTTTTAGATCAGAAGTTCAAACAACAATCTAAGACATGGTGTTCAAAGGAGATTGGTAATTGATGCGCTGCTCTCCATAAAGATGGACACTGACACAGCAATTTTGTTAACCGCCCTCCAGTAAGGAAAATGTTCTTCAGGGGAGCGAAAGGATGCGGGCTTCCCGCATACGGAGGAGGTTTTCAGAGGTAACCGCAAAACCAGTCTCATCAGGCTCAATATAGGCAGACTTATCAACCCTCCACCTACCTCCAATCTGCGACAGCTGGTTTCTCCCGTCAAGGCGCCTGCAAGAGAACACCGCCTCAAGGGTGGGACAACGGAAGGAAGCAATGAGCAAAAAGCAACGACCGGGTACCAGCTTCCCCCTCCTGCATCCTTCCCATGGGTGCTAAGATTTGCAATTTTTACCAGCAATGGAAAAGTATAACATCAGACCAATGGGTTTTGGATCTAATTGCCATGGGTCATACTCTGAAGTTCACAAGCAAACCTCCAACTTCTCCAACCAAGGGAGCCCCTCCCCTTGTCTTAACTTATTGCACAAGAAAGTAAAGACCATGCTCTCAAAAGGTGCAATCGGTGAAATTCTACCTCTGCAGGGTTTCTACTCCTGTTTTTTCTTAATAATGAAGAAATCAGGGGAGTGAAGACCAATAGTGGATCTCAGGAGCCTTAACAAGTACCTGAAAAAACAAACGTTCAGGGTGGTTGTAGGAAGGTGGATATCTGACTATGGTTACCCCAACTTTTTGCCTGGTGTTTTGCTGGTTTTTCGACTTAGTTGACCTGGGACCCTGCTATTCAAGATCCCAGGCCCACTGCTCTCTCTGTAAAATGGATTCCATGTACCTCAGGTACATATCTAATTGGATACTGAGTCACCTTATCAGTCCCTGTACAGCATACCTTAGGTATCCAGGGCATAGGTGTACCCAGGGCCTACCAGGGGCTGCAGCATGTATTATGCCACCCCTGGCTGGCCACCCAAATCTGACACAACTGGCTGCACGACAGCTGGGGCAAGGGGGTGTAATCACCCTTTGCTTTACATATAGTATCCCTATATCTAACCCTAAAATGGACACATGTATTCCTATCAGTCACTCCTATGGCAGGCCTTATCAATCCTGAAGGCAGAGTGCTTGGAATTATGTGAGATGGTGCTCTGGCATGAGCTGAGCCCGTTTGCAGCTTGCGGAACCAAGTCCTAATAGCTGTTCCATGATAACGCGTACCATATACTCTTAAGTGCATTATAATCCTCGCGGTTATTTGCCAACTTTGGTATCGCTTTATCAAAACATGTCGAGTAAGGTGTCATACGACTTGGAATACTAACCCCTCGCCAATTCTGGCAACGGGGTTAGCATTCCACCCTTCTAGAGGGACACGACATGTATGTAACTGTGAACCCCGGTTAAAGTTAAACGAAGCATCAGCATCACAAAATGGATGCTGCCACCACAGACACAAGTCTGACCTCCTGCTGCTGGGAGTCTGTAACGACCGGGTTCTCGAACCAGATGGGATCAGCTCCTGAGAGCCCCTCCAACCCAGCCGGAACGTAACCACCTCCCTCCTCAGGACCCATCTATCCAGGCACCTGGGTGCCTACCTGAGGATGGGGAACTCGCAATATACAAGCTCATATCATCAGAAACACCACTAGATCTATAGGGATTACTAAGAATACTCACTGATTACTAAGGACGTCCATGCCCTACACCACACTCATACCTCATAGTCTCGCGACCACATGGGTCCAGACTAATCTACCCTGGGGCAGTTCTGATTATCTACCATTACACACTGATTACCCTCAGTGCTCACTCACTACGCAATGAGGCGTATCTACACACTAGACTGCAGCCCTAGTGCTCTCTTTTTATCTGGTCCACAATCTGGCGGACCTACACACCGTATCCCCCCGGTGCTCACTCACTTACAACATGATCCACAATCCGGCAGATCTTCACACTGACTACCCTCAGTGCTCACTCAAGCCGCAATCTTGCGGGTATACACACTGACCACAATCAGTGCTCTCACTAACGCCACTTACCAATGACGACCACTTTCCTATGAATACCTTCAGCTCTCTGTCTCTATGTTGGGAAGTCTCTCTCACTATTCACTAAGGGTTCGCTACTACAATAATATTATGGGATGGCCGAATCACTTAGTGTCAATAATTCCCTAGCTCAAGGGCTCCTCTCTCTCCCTAATTATTCAGTGGCTACTTACCGGATCAGGGGCTGCATCTGTTCTGGCTGTAACACCTGACTAGAAGAAAAGGTTACCTGTGCTTTAAGAATGATAGACACTCACTGTATGATTACCTGATTAGAACGCTCTCTATCATAAGAACAACACATGCACACTAGTTCACTCAGAACTGGGGTATCTTTATTACAATAACAATAGAAAAGGATTCATATACATATCTGCGGGGTCTCTATGACTAACAGGAACTTTAACACACCGCTGAAAGAAAAGGATTAGACATACAGTATAAGGACAAGGTTATCTGCGGGGTCTCTGTAACTGTACCACACCGCTGAAAGAAAAGGATTAGACATACAATATCCTAGGGAATAAAGGCACTAATATAACAGGACAGATATCACCTGATTAGCATGAAGTCTTGCTCTAGCTGTCATCTGGGCTCCTCTCTCGTCTGTGCCTTAGCTCGTCTTAGATTCTCTCCTGCACTCTTGGACACACATCTGCGCTGATCACTTTGCACTGGGCTCCTCTCCCCCACGGACTCTCTCCACCTTCCAACTTCAGTCTAATGGTTTCTGCCGCTCTGATAATCGTTCGTTCCAGTAGCTTTTTCACTCTATCTGATTAGTTCCATGCCAATGTCCAATTAACTCCAGCTGCTCCCACAGAATAATCCACAATATAACTTCAGTCTCTTCTAAAAGGTTTTACTTCAGACTCCAGCTATTCACAACTCCTCCTGATAAGTAACTGCTTCTGACTGCTTCCTTCAGTTCCAGCTCACTGACTGTCTGTCTGTCTTCTCTCTGTTCCAAGCATCTTCTGTCTCTTTTCCTCCTGCAACTCCACTCATCTCCTCTGCGCCAATTCAACATAAACTCTTTCTGATTCTCCACTCCTTCTGCAACTCCAGATCAACTGCCTTCAGCTCAAACTCTTTCCGCTCCTCCAACTCAACCGCTTCTACCACTCCAGCTCAACTCAACTAACTGACTCCGCCTCTGCACTTCACTAATATAGAATGCTCTTCTCTCATGGAAATTTCCAACAGAGGGCTGCCTCCCACCGCATTCCTGTGCCAGCCCCCGGGCCCCTTGCGCAGCCGCAGTGCGCATCTGCATGTTACGTCTGGGCCCATGAGACAAACACATTCCTCGGATAAGAACCAGTCCTGGCTGGTTTTCTCCTAGCAATCAACAGCCTTAACTACAAACATTACCTTTCCCCTTCAAGCATCTCAGCTCTGCAGGGATAGAAAGCAAAATGGAGTCTCTCTGATTCTTGGCCTTGTAGGCCTGAGAAGGATGAAATAACCCTTAGCTCTGTCAGAGTACCTACACAAACCATACCAATGTGTAATATAAAGTCAGGACCACAGGATCCACCCTCTACTATAGGCAAAATAATGAAAGGCAAAGCCAATAGGCAATAGATGGATTAGAGTCAAGAATAAGGGATCTATCATCATATAAAGCAGCTATCCTCTTCTAGGTCTGGAAGAAAGGGCTTAAAAGGGAAGAATACAGCCTATAGGTGTGAGCAAGCTTAAAGTCTTTATCACTCCAAAATAGAGCCAAAAAGCCTGTCAAGACAGAGTCCTTCCAGCGAGGAGTGCTCGGACAAAGGGTTTCCTGTCAGGGGCGGTGCTAGCACCATCCCAGACAGGGTTTTGTGTATCCCAGGTAGGCAGGGCTGAGAGGAAGGTGACTGCAAGTGGCACTCTGGTGCTCACTGTGCATATGCCGGCTCAAACCAGTTCCAGGGGCACACCAGCCCCTGAGCTAGGGTAAGTCCGGACAAGGGAGAGGGGTGTAACCACCCCCCTCCTGGTCCCACCCATGGGCAGGACCTAGTCGCGTGCCAGCCCCTTTTCTTAGAATAAAGGTAGGAGCGGGCCCCCTTCCCAAATTAGATCATCTTGAATCTTGAACTCCTTTCCACGAAAGGAACTCTTGACTTTCTTTGAAGACTCTCCCTTGTGGCTAAGGAGTAGACACCCTGCACCCGCAGGCACCACCTAAGCATCGCGGTTTGCTGCACGTCCATCCTCCGGATCAAGACTGACCAGCTCGACGAGACCCGGATTCCCTGGCATCTCTGACCTCTACCTGCATCATCAGCCCAGCTGTGATTCGTGGGTGTGACGAGACCTGAGGAACCGGCCATCTTCAAAACCTGCACGACGCTTAACCAGCACGACCTCCGAGGGACCCTCGAGTGAGTGCACTGGGGTTTGAGAAGCCCCAACCCTGAGCAGCTCCAGCACAGAAGTCCAGCCCCCCAGCATCCACGAGATCTGCGTGGGGCCCTTCTGCTCTTTGCTGCTCACCGCGTTGTCCGGTCACTTGCCCGTTGGCTAGTGGCCCTCCTGACGACGTACCACGACTATTTCACAGCTGGTCTGGTTGCTCCAGACTGGCCCTTGCTCCCTTCCAAAAGAGGAGCACCCCGGACCCTCCTGGTCCACTCCAGACGCCATCTTGACTCCACCGCGTGGGCTTGCCTTTGCCAAGGTTTGTTGCCTCCATCTTGGGTCCAGCATCGCCGACAGCAGACGCCTTCGTGGGACAGCTCGCACCTCCAGCCTGGTCGCCGACAACGCCTCCTAGCCCGTGTGACTGCAGAGTCCAGCGTCGCCCACTCACCTGGTCGAGGTGACTTCATCCGGTGCCATCCTGGTGCCCACACAATCACTGGCTAGTGATTAAGAACTGAGTCCCCTCTGCTTTCAGGTCGTCTCCATCGCCGATCCAGGCTTGGATCACACCGAACATCTTCACTGGTCGCCTGCCAGCAACTTCTTCTTTCAGGCTCCATAGACTACAACGAGGATTCCCGACGTCTTTTGAACCCTATGCAGCCGCAGCCCCTGGGCTAGGTAACCCGAGCATTTCGGTGCTCCAACGCAGGTTCACTATCCAAGTGTCCAGATCCTTTTTCGTTTTTAGTCTACCTAGTCGGATTCGTCCGAAAACAGTAACTTTAGAAATACTAGCCTCCATAGACTTTGTCCCGCATCCCGCGTGAGAGTGCACACTCTGCACCCCATCTCCCTAGGCCTCCTGCTCCTAACCTTAGAGTTTAGTAGTGTAGTCCTAGCGATCCTGAAGCCTCTGGATCTTGTTACTTACCTGTTTGTATTTCGCATTCCACTTTTAGAGTATATGGTTTTTCGTGCCCCTCGGGCATTTGTGTAAATTGTGCAACTTGTAGTATTTTCGTAAGAGTTGTGTATTGTGCTTAGCTCCCTGACTCATAAAGAGTTCAGGGTAGACTTGTTATAAATAAATATACTTTATTTTTCATAACAACTTGTGTGGTGTCCTTTCACTTGGTGTTCAAGGGGTATATGTGATGGTTAAACAGCTGTCTTAACACGCCCTCTAGAGTTTAGCCTAAAGACTGCTTTTGTCCACGCTACTAAGATAGCTGGTCTATAAGGTTGACTTACAACCAATCATCAATAAGGGTCGTTTGGTATGATACACAGTGATCACTATAATAGTAAGCACTATATATCAGGCCAACTTCTCACAGTGGTAACTTTAGCCGAGATTGTGCGTGGCCTCAGCAAAGGAAACTTTATTGTGGCCATGCAGGATTGATGATTGTTCGGTGACCTCACTCGATCTAGAAGATGCATACTTCCCCATCCCCTCCCATCAGAATCACCGAAAATTCCTCAGGTTTATGGGTAGGTGGTACCCACTACCAATACAAGGTTCTTCCTTTCGGCCTCAAGTCTGCACCCAGAATATTTACAAAGTGGTTCGCACCAGTGGACACAGCCCCACGATCTCAAGGTCAGAAAGTATTCCCGTACTTGGAGAATTGGCTTCTGAGTGCACCAACATCCGATCAAGCGGCCAGATCAACAGATGCTCGTCTCCAGCTATTCCACAGACTAGGACTGACAGTTAACATCAAAAAGGCTTCTTTTCTTCCCTGTCAAATAGCACCATTTCTGGGAGCCAGGTTTGTCATGATCCAATGCAAGGCCCTCCTGTCGGACGAGCAACTGGCCCGTCTACAACAGCTTTCTATGACTATCTCTAGAAGGAAGTCCATTTCAATGAGAGGCTACAAGTCGCTCCTAGGGATGGGTTCATCAGCAATCGACCTAGTACCTGTAGCCAGGCTCAATATGAGACCTCTGCCAGAAGAGCTTCAGAAACCGTGGCGACAAACGTCGGGATCCTTCGAAGACACCATTCTTATAACCCTGACAATGAAAGCAGCAATTTGATGGTGATATCACAGTCCACATCTTTCCAAGGGTCTCACTTTCTTTTTTTTTTTATTCTGTTTATTGACATTTCAAGCGAAGCGTACAATTCTTCTGCCTTGCAAGGCAGTATAGCATTAACAAAACCTATAACTAAACAGTGATTGACCTTTTCACGAATATCTGAGTTATAGTCCTCATCTGTATCAGTATTTACAGTTGCGACAATATACATTCATGATTACAGCTACATCATTACTAATCAGGTTATGAGTTATTGGTGACCAATCTTTGCATATATTGATGTAGAGGATCCCATTTGTCTCTGGGCCTAGACGTTACAGGTAGTTCTTCTACATATAATGCAAGGTTCTCATTACAGTAAACCATGTCTTTCAACCAGTGGTCAGTTTTTGGAGCCAGGCTACTCTCCCAGTGGAAAGCGACTCAGCGCTTGGCTATTGACAGTGCAATGTGCACAATCTTACCAAGTGCTCCTTTTAATTAGGGTACATTACATAGTAAACAAATCGACGGTGTATATTGCAACATAATCTCAGTCATTTCGTCTATGCGTTTCAATATATCCTCCCAGAATAGCATCATTTTTCCACATTTCCTAGCGAGATGTAAAAAGTCCACGTCAGGGTGACTGCAACGCTTACGATCACTGGTCGCATATATGTAATTTAAGGGAAGTATAATAAGTCTGATGTATATATTTAAAATGAATAATGCACAGGCAGAGGCACAAGTAGAGTCAAATTTCAGAGGGGCTAAGAAAAAATTTCGGGGGGGGGGGGCTGAATCTTTAGGCAAACGGCAGAGTCGAGCTGCAGGGGCTCTTAGAAGGGGTGAAACAACAACAAAGCCCCATTAACATGCACAAGGTCTTTTAAAGACCTGTGAAGTGCTCGGGTGCGGCTGTGAGCAGACCCGGGAAGTGTCTCATCCCGGGCTGTGCCACACATGACGGGGGGGGGAGTGGGGGGTTCCTGAAGCCCTTTGAGGCCAATGGGTGTTGCGTGCCTGTACACAGGTGGCCGTTGGCTTAAGGGCACCAGTCAGCTTGCAAATATGCTCCCATTCCTATTCCAACAATCGTGGGTTTAGTCTATTATTCTATTAGACTTTAAGCCTGTTCGGGGATTTGGCCCAATTGGACTCTCTGGCCACATGTCAGCCCCTAGTGAATGGTACCCTAGGTCCCCAGGGCATTGTGACCAGAGAAGACCCCTAAGGGCTACAGCACTTATTGTGCCACCCTTAGGGGGTCTGTACACACACACACACACGCACACGCACACACGGCACACAGCACACACACACACACACGACATGGCACACACACACACACGACATGGCACACACACACACACACACGACATGGCACACACACACACACGGCACACACACACACACACACGGCACACACACACACACACACGGCACACACACACACACACGGCACACACACACACACACACGGCACACACACACACACGGGACATGGCACACACACACACACACACACGACATGGCGCACACACACACACACACATGACATGGCACACACACACACACGACATGGCACACACACACACACACACACGACATGGCACACACTGGCACACACGACATGGCACACACTGGCACACACACACACACACACACACACACGACATGGCACACACACACGACATGGCACACACACACACACACACACACACACGGCACACACACACGGCACACACACACGGCACACACACACACACGGCACACACACACACAGCACATGGCACACACACACACACACACACACGACATGGCACACACACACACACACAACATGGCACACACACACACACACACAACATGGCACACACACACACACACACACAACATGGCACACACACACACAACATGGCACACACACACACACGACTTGGCACACACACACACGACATGGCACACACTGGCACACACACGACATGGCACACACTGGGACACACACACACACACACAGCACACACACACACACACACACACGGCACATGGCACACACACACACACGGCACATGGCACACACACACACACGGCACATGGCACACACACACACACACACACACGGCACACACACACACACACACACACACACACGGCACACACACACACACGGCACACGGCACACACACACACACGGCACACACACACACACACACACACGAGACATGGCACACACACACACACACACGACATGGCGCACACACACACACACACATGACATGGCGCACACACACACACACACACGACATGGCACACACACACACACACACACACAACATGGCACACACTGGCACACACGACATGGCACACACTGGCACACACACACACACACACAGACACGACATGGCACACACACACGACATGGCACACACACACGGCACACGGCACACACACACACACACGGCACACACGGCACACACACACACACACACAGCACATGGCACACACACACACACACACACACGACATGGCACACACACACACAACATGGCACACACACACACGACATGGCACACACACACACACACGACTTGGCACACACTGGGACACACACACGGCACACACACACACACATGGCACACGGCACACACACACACACGGCACATGGCACACACACACACACACACACGGCACACGGCACACACACACACGGCACACACACACACGGCACACACACACACACGGCACACACACACACACACACGGCACACGGCACACATCCCTGTGTGCCATGCCCAGAAACCCACTTCCCTGGTATATATCAGCCACCCCTATAGCTGGGTGCCCTATGCCAGTGGTGTGGGCACAGGTGCATTAGCCCTGTGCCCCTAAAGTACCCTGGGCCATTCCTGGGCACTGTAAGTGCAGTGATGCCATTAAGAGTGTATGGTGCTGGGAGGTTGTCGTTACGAACTCCACAGCACCATAATAGCAACACTGAAGGCTGACAAGTTTGATATCAAACTTCTCAGCACATTAAACCCTCACTGATGCCAGTGTGGGATTTAATGTAAAATGCACTACAGAGGGCATCTTAGAGATGCTCCCTGAAACCTAAACTTACAATCCACGTCATGTCTGAGAGGCTGCCTAGGCTGCCACACAGCAGACATGTTGCTGGACCTCTGGATGGAGAGCTCCCGCTCTCCTGGGCCTGCAACAATGCACATCCTGGGACGAGGGGCCAAGCCTCCTCCCCCAGGATGGGTAGGGGAAGCTTAAAAGGCATTCCACCTTTGTGAGCTTCTCCAGACCACTTGCTGTACTCAGCAACTGCCCCCCACCAGTTCTGACCCCCACTCTGGCGGGAAGACTGGAGTGAAACCCTACGTCAGAAAAGGGGGTGTGCCAACCTGTGCCAACTTCACCCCTCAGGTGGGAGAGGCGAGGGATGCACGACCTCGGGCTCTGGACATCTTGAAGATGGGGAGCCCTGCTTAATCACAGCTAGGATCCTGCACCCTCCCACAGGAGAGGAGCAGGCTAGGGGATGTACCCACCCCAGAACAGGGACCCATTGGTCCCTGCCCTTGCCCTACCTGTAATGCCCCTAAATTTAGTATTTTGAGGCACCCTGAACCTTTTTCCACAGATCCAGATTACGAAACAAGAAAAAGATCAAGGAACAAGAAGACCTGCTGTGCAGCTGCTAAAAAGAGGAAGACACCAACTGATTTGGCCTCAGCCCGACTGGCCTGTCGACCCTCAAACTTGCTCCTGCTAAACTCCGGCAACTCTAGTGGTCCGCAACCTCAAAAACCCCGAAGGACCTGACTGCCTTGTGACTCTGACTGCCTGGGTCTCCCACGAGCAGTGGTACTGCTTAAAGCAAGTAACAAGCCCTGGCATCAGCCCGGAACCGCGAACCGTGCACACTCTGAACCCGCCAAGCCTGGCCTGTGCCAAAGTGAATCAAGACCCCAAGGACGTCCCCCGGCGATTCTGACCTGGAATCCAGTGTCCAAGGACCCTCCTCGATGACCCCGACGACACCTGCAGCCTCAGGACAAGGGACCCCTCCAATCGCGACCAGCAAGGGGGTAAGATTTCCCAACCTCAAAGGACAACCCTGCACCCGGCGCCCCACGCCCCCTGTGCCCAACTTCTGGGTGCCTGCCTATCCTCCAAGATTCCAACTTACCCCTCAAAGTGTTGGTCGCACCAGAGGATCCTCCATCCCCGAGCCTGCAGCCTTTGTTCCCTTTTCAAGATCTCCATTGAATAACATTGAGCGCCCGACAGCTCAAAAGCTCCCTGCACCCAGCCGCCGAGTGCCCCTGGCAGTGCAACCTTTGTCCTATTCTACTTCCCCATTTGCCTTGATAAAGTGACCAAGAGCCCAGCTCCCACAGCTGTGTGGTCTGCTAGCCAGCAGCCACCAACCGAAGGCCCCCTGCCGCTCATTGGATAACATTGGGCCTAACTACCTCTGCACCCGGCTGCCCCTGTGCCGCTGAGGGTGTACCAACTGTACCTACCTGACCCTGGGGGACCCCTGAGTCTATGCCCAGAACCTTAACTTCACCAGTCGAGTACTCCCCTGGAAACCGATAACCCACTTTCCTGCCATAGGATAACATTGAGTAGTTTGACTCGAACTAGTGTGAAGTTTTGAAACTCTAAACTATTCGTATAAAATCAACCGAATACCGAAATCCGAAGTACTCCCCTGTGATCAGGAGTGAAGCCAATACTGTACTTTGTAGCCCAGTACTGAACTGCAAAAGTAATCCTAACCAGGTTTACTAGTATCCTGAATTTTCTCCATAGAAATCCATTGTCTGCTTTTCTATGAAATTTCTTGTCTACTTTTGAAAACTTGAAATATTCCTTAAAAAGCGTACCTACTACTGAAACGTAATTACTTACCTGTCTTAAGTAGAGACCCCAGTGCTGGACCTATGAGCCCAGTACTGGATTACAAAAGTAACGAGAACGTACTTTACCTGTAACCTGAACTTTCTCCCATTGAATAACATTGCTACATTTTCACTGAAAAGCTGTGAACTTTTAAAATACCTTTTTATTCTTTAAAAATCATTGCAATAACTAAATCGTTTTTACTAAACTGTTTTCAGCTTAGACCCCAGGTCTGAATCTAGAATACAGTCCTGGAGTTACAAAAGTAATCGATAAAGTAATCAGCTTCATTTATGTAGAAAAACCCATTAAGCTCAATGTGAAATTCGGTTTAGAATTGTGTTGCCTACTGCAACCATTGTACCTATTGTGTTTACAAAGTTTATTGCCTCTTGGCAAAGTAATTACATGAGAGTACTCCTATCGAGAAAAGTATATTTTGATACCTGTTGGTTCTAAAAATAAAACAACTATATCTTTGGATATAAAAACAATTGGCCTAGAGTTCAGTTATTGATGTGTGTGAAACATTTTCCTGACTGAGTGTGTACAACAAATGCTTTACACTGTCCTCTGGTACTGCCTTACTGCTCGACCAAGCTACCACTTTGGAGAGTACGGTCAGACCTGTCTTTAACCTCTGTTATACCTCTGAGGATTTTGGACTCTACACACACACTGTACCTTACTTTGGTCCAGTATATATAGAGCCACTTTCTCACAGTGGACCCTTTCATCCTGTATCTTTCTATGTAGTTTTGTTACTAATGTACGCCTTGAATGTGCAACTAGCAGCATCTGTAATGCTTGCAGTGGGGTACGTGATATAGTGGACTTTAACAGCTTGTCTTAACCTATGCATAGTAAAGTTGAACAATAGCAAGGGGTTGGAAATGTGAGCTAAGCCTTCCTTTGTGAGAAAGTGTCCATCTGGATATATATCTTGCATGTTTACCATACCCACTTCTCTTAGCGCCCTAAGTGTGCCCGCCTCCCGTGTCACTGAGAGTGCCGAGTGATGTGCGATGGGCAATGCTGTAGCATACAGTGGGAGTTTGTTGTTGATGTTACCTATAATCTGCCATGCTGCAATAGTCGTGTCTAGTGAGTGGATTTCTGTTTTCGGGGGAGGGGGGGGGTGTACACCTCATGGGGTATTGGGGTGGGTATCTCAGTTTCCACCGTTTCTGCCTAAACCATTCTCCTGAGGCGGAAAGCCGGGAGCAGGCACCACCGCGATCTTATTTTACTTGTGCTAATTTTAAAATTGTAAAACTTACTTGTCTGCACTCATTCGTGGCACCGAGCAGCAGAGCTAGCGCTGCATCAGGACCGGTCTCCTCACAATTTTTCCCGCCGCCATCGCCGGCGAGGCCGCTGGCCACGCCCACTTTAGGCCACGCCCCTCTGGTACTTAAAGCGCTGACCGACGAGCGCTCTGCCTAAACCATTCTCCTGAGGCGGAAAGCTGGGAGCAGGCACCACAGCGATCTTATTTTACTTGTGCTAATTTTAAAATTGTAAAACTTACTTGACTGCACTCACTCGAGGCACTGAGCAGCGGAGCTAGCGCTGCCTCGGGACCAGTCTCCTCACAATTTTTCCTGCCGCCATCGCCGGCGAGGCCGCTGGCCACGCCCACTTTAGGGCACCCACCCCCCCCCCCCCCCCTAATTACCTCCGGCACATATATTAATGTGCATTTTCAGGAAGCGCAGCGGACGAGCGCAGCGGGCGCCGTTTGGGCGCCTAAGACAAGCCCGTCTGCGCCCGTCCGCGACGAGCCGGGACTAGGGGCTATGACCCTTGGCTCCCCACCCTCTGCGCCATCACTCACCTATACTAGGGAAGCTCTCCTTAGACTCAGGTTACCACAATGTGCATGCTGCACTACCATTAACCCTGACCATGTCCCTTGCACTTGCCCTGCTTGCAATCTCCCCTTACTTCCCTTCCCTCCACAACCAAAATAGTTTCTTCTGATTTTCCTCTTTTACGCCCCAAAACTATCGCTACAGACCTGTCTCAGTCCCGGACTCTGATCAGTCTGAACTGCAGATCTTTGGTCAAACATAAGAGGGAAATCTTTGATCTACTCATCTCTGAGGAACCAGCAGCTCTATTTCTTACTGAGACATGGTTAAAAGATCATTCTGGCCCGGATATTGCTGCTGCTCTCCCAGACAACTATACTTATGTTGGTAAAAACAGAGGTATGAAAGACGGTGGAGGGATTGACGTTCCTGAGGTCCAAAAATGGGCGCAGGGACCCTTTCTCCTTTTTGGGGACCAGAAAGTAGTGGGAATAACAACCACGTCCTACTTCTGGCCCAGGAACGCGCTCGATGGCCCCCTTGGCCGAGACTTCCCGTTGGAGAAGCGCAAAGTAAACCCCTGACATGCGTTGGAACTGAGGTGGCATGGCTGGAGGGGCAGACTCTAAGGGGAGGGAGTAGCCCCTTCAGACGATTTGCAGCACCCACCTGTCCGAGGTGACAGAATGCCATTGGGGTAGGTAATGTTGAATCATGCCGCCCACCGGCGTGGAGTGCACCCCAAAGCTCGGACTAGGAAGGCTTTGAGGAGGATGCTGCGGGAGCGGAGGTAGACTGACACGCACACGCTGGCCCCCTGTGCCGGCGCCGTGGCCACCATGTCCGAGGCTGTGCTGAGGTTGGTTCTGCGCAGGCTTCTGGCTGAACAAACATGTTGGGGCGCCCCTTCCATGGACACAACAGGAACGAAAAGTAGACATGGCAGGGCACGTGGTGGAGAGACCCAAGGACTTGGCCGTAGCCCGTGAGTCCTTAAAACGCTCCAGTGCACTGTCTCCCTAATCGCCAAACAGGCGAGTACCATCAAAGGGCATGTCCATGAGGTAACTGAACATTACCTTTAAACCCCGTGGACCGCAACCAGGTGTGACTATGGAGGGCCACTGTCGTGGAGATCCCCTACCCAGTGAGTCGGCGGTGTCCAGCCCACACCGGATGGCAAACTTTGCTGCTTCTTTCCCCTCAGCAACAGCTTCGGAAAGCACGGCCTGAACCTCCTCCGGACACTGGGGCAGCGTCTGCACAACTGTATCCCACACACCGTGAGAGTAGTTCCTTATCCGGAGGGGCGAAGAGGGACTGTGCTAGCTGTCTCCGGTTCATGGACAAGTTGTCTCCGTAGCCCAGCCAAAGGAAAGCGACTCCAAGGGTCAGTTGGCTCCCATCCTGCTCGCAGCGCTGGGCCTCAACAGCTGAGAAACCTGCTGGGGCAAGTTGGTAACCCTGAATCTTCATATCGCTGCCAATCTGCTATCTAAGCGCCAGGATGCCCTTTCAAGGGTGAGATGAGTGCTATACTAAATTACAAAACCTAACTGCCACCATGCAGCACTAGAGATCAGGACCGGACTATCCAAGTTGCACCTGAGTTTGCCCAGCTTGTGAGAGTAGTTGAAGTGCAGCTTGGTCGCCCAGAAGCCGAGTAACTGCCCAGTGACTAGATGTCTACCAACACTAAGAGTATTTAGAGGAAAGTCAACCCTGTGACCAGGACTGCCTTATCCACTTCGTGGACCGAGTAGCCGCTCTAATACCCCCATCCACTGCATCGCATCCTTGAGCATTTTCAGCATCCTTTATCCCTTGTATCAGGACCACTACTATAAGAATCCATTGCAAAGGGGATAAAGTGGCTGGAACTGCCTGGACACTGCTTTATCAGTGGAGGTGATTCTGAGGACCTTGCTGGTCCCTGTGATTAGTACTGTAGTTGTCCGCTTAATGTGTCTCTAAGTGATCGCAATACACTAGTCTAACCTTTTGGTTGAAAGGTTTCTTAGTATCAAATCCCTTCAATTTGCAAGGCTTGTTCACAGTTGAATGAAATGCTTTGATATCCTATACCTTGTGGATCTTTTTTGTTGGGGTGTCTAAAATAATTAAAAATACAGTCTATTTTTATAAATTGGTTTTGAATTTATTGAATGTCTTGTTCATTTCTTCAATTGTTTTGATGCGGTTTAAATACTTTACACTTTGTAAGCTTTGCTGCTCAGAGCCCCATCTATCCAGGGTTGAGCTAAAGGGTTCTAAACGAAACCCACCGGTCCTAAAGCGGTTGCTAAGTGTATTGCACAGTGAGGTCACACAGCACACCATATAATAGACCTGTTTCCTCACACCTCCCATAAACTAAAAGTATAGTATTGCTATTTTGTACAATCCATTCAATTATGTAACCTAGGTAACAGAATGACTGGCTAAAACTGAAGTCATCACAATAGGGTTAGGCTAAAATAATCCTTGGTATCTAGGCTTCTCAGTATTCATACAATAGTATTATTGATGCCTAGCTTCCAACATGTACGGAATACCCTTTAGCTTATTAAAGACTGTTGTGATGATAGGTATTAGGAATTGTTTTATGTAACTGGGGATGTGGGGACAAAAGGCTCTCAAGACCGTAGCGTGGTAAAGCAGGTTTTATTAAACAAAAGCGTCTCCTACGAGAAGCCAGTGTTAAGGCTTGTGACAATACTTCTTGTTCGGGTCTTCTTCTCTGTGGCTCCCTTTGGTACGTCTCGGGTCTGGTCAGTATCTTGATCCGACGTCACTCGAGTACATGTGGAAAGGAGAAGAAAGGAATCTGTGTCCTGCCTGGATGTTTGTCTGGGGATGTTTGTCTGGGGGGCAGGAAGTGAAGGGATCACCCGTACGTGCTCGGTGCTATACAGGTTACGTGCAAGGGCTCAAGGGAATCTGGGAACGAAGTAGGAGGTCAGAGTGAGGAAAAACACTGTCTACGGGTCGGACCTCTCCCGTGTCCCTACCCACCAGCAACCCTGCTCCGTACCTTGGAAAGCCACGGTTCTCCTGAAGCATGGCGCAGCGCTGCGTGGGGACGTTGGCCTCCTGGCTGCTTTGGCTCCCTTTCGCTCTCCGGAGTCGTGGAACCGGTCCTCCTAGCTCCAGTGTCAACCTCTGGTCTTCACCTCTCACGTCGTCCTTTTCCTATTTCTCGTTCACTCAGGAAGTGTGTCCTTCTCCGATCACGTTGTCCTCTCCTCTTGTTGGCCAATGGGTGCTGACGTAGTGAGAGGCGGGGTGTCCATAGCTTTGGGTTGAGTTATTGAGGTAAAGGGCCCGTACTCCCAGTCACCCGTATCTGCTTTCAGCATGGGAAACAAGATTGTAGTCCATTCCTTTTGCTGAGGAACAAAAGACACAGTGACCGGGGGAGCTGAATACCATTCTACATCAGGGTCTAGGGCTTCGTAGGGCACCCTGTGACAGTAACTTTGTTAAAATAACATGAAGAATTCGAATAATATAATAATGTTTTGTTGTGTGTGTGTGTGTGTGTGTGTGTGTATATATATACATGCACACACCATTCTCGTTTTCTATGAAGTCAGCAGGAGACAGAGGAAGCTTTGGAAGGTAACTGCTTCCATCCCATGAAGCGTCCTTTCACCACGTGAAAATGCACATGAAGAGATCCTCTCTTTCCTACTTAAGGAACTAATTGAAAGTGCAATGAGCGGAGCAAGCAAACCTACTCAAGGAACATATACTCACCTCGTTTTTGGACTAGAAATACCAGCATGCAGCTGGCTGTTCATCTAAATGCCACGCCCACTGGGGGCGTTTTTTCACAACAATAAAAGGTTGTAAAAAAACGAGGGTTTTTTTCTTGCTTTCCCCTGCGCTCAATCCATGAAGAAGGGGCGTGAGCAGCCTTGAAACGCGTCGTATTGGGGGAGAATGATTTGAGAGGCAGTTCATGTGCTTCAGCAAGGCAGCAAACCGGATGGTGGGTGAAAGTGACAGTGTGCCCTGTCCAAGCTTGAGGGCTTTGCACATATATAAATATATATATATCCATCCATCAATGGCAAAATGACAGGGATTAACTTAACCTATGAAATCAGCAATCAAGGAATAACTTTCCTCGACACATACATATATGGCTGAGATACCCGTCACCCCCTCTCAACACAATCCCCAAGGATGGGAAACCGGAAACGGTTCTGAACTTTTGGAAGGCGGGAGGGAGTGACCCTCCCGGCCGTATTTATTAAAATATGAAACAAAATCAAAACATTAAAATAACAGTTTCATATTATGTACAATTTCATTTCCACATTACGATGTTTGGCTAACCTTAACAGATCTCTAATACAAAGGTTCTCCTAGCCGAACTAACATCCTACAACATTTGACTTGAAATTGTACATCCTAACGTTAAGGGCCAACGGCAAGGTCGTAACCGGTGTCAGATCCCTAAACCAGAAATCACCCTCACTTGTGAGGGGACCAACCGCACAGAGGCGTACCTCAAGTGCATCTACCAATTTCCCTTGGACTTGACGGGGGCCCCAATGAACTCGACGCCATTTAACGGTCGTCCGAGGACTCGTGTGAGGTGTCTAAAAGGTAGCGTAAACCCCCTCCCGAACCCCACACAACTTACACATCTGCCGTCGCAGATGTCCTGGCCCCGGGAAATTCCCCAGGAGGGCCCGTAGCCCCTCCTATCCAGGAAGGGGCCTTGACCACCTTTCCTTTCCTTCCGGCGGCCTATCCTTAGACGGGACCGCCTCCCCGTTGAGGGGCCAATGGCCACCTCCCCCGAGCGCTCCCATCCGTAATGGGTGACGCCCCCCCATAGGGATCTTCCAATTACTGCTCACCGATCATGACCTTACCGCCACAGGCCGGATAGTTGACCGGCTATCCGGACCCCCCACAACACTCCTGCCTAAAGGTCATGTTACAAACTCTTCAACCAAGCTATGAGGTCTCCTATGAGTAACTCGTTCCCCACCCGGGACAAATGAACACCATCCCCCAAATACATACTGTCCCCTTTAATACAACCATGCGAAACAGAATGCAGTGTACTTGAACGAAACAATCTACTCATTTTGTTATTAATTTTCCTTACTGAATGATTCAGAGCAGAAACCGAAATAGCCCCCCGCCACACTTTTCGTGGGATCATATGGGACCATGCAATTGTGCACCCTGGAACTCTTCTCGCCAACCAACTTACAGTGGACAGCATCGCCTCAAGAAGAAGTCGTCTACCAGTGGCCACCAAATCGTTGCCCCCAAGATGGACTATGATTATAGACGGCGGTGACCTTGTCCGCCCTAACAAACCCTCGAAAAATGATTGAAACTGGTCAATACAGAGCCCGCCCTTTCCGTAGAAGGACACACTGTACCCGTATTCCCCAGCCACGTGAATCATGTCACCTGCTTTGAATACGTCCGCGGCACGCCTCACGTATGAGTGGCCCACGACCCACCCCTCCTTTTTCACAGCCGGTGATGCCTGACCGCTGGTCCCCAGGTGTCGGGTCGACTGCACAGTCCGCCCCGCCTCGTAGGCTTGCGCAACTGAAAACCAAACAAAAACAAGAAGCGTGAGTACATCATTACAGCTTCACAACATGTGCAACCGCACATACCTTTTATAACAGTTCGAGGACCAACGCCCCACACGTTTTACTTCTTCTACACTCAGACCCCTGGCTGTAGCTTCCGTAGCAGCCCCTATCCGAAAGGAATGGGTCCCAAACTCGCCGGGGTTCAAGCCCGCGGCCGAAATCGACATCGCAAGCACCCGCTGGAACTGAAACCTCGTCAGTGGGGTGGCGTCAGCGTGCCTCAACAAGGTCCCCCCCCATGATGCCACCCTTTGCGCTAAATATTCCTCTACGCAAACCACAGGGCACATGGAAGACCCGGGAATCCTTTGTATGATTATGCAGTCCCCGATCGCACTCTGATCGGTTTTGGACCTGACAAACGAGACAGTCATCGTCTCCCCCTTGACCTGAATGTGCTCTCGGCACAGTCCCCCCATCGTATCCTGCTTGTTCTTCGCCACTAGTTCGCTTACCCGCATAGCCCCATGGAATGCTAGCGCAAAAGCGGCTCGGAATAACACTGTTTCATACTGGGATGAACACGTTGCAGGGAGTACGGATAATAACAGGGCCAACCTATCCAGACCTATCGGGTGCCTCTCATCTACTCTGCGACCCTCAAGGTGTTGCCACCCACGTAGCGCTTTTTGCACTACGAAAGACGCTGTCGGGTCCTGGATCCCATGAGCCCTTGCCATAAAGGAAATGGCGGCCCGATGCCTCTGGGCCGTAGCTACTGATTTGCCTGCCTGATGTAAAGACAGCAGAAATTGTACTACAGACTCTTCCTGGCCCCAAAGCTCCCCCCTAGCAGTCCCCAAAAAGGCCCAATAGGAACAGAACGCCCCTTCATATGCCTTCCTCGTCCTGGGTGCTAAACTCTCTCCCACGAGGTTTTGTAGTTCGGGGCACCGAGAGACCAGAGAGCTTCGGGAAAGGGTGCCGCCACCGGGTCCGCTGTGGGCAGAAAACCCCAGAAGGCCTGCATACGGAAACGAGAAAGCGCATCAGCCGCTTGGTTCATTACCCCCGGCACATGTCTTGCCTTAAATAGCACATTCAATTGCATACACAATAACACAATTTCTTTGAGCAGTCTCAGAATCCATTTGCATCGTGCTGCCTGACTATTGATACACTCAACCACGGTCATGTTATCAGACCAGAACACCACAGAGTGATCTCTGAACCCCTCGGGCCAAGTTTTCAGGGCCACCAGAATAGGGAAAAGTTCAAGAAAAGCAATGTTACTTGTCAGCCCGCACTCGTGCCACCATGACGGCCATTTTTGAGCCGACCACTGCGTGCCGAATATGGCACCAAAACCAATACTCCCTGCCGAATCTGTCCACAGCCCCAGCTCCTCGGAGGACACCGCCGGTTTGTTCCAGACAATTCGACCATTGAAATCCGCCAGAAATGCCAACCAAATGCGCATGTCCTGGCGAACCTCTGCCGAGAGCCTCGTGCGATGATGACCCTCCTTCAGGCCGACCATGGCTTGAGCGATCGAGCGGGAAAAGGGGCGGGCCATCGGCATTACTCTCAGGGCAAAATTCAACTGGCCCACCATTTGTTGCAATTGATGCAGTTTTACCTTAGTCTCACTAATACACGTTTCAAGGGATGCCCTGAATTTTAACACTTTTTCTCTTGGTAATCGAAAACAACCTTCCTCCGAGTCGAGCTCGATCCCCAGAAACTCGAGGCAAGTCGACGGACCCACAGTCTTACCTGGCGCCAATGGCACACCAAAGTGATTCATTAGGACACAAAATTCATTCAAAGCCTGTCCACATTCTGGATCCCCGGCTGCCCCCAGAAACAGAAAGTCATCGAGATAATGCATAACAAGTTGAAAACCCGTCTTCTTTGTGAAGACCCATTGCAAAAAACAACTGAACTTTTCAAAATAAGCACAAGATATAGAGCATCCCATTGGCATACATCTATCCATGTAATAGCGACCCTGAAACATGAAACCAAGGAGACGCTGATCGTCTGGGTGTACCGGGAGCAACCGGAACGCTGACTCGATGTCTGATTTTGCCATCAGCGCCCCGGGCCCCAGGCGATTCAACATGGCGACGGCCTCATCGAAAGATGCGTACCGCACCGAACACACTTCCGGGTCTATCGCATCATTCACGGAAAGACCACGTGGTGCTGACAAGTTATGTATCAGCCGAAACTCACCCGGGTCCTTCTTGGGGACCACCCCTAAAGGGGAACAAACAAAGTTAGCAACCGGTGGCAAATCAAATGGGCCGGCGACACGACCTCGAGTCACCTCTTTCCCAATCTTCACCTGTACCACCGCCGTATGCTGCAAGACCGACAGTTGATTCTTACAGTTTGCTACACCCTGAAAATCCCCCACTGGGATGCGGAAACCATATGAAAACCCGTTTCGCAACACCCCAGCGGAAGCATGATCCGGGTATTCGTTGAGCCAAGGAATCATTGCCATGGTATCAATCGGGGTAGGTAAAGGCGCCCCTCGGACTATATCAGACCTGTTTGGCGCCTCCCTTACCACCGTTATCACCCGTTTTGGCTCTGCACATGGACTCAGGATGGGATGGCTGCCCACACCCCCCACACTCATGTCTGAATTTGCATGACCCCTGGGGCCTCGTACATTTCCCTCTGTTGAAATTCCAACAAATCCCCCTTTTACCTGTGTTGCCACTCGGCTTCGAGTGGTACTCGTTACCTGCACCCGTCCGAAAGGGCGTCCCAGAGTATTGGCGGGAAGATTCACCCCCGTTACTCCCTAACAATGGTACTTTCAACATTCCTGTACTCTCCATCTTTTGCCATGACACGGAGTCGTAACAATCCCAAGTCAAGATTGGGTCGTGTTCTTTAGCTTTTCTGAAAAGGTTGTCATAGCAAAACCACTGATTGCCCCCATACGCTCCGGAATACTCCATGATGCGTGATTGATAAATAGGCAACTCGGTCAGCAACTCGGGCCTGCGCTCGCCCATAATGGAGGTAAAAATGCCCCACGCTCTGCCCCAAGTACCAATGTTTTCGTCAACCTTAAAGGCGGCCATTTTTGCGCGCCAAACACTCGGATGCATGAGCTCCTTTTGACTCTTAACATGCTCCATCTCGTAATGATCGGTAAGCAAGGAAAAAATGTTCACATACTTATTCGCCCAAATCTTTTCCTTAATTTCCATTGGAACATGCTAAGCCACCTTTTCCCTCCGCGAAGGTACAGACCCCTCCCCCGCGATCGGCAGTGGTCGCTTACCTGAGCCAGACGCATTTTCCGCCGCCGGAACCGGCGGGGTAACAGGAGACGATGCCTTCGCAGCCTCCCTAGATTCCCGCAGTTGCCTCATCACTGCCCTGGCGTCGTCAGCCGTGGTGCCCTCGTTATCTTTTCCCAACCACGCTGCCAATTGTGCCGCTAACTCGGGCGGCATATCTTCCCCGCTCACGGGAGTGACCACCACGGGAATCGGATTCCCCTCTTTCGGGACCGGAGTTGGCTCCTCAAGTGGGCTATCGGGGACCGGGGTTTCCCCCCCGAGTGCCCCTCTTCTGGACCTCTTGCCTCTCCCACCCGGGATTGCTCCCGGCAAAGGCCGTTTCGGTCCTCCCTCCCCGTCCTTAGCCGCCATCTGCTTCTTCAAATCGGCTACCTCCTTCATGAGCATGCGGAGCATCTGATCGGTGCTGACTCGCTTTCCGACTTTCTTCGGCATTCTCAGACAGAATCTCTGTAAGACAAAAAGAAAGATTACAACGCTCAAAATTGGCTCTTCGTTCCGTCTCGAGCTCACGTGCAGCGGGGAGGTGCAGCTTCAGAGCACAGGAACAAGAGGAAGCTTTCTTGGCTTGTTGCTCCTTTTATCCGTCTTCAGGGCGGGCGTAAACCCGCCCCCGCCTGCCTCCGAGGGCGTGGCCGGTCGCGTCAGTGTCTAGGACAACCCACTCCCGGGCGGGAAAAGGCGCGCCCCGGCTACGCCGCTTCCGGCATACCAGCCGAGACTCGCCTCCCGCCCAAGATGGCTTCCCGGGGGGATCGTGGTACTCCACCATACGTTCGGGGGGACCGAATGGTCGCCCCTTTCCATATATCAAGGACAACCAGATCCAAACCACCCTGCACAGAAAATCAACAGCAACAAATGCCACACTGGAAGCCACAAGTTTTCATCAGAGCTCACTAATCACCAGTATCCCATACGGGGAGTTTCTCCGTATAAGACGAATATGCAGCGAGGAAACGGAATGGGAAAAACACAGCACTGACACAAAAAGAAGATTCAAAAATCGGAAATACAATCACGAAAATGTAGAACAGTGCTGGAGAAGGGCAAATGCTAAATCTAGAGCGGAATGCCTCAAAAGACCAACTGAAAATGGAGACAAACAAGAACCAATCAGATTAATCACGGATTTTGCAGAAGGAAGCAAAGGGTTTGTAAACATCCTGAGGAAAAATTGGAAGATATTACAGATGGATGAGACAGTTGGCAAAATAGTGGGAAAACATCCAACAGTTACCTACAGGAGAGCCCCAAACTTGAAAGACCTGCTCATTCATAGCCATTGCAAAACTAAAAAAGATAACAAAAAGGATTGGCTTAAAACCACTGATTTTATAAAGTGTCACGGGTGCAAAATGTGCCAGATTGCAAAAACAACCAAAGAGGTAAAATTACCGAACAACAAAACATGGAAAATACGCCAACTTATAACTTGCAAAACTGAATTCACTGTATATGGAATAGAATGTCCAAGCCCACTCATGTACGTGGGAAGTACAAAAGGAGAATTAAAAAAACGCATCATGGAACATGCAGGAGCAACGACACACAAAGATCGCACAAATGCCGTCGCTAAACACATGGAACATGTACATAACGGAGACTGGCTGAAACTAAAATTCTTTGGCATTGAAACAATCCCAAAAAACATCCGGGGAGGAGACCGGGAAAAAACTTTAAGACGGAAGGAGTCACGTCACATAATAAATTTCAGAACATTAAATCCATACGGCCTGAACCAATCGGAGGAGTTATACATTCATTTGTAATCACGGAACATTATGGACAAATGATGATAGACTCATAAATGTATACAGGAACAATTATTGGGAAACAAGTGCAACCCAATGAACCTAAATGCAGTGAAGCAACTGCTAATAAGAAAGAAGAAATCTCACTGGAGGGATACAAAATTTGTTTATTAAAGAAAGGGAAGGGAAATCAATGTAACCCTAAAGAAATAAGATGTTTTTGTTTTCCAATGAACCATGATGAAATGTGTCTTTAATTTAAGTTTTATTTAAACTACAATTACCATAATGCTTAGCAGCGGAGCTAGGAAATGATGTAAACTAGCATGTGACAGCCTTAAATATGAGAGAAAAAAATGCAGGAAGTTGATCGTGAACAAGATGCAGGAGGCATCGAAACGCGTTGATCAATGCTTATCTTTTCTTGGCTTCAAATAAACGGATTGTGGAGTAAATGTAAAAGGAGTGCGCCCGTTCTTCTTTTAAACGAAGGAGCAGTGTGGCAAATATATATATATGCCATCACAAAGTTTGCCTGGAATGAGTCAGCCCACACAGGTAAGTGGGAGTAACCAGCTTTATTTGTGAAGGAACGGCTTCAAATGACAACTCGGAAGCTTCGCCTTTGATTCAGTCCTAGGATTCCCGACGCGTTTCATGCCCAAATGGCATTTCCTCAGGGGACTCAGGAAGCAGCTGGAACACGGCACAGCATTAGGCCGAGCACTTTTAAAGTAATGAAGTCCCCGCCCGAGTGGGCGTGGCCACCGCCGTGGCCGCTGGATCTTGTAGTGATCGTTTTCAATCTCCTGTGAGTTGCTTGTGCTCTGTTCCATGGTGATGCGATATAAATCCAAGTGGGTGGCTAAGAACAGTCCTCTTTGGCATTGCAGCACATGGTAAGTTCTTTCACTGTGATTTACCCGTCCCTCAGCCGTGGCGCCACTTGACACCACCGCGGGGCTGCACACAGGTACAGCAGGGCTTGACTCGCGGCTCAGGCTCGCCGCTAACATGCCATCACAAAGTTTGCCTGGAATTGTATGCCCTCCTTTGAATAAAAATTCGTCAGAAACCTAACTTACCTGTGTTGGGTGTTTCTCACAGCAGGCAAACTTGTTGTTTGGATTGAATGTGGCCCCGCCTGAGCCGCGAGGAACGCCCCGCTGCACTCCGTGCAGTTCCGCTTCAGTGTCTAACGGCGCTGAGACAAGAGGAACAGGTACGGCCTTGGAGGACTGTAAAGGCATGACAAGTATCTTCAAAGTGCGGAGCAACCCACTGGGGTCCATAAACTTTGTTTAATTGAGCGAGAACACCGCGCACCACTGGTGAGAAAAAATTGAACTCCAAAGACCAGCAGGCCACGGGAGTGGCCGCGCCCATCAGGGCGGGAGAAATTGAATTTAAAAGAAGGTGTGTTCTCCCTCATGTATGCCCGCACCCCTGATGAAGTGATGAGACTCACGAAACGCGTAGGGAAGGACATTACACTTGTGCAAGGCACTGGGAGCCGCTTGAATTGTATGCCCTCCTTTGAATAAAAATCCGGCAGAAACCTAACTTACCTGTGTTGGGTGTTTCTCACAGCAGGCAAACTTGTTGTTTGGATTGAATGCGGCCCCGCCTGAGCCGCGAGGAACTCCGTGCAGTTCCGCTTCAGTGTCTGACGGCACTGAGACAAGAGGAACAGATACGGCCTTGGAGGACTGTAAAGGCATGACAAGTATCTTCAAAGTGCGGAGCAACCCACTGGGGTCCATGAACTTTGTTTAATTGAGCGAGAACACAGCGCACCACTGGGGAGAAAAAAATGAACTCCAAAGACCAGCAGGCCACAGGAGTGGCCGCGCCCATCAGGGCGGGAGAAATTGAATTTAAAAGAAGGTGTGTTCTCCCTCATGTATGCCCGCACCCCTGATGAAGTGATGAGACTCACGAAACGCGTAGGGAAGGACATTACACTTGTGCAAGGCACTGGGAGCCGCTTGAATTGTATGCCCTCCTTTGAATAAAAATCCGGCAGAAACCTAACTTACCTGTGTTGGGTGTTTCTCACAGCAGGCAAACTTGTTGTTTGGATATATATATATATATTATATCCAAAATTCTCCGTATTTATGAAGAAATGTAGGACACCCAGAGCTTCTGTAACGGCATTTATTCAAGCAGAAGAAAAAGTCTCATGACGCGTTTCACCACTTAAGGCTTGATCACGCTCGTCACAAATGTGTTGGCAGCCATATTTAAACCCTCAACACCCATGTGCATAGAAAATAATGCGCAAAGCGGCGGACATCTTATAACATAACGAACTTGGTAGAAATATATACAGAACGTTATTGCTTAGTTGGTGACAAGAGTATTTACATTTCATAAACATCATTATTGCATTTTTATATATAAAAAGCATTGTTTGCGTAAATTCATGAAATAAAGCGATTCATACAAAATTAATCTTACTCTGTCACATAATACATGTTCGTCATGATAGTATCAATATTTACAACTCAGGTCTCATATGTAACACAGTGAGCAACCATTTACTCTCGCTACGATGATAGATGCTATCTCAATTGTAATTGGCCGCTATTATAGGAGCAGTGTTATGATTGGATACGTCGTTACTATGGAGAGAATAAACAAATTTATGCGTATTCCATATATCAAGGCTCACAATTACATTACATATTGGGCTTGATAGAAGCGTTTCTGTGTTGCAATGTTAATATAGCCCCAGTGGGCTTGGGACACGAAAGTACCTGGTCATACAATCGACCTTCACCAGAGCGCTGCCTCCCATTGAAGTTTCTATAATGGATTCAACAAAAAAATTGTTTTGATAGCGTTACGCAATTTATACTGCGAATAGAGCCCCTTTGGGCTAATACAACTATAAATTATACTTCAAAAGGTAGCATCATATATATATATATATATATATACATATACATATATATATATATATATATATATATATATATATATATATATACACACACACACACACACACACACACACACACACACACACACACACACACACACACACACACACACACACACACACACACACACACACACACACACACACACACACACACATATACACAATAGAAAAAGTAATTTTGGCCAAATAGATGTTGCTAGGATAATGAGTGTTCGAAAAGAGTTGTCTGAAACTATTTAAATGATGGTAATGCACCACATGTTTGGAGATCTCTCTAGCAAGTGTTTAATGATAGCGTGAATGTTGTTTCTACTTGCTTAGGCTTACAATGTCCCTTAATGTTTATGATGTATCTAATGAAAATCTGAAAGATACAGTTAGTTATGGATTCCTTACCTTAGAATTACCCCCAGGCGTCAGACTGGATCCGGAAAGTTCTTAGTCAGGTCGCCGGGATGATGTCGCAGTAGGTACATGGACGCCGCCCTCGCGCGAATATGTCAGTTCCTTCTTTTTCCACCAGCAAGTGCAGATCCGGAGAGAGCGGTACCCCCAGTAAATTTTTTACTGAACTTTTTTCTCAACTTTTGTCAACTTCGTTGTAGTTTGAGAGTCCTTCGACTCCTGGTGCTCAAGGGATGCCCGGCTTTAAGGCTTGCTGGTCCTTTAACCGACTCATGTCGGTGACTGATCCGCTCCGCATGTGCCTATACTGCTTGGAGCACAACCATGACCCCAATTCATGCTCTGACTGCCAGATCTCGACCTGAAGTCTTTGCAGGAGCGGTCCCGAAAGCTACTCAAGGCCCGGTAGTCGGCTCGGTGTCGCTCGAGGTTGCGGAGGAGGTTGAGGGACCGGTCGCGGAGCCACCACCACTCTTTGTCGAAGTCTTCGCACTCTGGGTCAAGTAAGTCGAAGGAGCATCACCGCTCTTCGACTTCTCCCCGTCTGTAAATACGACGAGGGATGCGGGTGGTGCCCCTCCCACGGCTCCGCATGCAGAGCCCGCTGTGTTGACTCCGGGTTTCCCTCCCTTCTTGGGACCGGTTGCGACCCCTGCCCAGCTTCTGATTTTATACGAAGCAATGCATGCCATCTTTAGGCAGCCCGACTCCGCCGGTGCGCCTTCAGGCTCCGCGGACTCTGCTGGGGGCCCTGGGCTATCTGCGGCTTCGGCGCCGCAGAGTCCCCTTGGATCCAGTCCTGGATCCGGATCGGTACCAGTCGACCTAGTTACGCCTCTCCCAGCGCCGATTCCACCAGCACCACGTCCGCCACTGGTATTGGCTGTGTTCCCAGCTGATGTTGACCCCGGCCTCCACCTCGAGGTAGACACGGAGCCGGACCGACGCCGAATCCGGCACTGACGGGTACTTTTGTGCCCCTGTTCTACCCTGGCTCTTTAGACAAGATTGGCAGCCAGAAGAGGGAGAGGAGGACTGGGAGGGGTCTGGAGACCCTTTGACAGACCTGACTGAGTATGAGCAGGACTAGAGAGAGGAACTGGGGGATGCCAGGGGTTTGGATACCTCACCAGATCTTGGCATGTTGTCTTCTCCTACTGCAGCTACGGAGGAGGGAGCGTCATACGCAGTGGTGTTGCGTAGGGCGGCCGAGGCTCTCCACCTCGAGCTACCTATGGTGGCAGTCAGGACTATCCTCCTGACAGAGATGCTTCAACCGGCGGTGAGCTCTAAGGAGCCCCTGCTGCCGTTTAATGAAGCCCTGACGTATATCCTTTTGGGCTCTTGGTCCAGGCCCAACACAGGGGCCTGGACCCTTCTGGGATGGGGAGGCCACATGGGAGAGGCGGAGATCAGAGGCCTCTGGATTAAAGCGGAGTCCGAGCTCCACATCAACCTTCTGGAGCTTCGGGCGATCCGTCTTGCACTCAAAGCATTCCTTCCCTCTGTCCGGGGAAGAGTAGTGCAGGTGTTCACGGACAACATCACCACCATGGGGTTGTGGACCCTATGTCAAGAGGCCCTCTGCCTCTGGACATGGCTGGAACATCAGGGCATATTAACACCTGGCAGGTTCACTGAACGCCAGGGCGGACAAACTCAGCCGCAGGTGCATGATGGATCACGAATGGCATCTTCACTCGGAGGTGGTGCAAGGTCTCTTTTAGCAGTTGGGAGAGCCTTTGTTAGATCTATTCGCCACCGAAGAGAACTCACAATGTCAGGAATTCTGCGCATTTGGAATTTCCAAGGGGACACTCGCCAGGTGATGTCTTTTGTCACAAGTGGAGTTGCGGTCTTATGCCTTTTCGCCAATACCACTTCTGCCCAGAGTGCTGAAGAAGATCAAGCGCTACCAGCCCAAGTCATTCTTGTGGCTCCGGATTGGGCACGAAGATTCTGGTATCCTGAGCTGCTTGAGACGGCCATCGATCCTCCGACCTGACTACCCCTTAGTGAGGATCTTCTGTCGCAGCAGCAGGGAACGTCCTCCACCTGTCCACCCTCCACCTCCATGCGTGGAGATTGAGCGGCGGCAGTTGGCGTCTGTTGACCTGCTTCCCGAAGTCTGTGATGTAATCTTGGCAGCCAGGCGTCCCCCCACTAAGCCGGTATACGCCTGCCAATGGAATAAATGTTTGGGATGGCGCACAGCAAAGGCTGTGGATCCCCTTTCTGCCCCTTTTTCTGATGTTCTCCTGTTCCTCCTTTCTTTGGCCCAGCAGGGCTTTGTTCTGAGCACTCTTGCGGTCTTACGCCTTTCCGCCTATACCACTTCTGCCCAGAGTGCTGAAGAAGATCAAGCGCTACCAGCCCAAGTCCTTCTTGTGGCTCTGGATTGAGCACGAAGAGGCTGGTATCCTGAGCTACTCGACATGGCCATCGGTCCTCCGATCCGACTGCCCCTTCGGGAGGATCTTCTGTCTGAGCAGCAGGGAACGGTCCTCCACCTGTCCAGCCTCCACTTCCGTGTGCGGAGATTGAGCGGCGGCAGTTGACGTCGTTTGACCTCCCTCCCAAAGTCTGTTATGTAATTTTGGCAGCCAGGCGTCCCTCCACTAAGACAGTATACGCCTGCCAATGGAATACATTTGTGGGATGGCGCACAGCAAAGTCTGTGGATCCCCTTTCTGCCCCTCTTTCTGATGTTTTCCTATTCCTCCTTTCTTTGGCCCTGCAGGGCTCTATTCTGGGCACTCTTAAGGGCTACCTCTCGGTCATTTCAGCCTTTCTCAGGCTACCTGATCAGCCTTCTCTTTTCAAGTCCCCTTTTGTAAATAGATATCTTAAGGGCATTACTTATCTTTTTCCTCCTGTTCCCTTCGTAATGCCCCAGTGGGACTTGAACGTGGTTCTGACAGACCTTACGTGCGCTCCCGTTGAGCGACTGCATAACTGTCCTCTCCGACTTCTCAGTTTGAAAACTTCCTTTCTGGTGGCCTTCATCTCTGCACGCAGGGTGAGTGAGCTGCAAGCACTGTCTTCTAAGCCTCCCTTTCCGGCTGTCCATCATGGACAAGGTCGTCCTAAGAACTAGACATTCCTTTCTTCCCAAGGTGGTCACTTCTTTCCACATTGGCCAAACCATCACTTTGCCGACCTTCTTTTCGCCTCCGCGTCCTTCGAAAGAGGAAGAGATGGTTCGAGGCATGTGGGCTGCTGAATTCATATCTGTGCATAGATCGCCGCCTAGTGTTGGGTCCGGATGATTGCACCTTGTTGTCCTGGAAGAGTCTTCGAAGTATCACGAGATAGGTGGCTCCTCCCTTGGACTACAGTGCGCATGGGCATACTCTCCATCTTCAGATTGTTTTTTTCCGCCATTGGGTTCGGATGTTTTTCCTACACTCCAAGTTCGGAATTGAAACAAAACTTTTTTAAAGGCCTTCGCCTCGACAGTATTGTTTTCGCTCGGTGCCTATTACCTCGGTTAAACTTCCTACTTTTCTCCGGTCATCGACGCGGGCCGTTGGGCCTTTCGACGCGACGTGGGCCTATAGTCGATGGAACGTAGTCCATTTAAATTCTGCCTACAATGCCATTCCAAGTACCCGCATACTGACAGACATCCAGTATGCAACAAGTGCTTGTCACCGGACCATAAAGAAGAAGATTGCCTGGCTTGTGCCCAGTTCCATTCCAAAAAGACAATCTGGAATCGACGGGCCGCTAGGCAAGAGATGTAGAGACCAGCAACCGACCCGGAAAACATTTTCGACGACGACCAAGAGCTCGTCGACGTAGAAGACTCGAATCTAGAGATCATGGCCACCGAGGACGATTCGGAAGACAAACAGATCCCGCAGGGGTGAACCGTGAGTACACTGCCCCTGAAACCCACTCTACCGAGAACAAAGGCTCCGGTCGAGGCATCGCCAACAGGCCTTAGCCAGGATCAAGACATTGATTCAATAGCCCTGCATTCAAGCTTGGCTACGAATACCAAGAAAAAGCCTTTTGACACACCAGGCCCAACTCACGTTCTCAAAAAGCCAAAGGCTGTCGATCCGAAGGCTGTCGGACCGAAGGTCATCGTACCGAAAGTCACAGACCCAAAGGCCACCATGCCGAAGCTCGACGTACCGCATAAGCCTTTACAACCAAAGGCCGTCGACCCGAAAAGGGGTGTCGACTCGAACGTCGCACCGAAAAAGGCAGTCGAACAGAAACCGAAAGTCAACGAACCGAAAGCAGTCCAACCGAAGAAGGTTGCGCCAAAGCCAATCGACCCGGGCACAACTGCTCCGAAGAACCCAGTCGAACCGAAGAAACCAATCGATTCGATAAAGGACAAACAACTAAAAAAGGTCGAACCTCCGAAAAAAACGGTCCGACCTAAAAGTCTGGTCAATCCGAAAACAAGCCTCGACCCGAAGAAGGCTGAAAAGATACCTAAGCCTATCAAACCGACAAAAACTGTCAATCCGTAAATGAACGTCGATCCAAAAAAGACAAAACCCAAGGATTCGACTCCAAAACCAAGGACAGTGGAAGATGAACTCTTTCACTCTGATCCTATTGAAGAGGAACAAACAAAACTGTACATAGAGCCTGAGACTGACAAAGTAACAGTTTACCGCAAAGAAGAGACCAGTGGACACTGAACCTTCTTCACCAATTCCTCTAAAGAAAAAGACTGTGCCACTTCTCCACTTAGACCTTTCTAACTTGTCTCTCCTACTATGCCTACCACGCCTCTTACTCTCCTACACAGTCAGAGTATAATGTAGATTATGCAGAAGAGGATCCTGAGGATTAGAACTATCCATAGGACCCAGAGATACAAGATAACACATGGGACAATCAACAAGACCCATATGATACACATCCCATCCCTGACACCTCCTCCTACCCAGTTAAACCATCACCCACAGATGATACAGTGGCATTTAACCTACTAGTGGATAGGGCCACACTATACCACAATGTTGATATGCATAGTGACCCAATAGAGGAGGATTTCCTCTTTGATACATTTGCCTCTTCTGAAAGAACGGTTAGGACACTCCCTATGTTAAAGGGTGTACTAAAACACGCCAATGGTACTTTAAGGATACAGCTAGAGCACGTGTTATCAACCCTAGGGTTGAGAAAAAATATAGGCCTGCCCCTACAGACCCTACATACATTAGAGGTCAACTACCACTTGATTCACTAGTTGTAGCTAATGCACTCTCAAACAACTGGAGAAGCACCACCTCCCGATAAAGAATCAAAAATTCTTGAAGCCTCAGGAAAGAGTAGCTGCACAAGCAGCCAATTCATGGAGAATAGCTAACACACAGGCGCTACTAGCTCGCCACTATAGGGCAAACTATGATAGACTCGAGAGCATACTGCAACATTTACCTGAGCCATTCAAAGAACTAGCTGATGCTCTTATTCAGGAGGGGAAGCTCATCACAAATGCTTCCATTAAATGTGCATTAGACGCAGCAGATACCGCAGCAAGATCCGTTAATGTCTTGGAAAGACAACACGCATGGCTACGCATCTCAGGCTTTAAAAGCGAGGTGCAATCTACTATTCTAAACCAGCCGGTCAATCCAGACTTCCTCTTTGGACCAGCAGTAGATAATATTCTGGATAAGATGAAAAAAGGCACTAAAACTGGAAAATCAATGGGTGCGCTGCAGTTCCAACAGCATAAAAGCTCCTTTCAGCGCTCATCATACAGAGGAGCTGCACGAGGCAACACGTCACGAGGTGCCTCGGCATATAAAGCCAATACCCAGTCCAACTTCAATAAAGGTCCCAATCGAGGTGGATACAAAGGAAATTACAATAAGGGTAGAGGACGCGGAGGCAATAACAACAGAGCCTCCACTGCCACAAAACAGTGACTTCAATACACTACCTCCAGACCACATAACACCGGTCGGAGGAAGAATACAACAGTTCCTACCAGTCTGGAACAACATTACCTCAGACAGGTGGGTAAGACAAATTATCCAGTATGGCTACTGCCTAGAACTGACTTCTACTCCACCCAACATACCACCCAGACACCGTCCAATGTCTATGGAACACATCGCCCTGTTACAACAAGAGGTGAAAAGCATGCTGGAAAAGGGGGCCATAGAGCCAGTCCCTTTCCAGCACCAAGGAACAGGAGTATACTCACTATACTTCCTCATTCCCAAGAAGGACGGGTCCCTCAGACCAATACTGGACCTCAGACGCCTAAACCAGTATATACTTTCGGAGCACTTCCACATGATCACTCTACAGCAAGTCCTCCTGTTGCTACTGCAAGGAGACTTCCTAGCAAACTTAGACCTCAAGGATGCATACTTCCACATACCTATACATCCTTCTCACAGGAAGTATCTCAGGTTCACAATCCAAAACCAGCACTTTCAATTCAAAGTTCTCCCCTTTGGGGTGACCACAGCTCCGAGAGTGTTCACAAAATGTCTAGCGACGGTAGCTGCACATCTAAGGAGACAACACATTCAAGTTTATCCATACCTGAACGATTGGCGGATACAAGCAAAATCGTACGAACAGTGCAAAAGCCATATGTCTCAAACACTTCAGCTGCTACACAGCTTAGGCTTTTCAATAAACTACCCACAATCCAACCTACAGCCATCCCACTTACAGCAATATCTGGGAGCTACTATAAATTCCTCGCTGGCAAAGGCATATCCAAACGCAGCAAGGATAGCCAGTATGCAAATGCTCATTCGCAAATTCCAACCATAACACTCCCTGTCAGCCCGAGTGTTCATGCAGCTCATAGGCATGATGGCCTCCTGCATTTTTATTGTCCCTCTTACCCGACTTCACATGCGTCCACTGCAGGATTGCCTAGCAAAACAGTGGAACCAAGCTCAAAGACTATTAAAGGACCTAGAGTTGGTAAACAGTCATGCATACAACTTTCTGCAGTGTTGGAACTCACAAAACCTTTCCAAAGGACGACTGTTCCAAGAGCAGGTTCCACAAATAGTGATAACAGCGGACGCATCACTGTTAGGTTGGGGAGCCCACGTACTCAAATACACAGTGCAAGGGCTAGGGACAACCCAGCAGAAACAATTGCATATCAACCATCTGGAGTTGCTAGCAATATTTCTAGCTCTAAAAGCATTCCAGAAACACCTGTACAACAAGACTGTGTTGATCCGGACGGACAACATGACAGCCATGTACTACATACAAAAACAGGGAGGAACGCACTCTCCACAACTGTCTCACTTAGCGCAAAGCATATGGAAGTGGGTAATTCCCAAAAACATCTTTCTCCTGGCAGAACACCTCCCAGGGAAGGGCAATCAGATAGCGGATCTACTCAGCAGACACAGCCAGCAACTACACAAATGGGAAATTCACCCTCAAGTCCTCCAACCATTCTTTCAAAAATGGGGACACCCAGAAATAGACCTGTTTGCCACAAAAGAAAACTCAAAAGGCCAGTACTTTGCCGCCAAGTTCCCACATCCATTGTCATAGGGCAATGCGATATGGATGAACTGGTCAGGCAGATTTGCGTATGCTTTTACCCCAGCTCCAATAATTCCGCTAGTGGCACGCAAACTACGGCAACAGTCAGTCACAATGATCCTAGTTGCTCCAACATGGGCAAGGCAACCATGGTACACAACGTTCCTAGAACTCTCAGTAGTGCCTCATCAAAGACTAAAACTCACACCCAGTCTTTTGACTCATAGCCATGGAGAAATCAAACACCCAGATCCCAATCAGTTGAACCTAGCGATCTGGCTCCTGAAGTCTTAGAGTTAACTTGCCTCCACACTGCAAGAACATCATTAAGGAGGCAAGAAGGCCAACTACTAGTGCATGTTATTTACTGTAACAATAACCAAATCAATCCATTAGATGCTTCTATACAAAACATCATATGCTACCTATTACACCTTCAAAGTTGCAACCTAGCTTATTCTTCTATAAGACTACACTTAGCTGCTACAGCAGCATACCTCCAAAACAGACAACACCTTTCACTGTTTAGAGTACCAGCAATAAAAGCGTTCATGGAGGGCCTTAAAAGAGTAATTCCTCCAAAAAACCCACCTTCACCAGTCTGGAATCTAAACGTTGTACTCGCCAGACTTATGGGGCCTCCTTTTGAACCCCTACATTCATGTGAACTACAATTTCTCACATGGAAGGTGGCTTTCCTTATTGCTATTACCTCACTTAGAATAGTTAGCGAGCTACAAGCACTAACTATTCAAGAACCCTTTATGCAAATACACGCAAATAGGGTAGTACTTATAACAAACCCTAAGTTTATGCCAAAAGTCGTATCCAATTTCCACATCAACCAATCTATAGAACTGTAAGAACAAGAAAGCAAAGGTGCACCACACAATTATGAAACTACAATGGTAATAAACACAGACGTAGATTTTCTTAGTCGTGATTTTTCTTTTATTCCAAAACAAGTGTACAGGCAAAACACGGGTGTTCGCAGCCGACGCGTTTCGTCCTCAAGGGACTTCTTCAGGGCTGCCATAAAATCATATAAACATACAATTAAAATCTAAATTAAAAACATTCTTCTTGCAATTGGCCAGACTTTGTTACAATACGTGTCCCAGAAGTTATGTTATTACAAATGACCACTATGGTCAAAGCTCATTATGATCTTAAGCAACCAATTTTATCATTGTCATCACCATTTGATTTAATTTAGGATGGGAAGGCAACAACATATAGTATTCTCGGCATCGTATGTGCTTTTCATATCTCGGTTGGTCTAGTTACATGTTCATTATGGCTCAATTCTTTCTTTTAGATCACTAGTTAATTTTCATTTAGGATGGGAGGACAACAATATATCGTATTTAGACGACATATGTACTTCTCATATCTTGGTTGGTATAGTTACATATTCATAATGGTTATGTTAATAAGAAACAGTACCTATAGACAAGTAAATATGTTAAATCTTCTTCTCTAGACTCATCCATCATTGGAACTTGATACCCTTATCCTTTCTTGCTCTATTCATCTTCCTCTCTAGACATATTTGCCTTATCCGATTTCTGTCTTCTTGTGTAACCACTTCTAATCCCTCCATCCATGTCACTTGTATTAAACTCTCAGGCCATTCTGCAATAAAAACCTAACAACATTTAATGGCTGCTAATGTCGTCTTCTAGAAGGCCTACATTTTTGGGCATGACCACCAAGTGTACAGAGTCATGCCTCGTTCACCCCAGCCCTTCCAAACACTAATCCGAAGCATATTGTTTAGATACCTCAAATACAATATTTTGCACACCATTCTGTATTTTCCAGGTCCCTCCACAGGTTAGAACAGAGATTATCATCTGTAACTCTGTCCTACAGATCCATATGAGCAGTTTTTGATACTTTTGAAGGGTGAATCTGGTATTATTTCTGCAATTAAAGCATGCACCACAAAGAGTGTTCCAGAAGGTAAGTAACTTGTTCTTGTAATGGATATTTCTAACCATAGATTTGATACCAAGCAGTACCTCCCAAAAGCTGGAGGGTTTGATGAATGGACTTACACTGGTCCTACAGACTAATCTGCTGAAATGGCCCTTACTCCAGCTTGGTTATTGAGACAGTTAATAAATACTTGGTGACGTTGGGAGCAGACACCCATGTTACATCCTGGCAGATGTCCAGTACTGCAACACCTCTCGCTAAAACTGTAGTGGCGACTTTGGCTCTGATGGACTGAGCCCTAAGGAGATTGGGAACCTCCTCTTTAGCAAAGCATTGTGGAAAAGCAGTTTTTCTCTAGATATCCTCAAGCACTGCTTGGCGTTTGTCGCCTCTGAACCATTCAATAATTATCAAATAAAAGAGGCTGGTGCTGGTAACTGGAAAGCAGGAAACAGGTTTTTTATTTTCTCCGGAGCAAAGCACGTCAGATCGGACAAACAGGGTATTGTCTCGAGGTGCTCTCTGCCTGCATCTCTGTGGCCTGGCCTTTTATACAGTGGTTTATTACTTTATTACAAGATATCACATTCCTGACATTACTTTGAAGTACAGTAAAACATTTCTGGAATCCCCACTTCAGGCTCGTCCCCACACGCATTCCCAGTGGAGGTCCCCACTTTAATCTCAGCAGGTGATGACTATCCCGCAGCTGGACATTTCAGTTGGGAACCGAAATGTGCGCAATCGGTCGGATCTCATGGGGTGGTGACATTGATTAATCCCGGCTCCTTTGATGAATGGCGAGATTCTACAGTATGGGGGCAATAAACTGCATCCGCAGGGCAAGGCGATGGCCTGGGATCGGGTCGAACTATCGGGTACAGGGGAAGGGGTTATCAAAGGGACTGTTCTTGTGAAAGGGATGAAAGAGTATGTGGGTCCGGCACAGGAAGTGGCTCCGAGTCAGGGGCGCGCTGTAGGTGTGTTTATGGTTCAGGCATGTGTGCATGGGGGCTGTCAGCGCGCGGGGGATGTTAGCGAGGTCAGGGAGACGTGCAGGCGATCAGCAGTGTACAAAGTGGCCATGGTGTCTAAAATGGCTGCCGCTTACGCGCTCGTACGGGCTCAGGTTTAGACAAGATGGCGCCGGCAATGTTCCCATCGAAATCTAATATTCCACAGTGTACCCTTAGAACATGCCCGAGCCAGCTTGTCAATTTACATTAATCTCCATCATATTTTGTGTCTCTAGATCATACAAGGCTTTCGCATGTTCAGGTTTAGTGTTCAAAGTCTTAGTGCAAATCGAGTTCATGAGAAGTGAGCACAGAGGCGGTATGCATTGTGTCCCCAGGCAGCAACCACATATTATAAAGACTGGTACCAATTTTATCATCAACAGTTTCCAACCCCAGTCTTTCAAAATGTTCCAAAACCAGCTTCCCAGTGTCCAGCCTTCTTGCTCCTTGTGGATCTCTGATGCCAATCTGTGAAGGTGTTCGATTGCTTTGTAAACTGACGGTGAATTATCCGGCACGAAGGTGCAGCAGCTAGATCCGATGATGCGACAGGCTCCTCCACGATCCGCTAGCACTACGTCTAAGACTAGACGGTTCTGTAGAGCCACCAGGCTGTGTAGTTCAGCTGTGTTTTTGGTGAGGATGCCAGCTGTGATATTTAATGCTGTTTCGACTGCTTGGGTCAGATGTCAGATGGCTCAACTGTTTGCCATCGGACCCCAAAGTGGAATGAGTACCCCTGCTGCATCGAGGAACTGTGATGCAGTGGAGTCTGCTTGCTCTGTGTCTCCTGAGCGTTTCTGTCTGTGCTGATTTGCTGGTGCCACGTACATCTGTGGAAGGACAAAGGCAATGTAGCAAGCGCCCCCCCCAGCCCTTCGGGAACCAGGTGTAAGCTTTTGTACCGCAGACAAAGTACATATTTGGTGAAGCAACAAACGAAGGAGGATCAGCAGTGTTCAGAGTCCTTGTGATGCGGCAGGAGATGTGGCCCACGATTTTCGTCCCATGGCCTTCAATGCAAACAAGGCCTGAGACATTCATCACAGATAGGGCCACAGTCAGAGTTGCAGCAGTCCGTTTTCGCAGATATGGGAAGGTGGGTCTGGCTGGATTTTTGAACACTTGCATTTCGATCAGTTCCTTTTCCGGGATGTTCATTTGAAAAGTGATGTTGGATGTCGGAGGGCAAAAGGGAGCAGAGGTTTTTCCTGTTTTGTTCAGCCAGAACTCATTGTCGAACTGTGCAATTGTTTCACCAGATGTTGTGTTGTCCTTGTAGCTCCCTTGTAGGAGTATTAGCCAAGCAAGGCCGGATCCATGAACAGAGAAAGGTGAAGGGACGACGGGGATAGAGTGTTCAGTTGCATGAGGTAGTAGCCCATAGATCCAACAGTTCGTGGCATTGGCAGCAAGGTTGTGTTGATGCAGCAATTGTACAAATGAATTATTCCAAAATTCTTTGCGTCGTTCTCGGAGGTGGGGTGACAGTGAGACCAGGTAATGTTCTTTCTTGGTGGTGGGCTGCATGTGAGTTGGAGCACTTTCTTCCATGATCCAAACTGTGACCATCAGCAGGATGCAGATGAGGGATGCAATGGAAAGTGCAATCGTCTTTGTGCTATGCAGCTTGGCATCATTGTCTTGTGAGTTGGAGCACTTTCTTCCATGATCCAAACTGTGACCATCAGCAGGAGGCAGATGAGGGATGCAATGGAAAGTGCAATCGTCTTTGTGCTATGCAGCTTGGCAGTCTTGGGGTCTTTACGGTGGGTCTTCTGACGTCCGGGATCTTCCATCACCTTCAAGAGGCTCGGTGACGGGCAGGACCACATACTTTGTCTAGCGTCTCTCCTGGTAGCCTTTGTCCACGACGCGGCAGGGTCGTGGACTTGGGTCAGCGGACTCGATAATTCTCGCTTCGGTGCTTACTCTGATCAGGGGTTCCACTCTGCAACTCTGGGCATTAGCTTGCCTAATCTCCACAACGGCCTCATCAATTCTGGGGATGCCTGGCTCCACCTTGGGGACTCCCAGCAGGGACCATCCCACAGGGAGAGCCAGGATGGGTTCCCCAGAGTTATACAACGCCAGGAAACCTACAGACGGGTAGCAGTGCGCTTTACAAGCTCAATTACATTACATAGTGTTAGCTACCGCTATGAGATTTTTGACTTAGTTAGTGGTCTGCTTGGTCGAAGCACTCTCCTTTTGTCGCAAGTTGTACACTTTTCTGGATGGCACAATGGGATCTGGAAATTCTGCCAATTCAAGTGTCTCTGTTTCTGGGTAACAACTCAGGACTGGTCTGTCTTTCGTCAGGAGCTCTTCTTGGGTGTCCACGTTTTCGCTCGTTGTCAGGGTTGAGAATATCCTTCGACAATGGTGTGCATGCAGCTAATTTCGTTTTCCTACTACTCGAAGTGCAGTTCGGGTAGTGATCAAGACTTGCCAGGGGCCCGTCCACCTGGGTTCCAGGCTCTTTGTTCGCTGAAAGTTTCGGATCAGGACAAATTCTCCAGGTTGGATGTCGTGTCCGGGGCCCCTGGATGCGTCTGGTATGGCTTGCTGCACCAGAGAGCGGACTTGCTTCTGGTTCTTAGGGTTGGGGGTTTCCAAAATGGTCTGGATTCTGTCGGACGTGAGTCTCCTCCCTTCTTTAGACAAGAGGTGGCCTAAGTATGTCACTTGGGGTTTGCAAAACTGTAATTTCTTTTGGGAAAACTTGTGACCATTCTCTGCAAGGAAATGTAGGAGTCGGATGGTGGCTGTGGCTGTGACTGTGAGCGGGGTGGTGTTGGCTGCTAGAAGGATGTCATCTACATACTGAATCAGCACCACTCCGTCCGGTAACTGAACTGCATCTAACTGTCTCTTGAGTGCCTGGCTATAAATTCTCGGACTTTCGGTGTACCCTTGGGGTGCTCTACAAAATCGATATATGAGCGGGATTTTAGGGTAAATCCGAAAAGGTAGCGGCTGTCTGGGTGGATGGGTATGGAGAAGGCGTTTTTGAGATCAATCACGGTGAATGTGGTGGCAGTGGACGGGATCAGGGTTAGGATGGTGGTGATGTCAGAGACCACGGGGTACTGTGGCACAACTATTTTGTTCATTTCCCGTAGGTCGATGATGAAGCGGTACACTTTCTCATCTCCCTCTCGTTGCTTTTTGATAATCGGTAAGATAGGGCTGTTGCAAATGTTCCTTTACCACTCTTGCATTCACTAAGTACTGGATAATTTCTACCAATTCTTTCTCGCCTTCGGGTGATATTTTGTACTGCAGTATTTTCGGTAGTGTCGCGTCCTGTCGTACAGTCACATGCACTGGGTCTATCATCATCCGTCCTACGTCTGAGTGGGCCTTCGCTCATAAGTATAAAGGTAAAGTGTCAAGCAGGGACATGTCGGCGTCAGTTATGGAGTACATGTGTCGTGGGGGGCAAGGTCTGAGCAGGTTGGGATTGTTGTATAAAATGACTCTGACTCCGTAGGGTGAGCTTCTAATAGTTTCTCAAAAATGTTTCAGCAAGTCAAGACCCATAATGGCATCGGGGGTATTGGAGGAGAGAAGGAATGTCGTGTTGGTGATATTATTTTCCAGATCAAAAGGGATTGGTTTGGACAAGGGATTAGTGGAGCGCGTACCATCAAAACCCATTGATGATACGTGTGAGACAGACCAGGGTGCCCTTGGAATCAGTCGTTTAGGTAATGCACTAAGTGTTCCTCCCGTGTCTGCCAGAAATGGAGACTTTGTGCCTAGGACCTTAGCGGTGACATAAGGGCCTTGCTGGTCAACGCAGAGCTAGACTGGATCCCTCCCTTGCCCGAATCAGTCCTATGCAAAGTCGTAAGCGTTGTCATAGTCGGATTGTTGATACTGATTCTGTCGGGGACGGTCAAAAGTATTCACTCTACCGGGCTTTTCGTCACTAGTGTCGTTTGCGTATCCTCGTCCACGTCCTCTATTCCTTGGCCCGTTTGCTATGTCTCTTGTCTCTTTGTTCCTATTCAGCTCTAACAGGATCCGGCATTGAGACTTCCAATGTCCGTATTCTTTGCAGAATTCACATTGGTTCTCACCTAATTCTCTACGTCCAGCGTAGGGTGCGGGTGCATTACTTCTATGAGGTGGGTTTCTAGGGACATTTTGTTGAAAGTTACCCTTGTATGGTTCTTTCCCCAAACTTGCTCCTTTAAGTCTTTCTTTTACTTCTCCGAAGCTCTATCATTTTCATTCTTCGGGTTTTTGTAGTACTGGGCCATCTGAAGGATGGCAGCGGGTTTTGAGGCGCCCAACTACTCTTGCTAGTCTGCAGTTTCTGCGAAACTTCTGGCAACAGACCCTTAACATAATTCTGTACGAATAAGTGATGTCCGGTTGCAGTAGTCATGTCCTGGCCTCTGTAATCTGAGAACACCGTTTCGAACCGAGAGAAATATTCTGAGACATCTTCTTGGGGTTTCTGGCGGCAAGTTGTTACTATTGACCAGTCTACCTTTTTCTCGGGGATTAGAGTCATTATTTTCTGCACAATTTTATCTGGGAGTTCCAATATAGCTTTCCGGGGTTTCTGTCCAAGATCTCATTGTTTGTCTATGACATCGAGTGGTCCCCAGGTATGCCCGAACAGCTCAAAGTGATCGACTTTCCGGATTTGCTTCCACACTTCAGCTGGCAGACATAGCCCAAAGAACAATTCTATATCGGCTAGGGTCATAATTGTCAATCCTAGGGCGGTACCCAATTCTGTGTAGAAGGCAGTAGGGTTCTTTCGCAAGTCCGGCAAGGATTTACGGAAGGTTAGGATGTCTTGTCTATCCCAGGGTTGGTATACCCAGTTGTACACTACCCCTCCTTTAGCGTCCTGGTGGTTTATATCATCATGAGTTCCCTGACCTCTTGGGGGGACCCAGTAGGGAGCGGCTTCCTTTATGGGCATCATAGCGTCTAATTTCTCTGCCGGGGGTTCGATCGTTACAGGGGTTGTGTCTTTGACTATTGGTCTTTGTTCTGTGAGGTGGCGGAAGACCTCTAGCGTATGCGAGAAAAGTTCTGTCACATCACACTCACTCTCATCCCCGATATCTATTTTCCTGTACAGAGTTGCAAGGCGTTCGGGTCCCTTCTCTCTAGACCTTTCTTCGTATGCTGTGAGGGTATGGTAGCAAAAGCGTACAAGAAAGTGTTGTTTATGGTTGTCGGCATATGAGTTACATATATACTCTTCCGTTTCTTTTCGGTCCACTAGCGTTTTAACTATCTTATCGATGCCCGCTCGTTCACTTTTGTTCAAGCGGGGGATTCTTGCTGGTTCCTTTTCTTTAGTTTCGGGTTTATCTGAGCCTTCTTTTGATACACTATTTAGTACGAGAGGCTTGGTCGGCGCGGAGGCCGAGGATACTGAGGCCCTGGCACTACCTTCATTTAGGCTCTGGGGTTGTAGGTGTTGTACTAAAGGATGGGTGGGGGCATAACAGCGGGGCATATAGATGATTGGGGGACCTAGGAGTAAATCATCGTCTGCCTTTTGCTTCGATGGGAGCTCAGGGTGAAGCACTGAGGGTGTTCTAACCGGGCATTGTCCTGAGGTTTCTGATTCTCATTTAGCTTTTTCTGTTTCCTTTATTTCCTCTTCTAACTTTTTACCGGCTAAATGAGCTGCTTTTCGTAGCTCTTCATCGAACCTTGCTTCGTCTCTCTTTCTGCGGTGCGTTGCTTCTTTGCGCCACATGCCGAGACTATCAAGCATGGTAGGCCTGGTTTTATTTTTGTGAAGGGCTATCTCCAGCGCTTCTATTTTATCGAGGTCAAAAGATCCTATCAGTGGCCACTGACTTTCTCGATTTTTTTTTTTTTTAGTGTTTTTATGCCATAACTTACTATAAGCTACAGCGACTAGTCCATACTTCGTAAACATGTCCTTATTAGGGGTGCCTTCAAGTGGAGCTGGATGATCTACCTCTAATAAATGTTCCGGGCTAAACCAACTACCAATCAGTGGGGAGAAGATAGGCATTACGTAAATCGGACAAGTGAAGATCTCAAATAAAAGTGGACAAAGGTCCGCACTGCCTATCCTTCACTACTTGTAAAGACTAGACAGAATATTTCTAATCTACGTTATTTGCAAACAGAGAATATCTCAAAAGAACCAATAAATATATCGAGTAGCAACAAAGGCTAAACGAATCAATCAATAAGTAATACTAGTATTATCGTACAATCAGTCAATCAAACAAAGTGTCGTGCTGCACGACCTTACCTGGACTGTATGGACAGTTTCTCGTCTTCCACTTCCAGCGCCCGATCGTCCTCTATTCTCTGTTGTTGCCGCGGCACTCCTGAGGTCTCCCAGTCAGGACCGCAGATCACTCGAGAGATGTCTGTTCGGAACCGGTGAAGGTCGGATGATCGGCTGCCAGACGAGGGTCCTTCAGGCAGGAGCTCTTCCCGATCTTTGCAGTCGTTCACTCTGTCGTTAGGACCTCTCTCACTGGACTCACGTGTCGCTGATGGGCCCCACGTTTGGGACACCAATTGTAGAAAAGCAGTTTTTCTCTAGATATCCTTAAGCACTGCTTGGCGTTAGTCGCCTCTGAACCATTCAATAATTATCAAATAAAGAGGCGGGCGCTGGAAACTGGAAAGCAGGAAACAGGTTTTTTATTTTCTCCGGAGCAAAGCACGTCAGATCGGACAAACAGGGTATCGTCTCGAGGTGCTCACTGCCTGCATCTCTGTGGTCTGGCCTTTTATACAGAGGTTTATTACTTTATTACAAGATATCACATTCCTGACATTACTTTGAAGTACAGTAAAACATTTCTGGGATCCCCGCTTCAGGCTCGTTCCCACGCGCATTCCCAGTGGAGGTCCCCACTTTAATCTCAGCAGGTGATGACTATCGCGCAGCTGGACATTCTGTTGGGAACCGAATTGTGCGCAATCGGTCGGATCTCATGGGGTGGTGACATTGATTAGTCCCGGCTCCTTTGATGAAAGGCGATATTCTACCGTATGGGGGCAATAAACTGCATCCGCAGGGCTAGGCGATGGCTTGGGATCGGGTCGAACAATCGGGTACAGGGGAAGGGGTTATCAAAGGGACTGTTCGTGTGAAAGGGATGAAAGAGTATGTGGGTCCGGCACGGGAAGTGGGTCCGGGGCAGGGTTGCGCTTTAGGTGTGTTTATGGTTCAGGCACGTGTGCATGGGGGCTGTCAGCACGCGGGGGACGTTAGCGAGGTCAGGGAGACGTGCAGGCGATCGGCAGTGTACGAAGTGGCCATGGTGTCTAAAATGGCTGCCGCTTACGCGCTCGTACGGGCCCAGGTTTAGACAAGATGGCGCCGGCAATGTTCACATCGAAAACTAATATTCCACAGCATAGAATGTTTTAATACACAGGGCGATCCACCTAGATACGGTCTGCTTCTGTGTAAATGTGTAGGCATTTATATAGTGCACTACTTACCCGTAGGGTCCCAAGGCGCTTCGACCGCTGCGAAACCCTTCCTGGCTTCCCTGAGAGATGGTCCCTTAATGGGTATCTCTAGGGTGAGACCAGGCATCCCCGGCGGTCTGGTGGGGCCGTTAGTGAAGATGAGGCAAGCTAATGCCCAGAGTTGCCGAGTGTGATCGCTGATCAGAGTGGGCACCGAGGCGAGAGAATTATCGAGTCCGCTGACCCTGGTCCAGAAACCTGCCGCGCCGGGAATCGAACCCTGGTCCCGGGCCGTCCTCTGCTCTCGGGTCTGCCGCCTCTAACCAGTGAGCCACACTTCTTCATGGACCCCTTCCTTATAGCACCGGCAAAGCCAGTAAATAGATGCTCACCTACTTAGTTTGCCTACGTGTGTTTGATATAGACGCTAAGAGCTCTTCTAGGGCCTAACATGTGAAGCCTCTTCATGAGGTGGGAGAAAGAAGAAAGATAAAGAGTAATGGACTGTCCCATTTGGAAGGGCAATACCATCTTTTGCATGAAGGAGGAGTGAGTTTGCAGCTCCAATGTGTCCAGAAAGAAGGTTGTTTATGAAGTTTGAACTGACAGTGCTTACAGCTCACTGACACAATACACAGAAGTAATTGTAATTAGGAATACAGTTTTAATGGTCAATAATTTTTGTGAGCAAAAGTGCATAAGCTCAAAGAGTATGTACCTCAAGAGCATGTACGTCAAGGACATGAGAACCAAGTTAAGATCCCATTGAGGCATAATAAAGAGCACAGGCGCAAACACGTATTCGAACCCTTTTAAAAAATACTTCAAAACCTTAGACTTGAATAACAAAGGTAGGTCTGTCAAATGCAGAATTCTGTATGAGTGACCTTTAATAGTGCCCAATACGAAACCTTGCTATTCCGAGATAAAACAAACATCAGCCAGTTTTGCCTGGAGAGGATCAGTTTGAAGGTCTCTACACCAAACAATGAACTTTGTTCAACAGCCAGAATAAATAAATTTGGTAGATGGGCACCTAGCCACAAAAATATTATTCTCTACTTCTGCTGGCAGATCAAACACAATCGGTTGGTGTTGCTCAATTTCCATGCATGTAGATGTGGCTTTTGGGGATTCAGTGGAGACGCCTATCTTACTGTTGAGAGAGGAGGAGAGCAAATGCTCACATGATTATAGTGCCACACTCTCAAGGGTCAATCCAAGGCTTTCAGAATGCCCTGAGCCCAGTCTATTATGACCTTCAGCACTGGGGCAGGATGGGTAGATGCAGGAATGCATACAGAGATAGGTGTCCCAATCGTAAAGAATGTCTCCCAGGGAGCCTGTTTTCGGAAACTAAATGTGCAGTACTTATGGCAATGCATTCTCTGTGGTGCAAAAAGGATCTAGCTAGCATACAGCCCATTGGCCAAGACTCCTTGAAGCACCTCCAGGTGGTTAGCAGATGGTATCTGCTGAACTTATCAACACTGGAATACTGCAAACCTGCCAAATGGTTGATCATCAGAGAAATCTTCTGGGAGACCAAATACTTACAGAGCTGGACTGCCTCCTGGTATAGGACCCACAACCCTCCACCACACTGCCTGTTGCAGTAACACATGTCGGTAATGTTGTCTGTTGGGACCTGATCTGTCTTCCTTTTGATGTATGGAAGAAAGGCCTTCAGACCAACCACATGGAGTGAAGCTCTGGCAGTCTCTATCAGATGTACGAGTTACTTACCTTCTGTAACCGTGTATCTGGTAGAGACGATTCTAGCTGCAGATTCCTTCACGACCCACCCTGCCTTCGCTTTCTGCGAGGACCTTCAGCTTGGTCTTCTGCACTCGCCTGCCTCCGGATGGTTTTGTCTTCTGTGAGTGCCCTCTTTCACTTCCTCCCTAGTGGGTCGCTTTGTTCTGTTTGTTTGATCCACTCCTTCTTTCTGGCGATTGGTTGGTGAGTTCATGGGTACTTCTGCGTCCCTGCACCCTGGTCTTCCAGTTTGAAGCCTACTCGTGCTCTTCTCCCTTTCATTGCTTGATATTTCTGCCTCCTCTGCAGTCGTCTGAGTTGGGGTCTCTTGGCGGTGCCTCGGCCCTTAGCACTTTATAGGGGATGCGCCTCTCCTTGCTGGTGTTGTCTTGAGGTAAATTGTCGTTACTCTTCTGTTCTGGCCTTGTTGTCCTTCACTGTTGATAGACTGTGGTTGCAGGCCTCTTTATATGCTATAACATCTCTCACATGCTTTTCTGCCCCCAGGGAAGATGTCGTTTTTGCTTGCAGGGTTGCTTCGCAGTAGCTGTGCTCTGCTCTTCCCTTCTATGACTTTCGGTGCCACAGTGCCTGGCATTCACCCAAATGGTGCTGTTCCTCACCATTTGCTCTTTCTGTTTATCTGATTTTTCGCACACTGTTCCTATATTCTCACAGTTTTTGTTTGTGACGGCTCCACGTTGTAGTGCGGAAATGTTCTCCGTAGAAAACTACCGGTGCACCAGGGTGGGGCTTATGTGACCTTGCTAACGTCACGCCTGCGGAGTCACGTGGTACGGTCCCCCTTCGCGCAGGGATGCTGTGGCAAAGAAATTTTTCCGGATCCAGACTTATGCCTGGGGATAGTTCTACGTTAAGGAATCTGCGGCTAGAATCGTCTCTATCAGATACACCGTTACCGAAGGTAAGTAACTCGTACTTTTATAGCACGAACAAGACCCTGAGTAGGAATCGGAGTACTTTACACAATACAGAGCAGAGCAAGTATAAAAACATTTTAGCAAGGTTCAGAAGAGAGCAAAACGATACATTTCACACACAAACTTTCGCTGGTGTCTAGGGGGGAGTGACCCTTGCCCAAAGGGCCACTATCAAAACATTCTGCACCATCTACAATAATCCTGGTGGTTTAGGGGCCAAAATAAGGTCCAAATTGGGAGCGACCCTTGCCCAAGGCGCCGCTCCCCAAAACATTATGTACCACATATAAAATAATCCTGGTGGTTTAGGGGCTTCTGCCCCTCCTCCCCCTTTGGGGCAGATGCCCCTAAAATATTAGGTAGATCTGTCCCCGGGGGGGGACAGATGGACATAAAAATATGGAACCCTTGCCTAAGGTGTCACTCCCCCAACAACAAAGAAAAAATCCCTGGTGGTCCAGTAAATGGATTCCTGCCCCACGATCGTGGCCTCTCTCGGGACGCGCTGGAAGCAAATGACATAGAATGATTGCCAATGTAATCAGATTGCCGGGTGTGTGGAGGAGTTGGGGTGGCAGCGGAAGTGCTTCCACCTCCATGGGGTTTGTAGGTAGGGGGCCCACAGTCCAGAGGACTATGGGGGGATGCCAGTGCATAACGGTTACATCCTCAGCAGACTTGCACCATGGCTGAGGACGTAACCGTTGTGCCCTTAGCACCCAGGAGATTAAGCTTTGGGGAATGTTTGCTGTTCTGGTTTGGAATTTTTAAGTAGAAATTGTCTCTGAATTGATAACTATCCTGCCCTGCTTCTGGTGGACAGGAGCATAGTTTGGTTTTGGTTTCTATTCTCTTGTTGTTCTCCAAAATCAAAGTACCTAACTGACTGTTGTGCATAATGGGACAATGCTGCTTCTATAATTCTAATTACAAATGTCACTTTAATCGCATATTAAGCCAAAACCTGGGAGCACTGTTTCCTGCTTTTGATGCTTACCTTTTATGCTGCATTTTGAGGCAGATAAACTTTATTATGATGGATTTGATTAAGTGGCTTTATTCAGAAATGCAATATAACTCCTCCTCTGGGCATGTTTGTTAGCTAAACAATTTAAATAAATAGATGTAAATATAAATTCCCTAAAGAAAGTGTTTCAGGATCTCCCTCTTCTGTTTGTGAATTCTGAGAGAAAACTCATGATACAGAATAAAGATTTCACATAAGTGACTTTTACATGCTAGCGACTGTGTTTTATGAGGTTTTCCTATTGATGTGTTGCACAATTCTGCTTTTAGATTTTGTACGGTATTGGAGTATTGTGAAGGGAATGACTTGGATTTCTACCTGAAGCAACACAAGTTAATGACTGAAAAGGAGGCACGTTCAATTATCATGCAGATTGTAAATGCTTTGAAGTACCTGAATGAAATCAAGCCACCCATCATACACTATGACCTTAAGCCAGGTGAGTTGGGCCAGTGAGTCAGACGCTTAGCAGGGGTTTCTTACATTGTCAGTGCCCTCATGGTATTTTCCAAAATAAAGATTATTGATTAGCAGTGAACTTCACACAACTGGTCAATAATAAAAGCACCTGCCTACATTGGTGTAGGTTAAAAATGCACAAAAAAAATAAATTGCAGTCAAGGACTGAAGGCAGCTTATGTGCATGCATTGTTCCATATTAATGTGAATCCGAATCAGTACCAATCTTTGATTTTAGTTGCGCCATCACAGAATGATTATGGAATCCTCGATCTTGATGGTGTTTTGTCCCAAGTGGTTTTGTATTTGGCATATTCGAAGCATGTGTAGCAGTAGATATACATGCTTTGCATACTCCTGCCATCTATTGTCGGGGCAGATGATTTTCTTCGAAGTAGTCTTTCGAGTCACGATGTAAAGTGACTCCTCCTTTTGGTAATAGTGCACATTGGCCTCAACTCCGTTGTTAGATTGTTTTCCTTTCGCCATCGGGTTCGGACGTGCGTTACCGTGCTTGTTAAAGACGGTTTTTGGGATCCTTTCGTTGTGTAATCCACTTTACCCTCATCTGTATTGTTTCGAACAATTTTTTCCATCCCTTGTGTCGAAATTTGGAAGACTTCTTTATTGGGTTGGGAATGCCTACCGCGGGCCATCCGGCCTAGCCCTTTCAGGCTTGTTTATACTAACTACCAACTCCTTCTCCTCCATGTTTATCTGCTGATGAAACGGCCTCCGGTTAAAATCTGCCCTCAGTGCCATTTCAAGTTCTCCACACCCACCTGCACAAAGTCTGCAACCTGTGTTTGTTCCCCAAGGTCAAGGAAGAAGATTGTGAGGCTTGTTGGTCGTTTCGAACTTAGAAGATCTTGCAGGACCGTCGGGCTAGAGGCAGAAAATGTAATACATGCCCAGTATCTTCAGACAACACATCGAAGAGGAAGATATTGATGCTTCAGCTGCCGTAGAAAAAGGGGCCTTTTCGGTTCAGGATTCTGACTCCAAGTTTGAGATCGATCCGAAGTCACAAGATCTTCTTCCTGGGCAAGGTGGTGTTGTAGGAAGCTATCTCTGTATATACTATACCATTGTACGGTATAATGTACACAGAGTCCAGGGGATCCCTAGAGGTATAGCAGAGCTAAATTAGATCATCACTAACAGCTCTCTTTGTGGTAGTGTGGTCGAGCAGTTGGGCTTATCATGAGGGTGTGTTAAGCATTTCTTGTTTTCACTCTGTCAAGACTGATGGCACACACTCCGAGACAGAATCCAGACCAATTAGGTAAGTTAAAAAAGGTATACTTAAGTTGTATATCTAGAACAAAGCAAGACTTGGCACAGGTACAATGTTAGCCAATGGGGCTAGGGGGCACTTCAGTTGGCGTGTGCTGTCGGGCAGCCAAGCTCCTAGGGTTAAGGTCAGGGCAAAGAGGGACCCAGGTTGACACCAAGTCCATCCCACCAGCGGTGCAAGGGCAGCTTGGTGGAAGGTGCTTAAGAAATGTCGAGAGCCTAATGTAATCCTTTGGAGTTTGCCAGGTTTGGATTTTGGCTGTAGGATCAACAGCTATTCAGGTAAGTTGGAGAGCCCAGGGACGTAGGTGCACCTCAGGTTCTCTTCTCCATGGCGGCCGGACCCAGGGGGGCCTTTTGAGGTCGTTTTTCACCTTTCCGGGCCACTCATGATTGGGTTTCTCCATGCATAGGCTGCAGGCGACGTGTGGGAGTCCTGAAGGGGTCAGCCCAAGGTGTTCTCTGATTCTGAAGCGCTGGGGGACCTCACTGGGGCCAGTGGGCCACTTGAACAAGTGCATTGGTTGTTCCAGGAGTTGAGTTTCTTCGTCCTCAGCAGGCTGAGTCTGTCTTTGGAGTTTTCTTCTGAACATAGGAGATCCAGTCTTTGTGGAAGGCAGTCCGCCATCCCAGGGGTTCTGGAGGTTGCTGGGTGCAGGACAAGTCGACTTCTGGCACAGGATCTCTGGAAACTGCAGATGGGCTGGTAGGACTAGGGCCAAGTCAGTTCTTCTCTACAATCTCCTCTGCTGTGTGGCTTCTTCATCTAGGGAGGCAAGGTTCAGGGTCGCCCCTAAATTCTGATGTCTACATCTGCCTGTGGATTCCTCGCCTGTTAAATTTTCCCTTGCACAGCATTCCACACAAACTCTTTTCATAGCTCTCCTACGTCGACCTCACAGTGGTACGGCTCCGCTTGCAACTCTACGTCATGTCGTGGTTTCCTTTTTTCTGCGCCATTAACGCGTAACAGTTTTTCTAGGACTCTCCATTTCTTTGTGGTTTAACATTGTTACAGTTGTCCGTAATTGTAGCAGTGGGATTGCTGCCCAGAAAAGGTCTTTTTTAAACATTGTAGTGAATGTAGGGGACGTATGTCCATCACAGATCCTCACGAGGATTGTCTTTGGTGCTTGTTGTCTGACCACGACATTGAGGGATGCTCTTCGTGACGCCATATAAACCCAAAGGCCCTCAAGGAGAGGGAAGCAAAACTGTTTATGGCCCGGGTAAGGAAGCAGAAGAGGGCAGTAAGAGGACAAAGTCGAGGTCAATGTCGCCGACTCCACACACCTCAGTCGCCAAGTCAACATAGGAAAAAGCAGTGGCGGCTGGTGACATTTGAAAGTTGTGAGGGCGCAAATGTTTGGGACCTGTTGGCGAGCAAGCCTGATTATCTCTCCCACACACACACACACACACACACACACACAATTTGCAAGTTAATGCAGGGAGAGGTTAAAGAGGGGAGGGCACTGCAAACACACACCACATCAGTCACCCGCACAGGACGGACAGCTTTCTTATCTGCCCAGCAAATCAATCAACACACAGCTGGAGCCTTGGCAATCTTAAAATAGTTCAACTTCAAATTATCTCTCAACGAACCTGTGCAGGAGCCAGGCCTGGGAAATGTTTGGCACATAAACCTTGCAACAAACACCATATAAAAATATGATAGAGACACTTCAAAATTCAAAGAAGTGCATTTCTTTAACATGCAGAAGCGTTTCAATTTAGTACAACAGATTATATATCTGCATTAAGAGACATTTGCCAAAGGGAAGGTTTTAAACTTGAACTTACAAATATTCTTGCCCCCTTCCCAGCCTCTCTCATGCTGGTAGGTATGTGCACCCTGTATGTGGCCTATATTCTTACAGGGAACAACATTATAGTCTATTTAAATCAGACACAAGAGATGTGCTTTTATAGTGCACACTCTGAACTCCGGTATTTCAAAGGAAAAAGGGAACCACAGTAAAATAAAATATCTTGCCAAGGGCTCTCAAATATGCAATCAGTGCCTTTCGTGTTATTTAAGAGAGCTTCTCAGGTAATACCTCGGAGCATGTCTCGCCTTGTAATCCAATAGTGCGTGCTTTAACATTTGAGAGCTAGCTGTCCTTAAGATGATCCTTTTTGCTATCATTAATGCTTTCCCTAATTTTAACAAAAAACGAAACGCTTTTCTTTCCTGACTGAGGATCCAGGATCCAGACTACCGACTCCCGCCGTCTCTGTAGAATTCCGACGTCATCAGAAGGCAGCAGGCAGCCTCCAACCCCTCCACAGCAGCCAGCGCTGTGATTGGTTCGGCCGGCTGCCCTACTGACGTCATTTCTCTCTGTATGCTGCAGCACAGCAGCATACAGAGAGACAGAGAGAGTGGGAGGGGTTACACGGGGACAGGGGGGAGCGGCTTGCCTACTGTGTTAATACTGTCTGTTTGGGTAGCCTCTCAGGCTGCCCAAACAGACAGTATTACCAACAGTGGGCAAGCCGCTCCCTCCTGCCCTCGAGTAACACCGCCCACACAGGAACTTCTGCTTTCTCGCCGTACGAGAAGGCAAGGTAGATACAAATGGTAGTTATTATCATTGGTAATAATAATTACCTTTGTTTGCCTTCTCGCACGGCGAGAAAACAGGGGGGGGGCGGCGCCCAAACGCACCCATGGACCAGCCGCCACTGGGAAAAAGCTGTGTCATAGTTACAAGCGTTGCTCTTCTAAAGACAAGTCGTCGATGTCGTGGGTCCTCAGCCCTACAGCCTCACAGGAAGGATGACATCTCACTTTCCCCTTCACCACAGGTGACTTGGGTGCATTCCTTGGCTCCGAGGGTCACTCTGGCTCCCAGGAAAGTGGCTCCGTCGACTTCGTCTCCAGCGTCTTCCAGACCAGGCAGAACCGTACCCACAATTTCTTGCTCCACCCACCCCTATACCGAAGATACGATCAAGAAGGGAGGGACAGAGGCTTCTGGAAGAGGAAGAAGTGGAGGAAGGGGAGATACTGGAACTCTTGCATAATTTTGCAGGGCTTCAGGAAGCTAGTGGGCTGGTTTCATCACCAGAGTGGGAACTCTCTTGTCTCAAAGCGCTTCTCATCAACCAGTATGGCTTTAAAGTCAAGTAATGCTACGTACCTACTGGGACGCTACATCCCTGCATTGATGGACTCAGCTAAGGATGTTATTCTTAAACTGCCAGAGGATGTCCAGGGACACTTAGCGGATGTGCTGTCGGACACTCAAGCTGCTGCCCGTCAGGTTATTCAGTCCAGACTTGACACGGCTGACTTCGTTGCTAGGGTGATGGGCTCATCGGTGGGAACTAGGAGGCACAGGTTTCACTCAAGATGTTCGGTCACATTGCTGGATCTTCCATTTGATCGCTCTAGACTCTTTGGGACCAAGGCGCACTCAGCAGTAAAGTGTTGTAAGGATAGTAGAGCTACCACAATATCTCTAGGTTTGCAATCTCAGCCCTAGGGGTTTTGGATACCGAAGATTTCAGGGCTTTCGAAAGGCTGCTCCATTTCAAGCCTGACAGCAGCAACAGTACCAATTGTATAGAACATACAGAGGGAAGGGAAGAGGATCTGCTCTCCTACAAGTCTCCTCCTCCTCTCCTGTTCCTCTGACTGGCTCCATAGGGAAGCAGCTCTAAAGCCCCCATCTTAGAGCATGTTGGACCCATAGGAGGTCTTGTGTCCCATTTTCTTCAAAATTGATAATCTTTTACTTCAGATCTTTGGGTTTTGAATCTTGTAGAAAAGGGGTACGCCTTTCAAGGAGTCTCCCCTTCCTTTTCCCGCTCGCCTGGGCTGGTGTAGGGAGGACCATTCGTTGCTCCTGCAACAAGAGGTTCAGTCCTTGCTACAGAAAGGTGTGATAGAGGTTATTCAGGAGCAGGAAACTGGCAGGGACACTACTCCTGAAATTTCCTGAACTCCAAAAAGGACAGGCGATTGAGACCGATCCTTGATCTCAGGATCTTGAATTTCTACCTCAAACAGGAGAAATTCAAGATGTTGACCCTAGCTCAGGTTCTACTGGCACTGCAGCAGGAAGACTGAATGGTGTCAATGGATTTACAGGATGCGTACTATCTGATAGACTACTAGCTGCAGATTCCTTCACGTAGAATTATTCCCAGGCATGAGACTAGATCCAGAAACTTTTTTGCCACAGCATCCCTGCGCGCTTGGGGCAGGGCGACATCACGCAACTCTGCCCAGGTGTCGTCCGCATACGTGACATCAGCGAGGTCACAAAAGACCCGCCCTGGCACGCCTACATCAGTTTTTTCCTTTTCCTCGTGCAACGCGGATACAGGCCTTTTTTGGGCCTCCTTTTTTCTTCCATTTATTTTTGGGTGGAAGAGAGTGCGAATGCCTTTATGCTTCAAAACTTGCACGTTTTGTCGGCGTCTTATGTCGACGATGGACCCTCACCTCATTTGTATGTGGTGTTTGGGGGAGGATCACAGCACCACTGATTGTACGAGTGCCAAAAGTTGAAGCCGAAGTCGCGGTGGGACGCCGCATGAAACTTCTTGCCCCGTCTCTCCAGGTTGACGTCTTCCCCTCGGTCTGCTTAGGCGTACGGCTTCAGATACAGCCATGGTCGTCGTCCTCGGCCTTTTCCGATGTCACGTGAGCGTCGCTCCCCGGTGGGTAAGTGTCGCAGTTTGTCCCCGGGGGCTGGTTTCTGGCCTGCCGGGGGCGTGGACTCTCCGCGGGTGATGCGAATCTGCGTGTCGTCCTATCCACCGTTTCCCAGTGTTGGGGTGTCAAGAGTCCAAATGGAGACATACGCGGTAGGTTTCCAGGCCTCGCTGGAATCTCCTCCTCCTTACCCTCCTGGGGTGTCGGCGGATCCTCGCCTTGCTCAGGGCCCTCCACGGCGGCTCCAGCCCCAGCGCTGACTGGTTCGAATCCAGCCTTCGAGGATGTGATGCTGTTGGAGTGCGGCTCCTCTATGGCACCTCCTTCAGGCCACGGCGTCTCTGCCTCCCCGCAAACTCCCATGGGTGTCCCTGTGGTGTCATGGGAGGTCGCCGGGGCTCGGTTTGCATCCCCTAGCCCCTCTCGGTCCTTTGACAAGGTGGTCCTAAGGCAGAGGTGACGCTGCTGCGACGCCGGCAGCCGCTGGACCGTGTGGAGCCACAGGAGTCGGTGGACCCTCCTAGTCCCGCTCCGAGTCGAGGCTGGGTGAGGACCCCACGTCCCTCTCCGGGCCCCTCTCGTCCCTCCCCACAGGTGGCTGCCTCGTTGGAGGGAGAGTCAGAGGTAGAGTCAGAGGTTGAATCATCCCTGGCACCCCCACATGGGTTGCCGGGCGATCTCCGCCACATTCTGGGCCGCGGCTGACGGAGGGTTCTGTGTCACTCCCCAGGCCTGTCTCGTTCCCCCACGCAGGTAGCTGCCTCGGCGGGGGTCGGGTCAGCGTCGTACCGGCACCGCCCCGGAGCGGGTTCGGCTCCAGCTCCACTGCGGTCTCTGGTACGGGGTGACTTGGAGGAACCTCGTCCGGTGATGCCGGATGGTGCCGACGTCCTGCAGCGGATTCTGCGGAGCCGTGCATTGTTCGAACCGCGGATTCGTCTTCGGACACTCCTCCTTCTTCTCCGGAGGCAGGCTGTATATTGGTTTTGTCCTCCCCAGAGACTGGTCGCCAGGTGGTATATTTTTCACCGGCGTCGAAAGGCGGCTCCCCGCCCTTCCTGAGGCAGAGGTGTTTGTCGGAAGAGCGGCAGGTCCCTCATTCTTCGGCTCCTTCTGACTTCCAGGTCTGTCCCTTGCCCGTCCCGCTTGGCCTTGGTGACGGCCGCCTTAATTTGCAGCTGTCGCCCACGGAGGAGCTGCTTTCTCCTCCACGGGGCCCTATAGAGGCGGGTGCGGTCTTCGCTCATGCGCTGTCCACAGCTGTGGGCATCCTGCGCATGGGTGACCTAGTGGCTCACTTTCCGGCGGACCATCTCTTCGAGTTCCTCCACCAGGGCTCTGGTGGGAGGGAAATCTTACTTCCCTTTGAAGGATCGCTCCATTCTTCCTTGACGGGGGCTTGGAGGCATCCTGCTTCAGGGGAACCGGTGCCTCACCATCTTCAGCGCCGAGTGAACCGGTGTGTCTTTCAATTCATCCCTCGGCTGCCAGCCCCCTTTTGCAGACTGCTTTTCCCTCCCTGCCGCCACTGTTGACTTCTCTGTCCCGGGAGGCCCGCTGGCTGGACTCTTGGGGGTGCAACACGTTCATCTCGATCAGCGCTGCCCTGCGGGCCCTTAACACCTTGTGTGTTCTGGCTAGGGCCTCCTCCTGTTTGTGGGACTCGGCTGAGTATGGGATCCGTAGCATACGAGGAGACTGGTCAGGTGGATCTACAGCATCATGTGTTGGATGGCCAGGAGCTTGCAGCATTTATTCTCCGCTCTGGACATCTCAGAGGTGCTGGGCCGGGCCATGGCTTTCCCCTGGAAATAAGATCACTTCCTACCCTTCAGGCTTTCAAAAGGGCTTTGAAAACCCACCTTTTTGTGCAAGCGTACCTGTAGCGATGTAGCGAATTCCTTTTCTATTGTTCTGTTAGGCGCCTTGGTACCTTCGGGTTATTGTCTGCGCAATACAAATTTTATTCATTCATTCATTCATGGCTTCCTCAGTCGCTCTCAGTCGCCATGCTTGGCTTCGGAACGGAGTTTTCCCTGAGAATATTCGGGAGTGACTCATCGACCTTCCGTTTGATGGAAGCCTGTTCCATACCCCGGCCGACTCCGTCATCCAAAGGCTCTTGGCGGGACTCCGTCCTCCTCCTCCGCCTTATCCTCCTCCTCCGTCCCCTCCTCAGTGACTCCTGAGTTGGGCTGATTCTGGGCCTTCCTAGGCCAGTTGTTCTGGCTGTGGAGTGTGTTTTCTGGCCATTTGCGTCCTTCCTTGGGACTTTGGCATTGTTGGCTGCTGGACGGCCCTTTTGTTGATTATATGTGTGTTGTGTGTTCTGCCGGAGTTGTTGCGCATACTTGGCCCTGTTATTAGGCCTTCTGCTTTGCTTTGGCTGCTTGTCAAGCCTTTCACGGGGCAAAAGAACTTGAACTGCAGAGAGCATCAGCAGAGCAGTCTCATAGTAGGCTCCCCCTTCAAAGGGAACTGGACATCCTGCGAGCAGAATATCAAGCAGAGCTATATAAAGACTTTAAGGACAAATGGGACGTGAGCAAATTACAAAAGTTTGCGTATGGGGAGAAATGTGGGCGGCTTCTCGCGTGGAAAGCCCGAGCTGACAGGACGAGGAATCAGATCGATAACCTACTATTGTCAAGCACGGGGGAAACCACAAATGACGATGATTTTATCAGAGAGGAGGCCAAGAGGTAAATGCAGTCCCTATACGGATCCAAAACTTCTCTGAGCAGGGAGCAGGCAGAAATCTGGTTGCATAACATACAGCTCCCCGAGTTATCAGACACAGAAAGGTCTTTCCTCAGCTCCGAGATAAGGGAAGGAGAGGTGAGGACTCAATTGTCGGAAAAGGTTAAAGGCAAGGCTGCAGGCCCGGATGGGCTTCCCGTGGAACTTTATAAGATTGTATTGGAACAAATAGCTATAGTCTTGACATTATTATTTAATTAAATCTTACTTTAAGGGGGCAGGCTCCAAGGTCATGGGCTGAGGCCATAGTCACACTACTACTGAAGCCGAATAAAGATCCAAGCAAGATAGTCATCTCTCTATTAAATGTCGATTATAAGGTATTTGCGGGGGTATTAGAGACTAGACTGGCCAAGGTAGTAAAATCTGTCGTACACTGTGACCAAAGGGGTTTTATTCCAGATAGGCAACTCAATGAACTGACCTTTCAAGTGGTTGCGGCAATAGATGTTGCTCAAGAGAAAAGCTGCCCCTGACCATCGTGGTACAAAAGGGGGTGGTGATGGACGGAGCATCTGAATCAATCAAACACTCACACCCAGTCAAAAGATCTGGGTTTAATCCATCACCGTTCTTTAGCCCACTCTGCCACCCCAGTTCAGACATGGCTATATGCAAATCAGTCTCACCCTGTGCCTCATGGGAACAGTCCAGCCCGAACTGCCAAGCCATGTCTTCCCTGGACCGGAAACAAGCTTCCATCGTTTCAGTCGACGCCGCCAAGGCTTTCGACCAGGTAGATTGGGAATACCTCTGGATGGCTATGGCCCAATTCGGCCTCCCAAATAACTTTATTACAGCTATCAAGTCATTATACTCTGTTCCAACAGCAAAAATCTTAGTAAACAACTCCCACACGGATCAGATCTTTATTGCCAGAGGTACTCGACAGGTCTGCCCCCTGTCGCCCCTTTTGTTTAATTTATATATTGAGCTTTTTGTTTGTCTGTTAAGATCAGATCCCCTAATTAAACCTTTTAAGTTCGCGGACTTAGAGCTGAAATTTGCATTATATGCAGATGATTTGTTGATGTATACCTCAAACCCGGAAGAAGCCATACCTAGACTTATACATCTTGCAGAAGGCTTTGGTGAGATCTCCGGGTAGACAATCAACAAAGAGAAAACGGAAATTATGGAATGGAATCAGCAGGTAGACACGGCAGGGAGTAAAAATAAAATGAGGTACTTAGGAGGCCATCTAGCTAAAAAAATTGAAGAAATCCCAAAAATTAATCTAGACAGAGTTATTAAGGACACAAATGCCCTACTACAACGATGGTCCTCTCTCCCCTTAAATATCTATGGGAGGGTGAATCTTCTGAAGATGATTATCCTCCCCAAAATCACATTCTTGTTTAATTCTATTCCTTTATCTTTTCCATTATCTTTAATTAGAAAGCTGCAAGGGAAATTGGGATCATTTATTTGGAATTCTAAAGCCCCGCGAATCGCCTGGAAAAAACTAAGAAGAAGCCTAAAAACAGGAGGGCTGGCTTTTCCAGACTTACTTCTTTACTGCCAGGCGTTTCATTTCAAACATTTTAGACTAATGGCTGGCCAAATAGATCAATCATCTATGGGTCTGCTATTTTCTGCCTTACTACAGGATGTCCCACAGGGATTAGATTATTTTCTCTTTAAGTTTGGGGACCCACATTTTTTTTTTAAGTAAGGCTTAAGATTCTGGGCACAGCCCTGAAAAACTGGGTGTTTGTGAGGAATAAGCTGAATATCCCTTACTACGCATCACAGGCCCCTATATGGGATTCACCAGGCCTTCCAGCATGCCTAAATGACCACCTGTCACTGCCATTAAAACAGGCGGGGCTGAATTGTTGGGGGGATTTGCAGGAGGATGGACGGCTTTTGAGTTGGGATATGCTTTCCAATCTGACAAGGGGAACCCTCACCAGGTTTAAATACTATCAGTTATCCGGGTGGTGGGCAACAAGGCCAACAAGACCCTTGGATAGTAAAATCCCAAATCCTAAATTCGATGCGGTGACGAGAGGTGGCAGGTGGAAGAGCCAAATATCTTTTTGGTACTCAGCGCTGCTAGAAGGCGAGAAAGTGACAGAAGTGGAGGTAAACAAACTGTGGTGCAACGCTTTAACATTGGACAGTGGGACCTTTATGGATTTTTGGTACGACTCTTTCAGCATTTTAAACGCAGTAATAAAGCCAGCAGCACTAAAAAGAAATCATTTGTACATAATGTATAGGGTCTATATAACTCCAAAGAAACTGGCTAAATATTCCAACATAGCTTACCACTGCCCGAGATGTGGTCATCCGAAAGCGGATGATGTCCACATGTTTGCTGATTGTCCCGAACTAAAAGAATATTGGGGCAAGATTAGTGAATTTCTGGAAAATGTTCTTTCTATGCCCATTTTTTTTTTTTTTTTTTTTTAAGACCAACGGTCCCAAACTTTATTTAGTTTCACAGATAAGCCAGTAGTTATTCATACAATGTCATAACAATGAAGTATTGTCACAAACGGTACTCAGCAAATAGCACATGTTGACATGTCAGTTATACATGAGTGAAAATAAACAGTAGCTGGTGGAAGTGCATTAGTCCATAAGTGACGGTGCCAGGAAATGTCTCATGTTGCAGTGCTCGCAGTTCGTAGCACTGCAAAAGGACCAGCGTGGTCACGAAAGCCAACAGTCATTGTTTGAAGTTGAGTTCCCTGATCAGTACAGCAGCGGGTAAAGGCAGTATCATACCCTCCGTTGTCGTATGGGTCGGTGGGTGCCCGCTTCCTGGTCATGGACGCATCCAGTCTGCCTTATGTGAAACGTAAACAGGGAAGGGGGATCGAGCATTATCATGAGTACAGTATGAACAGCCTCTGTGTCAACCAAAAGGTATAACTGGGTAGTATAATACGAGGGGGAGGGAGAAACATTTCAAAAACTGTTGGACTAGCATTTGCGTGTGTAGTAGTGCATCTAGAACCCTAGCTGTGTGTGGTGTATCCTGTGTGGGTCGCGCAGGGGCGGGGACAGTTGAGGAGGCGGTGTCGCTGCAGCTGCAGGGCGAGGGGAGGGGGGGGCGAAAGGCGGGGGGGAGAGCGGTAGGGGACATCTCTGTCGTGTAAGGCCTCAGGTGTCGGGGGAGGAGGTGGAGGGGGAGGGGCGGGGCAGTGGGGCGGGGGTGGGGGGAGCGGCGGAGCTTGTGCCAAGTATGGGCAGCAAGCAATTGGGCCTCCTCTATTCCGTGTCGGGACGGTACTCTATGCCGGCTTGGGCGCACGCTCGGTGATATGCGATCAGGGTAGCATCCCAGTCCTGGGCGATCGGGTATTTCCGTAGGCCAGCGGTTTCCTCCCTGTGTAGAGACACACTCTCCGCACAAGCCCAGTTGCCAAGAGAGCGACGCCAGTCCGCAGGGCGCGGCGGGGCAGCGCTTTTCCATCGTCTTGTGATAAGACGCTTGGCCGTAATGAGGCCTAAGTCCCAAAAACGCGCCCGTAGTTTGGTCTGCTTGGTTCTCTTGTAGAGTCCCAATAGGCACACTTCCCACGTCTTGGGGAGGGTATCGCCTGTGGCCGCCGTCAACATGTCCGTGACCGCCGACCAGTACGAGGTGAGATGAGCGCAACTCCAGAGTGCATGCAGGAAGTCCGAGTCCAGGAGGCCGCATCTGGGACACGCCGACGAAGCGAGTCCGAAGTAGCGATTCAGTTTGTCTGGAGATAGATATGCGTGGTGAATGATGTAATATTGGATGATTTTGAATCGCGCGTTGCGGGGAATACCCTGGCGCCCGCTAATATAGCGGCCCACTGTTTGTCCGTCCAGTCTGTGCCTCGGTCGGTCGCCCATTTCTCCCTCAGTCTCTGAGAGGAAAATTGCGTATGACTGTGTAGGGCTTGTGCAAGCCAATGCACAATGTGGGACCCATCGCCCATCACATGTAGGTACTGGATGAGCAGATGAGCGGACGGCTCGTGGCTGAGGTCACCCCATGCCTTTGTCAGCTCATGTAGGAGTCTGGCGTGCGCCAGAAATTGACCCACTGGTAGCTCTGTGTCCGCGGCCAAGGCCTCGAAGGGCAACAGCTCTCCGTCGCTATACAGGCCGCCCAGGTCGTCCAAGCCTGCCGCAGTCCAGCTGCGCAGCTCGGTCGAGGACCGTGTGTCAGCGCCCAAGGGAGTCCCCAGTAGCGGTAGGTTCGGAGCATAGGGCACCGTATGTTTGGTGAGCTTGAGGCTCCGTACGAAGCACCGTTTGCTACCGCCACATGGACCTGCGTGGGGGGCCGGCCCTGCGTTAGGGGGTGGAAGAGCGTTAGCACCTGTACGGGAGATAGGGTGGTGTCGGCGGTGGCCGTGTCCATCAAGTTCTTACCGCTCAGCCAGTAGGCGACCCATTGCAGCTGTGCTGCTAAGTAATAGAGCTCCTGATTGGGAACCGCTAAGCCTCCAGCGTCTGTGGCTGCGTACAGGGTCTTCAGTGCTACCCGGGGTCTCCCCTTATTCCAGATGAGGCGTCTGGTGAGGGTTTCCAATCCCTTAAATATGCGCGCCGGCACATACACTGGCAGGTTAGTATAATAATAGAGGAGCCGGGGAAGCATTATCATCTTGGTTAGTGCCACTCTGGCCGGCACATTCAGTGGGAGGGAGTTCCAGAACGTGACCTGGGCCGTGAGCGAGGATATGGCTCTCACTAGGTTTCCCTCCAGGAGATCCACGGGGTCTCGATAGATTAAGATCCCTAGGTACCTGAATACTGTCGGGTGCCATCGGAGCGTCTCCCCCATCATGCGCACATCACACTGTGGCATCTCGCCATCGAATGCATAGGCTCCCGATTTGGCCCAGTTAACGTGGAGTCCCGACATGTCTCCAAATGTCCGAAAGATGTCTGTGATCGCCGCTGGTATGCGTGTGAGGTCTCTAACATATAACAATAAATCGTCGGCATACAGAGACACCGAGTGTATGCCATCCGCTAGTGGGATGCCCCAGGTGTTTCCGGAGGCGCGGAGCATTTCCGCCAACGGCTCCATCGCCAAGGCGAATAATATAGGGGAGAGGGGGCAGCCCTGTCTGGTACCTCTCCCGATGCGGATCCTGTCGGAGAACAACCGTCCAGTCCGGACCCAGACCTCGGGCGCTCGGTAGAGGAGTCCCACCATCTGGACGTAGGCATCGCCCAGCTCGTACTTCTCGAGGACTCGGAGGAGATATGGCCATTCCACCGAGTCGAACGCTTTTTCCAGATCAAGCACAATGCACCCCGAGCGTGGGCAGGTCGGGGTTGCAAATCGTTGGACCCTGAAAAAGCGGCGTAGATTGTAGGACGTGCTCCGGGTGGGTACGAAGCCATTCTGATCAGAGTGTACCAGAGTGGGGACCAGTGGTGCAAGCATCCGGGCCAGCGCTGCTGCAAATATTTTGTAATCGGTGTTGAGGAGCGCTAACGGCCTGTATGAGCCGAGTTCGTTCGCTTCTCTACCCGGTTTCAGCAGGGAGACCACGTTAGCTTCATTCAGGGACGCCGGGAGTTCAGCGTCTTCCGACGCCGCCTTATACACTTTCAGCAGTTCCGGTATTAACACCTTAGAGTAGGCTTTATAGAACTCCGCCGGGAGTCCGTCAGGGCCCGGTGCCTTGCAATTGGAGAGGGAGAAAATCACCTCCCGCAGTTCCTCACCGGTGAGCGTAGCACCCAGCTCCGCTTGTTGGGCAGCAGTGGCTGTCGGGAGCTGCAGTGTCGCCAGATAGTCCGTGATCTCCACCACTGTGGCCCGCAGCCGTGAGCTGTACAGGGACTTGTAATGCGATGTGAACGCTTCATGGATCTGTTTCTGGGTGTAGACCTCAACGCCCTGGGCTGTACGGATTGACAGGACCGATGCGGATTGTGTGTCTTGTCGTACCAACCACGACAGTAACCTGCCGGGCCTGTCACCTGCGTTGTGGGTGCGCGCGGAGTGTGCTGCATAGTTAATGTTCTTTAGGCGCTCCATCAAAACAGCGTGGTCCGCCCTGGCCGAGATCAGTTGGGAATCATCGCCCCCGTTGCCTCCCGTTCTTTATCCAGTAGTGCCTCCTCCGCCCGTATCAAATCTCTCTCCACTTGTCTACGTAGGCCCGCTTGTACACCGAGGCAGCTTCCCCGGGTCACCGCCTTGAAGGCGTCCCACTCAGTTCTCGGGGAGGAGGTTGAGTCAGTATTGTCCTCGAAATACTGTAAGATCTTCCCGGATATCTCCTCTCGGAATGGGGTGTCAAGTAGGAGATCCGGTTGCAAGCGCCATGTAGGTACGGGTGGATGTGGGCGCTTCCATCCATATACCAGCGTGTGCGGGTTATGGTCCGAGTGCGTCCGTCCTAGGTAGTCAGCGTCTGTCACGGAGGGAATCAGGTCACGGGACATCATGTATCTTTCCAACCTGACATGTAGTGAATGGGCTCCCGAGAAGTAGGAATACACCCGGGCGGTGGGGTTTCTGACGCGCCAGGCATCTTGTAAGTTCCACTGTGTTGCCCAGTCAAGTAGGGCCCTGGAGGTTGCCTGCACTGGGGCGAGTGCCGCGGGGGGGGACGAGCGGTCAAGGGAGGCATCTAACACGCAGTTGTAATCCCCGCCCATCATCAGGGGTACGTCTGGCCAGGGCGCAATTACTGCCGATAATCGCGTGAAGAATTTCCCCTGTTCTACATTAGGTGCGTATATGGAAGCTATGACAATCTGCTGCCCGTCTAGTCTGCCCTGTATGAAGACATAGCGTCCCTCAGTGTCAATATTGCTGTGTGTCAGTGCAAATGGAACCCCGGGCCGAACCCAGATCAGGGTCCCTCGCGCAAATGCTGAAAAGGTTGTGGCAAATATCTGTCCCCTCCACCTACGGCGAAGTGTGGCCACCTCAGTGGCGACTAGGTGTGTCTCCTGCAGTAGTGCAATCTGGATCTGATGTCTTTTAAGATAGGAGTACACCTGGTATCTACGTGAGGGTGTGTGCATGCCCCTGACATTCCAGGTACAAAATTTTATCGTAGCCAGCACAGTATTCATTGCGCCCAAGCACCCATCCCCCCCCACCCCCCGGCCCCCAACCCGCCCCGCCCACACCCGCACAGAAGCAGCGAACAATGAACATTTTATCCCCCCGCCCTCTCCCACAGACCCAAGGATGCACGCTGTAGCATTTCAGTGCCAACACTAGTCTCAAAATGAAGAACTTGAACATAAACATAATACCAAAAGGGCAACAACAAAACGAGTCGCCGCCCAAACGCTCTATCGAGCTCAATCAATCCGTAAGTTCAATGGGGGGATGACTAAGTACAGCACTTGGATAAAACAAGGTAGTTCGTTACGCCAAAAGAGCCGTGGTGGCTCCCCTCCACGGGCAGTGGGCCAAAAGGGCACCAGGAGTCAGTGGCAGCGTCCGCAGACAGGTCGGAGTTCCCAATGCCACTGGACTCGGACAGTCGGTCCCATGGTGGGATCACATCTTTTATTCCCCCGGGGGGGGCACTCACCTCCAGGGGTCCGTCCACCCCTCCAAAGGTATGGTCCCGGTGGCACTCCAGTGGAACAGCTCCGGCTCTCCTCCCGGTGCCACGGCGACTCCGCGGCAATCCGGTAGATGGGGGGTTAGGGAGTAGAGCACAGACCCCGGGGATGGGGGCGTTCATGACTGCCGGGGTCTCCAGGAGCGCTGGTATGGACCCACAGTTCGGGCCATCTTTGGAAGCAAACTGACTATTCCACTATGTTAGTTGCAGTGGTCTAGCCAGAGCTAGGCTGGGGAGGATTGCTCATGCTATCAGATCTGATGTTTGGGGCGTGACATCTTGCAGGCCCTCTGGGTTCGAGTCATCTGGTAGTCCGTACATGTAGTCGTCGTCCTCGCTCCCGCGTGATCGTGGGCTGGCATTGGAAATCAGGATAGGCGATTGTGACCCGCTGATCTCAGCTGTTATGCGGACGGCCTCCAGTTGTTCAATCTGTATTTGCTCCGGGGTGGGGCCGATTTCTGCTTCCACGGCCGGTGACCCGGCCCTCGAGGCGCGCCGTTGTCTCCGCCTGCGCGTACCTCGGTTTCGGCGCTGCTCCATTGGTGCGGGTCCGGGGTTCGTGTCCACTCCCGAATCCAGCCAGGCCATTGCCGCCTCTGGGGTGTCGAAGAAGTGGGTCTTGTCCAGTGCCACCACTCTGAGGCGTGCCGGGAATAGCAATGAGTACTTGAGAGCCAGGTGCCTGAGCCGTTGCTTCACCGTGAGGAAGGATTGACGTCGCCGTTGAACTTGTATGGTGTAATCAGGGAAGAACATCACCTTGGCGTTGTCTACCTGTATATTCAACAGTTTCCGCGTTTCGCGGAGGATGGCGTCCCGGTCGCGGTAGTTCAACACCCGCATGAGCATTGGTCTCGGGTTGGAGCCCTCCGGGGGTGGACGGGATGGTACTCTTTGTGCCCTTTCCACTACAAAGTGTGGCGACAGCGTGCCTTCCGGTAGTAGCCCTCTGAGCCAGGTCTCCATGTGTTCCGCCGTCTCTCTCCGTTCCCATCGTTCCGGCAGGCCTACTATGCGCACGTTGTTCCTTCTGGCCCGTCCTTCCGCGTCCTCCGCTCTATCCTCAAGGAACTCCACCCGGTTGAGCAGGTCACGGACGTGCTTGTCCGTCTGTGCCAGCTTGGGTGTGGTCTCCGCCATCGTATGTTCTAGAGTCGTGGTGCGGTCGGACAGTTTCTTGTGGTCTGCTCGGAGGAGTGTCAGGTCTACAGCCACCTTATCAATCCTGTTCTCCAGGGACGTACGGGTCAGCTGCATGGATTCTTCCAGGCGCTCCATGGCCGCCAGCATAGTGTCCAGTTTGGAGGCAGTTTGGTCAGTCTCTGTGGTCTTCACCATTTTTCCTTTGCCTAGTGTCCCTCCGGTGCCAGTCTTCGCCCTGGTCCCCCCTGACATGTGGGTGGTCTTTGCAGCTGGGCAGCCGAGTGGGTATGCTCTCGCAATGCGCAGTGTTGGGACCTGCGTGTGTGAGTCTCCCGGTCAGGCTCTCCGTGTCACCCGTGGTGGATGGTGTGTGGTCTGCGGGTGGGGGGGGAGGACTGCTTTACCGCAGGGCTTCAGGATTCTGCTCTATATTACCGTCTGGGGAGGACGAGGTGGTCGTGCAGTGGCTGGTATGAGATCCCCCAGGTGTGTCAGTCTATGTCGTGAATGCCTTTATTGCAAATCGCCTCTCGGCTGCGCTATGCGGTGGCCCGCCAGGCCGGGTCGCTAGGTCTCTCTGACTGTGTCCGTCCACTGGGCCTGGGAAGACGCACCTCGCCGGGTGATGCTAGCCGCCACCAAGAGCCGCGTGGGGATCTGCGTAGTCCAGCAGTAGTCTGGTAGAGGTGGGGTGTGCGGGCCGTTCATTGTCCGCACCTGCGCCGGCTCGGGAGATCCCCTTAGTGTTGGGCCGACCGTCAGGGGGGCCGGTGCAACGCGGCTTCAGTTTGCGTATGGCGCGGCCTGGGCCCCTCGGTGCCGGACGGGTCCGGCGTTGATCTGCGATGGCATCCAGGTGGTGGACGGGTACAGAGGCCCAGGGGATAGGGCCGTGCGGCCTCCGGTGGTGGTCGGCTGGACCCAGGGGTGACGGCGTCTGTGTGGACCCCGCAACAGCCGAGCCCGGTGATCCTCTGGTGTCCGCCAAGCCCGGCTGGGCGGCTCCAATGTTGGTAGGCGAGGCGGGCTGGCGTCACAGCCCGCCACGGGCCGGTGTGACTTGGTTACTTGCAACTCCCGGGGCCCACGAGTGGTTGGGTCGCCGGGGGTGTTGGGTGTCGTGGCGCGGATTCCTTCCCTTGGCCGGGCCTATGTCAGGGCGGCGGGTGGGCATGGGGTCCCAGGGGACTGGACTGGTCAGCGTCCGTTTTAGGCCGTCAGGGCCTAGGGGCAATGGCGCCAATGCGGGTCCCCAAACAGTCTCGCGCACTCTCCCCCTGGTGCACACGGAGCTTGGCGGGACGTCCCCAGTGACGGCCGGCATGGCGGGCTGTTTTCGCGACTCGCCGTGGGTCCAGATGGCGAGCCTTCTGCTAGTGTCTGGGGCCCCTGTGTAGCTGGGCCGCCGGGGAGTGTCCGGTTTGCGGGACGTGGTCTCTGTTCCCCGCTTGATTGCGCTTCGGAGGTCACACGCGCCGCGGCCTACCTCGCAGGGCGGGATCCCCGGTCTCAGGTGGTTGGGGTCGCCGACCGGAAGTGCGCTCTGGGCGGTCAGCTGCCGGGGTCGCCGTCGGTCGGAGGGTCAGGTGTTCCGATTCGCCTGAAAATTGTCCTGGTGGTGGATCGGGTTCCCGGGTGCACTCGGTTTGAGTTTGGGCCCGGTACCACCAGAAATGGAGGATAAATGGCCCGTGGTAGGGGAGCTTCCCTCGGAGCTCAGCCCGGGCACGTCTTCTCACATCGCGTGCTTGGCCACGCCCCCCATGTTCTTTCTATGCCCATTACAATCTTTTTACCCACTATACTATCAGGGCTTATTTCGGGTTATAAGGTAAACGATCTCCCCACTAAATTTGTTTTTTATGTTATTTTACTCGCAAGGCGTGAGATCTGTAGAGCCTGGAAGGACCCAATTCCCCCCACTTTCCCAAGCTGCTTACGGCAAATTATGATAACTAGTAAGTCAGACATGGCTTGTGATCCCGCGAGTCAGGTTAATGTTTGGGCGGCATTGGAGGCATGGCAACTTCGATGATTAGTTTTCCAATGATTTATCTGGAGCCCTGCTGGTTCCCTGGACTCCTAAGTAGCATGGGCGCCCACAGGTTGGTGAAAAGGAGTATGGATGGGAAGGTAGAGGCTACTTGAGGGTGCAGGCTTACCACCTTGCTTTTGGCCGATTACAAGGGCCGGATCAGTAGGACCAAAGTGCATTGGAGCGCCAGTTTCCCATCAAGGGGGGTTCATTCCTCCTTTGGTTCTTTGGAGGATGGGGTTCCGCTGCTCCAGTGCCCTGCTGCTCTGGCTACTCCAGGTTTGGGGGGGGATTGCTTTATATCCCTGTCCACCCCTCCCTTCCTTCCATTGCTATCCTCTGATTAAGGGTCATCTGGCCATGTCTTGCCCTCGTCCCTTGTGGGTGGTTGCCCTCTATGTTGGGGTAGCTTTGAGGTTTGTTATCCCCTTCCTTGCTCAGGATGGGGGTGGTAGGTTACTACGTGTGCCATGACTTTTACGCATGTTCCTTGCCTCTGGGGCACAGGGGTGCAAAGCTGTCTATGTGCTGGGAGGGTGGCTGCGCAGGGCTCTGCTTGTTCTTTCTTCTTTCCCTGCCTTTGGGTTCTGCGGTGTTGACACTACTCTGTGTGGTGTTGTTAGTCACTGTTTCTTTCCAACTTTTCTGCTCTTGGCACACTGTTCCCATGCTTCCACTGTTTTTATCTGGTGGTTCCGCGTTGTGGTGCGGAAAAGTTCTCAAAAGAAAACTGACGTAGGCGCGCCGGGGTAGGTCTTATGTGACCTCGCTGACGTCACGTACCCAGACGACACCTGGGCGGAGTCGCGTGATGTCGCCCCGCCCCCGGCGCGCAGGGATGCTGTGGCAAAAAAGTTTCCGGATTCAGTCTCACGCCTGGGGATAATTCTACGTGAAGGAATCTGCGGCTAGAATCGTCTCTACCAGATACATCGTTACCGAAGGTAAGTAACTCTTATTTCACATTCCCATCCTGGAGTCTCATCGTAAGTATCTCTGTTTTACGATGAGGGTCTCCACACTACCAGTTTGCAGTCCTCTCATTCAGTCTCTTGCATCCGCACCATGGGTATTCACTAAGGTGATGGCGGTGGTAGCAGCACATCTCAGAAGGTCGAGGATTCCTGTTATCACCTATATGGACGACTGCCTTCTCAAGGCACAGTCGTCGGAGATGGTGCTTCATCATCTGCAAGTAACAACACAGCTGTTGTTCGACTTGTGTCTTTCGATAAATGTACCCAAATCTCACCTGGTGCCCTCTCAGCCCAACCTGTTCATAGGGGCAGTACTGGACACTACTGTGAGTCATGCTTTCCCAGCTCCTCAGAGGATTCTACACATCCAAGGTATGATTCCAATTTTTCAAGATGGAGCGGCTGTTCCGGTCCTGAAGGTTCTGCTCCTGCTTGGTCTATTCTCTTCCTGCATACTGTTGGCCAACCGCTAACGCTGGCTGGCTGCCAGTGGTGCCTCCCCAGGCAGTGGTTTCAACATAACCGGGTTCTCAGCGAGGTGCTCAGAATCACCAGAGATACTGAAGCAGAGCTGTTATGGTGGAGTGTTCCAGGCAACCTCTCTCAACGGACGCCGTTTCAACCTCCTTCTCCGGTCGCCACAGTGATAGCGTAGGACTCCACTCAGGTGGGGTGCTCATCTGGGGGATCTGGAGATCAAGGGTCTTTGGTCTTCAGAGAGAGATTGCTTCACATCAATCTTCTAGAATTGTAAGCGATACACTTGGCTGTCAAGGCCTTTCTTCCCTGCTTTTGCGGTCAGTCAGTTCAAGTCCTGATGGACAACACTACTGTGATGTGGTACATAAACAAACAGGGAGGAGTAAGGTTTTTTGTCTCTGAAGAGAGGTTCTGCAACTCTAGTCCTGGGCCATCCGATTTGTGTAATTGCAAATCATCTGGCCGCGGTGCTGAATGTGCGTGCGGACATTCTCAGTCGACAATACTCGGCCGATCATGAATGGCGTCTTCATCCGGACGTGGTCCATCACATTTTCAGGATGTGGGGGTACCCTCGGTTGAACCTGTTTGCCACTCATGAGAACATGCACTGCCCATTGTTAGGCAGTCTCCAGTATACGATGCGGGGAGCATTGGGGGATGCGTCTCAGTAAGATTGGGGCTCACAGCTTCTTTAGGCATTCCCTCCCACACCCTTGATTCCTCAGGTTCTGAGGAAGATTCGCCAATACCGGACCCAAGTCATATTGATAGTCCCTGATTGTCCAAACAGGGAGTGGTACACAGATCTCAGTCACCTCTCATCGCACCCTATGCTCCGTCTCCCTCTGCAGGCCCATTTGTCGGATAGTCTGAGTTTCGCTCTTCCCTTGGCTGGACAGCGTTGTGCTCTAGCAACAGTTGCCTGCCTTGTTGCCTTTCTTTGCTTATCAGACCAAGTTTAAGTCTTCTATAGTCATGAGATTCATTAAGGGTCTCAATACCAGGTTTCCTCACACTCAATTCATTATGCCTCAGTGCGATTTAAATTTAGTTCCTACTTCCCTGATGGGGTGCCCCTTGAGCCTCTACATAGTTGTCCGTTGAGGCTTCTGTCATTCAAGACATTTTTTCTGATGCAATTTTTTTGGCTAGGAGGGTTAGTGAGCTACAGGCTCTTGGGTCTAAGCCTCCTTTCACCTCTATTCATGAAGAAAAGATGGCCCTCTATTCATGCAGATAAGATGGTTCTTAGGACCAGAGCAGCTTTCCTGCCTAAGGTTGTCACTCCTATCACTCTTTCCATTTTCTATCCTCCTCCTCACCCTTCTAAGGAGGAGGAGTGACTTCACTGCTTGGTCCCCGAGAGGGCAGTCAGCTTCTACCTGGACAGGTCTGAAGACTTAAGGCTGGATGACCAACTCTTCATTGGATACGTGGGAACAATTAAGAGCAAGGCTGTCCACAAGCGAACGATGTCCAGGTGGACCATCCTCTGCATCAAGAGTTGCTACAGCCTTGGCCAAGAAGGAGCCTCTTGAAGGTATTCAAACTCATTCCACTAGAACGAACTTTAGCTAGAGGTGTCCTTGTTGTGACCTCTGCAAGGTAGCAACTTGGGCCTCCCTTCACACCTTTGCGAAGCATTACTGCTTAGGTTCAGAGGTTAGGAGGGACAGCCACTTTGCACTTTTTTGGTATAGCTAAACTGACACGATCCGCTGGGATCGTAACTGCTCGGGGATTCAATTCAAAAGGTGAGAAATCCACAGGTAAATGTATCCATCAGAAGAGCAAGTTACTTACATTCGATAACGCTTTGTTCTAGGCATGTGAGCTGTAGATCTCATGCTTTGCATACTCCTGCCATCTAGTGTTGGGAAAAAGTCTTTTCAGTCATGAAGTAAGGTGATTCCTCCTTTCGGTGGTAGTGCGCATGGGCATCGACTCCATTGTTAAATAGTTTTTTTCCGCCATCGGGTTCGTACGTGTATTGCTGCGCTCTGCTTCAAAACCATTCCTCGGGTTCCTCTTGGTGCGCAATTTACTTACCCTAGACATTATTTTTATTCGATCGCGTTTTCCATTCTCCGGATATCGTATCGGTTCAGAAAATCACTACGAACGGAAACTTTGTGGAAGGCTGTCTGGCCTAGCCGCGTCGGGCCACCTTGCAGTGGATGGAACAGACGCCATTCAAATTCTGTCCTGGGTGCCAAGCCAAGTACCCGCACAATGATTTGCACGAAGTGTGAAACTTTTGCCTCTCCCCGGAGCATGAAATACACTGCGACGTGTGCAAATGGTTTTGATCCAAGAAGATGCTCCTTGACAGTCAGGCTTGATGTCACGAAATGCCACAACAATGCGGCTTCATTCTGAACCTCTTTGGAGAAGATTCCGAAAAAGAAGTCTACGTCTCACAAGGAGCCGAGTAAGAAGAGGAACTCATTTCCGTGTCAGAAGCAGACTCCGATACGGAAGAAGTGATTCCGCTGGGTCAGCATACCGTGAGTACTGATCCTCCCCTGCCCCAAACCCAACCTCTGCCCAAGAAAAAGGCCCCGGTCCCTCCTCTGCCTTCGGGCCTTGGTCGGCACTGTAAAACACGTTTCCAACGCCCCACTTTGGGCCCGGCACCGAAACAAATACTAAAGCATTTCAGCTTTGGATTGAAGCGGCCTCATTCGGGCACCGAGCCAAAACAATTTGCATCGAAACTAGGCCTGGGAAAGGCAATACACTACGCTTGCGTAGTTTGCGCTACTTCACACTACGTGAACTGCACGTAGCACAGTGCAAACGCGCATAGCGGTCATTTAAGCAAGCAAAATTACATCCCGGCGACATTTGTTCCTCGTTTGCGATCAGCAACATCAAGTTGCTGATCGCGAGCGTGGAAAATAAACCTCCCGGCGAGATTCTCAACGCAATCATTGAAAACGTCATCTTGCACAGTGCAAACATGCTACTACGCAGTTCGCGTAGTGCTACGCCTAGCTCCCATAGTGCAAAGTGCATTTTGCGTAGCTTCGCAAAGTGCTACTTCTCAAACTACGCCTAGCCCTTATCGAAACTGAAAAGTATTTCGGACACAACTCCTTTGGTACCGAAACCAAATTAATCTTCGGATCTGTAAACTTCGGTGTTGAAAACCTTGGCTCTGAAAATATTGGCACCGAAAATAATTACGGCTCCTACTCCATCAAAAGAGCCTCGTCCCGCCTTCAATCCCGGACCCAAAACAGAAGGAACTGGTCATCAATCCCAAAACTGGACATATTCCTGCACAATTGCCATTAAAATGCAAACCAGAAATGGAGGACAACTACCACATTCCTCTAAAGAGAAAAAATGTTGGTACTAACCCTTCTCATCCTCTAACACCTCCTTCCCCATCTGACCCAAATTTGTTGATAACACCCACAAATTCACCACGACCACAAACACCTAATAACCAGTATGACGGGGACGGGATAGATGAGGATAATCCTGACCCATGGAACGAATAAAATACAGATCCAAGCATAGATAACAATCCAGATCTATACCCTACAAAACCCTCTCCACCTGATGATAATGTAGGTTACATAGAACTAATAAATAGCATTGCCAGATATCATGGAATTCAGCTTCTTAAAGAGTCACTTGAGGAGGATTTTCTCTTTGCGACACCAAGCTCTTCCCAAAGATTCAACCACACACTGCCTATGCTTAAGGGTATGCCTAGATATGCGGACAACATCTTTAAAGATCCGGTCCGTGCACAAGTTCTTACACCAAGGGTAGATAAAAGATATTAATGTGCACCATCAGATCCAGTTTACATCAAGGGTCAGTTACCATTTGGTCAATTACCATTAGTGGTTTATAATGCCCGTAAAAGGGCAAACTCACGAACATCGGGGGATCTACCTCCTCCAGACAAGGAATCTAAACTAATAGATGCCTCAGGCAAAAGAGTAGCTGCACGGGCAGCCAATCACTGGAGTATTGTAGGAAGCTGGATCTGTATATACTATACCAAAGTGAGGGATAGTTTGCACAGAGTCCAGTGGAACCCCAATGGTAGGTAGAGGTTAAGTTAGATAGCACCTCACTCTCTATTTGTGGTAGTGTGGTCGAGCAGTAAGGCATTATATGAGGACAGTGATAAGCATTTGTTGTACACACTCAGCAAATGAATACACACACTAAAAGACTGAACTTTAGACCAATTGTTTTTGTATAAAAAAGTATTCTTTTAGTAATTTTATTTTTTAGAACAAACCAAGCCTGGCACAGGTAAGCAATCAATACTTACCAGTACTAATGCAGTTTGTAAACAGTTTGAATTATAATTGCATCTGCACTTTGTTTTGACTTACAGTATAGTTGCAGAGAAATGCAATACTTTTTAAATACAGTACATAGACTTGAATGGGCTTTTCAGTAAGATACCAGGTAAGTTACGTTTTAGATCACTTTTCTTAGAGAGTGGTATACCTAGATACTACTCTGGGAGATTCCCTGTAAACAGGCAAGTAAATTCGTTTTTTGTTAAACTGTACAATTTTAAAGAATTTCTTTAGGTTTTCAAACTCCACGCGTAGAAACTTTTCCAAGAAAAACAGTCGAAGTTATCCTATGGAGGAAAATAGTGTTATTGGTTTTAAGGCAAGTATTTGGTAGTGGGAGTTGAGGTTCTGGGGGTAGACTCGGGGGTCCTCCAGGGTCAAGGATGCACTCTTGTTACACCCTCAGCGGCACTAGGGCGGCCGGGTGCACAGTGCTGAGGCCCAATATTATCCAATGGGGGATAGAGGGCCTCCGGTTAGTGACTGCTGATGAGCAAGCCACTTTGTTTTTGAAGTAAATCTCCTGGACTTTAGCTCAGGGCAAATGGGGAAACAAAGTAGCACCAAAGGTCCACCCTCAGCGGCACTAGGGCGGCCGGGGGCAAGAGACTGTTCCAGCGTCGGTCGCCTTGTTGTTTGCAATGGGGAACCTTCGGTTTGCAAAGGCACTGCAGGCTTGGAGACTAAGGTCTTTTGGGTGCGACCACCACTTCAAGAAGTAAGTTGGGAAGTCGGGGATTGGTTAGTCACTGTTGCTTAGGCCACCCAAGGCCGTCGGGTGTAGGGGTACCTTTTGGAGGACGGATCTTCCTACCAGATCCTGGTCGCGGTTGGGAGGATTTTCCAGATTTATGCTGCAGATGCCGGCTTGAGGCAGATCAGGGGTTGTCGGATCTCGGGTTAGGATCGCCGGGGGGGACCTCCTTGTGGTGTTTGCCCGCTTGGGCCGTAGACGGTGGGTGCAGAGTGGTGCAAATTCGCTGTGTCCCTCTGGAGCCAGAGGTTGCAGATTAACAAATCCGGTGTTCATGGAAGGCACAGTCTTTGTGGTTGAAGGCAGGCAAGTCCTCCGGGGTTTTTGAGGTTGCTGGCTGCAGGACACACCGAGATTTCGCAGGAGCAGGTTCAAGGTGGAGACAGGCCGGACGGGCTGGGGCCACATCAGTGGGTGTCTTCCTCTTGTTAGCTTCGTCACAGCTGTTCGGTCCTTTTTCTTTTCTTGTTTCAGGTTCTTGTCTAAGGAAGCACGGTTCAGGGTTGCCCCTAAATACTAAATCTAGGGACGGTCCCTTCCCTTGGGTGGGTACACCCCCTAATTTGCCATCCTCCAATGGGAGGGGGGCATAAACCTTTCCCTGGTTGGCTGAGTCCCCCCCATCTGCAAGATGACTTGGACTGAGAGGTGTGCTTCATCTCGCCTCCCCCACCTGAGGAGTGGAGTTGGCAGAGGTGGGCACACCTCTCGTCCTCACTTGATTTTCCCACCAGTTCTCCCGCCCAAAGTGGGGTGGTCAGAACTAGTGGGGACCAGTTGCTGAAAGCGGCAAGTGGCAGCTCACAAAGGTGGCAAACGTTTAAGCTTCCCCTTCATGAACCCTACCTGGGGGGGGAGGCTTGGCACCTTGTCCCAGGATGTGCATTGTTTGAGGCCCCAGAGAGCAGCAGGCTCTCGACCCTGGGGTATAGGAACATGTCCGGTGGTGGCAGCTGATAGCAGCCACTCAGCTTGGACACTTGTGGTAGGTTAGTTTTCAGAGGGCATCTCTAAGATGCCCTCTGTGTGCATTTTTCATTAAATCTCACACTGGTATTAGTGTGGGTTTAATGGGCTGAGAAGTTTGATACCAAACTTCTCAGTTTTCAGTGTAGCCATTATGGTGCTGTGGAATTCGTAATGGCAAACTCCCTGCACCATATACTATTAATGACAGCACTGCACTTACAATGTCTAAGAATGGACTTAGACCCTGTAGGGGCACAGTGCTCATGCAATTGTACCCTCACCACTGGTATAGTGCACCCAGCTAGAGGGGTGACTAATCTATGCCAGGGCAGTGGGTTGTAGGCATGGCCCACAGAAATGTGCACCATGTCGACTTCACTTTGTTCTGCACCATGACATGCAGCCTACAAAAGCAGTGTTTGAGTGTAATGGAAGGGTGGCACAATAAGTGTTGCAGCCCTTAGAGGCCTTCTCTGGTCACAGTGCTCTGGGTACTTGTGGTACCATTTACCAGGGGCTGAACTAAGGCCAGATATGCCAATTGTGTTTAGGCTTCAATGCAGTTTTAGGTAAAGAACATAGACCCTGGGTATCTGGTTAGCAGGAGCCCAGGGCACACAAGTCTAAGGCACACAACCTAGTTCAGTAAGGAAAACTAATTTCTTTCACATCTATTAGATGCGCTTTAGATGCACCTGACACTGAAGCTCGTGCAATCAACACCAGTGTATTGCTAAGAAAGCATGCCTGGCTTCGATTTTCAGGGTTTAAACCTAAAGTACAGACTTCTATGTTAAACTTACCTTTTGATAAGGAGCATCTCTTTGGTCCTGTTGTTGACACTTCCTTAGAGACGATGAAGGACACAGATGTCGCAGAATCTATGGGAACCCTACAGTCCCCATCTTTCGTCGCTCCTTCTACGGGGAGCGGGGGGGGCTTCAAAACAGTATCTATAGACACCTCTACTTCCTATAAAGGCAACAGTCACTCATCCTCTTCTAGAGCTTACTTTTGAGGCAGATTTAGAGGCAATAATGGCATGGGAAGAGCAAATGTTCCACACCCCACACCTCCCTCCCCCTCAACAAACAAACAGTGACTTGCCTCTCCTTTTCCCCGATCATTTCACAGCTGTCTGGGGACGTCTCTATCAATTCCTCCCTGTCTGGCATACAATAACTTCAGAAAGATGGGTCCCAGATATTATGCAATCTGGTTATTGCCTGCTGCTTACCAACAATCCCCTAAACATTCATCCACATTAACACAAAACGTTACCAGAGCCTCTACATCTCCTCAAACAGGAGGTTCTCATTGTTTTGCAAAAGGGAGATCTAGAGCCCATACCATTACAATATCAAGGGTCGGGCGTGTACTCTCTATACTTTCTCATTACCAAAAAGGACGTCTCTCTCAAGCCTATATTAGACCTGAGAGAGCTATATCAATATATTCACTCAGATCACTTTCATATGGTCACTCTTCAACAAGTGCTCCCACTCCTACAGCAAAACGACTTTGTCTACTCTAGACTTAAAGGACGCATACTTCCATATTTCAATACATCCCGCTCATCGCAAATATCTTAGGTTTGTGGTAGCGGGAAAACACTACCAGTTCAAAGGGCTTCCATTCAGAGTCACCACTGCTCCCAGAGAATTTACCAAATGCCTGACAGTAGTTGCTGCTCACTTGTGAAGACAGCATATTCATCTCTTCCCATTCTTAAACAACTGGCTCATCAAAGCCTGCTCTTACCCAAAGGGCCAGATGTAGGTAATTTCAATTTACCGATTCGAAAATACCGACTCATACCGAATCGGTAAATAGTATGTAGCTAAAAAGTCGGTAAAAGTTACCGACTCGGTATGACTCGGTAAGCCAAATCGGTAATTACCGATTCGGAATTGACCGAGTCGGTAAAATCCGAGTAGGTGAAACCCAAACAATCCTATCGGCCACATTGCCCATAGGAATGAATGGGATTCACCGATTCGGAAATTCCCGAATCGGATTTCACCGACTCGGAATTTACCGAATCGGTAATTACCGAATTGGGAGTTTGAAGCATGCCATGTGAGCCTGTCAACCAATCAGGGAGAGCCTACACACCCCACAGCCAAGGCCCTGTGAATCCAACCAATGAGAGAGAGGCACCCTACCCCAGTACCTGGGAGTGGCCACACCCATGCAGGTGGAAACCAACTGAACAAACAAATCTGCAGAGGAGAGAGGAGCAGAGCATCCACAGGCAAGCAGACTGACACAATGGAGGTAGAGGAAGGACAGAAGGATGCTGCTGAGAGGAAAAGGAAGCTGAAGTTCAGCCCAGAGGAACTACAGGTGGCTGTGGATGAAATTGTCAGCCACTACAGCCAAATATTTGGGAGGCAGTCTCTGCATGTTGCAGAGACTGAAGAGGAACATCTGGCTAGCAATTCAAGGCAAAGTGAATGCCATAGGAGTCACCCACCAGGACATTGAGGACATCAAAAAGCGGTGGTATGACCTGCGTATAGTGACCAGGACAGAAAAAGGATGCTGGTTTGACTGGAGGTGGCAGGGGCAAAGCCCCAAAACTTACACCAATCGAGGAGCAAGTTGCATCCACCATGGAGTCTGAATGCATCCATGGAATTGGAGACCTGGATAGCACAGCGAAAGCAGCCAGGAAACAAGGTAAAAGGCATGTACCCACATGCACCCCAAGCTATCCCAACCCTGCACTCCACTGTGTACACACATGACACAGCAGGAGAGGTCAGAATTTCTTGCTGCAATGCATCATGGTAGACGTAGTCATGTACACACAGATGCAAAGTACACCACACATCACTCAGCAAGGCATGCCACACACATCCCCAAACATGCAATGTGGACTGTGCAAATGTGTGCAGACCATTTAATTAAGAAACACACACAGACAAACTACAGCATTGACACTATGTCAATTTCATTCCACAGGAGAGTCGTCACACAGTTCTGCACCGCCGAGGGAGGAGAGGGCAGCACCATCTAAAAGAGGGGAGAAAGAAAACAGGAAAAGTCGTCACAGTGCAGGAGAAGGTGGAGACGACCCTACACAGGACCCCTCATCACCAGACCCACCCACTACACCGATCCAAAGGTCCCTTCTGTTGTTTGGGTCTCCTGACCTCACAAACACGCCTATGCCGGGAGGGGAAAGTAGCCAGGTGGAGCCCCCGCAGAGGATTCTACAGACCTCTGATTCAGAGGATGAGGAAGATGTCCCCCAGAAGAGTGCGCCAGTGCCTGACCGGCCAAGACCAACTATGTCTGCAGGCTCAGCGCGCACTACTGTCCTTGGCAGGAGGGCACGTGATGGTGGGGAGGGCCAGGATGGGGAGAGCGTGTTCTGTGGGCTGGAGGGCACGATGGTGAAGGTGCAACGCCAGCAGGCCAAATCACTGCAAGCCATGCAGCGGCAGGTGCGCGGTTTGAGCGCAACAATGTCCAATGGCTACTAGCCTGGACCTGATTGCGCAGGGGATCTCTGACATTTCTACCTACATGGGGGTCCTCTCCGACAAGCTTGACAGGGAACATCTCCAGCGTGCCAGGGAACGGCAGTACATGCGCCAACAGACCAAGGCCATGAACAGGTTCGCTGCCAACACAGCTCTCCTCTGCAGACGCTCCATCTCAATGCAGGAAGCAATAGAGCACTGCTGCACTGACTTAACCCGGGGCATGGGTAGAGTGACCTCTGCAATGGAGCAGATGTTGACCTCAAACCTAGGCAATGCTGGTGACACGGGTGTGGAGGAGACTGAGGGGTCAACCAGCAGGAGTGGCTCCAGTACACCTGTCCAGGAGGTGCGCAGGAGCGGCAGGCACAGCCATGCTGAGTCAGGCATCAGCAGGGAACCTGAAGGACAGGCACCTAAATCCCGCAATGTGGTGCGAGGACGCAAGCACTGAACTATGCAGGGGACTGACTCTACTGCACACAGTGACAGCAACTGAGTATGTGCAGCCAGTGACATTGAAGTACAGTCATGTGACCATCATGAAGTAGTGCAGAATAAACTATTCATGTCCGGAAGTATACCTGTGTGTGTCACACTTTACCTAGAAATAGCGTTGTGTTATTTCAGTCCGTCTCAATCTGCCATCTACTGCGGCTGGCCCTGTTTCCTGGGGCTCTGCATGTTCTTGGTCCTCATCTATGTTCTCATGATGTGTCAACTCCACCTCTGTGCCTTCCTTGGTGGCAAGATTGTGCAATATGGCACAGGTCACTATAATTTTGCAACACAGGAGGGGGGTGTACTGTCGCGCACCTCCACTTTTGTGGAGGCAACGGAACCTGCTCTTCAGGAGTCCAAAGGTTCTCTCCACAACATTGCGGGTGGACCTGTGTGCCACATTGTATCGCCTTTCTGCTCTGTTGGTTGGGTTCAGGTACGGTGTCAGCACAAAGGAACGCAGGGCATATGCACTATCACCTGGGAGAGAACGAGAGGTACATGAGTTTTACACACATTCCACATTGAGCTGAGATACATTTCAGGGTGTGTGCTACATATTTACCTAGCAGATAACCATCGCCATTCTGTAGCCGTGTGTATATTCCACTGTCCTGGAATATGTAGGAGTCGTGCGTGCTCCCTGGAAATTTAGCAACTATGTCGGTGATGATGTTCCCTGCATTGCATATCACCTGCACGTTGAGGGAGTGCATAGACTTACGATTTCTGTATATGTGTTCTGTGGCTGCAGGTGGGCATAGTGGAATGTGGGTGCCATCAATGCAGCCTATCACATGCGGGAAGTGAGCCAGTCCATAGAAGTCTGTTTTAGTTTTGGCAAGTTCTGCAGGTGTGTCAGGGAAATGTATGTAGTCTCCCATTCTCTGAGTCATGACATCCAGGAACTTCCTGAAGAAACGGGACAGACAGCTCTGGGATACACCTCCTACTGCAGCTATCACACTCTGGTATTTCCCATAGGCAAGCAGGTGTATGCTGCACAGCACCTGGACATGGGGAGGTATGGCGTGGGCCCTGGGTGTTGGATGATCCAGGTATGGGTGGAGGTCCCTTATTAGGTCCATGATGGTATTGGGGTGCAGCCTGTACCTCTGGAGTATCTCAGGCTCAGTCAATTGGAACAGAGTGATCCTCTGCCTGTACAACTGCTCCTCCCTTTGCCATACCCTCAGTCCTGCTGCCTGTAGCCTTCGCCTCCTCGCTATCACATAGAGTGCAGCCATTTTGACTGGAGGGTTGCATTTTAGGAGCCTTTTTATAGCATCCACATGGTTACCACCACCTTTCAGTCCATGGTAAATACCGACTCAGAAATACCGAATTTGGATGGATTCGGTATTTTTGGCCTGTCCTACATCTCGATGGCCATGTTTTCCGATTCCTTATTTACCGAATCGGTGTATGCCGACTCAGCATTTGGCCTATCGGTGAATACCGAATCGGTAAATATGAATTCGGAGAATTCCGAGTCGGTATTTTCCCGATTGATATTTACCGAATCGGTATTTTTTTGGGACCTACATCTCGTTCTCGCTATACCGCTCGGTAACGGCCGATTTTTCCGATTTTTGGCCGTTACCGACAGGTATTTGCCGACCTACATCTGGCCCAAAGTGTCTTCAGCGCACTCAAATAACACTGCAATTACTGCACAATCTAGGATTCAGAGTGAATGTGTTGAAGTCCCATCTCCAACACACGAACATATTTGGGAGCCACTCAGTGCTTAAACAGATATAGCATCTCCCAATGCAGCCAGAATCTGCAATATTCACGCTCTAATTTCCCAGTTTCAGCCCGGCCAGTCACTACCAGCTCGAGTATATATGCAGCTACTGGGAATGATGGCACCTTGCATCATGATAGTTCCCCATGCAAGCTTCACATGTGTCTCCTTCAAGAATGCTTAACACGTCAATGGAATCAGTCTCAGGGTCAATTATCAGATCTAGTGTTAGACGGCCACACCCATCGCTCTCTTTGGTGGTGGAATCCACAAAACGTATCCAAGGGGTGGCCCTTCATCGACCTAGTTCCGCTGACTGTGCTAACAGCAGACGCATCGCTCACTGGTTGGAGAGCAAATCTCAATACTCGCACAGTTCAAGGTTTGTGGAGGCAAAAGCAACTTCACATAAATCATCTAGAGCTGCTAGCAGTATTTCTAGCGCTCCAAGCCTTCCATACTCGCCTTGCAGGCAAAGCTGTCTTAGTCCGCACCGACAACATGACAGCCATGTATTACATACAAAAACGGGGGGAGGGGGGAGGACACTCTCCAACTGTCACGCCTTGCACAAGCCATTTGGAGGTGGGCCATACATCACAATATCTCTCTTTTGGCGGAGCACCTCCCAGGAGTAAACAATTAAATTGCAGACCTACTCATCCGGCAGAGGCAACAGGTTCACAATTGGGAACTTCACCCTCAAGTTCTCCTCCCATTCTTTCAAATGTCTGGTTTTCCACAGATAGATTTGTTCACCACACACCAAAACTCAAAATGCCCATACTTTGCTGCAGGTATCCACGCCCATTGTTGAAAGGCAATGCACTATGGATAAACTGGTCAGGGCTATTTGCCTACGCTTTTCCGCCTCTCCCACTCATACCACTAGTGGTTTGGACAAATATCTCACACAATGATCCTAGTAGCTCCCACATGGCCCTGTTAACCTTAGTTCACTACCCTGTTGGAGCTCTCAGCTGTTCCTCATCAAAAACTACATCTCACACCCAGTCTCCTCACACAGAGCCATGGAGACAAAAGACATCCAGATCCCAAACAACTCAACCTAGCGATCCGGCACCTGAAATCATAGTTTGGTTGTCTAAATCTTCCACCAGACTGTATGAACATCATAAAAGAGGGCAGAATGCCTACCACAAGGGCTTGCTACATAGCTAAATGGAAGCGGTTTGTTATTTATTGTAATAACCATATCCACCTGCTAAGTGCTTCCATTGAAAATATAATTTGTTACTTACTACACTTGAAGCAGGCAGGATTGGCTTACACATCCATACACTTGATTCTCGCTGCAAAAGCTGCCTACCTTCAAAATAGACAGCATCTGTCCCTTTTTACCTGTTCTCAAATCTTTTATGGAAGGACTCAATAGTCTTATTCCTCCAAGACTTCCACCTGCTCCAGTGTGGAATCTTAACATTGTCCTTACCAGACGAATGGGTCCAGACTTAGAGCCATTGCATACATGTGAACTGCAATTTCTCACTTGGAAAGTTGCTTTCCTCATTGCTATTACATCACTCAGGAGAGTGGGCAACCTTCAGGCACTAACCATAGAGGAACCATTTTTCCAACTACACAAAGACAAAGTGGTTCTTTGCACTAACCTTAAGTTCCTACCTAAAGTAGTATCTGCCTTTCACATCCACCAATCTGTTGCACAGGCAGAATATCGAGTTGTGATTATCGAACTACCATAATATCGAGTTGCAAATATCGTGATACAAGAATATCGACTGCAAGAATACAGTGGTCCAGAATATCAACAGTAAGGTAAGGAATATTGTTTTTTTAAATATCAAAGTCAGTAATATCGTTTGTATAACTATTGTCTATAATATCGATTTTTATATTAGTGCGCTGTATTTTAGTATGCATTTTAAAAGTATGTAATGTAGTTTTTTTGCTGCTTTTTTTAAATGTATATGTACATTTTTAGTTAAGTTAAATATTTTGTTACGCACATTTCACTTTTTTTAGTTCTGTAGCAGGTTGTGGGTTTATAGGGGAATAGGGTGAGAAGTAATTCAATTATAATAAGGTAAGTAATCATTTTTATTTATTAGTTTTTATAAAAAAATCCTTAATTAGTTAATAATTGGTTATTTTGTATTAATTGGTATTTATGTTAATTGTGTTATGTTTTTTAGGAGCGGGTTGTGGGTTTATATGGCAATAGGGTGGGAAGTAATTTAATTATAATAAAGTCATAAATATTTTTTATTTATTAGGATGTATAATTATTTTTTCTTTAATTATTAATTGGTTAATAATTTTTATTATTTAGTTGATTACGTTAATTGTGTTACATTTTTTTAGGAGCAGATTGTGGGGCTATAGGGGAATAGAGTGGGAAGTAATTTCATTTTAATAAAGTTGTTAATAATTTTTACTTAGTATTTATAATTATTTTTTATTAATTGGTTATTAATTTGAATTAATTAATAATTGTTAATTTTTTAGGAGCAGGTGGATTTACAGGGGAATAGGGTTGGAAGTAATATAATTTTATAAAAGTGATTAATAATTTTTATTATATTTTATGTTATATTTTATTTCTATTTTATGGTGTGTGGTAATTCATTTATTAAATGTTTGATAAGTGTTTAATTGGTAATGTTAATTGTGTCAATTATGTAGGAGTCGTTTGTGGATTTATAGGGTATTAGGGTGTGAAATCATTTATTTAAAATGAATTAATTGTTGATTAGTGGTAATAAACAAAATATGAACATGGTGTAATTATAGATGTGAGGTATGGGGTTTATAGTGGTAAAGGGTGGGAAGTAAATTAATTTCAATTAAGTTAATTCACAATTTAATAATGTTACATTAGTTATGGAAATTGTGTAATTAATTTTGTGTGTTGGGTTGGGGTAGAGGGTTGAAATTCAACATTTATGAATTAATACATATTTGCTAATCATTATTGATTTATTAATTGATACAGTTTTATGGTAAATGTTTACTTTTATTTTGTGAGGGGATTTTGAATTTATAGGGGTAATGTTTGGTCAGTAACTCAAGTTTTATGTTTAAATTGATTTTTAATTAATAATTATTGTTTATTTGATTAATTATAATTAGGTACACTTTTATAGAAATTTAGATGTGTGTTGTGAAATGTGTGGTGTTACAGGGTTTATTATAATTAATGTATATTAAATATAGTTTGTAATATGTTTAATCTTTTTATAAATTAATGTTTGTAGTTAATTTCTAGTATTTTTAACATTATAACATGTTTCTATATTTTGTAATGTTTATATATTTTTTATTTGTGTGGTTATTGACAATGTTTGTAGTGTAGTTGATATTTTGTTTCTTTTTATGTTGAATTTATTTTTGGGGAAATATTAATTTTAACCCTCTGTTAGCCAACACTTTCCCTACTGTTGCAGTCTCTTGAGTGGGAATAGTAATTCTTACCCTTCGCTATCCAGCACTTTCCCTACTGTTGCACTCTCTGGAGTTAGAATACTAATTTGAACCCCTCCGCTATCCAACACTTTTCCTACTGTTGCACTCTCTGGAGTAGGAATAGTAATTTCTACCATTCGCTATCCAACACTTTCCCTACTGTTGCACTCAATGGAGTGGGAATAATAATTTGCCCCAGTATTGGAACTTTCATAGATTCCCATGCTTTGTATCATTCCCCGTCGTCGGTATGGAGCCTCGGTAGTATAAAAACCATAGAAACAAAAGCGAAAAACAGGCCTAGGCCTCATCTCATTTTGTATCCTATCACTCTCTTTGTGTAAAAGAGACCAAACTTTTGCCAGGACCAATCAGAGCAGCCTCACCCTCTAGAACCTTCCTGAGAGAGCTCAGAGCCTCAGATTTTTCTACCGCACGTTGTGCTAGGTAGTCTCCACTGAGCTCTGCTCAGTTTCTTTCTACAATCTTATTGGATTTTTGGATTACTACTTAAAAATTTTCAACTACTATTAAGATGTCTGACAAGGAGAAGAAGGCCCTGTTCAGGTCCTGTGCCTCTTGTGGGAAAAAACGACTTTTTGTGGAGGATAAGCATGACAACTGCATTTATTGCTTATACCCGGACCACAAGGCCACCGACAGCAAGATCTGTAGAACCTTCTCTACCAAGACTCTCCGTGACAGAGAGGGTCGACTTTTGACCTGGCTTCAAAAGATGAAGACTCGGAAGGAGGTGCTTTCATCAGATGAAGAGGATTCAACATCTCTGGCATCCTCTCACAAGTCCAGGAAGAGGGGGAGGTCACCCCCTGGTTCTTATTCTTCACTTGAGCCCTCTTTTAAGGCCCCTCACAAGATCTCTGATAGGTCTGAGAGGGCTGGTCCCCTTCAATCTCCTCACGGAAGTGAAAAGGAGAGGCAGGGACAGGCTACTGGATTGGCTATAGCCTCAAAGGACAGAAAGGAGTTTTCCATTAATTCTCCTCCGTCCAAAAAAGAGAAGGGCGGTGAAAAACACTTTTCTGTCACTCCTGGAACCGGTCCGCAGAAAAAACAGCGTCCGTCAACGGCGAAAACGTCAGGTACGTCGACGACTGTTCCTTTCTCTGAAAGTTCCCGCTGTTTCCTTGGCTCCGTCGATGGGCTCGTCGTCGGTAGCGATCTCCACGTTGACGTCTTCGTCATTCAAGGTTCCAGGTTCGTCGACGATTGCTTTTTCCACGTCGACGACGATGAGCTCCGGTAAGGTGCTGTCGACGGGCTCGTCGACGTCGAAAACTACGACCACGACAACTCCGACGTCGACGCTGATGGTTCTGACGACGAGTTTGTCTACGAAACCGTCGACGACCATTCCGTCGACGACCAAGACTTCGTCGACGACGGCGGCTGCTCCGTCGACGACGGCTCCGACGACGAGACCGTCGACGGGTCAGAAGATGCATTTTCCACTGAAGAGGATGAAAATTACGCCGGAAATGACGTCTCCACGACGAGTGTCGTCGCATCCACCGAATATGCTCCTAGATGATGAGTCGGAGGAAGAGGAGGATGAGTTTGGCCAGTATGGAGATGCCTACAGTCCCTCAGACTTGCATGTAAAACTGCAGGACACTGACACGGAGGAATATTTCGAGCATGCAGGAGACCAACAGTTGCGCTATGTTTCACAAGAGCGACGTCCCACTGGTTTAGGACAGGACATGATGGCCATGCCCGCCTCTCTGCTCTCTGATCTTCAGCTGATGTTGCAGGACTATAGAAACAGGTTTCCTTTGGAACCTTCAACGCAGTCTGCGCAACCTCCTCCTCAGGGGTTGCCACAAGCACAGTCAGTTACTGGTCCGCCTCCATCGCAGGTGGTGCCCCACCTCAGGTTATACCTCTGATCCGATCTCGAGCACCGGATCTGGAATCAACCGATCCTGTCCAGCAGGATACCTCTTCGGACGATGAGGCTGTTCAAGTGGATCCCTTGACTGATCCATTGCAGGACCCAGATCTGGATCAGGGTGACAGTGGGCTACAAGACCCGGACGCCACTGGTCGTGATACATCTATATCCCCTCCTGTGGATATAGGGAGGTTCCATCACCTGATGGAGAGGGCGTCAAAAAGGTTTGGACTGCCGGTTACGAGAGAGGAGTCTGAATGCTTCCTCTATGACTTCAAGGAGCAATACAGGAGATCTGTCAAGTCCATTCCGATCATCGAACATGTGTGGGAGGAAGGCATGAAGATCATGCAGAATCCAGCCACTGTGATTCCTGTGCTTCCCAGACTGGAAAAAAAGTATAAAGCTCCGGAAGGCAGTCCAGCTTGTCTTCTGGGTCAGCCGAAGCCTGATTCAGTCATCCGCCCAAAGAAAGTCAAAAAATCCAACGACGCCTTTGACTACGCCTCCAGACAAGGACGGTAGACGTCTGGATAACGTGGGGAAGAGGTTTTCTTCCATGGCCAGCTTGCTGGTTAGAGCAGCTAATTCTCTCGCCATTCTAGGCAGATACGATCGCCAGATGTGGTGTGACATGGCACCGTTTGTGGAACAATTGCCAGACGCGACAAGGGATGAGTCCAAGAGAGTGCTGATGGAGGGAGAAAAATCATCCTCCGAAGTCATCGACTGTGCGATGGATATCGCTTCCACTGCTTTTCGGGCCTTAGCGGGGTCAGCGGTGCTACGTCGCCAGGGCTGGTTAAGAGCCACCTGGTTTCGTCAAGAGGTCCAAAATAAGATCCTGGACCTCCCATTTGATGGAGAAATGCTTTTCGGTAAGCATGTTGATGATGCCCTGCAGAATATAAAGAAAGATACCGACATGGCGAAGTCGCTGGGATCTCTCAACTATCGTAACGTCCCATTTAAGGGCGTTCGTGGCAGAGGTTTCTCTTCGTATAGAGGCAATGCCCAGCAGAGGTATGCTTCACAATCGTCCCAGTCTTATAAGACCCAGTACTCCAATCAACGGCAGGGACAATCAGCGTCTTACTCTCGCCAAGCTCCGCGAGGGCACAGAACCGTCAAGGACGTGACGGCGGCAATAGCGGACTCCTGGCTCTACCTGCTGTTCCTTCCCTCCCAGTCACATCTGTGGGGGGCAGGATATCTTTTTGTCTGAACAGCTGGAGGTGTATAACATCGGACCAGTGGGTCCTGAATATTGTACAGAGTGGCCATACGTTGGAATTCCAAGATCTTCCTCCAACAAGAGCTCCTGGCGCCATCTGCACAAAACATCTGGGACTGCTCCATCTAGAAGCCCATCAATTGTTCCTCAAGGGGGCAATAGAACAAGTACCTCTTTCTCAGAGGGGCAGAGGTTTTTATTCCAGGTTCTTCCTGGTGCGGAAGACGAAAGAGACTTGGCGCCCCATTCTAGACCTACGAGAGTTCAACACTTATCTCATCAAACTCTCTTTCAGGATAGTCACTCTCCAGGAAATTCTTCCTCTTTTGAACCCAGGCGACTACTTGGCTTCCCTGGATTTGGAAGATGCGTATTTCCACATTCCGATACACCCAGCTCACAGACAATATCTGCAGTTCACAGTGGGCAAGAGCCATTTACAATTCAAGGTGCTTCCATTTGGCCTTCGGTCTGCACCTCGGGTGTTCACCAAGGTGTTGGCACCAGTGGCAGCTTTTCTAAGGACACATTGCCTGGAGGTGTTCCCTTACTTGGACGACTGGCTAGTCAAGGCTCCATCTTTCGAGGAAACCTCTCAGGCTGTTTCGACTTGCATTCAGTTGTTCAGACACCGAGGCCTTCAATTAAACAGATGCAAGTCAGTTCTGCAACCCTCCAAAACCACACGATTTCTGGGGGCCATTTTGGACACCACACAGTGCACGGCTCATCCTTCGGAGGACCGTCAATGAAAGTTGATTGTATCAGCTCACCAACTGTTCCACAAGAAATGCCTGTCAGTCCGTCAATACAAGTCCCTTCTAGGGTCGATGTCCTCCTGCATACCATTAATGCCGCATTGCAGGCTGCGAATGCGCCCTCTGCAGGAAGAACTAGACAAACAATGGCGCCAAGCAGACGGATCACTCAACGACAAGGTGTTGGTGACTTCAGCAATGAGAAAGGCATGCGAATGGTGGCTGGTACAAGAAAATATCGCTCAGGGTCTGACATTCAGAATTTCTCCATCCCCCCTCATCATAACCAGGGATGCCTCTTTGGAAGGCTGGGGAGCGGTGCTCCGCGAACTTCAAGTCAGCGGACACTGTAGCCCGGATCAGCGCCAGTGCCATATCAATTTTGTGGAGCTGACGGCCATTCGGTTGGCCTTGCAGGCTTTCCTTCCCAGAGTTCGCAATCATTCAGTGCTGGTCTGGACGGACAATACGACGGCCATGCACTATGTCAACAAGCAAGGGGGAACGAGGTCGCAAACTCTGTCCACAGAAGCTCAGAAAATCTGGGATTACGCGATCCTTCACAACATCAGTCTAAGAGCCAAACACCTGGCAGGCTCGCTCAATGTCAAGGCGGACGCCCTGAGTCGACAGACGGAGGTGCTGCACGAATGGGAATTGAATCAGTCCATTCTGGAGAGGGTGTTCTCGGTTTGGGGGACACCTACCATCGACCTGTTTGCCTCTTCAGTGAACGCCAAATGCCGGTTTTACGCAAGCAAGGTTCACCATCAGGGGTCCCAGGGGAACGCCCTTTTGATGGCCTGGTACAGTGCATTCTTTTATGCTTTTCCTCCAATTCCCCCCATTCCTCTAGTACTCAAGAAAATGAAGGCGGAACCGTGCAAGATGATTCTCATTGCACCAGCGTGCCCCCGGCAATTTTGGTACACAGAGCTCCTGCGGCTCTCCCAGGCTCCTCCAATTCGCTTACAATCAATTCCGTCCCTGTTGTCCAGGAATCAGGGGCAGGTTTACCATCCGGATCCGAAATCGCTCCACTTGACAGCGTGGCTCCTGAACACAGAGAGTTCCGTCATCTGAATCTTTCCCAGGAATGTCGAGACGTTTTGTCACAGGCTCGAGCACCGAGCACAAATAAGACTTACAAGGCAAAATGGAGAAGGTTCTGCCAATGGTGTCAAAGACAAGGTCTCCATTCTTACAAATCTCTGCCTCACCAACTCTTGCCATATATACTATCATTAGCTAAATCTGGGTTGGCACATTTGTCTGTGAAAGTCCATTTTGCAGCCATTTCAAGGTTTCGGCGTACTTCTTCAGGCCCTTCCTTATGGTCCTCTCGGATCGTTAAGCAGTTCTTAACCCCTTCGCTGCTGATGACGAGCTCAGCTCGTCATCAGCCACGGGTGGCGTGTGCTGATGACGAGCTGAGCTCGTCATGTAACGCGGCTTTTCGCAAATTGCCGCACAGCGCAAAAATAGCCGCAGCAGCGATGAGGTTAAAGGGTTTGTTCCGGATGTACCCTCCAGTTCGACCTCCTCCACCAGTTTGGCAGCTCAATATTGTCCTGGCTCGATTCAAGAAACCTCCGTTTGAGCCTGTGTACAAGGCGGACTTGAAGTTCCTCTCTTGGAAACTTGCTCTCCTCTTAGCTCTTACTTCAGCGAGAAGAGTTAGTGAGCTTCAAGCCCTCTCCATAGTGCATCCATTCCTTCAATTCAAAAAGGATGTTCTTATTCTTCGCACCAATCCGAAGTTCATTCCGAAGGTGCCGTCTGAGTTCCACTTGAATGAACCTTTGATTTTAAAGTCTTTCTTTCCGCGCCCTTCTACTCCTGCGGAACGCACTTTACATTCTTTGGACGTTCAGAGATGCTTGAAATTCTACTAAGAACCTACAAGACCCTTTCGGAAATCATCCCAGTTGTTTGTGTCCTACAGCGCACCACGGAAGGGATTTCCTCTAGCAAAGAGTGGCATTTCCCGCTGGATCTCCAGTGCGATTCAATTTTGCCATCAGGAGGCGGGCAAGCCATTGAACAGTAGAGTTCCTGCCCATTCTACAAGGTCTGTGGCATCGTCTGTGGCTCTTTTCTCTGGAGTCGCCGTTAAGGATATATGCAGGGCAGCAACGTGGAGCAGTACTCATACCTTCACGAAACATTACTGCCTAGAGTCTGCAGGACGAGACGAAGCGGCTGTTGGTCAAGCAGTTCTGCGGAATCTTTTTCATTGAGAGGTGAGCTTTCCCTACAATCCCTCCATCCTGGTGAGCACATGTTGCTTATTTTTCTTACTTTATTATAAGTATTACTATATGGTTATGTGATGCCATGTTTTTACAAAATGTGTCTCGGTGTTTTACTGCTAGCTACTCTGATACAAAGCATGGGAATCTATGAAAGTTCCAATACTGGGGCAAGAAAACAAGTTACTTACCTGTAACTTTGGTTCGCCAGTATTGTTAACTTTCATAGATTCCCATGCGCGCACCCGCCTCCCCTGGGAAAGCTCAGTCTTTTCACATGAGATAGTGCTGGTTTGCACAACGGCTACGAAAATCTGAGGCTCTGAGCTCTCTCAGGAAGGTTCTAGAGGGTGAGGCTGCTCTGATTGGTCCTGGCAAAAGTTTGGTCTCTTTTACACCAATAGAGTGATAGGATACAAAATGAGATGAGGCCTAGGCCTGTTTTTCTCTTTTGTTTCTATGGTTTTTATACTACAGAGGCTCCCATTCCGACGACGGGGAATGACACAAAGCATGGGAATCTATGAAAGTTACCAATACTGGGGAACCAAAGTTACAGGTAAGTAACTTGTTTTCTTTTTCCTCTCTGCTATCCAACACTTTCCCTACTGTTGAACTCACTGTAGTTGGAATAGTAATTTTTACCCCTACGCTATCCAACAATTTTCCTACAGTTACACTCAATGGAGTGCAAAATGTAAGTTAAACAATTTATTTCATAATGTTTTTATTATTTGATTTTGCTATAGGTGTATGTTTATATATATATTTATATATATATATTTCATTGTTACTTTTTATATATTTATAATTTATAGAAATTGTCATTAGTTTATTCTTTTAAAGCAATTATATATTAAATTTTATTTATGTATGGTTACAGGTTTTTTAGATTAAATCTGTTATTTGTTAAATGTACAATTACATCCAAGAAATTTTTGGAAAGTTAATTTCATTATAAAATGTATTTAACATAATTTATTTTATATATAAAAGAAAAAAATATTTTTTACATCGATATTTTTTTACATCTATATTATTTTTTCGATATTTTAGTCATTTACATTATAAAGATAGGGTGTTGATATTCAGACTATCGATATTTGTGTAGGTAAATATTTTTGTATTCGATATTATGTCAGTGATTCGAGTTACCCTTGTTCTTTCCTTAACCAGATTAAGTGGCAGAACGAGCTCTACACACTTTGTTAGAATAGCATTATTATATTACATAAAAAGAACAAAATCATTTCGTGAAACAAAACAACTCTTTGTGGCTTTTGCTCCACCACACAAAGGCACTGCTATATCTAAATCAGGTATTACTCAGAGGATTGTCAAACGTATTCATACATGTTATGCAAAAGCGAAGATTAACATGCGCCCACCCTCCTGCCCTGGTACCTGTACCTGTTGCAGTTTCTTACTTATATACATACTCATGGACATCTCTATTCTACTCTTACTAACTGCATTCTCACTCTGCGTGAAAACAATCTAACAATGGAGTTGATGCCCATGCGCAGTAGCACTGAAAGGAGGAGTCACCTTACCTCGTGACTGGAAAGACTTTTTCCCAACACTAGATGGCAGGAGTATGTTAAGCATGTGAATCGACAGCTCTACATGCGAAGTACAGATGCTTACTGGGAAAGTAACATTTTCCTTCTGGTGGATACAATATCTGCCTGTGGATTCCTCACTGACCCGCCCGTCTCCCTGTTGTCAGCCTACTTGTATCGAAAATAATTTTGGGTATGATAATTTTTGTATTTTATTGTCATTTGGAATACTATAATGCTTGTCGCTAGGCAATGTCTATATTTTATAATTTCCTGTTTCCTTTCTTCTTTGAATGGTATAATGTGTTTTTTTGCATATGTTGTATACTTGTGAAATGTTGTTGGTTCACCCATTCGCCTCGAAGGAATGGAAAAAGTGGGTGGAACTGATGTCAACACGCGGACAAGGTCGTCTTCGGCACCACCTCCGCCTCAAGGCCAAGGTTGGCACAGAGAAGAGGTATTGAATGCTCCACTTCATGGCTCGCCTCCAAAACTTGCTGAAAAGCCTTCCGGCTTGGGCCCGTGTCGTCCAAAGCCCACTTCGGAGCCAAAATCTTCCAGCTCGAAATCCAAGATCGGTTTGGAACCAAAACCTTCTACACCGAAAATCAGGAAACATCCCTCGGAGTCGAAACCCTCGGCACCGAAAGGACATTCCGACTCGACTCCGAAAGCTTCAGGGCCGAAAAGCAAAGACTTGCCTACAACAGAACCGGATCCAAGACACTGTACCTCCTAAACTTAATTCAAAACAGAAAAAGCTGTATATTCCCCCTGACACCGGGCATATCCATGGTAAAACATCATCTAAGCACAAACTTTCTGAAGATGATACCCCATGCAAAATTCCTCGCAAGAAAAAAGTGTAGGCACTAGTCCTTTCCGTACACTTCCATTTCCTACTCCCTCTCCAACACAGCTTGATTCATTATAGATTACACCGAGTCAGTCTCCTCTACCTCATTTTCACACAGGTGACACTGATGATGCACAATTACCAGATCCTTGGACAGACTACACAACTGATCCCCCAAAGGACACAGACCCAGATCTTTATCCTGCCAGGCTATCTCCACCTGATGACAATCTGTCTTACCAACAACTTATTGCTAGAGCAGCAGAATACCATGGGGTGTCACTACATAAAGAGTCTTTAGAGGAACATTTTCTTTATGGCCCTCTAGGATCCTATATGTCCAGTCAGACACTGCCTATGCTCAAGGTTATGTTAAGGCACACAGACGATATTTTGAAAGATTCTGTCCATGTCAGAATCCTTACTCCTAGAGTAGATAAAAAATATAAATGTTCCCCCACAGATCCTATTTTTATTAAGGATCAGTTACCACTTGACTCTTTAGTGGTATAAAATGCTGGAAAGAGAGCTAACTCTAAAGCATCTGGAGATACCCCTCCCCCAGATAAAGAATCCAAGCTTATCAATGGGTAAATGGGTGGCTGCGCAAGCAGCTAACCAATGGCGTATTGCTAATGCACTGGGCTTACTAGTAAGATACGATAGGGTCCACTGGGATGAAATGCAACAATTACAGTTTTTCCCAGAGGAGCATAAGGCAAACTAATTTCTAATGCCTCTATTAGAGATACTCTAGATGCAGCTGACACTGCAGCTAAAGAAGTAAATACCAGCATCTTACTACGACAACATGCATGGTTGTGTATATCTGGGTTCAAACCTAAAGTCCAGCAATCCATCCTGGCTACACCCTTTGAGACAAAACATCTTGAAAAAATGAAAAAGGACAAGATGTAGCAGAATCGATGGGAGCACTTCAATCTCCCTCAAATAGAGGTTCCTTTCAGCGCTCTTTTTAAAGGGGACGGTCCAAGTCCACAGGCACTGACCATAACACTCCTCCTACAAAGGTAATTCCCAATCCTCTTTTACATGAGGATTTTTCAGAGGAGGTTACAGGGGAAACAGTCTCGAGGATAGAGGTAAAAACAACATAACTTGCACTTCTCCTTCCTCAAGCAAACAGTGACTTCCCAACCTTTCCCTCCGACTATTCCACACGTGTCGTAGGAAGACTTCATGACTTTCTCCCCATTTGGAAATCAATAAAAACAGACAAATGGGTGCTTGAAATTATCCAACATTGTTATTGCCTGGAGCTTATCAACAATCCTCCAAACATTCCTCCTCAATTTCACAAAATATCACCAGACCACCAGCACTTGCTTAAACAAAAAGTGCAATATTTATTACTCAAAGAGGCTTTAGGACCAGTCCGACTTCAGTACCAAGGGTTTATTCCCTTTACTTCCTCATTCCCAAAAAAGAAGGCTCCTTGAGACCTATTCTAGATCTCGGAGAGTTAAACAAATACATATTGTCAGAACACTTTCACATGGTAACTCTTCAACAAGTACTCCCTCTCTTGCAGCAGGGCAAATTTATGTCTACTCTAGATCTAAAGGACGCCTACTTCCATATTCCAAATCATCCTGCTCATCGCAAATACCTCTGGTTTGTGATAGCAGACCAACATTGCCAGTTCAAAGTACTTCTGTTTGGTGTCACCACAGCCCCCTGAGTGTTCACCAGAGGTTTTTCAGTAGTAGCTGTTCATCTAAGAAGACAATGTATTAATGTCTTCCCTTACCTGGACGACTGGCTTATCAAAGCAGGCACTTACCAGAAGTGTATGCTACACACTCAGACAACAGTGCACCTACTTCACCAGTTAGGTTTTACAATAATTGCACAAAAGTCTCACCTGTACCCGGCACAAGTGCAATCTTATCGGGAGCTTCCCTCAATACTCTCAAAGCTCCAGCCACCCCCATTGTAGCCAGAATTCACAATATTCAGACCTCACAATTACAAGCCTTACGGCTAGAGCGTTCGACCTCACACCTGGGGATATGGGTTCGAGTCACGGGAACGACGCTCAACATCGTGTGATTCTGGGCAAATCATTTAATCTCCCTTTGTCTAACAAAAAAAAAAAAAGAATGTGTCCTTCTGTAACAAAACTGGTGCTATGTAAAGCACTCTGATACCCGATGTCTCGGGTCTAGTTCGCGCTATATAAAACTCTTAAATAAAAAAAAACCAAACAATCATTGCCAGCCAGAGTCTTCATGCAAATATTGGGAATGATGGCATCCTGCATTTATTGCTTTAAAAAAAAAACTTTATTGTGCACTTTTTTAACATTTTCCACAGTATCCAAACACCCAACGTGCCCTCCACCCCCCCACTCCCCTCGTCTGGGAAAACAGATCAAGCCATACAAAATCATCTTTAAAAAATATCATTTGATAGGCAAATAGAGTAAAATCGGCAGTAATACGACACAGATGTAAACAGACCCTTTTTTAAAGTGCGACGTGCAGAATAAATATGATGACAGGACTAACAGTAATACATATTAACCAAGCTTTCCAGCTTTTGCGCATTGTATAAAGTGCGACATGCGTAATAAATATAATGTAAGAGCTGGCCGTAATAAATATTAACCAGGCTTCCTGCCTTTAAACACACTATTCCCCTCAGCACAATAATGTCACAATAAAAACTAAATCCCAGAGTCATTCAAAGATCACCATCGGGCTGTAATTTAAAGTGCAAAATGCAGATCTAAAAGACGCCTCAGCGATCCCTCCTATATGCTCAAACTCCCTCAGTTTTCTAATCTAGAAAAGAGGTGCCCATATTAGCTGCCCTTTTTTCTTTGTTTTAACTCCCTTCCTGGCATAGATTGTTTTCTCCAAGCTAGAGATAGCTAGTGAATGGGCCAGCCAATGTTGAAATTGCGGCGTTTGTGGATCTAGCCGTGCTGTGGCAAATATCAGTCTAAAAATAGTCATAGCAGCAACCAAAAAGTAATCTGTCTCAGGAAATTACGTCTCTCTAATAACCCCGAATAAAAGTGCCTTTGGGCTCAGAATGGCATTAATATCTAATTTATTAAGAAAAAAGTGTTGTATTTCATTCTTAAGCTGGTTCAAAGATGGACATGTTGCAAACATGTAAATAATGTTGGTACCCAACGCGGGCACTTAGTACCATGCCCCGAGCTCCACTTAGCAATTCTCTCAGGCGTATAATAGAGCATAAAACAAGTTGCTTACTAAGTAAGTAACATTATCATTTCTGCCCCTCCCTTGATTGATATTTTTTCTTATGCAGATGGCACTCAGCTGGTCATCTCCCTCGAGCAAGACAGGGAGGATGTTACGCAGCGATTTATCTCTTATATGAGAAAAATCGCCCTTTGGATGTCATCAAACTGTTTACAACTGAATGGAAATAAGACTGAGATTCTACTCTTTGGCAAAGCTCATCTACCCAGGACCGAGGACTGGTGGCCTAAGGAGCTTGGCCCGGCCCCCTCTCCTAGAAGCACGATGAGGAACTTTGGAATCCTCTTTGATGATAAGCCATAGATGATAACCATCCACATGTGGCCTGTGTTATGGGACAATTAGCTTCTTAAGAGGATTTTCCAGTGGCTTGTACTGGCCTCTCCCAAGACCCTATTCTAGGCCCTGATTATCAGTCGCCTGGACTATGAAAAGGTGCTTGTGGTAGCATCAAACGCATCTCTCTATGCCAAGATGCAGGTTGTTCAAAATACGGCAGCTCAACTGATTAAGAAACCGCCACCAGGCACCCCCTCGGCCCCTCTGCTCAGAACCTTACAATGGTTTCCTACAAAGAAAAGACCAATTTTCAAACACCTCTACTTGACGTATTATGCTCTGACAGGTAAGGGTCCTAAATACAAATTGACACCCTATCATCTGTACAGAAATCTTAGACAAAGGAACCACTTCCTTCTTTGCCCTGGACGTAGCCGCACATCCAAATTTGGAGGGTCAGCCTTTACCTTTCTGGCCCCACACCACTGGAATTAACTGCCATTTGTCATTAGAGCTTGTCCTGACTTTGTAGGCTTAAAAAAACAGCTTAAAACCTGGCTGATAACACTCGCTCTAAACTTTTCCACTACCTCAGCACCGAGTTGCCCTTTTGGGGATGAGTTGTGCACTGTATCAAATACTCAGTAACATAACAGAACATTGGCTGCGCCTGCATACATTAAATATAGCATAATTCCGAGGCTACCTGGGAGTACCGCCGAGCAACATGAAGTTACGTAGCGGACTTTAATCTTCATGGAGCATATGCTAACCAAAGATATGAATTGATTCGCTTTTGTTTTTTTTGTTTATTGAACAGATGCCTGAACACATTTGTTTAATTTTCTGTGTATTTTTATTTCTGACAAAAGTATTATTTGAGCACAATGATTGTGCGTGGTGAGTCGAACACGTTATTATGCCGGGGCAACACATTTCTTATATTTATTAGGCGTATAAGTGTTTAAGGTCACGTGGTCCACTTTGAGTTTCATGGCAATATAAAAGAGAGGGGTTTCTCCTGGGTTGTTTACAACGGCCCATCACAGACCTGCATTTTGCGAGCAAAGTTTTACAGACAATAAGGACACTAGAAAAAAAGTCAGGAAGCTGGTCACAGCGCCGAGATACTGTAAATACTGAGTTGATCGTTTGACGCTGGTTTAGTTTATCACAAAGGGATAGCTCAGTTATAGTCCGATACGGTTTGTCAGGCACGGTGTGTTGGAATGCTAAATCTGATAGACTTCTAGCTGCAGATTCCTTACCTTTGAATTTCCCATGTATCAGCATGGATCTGTAAACTTTTGCTGAGCAACACCCCTTGCGCGCAGCATTGGGTGGCTCCATTCTGCTCTGCGTAACATCGTCTGCTTCGGGTTATGACGTTACGGTGCTTATATAGGCGCCACCCAGGCGTGCGGACGTCAGTTCTTTTCTTTGCGTGCCAGTTAACTGCTTTTTGACAGGTTTTTTCATGACTTTTGTTGAATTCAGCATTTTTACACCTCATGTGCGAGGGATATCTTCGAGGAAGACCGGTTTCAAGCCATGCGGTGCCTGTAACCCATATGATGTCTGTCAGCGATCCCCCACCTCGTCCTTCTCTGGTGTCTCTAGCGTGACCATGGCTCGAAGTCATGCTCGGACTGCCACCCCATGGTTCCCGAAGGCCTTGGGGGAAGAGACTGATGAAGCTCCTCGTGGCCTGGCAGTCGGCATAATCCAGTGAGACTCCACGGAGGTCCCGATCGAGGAAGAGGAGGTGGCGGGACCAATCAGAGTCTTCTTTCTGCTCAAGGTCCTCAGGACACACAGGGAAGAGGCATAAGAAGAAGTCCAAGCAGACTTCACCTTCACCTCGGCCAGAAAGGTAAGGAGCACCGACGCTTTAGGCACGGTTCCGCGGAGTCAGAGTAGACTTCGCGCCTCCCTCCCTTTCCATGAGCTGGAACGACTTCCGCTCAAATAAAATAACTTTTAAGACGATGTGCTGCATATTTGAGCGGAACGAGATCGCTGGTAAGCCCTCAGGCCCCGTGCAGTCTGAAGGGGCCTCATCAGGTTTGATGTCCTCTGCTGTGGTCACGGTGCTGGTGGGGCCTCAAGGATCCGATCCCAGATCGATGCCGATAGTGCCAACGTGGCCTCCTCTGGTTTCGGGCCCAAACTCGGTGACGGCGATGCCAGCTCCCTCCTCATTTCCAAAGACATGAAGCGGGAACAACGTTGCTCGAAGCCGATTCTGGTATCTATTGAACCCAGGGTTTTAAGTTGTCACATGAGCACTTTGAGAATGGGAGGGGTTTATGGACCCTCTGGATCACCAGGATGTCTGAGTATGGACTGGTATGGGGAAATTGGGGAGGCCAGTGGACATGGCACTACCCAGATACTGCCATACTTTCTTTGCTAACAGTGGCTACGGAGGAGGGGGCATCCTGTGCCATGGTGTTCAAGAGGGCAGCTGAGGTACTTGGACTAGAGCCACTCTCAGTGCAGGTCAGAACTAATCTCCTGACCAAGATGCTTCAACCAGGAGCTTTCTTCTCTGAACCCCTTTTGCCATTTATTGAGGCACCTACGGGCCTCCTTCTAGGCACGCGATCCAAGCCTAGCACAGGGGCCCCTTTGAATAGGACGATTGCACGCCTCTATCGCCCAACTCCAGGTGACCCAAAGTTCCTTAGCCAACATCCCACCCCAGAAAGTTTGTTGGTGCAGGCCTCTACGTTCCAGGGCGCGTTCCATTTGGCCCCCCTGGATAGGGAATCCAAGAGGCTGGTGTCATTGGGACAAAGTTGTTCATTTCCTCCAGCCTGGCATTGCGGTCCTTGAATACTGCATGCTTATTGGGTAGTTTCTCCCATTCCCTTTGGTAGCCTGTTGCGCAATTGCTGCCACTGGTCCCGGGGAGGCCAAGGCTGTGCTCTACCAAGCTGTCCAGGATAGGTGAAATGCAGCAAAATTCACAGTACAGTGTGTCCTAGAAACAATTGATTCGCTGGGCAGTTCAATTTCTACATCCGTGGCCTTAAGACGCCACGCCTGGCTTAGAACAACTAGCTTCACGGGCAATGTCCAAGCCAATCCGATGGACATGCCCATTGATGGAACCCGTCTTTTTGTGGAAAAGGCAGACTCTGCCCTGACCAGGTTCAAAGGACTCTCTAGCTAAGGCCACATCCTTAGGCCTGTCCTCCACTCCCCTTGGCCAGTCTTCCTTTTATGGCAACGGAAGGAGTTTCCAGCTGCGTCGGCCCTATCCCAGCCATGGATCTGCACAGGTGCATTCCAATCCAGGAATGGAGGCCAAAAGTCATCTTCCACTCTGCCCCCGCCCCCCTCACCCCCGGCAGTCACAGCCTCCAAGCAGGACCACATTACTCCAGTTGGTGGGAGATTGTCATTATCTGATAGACTTCTAATCTGCAAATTCCTTACCTCTGAATTTCCCAGGCGTCAGTCTGGATCCGAAAACATTTGCTGAGCAATACCCCTTGCACGCGATACTGGGTGACTACATTCTGCTCCGCGTGGTGGCGTCAGTTATGACGTTGCAGTGCCTTTATAGGCGCCACAAGGCGCATGGGCGTCAGTTCTTTTCTTTCCACACCAGTTAAGTGCTGATCCGGAAAGGGTTACCTTTCTGCTGCTTCTTTGCAGGCTTATTCTCGACTTTTGTCTTAAGTTTTCAGTATGACCAGTTTTAAACCATTCAGGACTTGTTCCCGCATAATGTCGGTCACCGATCCCAACCGTGTATGTCTTTGGTGTCTTGAACGAGACCACAATTCAAAGTCATGTTCAGACAGGCGATGGCCACAAAAGACCTTGAGGGAGCGAGCGATGAAGTTGTTAGCGGCCCAGTAGTCGACACCGTTAAGCGAGACTGTGAGGAGGTCACGGTACCGTTCAAAGAAGAGGTGGTCACGGGACCGCTCATGGAGCCCCAAGTCCTCTTTCTCCCATTCAAGGTCATCTGGACACTCAGGGAAGAGGCACAAGAAGGAGAAGTAGTCCAAGCGTACTTCACCTCAGTTGGCGTCAGTTGTCTAGAGAGGTAAGGAGCACCGATGCTTTAGGCACGGTTCTGCGGAGCCTGAGTTTACTTCGCGCCTCCCACCCTTTTCGGGAGCCAGAGCGGCTTCCGCTCAAATGAAAGAGCTTTACGAGGCCATGCGCCACGTATTTGAGCAGAACGACCCAGTTGCGGAGCCATCTGGCCCCATGGGGTCGAATGAGGCCCCATCAGGTTTGACGGCTTCGGTCACGGCGTTGGTATGGTCTCAGGGATCCGATTCCAGATCCGGGTCAACGCCGGTCGTGCAAACGTGACTCCCCCGGCGTAGAACCCAAAGTCGTTGCCTACGACGTCGCCAGCGTAAGCCCCATCCTCTTCCCCGACGACATGGAGCAGAAACGGCGTCGATCAAAGCCGATTCCGATATCAACAGAACGCAGGGGTTCTTTTTTTTTATAACCAAATTTTATTGATTTTAAAACATGTAAACAATTCAGCCAGTACACGGAAATCACAAGTATAAATTCATTTCCACATGCATTGTACCCCCCAATCACAATCCCCATAAAATTACATAGGTGAAATTTGGAATCGGGTTAATCAGGACCCTCCACATTTCCCAACCACTTCCCCCCCCCCCCCCCCCCCCACTCAACAATATTTCTTGACGCACCCCTTAGCTTTGTAAAGGGCTTTTTCTTGTGTCGCACACCAGTCTACCCCTCTTCACCACCTCTCTAGAGTTGATGGGTTGGGGCTTATCCAGGTCGCCGCAATGTCCCGCTTGGCCAACATCATAGCTGTGTTAAAAAACAGCTTCTCATTCCTTGACCCATCCAGCCCATCGGTGATCCCCAGCAAGGAGTGACGTGGGTCGTGAAGGACCTCCCAGCCCAATACCTCCGTTAGCTCCACTTCAATGGATCCCCAGAACTGACCCAAGCGGGGGCACAACCAAACCATATGGAAGAAGTCGGCCGGGGCATGGTTACATCTTGCACAAGACGCGTCTGGGCGCAAACTCGCCCGATGCAGGCGCAGGGGAGTGAGGTTGCGGCATGTAAATATTATAGCTGAATCAACTTGAGTTTGGCGGAGACTGACTATTCTGGGGGCCATAAGGGCATCACGCCAGTCTACCTCGTCAAGGGGCCCACCCAGTCCACTCATTGATCTCTCAACTTGTCTAGGGACGTGGGAGTGTTGTTAATTAGGGAGCGGTAAATGCAGCTCCAGAGAAACTTGGTGATTAGACTCTCCACTTCCCTGAACCAGGCCCTGGAGAAACAGAAGGTGTTCTTCAGGACGTAAAGGAACCTGGGAAGGATCATCTTTTTAAACAGGGCCACCCTTCCCCAGGGGATTCAGAGGCAGAGTTTTCCATTTAAGGAGGTCCTCCTTAGCCTTCTTAACTAACGGGGCCACGTTGAGAGACCAGCCCAGCTCGGGAAGAAGGGTGATTAAGATCCCCAGATATTTAAAAGACTACCTCCAGAGTGGTATGGTGGACTGCCAATCGAAGCACTCTAGAGAGATGAAGGGGGCTCAACACTGACTTCCCGGGGTTTAGCCGCAACCCTGAGGCCTGCTCGAAGGCGTGCAGAATCTGGAGACACTGTGGCCCAGAGGAGGCGGGGTCGTAGAGGAAGACAAGAACATCGTCTGCATGTAATGCGATCTTGTCCGTGTCCGTATTGAGCCACTCCCATCCACAGAGGCGGGCTTCAGCCCGCACCATTGGCGCCAAGGGCTCCATTGCCAGGGCAAACAGCAACGGAGAAAGGGGACATCCCTGCCTAGTGCCCCTGGCGATGGGGAAAGCCTCCGACAGTACCCCGTTAACCAAGACTCGTACTCTCGGGTAGGCGTATAGGACCTGGACCAGCGAACGAAAATATGGGCCGAACCCCATCTCGGTCAGCACGCCCTGTAGGTATGTCTAGTCCATCGAATCGAAAGCTTTTTCGAAGTCTATGGACAGAAGTGCCAAATTTGGGGAAGCAGGTGCTGATTTGCCAAAGCCAGCTGCAGCCTTCGGAGGCAGTGGCGGGTTCCCCGCTGAGGCATGAATCCGCATTGATCCGGGTGCACCAATGAGGCCAAGTAGGGTTTCAGCCGTTGGGCCAGAATGGTGGCATAAAGTTTAATTGTGGTGTTAAGGAGTGATCTGGGGCGATACTCCGCACACAACCGGGAGGGAGGCTGGGCCTTCGGGAGAACCACAATGGTGGCGATGTCTGCCTCCGTATAAACTAACCTCTTTCTAGGGCTTCTTTAAATAAGTTAGCTAGGTGGGGCGCTAGGGTGCCTCGGTATGCCGCATATACTCTTGCGGAAGGCCGTCCGGACCCGGATCTTGCCCGGGGAGACCAGAGTGATTGCCTCTTCAATTTCCTTCAAGGAGATGGGGCGCTCTAGATCCTTCTGGGCCGCTGGCTCCAGCCTAGGGAGGCACACCCCACCCTGGTCAAGGAGAGCAGCAACGGTCTGTGCAGTGTACAGTTTCCGATAGTATGCAGCAAAGGCATTTGCAATTGCCGCAGGAGCACATTGCACCGCTTTAGCTGAGTTCACCACCTATGGGATGATGCGGTTCGCCCTGGGATATGTGAGCAACCTGTGCAAGATCGTACCGTTCTTGTCCCCCCAGCCGTAAACTCTTGCTACCGAAGACCTCCAGAGGAGCTTGGCCGCATCCAAGGGTAGTTGCTTAATATCGTCCCGGATGAGGGCCAATTGTCGGGTCTGCGCGGTATCCTCTGACGTGGATAGTAGCTGTTCCAAGCGAAGCGCCTGCGCCTCCTTGGAAGAGATCTCCTGCAGCTGTGAATGTCTCTGGATTTTAAGCTGCCGTTTTGGGAAACCTCTAATGGTCGCCTTCCCAGCCTCCCACAGGGTACCTGGAGAGGCTACTGATTCCTCGTTGGTATCAAAGAATCGTATAAGCTCTTTCCCTACCTCCTTCCTGAAATCTTTATCCTGTAGAAACCAAGCATTCATCCTCCATGTTTGGCGGGCCGAGGGAGGGGGGGGGGGGCCTGAGCTAAGTGTCGGAGAGTAGGGTCTGCAATCCTGTGATCACCCCAGATTTTTGCTTTTTGCTTCACTGGATCTGAAAGAGACACGTTAGTGATAGATTCCTTACCTTAGAATATCCCCAGGCGTCAGACTGGATCCGGAAACTTTTGCGTAGCAATACCCCTGCGCGCTGGTAGGCGTCGTCTGCGGCTCCGCGTCCGTCGTCGGCGTCGTGAGCGCCGGGATGACGTCGTCGGAGTACTTAGACGGCGCCCATGCGCGCTGACGTCAGTTCTTCTTTTTTTCCGCGCCAGCTAGCGCAGATCCGGAAGAAGCTCTACCCCCAGTCACTTTTTGACTGAAAATGTTGATCCTTTTTGATCCTTCTCTTTAGTCGACTGTCTCGACTATCGGTGCCAGGGATGCCCGGGTTCAAGCCTTGTTCGAAGTGCGGCCGACTCATGTCGGTCACGGACCCCCATCGCCGGTGCCTGAAGTGCTTAGGCCTCGACCACGACAATCGATCCTGCTCCGACTGCCGGGCCCTGACGTCGAAGGCTAGGCGGGAGCGGTCCCGCAAGCGTCTCGAGCTGAGGCAGTCGGCCCCGCGCCGCTCCAGGTCCCGGTCCCGGTCCCACGGGAGGTCGAGGGACAGGTCGCGAGGTCGGAGTCATCGACGTTCCGGGAGTGGACACCGATCGTCTGGTTCCAAGTCCTCAGGTAAGAGGCATGAGAGGTCGGAGCGACACCATCGATCCTCCGACCCGCCCCGACGCTCGCACGATGCGGCCGGGGACTCGGGCGACACCGCCCACGCTGCTCCGCGGGAGTCGCAAGCGTCGCCGCCTGCCCCACACCTTCGGGTCCCTGAGCACGGCGCGTCGCAGGAGGAGGTCGAGAGGTACCTCATGGCCATGAGGGCCCTCCCTCCCCAGTCGGTTCCCGTGGCGCCTTCGGGCCGATCGGCTCCGTCTGGAGGTCCTTCCGGGTCGGGCGCTTCGGCCCCGACGACGTCGGGTGCTTCGGCCCCGGCGCCGCTGGCGACTTCGGTCCCGGCGCCGCGCGACCTCGCTGGATCCGGCTCCGGATCCGGGACCTCGCCGGTCGACCTTACGACCTCACCGGCGCCGTCCCTTCAGGTGTCGTCCCCGGCAGCCGATGTGGTTGCCGCCCCCAATGTTTCCTACGGTCCTACTCAGGAGTCGGAAGAGCGCCGCTGGGCGCCGATTCCGACGGCCTTTGGAGAATTCTATCTCCACGAGGAGGCCCTGGCTGTTGATCCTGGTCTCCAGGAGCCAGGTGACGAGGAGCAGTGGGAGGGGTCCGAGGACCCTCTGGCACGTGATTGCCAGTCACAGCAGGACTGGACATATGAGCTTGGGGAGGCCAGTGGTATTGACACCTTGCCAGACAGTGGATTTACGTCGCCCCCGACTGTGGCTTCGGAGGCGGGTTCTGCTTACAGCGTAGTGTTGACGAAGGCAGCTAAGGCCCTAAACCTTCAGCTCCCCGTCGCGTTCGTGAGGACTAATCTCCTCACTGAGGTACTCAAACCGCAGTCCGGCTCCGCGGAGCCCCTTCTGCCGTTCAATGAGGCCTTGTGTGACGTTCTTCTGGGCACTTGGTCCAAGCCCGCCACAGGCCCGACTGTGGACAGGATCGTGGCCAGACGCTACCGCCCGGCACCGGGCGACCCATGCTTTTTGTCCACCCATCCCACCCCCGAGAGTCTGGTCATCCAGGCCTCTAACTCCCAAACCGCATTCCCGTCGGCCCCGCCCGACAGGGAATCCAAGAGATATGAACAGTTCGGGAAGAAGGTTTTCTCGTCTGTGAGCTTAGGGCTGCGGTCTGTGAACACCGCCTGTCTCTTGGGCCGCTACACCCACACCCTGTGGGACACGGTTGCGGAGGTGCTGCCTAGATGCCCGGAGGAGGTCCAGGCTAAACTCAGCCAAGCCCTGGCGGACGGCCGAGATGCAGCACGCTTTTCTATCCGGTGTGGACTGGATACTACGGACTCACTGGGCAGGGCGATGGCAACGACGGTGGCGGTTCGACGCCACGCCTGGTTGAGGTCCGCCAATTTCTCGGCCGATGTCCAGGCCACCCTCCTGGACATGCCGTTTGATGGCCGTCGCCTCTTCGGCGACAAGGCAGACCATGCGCTGGAACGTTTCAAGGACTCCAGGGCCACGGCCAAGTCCTTGGGCCTTACGGCCCCACGCCAGCAATCGGGTGCCTTTCACTCCTTTCGTGGCCACGGAAGGGGCGCCCCACCACGTACCGTCAGCCACGCGCCGCAGAATGTCCAGCAACGCGGTGGCGGACGTGGGAACCGCTGTGGCGGTGGTCGGGGACAGCGGCGAGCCCAGTCCACACCTCCCTCAGCAGCCCCTGCCTCAAAACCTTCCTAGTCCGAGTTTTCAGGCCCATGTGACGCCTGTGGGAGGCAGGGTTCGCCATCACCTCTCCCACTGGCATACAGTCACTTCGGACAGGTGGGTGCTGCAAATTGTCCGAAGGGGCTTCTCCCTCCCCTTCGAGTCATCCCCTCCATCCATGCCACCTCAATACCACCGTGTGTCGGGGGATCACTTGCAACTTCTGCAAGAGGAGGTTTCGGCCCTCTTGGCCAAGAGGGCCATCGAGCGCGTTCCTGGGCCAGAAGTAGGACGTGGTTGTTACTCCCACTACTTTCTGGTACCCAAGAAGGGCAAAGGGGGCCTACGCCCTATCTTGGATCTGCGGAACGTCAACGGCTTCCTCCGGACGGAGAAGTTGAAGATGCTCACTTTGGCTCAGGTCCTGGCTGCCCTGGACCCCGGAGACTGGATGGTAGCGTTGGACTTGCAGGACGCCTATTTCCACATCCCCGTCCTGCCGGCCCACCGGCGTTACCTGCGGTTCACAGTAGGCCAAGAGCACTTTCAGTTTACCGTGCTCCCCTTCGGCCTTACCAGCGCCCCACGGGTGTTCACGAAGGTGATGGCGGTGGTCGCAGCCCATCTGCGCAGGCAGGGGGTTTCAGTCTTCCCCTACCTCGACGACTGGTTGTTGAAGGCGGGCTCGCCCCAGACAGTCGTCAGCCACCTCCAGACTACGGCCGACCTCCTGTACTTGCTGGGGTTCTCCATCAATGTGCCGAAGTCACACCTGTGTCCCTCTCAGAAGCTCCTCTTCATCGGAGCGGTTCTCGACTCGGCGCAGTTTCAGGTTTACCCACCCGAGCAGCGGGTTCGGGATATTCAGGCTCTGGTTCCCATCTTCCAGCCGTTATCCCGAGTCTCGGTCAGGTTGACGCTACGGCTTCTGGGACTGATGGCCTCCTGCATCCTTCTGGTGCGTCACGCCAGGTGGCGGATGCGGGCTCTGCAGTGGGACCTGAAGTTTCAGTGGGCCCAGCATCAGGGCAACCTGTCCGATCATGTCCTGATCTCGGAGGGCACTGCGAGACAACTACAGTGGTGGCTCACGGACCGCGACTGGGTCAGTGGCAGACCCCTCTCCCTACCCCAACCGGAGCACGTTGTTGTGACGGACGCGTCCCTCCAGGGCTGGGGAGGCCACATGGGAGAGGCGGAGATCAGAGGCCTCTGGTCTCCGGCGGAGTCCCGGCTCCATATCAACCTTCTGGAGCTGCGGGCGATTCGTCTAGCACTGAAGGCATTCCTCCCCTCTGTCCGGGGGAGCGTAGTGCAAGTGTTCACCGACAACACCACCGCCATGTGGTACTGCAACAAGCAAGGCGGGGTGAGGTCGTGGACCCTCTGCCAGGAGGCTCTGCGCCTCTGGCAGTGGCTGGAACATCAGGGCGTGACCCTGGTGGTTCAACACCTGGCAGGCTCTCTGAATGCCAGGGCGGACGAACTCAGCCGCCGGTGCATGATGGATCACGAATGGCGTCTGAACTCGGACGTGGCGCAAGGTCTCTTTCGGCAGTGGGGAGAGCCTTAGTTAGATCTATTCGCCACAGAAGAGAACGCGCAATGTCATCAGTTCTGCGCGTTGGAATTTCCAAGGCGGCACTCGCTCGGAGACGCTTTTCGTTGCGAGTGGAGCTGCGGTCTGTTGTACGCCTTTCCGCCTATACCACTTCTGCCCAGAGTGCTGAAGAAGATCAGGCGCGATCGGGCCCAGGTCATCCTTGTGGCTCCGGACTGGGCACGAAGATACTGGTATCCCGAGCTACTCAGCATGTCAGTCGATCCCCCGATTCGTCTGCCTCTAAGGGAGGACCTTCTGTCGCAGCAGCAGGGGACGGTCCTGCACCCGAACCTGTCCAGTCTCCACCTACAAGCTTGGAAATTCAGCTGCGGCAGTTGAGGCCATTTGACTTGCCTCCTGAAGTCTGTGATATCATTCTGGCAGCCAGGCGTCCCTCCACAAAGTCGGTATACGCCTGCCGGTGGAACAGATTTGTGGCATGGTGCACAGCAAAGGCTGTGGATCCTCTCTCTGCACCCCTTTCGGAAGTGCTGCTCTTTCTTCTTTCCCTTGCCCAGCAGGGCTCTGCTCTGGGCACTCTTAAAGGGTACCTTTCTGCTCTATCAGCCTTCTTGAGGCTACCAGATCAGCCTTCTTTATTCAAGTCCCCTATTGTAAGTAGATTTCTGAAGGGCGTCACGCACATGTTCCCTCCTGTTCCCTTCGTGATGCCCCAGTGGGACTTGAATCTTGTTCTCACTTATCTGATGTGTGCTCCCTTTGAGCCACTGCATAACTGTCCTCTTCGTCTCCTTACTCTGAAGACTGCCTTCCTGGTTGCCATCACCTCTGCCAGGAGAGTGAGTGAGCTCCAGGCTCTTTCTTCTTCTCCACCTTTCCTGTCTGTTCATCCTGACAAGGTGGTGTTACGCACACGACCTTCCTTTCTGCCCAAGGTTGTTACGGCCTTCCACATCGGGCAGTCCATTACCTTGCCCACTTTCTTTCCGCCTCCGCATCCCTCAAAGGAGGAAGAGAGGCTCCACCGTCTGGATCCAAAACGTGCGCTCTCCTACTACCTAGATCGCACACGCCAATTCCGGGTGGATGACCAACTCTTTGTTGGTTACGTGGGCGCAAAGAAGGGTAAGGCTGTGCACAAGAGGACCATCTCTAGGTGGATCATCTTGTGTATCCAAGCATGTTACTCCATGGCGAGGAAGGAGCCCCCGGCTGGATTGCGGGCTCACTCCACTCGGGCCACGGCAACGACAACTGCCCTGGGCCGCGGTGTCCCCCTGCAGGACATCTGCCAGGCAGCTACGTGGGCCTCGCTGCACACGTTCGCAAGACACTACTGCCTGGACAGTCAAGTCCGGAGGGATGGCTTCTTTGGCCGTTCCGTCCTCCAGGACTTTCTGGTGTGATATTGGTTCGCAGACCCACCACCGGGGTTGGTATTGCTGGGGTATCTATTCTAAGGTAAGGAATCTATCACTAACGTGTCTCTTTCAGATGCACAAGTTACTACTTGTGTAACAATATATCTGTAAGAGACATTAGTTAGTGATAGATTCCTTACCGACCCACCCATCCTCCCCGTTCTGCGAACCGATATCTAGGGTTAAGGTCATCCCCTTTCAGGGCCCTAGTTTCATGGCACCAGTGTTAGTTCTATCATGGCTCTGCGTATCTGGCGCGGAAAAGCTGTGTGTCAGAACTGACGTCAGCGCGCATGGGCGCCGTCTAAGTACTCCGACGACGTCATCCCGGCGCTCACGACGCCGACGACGGACGCGGAGCCGCAGACGACGCCTACCAGCGCGCAGGGGTATTGCTACGCAAAAGTTTCCGGATCCAGTCTGACGCCTGGGGATATTCTAAGGTAAGGAATCTATCACTAACTAATGTCTCTTACAGATATATCGTTACACAAGTAGTAACTTGTGCTTTACGACTTCCCTGGCTGTGGGCTTGCCAATCAGACCCACAGCCTAGCTGTTCTCTCACTAAATTGACACTTGTGCCTTAGGTGCATTTACCAATTGGTACTGGGCCACCTTATCAGACCCTGTAACTCAGGGCATAGGTGTACCCAGGGCCTACCAGGGGCTGCAGCATGTATTATGCCACCCCTGGCTGGCCATCTAAATCTGGCACAACTGGCTACACGACAGCTGGGGCAAGGTGGTGTAATCACCCTTTGCTTTAGATATAGTATACCTATATCTAACCCTAAAATGGACACATGTATTCCTATCAGTCACTCCTATGGCAGGCCTTAATAATCCTGAAGGCAGACTGGTTGGACTTATGTGAGATGGTGCTCTGGCATGAGCTGAGCCCGTCTGCAGCTTGCGGAACCAAGTCCTAATAGCTGTTCCATGATAACGCGTACCATATACTCTTAAGTGCATTATAATCCTCGCGGTTATTTGCTATCTTTGGTATCGCTTTATCAAAACATGTCGAGTAAGGTGTCATACGAATTGGAATACTAACCCCTCGCCAATTCTGGCGACGGGGTTAACATTCCACCCTTCTAGAGGGACACGACATGTATGTAACTGTGAACCCCGGTTAAAGTTAACTCGAGCCTCAGCATCACAAAATGGATGCTGCCACCACAGACACAAGTCTGACCCCCTGCAGCTGGGAGTCCTTCCAGCGAGGGGAGCTTGGACAAAGGGTTTCCTGTCAGGGGCGGTGCTAGCACCATCCCAGACAGGGTTTTGTGTATCCTAGGTAGGCAGGGCTGAATAGGAAGGTGACTGCAAGTGGCACCCCTGTGCTCACTGTGCATCTGCCAGTTTGAACCAGTTCCAGGGGCACACCAGCCCCTGAGCTGGGGAAAGTCCGGCATGGGAGAGGGGTGTAACCATTCCCCTTCCTGGTCCCACCCATGGGCAGGACCTAGTCCCGTACCAGTCCCTTTCTTTCGAATAAAGGTGGGAGCGGGGACCCTTCCAAATTAGATAATTCTGAATCTTGATGACTTTCCCCGAAAGAACTCTTGAACCTTTCTGAAGACTCTCCCTTGTGGCTAAGGAGTAGCTACCCTGCACCAGCGGGCACCATCTAAGCGCATGCGGTTTGCTGCAAGTCCATCCTCCGGATCAAGACTGCCCAGCTCGACGAGACCCGGATTCCCTGGCACCTCTGACCTCTACCTTCATCATCAGCCCAGCTGAGATTTGTGGGTGTGACGAGACCTTGAGTGACCGGCCATCTTCAGAACTGCACGACGCTTATCCAGCACGACCGCCGAGGGATCCTCGAGTGAGTGCTTTGGGGTTTGAGAAGCCCTAACCCTGAGCAGCTCCAGCACCGAAGTCCAGCCTCCCAGCATCCATGAGATCTGCGTGGGGCCCTTCTGCTCTTTGCTGCTCACTGCGTTGTCCGGCTACTTGCCTTCTGGCTTGTGGCCCTCCTGACGACGAACCACGACACTTCCATCGCTGGTCTGGTTGCTCCAGACTGGCCCTTGCTCCCCTCCAACAGAGGAGCACCCCGGACCCTCCTGGTCCACCCAAGACGCCATTTTGTGTCGCCACGTGGGCTTGCCGTAGCCAAGGCTTGTTGCCTCCCTCACCAGATCCAGCATCGCCAGCAGCAGACATCCGACATGGGACAGCTCGCAGACCTCCAGCCTGGTCGACATCAGCGCCCCTGGTCCGTGCAGCAGCAGAATCCAGCGTCACCTCTTCGCCTGGCTGAGTGACCTCGTCCGGTGCCATCCTGGTGCCCACCTAATCACTGGCTAGTGATTCAGAACTTGGTCCCCTCTGCTTACAGGTACTCTTCTTCAGCTGATCCAGTCCTTGGATCAGCCCGGAACATCTTCACTGGTCGCCTGCCAGCAACTTCCACTTCAGGCTCCTGGTTCGTCAACGAGGATCCCCGACGACACTTGAACCCTATGCAGCCGCAGCCCCTGGGCTAGGTAAACCGAGTACCACGGTGCTCCAGCGTAGACCAACTCTCTAAGTGTCTAGATCCACTTTCGTTTTTGACCTACCTCGTCGGGTTCGCCCGAGAACACTAACTTTTGAATTTACTATGATCCATAGACTTTGTCCCGCATTTCGCGTGAGAGTTTCCACTCTGCACACGGCGTTCCTAGACCTCCTGCTTCTAATCTAAGGGTTCAGCATTGTAGGCCTAGCGATTCCAAAGTCTCTGAGAGTAGTACTTACCTACTAGTAATTTTGCATTCCACTTTTGTAGTATATGGTTTTTCGTGCCCCTCGGGCATTTGTGTAAATTGTGCAACTTGAAGTATTTTCTTGAGAGTTTTGTTATGTGCTTAGCTCCCTGACTCATAAAGAGATCAGGGTAGACTTGTTATAAATAAATATCCTTTTATTTTCATAACAACTTGTGTGGTGTCCTTTCACTTGGTGTTCAAGGGGTATATGTGATGGTATAACAGCTGGCTTAACACGCCCTCTAGAGTTATCCTAAAGACTGCTCTTGTCCATGCTACTAGGATAGCTGGTCTATAAGGTTGACTTACAACCAATCATCAATAAGGGTCGTTTGGACTGATACATAGTGATCACTAGAATAGTGAGCACTGCATATCAGGCCAACTTCTCACATTGGTGAGCAGCGGTTGGGATTTGAACTTGCTGTTGTTTTACCACACGTATCCTAAGAATATAATTTGAAAGATCACAGAAGTACCAAGGTACATATAACTTAGCTTAGAATACTCTGAGTTCTACTGAACCAGCTGTTGTAGTTCAACAGGGCCTAGCACACCCTGACTACAACTCTTAGCAAGGGATCAGTAGACAAACAAATAGTGTAGGTAAGTGCACCACTTACACCTCACTAGAAAAGCATGTCAGACAAAGGAGGCCCCCCTTGTGTCAGTTGACCCTCCACAGGTCGTCTCAAGATATGCAGCTCTTAGCTTCCAGGAGATGAGACAAGTGTGTACCTCCAGGAAGCTAAAACAGGGTTCTAACCCTACCATCCCATTCCTGATTGGTCTCTTAGAGACTTATGATGCCAGGAGGGCTTCTAATACAGGCCCTTCTAATCCAGATGGGAACATGCCCCCCTTAGAGGGAACCCTTGGGGACCCTGACCTCCAACTCAATGGCACAGGTAGTGATGAGGAGGAAGAGGATCAGGAAGTGTCAGGGGATGAGGCAGACAAAGGTCAGGTAGAAGTCAGTAGACTCACCAGGACCAACTTAAGCAGGCATGAGAATGGACTTGGGGGACCCCCAGGGCCACTTTCAGGCATGCTTAACATTGGGAATGGACGAGTTAGGTCTCTATCCAGAGGTTCTAACAGATCCATTCGAACCAATGGCTCTCAGACCTCTTCTCACAGAGGGATGACATCCCTTCAGAGAAGAGAGCATGAAGCTAAGATGAGGGAAGTCAATCTGAGGATTTAAAGGGAAGAACTTGCCCTGGCCAAAGAGAGACTTGCCTTTGCTAGAAAGCAGAAATTGAGTGGGGCAGACCCCACTGGTGGCAGCATTTTACCTAGAGCAAAGGACAGGAGTTTAGACACTAGACACCTGAGTAAGATAGTGCCCCCCTTTAAACACGGGGATGATATCCACAAATGGATAACTGCTTTGGAGAGGGCCTGCACTGTCCAGTGCATCCCCCAGAGTCAGTGGGCAGCTGTCTTGTGGCACTCCTTTGAAGACAAATGTAGAGATAAGCTCCTCACTACTAGAGCTGAGGATGCTAACAATTACCAAGTCCTGAAAAATACACTGATAGATGGGTTTGGCCTAACCACTGAGCAGTACAGGTTGCTGTTCAGGGATACCCAGAAAACTCAGTCTCAGGATTGGTCTGACTTTGTGGATTGTGCTACTAAGGCTTTGGAGGGCTGGTTGCTGGGCAGTAAGGTTACTTATTACACAGGATTGTACAATCTGATCATGAGGGAACAGATTTTAAATAATTGTCAGAACCAGTTGTTGCATCAGCACCTTGTTGACTCGGATCTGACCTCTGCCCAAGAATTGGGAAAGAAGGCAGACAGATGGGTCAGAACAAGGGTTAAGCAGAACCAGACTCAGAACCAGGGTGGTCAGAAGAAAGCAGACCAGAAGGGTAATAATAAGAATGAGCAAAATGACCAGAAGTCTTCGACAGGCCCCCAACAAACCAAAGAGGGTGGGGGTCAGGCTTCACAGCAGAAAAGAAGACTCAAGAAGGCCAGTCTAAAAGGTGGTGCCAATACTGTAAGAGTAAAACTCACTGGTTTAGTGACTGCACCAAGAAAGGAGGGCAAACTCCTACCACTGCAGCCCCTAAGGCACCTGCACCCCCTAGTACAGTCAGCAGTGGTAGTGCACCTCCCAAGGGATTAGTTGGGTTAACCTTGGGATCTGAGGGGTATGACAACTTAGTTGGCACACTCACTCAGGCTGTCCTTGTCTGTACAGGGGATGTGGATATATCCCCTGATGCAAGTCCCAATACTTTGTGCAAATACAGACAGACACCTTTTATAAATGGAAAGATGGCTCAGGCCTATAGCGACACTTGTTCCAGTGTCACAATGGTGACACCTAACTTTGTGGACCCTGGACAGATCATACTAGGTACAGACTGTGAGAAGTTGGCCCGATATGCAGTGCTCACTATTCTAGTGATCACTATGTATCAGTCCGAACGACCCTTATGGTGATTGGTTGTAAGTCAACCTTAGACCAGCTATCCTAGTAGCGTGGATACGAGCAGTCTTCGGGCTAAACTCTAGAGGGCGTGTTAAGCCAGCTGTTATACCATCACATACCCCTTGAACACCAAGTGAAAGGACACCACACAAGTGTTATGAAAATAAACAGTGTATTTATTTAAAGTCACAACAGCCCTGTACTCTTTATGAGGCCAGGGTACTAAGCACACAACAAAACTCTTAGGAAAATACTTTAAGTGCACAATCTACACAAGTGCCCGAGGGCACGGAAAGGTTAGTGTTCTCGGGCGAACCCGATAAGGTAAGTCGGAAGCGACAGGGACTCTGGATCCTTATATAGTGAGGCTATGCGGGCACCGAAATGCCGAAGTTACCTAGCCCAGGGGCTGCGGCTGCATAAGTCTTGTACAGACGTCGGGAGTCTTCGCTGACGAACCAGGAGCCGGAAGGAAGGAGTTGCTGGCCGGCGACCAGTGGAGATAGTTCGTAGAGATCCAAGCCTGGATCAGAGATGGTTGACACCTGAAAGCAGAGGGGACCAAGTTCGTAACTACTAGCCAGTAGTCGGAGGGCACCGGATGATCGTCACCTCGACTAGGTGAGTGGGCGACGCTAGGCTCTGCAGTCTCACGGACCAGGAGGCGTTGTCGGCGACCAGGATGGAGGTGCGAGCTGTCCCACGAAGGTTGATGCTGTCGGCGTCGCTGTGCCCAGGATTGGGGCAACAAGCCTTGGCAAATTCAGGGCCACGTGGTGGACCTAAAATGGCGTCTTGAGTGGACCAGGAGGGTCCGGGGTGCTCCTCTTCAGAAGGGAGCAAAGGCCAGTCTGGAGCATCCAGACCAGCAGCGTTGGTTGTCGGGCGTCGTCGAGAAAGCCACAAGCCAGCGGGCTAGTAGCCAGCCAACGTGATGAGCAGCAAAAAGCAGAAGGGCCCCACGCAGATCGTGGAGATGCTGGGAGGCTGCACTTCGGTGCTGGAGCTGCTCAGGGTCGGGGCTTCTCGGACCCCAGAGCACTCACCAGAGGATCCCTCGGTGGTCGTGCTGGTTTAGAAATCGTGCAGGTTCTGATGATGGCCGGTCCCTCGAGGTCTCGTCGCACCCACGGATCTCAGCTGAGCTGACGATGTGGGTAGAGGTCAGAGGTGCCAGGGAAGCCGGTTCTCGTCGAGCTGGGCAGTCGGATTCCTGAGGAAGGACGTGCAGCAAACCGCAGAGTTCTTGGATGGTGCCTGCGGATGCAGGCTGTCTACTCCTTAGTCACCAGGGAGAAATCTTGAGAAGAAGTCTTGATTTCCTTTCGTAGAAAGTAGTTTCAGGATTCAAAGATGATCTAATTTGGAAGGCTCCCCGCTCCTACCTTTATCCTAAAGAAAGGGGTGGGTACGCGACTAGGTCCTGCCCTAGGGGTGGGACCAGGAAGGGGGTGGTTACACCCCTCTCCCATGCCGGACTTTCCCCAGGTCAGGGACTGGTGTGCCCCTGGAACTGGTTCTAGCCGGCAGATGCGTAGTGAGCACCGGGGTGCCACTCCGCAGTCACCTTCCTGTAAAGCCCTGCCTACCCAGGATACACAAAACCCTGTCTGGGATGGTGCGAGCACCGCCCCGGACAGGAAACCCTTTGTCCAAGCTCCCCTTGCTGGAAGGACTCCCAGCTGCAGGGGGTCAGACTCGTGTCTGTGGTGGCAGCATCCATTTTGTGGAGCTGAGGCTTCAGTTAACTTTAACCGGGGTTCACAGTTACGTACATGTCGTGTCCCTCTAGAAGGGTGGAATGCTAACCCCGTTGCCAGCATTGGTGAGGGGTCAGTATCCCGATTCGTATGACACCTTACTCGACATGTCTTGATACCGCGGTACCGAAGTTAGCAATATGGTACGCGTTATCATGGAACAGCCATTGGGACTTGGTTCCGCAAGCTGCAACCGGGCTCGGCTCGTGCCAGAGCCCAATTCACACGATTCCACGCACTCTGCCTTCACGATTGTCAAGGCCTGCCATAGGAGTGACTGATAGGAATTCGGGTGTCCATTTGAGGGTTAGATATAGGTATACTATATCTAAAGCAAAGGGCGAGTACGCCACGTTGCCCCAGCTGTCGTGCAGCCAGTTGTGTCAGATTTAGATGGCCGTCCAGGGGTGGCATAATACATGCTTCAGCCCCTGGGTACACTGATGCCCTGAGTTACAGGGTCTGACAAGGTGGCCCAGTTCCAATTGGGTAATGCACCTAAGGTACACATGTCAATTTAGCGAGAGAACAGCTAGGCTGTGGGTCTGATTGGCAGGCCCACAGCCAGAGAAAGTCGTAAACCAGTGAAACAAAAGCAAAAAATCTGGGTGATCATAGGATTGCAGACCCTACTCTCCTACACAGACTACCTAGTGACCAATGCCAGCAATGTCACTACCCACCATATTATGGCAATTGTTGATTTCTCCTGGGGAGGGGTAAGTGGCCAAAAGAAAGTTGTGGTTAGTTCAGACCTCCCAGTTGAATGTTTGTTGGGCAATGATTTGGAGTCATCACTATGGTCAGAAGTGGAGCAGAGGACTCACATGGAAATGTTAGGCTTGCCAGCACATGTGCTTGCTGTGACTAGGTCACAGGCCAGAAGATGCCCCACTGAACAGGTGCTGGATCCTGGAACAATGGACCAGACACCTTCCAAGAAGAAGAGCAGTAGGGTTAAGGAATTGCCTTCCCCCTTGCCCCAGGTTGTGGATCAAGTCTCAGAGGAGGCTGACCACAAAGAGCTGAGGGAAACTGAGCCTAAAGAACTTGAACCTGATCAGGTTGAGTTTCTGGGTTCAGGGGGACCCTCCAGAGAAGACCTGGGGAAGGCACAGTTAGACTGCCCTTCTCTTGAAACCCTCAGACAGCAGGCTGCTGCTGAGGCTGCAGGGAACGCCACAGGTACCCACAAGGTATACTGGGATGATGGACTCCTGTACTCTGAAGCAAGAGACCCCAAACCTGGTGCAACCAGGAGGCTGGTCATCCCCTTGTCACAGAGAGGTTTCCTTCTTACCTTGGCCCATGAGATTCCCCTTGCAGGACACTTAGGCCAGAATAAGACTTGGGACAGACTTGTCTCACACTTTCACTGGCCTCACATGAATGAAGATACCAAGGAGTTTTGTCGCTCCTGTGTCACTTGCCAAGCCAGTGGTAAGTCAGGTGGCACAACAAAGGCCCCCCTATACCACTACCTGTGGTGGGGGAACCTTTTGAAAGAGTGGGGATTGACATTGTTGGTCCAATGGAACCCCAGACAGCATCAGGGCACAAGTTTATACTGGTGGTGGTGGACCATGCCACCAGGTATCCTGAAACTATTCCCCTTAGGACCACTACAGCACCTGTTGTGGCAAGAGCCCTAGTTGGAGTGTTCTCCAGAGTGGGCTTCCCTAAGGAGGTTGTCTCTGACAGAGTTACAAACTTCATGTCAGGATATCTGACTGCTATGTGGAAGGAATGTGGTGTCAACTACAAGTTCACCACACCCTATCATCCACAATGCAATGGGCTTGTTGAAAGGTTCAACAGGACCCTAAAAGGGATGATTCATGGACTACCTGAAAAGCTCAGGCGTAGATGGGATGTCCTGATACCCTGCCTTTTGTTTGCTTATAGAGAAGTCCCACAGAAGGGGGTTGGCTATAGCCCTTTTGAACTTTTGTATGGACATCCTGTAAGAGGACCCCTATGTTTGGTGAAGGAAGGATGGGAGAGACCTCACAAAAAGCCTGCAACCAACATAGTGGACTATGTACTTGGTCTCCGCTCCAGGATGACTGAGTACATGGAAAAGGCTTCTAAAAACCTTAGAGGCAAGCCAAGAACTCCAAAAAGCTTGGCATGACCAGAAGGCTGTCCTGACTGTGTACAAGCCTGGACAGAAGGTGTGGGTGTTGGAGCCAGTGGCCCCAGCAGCACTCAAAGACAAATGGTCTGGGCCCCACACAATCATTGAGCAAAAGGGAGAGGTCACCTACCTGGTGGACCTTGGAACTCCCAGGAGCCCCCTCAGGGTGCTCCATGTGAATAGGCTCAAGGCATATGTCGACAGGAAGGACATGAGCTTGCTCATGGCCACAGATGAGGAACAGGAGGAAGAGACTGACCCTCTCCCAGACCTGCTCACTCAGAACCCTGATGATGGGTCAGTAGATGGTGTTGTCTTTTGTGGCAGCCTCTCTGAGCATCAGCAAAAGGATTGCAAACAAGTTCTTCAATCCTTTAGACATATGTTCTCTCTGACACCCAGTCAGACCAATTGGTGTACCCATGAGGTTGACACTGGGGACAGTCTGCCAGTTAAGAGTAAAATCTACAGGCAGCCTGATCATGTCAAAGACTGCATCAAATCAGAAGTGCAGAAAATGTTGGAGCTGGGAGTCATTGAGCCCTCAGATAGCCCTTGGGCTAGTCCAGTAGTTCTAGTGCCAAAGCCTCACACCCAGGGTGGTAAGAAAGAGATGAGGTTTTGCGTAGACTACAGAGGCCTCAATGCAGTCACTAAGACTGATGCCCACCCAATACCAAGGGCAGATGAACTTATTGGCTTCTGCCAACTACTTAAGCACATTTGACCTGACAGCTGGGTATTGGCAAATCAGGTTAGCTGAGGAAGCCAAGGCCAAGACAGCATTTTCTACCCCTGGTGGGCATTATCAATTTGTGGTAATGCCCTTTGGTTTGAAAAATGCACCTGCCACCTTCCAATGGCTGGTGAATCAAGTTCTCACTGGGCTGGATGACTTCTGTGCAGCATATCTTGATGATATAGCTGTCTTTAGTTGCACCTGGGAGGATCACCTGGCCCACCTGAGGAAAGTGTTAGAGGCACTGCAAGCAGCAGGTCTCACTATCAAGGCCACAAAGTGCCAGATAGGGCAGACACAGGTTGTATACCTGGGCCACCTTGTAGGAGGAGGCCAGGTTCGAGCTTTCTTGGGCCTGACTGGTTATTACAGGAAATTTGTCAGAAATTATGGATCAATTGTGACTCCACTTAATGACCTGACAAGTAAAAAGATGCCAAAGAAAGTTCAGTGGACAGCAGGCTGTCAAAAAGCATTCGATGACCTAAAGCAGGTCATGTGCACAGCACCTATCCTAAAGAGTCCAGACTACTCCAAACCATTTATTGTCCAAACAGATGCTTCTGAGTTGGTTGTGGGAGCTGTTCTATCTCAGCTGAATTTTGATGGTCATGACCAGCCCATTGCTTTTATTAGCAGATGGCTGACCCCCAGAGAGAAAAATTGGTCAGCTATTGAGAGGGAGTCCTTTGCTGTGGTTTGGGCCCTGAAGAAACTGAGGCCATACTTGTTTGGCACTCATTTCAAGATTCAGACCGACCATAAGCCCCTCTTGTGGCTAAATCAGATGAAGGGTGAAAACCCCAAACTGCTTAGGTGGTCCATTTCCCTACAGGGGATGGATTTTACAGTGGAGCATAGACCTGGCACTGATCATGGCAATGCAGATGGGCTCTCCAGGTATTTCCACTTAGAGCAAGAAGACTCACCTGGTCAAGGTTAGTTTATTGTCCCAAAGTTTGGGGGGGGGGTCATGTGGGAGAGTAGGGTCTGCAATCCTATGATCACCCCAGATTTTTCCTTTTTGCTTCACTGGTTTATGACTTCCCTGGCTGTGGGCCTGCCAATCAGACCCACAGCCTAGCTGTTCTCTCACTAAATTGACACGTGTGCCTTAGGTGCATTTACCAATTGGTACTGGGCTACCTTATCAGACCCTGTAACTCAGGGCATAGGTGTACCCAGGGCCTACCAGGGGCTGCAGCATGTATTATGCCACCCCTGGCTGGCCATCTAAATCTGACACAACTGGCTACACGACAGCTGGGGCAAGGTGGTGTAATCACCCTTTGCTTTAGATATAGTATACCTATATCTAACCCTAAAATGGACACATGTATCCCTATCAGTCACTCCTATGGCAGGCCTTAACAATCCTGAAGGCAGAGTGCTTGGAATTATGTGAGATGGTGCTCTGGCATGAGCTGAGCCCGTCTGCAGCTTGCGGAACCAAGTCCTAATAGCTGTTCTATGATAAAGCGTACCATATACTCTTAAGTGCATTATAATCCTCGCGGTTATTTGCTATCTTTGGTATCGCTTTATCAAAACATGTCGAGTAAGGTGTCATACGAATTGGAATACTAACCCCTCGCCAATTCTGGCGACGGGGTTAGCATTCCACCCTTCTAGAGGGACACGACATGTATGTAACTGTGAACCCCGGTTAAAGTTAACTCTATCCTCAGCATCACAAAATGGATGCTGCCACCACAGACACAAGTCTGACCCCCTGCAGCTGGGAGTCCTTCCAGCGAGGGGAGCTTGGACAAAGGGTTTCCTGTCAGGGGCGGTGCTAGCACCATCCCAGACAGGGTTTTGTGTATCCTAGGTAGGCAGGGCTGAATAGGAAGATGACTGCAAGTGGCACACCGGTGCTCACTGTGCATCTGCCAGTTTGAACCAGTTCCAGGGGCACACCAGCCCCTGAGCTGGGGAAAGTCCGGCATGGGAGAGGGGTGTAACAACCCCCCTTCCTGGTCCCACCCATGGGCAGGACCTAGTCCCGTACCAGCCCCTTTCTTTCGAATAAAGGTGGGAGCGGGGACCCTTCCAAATTAGATAATTCTGAATCTTGATGACTTTCCCCGAAAGAACTCTTGAACCTTTCTGAAGACTCTCCCTTGTGGCTAAGGAGTAGCCACCCTGCACCAGCGGGCACCATCTAAGTGCATGCGGTTTGCTGCAAGTCCATCCTCCGGATCAAGACTGCCCAGCTCGACGAGACCCGGATTCCCTGGCATCTCTGACCTCTACCTACATCATCAGCCCAGCTGAGATTCGTGGGTGTGACGAGACCTTGAGGGACCGGCCATCTTCAGAACTGCACGACGCTTATCCAGCACGACCGCCGAGGGATCCTCGAGTGAGTGCTTTGGGGTTTGAGAAGCCCTAACCCTGAGCAGCCCCAGCACCGAAGTCCAGCCTCCCAGCATCCACGAGATCTGGGTGGGGCCCTTCTGCTCTTTGCTGCTCACCGCGTTGTCCGGCTACTTGCCTTCTGGCTTGTGGCCCTCCTGACAACGAACCACAACACTTCCATCGCTGGTCTGGTTGCTCCAGACTGGCCCTTGCTCCCCTCCAACAGAGGAGCACCCCGGACCCTCCTTTTCCACCAAAGACGCCATTTTGTGTCGCCACGTGGGCTTGCCGTAGCCAAGGCTTGTTCCTCCTTCACCGGATCCAGCATCGCCAGCAGCAGACATCCGACGTGGGACAGCTCGCAGACCTCCAGCCTGGTCGACATCAGCGCCCCTGGTCCGTGCAGCAGCAGAATCCAGCGTCACCTCTTCGCCTGGCTGAGTGACCTCGTCTGGTGCCATCCTGGTGCCCACCTAATCACTGGCTAGTGATTCAGAACTTGGTCCCCTCTGCTTACAGGTACTCTTCTTCAGCTGATCCAGTCCTTGGATCAGCCCGGAACATCTTCACTGGTCGCCTGCAAGCAACTTCCACTTCAGGCTCCTGGTTCGTCAACGAGGATTCCAGACGACACTTGAACCCTATGCAGCCGCAACCCCTGGGCTAGGTAAACCGAGTACCACAGTGCTCCAGCGTAGACCAACTCTCTAAGTGTCTAGATCCACTTTCGTTTTTGACCTACCTAGTCGAGTTCGCCCGAGAACACTAACTTTTGCATTTACTAGGATCCATAGACTTTGTCCTGCATTACGCGTGAGAGTTTCCAGTCTGCACACGGCGTTCCTAGACCTCCTGCTTCTAATCTAAGGGTTCAGCATTGTAGGCCTAGCGATTCCAAAGTCTCTGAGAGTAGAACTTACCTACTAGTAATTTCGCATTCCATTTTTGTAGTATATGGTTTTTCGTGCCCCTCGGGCATTTGTGTAAATTGTGCAACTTGAAGTATTTTCTTAAGAGTTTTGTTATGTCCTTAGCTCCCTGACTCATAAAGAGATCAGGGTAGACTTGCTATAAATAAATATCCTTTTATTTTCATAGCAACTTGTGTGGTGTCCTTTCACTTGGTGTTCAAGGGGTATATGTGATGGTATAACAGCTGGCTTAACACGCCCTTTAGAGTTTAGCCTAAAGACTGCTCTTGTCCGTGCTACTAGGATAGCTGGTCTATAAGGTTGACTTACAACCAATCATCAATAAGGGTCGTTTGGACTGATACATAGTGATCACTAGAATAGTGAGCACTGCATATCAGGCCAACTTCTCACTCTAAGGAGTATCGGGGAGTTGTCAGAAATGCCTCTGGGGAGGATACGGACGTCAACAATCAGTGAACAGTCTGGCGCGGGGACAAAGATCGCATCTATGCGCGCTTGGGTGTGGTGAGCCGTGGAGGTGTGTGTAAATTGGGTGCTGCGTGGGTGCCATGTGCGCCATGCATCGCAAAGCCCCAGAGACTCTGACCAGTTTCGCAGTTGTTTCGCACTTGCCGCCCACGCGGCAGATGGGGGTCCCGATGTGTCGAGGGCTGGGGCTAAGTCTGCGTTAAAGTCTCTCGCAATGACCATGTTGCATGCGGGCATGTTATGTCGCAAGGAAGGTGTGTGCAAGTGTGGGCGCAGGCATGGAGGGAGGGGCATATATCGACATGAGAGTGAGGGGTGTACCAGCCAACGATCCACAAACTGTCACAGATGAGCCTTGGGGATCATGTACCACTTGGGAAAGGACAAAGGGCAATGTACGCCTTAGAAGGATTGCAACCCCTCGCGAGCCCCTGGAAAAGCCGGAGTGTCATACCCTATCGTAGCCATAACGGGCCAAGAAGGGGTAGCAGTTACCCAGGAGGTGCATTTCTTGAAGCATGAGGATATCTTATGTGGAGACGCTGCACGTACCTTATAACCGCTGTACGTTTGTGCCGATCAAACAGACTGTTGACATTCCACGACAACACGTGGAGAGAACCCAAAGGGGAAGTGTTATCTGTCATGGTAGGCAGTTCCTGGTCTAGGGAGAGCGCGCGGCTTTGGGTGTACAGACACTCTTGGGAGCCTACAGTGGAGCGTGCGATTGCTTACTGTCGGGACACACCCATCCCTCCCTCCTGTAAGTTGTGTCATTCCGTGATAGCTGAAACAAAAAACAATAAAAAGCAGAACAATGTACAGGGAAAAACTTTCCCCAATCCCGTCCCCTCCACCCCCCACCCTACACTTCAGGAACAGAAGCATCTGTCAACCCCCCAGTAAACAACACCCAGGACGAACAACCAAACTATTAACGCCTGGAAATGGGGAATTGTGGAGGACCCCTCCTCGTGAGTGGATGCATGTTTACAAAGACCATCTGGAAGTTAGGAACAGATCAGAGACAGTGCGCCGTCTCCGGCCGGCAGAGACTGGTTCAAGCGCAGGGTCCCTCAACAGCATCGGGATACAGGAGAGGTCTGTGTCTGGACGGTCAGTCACAGAGGGCCGGGACGCCTCCTCTTCGACGCTCCCTCCTCAACCTGGGGTGGCTGCTGTGTGTGACCCGGCGGGGAGTCCGAGCGGGCCCGCCTACGGGAGCGATTACGCGGCGACTGAGGAGCGTAGGGAGCGGAGCGGCCTAACCAGGCCCCCGCCCATGACACGACCCTCAGCCCACAGAGGGCGCTCCTCCGTCGCCCAGGTCCAAGTCTCTGTCGAGCTGTCGAAGAACAGTGCCTTGTTCTCAAATACCACCCTCAGACGAGCCGGGAAGAGGAGCCGATACTCAATGTTAAGTGCCCTCAACTTTTGTTTGACCTCCCCAAAGGAGCGCCGATGGCCCTGGACCTCGCCGGTATAGTCTGGGAAGATCATAAAGCGCAATTTTCGTGGAGGAGCCATTGTTGCTTACGGGCTTCAGATAGGATAGTGTCTCGGTCTTTAAAATTAAGAATCTGCATTATAATCGGGCAGGGAAGGAGTACCCAGCATTGGTTTAGGGTCCAGGGACCGATGCGCCAGCTCAATCGCAAACCAAGGGGACAAGTCTCCCTCAGGGACCCAAGATCTCATCCACCTCTCCAGGAAGTCCACTGTACGACCTTGTTCCGCTCCCTCCGGAAAGCCGACCAGGCGGAGGTTATTGCGTCTAGACCTGTTTTCCGCGTCCTCTGCCCGGTGATCCACCTCTGAGTATGGGACTGAAGACGGGCCACTTGCCCCTTGAGTTGCTACACGTCGTCCTCCACAGAGGAGATCCTGGCCTCAGTTTCTTTAATCCGGGCGTTTGCTTTGCAAAGGTCTTGCCTGATGAGTCATATCTACTCTTACTTCTGCGATTTTGCCCTCCACTGATGTGTGGATGGCCTGGAGGATAGCCGCCAGTTCGGCGGACAGAGAAGCCTCTTGCCCAGCCACTCCCCCTGTAGCTCCCCCATCCGGAGTGGTGAAGCGGTCCATTTTGGTCTGGGTAGCGGGGACCCTCGAAGATTTTTGCCCCTTCTGCCCATGTTCTGCTCCTAGGGAGGATCGTGCTCTCAATGACCTCCTGGCCGAACTCCACTCCGGACCACACCCAGCGCCCGCAGGGATGGTGTTGGTTCCGGGACCGACGCAACAGGTGATCATGGAAGCAGGGTACCGGGCGGCGCCAGCCCCCTGAAGGGGAGATCCAGCCAGGTCAGCCCACCTCGGCCGCAGGTCACAGGAGGTGCACCAGGAGAGGGGGAGGAAACGGGGCGGAATCAAGGAAGCCATGCTGACCCGGGCCCCCCTGCACCCGCCTGCCGCCCAACCGACGGCAGAGTCCTCCACCCCAACTCAGATGCCTGAGCACCCCCACTCCTTACCTCCACTCCAAGGTGCAGGAGCTCGCCGTAGGCCGACCTCCGGCGGGCCCGCAGTATCAGCACAGGCCCCAAATTCAACAGGGGCAAGCAAGGGGCAAGCAGGCCTCACCACGTGCCACAAGGTGTCACTCACAACTGTCCCAGGATCCCCCTCTCACCCGGAGTCACCACTTCTCAGTCCCGCCACTCGACTCCTCCAGATTGCCACTCGCCTCCTCCAGATCGCCCTCAGCGCCGAGTGCCTCTCTACACCACGGGCCTCAGCCCCCGCCACCCGATGTGGCGGCCGACACCGCGGCTGCGCCGCAGGGGGGGGGGGCAAAATGCAGCCGCAGGGGCCTCCGTCACAGGGGGCCCCAGGGTCAGCGCCTCGCCGCAGTTGAGCCATTTGCGGCAGCATAGTAATAAAGTGGAAGAGACAGGGTTAAAATTTGCAGAAGGTATGGAGGAGTTTGTGCTATTGCACTGGACACTCCAGTTATGCTCAGGCAGTGATGATCTGGCTTAGACCTTAGGTTCCCTTCGCTGTTGCTGAGATTGTTCTTGACAAGAACTGGTATGTCCTTGTGGAGGGATGTCTAATTGGGCCTTGCCCTTTGAAGAGGCACCGCCGCCCAAAATGGCGGCCGCGGCATTCCCAACACCCCTCGGGTCCCGACAAGGTGAGCACAGCAGGTCGGAGCGCAGGGGTAGGGCCTCCCCAATTGCAGGCTATCACCAGGCGCGTGGGGAGCGGGGTAGGGGGAGAAGTCAGGGGGATGAGCAGTGCCAACCAGTGGACCCCCCCGGCCCCCCCTGCCCTGCCACCCACCCGACTGACGGCTGAAACCAAACCCAGGGCAGCAGCAACCCCCACTCCACACAGGTCCCCCGCAGCATTCGTCTCACCGGATGACGTCCCACGGCGTCTGCGGTGCCAGCCTAGGCCTTGGGGCAGCAGGGATTATCCGGTCACCTCCAGGCCTCTTCACTAGCTACGCAGGGTCTCTGCTCACAGCAAGCGGCCCGCGGTGTCAGTCCAGGCTTCTGGGCAGCAGGGATGGCCTAGGCACTTCCAGGCCTCTCGCACGAGCCCCACAGGGTCCCTGCTCACAACCGGCGGGTAGGGGGAAACCCAGCCGCGCCGCTGCTACAGAGCAGAGAAAGCATCGCAAGGGGGAACCAGGTTTCTCAACCAGTCTGTGTAGCACTAGGAGCCTCCGCCCCACAGGCAAGACTGGCCAGGATCACAGGGCCGGCGAGGGTTCAGGGAGCTTCTCCGGCGGCCGCCGCCATCTTGAGAATGATGCGCGGCGGGTTTTCGGGGCGGGCCGCATAGCTAGGAAATCTCCTCATGTCTCCACCGAAGAAGCCCCAGGGGCACCCAGGCAGCAAAATATTACATGTGGGGTTCAAGGAGATCACGATGACGGCGGATGGCAGAACGGATGATGAAGGCGGTCCGGAGCACACCTAAGGTGCGACCGCCATCTTGACGTTCCTTGCCAAGCCGAAACCCAGGGGTTCTATGTTGTCGCTTGAGCACTTTATGGACTTGCTGGGCTCAGGAGAGCAATAGGAGAAGTCTGGTGACCCACCATACAACCAGGATGTCTCTGAGGAGACTATGGACTGGTATGGGGAAGCCAGTGGTCTGGATACTTCCTCAGACACTGGCATGCTTCCTCCACCTACACTGGCTACGGAGGAGGGGGCGTCCTATGCCATGGTGGTTAAGAAGGCAGTCGAGGTCCTTGGACTGGAGCTGCCCTCATTTCCGGTCAGGACTAATCTCCTGACCAAAGTGCTTCCACCTCTGAACCCCTATTGCCCTTTAATGAGATACTTGCGGACGTCCTTCTAGGAACATGCTCCAAGCCGAGCACAGTGGCTCCTGTGAATAGGACGATTGCACGCAGTCATCGCCTGGCTACGGGCTACCCAAAGTTCCTATGCCAACACCCTACACCAGAAAGTTTAGCCTCTCCTCTTTGCCAGTCTATGTTTCGCCCCTTTCGTGGCAACGGAAGGGGTTTCCAGCCGTGTCAGCCCTATCCTTGCCACCGCCCCGCTCAGACTACCCAAGCCTGTGCTTGCACACAGTACATTCCGCCCTCAGAATGGAGGCCACAAGTAGTCTATCACACTGCCCCCAGCAGCCGCAGCCTCCAAGTACTCCTAGGCTGATTCTGCAAGACCACGACGCCAGTGGATGGGAGAATTTGTCATCCTCTGCCCCACTATAACAGACAAGTTGTTTTTCGGATCGTCCAGGAAGGCTATGCTCTTCCTTTGCTTTCTTTTCCTCCTCCTATTCCACCAACTTAGGAACGGCTGTCGGAGGATCATTTAAAGTTGCTGCAAAAGGAAGTTACAGCTCTTTTGGCCAAAGGAGCTGTTGAAAGGGTCCCAGCTTCAGAAGTTGGCTGTGGCTGTTATTCCCTCTACTTTCTGATTACAAAGAAGAACAAGGGGCTTCGGCCTATTTTAGATCTTCGGACCGTCAATCTCTTCCACAAAAAGGAGAAATTCGAAATTCTCACATTGGCTCAGGTCTTGTCTGCCCTAGAGCAAGGATACTGGAGAATGGCGTTGGACCTGCAGGATGCGTATTTTCACATTCCCATCCTGCCGGGCCACAGGTCTTACCTGCGGTTCAAGGTAGGCCACAAGCACTTTCAGTTTACTGTGCTCCCATTCGGTCTGTTCACTTAGGTGATGGAGGTGGTTGCATCTCATTTGCACAGGTTAGGGGTGTCAGTCTTCCCCCTACCTCGACGACTGGCTGTTGAAGGCTTCCTCGTCCCAGGAAGTAATCTCCCACCTTCAGACTAAGGACCTCCTGCATTCGCTGGAGTTCTCTATCAACATGCCGAAGTCACACCTGACTCCTTTCTCAGATGCTCACTTTCATTGGAGCTGTTCTGGACACAACGCAGTTTCTGGCTTATCCTCCCGAGCAGCGAGTCCAGGATTTCAGGTTATGATTTCAATATTTCAACCCCTCTCCTGGATTTCTGTGAGGTTGACTCTGAGGCTGCTGGGTCTCATGGCCTCCTGCATCCTGTTGGTAAAACACCCCAGGCTGCGTATATGGGCTCTGCAGTGGGACTTGAAGTTCCAAACGGCACAGCATCTGGGAAATCTCAACGACTTGGTTCAGATCTCGGAAGGAACTGTGAAGGATCTACAGTGGTGCATAACAAACCACGATTGGGTCAGCAGTAGACCTCTATCCCTTCCCCAACCAGATTTCACAGCTGTGATTGATGTTGTCCGCACTGTGCAATCATTGAAAACAACATCTTGCACAGTGCGAACAGGGTACTACGTAATTCGCGTAGTGCTACGCGTAGTGCTAAGTGCACTTTGCGTAATTTCGCGTAGCGCTACTCAGTAAACTACGCCCAACCCTACTTTTGGGTTGGGGCGGCCATATGGGAGAGGCGGAGATCAGGGGTCACTGGTCTCCAGCGGAGACTGGGCTCCACATAAACTTGTTGAGCTCCAAGCGATTTGGTTGGCATTGAAAGCATTTCTTCTGTCAAGGGGAAGCTGGTGCAGGTGTTTATGGACAACACCGTCACCATGTGGTACTGCAACAAGCAGTGCGGAGTGGGGTCGTGGACCATTTGTCGAGAGGCCCTGCGTCTCTGGACTTGGCTAGAACTGCAGGGCATAACCCTGGTGGTTCAACACCTGGCAGGTTCTCTGAACGCCAGAGCGCACAATCTCAGCCGCTGATGCATACAGGATTGCGAATGGCGTCTCCAGTCGAGGATGGTGCAAGGTCTCTTTCAGAAGTGGGGAAAACGTTTGTTAGATTTGTTCCCCTCCAAAGAGAACGCGCAATATCAGCAGTACTGCGCACTGCAGTTTCCAAGGCGGCTATCACTCAGCAGCGCGTTTTGTTGCAAGTAGAGCTCAGACCTGTTGTACTCCTTTCTGCCCATACTACTCCTGCCCAAGGTTCTGAAGAAGATCAGGAGCGACCGGGCCGGGTCATCCTTGTGGCACTGGACTGGGCAAGGAGAGTCTGGTATCCAGAGCTTCTGAGCATGAGTGTCGATCCTCTGATCAGGCTGCCCCTTCGGGAGGATCTTCTGTCGCAGCAGCAGGGGAGGGTTCTTCACCCGAACCTGTCCACTCTGCACCTCCATGTGTGGAGATTGAGCAGCCACAGTTGATAGCTTTTGACCTTTCTCCCGAAGTTTGTAATGTTATTTTGGTGGCCAGGCGGCCATCCACGGTATACGCTTGCCGTTGGCAGAAATTTGTTTAATACTGTTCAGAGAGGTCTATTGACCCTTTCTCTGCTTCTCTTTCTACTGTCCTTTTATTCATTCTAACCCTTGCCCAGCAGGGCTCTGCTTTGGGAACTCTCAGGGGTTATCTTTCTGCTCTGTCTGCTTTTTGCATCTGCCAGACCAGCCTTCTCTCTTTAAATCTCCTATTAGAAATAGATTGCTGAAAGGGCTCGGACATTTGTTTCCAACTATGCCTTTTGTTAAGCCACAAGGGGACCTTAATTTGGTCCTCACTTACCTGATGTGCGCTCCTTTCGAGCGGTTGCACAATTACCCCCTCCGCCTCTTGAACATCAAACAGCCTTCTCGGTGGAGATTACAATGGCCCGGAGGGTGAGTGAATTGCAGGCGTTATTCAGCTTACCCCCTTATCTTATGTCCTTTCAGGACAAAGTGGTGCTTCACACCAGGGCATCATTTTTACCAAAAGTTGTGACCCCATTTCATCTGGGCCAATCTATTACTTTGCCCACTTTATTTGCTCCCACACATCCCTCTAAGGAAGAGGAGCGCCTCCACTGACTGGGCCCAAGAAGAGCGCTGTCATTGTTTCTTGACCGCACAAAAGAGTTCCAGGTGGATGACCAACTCTTTGTGGGGTACGTGGGAGCAAAGAAGGGAAAGGAAGTGCAGAAAAGAACCATCTCTCGCTGGGTTCTTCTCTGCATTAAAATCTGTTACGCCTTGGAAAAGAAGCCGCCCCCTGAGTTATTGAAGGCCCACTCCACCAGGGGAAAGGCTGCGACTACGGCCTTTGCTCGAGGTGTCCCAGTCCAAGACATTTGTCAAGCAGCGAAGTGTGCATCTTTGCACACGTTTGCAAAACATTATTGCCTTTAAGGTCTAGTGTGCAGGGATTGGCACTTTGCCCATTTAGTCCTGAAAAACTTGTTAATCTAGGTCACGAGTCAGCAAACCCACCACCAGGATTGTATGGCTTGGGTATCTGATTCAAAGTAAGGAATCTGCAGCTAGAAGTCTCTATCAGATGACCAAGTTCCTTATCCTCTGTAACGCATTATCTGGTAGAGACTCTTATATAGCTGCAAATTCCTTAAACCCCACCCATGCCTCCCCACTTTGCGGACAAATGTAGTAGGACTAGGGTTACTCCCCTTTCAGGGCCCTAGTTTTGCACATGAGTACGTCAGTCACTTTGTAACTCGGCGCTCCTGGAATGGAAAGTACTGACGTTCAGGCACCTGGGAGGCACCCGTATTGGCACTGCGATGTCTTAACCGACGCCGTCACAAGGAGCCAAATGGAGCCACCCGATGTCGCGCGTAAGGGGTATTGCTCAGAAAAAATGTTTCCGGATCCAGCCCAACACCTGGGAAATTCAAAGGTAAGGAATATGCATCTAGAACGTGTCTGCGAGATAATGTGTTACCAAAGGTAAGTAACTTGTTCATCTCCAACACTGGCGATCCATAACATCAGACAAGTAGGTCTTGCAGATCGTCCAGGAGGGCTATTCTCTGCCTTTCCTATTTTCCTCCTCTCATTCTGCCAAATCAGGAACAGCTGACGGAGGATCATTTAAGATTACTCTAAGAGGAAGTTACAGCTCTCTCGGCCAAGGGAGCTATAGAAATGGTCCCTTTTTCAAAAGTAGACAGTGGCTATTATTCGCCTACTTTCTGATTCCAAAGAACAACAAAGGGTTGTGGCCCATTTTGGATCTTAGGACCGTCAATCTCTCTTCTTCAAGAAGGAGAAGTACAAGATGCTCACTCTGGCTCAGGTCTTGTCTGCCCTCGACGTAAAAGACTGGATTGTGGCGTTGGACCTTCAGGACGCATATTTTCAAATTCCCATCCTGCAGTTTATCATGCTCCCCTTCAGCCTTACTAGTGCCCCTCGGGTGTTCACCAAAGGGATTGTGGTGGTCGCAGCTCATCTGCACAGTGTAGGAGTGTCAGTCTTCCCCCTACCTCAACGACTGGCTGTTGTAGGCGTCCTTGCCCCAGGCAGTCATCTCCCACCTTCAGACTACGGCAGACTTCCTGCATTCACAGGGGTTCTCTATAAATGTGCCAGTGTCACACCGGACTCCATCTCAGACGCCTCCTTTCATCTAAGCTGTTCTGGAAACCGTGCCGTTTTGGGCCTATCCTCCCTATCCTCCCGAGCAGCGAGTCCAGAATATTCAGGTTATGATTCCGATGTTTCAGCCTCTAATCTGAAAGAGACTCGTTAGTGATAGATTCCTTACCTTAGAATATCAGACTGGATCCAGAAATTTTTGCATAGCAATAACCCTGCGCGTCGGTAGGCGTCGTCCGCGGCTCCGCGTCTGTCGTCGTTGGAGTACTTAGACGCCGCCCATACGCGCTGTCGTCAGTTCTTCTTCTTTTTTCCGCGCCAACTAGCGCAGATCCGGAGAAGCTCTACCCCTTAGTCATTTTTTGACTAGACTTTTTTGATCTTTTGATCATTTCTCTTTTCGAGTCTCCGACTCCAACGGTGCCGTTAGGGATGCCCGGTTTCAACCCTGCACGAAATGCGACCGACTGATGTCTGTTACTGACCCCCATCGCCGGTGCCTGAAGTGTCTAGGCCTCGACCACGACGACCGCACCTGCTCCGACTGTCGGGCCTTGACGTCGAAAGCTAGGCGAGAGCGGTCTCGCAAGCGGCTCGAGCTCCGGCAGTCGGCCCGCGCCACTCCAGGTCCCGGTCCCACGGGAGGTCGAGGGACCGGTCGCGGGGTCGGAGTCGCAGCCATCACAGCTCCGGGAGTGGACATCGGTCGTCGGGATCCAAGTCCTCAGGTAAGAGGTATGAGAGGTCGGAAAGGCGTCATCGCTCCTCCGACCCACCCCGACGCTCGCACGATGCGGCCAGGGGTTCGGGTGACCCCACCCCGCGGCTCCGACGGAGTTAAAAGCCACGCCGCCTGCCCCACACCTTCGGGTCCCTGGGCACGGCGCGACGCCGCAGGAGATCGAGCGGTACCTCATGGCCATGAGGTCCCTCCCTCCTCAGTCATGTTCTGCAGCGCCTTCGGGCCCGACGGTTCCGTCTGGAGGCCATAGCCGGTCGGGTGCTTCGGCCCCGGCGCCGTCGAGTGCCTCAGCCCTGACGCCGCCGGCGACTTCGGTCCCGTTGCCGCAGGACCTCACCGGATTCGCTTCCGGATCCGGGTCGTCGCCGGTCGACCTCACCGGCGCCGGCCCCGAGGGTGTCGCCCCCGGCGCCCACTGTGGACGCCATCCCCAGTCCTACCTTCGGTCCAACTCTGGCGCCGGAATGGCGCCGCTTCCGATGGCCTTTAGAGATTTTTATTTCCATGAGGAGGCCCCGTCTGCTGAGCCTGTTTTACAGGAGACGGGTGGCGAGGGTGACTGGGAGGGGTCTGAGGACCCTCTGGCACTGGAGTGCCAGTCTCAAGAGGACTCGACATATGAGCTTGGGGAGGCCAGTGGTCTTGACGCGTCGCCAGACACTGGATTTGTCTCTCCTCCCACCATGGCTACGGAGGAGGGGGCAGATTATAGCTTAGTGTTGACGAGGGCGGCCAAGGCCTTAAACCTTGAGCTCCCCGTCGCGGCCGTGAGGACTAACCTCCTCACTGAGGTACTCAAACCGCAGGCATGCTCCAATGAGCCTCTACTGCCGTTCAATGAGGCCTTATGTGACTTTCTTGTGGGCACTTGGTCCAAGCCCGCCACAGGTCCGCCTGTGGATAGGAACGTGGCCAGGCGCTACTTCTCGGCCCCGGGCGACCCTTGCTTTTTGTCCACCCACCCCACCCCGAGAGCCTGGTTATCCGGGCCTCTACTTCCCAGACCGCATTCTCGACGGCTCCCCCCGATCGGGAATCCAAGTGATACGAACAATTTGGGAAGAAAGTGTTCTCGTCCCTAAGTTTGGGGCTGCGGTCTGTCAATACCGCGTGTCTCTTGGGCCGCTACACCCACACTCTGTGGGACACGGTCGCGGAGGTGCTGCCACAATGTCCGGTGGAGGTCCGGGCTACACTCGGCCAAGCCCTTGTGGAAGGCCGAGATGCAGTGCGATATTCCATCCTGTGGGGGCTGGATACCACGGACACACTGGGCAGGGCGATGGCAACGACAGTGGCGGTTCGACGCCACGCCTGGTTGAGGTCCGCCAACTTTTCGACCGATGTCCAGGCCTCCTTGCTGGACATGCCGTTTGATGGCCGTCGCCTCTTTGGCGACAAGGCAGACCATGCGCTTGAGCGTTTTAAGGACTCCAGGGCTGCGGTCAAGTCCTTGGGCCTCTCGGCCACACACCAGCAATCGGGTGCCTTTCGCTCCTTTCGTGGCCAAGGGAGGGGTGCCCCCACACGTGCTGCCAGCCACGCGTCGCGGTGGCGGCTGTGGAAACCGCCGTGGCGGCGGTCGGGGACAACGGCGAGGCCAGTCCACCCCTCCCTCCGCTGCACCCGCCTCAAAACCTTCCTAGTCCGAGTTTTCAGGCCCATGTGACGCCTGTGGGAGGCAGGGTTCGCCATCACCTCTCCCACTGGCGCACTGTCACGTCGGACAGGTGGGTGCTGCAAATCGTCCGAAGGGGCTACTCCCTGCCCTTCGAGGCGACCTCTCCAGCCATGCCACCGCAATTCCACCGCGTGTCGGGGGATCACTTGCAACTTCTGCAAGAGGAAGTCACAGCCCTCTTGGCCAAGGGGGCCATCAAGCGCGTTCCTGGGCCGGAAGTAGGGTGTGTTGGTTACTCCGACTACTTTCTGGTACCCAAGAAGGGCAAAGGGTGCCTACGCCCTATCTTGGACCTGCATAACGTCAACGGCTTCCTCCAGAAGGAGAAGTTCAAGATGCTGACTTTGGCTCAGGTCTTAGCTGCCCTAGACCCTGGAGACTGGCTGGTAGCGTTGGACTTGCAGGACGTTTATTTTCACATCCCCGTCCTGCCGGCCCACCGGCGTTACCTGCGGTTCACGGTAGGCCACGAACACTTTCAGTTTACCGTGCTCCCCTTCGGCCTTCCGAGCGCCCCACGGGTGTTCACGAAGGTGATGGCGGTGGTCGCAGCTGATCTGCGCAGGTTAGGGGTGTCAGTCTTCCCCTACCTCGACGACTGGTTGTTGAAGGCGGGCTCGGCCCAGACAGTCGTCAGCCACCTCCATACTACGGCCGACCTCCTGCACTTGCTAGGGTTCTCCATCAACGTGCCGAAGTCGCACCTGTGTCCCTCTCAGAAGCTCCTCTTCATTGTAGCGGTTCTCGACTCTGCGCAGTTTTGGGTTTACCCACCCGAACAACGGGTTTGGGATATACAGGCTCTGATTCCAGTCTTCCAGCCTTTATCCCGAGTCTCGGTCAGGTTGCCGCTGCAGCTTCTGGGGCTGATGGCCTTCCTGCATCCTTCTGGTGCATCACGCCCGGTGGCTTATGCGGGCTCTGCAGTGGGACCTGAAGTTTTAGTGGGCCCAGCATCAGGGCAACTTGTCCGATCATGTCTTGATCTCAGAGGGCACTGCGAGACAACTGCAGTGGTGGCTCACGGACCGCGATTGGGTCAGTGGCAGATCCCTCTCCCTACCCCACCCGGAGCACGTGGTTGTGACGGACGCGTCCCTCCAGGGCTTGGGAGGCCACATGGGAGAGGTGGAGACCAGAGGCCTCTGGTCTCTGGCAGAGTCCCGGCTCCATATCAACCTCTTGGAGCTGTGGGCAATTCGTCTAGCACTGAAGGCATTCCTCCCCTCTGTCCGGGGGAGTGTAGTGCAGGTGTTCATGGACAACACCACCGCCATGTGGTACTGCAACAAACAGGGCGGGGTGGGGTCGTGGACCCTATGCCAGGAGGCTCTGCGCCTCTGGCAGTGGCTGGAACATCAGGGCGTGACCCTGGTGGTTCAACACCTGGCAGGCTCTCTGAATGCCAGGGCGGACGAACTCAGCCGTCGGTGCATGATGAATCACGAATGGCGTCTGAACTCGGACGTGGCGCAAGGCCTCTTTCAGCAATGGGGAGAGCCTTGGTTAGATCTATTCTCCACTGAAGAGAACGTGCAATGTCATCAGTTCTGCGCTTTGGAATTTCCAAGGCGGCACTCTCTCGGAGGCGCTTTTCGTCGCGAGTGGAGTTGCAGTCTGTTGTACGCCTTTCCGCCTATACCACTTCTGCCCAGAGTGCTGAAGGAGATCAGGCGCGACCGGGCCCAGGTTATCCTTGTGGCTCCGGACTGGGCACGAAGATACTGGTATCCCGAGCTACTCAGCATGTCAGTCGATCCCCTGATTCGTCTGCCTCTTTGGGAGGACCTTCTGTTGCAGCAGCAGGGGACGGTTCTGCACCCAAACCTGTCCAGTCTCCACCTACAAGCTTGGAGATTGAGTGGCGGCCGTTGAGGCCATTTGACTTGCTTCCCGAAGTCTGTGATATCATTCTGGCAGCCAGGCGTCCATCCACAAAGTCGGTATACGCCTGCAGGTGGAACAGATTTGTGGCATGGTGCACAGCAAAGGCTGTGGACCCACTCTCTGCACCCCTTTCTGAGGTTCTCCTCTTTCTTCTTTCTCTTGCCCCTCAGGGCTCTGCCCTGGGCACTCTCAAGGGGTACCTTTCTGCCCTTTCCGCCGCCTTACGGCTACCTGATCAGCCTTCCTTATTCAAGTCCCCTATTGTAAATAGGTTTTTGAAGGGCATTACACACATGTTCCCTCCTGTTCCCTTCGTGATGCCCCAGTGGGACTTGAATCTTGTGCTTACTTACCTCATGTGTGCTCCCTTTGAGCCGCTCCATAACTGTCCTCTCCGTCTTCTTACTCTGAAGACTGCTTTCCTGGTTGCCATCACCTCTGCCAGGAGAGTGAGTGAGCTCCAGGCTCTAACTTCTACACCTCCTTTCCTCTCTGTTCATCCGGACAAGGTTGTGTTGCGAACAAGACCTTCCTTCTTGCCCAAGGTTGTCACGGCCTTCCACATCGGGCAGTCCATTACTTTGCCCACCTTCTTTCTGCCTCCGCATCCCTCGAAAGAGGAAGAGAGGCTCCACCGCCTGGACCCAAAACGTGCGCTTTCTTATTATCTAGATCGCACACGCCAGTTCCGGGTGGATGACCAACTCTTCGTTGGTTACGTGGGCGCTAAGAAGGGAAAGGCGGTGCACAAGAGGACCATCTTGCGGTGGATCATCTTGTGTATCCAGGCATGTTACTCCATGGCCAAAAAGGAGCCCCCTGCTGGATTGCGGGCTCATTCTACTCTGGCCACGGCGACTACGACTGCTCTGGGCCGAGGAGTGCCCTTGCAGGACATTTGCACGATACTACTGACTGGACAGTCAAGTCCGGAGGGATGGCTTCTTTGGCCGTTCCGTCCTCCAGGACTTTCTGGTGTGATTATTGGTTCGCAGACCCACCACCGGGGTTGGTATTGCTGGGGTATCTATTTTAAGGTAAGGAATCTATCAGTAACGTGTCTCTTTCAGATGCACAAGTTACTACTTGTGTAACGATATATCTGTAAGAGACATTAGTTAGTGATAGATTCCTTACCGACCCACCCATCCTCCCCGTTCTGTGAACCGATATCTAGGGTTAAGGTCATCCCCTTTCAGGGCCCTAGTTTTATGGCACCAGTGTTGGTTCTATCATGGCTCTAGGTATCTGGCGCGGAAAACCTGTGTATCAGAGCTGGCGTCAGCGCGCATGGGCGGCGTCTAAGCACTCCGACGACGTCATTCCGGCGCTAACGACGCCGACGACGCGCAGGGGTATTGCTACGCAAACATTTCCAGATCCAGTCTGACGCCTGGGGATATTCTAAGGTAAGGAATCTATCACTAACTAATGTCTCTTACAGATATATTGTTACACAAGTAGTAACTTGTGCTTCTGGATTTCAGTGAGACTGACTCTGAGGCTGTTGGGCCGCAAGGCCTCCTGCATCCTGTTGGTAAAGCATGCCTGGTGGCGTATGTAGGCTCTGCATTGTGACCTGAAGTTCCAATGGGCACAGCAATGAGGGAATCTCACCGACTTGGTCCAGATCTCAGGCCTCTGAGAGATATGCAGTGGTAGGTGACGATCCGCGATTGGGTCAGTGGTAGACCCCTCTCCCTTCCCCAACCAGATTTCACAGTTGTGACAGATACGTCACTTCTGGGATGGGTCAGTCACTTCTGGGATGGGTCAGCCAACTGGGAAAGGTGGAGATCAGGTGTTACTGGTCTCCAGCGGAGATGGGGTTCCACATAAATTTGTTGGAGCTCCAGTCGATTAGTTATGTATTAAAGGCATTTCTTCCCTCTCTCAAGGTGCAAGTGTTCACGGACAAAACCACCAACATGTGGTACTGCAACAAGCGGGCGTCTCTGGATATGGCTGGAACAGCAGAGCATAATCGTGGTGGTTCAACACATGGCAGGTTCTCTGAACTTTAGGACTGACTAACTCAGCCGTCGATGCCTAGCGGATCCCAAATGGTGTCTGCAGTCTGAGGTGTTGCGCAAGGTCTCTTTCAGCAGTGGGGAGAACATTGGTTAGACTTGTTAGCCTTCGAAGAGGACGTGCAGTGTCGAAAGTACTGTTTCCAGGCCTGCTGAACGCCTTGCTGCCCATACCAATCCTGCCCAGAGTTCCAAAGGAGATTTGGAGCGACCAGGCTCATGTCATCCTTGTGGCTCCGGATGGGCGAGGAGAGTCTGGTATTCAGAGCTGCTGAGAATGAGCAACAATCCTCGAATCAGGCTACCTCTTCAGGAGTGTCTTCTGTCACAGCTGCAGGGGAGGGTTCTCCACCCAAACTTGTCAACTCTGCGCCTCCATGCATGGAGGATGATCGACGACAGTTGATAGCTTTTTACCTTCCTCCCAAAGAATGTAATGTTATTCTGGCCGCCCTTCACTAAGATGGTATACACCTGCTGTTGTCAGAATTTTTTTATACTATAAAGAAAGGTCTGTTGACCTTCTTTCTGCTTCTCTTTCTACTTTCCTTTTGTTCATTCTGACCCTTGCCCATCAGGGCTCTGCCTTGGGAACTCTTAAGGGTTACCTTTCTGCTCTGTCTGTTGTTTTTGTGGCTGCCAGACCAGCCCTCTCTTCAAAACTTCCATTGTGCATAGATTTCTGAAATCGCTGGCTCATCTGTTTCCACCTACGTCCTTTGTTGTGCCGCAGTGGGACCTTAATTTCGTCCTCACCTATCTGATGTGCTCTCCCTTTTAGCATTTGCACAATTGTCCACTCGGGCTGTTGACCAACAAAACAGCCTTCTTGGTGGTGACTACATCGGCCCGGTGGGTGATTGAACTGCAGGCGTTATCTTGCTTGCCTCATTATTTTATGTCTTTTTTTGACACGGTGGTGGTTCACACTCGAGCATCCTTTTAGGAAATGGTTGTGACCCCTTTCCATCAGGGTCAGTCCATCATGTTGCCCACCTTCTTTGCTCCCCCGCATCCTTCTAAAGAAGAGGATCGTCTCAGCCGGCTCAACAGAGCGTTGTCGTCATACCTTGACTGCACAAAAGGCGGCAACGTGGGCTTCATTGCACAAGTTTGCAAAAGACTACTGCTTAGATGGTCAGGTCCTTAGAGATGGGCACTTTGCCCGCTCGGTCCTACAGGACTTTGGTTACGGTATTGGTTGGCACCCACCATAGGGATGATATGGCTTGGGTATCTAATTCAGGGGTAAGTAATCTGCAGCTAGAAGTCTCTTATCACATGAACAAGTTACTTGCCTTTGTTAGCGCATTATCTGGAAGAGACTCTATCTAGCTGCAGATTCCTTACTGCCCCACCCATGCTTCCCTGCTTTGTTGACTTGCAGGGCTAGGGTTACTCCCCTTTCATAGCCCTAGTTTTACACACAACTACGTCAGTTACTTCGTGGCTTTGCACTTCTGACATGGAGAAAACAAGTACTGACATCCACGTGCCTTGGTGGTGCCTACATAGGCACTGCAACGTCATAGCGAAGGCTACCGACTTTGTCAAGCGGCGCAGAATGGAGCCACTTGACGCCACATGCAAGGGGTATTGCTCAGCAAAAGTTTCCAGATCCAGCCTGACACCTGAGAAATTCAAAGGTAAGGAATCTGCAGCTAGATAGTCTCTACCAGATTGCGTTACGGAAGGTAAGTTACTTGTTCTTCAGCACTAAACATTTAGTATGTTTGTTTTTACACTCAAAAATGTTGGTTTGAAGTGAACATGTATTTTGTGAGGGAGTGGATTATTGTGAGAAAGTGCCCTCTTTCTGCATGGTAGCCCCCTGTTTTTGTTGAACTGCTGATGTGGTTTGACTTAGTGTTCCCTGGGCACCTGCCAATCAGGTACTTATGGCCTATTTTCTTTCCCTAAAACTGCATTGAAAACAAAACCCAATTGGCACCTTTGGCCACAGGTCATCCCCTGGTAAATGGTGCCCAGGGCACTGTGACCAGGGACGGCCTCTAAGGGCTGCAGCGCTTAATGCGCCACCCTTGAAGGTCCTGTACCTTTACACTCACACACTTTGCAGGCTGGGTGTCTTGGTACAAAACAAAGTGGAATCGACATGGCACACATCCCTGTGTGCCATACCTACAACCCACTGCCCTGGCATAGATCAGTCACCCCTCTAGCTGGGTGCCCTATGCCAGTGGTGAGGGTACAGGTGCATGAGCCCTGTACCCCTACAGTATCTAAGTCCCTTCTTAGACATTGTAAGTGCAGTGCTGCCATTAAAGTATGTGGTGCTGAGAGGTTGTCATTACAAACGCCACAGCACCATAATGGCTATACTGAAAACTGAGAAGTTTGGTATCAAACTTCACAGCACCTTAAACCCACACTGATGCCAGTGTGGGATTTAATGGAAAATGCACTCAGAGGGCATCTTAGAGACGCCCCTGAAAAACGTCCTATCACTAGTGTCCAGGCTGAGTGGCTGCTTTCATCTGCCACCACAAGACTTGTTTCTGGACCCCTGGGTCGAGAGCCTGCTGCTCTCGAGGGCCTAAAACAGTGCACACAATGGGACGAGGTGCCAAGCCTCCTCCCCAAGGACGGGAAGGGTCGACGAAGGTGAAGCTTCAAAGGCTTGCGGCCTTTGTGAGCTTCCCCAGGCCACTTGCTGCTTTCAGCAACTGGTTCCTTCTGGTTCTTACCCCCACTTTCGGCGGGAGAACCGACGGGAGAAAACATGTGAGGAAGAGAGGTGTGCCCACCTCTGCCAACTCCACCCCTCCGGTGGTGGAGGTGAGGTGAAGACAACTCGGTCACCGCCATCTTGCAGATGGGGGGGACCCAGCCAACCAGGGAAAGGTTTAGGCCTCCCTCCCACTGGAGGGTGGCATAATAGGGGGTTACCCACCCCAGGGAAGGGATCCATTGGTCCCAACCTATTACCTACCTGTATCGCCCCTAAATCTAGTATTTAGGGACACCCCTGTACCTTTCTTCCTCAGACAAGAAACCAGAAGAAGAACCGAACAGCTGTGCCTAAGCTAACGAGAGGAGGACACCTACTGACTTGGCCCCAGCCCTACCGGCCTGTCCCCACCTCAAACCAGCTCCAGCTAAATCCTGGTGTTTCCTGCAGCCAGCAGCCTCAGGAAACCCGGAGGACCTGCCTGCCTTTCTTCCCAAAGACTCTGTCTACCATGAACACCGGATTTGTTCAGCAACAGACTCCAGGTCCGCCAAAGTCAGCGAGTGGCCCAAAACCAAGAGGTCTTCCTGGCGATCATGACCCGAGATCTGGTCACCCCTGACCTGCCTCAAGCCTCCAGCCAATGCCTGCAGCCTCACACCGGAAGATCCACTCAATCTCGACCAGGAGCTGGTAAGAACTGAACCTAAAAGGCACCCTTGCACCCAACGCCCCACCGACGCCCACGTCCTTGAGTGGCACTGTAGGAGGGTAGATACCAGACTATGGTTACCCCCAACTTTTTGCCTGGTGGTTTGCTGGTTTTTCGACTTAGTTGACCTGGGACCCTGCTATTCAGGGCCCCAGGCCTACTGCTCTCTCTGTAAAATGGATTCCATGTACCTTAGGTACATATCCAATTGGTACTGGGCCACCTTATCAGACCCTGTAACTCAGGGCATAGGTGTACCCGGGGCCTACCAGGGGCTGCAGCATGTATTATGCCACCCCTGGCTGGCCATCTAAATCTGACACAACTGGCTGCACGACAGCTGGGGCAAAGTGGTGTAATCACCCTTTGCTGTAGATATAGTATACCTATATCTAACCCTAAAATGGACGCATGTATTCCTATCAGTCACTCCTATGGCAGGCCTTAACAATCCTGAAGGCAGAGTGCTTGGAATTATGTGAGATGGTGCTCTGGCATGAGCTGAGCCCGTCTGCAGCTTTCGGAACCAAGTCCTAATAGCTGTTCTATGATAACGCGTACCATATACTCTTAAGTGCATTATAATCCTCGTGGTTATATGCCAACTCTGGTATCGCTTTATCAAAACATGTCGAGTAAGGTGTCATACGAATTGGAATACTAACCCCTCGCCAATTCTGGCGACGGGGTTAGCATTCCACCTTTCTAGAGGGACACGACATGTATGTAACTGTGAACCCCGGTTAAAGTTAACTCTAGCCTCAGCATCACAAAATGGATGCTGCCACAACAGACACAAGTCTGACCTCCTGCTGCTGGGAGTCCTTCCAGCGAGGAGAGCTTGGACAAAGGGTTTCCTGTCAGGGGCGGTGCTAGCACCATCCCAGACAGGGTTTTGTGTATCCACGGTAGGCAGGGCTGAATAGGAAGGTGACTGCAAGTGGCACCCCGGTGCTCACTGTGCATCTGCCAGTTTGAACCAGTTCCAGGGGCACACCAGCCCCTGAGCTGGGGAAAGTCCGGCATGAGAGAGGGGTGTAACCACCCCCCTTCCTGGTCCCACCCATGGGCAGGACCTAGTCCCGTACCAGCCCCTTTCTTTAGTATAAAGGTGGGAGCGGGGACCCTTCCAAATTAGATCATCTTTGAATCCTGAAACTACTTTCTACGAAAGGAACTCTTGACTTCTTCTCAAGATTTCTCCCTTGTGGCTAAGGAGTAGTCACCCCGCATCTGCGGGCACCAACTAAGAACACTGCGGTTTGCTGCACGTCCTTCCTCCGGAATCCGACTGACCAGCACGACGAGACCCGGCTTCCCTGGCACCTCTGACCTCTACCTACATCGTCCGCTCAGCTGAGATCCGTGAGTGTGACGAGACTTCGAGTGACCAGCCATCTTCAGAACTGCACGACTCTTATCCAGCACGACCGCCGAGGGATCCTCGAGTGAGTGCTTTGGGGTTTGAGAAGCCCTAACCCTGAGCAGCTCCAGCACCGAAGTCCAGCCCCCCAGCATCCACCAGATCTGCGTGGGGCCCTTCTGCTCTTTGCTGCTCACCGCGTTGTCCGGCTACTTGCCTGCTGGCTTGTGGCCCTCCTGACGACGCACCACGACGACAACACCACTGGTCTGGTTGCTCCAGACTGGCCCTTGCTCCCCTCCAACAGAGGAGCACCCCGGACCCTCCTGGTCCACTCCAGACGCCATTTTAAGTCCACCGCGTGGGCTTGCATTTGCCAAGTCTTGTTGCCCCAATCCTGGGTCCAGCAACGTCGACAGCAGATACCATCGTGGGACAGCTCGCACCTCCATCCTGGTCGCCGACAACGCCTCCTGGTCCGAGAGACTGCAGAGCCCAGCGTCGCCCACTCACCTGGTCGAGGTGACTTCGTCCGGTGCCATCCTGGTGCCCACCTAATCACTGGCTAGTGATTCAGAACTTGGTCCCCTCTGCTTACAGGTGTCTTCCATCTTCGATCCAGGCTTGGATCACCTCGAACTTCATCACTGGTCGCCTGCCAGCAACTTCTTCTTTCAGGCTCCATAGACTGCAACGAGGATTCCCGACGTCTTTTCAGACCTATGCATCCGCAGCCCCTGGGCTAGGTAAACTCAGCATTTCGGTGCTCCAGCATAGCTTAACTATCCAAAGGTCCAGATCCTTTTTCGTTTCAGCTCTACCTAGTCGGATTCGTCCGATAACACTAACTTTACGAAATCTAGCATCCATAGACTTTGTCCCGCATCCCGCGTGAGAGTGCACACTCTGCACCCGATCTCCCTAGGCCTCCTGCTAGTAATCTGAAGGTTCAGTAGTCCAGTCCTAGCGATCCTAAAGCCTATTAGAGTAGTACTTACCTGCTAGTAATTTCGCATTCCACTTTTAGAGTATATGGTTTTTCGTGCCCCTCGGGCACTTGTGTAAATTGTGCGACTTTCAGTGTTTTCTTAAGAGCTTTGTATTGTGCTTAGCGCCCTGTCCTCATAAAGAGTCCAGGGCTGTTGTGTTCTAAATAAATATACTTTATTTTCATAACAACTTGTGTGGTGTCCTTTCACTTGGTGTTCAAGGGGTATATGTGATGGTATAACAGCTGGCTTAAAATGCCCTCTAGAGTTTAGCCTAAAGACTGCTCTTGTCCATGCTACTAGGATAGCTGGTCTAACGGTTGACTTACAACCAATCATCAATAAGGGTCGTTTGGAATGATACACAGTGATCACTAGAATAGTGAGCACTACATATCAGGCCAACTTCTCACAGGCACCATCACCCCCAGTCACACTTTCGTGTAGGCCGATCAATCACCCTGCCTACTTTTTACACACCTTAACATCTTTCTAAAGAAGGGGAACGCCTGGACCCAAAAACAGCATGGTTGTTCTACCTTGACCATACACACGAGTTCCGAGTGTACAACCAACTCTTAGTGGGGTATGTGGGTGCGAAGAAAAGTTGGACGATACAATTTAAACCCTCTCTCATTGGGTCGTACACTGCATCAAAATCTGCTACGCACTGGCCAACATCCAATCTCCTGAAGGTTTGCAGACTCATTCCACCAGAGCTAAAGCTTCGACCACTGCATTATCAAGCGGAATTCCAGTCCTGGATAATCCCAGGACTCAACGTGGTCTTCACTACACACTGTCACCAAACATTACTGTCTGGACATTCAGGTCTACAGGAATGGGCACTTTGCCTCTTCAGTCCAGCAGGACTTTCTTGTTTGAAATTGGTTTGCTGACCCTCCTTCGTTGATGGTATTGCTTGGGTATCTATTTAAAGGTAAGGCAACCGCGGCTAGAAGTCTCTATCAGATTACTAGTTACTTACCTTCAGTAACGCCTTATCTGGTAGAGTTTATCTAGCTGCAGATAAATTACCGACCCACCCATCCTCCCCGGGAACCAATTTCTAGGGATGGGGATGACTTCTTTCTGGGCCCTAGTTTTGACACACCAGTGGTTAGTGTTCTTTTGGCGTGGAAAGTCGTGGAAAGAAAATGGCTTCCGTGCGCCTGGGTGGTACCCATATATGTACCACAACGTCACTTCCAGCGCAGACGATGCTAGCGACAGGGGCTGAGCCGATCAACACCACCTACCCGAACGCAGGAGTACTGCTCACAAAAAATCCTGCAGATCCAGTCTAAAACCTGGGGAAATTCAAAGGTCAAAAATCTGTGGCTAGCTATAGACTCTCCCAGATAAAGCATTACTGAAGCTAAGTAACTTGTTTGACGACCCAGGTCTCGCACAGGAACTTCATCCTCTCAGCTGGAGTTAGTTGTGGTGGATATATCTGGCCCAGATCCTGCCATTTTCATGCCCCTTCCACAACTGGACTTGACCTTTGAACCGGCTCCACTGGTGGCTTCGGATCTGTGGGCACCATCTTTTATTGAATCCTACTTTCTCTGAGTTTTCGGAGCCGAGTTCAGACCCAGCGACGTTATTTGATGCAAAGTTTGTCATCTTCGACAGGGCCTTGATCATTTCAGGTGCACCTAACTGAGCTGGAAAACTGTTCAGCCCCCCTATGTTTATTCCGAAGTCACTGGGCCCGCGACACGCAATGTGAACTCCTGTCTTAACTCCAATGCACAGGTTTACAATTTTTTCATCTACATCATGGTTGTAGCCGTTCCCAAAACAATGTTCACTGGAACTGCGCTCGGATCTATTGGCGGTACCACCTCCAATGTCCGAGACTTCCCCCCCCCACCACCGCAGAAGAGGTGCTAGAAGGTGATTCAGACTCTGATGTAGAGTACCAGCAGAAGATCCAGCTCCAAGTCAGACCCTCTATATTTTTACCTTTATGGTGCTTGAGGAGATCATCCCTACAAGAGTTGTTGTCTATCCTCCGCTGCTGGACTTGACACTGCCAGAGATGAAATTTTCTTGCTGGATGCCCCACTCCAGGCAACAGGTTTTTTTCACTCTGGTGAAAATAAACTGTTATCGTTACTGCTCTTTAATGAAGCCTCGTTGGAGCCTGTACTGGCAGCCTGGGAGAAACCGTCCTCAGCATTTTCAATTCTCAAGTATAGTATCTTTTATAGGTTCACATGCTTGAATCATGGTGGGTGTCCCACGGTAACAGTAAAATAGCAGTACAAAGCTAAAAGGACAGTCTCCCTTGAGAATCAACTGTATTAAGTGACCAGTTCACCTCATTAAAGGACATCCAAACTCCAGCCAATCACATTGCAGACCCCTGAGTATCCATCCCCTGCAGAGCTACCATACCTTAGACTTCTTACTGCACGTCGTGTGAGCTCTGCTCAGCCACAGGGTTTCTACTTTGAACTCTTCAACTTTCAACTGGCACTTCTTTCCTCAACCTTCTCTTCAACTGAGGTGCTGCTAGAAAGCGTTTTCTGCTTATTTTCTACAGAATGTCAGAGTCTTAAAAAGGGCTGTTCAAGCCCTGCAAGATTTGTGGAAAGTCCAGGCTGTTTTCAGAGGATCCTCATAAGGAGTGCTTATATTTATTGCCTTTATCCAGAGCATAAGCCTAATGACTGTAAGCACTGCCAGACTTTTTCTTTGAAAAAACCCTCAAAGACCATGAGGGAAGACTTCTTATTTGGCTTCAGAACAAAACATCTATGAGGGATTCTGACCCAGAGAGTGAGGAGAGGCCTCATTCCTCCTCAAAGAAAAGGAAGGAAGAAGATCCTTCTTATGGTCAGAAAGATCCAAAAAAACAAAGCTCAATGATCATGAAGTCTTCAGTGGAAAAGAAGAGCAACCTGGCTCTTCTCACTCCCAAAAAAGATATGGCTCTGCTCCTCCTTCTGCACCATTTACTCCCTCACAAATAATCCCCCCGTCATCGGACCCGTCAACAAGCCATTCCCCGCCTACGACCGTCGAATTGCAGACTCCATCGACGGTTTAGTCAGCGACATCGACAACATCAACAGTAAAGATGACGACGGCTGTCTCATCAACGAAGACGGAAGTAGTAGTGTCGTCGACCGCTTCGGTGAGGAGTTCGGTGATGACGAGAGCTTCACCGTCGATGGTCCGATTGTATGCTATATATATATGAACCAAATGAGACTGTGACTCCGCACTCACGTGTCTTTATCAGTGTAGTTAATTTGAACAAGATTTTTGGGAGTGTGATTGGTGCTTGGTGTGAGTCCCCTTCTGAGTCACAGGGTCATGTATCAATGTCAACACGTGCTTCTTGAGCCTCAAGATTCACTTTCACATCAGCACTCGAGTATATTTCATACAGAGGTGGAAAAGATTATCTCATTAGTCGTTTGAAAAAACTTTTTTCACAAGTTCATTGGTCTGTTCATTTCATTTAATTTTCATGAAATCCTCAATTTTCAATTTTCATATTCTTTTGATTGTTCCAAGATTATCATGATAATATATCACTTTTTACATTGCCCGATGCATTTCGAGCTACACAGCTCTTCCTCAGGGGACTTTTTTATCTGCAAAAAATACGTTTCTCTACTAATGGTGTACCAGACATCAACAAAGCAAAAATTCATTCAGATGACAGTATCGTAATTATCACGTTCCCTCAACATGCGATGCATGCAAAATAACATATAACTTTGTATCACCTTATAACCCTGCTGTTTGTGGATATGTGCGTGCTTGTGTATAGATGCATGTCTGTCTACATCTACATCACTAACCTGAACCCTTGTGGCTTTGAGCTGGTCAGGGAGCTGTAACGATAAGCGGAGGTTATTGTAACTTGTGGACAAGGCTTTTTACCTAAAGCATTATCAAAGATAATGCCTCCCACCCCCTGGGATATTCTGTCTGTCTCTTACCGTGTACGAGCTTCGTGTGGTTTCCCCGTTCTTGCCGTTTGGCGTGTAGCGCTCTATCTGTGCGTTGTCTATGGTTATGTATGCCGGTCACGTGGGGTTCACGTGCTGGGTGAAAACGCACTGTTTACTTCCTACTTTCCGTAGCGTGTGATGTGTTACGTCGTGACAACCCATTCTATCTAGGTGGATCTATGTTTATGGTAAACCAGGTCAATTTCGCTTAATGATGGAAAATGTGTGGCATAAGGGGAATTAAAACAGAGGATAAAAAACAGCAGATAAAAAACAGCAAGGTATTCTATAAATGTTCAATATTCCTGGGGAACATGATACGATGTGATGTGGTAATTTAGTCACTGAAGCATGTCATATAAATACATATTGCGTGAAAAACTGCACATATCAAATTAGATCATTATAAATGCATCGCACCCAGCATGGTCGATGCATGTCAGAATGCGATCTTACAAGAAGCAACTAAGTTCAATCCGTTCATTTAACCCTTTCGGGTGTAAAGTACACAAGAAATTGATCCAAAATGTTTCTCTCCGTAACAAATGATTGTTATTGTCTCTTCCTGGCAGAATTGCAACTGTTTCCAAAATGCAAAATTTCAGTTGTGATGGATTGTGTTTGGCTTCGTTGAAATGCACTGCCACTGTGGATTTCTGGTTTTTTAACCTGATGTTGCTTTTATGTTCAACCAATCTGGTTTTAATTTTTCTCTGGGTCTTCTCCACGTATGACAGGCCGTACGGGCATCTCAATAAGTACACAACATTACTGGTATCGCATGTGCCTGATACTTTGAGTTTGACTGGTGTACCTTTTCACCCCACGGTGATAAATCACGTTCCCTTTGATAATAAGACTGTGGAAATTGTTAAGCAATTATCAAAGGGAACGTGATTAATCACCCCAAAAAGTGGTTGCATTTCGTCGTCAGTCAATGCGCACCTTTCTTACAATGTTACAAAGAGGGATTGTATACTAGCATGTATTCCGCTGAAGGTTATGCTTACAGCTAGTATAGTTGCTACTCGAATTGCTATTATAGAGAACAGGAACACAAAGGAGGATGGGAACAAAACGCAGGGTGTAAATTTACAAACTTGGGATACTGACGATAATACACTCTAAAAATGACTACACCATCGCCAGTGATTAACACACCTTTGGGGGTGAATCAGATGGGGAAACTGAAGATACTCTCCCTTAATGTCAAAGGTCTTAACAATCCAGTAAAACGTCAAAAGATCTTAGACTACCTACGCAGGCAAAAGGCAGATATAGCACTGCTCCAAGAAACAAAACTAGAGGCTAAACAGTTATATACTCTTAGGAATAGATTTTTCAGGGACGTCACGGGCTCAGATCCTGTTGGGAAGAAGAATGGGGTAGTAACTCTGATCTCCAAAAAATCTAACATTGACCTTCTTTCATCTACATCTGACACAAAGGGGAGATGGGTCACAGCAAAACTCCTAAAGGATGGGACGGAATTCTATATTACAAACATATACGCACCGAACACATGCGACTTAAAGTTTTGGTCGGACCTTACAAAACAAATCGGAAAGATCCCGGACTTGGCAGTCCACATCCTGGCGGGGGATTTTAATCTTCCACTTGACCCGACACTGGACAGAGATTCGCGTTGTCCCTTTCGTAGTAATAGATCTCATAGGGCCTTCAAAAACCTATGTGAGCAATTTCACCTGGTAGATTCCTGGCACCTACAAAACCCGGTTGACAGGGACTACTCATTTTACTCCTCGCCCCATGACTCATTCTCACGGATTGATTATCTGTTTATCACACAGAACGCTACACCCAGAATAATAGAAACCACAATAGAACCAAGGCTTGTGTCCGATCACTCATGCATTACACTCACCATCTCAAACATAAAACCGTCTACCCGTCAGTCAACATGGCGACTCAATGATGAGGTTCTTGAACACGAACAACACCGAGCAACTATTGAATCTGCTATCAAAGAGTATCTGGTCCACAACGCTAGGGGGGATACCTCCGACTTAACTAGGTGGGAGTCCCTTAAAAGTACTTTGAGGAGTGTAATTATCAAGATTAAATCTGCCATGAATAAGAATCATAATGGGAAATTAGAGGAGCTAGAGAAAGAAATATCAAATCTAGAGGCTAAGTGCTTGCAGAGCAGAAAGGCTGAGTTACTAAATAAGCTAGCCAATAAAAAATATGAATATAATAAAATTGTAAGTGAAAGGGCAGGGGTCTGGCTCGATAGGAGGAAAAGATTCAAGCTGTGTGAATCAAACAAAGCAGGTAAAAGTCTGGCTGCATACCTCAAGTTTAAAATACAAAAAAACACAATAAACTCCATAGCTGATAACATGGGTGTTTCCCATTCTGACCCAGCCAAAATAACAGACCTCTTTAAAGAATTTTACGAGAAACTCTACTCCAAGAATGCAGAAGTGGAAAACCAAAAGATTAATGAGTATTTGAATAACTGCAATCTCCCTTCCTTGTCTGAGGAAGAACAAACAGACATAAACGGCCCGATCTCGCTAATGGAAGTTCAGTCTGCCATTAAATCTCTAAAGTGTGGTAAAGCCCTGGGTCCGGACGGCTTTTCCTCGAAATTTTATAAATGTCAGTCATGTCAGTCGCGCAGCCCCTGCTCAACATGTTCGAGGAAATAAGCGAAACAGGGGAAGCTAAGGGCACCCTCTCAGAGGCCACAATTGCAGTTATTCCGAAAGAAGGGAAAGACCCCACCCTAACTAAAAACTATAGGCCCATTTCTCTCATAAACCTTGACTGTAAGCTATTTGCATCCATCTTGGCGGCACGTCTCCAGAAAATACTACCAAAACTCATACATTCTTCCCAGGCGGGATTCATGAAAAACAGGTTGTCTAGTGACAACACCAGGACACTAGCACATGTATTAGAGAAAGCGAAACTACTATCTACTCCCACAGCAGCAATAACGCTAGATGCTGAAAAAGCATTCGATAAAGTAGATTGGAGGTATCTGGAGGCTGTGCTCCATAAATTTAATCTAGGCCCATCAATCATAAAGATGATCATGTCCCTTTACTTCTGCCCTGTAGCGAAGGTCAGGGCGGGTGGGTCGCTCTCGTCACCTTTTCGACTACACTAAGGCACAAGACAAGGTTGTCCCCTCTCCCCGTCACTATTCGTGTTGGCGATCGAGCCATTCCTATATCAGATTAGACATAACAAAAATATAGCTGGAATCCCCTTCAACGACTGTGTCATAAAGTTAACAGCATATGCCGATGATGTATTGGTAGTCTCAGAGAAAGCGAATGAAGCAATACCGGCCCTACTCAAGACGATTGATGAATTCTCTAAAGTATCCGGCTACAAACTAAACAAAGACAAGACAGAAGTCAAGTCGCTCAATAATCTGGGAACTAAGGACATGATAGGAGATTCGGGACTCAAATGGCAGCCGGGCTGCTTTAAATACCTGGGGTTAGATTTTGATAGCGATCTAATCTCTACAGTCCGCACTAATGAGAAATCAGTGCTAAACAAAATACACAAGCTTCTAGATGGCTGGTCCCCTAAATATTTATCCTGGTGGGGCAGGGCTGAAACCCTGAAGATGATGGTAATCCCCTTAGTTAATTACATAGCATGCATGCTCCCAATGACTTTCTCTGATGACTTTATCCACAAGGTGGAGAAGCTGTTTAGAACGTTTCTGTGGCAAGGGAAGAAACCAAGGATATCAATGAAAAAGCTACAATTAGCTAAAGATAAAGGCGGCCTGGGTCTCCCGAACTTCAGACACTACCAAACAGCGTTCTTATGTAAACAAGGAGCTTTATGGTTAATCAAAGATTCAGAATGTACTCCGCTGTGGATAGACATTGAAAAAGCAATATTGGACAGCATCCCTCTTGTGGTCCTACTCACCATGGACCTTACACATATACCCCACTTCAAATATATTCTTTTGAATACAAGAAGGGCTCTCCTGAACCTTGACCAAGTAAACCACAAAGGCTTAAAGATCAAAAAATCCACATCAATTGCTCTCTGGTACAACCCACTACTGAAAATCAACGGAACACCGCTGCAGTGGGCTCACTGGTCCACGAAGGGTATTAACTTAGCAAGTGATCTTTTCAAGGGTTCTGACCCCCTCCCATTCTCGTCCCTACAGGCCAAACATGCCCTTACACCATTAGATTTTTATGACTTCCTGAAGCTAAAGGCAATACTCTCTGCACGTTCCTTGTCCTCATCTGTGCCATGGTTGTGGGACTCTGTTCCACGCATCTATAAAACTGGGCATTTCGTTTCAAAGGTCTATAAAATGCTCCTCCCACTTCCGCAGAAAGCTAACAGGAAGAATGAGACGAAATGGGAAACAGAATCGAACACGACGGGTATGTGCTTTGATTGGGAGATAATACACACTACTGCATTTAGAAACAAGATTTCCCCTATCCTGACACAGACTAAATTCATGTTAATTAACAGAGCGTATTGGACACCTGAAAGACTCTTTAAGACAAACCTAAGGGAATCGCCAACTTGCTGGAACTGTGATGCAGGGGTGGGGGACTTGGCTCACATGTTATTTAATTGCACCTTACTGAAGGACTACTGGAACAGAATATTTGACTGTATTACGCACATCTTTGGTTTCAATCCACCTAGAGAGTTTGCGTATGTTCTACTGGGGGTTCAAGAGCCACATCTGGTAAATCCGGTGGATCGTCAGCTCCTTGATCTCCTCCTCACCTTGGCATGCAAGGTTGTTCTGTGTAAGTGGAAGAACCCTTCAGAGGTGACATTCAAAATGTGGCAAGACTGGCTGTCCTTCCTAAGAGGTGCAGATAACCCTCGTGTTACACTCTTCAACGAGCCACGTCTCCCATAAAAAGCTCTGGAAGGCCCTGGATGCTTCCTCCTTTTCGTTTGATCCCCCTTAGAGTAATGATCTAGCCTTTAGTCATCCTGTTCTAACCAGCAATCCCCCGAGTTAAGGCTTGTCCCGAAAACGCGCAATTTGATGGCCTCGCAACTGAGATTGTATTCATTCATGTATGTATGTTTTGTATGTCACAACATGACCACTGCTGATGTCTCTTTTTGTTTATTTAGGTTTGTCCACGTCACTTATGAGTAAATGATTCACCCACCATTTTCCTTTTTTCTTTACACTTTGCCTGCTCAGGCCTCGAATATGTTGAATCATTGTAATATCCTTTTTACCTCTTTGATCCTTATTGTACTGTATTGTCTTGTACTTGTTTTGTTCCTGATTTGAAATAAAAATGATTTGAAATAAAAAAAAAACATTCTGCCACAAAAAGGCGGGTTGCCCTCTTGTTTCCAAAGTGATGGCTCATTCCACGAGAAAGATGGCAACATCTTCGGACAGGTTTGCCGGTGTGTACCTGCCAGACATTTGCAGGGCAGCGACATGAACAAGTGTCCATACCTTTACAAGGCACTACTGCCTGGACACTTTATGAAAGACTTATGCTGAGGTTGGCCAAGCAGCTCTTTGTCGTCTGTTCGCTTAAGGGAGGCCTTGGATACTGGGGTTTATTAAGAATTCTTATCATGATATTGATTACTATTTTGTTTATTATCTCTGCCAAATCTTATTTATGTATTTATATATATATGTGTATTTTGTAACTGTGGAAGTTAAGTTGCTTGGTTCGCTTCAGGTGATGGCATTTTGTCGCATGGTGGGATGGTTCACCTGTCTTCTCCACCTCCGATTTGTGTTTATTTACTGCTTACTAGTCTGATTCAAGCATGTGAATCTATAAAAGATACAATACTGGAGAAAAAACAAGTTACTTACCGGTACACTGTGGATCTCCAGTATTGATATATTTTATGGATTCATATGAGACCCTCCATCCTCACCTTACAGGTGCACCCTTCCATACCTCTTTTATTTGACTAACTACACTTGTGCTCGCAATCTGAGGTATGGTGGCTCTGCGGGTGATGGATACTCCGGGGTCTGCGATGTGATTGGCTGGAGTTTGGATGTTCTTTAATTAGGTAAACTGGTTACTAAATACTGTTGATTCTCAACAGAGACCGTCCTTTTAGCTTTGTACTGCTATTTTAATGTTACTGTGGGACTCCCACCATGATTCAAGCATGTGAATCTATAAAAGATACAAATACTGGAGAACCACAGTGTACAGGTAAGTAACTTGTTTTTTAATAGGCTAGTACCTAAACTCTGCCACCTTGCTCCTGGGGACCCAGCTTTTCTCTCCACACACCCTTCTACGGAGAGTTTGGTGATCGAAGCATCCTGCTTCTCGAGATAGGTGTAAGGCGCTTTTCCCACAGTTATTTATTTATTTGACGAGTTTTATATAGCGATGGCTAGACATTGAGGTATCGGAGCACTTTACATGAGGTTCCACATTGTTACAAAGTTACATCAGTTACAAGTTACATATGTTGCTAGAAATTCAATCGGATAGGCTGTTCAAATAAGTAGAAGCATGGGGGAAGAAGATCTTGCTCAGCTGGAAACATGGCTCTCAAATCATTGAACGCCAATTTCCTTTTAGCACTTTACACCCTCTATGGTAGATCGCCAAGCTGATCACTCTGTATGTTTCAGAAGTGACCCAGACACATTTCTAGGAGGTGCTACAGGATGGACAGTATGCTTAGAGGCACATCCTAAAGTTGGTCCTCGATACCACTATCTCCGTGGCAAGAGCGATGAGTACCTCGATTTCCATCAGATGCCCTGCCTTACAAAACCTCTGGCTTTTTGAATTATGTGAAAGCCAACCTAATCGACTAACCATTTAATGGCATCTGTCTATTCAGGAGGAAGGTGTATGCAGCCCTAGAAAGGTTTAAGGTTAAAACCTGATCTCTTGGTCTCCAACAGCCTCAACCCCAAAGAGACTACTGGCAAATTCAGTGCTTTTGAAGGTTTTCCAGGGGCCTTTCCTTTAATCAAAGACAACCCTTCCAGCTGCACTCACAAAAGCCCTAGACCCTTTGATCCACACGAACAAGGTTAAAGGCAGAGGTGAGGGGCGGGGATCCCTCCAGCAAGCCTCTTCATGATCCACTTCTTTCCTCCCCTACAACCTCAACCATCACTCACAAAAACAATCTTAGTACTCTTCCTCCGATACACCTGGAGCCTGTGGCAGTACAAATACCGTCCTTTCTGCCAGTCTGGAAAGCCATTACTTCGGACTTGTGGGTCCTTTAAATAGTAGAAAGAGTCTGCACCTTTCCCTACCCCAGGCTTCCCCACCCCTTCCCCCCATTCTATGACATCTGCCTTCCGCGCCCCCTCCGGACCACCTGACCATCCTACAGCAAGAGATGGCACCACTCCTACAGAAAGGAGCCGTGGGGTTAGTGCTGAGCAGGAAAAAAAGGTTAAGGTGTTGCACACATTATTGAAGATGACGATCTGTATCCTTATCGTGTACCTCAGGATGTTGAACTTCTTCCATAAAAAGGAAAAGTTCGAAATGCTTACCCTAGCCAATTGTTATGAGCTTTGGAAACTAGAGACTGGATTTTGTCTTTACTTGCAGGATATGTACTTCCACATCCCAATCTAACAGTCTCACTATATTTGCACTTTGTGGTGGGTTCTACGAGCTACTAATTTGCAGTACTTAGCTTGGGCTCACCATCAGCGCCTCTAGTCTTCAACAAGGTAATGACAGTGGCCCATTTCAGATGGTTGGGGATTCCCATTTTCCCATACCTAGACAACTGGCTGATCAAAGCTGAATCGCCAGAGCTTGTGTCACGCAACCTGCCTTTACGTTTTCCACCTAGGTTTTCAATCAGCAAGCCCAAATCTCTCTTGGGAGCCCTCCCAATGACTCCAGGTCTTGGGGTCAGTACTGGACACCACTGTTATACATGCCTTATCCACACCTCAGGGGCTTTCTGGCATAAAGGAGATACCATCTTTTCATCTAGGCGTGCAAGTCCCAGTCCTGACGGTTCTACGATTCCTTAGTCTGCTGGCTTCCTAGCCACACATGTACATTGGCACATTAATCAGAGTAAGATCTGGCAAGACTGGTATCAAGTCATTCTCATTTCCTCAGATTGGCCAAGCAGACCAGCGTTTCTCCACATGTCCCCAGCTCAAGCTGACATAAAGACAAGACCTTTCTACCAGTAGGAGGGGTGGGTGCCACAGCCTAATCTCCAAGGGCGCCATCTACACGCCAACAGTTTGAGTGAGGACATCTGAGTTCCTGCCAACGGAGGTTGTTGACATCATTCTGTCAGCATGTCTCCCCTCCACAATATCTGCTCCCTATGGTAGACTGGTGCGTATACAACAGCGTAGACCCCTAGCTGGCCAATTTGTTCTATTTCATGTAATTTGTACTTCCTTTGTCCAAAGAGTTGTGTGATTTGCAATCCATTGTCAGTTTCCCTCTGTCAGATAAAATTCCCCCATAGTGGTGCATTTTCTGAAGGGTCTGATGAATATTTCTCCAACCTCCTTTGTTGGCGCCTCCGTGGAACCTTAATTTGGTTTTAACTTTTCTTATGGGGACTCCATTTGAGCACCTCCTTAAGAATGTTAAATACTGAAGACTGTGTTGATAGTGGCCATCACCTCGGTGAGTGAGCTGCAGGATAGATGACCAGCTGTTTGTGGGGTACTACAGTGCTAAGAAGAGCCCAGTGGTTAAAAAAAGAACCCTATTTATTTATTTATTTATTTATTTTATTTTAAAAGTTTTGTGTAGCGCTTTCTAGACCCGGAGGTATCGGAGCGCTTTACATGAGCATCAGATCATGGTTACAGGTTACATCGTTACAAAGGTTACACAGTTCTTAGAGCATGGCAACATAGTTACTTGTAAGGTTGAGATAAACAGTAAGCACAAATACGTAAGGGGAAAAGATGGCAAGGTGAGAGATTCAGGGGGTTGGAGTAGGGGAAATAGATAATGACGGTGGGAAAGAGGGTGAGAGTCACAGCATGGGGAGAAGAGGGGAAGGGTGGCGGGGACACAAACCGGCAGACGAGTCAAGGCAACGTCCCAAGTCCAGTAATCTGTGATCCCAGGGGCAGTGGTATCCCTTTCCTATCTCTATTGCGAGAGGCTCCCTTTACGCAGTGGACTATCTCAGAGGGGTCTCTGAGACTCTAAGGTCTACATACTGGATCCTTCCCCCAAAAGGGTAGAGGGAGTGCTTTGGCAAGGGGTGCCATACCATACCTCAAGTGTGAGTGGCTCCCTTGGCGCAGTGGACTCATTCAGCGGTTTCGCTGAGACTCCAGAGTATAAATATTGGACCTTTTCACAACAAGGGGAGAAGGAGTGCTTAGTCAAAGGGTACAAAGGACAGGGGGGAGGCAGAGTAGCAGGCAAGGGGAGAGAGGATAGGAGCTAGGGAAGAGACAATAAGGAGAGACGAAAAGAAGTCTGCCTAAAGACCGACTGGGTAGGTGACGACCAAGGAGGGAGTCCAAGGCCCATCTCCCCTATAGCTAAACCAAGTAGCTCCATCGGGCATCAGACAAAATAGTTCATGGTTCAAAGTGGATTGTCTTCTGCATTAAGACCTCGACCTTGGACAAGAATGAGCCTTCATAAGGAAGTAAGGCCCATCCGCCAGGGCCAAATCCGCCACTTAAGCTATGGCAAGAGGAGTCACAATTGCAGAGATTTACAGCGTAGCACATAAGCATTGCTGCCTGGATTCTGAGGTGCGCATAGACGATCACTTGACCAAATCTGTCTTGCAGGATTTCCTGATATAACCATGCATCAGTCCCCTTAGGTTGGGTACTGCTCTCTAATATATTCTATTGGTAAAAAATCTGCAGGTAGAAGTATCCATCAGAAGAAAAAGTTACTAACCTGTGGTAAGGATCTTTCTGATGGTCACTCTATCTACTTGCAGATTACTCACTGACTCGCTGTCCTCCCCGTTTGATGGATTGTTATAGTGAGAGCTAATAAGAAATGGCTTTGGTGATGTCATCTGACAGAATTTTGTTTCATTCAGAAGCAAGAACCTCCTACTGGCAACCTGAGAGCTTTGAAGTTTCTAGATCCAGTTTGACATCCAATGAGAAATCTGCAAACAGATAAAATACCCAACAGAAAGATGATTACTGCAAGTAAGTACATTTTTCATTTGAAACTGACCCCTTAATTATTATTACATTCCTTACTGTATGGCTATTTACCTGTGAAATGCAGTTTTATCTGGTTCCAGCGATGTCTGTGGCTTGGGGGCAATAGTTAAGTTGTGTAAAAGGTCTCAATTCATACTTCATTGTGATGATTAGTAGACTTTTCTTGCTCATTTTGAGCAATACTTTTGTCAAGCATTTACATAGATGTGCAACTCATTCTTTCTGTGAATCATTTGTTATCCTATTCACACACATTCTTGTTGACTCTTGCAAGCCGTAGTTTCCACTGTAGATGCCAGAAAAGGCAATGCTCAGGCATCTTTAGGAGTTCAGGTTGGACAATAAAGCTGGTGCCACCCACAATTCTTGACCGCAGCCTTGTACGAGCTCATATGACTAAAGAATGTGAAATAGATCCTCCCAGAAAGTAACTTCAGGAGTGCTGTTCAAGCTTACTTGCTCTTACATCTGGAAGATGGCAACGCCCTGCTTACTGACCTGCCATGCTCTATACTGCCGCCCTCAAGGGCATACTAAATGCTGCAATACAAATCATCCCTGGCCTAAAAAAAATGGACCAGCATTGCCTTCCTGATGGAACAGCCCTAGTTGACCCAACCTGTCTTCAAAATCCAGCAGCATCATTTACAAAGTTGTCACAATCAGCACCCTCACCTATCTGGCTGACAAACTCACAAGTTAAAAAGAAAAAAACAGACCAAATTTGCACCCATGGTCAGACACAACATCCATGTATCCATTAAAATCGCACCAACACTACTCCAGTTCGGGAGAGAACTTTAAACCTACCTCTAAGGAACACAACATCATAATGCTGTAGCCACTCCCTCCTCCTCCCAGGATCCTACTAGCTTTTCAGTTGTTTCTTGACTTGTTCCTTTGACCCAGTTCAGTGCTCTGCTGCCTTTTGGCTAGATTCACTCTATACAAATACCACATACTTACTTAGATTGTTTCATTTGCCATTTTGATGTATTTATCCCTAGAAATAGCGTTCAAGTTGGATTCCTCTGTCCTTGTCACTAACATGATTTTTCTTTTATGTAGCCGATTCAATTACCTTCTACTTTTATTTTTATTTTTCTTATACCATAGGAAACATTCTACTAGTGAATGGCACAGCTTGTGGAGAAATCAAAATCACAGATTTTGGGCTTTCTAAAATCATGGATGATGATAGCTACAACTCAATAGAAGGGATGGAGCTGACTTCGCAGGGGGCTGGTACCTATTGGTAGGTATGAACATTGATTTGTGTGCAGATTAATAAAATTATATTGTATACTATTTTGAATGGCACTTAATTGTGCCTCCAAATTACTGATAGACTTAAAGAAAAAGGGAGAGCAACATAGTTTTTAGACATGCGGTTTCTGACTTTTCTTTGAGCATGCCTCATTCTGTTACAATAATTTTGAATTTTTTTTGTATTTGTTTTTATTGGTTATTGCAAGTAAAGAAAACATACAATCAAAAAAGAAAAACATTAATGCATAACATGGGCTCAAGAGTGGGCAGCAAGATACAGTGGTGGGTAGAAGATATTGCAGCACGTTCTCCAATAAGGAACACATGAATAAATCAATATCACACATATACAGATACATGAATCTGAAAGAGACACGTTAGTGATAGATTCCTTACCTTAGAATACCCCCAGGCGTCAGACTGGATCCGGAAATTTTTGCGTAGCAGTACCCTTGCGTGACGGTGGGCGTCGTCTGCGGCTCGTCGACGTCGTGGGCGCCGTGATGACGTCGTCGGAGTACTTAGACGCCGCCTCCGCGTGCTGAAGTCAGTTCTTCTTTTTTCCGCGCTAGCTAGCACAGATCTGGAAAAAGCAGTACTTTAGTCACCTTTTGACTAGACTTTTTGATCCCTTTTTGATAATTTTTCATGAGTCTTGCGACACCGGACGGTGCCGTTAAGGATGCCAGGTTTCCAGCCTTGTGAGGATTGCGACCGACTGATGTCGGTTTCGGACCCTCACGTCGGTGTCTCCACTGTCACGGCATCGACCACGAAGACAAGACCTGCCCCACCTGCCGGAGCAGTCCCGCAAGCGACTCGAACTCCGGCAGTCGGCCCCCTGCTACTAGAGGTCCCGGTCCCACAGAAGGTCGAGGGACAGGTCGCGGGGTCGGAGCCATCACAGCTCCGAGGGTCGACATCACTCCTCCGGGTCGAAGTCGTCGCCAGGTAAGCACAAGAAGTCGAAGAGGCGTCATCGCTCTTCTGAATCCCCCCCGACGCTCGCGCGACGCGGTCGGGGGTTCGGGTGACACCGCCCACGCGGCTCCGTCTGAGTCGCGAGCGTCGCGGCCTGCTCCACACCCTCCGGTCCCTGGGCAGGACGAGACGCCGGGCGAGATCGAGCGTTTCCTCATGGTCACGAGGTCAGTCTCTTCCCCGACTGGTTCCGCGGTGCCTTCGGGCCCAGCGGACCCGTCTGGGGCCCCTAGCGGGTCAGGGGCTTTGGCCCTGACGCCGTCGGGTGCTTCGGCCCCGGCGGTGCCTTCGGGCCCAGCGCCGCAGGGCCCCACTGGATCCGCTTCGGGATCCGGGTTGTCGCCGGTTGACCTCACGACCTCACCGGCGCCGGTCCCTCAGGTGTCACCTCCGGTGCCGTCCTCGGGCGGCGCCGTCCCCGATGCCTCCCTCGCTCCGGTTCCGGCGCCGCTTTCGACGCCGCTTGGGGAGTTTAGCTTCTATGAACCGGCCCCATCGTTTGACAACCCTGATTATCGGGGGATGGGTGAACAGGAGTATTGGGAGGGGTCTGAGGACCCTCTGACCCGAGTGTCAGTCTAAAGAGGACTGGACAGGTGGACTTGGGGATGCCAGTGGTCTGGACACCTCACCAAACGCTGGCTTTGTCTCGCCTCCTACCGTGGCTACGGAGGAGGGGGAACCTACAGTGTGGTGTTGATGAGGGCGGCCAAGGCCCTGGGCTAACCTCCTCACTGAGGTCCTTGAACCGCAGTCAAGCTCAGCCGAGCCTCTGCTGCCGTTTAATGAGGCCTTGACCCACGTTCTTTTGGGCACTTGGTCCAGGCCAGCTACGGGTTCGCCAGTAGATAGGAACGTGGCCAGACGCCACCGCCCGGCCCCGGGCGACCCATGTTTCCTGCCCACCCACCCCACCCCTGAGAGTCTGGTCATCCAGGCGTCCAACTCCCAGACCGCGTTCCCGTCAGCTCCGCCGTACAGGGAATCCAAGAGGTATGAGCTGTACGGCAAAAAGGTATTCTCATCCCTTAGTCTGGGACTGCGGTCTTCCAACACCGCATGCCTCTTGGGCCGCTACACCCACTCTCTGTGGGACACGGTCGCGGAATTGCTGCCAGAGTGTCCGTTGGAGATACGGGCCAAACTCGGCAAAGCCCTTGCGGAAGGTGGGGATGCAGTAAAACATTCTTTTCAGTGTGGGCTGGATACCACCGACTCACTAGGCAGAGCGATGGCAACAACAGTGGCGATTCGTCGCCACGCCTGGTTGAGGTCCGCCAACTTTTCGGCCGATGTCCAAAACACACTTATGGACATGCCGTTTGATAGCAGTCGCCTTTTTGGCGACAAGGCTGACCATGCGCTTGAGCGCTTTAAGGACTCCAGGCCTACGGCCAAGTCCTTGGGCCTCTCGGCCACCCGCCAGCAAAGGGGTGCTTTTCGCTCCTTTCGTGGCCAAAGAAGGGGTGCCCCCACACGTGCTGCCAGCCACGCACCACAGACTAATATCCTACTCGGTGGCGGCCATGGAAATTGCCGTGGAGGTGGTCGGGGACAACGGCGAGGCCAGTCCACAACCTCCCCCGCAGCATCCACCCCAAAACCCTCCTAGTCCGTGCTTTTCGGCCCATGTGACGCCAGTGGGGGTCAGGGTTTGCCATCACCACTCCCATTGGCGCACTGTCTCATCGGATAGGTGGGTGCTGCAGATTGTCCGAAGGGGCTACTCCCTCCCCTTCGAGACGACCCCTCAAGCCATGCCACCGCAACACCACCACGTATCGGGGGATCATTTGCGGCTTCTGCAGGAGGAAGTTTCGGCCCTCTTGGCCAAGGGGGCCATCAAGTTTGTTCCTGGGCCAGAAGTAGGGTGTGGTTGCTACTCCCCCTACTTTCTGGTACCCAAGAAGGGCAAAGTGGGCCTACGCCCTATCTTGGACCTACGGAACGTCAACGGCTTCCTCTGGAGAGAGAAGTTCAAAATGCTGACTCTGGCTCAGGTGTTAGCTGCCCTGGACCCAGGAGACTGGATGGTAGCGTTGGACTTGCAGGACGCTTATTTCCACATCCCCGTCCTGCCGGCGCTACCTGCGGTTCACGGTAGGCCACGAGCACTTTCAGTTTACTGTGCTCCCCTTCGGCCTTACCAGCGCCCCGGCGGTGGTCGCAGCTCATCTGCGCAGGTTAGGGGTTTCAGTCTTCCTCTACCTCGACGACTGGTTGTTGAAGGCTGGCTCGCCCCAGACAGTCGTCAGCCACCTCCAGACGACGGCAGACCTCTTGCACCAGCTGGGGTTCTCCATCAATGTGCCGAAGTCACACCTGTTTCCCTCTCAGAAGCTCCTTTTCATCGGAGCGGTTCTCGACTGTGCGCAGTTTCGGGTTTACCCACCCGGAAGGCGGGTTCGGGATATACAGGCTCTGATTCCACTCTTTCAGCCTTTATCCCGAGTTTCAGTCAGGTTGACGCTGCGGCTTCTGGGGCTGATGGCTTCCTGCATCCTTCTGGTGCATCACACCCGTGGGCGGATGCGGGCTCTGCAGTGGGACCTGAAGTTTCAGTGGGCCCAGCATCAGGGCAACCTGTCAGACCATGTCCTGATCTCGGAGGGCACTGCGAGACATCTGCAGTGGTGGCTCACGGACCACGATTGGGTCAGCGGCACATCCCTCTCCCTTCCCCAACCAGAGCACGTAGTTGTGACGGACGCGTCCCTCCAGGGCTGGGGATGCCACATGGGAGAGGCGGAGATCAGAGGACTCTGGTCTCCGGCGGAGTCCCGGCTCCATATCAACCTTTTGGAGCTACGGGCGATTCGTCTAGCACTCAAGGCATTCCTCCCCTCTGTCCGGGGAAATGTAGTGCAGGTGTTCACGGACAACACCACCGCCATGTGGTACTACAACAAACAGGGTGGGGTGGGGTGGGGCCGTAGACCCTCTGCCAGGAGGCTCTGTGCCTCTGGCAATGGCTGGAACATCAGGGCGTGACCCTGGTGGTTCATCACCTGGCAGGTTCTCTGAACGCCAGGGCGGACGAACTCAGCCTCCGGTGCATCACGAATGGCGTCTGAACTCGGACGTGCCGCAAGGTCTCTTTCTGCCGTGGGGAGAGCCTTGGTTAGATCTATTCGCCACCGAAGAGAACGCGCAATGTCATCAGTTCTGCACGTTGGAATTTCCAAGGCAGCACTCGCTCGGAGACGCTTTTTGTCGCGAGTGGAGTTGCGGTCTGTTGTACGCCTTTCCGCCTATACCACTTCTGCCCAGAGTGCTTAAGAAGATCAAGCGCGACCGGGCACAAGTCATCCTTGTGGCTCTGGACTGGGCACGAAGGTACTGGTATCCCGAGCTACTCAGTATGTCAGTCGATCCCCCGGTTCGTCTATCTCTTCAGGAGGACCTTCTGTCGCAGCAGCAGGGGACGGTCCTCCACCCGAACCTGCCAAGTCTCCACCTCCATGCTTGGAGATTGAGCGGCGACAGTTGAGGCCTCCTGAGGTCTGTAACATCATTCTGGCAGCCAGGCGTCCCTCCACAAAGTCGGTATACGCCTGCAGGTGGAACAGATTTGTGGCATGGTGCACAGCAAAGGCTGTGGATCCTCTCTCTGCCCCTCATTCTGAGGTTCTTCTCTTCCTTCTTTCTCTTGCCCAGCAGGGCTCTGCTCTGGGCACTATCAAGGGCTACCTTTCTGCCCTTTCAGCCTTTCTAAGGCTGCCTGATCAACCTTCTTTGTTCAAGTCCCCTGTTGTTAGTCGATTCCTAAAAGGCATCACACATACGTTTCCACCTGTTCCCTCTGTGATGCCTCAGTGGGACTTGAACCTGGTTCTTACTTTTCTAATGTGCGCTCCCTTTGAGCCACTTCACAAATGTCCTATCCGCCTTCTTACTCTGAATACTGCTTTCCTGGTTGCCATCACCTCTGCCAGGAGAGGGAGTGAGCTCCAGGCTCTTTCTTCTAAACCTCCTTTCCTTTCTGTCCATCCGGACAAGGTTGTGTTGCAGACAAAACCCTCTTTCCTGCCCAAGGTAGTCACAGCCTTCCACATTGGGCAGTCCATCACCTTGCCCACCTTCTTTTCGCCTCCGCATCCCTCAAAGGAGGAAGACCGGCTCCACCGTCTGGACCCAAAACGTGCACTTTCATTCTATTTGGATCGCACACGCCACTTCCGGGTGGATGACCAACTCTTTGTTGGTTGCGTGGGGGCTAAGAAGGGACGGGCTGTGCACAAACGGACCATCTCTCGGTGGATTGTGTTGTGCATCCAAGCGTGCTACTCCTTGGCAAAAAAGGAACCTCCAGCTAGGCTGAGGGCCCATTCCACTCGGGCCACGGCGGCGACTACTACTGCCCTGGGCCGTGGAGTCCCCTTGCAGGACATATGTCAGGCAGCTACGTGGGCCTCGCTGCACACGTTCGCAAGACACTACTGCCTGGACACCAAGTCTGGAGGGATGGCTTCTTTGGCCATTCAGTCCTTCAGGACTTTCTGGTGTGATTATTGGTTCGCAGACCCACCACCGGGGTTGGTATTGCTGGGGTATCTATTCTAAGGTAAGGAATCTATCACTAACGTGTCTCTTTCAGATGCACAAGTTACTACTTGTGTAATGATATTTCTGTAAGAGACATTAGTTAGTGATAGATTCCTTACCGACCCACCCATCCTCCCCGTCCTGCGAACCGATATCTAGGGTTAAGGTCATCCCCTTTCAGGGCCCTAGTTTCAGTGGCACCAGTGTTGGTTTTTACCATAGCTCTGCGTTTCTGGCTCGGAAACGCTGCGTCTAAGAACTGACGTCAGCGCGCGGAGGCGGCATCTAAGTACTCCGACGTCATCACGGCGCCCACGAAGCAGGCGACGGACGCGGAGCCGCAGACGACGCCTACCGACGCGCAAGGGTACTGCTACGCAAAAATTTCCGGATCCAGTCTGACGCCTGGGGATATTCTAAGGTAAGGAATCTATCACTAACTAATGTCTCTTACAGATATATCATTACACAAGTAGAAACTTGTGCGTTATTACCAATACAATTCCATTTTGTCCAGAGCGGGCAATTTATCACAATTTCTAATCTCCGGTCTCTGGTCTGCCCTTCGAGAAGCCCAATCCTCTCCCTTCCATGTCTAGATTTAGGCCATAGTATTCTATCCAGGACTTCCAAATTTTCCGGAATTTAAGAGGGCGCCCTCTCGCCTTATAAATCACCTTCTGTGCAACCATATAGAGATCCAAATTGGACCTCCACTCTGTGATTGTGGGAAGTCCTTGTGCCCCCCAATACTTAGCTATATTCCTCTTACCTACTACGAACCCTAGGTTAGCCAGCAGCAGCAGCAGCTTATGTTGCGGCAGATCAATATCTGTGGGTATACCTAGCAGGAGAAACTTTGCAACCAGCCCAAGCTGAACTCCAAGGATATTATTCAATTCTTTCACTATCCTGTGCCAATGGGTTTGGATGTGTCTGCACTTTAAGAGGATGTGTATATACGTACCACGCTCCGTGTGACATCTAAGACAGTCCGGGTTATCAGCCCTTCCCCTCGAGTCAAAGCGTGCCCTGTCAAAATAGGTTCTATGTAGGATCTTGTATGAGGCGCAGCCTCAATCTAATCTCTACTTCACACGGGTGAATGAGGTCCGCTTCCCAATCAATATCCTCCAATGGGCCGGTGGTAAGTTCCCATTTGGCTCTGAGTGGACCAAGATTATCGGGTATGTTGTTGATTTGTGTCTTATATGTCAAGGAGATAGCTTGGGTCGGGATCTCTTCTTGTAGGAGCCTAAATTCTAAGGGGCATATTCCGGCAGTGTCTTCCTGTCCAACCCCTCGGCGTGCTAGGCGTGTTTAAGTCTAAGGTAAGCAGAGGCTTGGGAATCGTGAAGTTGGTATGTAGATTGAAGCGCAACAAACGATGCTAGGGAGCCCATCTCCAACAAGTCCCCTACATTGGAGATACCTATGAGGTCCCATTTCTTAAAGCCTCAATTTTCTGGTCTCGGGCAATCTAACACCCTCCCACAGCGGGGTCCCCCAGGTAGGCTTCCCCTCCCATTTAATCTGTTTTTCTGCATTCTTCCAGGCTGCCAGCGCTCATTGGGTGGCCGGCAGGAGACGCGTACTCCCCGCTCCCCCGTACACGTAGTGTAATTGAGTGCGGTTTCGGAATTGTAGTCTTTCCAGTCTGAAGGTAGGATGATCTCCCGGCGCATGATTCAATTTGTTAATATTTATAAGATGGGCTGCCCTATCATATGCTGTAATATCTGACAAGGCCAAACCCCCATTGTATGGATTGCTTTGCAACGTTTGCAGTGCTAGTCGTGGATGGCCTCCGTCCCACAGAAGGAGACTTGGTTCGCTGTTAATGGCAGTGAAAATATCTTCTGGTAACTTGTGATAGGTATTTTGTAAAATGTAAAGGAACTGGGGTAGCGTTACCATCTTGTACATGGCAGCTCTCCCCATGATGGTCCGAGGGAGTTTCCTCCACCTCTTCACATAGTCCTGAAAGTTCAGAAGCACTCATCTAATGTTATGCTCTATTCTGGCTACAGGGTCAGTGGTGATATAGAGTCCCAAGTAGGTAAACCCTTCCGTAGAGAGCCGCAAACAGCTTGGGTAGGTGTGAGGTTCCACTGCCCCACTCAGTGGATATAGGGTAGACTTATTCCATTTAAACTTGTAGCCCACGTGACTGCCATACTCTTCAAATATCAGCAATATCTGGGGGAGTGTCTCAATCAGGTGCATGACACAGAGCAGTATGTCATCTGCATATAGTGATATGCGTTCCTCATCTAAGAGCCGGGATTCGTCTACGAAGCCACCAAGTCCTTTGCGAGTTCTAAACCAAGACAGGCCAGTGGTTCTGGATGAGGGCAAACAATAGGGTAGACTGGGGGGCATCCCTGTCTAGTTTAGAATTTGATCGGCCAGCTCTCAGAAACAATCCAGTTGATCCGGACTCTAGCCTCGGGTGCGTATATAAGTGCCAACCACTCCCGGAACACCACGGTCAACATTTTTGTGATGAAATTAATAAACGTAGATTTATGTCGATGTTCCTTCAAGAAAATGTACCAACTAGAATAATTTAGTGTACTCGCAATATTCAACATCATGATTATAATTAAAATGAAATATTTTGGGTAATCTGTCCTAAATTATTTTACATAAGTTGAGGAATTGGCATGAAAGTTTGAACACCACTGCCATAGTGTCTCGTTTCGAAAAGTTAATTTCACACTTGGACCATTGACTTTTACTTTATCATGAAGTAGTTTTATTTAGTGTTTATAAAGTTTAGTTCCTCTGCGTAAACACAATTACATAGTTATAATTTTTTTTCTTCAAATAATCAACTTACAAAATCTATAACGTGAAAGTAACTTTGACTGAAAAATCCTCTGTAGACCCCTCCAGAAAAAAAACCATACAATGGGGTATTCAGCAATCATTCTTTATAGATCCAAATTATAATACTGCTTCTTGAAAGGATATAGAAAGCACATAATCATGGAATGCACAGAATTGTTGTGCGTATCAGTTAATGTTTGCTTAAGTAATGTGCCCTAAAACCTGCAAACCAGGCAATCTGATAGAGACTTCCAGTTGCAGAGTCCTTACCTTTGAATTTCCCAGGCATCAGGCTGGATCCGGAAACTTTTATTGAGCAATACCTCTTGTGCGTGCCCTTGGGTGGCTCCATTCAGCTCCGCGTGACGTCGTCTCCATCAGTTATGACGTTGCAGTACCTATATAGGTGTCACCCAGGCGCACAGATGTCAGTTCTTTTCTTTCTGCACCAGTTAAGCGCCAATCTGGGAAAAGCTACCCCTCTGGCACTTTGTGACAGGTGTTTTCTCGTTTTTTTTTTTTTTTTTTTTTGTCGAATTCAGAATTATTTTTAACTGTCTGTGCGAGGATCTCTTTGAGGAAGACGGGGTTCAAGCTGTGCGGTGCCTGCTATCACATGATGTTGGTTACTAATTCACACCTAGTCTGTCCCTGGTGTCTCGAGCACGACCACAATTCAAGGTCGGGCTCGGACTGTCCGGTTATGGCTCCAAAGGCCTTGTGGGAGAAGGCTATTAAGAATCCTTGCGGCCTGGCAGTCGACACCGTCCAGCAAGTCTCTGTGGAGGTCCCGATCGATGAAGAGGTGGTCACTGGACCGCTCCCGGAGCACAAAGTCCTCTATGTCCCACTTGAGGTCTTCAGGATACTTGAGGAAGAGGCACAAGAAGAAGAAGTTCAAGCGGACTTCATCTTCACCTCGGATGTCGTCCGTAGACAAAAGAGGTAAGGAGCACTGAACCTCTAGGCACCGTTCTGTGGAGCCAGAGTCTACTTCGCCCTTCCCTCCCTTTCCAGGAGCCGGAGCAACCTCTGCTCAAATGTAAGAATTTTATGAGGCCATGTGCCGCTTATTTGAGCAATGCAAAAACCACAGTTGATGGACGGAATGCAGAACAATGTCATACATTATTTGAGCAGGCCGACCATCTGGCGAGCCTGCGGATTTCGAAAGGCCCCCATCCGGTTTGACCCATTGGCCATTGCTCTGGTGGGGTCTCAGGTGTCCGATCTGGGTCGACGCCAGTCGTGCCATTGTGACCTCCTCTGGCGTAGGACCTGAAGTCAGTGCCTGTGGCGCTACTGGTCACCACCATCGGTGCAAGCCCCAACCTTACCCCCCGACAACACGGAGTGGGAACGACGTCGCTCGACGCCAATTCCTGTGCAGATTGAACCTAGGCTTTCTATGTTGTCGCCTGAACACCTTGAGGATGTGTTAGGCTTGGGAGCGGAATAGGAGGGGTCTATGGACCCTTTAGAACACCAGGATGCAGAGCAGTTGAACAGGTATGGGAAACTTGGGGCAGCCAGTGAACTGGGCACTTCTCCAGATGCTGGCATGCTATATCTTCCAACTGTGGCTATCGAGGAGGGGGCATGTTATGCGATTGTGGTCAAGAGAGCAGCCAAGGTCCTCGGACTAGAGCTTCCTTCCGTGCAGGTCCGGACTTATCTCCTGACTGAATTACTTCAACCTGGGCTTCCACCTCTGAACCCCTTTTGCCCTTTAATGAAGTAATAACTGTTGTCCTTCTAGGTATGTGGACCAAGCCTAGCACAGGGGTTCCTGTGAATAGGGCAATTGCACGCCGCCAGCCCTCAGCTCCAGGAGCCCCAAAGTTCCCTTCTGCCCCTCCGGATAGGGTATCTAAGAGGCTGGATTCTTTTGGTAAGAACATGTTTCTGTCCTCCAGCCTGGCATTGCGGTCGGTGATACTGCATGCTTTTTACTGCATGCTTTTTGGGCCGTTTCTCCCACTCCCTTTGACGGTTGCGCAAGTGCTAACACAAGTCCTGGAGGAGGCCCGGGCTGTGCTCTCTCAAGCAGTTAAGGACGGAAGAGATGCAGCAAAATTCACCATAAGGTGTGGCCTTGATACGACTGATTCACTGGGCATATTGATTTCCACAACAGGGGCCTTGAGGCACCACGCCTGGCTTAGGACAACTGGCATCTCCGGCAATGTCCAGGCAAATTTGATGGACATGCATTTTGATGGAGCCAGTCATTTTGGTGCAAGGCCGATTCGGCCCTTATTGAGGGTAATGGACTATCGAGCTACAGCAAGATCCTTGGTCCTCTCTACTACTCCTCGTGGCCAGTCTACCTTTCGCCCCTTTTGTGGCAACGGAAGTGGTTTCCAACCAATTCGTGCAACTTAAACATATTTTTCCTAAGAGTCTTGTCATGTGCTTAGCCCTCTGATCTCATAAAGAGCTCAGAGGTGTTTGTTATTAATAAATATTTTGTTTATATTTATAACAACCTGTGTGGTGTCCTTTCACTTGGTATTCAAGGGGTATATGTGGTAAAACAGCTGGCTTCACATGCCAAAAGAGTTTAGCATAAGACTGCTTTGTCCATGCTACCATTAGGATAGCTGGTCTATAAGGTTGACTTACAACCAATCACCACAAGGGTTGTTTGGACTGATACAAGGTGATCACTAGAACTAGTGAGCATCATATATCAGGCCAACTTCTCACATTGGCAAATTGTTAGATCCCTTTAGGCAACTAGGCGCCACTGCCCAATTGAAATTAGCGGCATATCTACAAATAATGTATAAAAACAAAATGAGAGTTTTCAAAAGGGTTGAGGAGGCAGAAGAGTATCTCCAACTAGTTACAGTGGATAGCAGAGGGGACCCGGGGGAGAGAGACTAAGGGACTAATGAACTAATAATCTGGCTCAATGTTCTAACAAGACTGCTTCTTGTAAATAGCTGACCTCTCGCTTTTCTTTGTTTTTTCTTTTTTGTTTTATTTATTCTTTATTAGTTTCCATTAAAATACATAGATCATCCGGTTATCTGAGGATGGAGCCTCAAGGCCTTGGGTGAGGCCAAGACGAAGGTGGGGGGTTCTCCAGGGGAGCACGGGGGGATTAGGGTTGTACAGAGTAGGAGAGGGAAAGGGCACTGGGTGGGGAGCATGTGGGGAAAAAAAAAAAAATTAGTCCAAATCGCCAAATAGGATACTTAATCGTTTACGCCTACTAAGGAAAAGATGTCACAGGATAGGATAGCCCCGCAGGTATATATGAAGCTTCTGACATGGAATTTGAACGGCTTAAGGGTTAAACACAGAAAAGAGAGGATATTTCAATATTTGAAAGATGCGCCTGACCAAATTTTATTGTGCAAGAGACGAATTCTACGGAGTAGAGTTAAGGGAAATCTGTAGTAGTAAAAAATGGATTCAGCATGTTATAAGAACATCACTGCAAAGTACTATTAAGGTGGTTGCAATCTTGATTAAGTCAAACCCTGCTATTATACTACTAGAATCAAGAGGCGATAAAAAAGGGAGATGGGTCATAGCAAAGATAAATTAACAACTCATCTAAATTCACAGTAGCAGGATATTATGGGCCCAATTTAGATGATCCGCTCCCTCTGAGAGAACTGTTGGTTGAGCTCTTAGACTTTGATGATCCTTTAATTTTAGCAGGGGATTTCAATCTAGTTCTGGATCCACAAATAGATAAATCATATAAACTTAAGACTATGCATAACCCTAAAACAAGATCCCTATTAATAAATGCAATACATCAGTTTGGCTGGAAGGATATATGGAGGAAGAAATGGGGCACAAAAAAAGAATTCACTTTTCACAATAAGAAGCTGCGCCATAAGTCTAGATTAGATTTTTTTCTAATTTCAGATGAGCTTTGTGAGGTTGCACATGAAGTAAAACATGTAGGAGCACATATCTCAGATCACTCGGCAGTTTCTCTAGTCTTGAAACTATCGGGCCCGCAGAGCAATAAAAGATGGACTATGGATAGAAGTATCCTGCTGGAGGAGGAGGTAATAGAGAAATTGACGGCAGAGTCTAAAGCTTTTTTTTAGCACAATTTGGGGACAGCCACACTTCCTGTTGTTTGAGACTCGTAAAAAGCTTTTTTGAGAGGGATAGTATTGGCCATTCAGTCTTCCAGGCATAAAATATACAGGGCAAAGATTTCTGAGATTGAGTGAAAAATCACCACATTAGAACGCGACCTATCAGATCTAAATTTAGCAGCAGAAGCTAATATTCAAGAAGAATTGTCAGTATGTAAATCACAACTCGAAGAGATTCTGGATGACAGACTTAGAAAGCGATGGCAGGCTAGCTCTCACCCATTTTGAATCCAGTGGTAAGCTATTAGCTTGGAAGGCTAAAAAGAAGCAAAAGAGGAACACAACAAGGTGTGATCTCAGAAAACATTGCTGATATAGAGGAAGTTTTTTTTAAACATTTTGATCAAGTATATAAGGAAGACTTGGCTCCACAGGATGATTTAATCCACGCATGGCTTGCACAATACGCAGTCCGGCGAAATGATGATCAGGCATCTGAAAATTTAAACAGTTTGAAAGAAATAGTTGGCAATAGAGTCCGCTAAAAGAAGCAAGGCTCCGGGCCCGGACAGGTTACCCGCCGAGCTTTATAAAGTTATAGCTCCAGTAATTTCCCCTGTTCTTAAGATGCTTTTTACATCCATTTTGAGAAAGGAGGTAAAATCCCTTCTTCTTGGGACGAGGCTTCGGTCGTTCTTGTTCTTAAACTTCTTAAATCGTCTTCCCAGTGTGATTCCTACAGACCTATCTCTCTGCTAAAATTGGATTATACATTTTTGGCAAAAATATTAGCAGAGAGATTAAATGGGGTAGCTGGCAGATTATTACATTCAGATCAAAAGGGATTTGTCAGGGGGCGGTCCATACAAGATCTGACGCAAGCATTAGTGGGGCAATTGATCTCGCTTCCCTTTACAAACTTTCGTTGGCGATCATAACACTAGATGCCACTAAGGCATTTGATCATGTAAATTGGATATACTTGGCTAAAGTTCTGGAAAGGTGCAATTTGGGCACAAACTTCTGTAGATCCATATCTGCATTTTACCATGCCCCAATAGCAAGAGTTTTGATACATGGAAGTCTTTCAGCACCTATAACAATCAATAGAGGCACAAGACAGGGGTGTCCTCTTTCACCCCTGCTTTTTGATTTATATATTGAATCATTGGCCTAAAAATTTAGACAAGATCAGCGTATTCCACCATTCAAATATAAGAACTGGGAGAAAAAAGTATCTCTCTATGCTGACGACATGCTGCTATATACTTCAGATCCAACTAAAGTGATCCCCCTTATTTATAGTGCTGCCGTTCAGTTTGGGCAAATATCTGGGTACCAGATTAATCAATCTAAGTCTGAATGTATGACCTGGAATATAACAACGTCCATTCCAATTCCAATTTTAAAGCACGAAATAAGATACCTGGGGGTACAAATTACGCAGGATATAGAACAACTGTCAGACAGAAATTTGGCGAAAATCGAGAGAGAGTCCGCTGAATCTTTGAAAAGTTAGTCACTTCTTTCTCTGACTTTAATTGGGAGAGTCAATATTATTAAGATGATGCTGCTCCCCAAATTAATTTTCCTATTCCAGAATATTCTGTTAGCCTTTAAAGAAGTCAAGCTAAGCAAAATCCAAGCCAAATGGAACTCCTTTGTTTGGGCCACAAAGGGCATAAGGATTGCATGGAAGAAGCTGCGAAGGAAGAAAAGCAAAGGAGGGCTCTGTGCTCCAGATCTGAAATTGTATGCCTGGACTTTGCTAATGAAGGCGGGGATAATGCTATTCGATACTCCAGATAGGACAGAAACAGGTATTATGTTTCAGACGATGATATCAGGAGTTCAAGGAGGAGCTCAGGGTTTCCTGCTGAAGTTCAGGGATCCGCGTTTTTTAAGAAGGTTTGTTTAAAGATGTTGAGAGATATGGCTTACGTCTGGTCTAGTGTAAGGAGATCGCTGAGCATCCCATATTACTCTGCTATGGCTCCAATTTGGGAATCACCTGGCTCTCCAGAGTGGACTAAAGATTTGTTGATTACCCCTCTTCTGGAGGCTAATTTAAAATCTTGGGGTCAGCTTATCTTCAGAGTTTAAGGAGGGGCCTCTCTGCTGCGTAGTGGGTGGCATAGACCTGTTACTCTGAGAATATCTTTTTGGCGTATGAGGACAAAAAAAAAAGAAAAAAAATAATAAAATTGGTGGTAAGACGGCTTCCAAAAATGAGAACAGCATTTTCATGTTTTGTGTTGGGACGAAAGTCCTTTGCAAGGCAATTATTCCTTTGGTGGGCTGAACCGTGAAGGTTTCAAACCCTAGACTGTGCTGAGGAAATCGAGATTTGGGAATTGTATTGCAAATTTCTTTAATATTGCTACTTAGCAGCCATATTATCATAGAAGGTATGGTGTAAAGGCGACAGATAAGCACACCAGACAGTTAAAGTGCCCTTTAAAGAATTGGAAAGTATACACTTGTAACATGGGCGGAATATTGCGAAAGCACATGGTATACAAAGTCAGTAAAGTTCCTTTCACTACTCATCCGGTAGCTGCCACCGTTCGATACCACTGGCCAGCAGTATGTAAAGATGATCACAAATGGAGAGGTGCACAGGTCTGGATCCAATAAAGAGTCCAATTTATATAATCAAATGCCAATTGCTTATTATATCTACTTATATCCAAATAAATGACAAGGTCCAGCCAACCCGTTTCATTCCAAAACAACTTTAGAACTTCATCTGAGCTGAAATTGATACATAGAAAGAACAATAATCACAAAACTAATATATATATATATATCTGTGTGTAATTTTCCAGAATTTTGGCCAGCTCCGCTCCTTCCCTGAAAGTTTCGGGGGGATTCGTCCAGCGGGGGCCTGAAGGGGGGGGTCCCAAAACATGTTTTCCCCCATGTTAATTTCCATAGCGACCTTTAGACAAGGCTACAGCCCGAACGGCTGAATGGAATTACACCAAACTTGGCAAAATGGTAGGGCCTGGTATGCAAATGTGCCTTTGCTATGTTTGGTAAAAATCCCTCCAGTAGTTCTTGAGAAAATTGAATTTGAAAATTTTCAAATGGCATTTTCTATGGGACATTTAGACACGGCTACAGCCCGAACGGCTGAACGGAATTACACCAAACTTGGCAAAATGGTAGAGACAGGTATGCAGTAGTGCCTTTTCTATATTTGGTGAAAATCCCTCCAGTAGTTGTTGAGAAAATTGAATTTGATCAAATTATATATCTATATGCGCTCACCGTCCGCGCACCGTACACGTACGTGCGCGAGCAAGTTTCTGATTGTCTGGCAGTCGACTGTCAACATTCCAAACTGTCCAAACCAGGAAGTGTTGGCCATCATGTAGTTTTTCAGGAGAACTGAGGCACGAGAGAGCCCAAAACAAGAGTGGAAAGCACGAAAAGGGTGAAGGGTAGAGACCCCCCAACCCTCTAGCCCTTCTCAGGGGGTCCCAAAAGGACCCCCAAGGGCAAAAAAAATAATTTAATTTTTTTTTCACTTGGTGGTCTTTCTGGGCCCCCTTTTCGCGTTTTCCACTCTTGCTTTGTGCTCTCTTGTGCCTCTCCTGAGAAACAAGATGGCTGCTCAGGTGGTCCCAGAAGGATTATAACATATATAAACGTTATCCGCTAATAGAATTAGCATTTTCAAAACCTTTGAAATTTATTGAAAAAAAATATAGGTTTCACGCCTGATATAGTTAGGAATTAGCATTTAAAAAACCTTGCAAATTCACTTAAAAACCATAGGTTTCAGGCCTTATATAGTTAGGAATTAGCATTTAAAAAAGTATTGAAATTGCTCCTATATATATATATATATATATATATATATATATAGTCATGTGATCAAGGGTCGAGGGGGCCCGAAACGCGTCTTGGCTAAGGTGCGGGCTTACTTGCAAGAATAAAATATTTGCACCTTCAAAATTTGGGTCCGCTGTCGTCCTTTCAACTCCTCAAGGTGTCGACTTTCCTGTTCCTGTTCATATATATATATAAATATATATGTGTGTATATATATATATGTGTATATATATATATATATATATATATATATACACATATATATATACACACATATATATATATATACATATATATATATATATATATTCACTGAAAAAGCCATAGGTTTCAGGTCTTATATAGTTAGGTATTAGCATTTAAAAAACCATTGAAATTGCTCCTATATAGTTAGTTGTACTAACTATATTTCGCGCACCCGCAATCCACTGCTGATGATGTCACATATTACATCATTCATGACCTGGTCAGTGACATCACTGATGACATCTCAAATGACATCACTGATGACATCTCAAATGACATCACTGATGACATCTCAAATGACATCACTGATGACATCTCATTTGACATCACTGATCACATCACTGATGATATCATTCATGTGATAATACGATGCACCTCCTCACACTCTAATATAACCTTTGATACACCCAGTGTTAAATACAGACTACCATTCTTGAAACCATTGACACACCAATACCAGTTACTACATACGCACTCACTGATTCCTAGGTCTACACACACATTCACTCATTCACCCATAGAATCACTCATACATACAGTCACTCATCAATACAACACTATCATATGAACTCGTACACCTATACAGACACTCACACACTGCCACTCATCCATGGAGTTACTCACACACCTAGTCAGTCATGCAAAGAATCAATCACACCTCCATTTCCTCAACTACACAGTTATACACACAACACCTTACTTATTCAAACATATACTAACACATACTTACTCTCTTATACAATCACTGATACAAGTACACAATGATCCATATAGCCACTCGCACATTCACTGGCTCTCATGTATAGTCATTTATATATGCCAACTCTCACATGCACTGTGTTTTACATATGTACTTACTTGTACATGTAGCACTGAGATATCCATTCACTCACTAACACACCCATGCACAGTCAACCGCCCATATAGCTGTTTCCACATGCACTCTTGAACTCATACACCTATTGAATCAACTGCTCACACATCTATGCACAGAGTCACACACCACCCAGCCACCCACACACACACACACACTCAGTCTCCCATTCAAATACTTGGGCAACCATTCAATAACCCATATAGCCACTCATATAGCTACTGATCAACACATGCAGCAGCTTACACAACAACAGACATACTGATGCACACATTCAGACAGTTTAGTCACTAACCCATGCATTTACTAAGACACATTTAATCACTCACTCATACAGTCAGTCACGCACCTACTAAATCCTTCATCCAGACACTTATACATACACTCATTATTCAATATGTAAAACATATTTAAACTTTACAGAAACACAAAGTCACTGGATGATGTCATCAGTGATGTCAAATGGGATGCCATCAGTGATGTCATCAGTGATGTCATTTGAGATGTCATCAGTGATGTCACTGACCATGTCATGAATGATGTAATATGTGACATCAGCAGTGGATTGTATATTCACTGAAAAAACCATAGGTTTTCATTTACAGCACTGTGGTGTGGTCTGTACCTGTTTTTCTACGTCGGAATCCAGATCCGAGTGGGAGGTGTAGCAGGAGTTTGGATCGTATATATATATATATATATATATATATATATATATATATATATATATATATATATATATATATATATATATATATATATATATATATATATATATATATATATATAATTCAAAAAGAATGATAGACTTAATGGAAAGTTAACACAATGGTATCAAATAAAAAATAAAAGCATATCACAAAAAAGAGAAGGAAGAACAGGAACAATGTAGAGTGACACTTATCATCATGATTAGCCTCACACATATTTCTGTTTATTGAACCCCAGATACGTAAAAAAGAAATCTAAAGTAAGTTAATGAGACAAAGGAAGAAGGCAAAATGTAACACTTGGTTAACAAACACCAAATAGGTCACAAAATTCTTATTAGCCACATATACATATTTAGAAATAAAACAACATAATACAAATACATACTGACTAGATGTAGGATTAATAATTCTCCAGTATTGGGGTGTCTTTCATAGATTCACATGTCTGAATCATTCCCAGTCGTCGGAGTGGGAGTCCCACGGTACATTCAAAAGCAATAATATGCCTATAATAACCAAAGAACCTTGTTAATAACCAACCAGGAAGTAAAATAGCCCTAATATACAGGAGCGAAAGCTCCCACACTCATGACTATCCTAGTCATTTTGTATAGACCAAACTGCAGCCAATCAGGCGACATCACCCACCAGACTGTTCTTCCCAGAGGCTCAGTATCTCAGATTTTTCTACCGCACGTCGTGTGAAGGGAGTCTCCCTGAGCTCTGCTCAGTTTCTTCTTACTTTGGTTGGTTTTTTACCTTCTAAAGATGTCTACTTCTAAATCCTTTTTTAGGGCTTGTGATTCCTGTGGAAAGCTAAGGTTGTTCAAGAAGGATCCTCACAAGAAATGTATATATTGTTTGTATACAGATCATGAGGTGAAGGAGTGTAAAATCTGCAGGACCTTCCCTCAGAAAACCCTCCGGGAGAGAGAGGGTCGTCTTCTCCTGTGGCTCCAGAGGATAAAGGACAAAGATAACCCCGTTTCTGAGTTAGGGAGCATCGCCTTGGGGTCTTCTGTATCCTCTAGGAAGAGGAAAGCTGAGGTTGAGTTAGCTTCTCCTGGGGCGAAGGTGTTGAAAAAGGCCCAATCCTCTCAGGATTCTGGCGTGCCTTCTACTTCGAAAAAGGCTTCTCCACCTATTAAATCTGGTCCTAGTACACCCTCAAAGAAAACTGGAAAATCTGCATCTTCCAAGACAGCTTCTCATAAAAGTTTACCTCGGGCTGTTCCTTTGACCACTTCAGAGTCAAATACAGCTTCACCGTCGCCATCTCTTCAATTGGCCACCTCTTTTACATCTACGGTGACTTTCTCCTCACCAAAACCAGCTATGGTGATGTCTACAGCCTCCTCAACGTCGACGCTGGTTCAGGTACAAATTCGACCTATTTCGTCGACGAAGATAGTGCAATCTAAAAGTCGATGCCCGACCGCCGACGAGGATCCTGCCGGTACCGTCGACAAGTACTCCGTCGTCAACTCGATCGTCGACGAACATCTTGCTGTCGACAAAGCTAGCCCTACCGTCGACGACATCCTCGTCGACGAAGACACCGTCGACGACATCCTCGTCGACGAAGATACCATCAACGACTTCCTCGTCGATAAAGAAAATACCCCCGTCGACGAAGAAGACACCCCCGTCGACGAAACATTGTCTACGGTAATGTTACCGTCGACGGACACACCATCGACGAAGATTCTTGTTCCTAGTCAGATGCAGGTTTTTCACCGTCGACGGTAGCACCGTCAACGCCTCCACTGTCAACATGTACGGAAATGCAAGTTTGGTCATCCAAGCCATCCGCAATACTTCTGCCTTCACCGTCTACCACAGCTTCAATTTTGGAAAAGCGTGGTTCATCTTTGACAACTCTGTCTCCATTGAAATTGCCAGAAAAATTACTAGATTCTGAGAAAGAGGAGTCCTATGAAGATGACACTTTCTGTGCAGCCAGAAGCCCATCTGAGCTGCTTATTAAACTTCGGGATGTGGAGCAGGATGAAGAGGAACAATTCCTTGAGCCTTCTGGTCGGGCTCCTGTTTCTGCGCCTACCACACAAATGCCGCTGGACCTGTTGCAGAATCTTCAATATATGTTAGGCGATTATTATCGTCGTTTTCCCCATCAGAATCAGGTGATTCTCACTTCTCTACGCCTGTGCCAAGAACATCTATGGCAACACTAAGGCCTCCAAGACCAGCTTCTCCGCTGCCAACTACGGATATACGGCCTACAATACTTTCTTCGCCAGGGCCATCTCATCATACGAACAATGAAAATTCTTTGGACGAAGAACGAGAAAAAGGCGAAGTGGACGACAAGTCAGTATCGTCTGAGTGGGATGAGTATCAGGCCCAAACTCCTTCCCCAGTTGGCCAACCTATGGCGGATTCTCCGCCGGTGGACATCGCAACCTTCCACCAAATCATGGACAGGGCATCAAAGAGGTTCCTCATCACAATGGAAGCTAAGCAGGATGAGTGCTTTCTATATGATTTTAAAGATTTACAGCAGAAACAAAGTTGGTCCATCCCTATAATTGATTTTATCTGGAAGGAAGGTCTAAAGGTAATGACGACGCCAAACTCTCTACTTGCAGTTCTACCTCGGGTAGATAAGAAGTATAGGGCGCCTAACACGTCACCGGCATGCCTTATTGGCCAGGCAAAAACTGATTCTGTGGTTGCCCAGGCGGCTCAGAGGAGAGCCAAAAATCCATCTACGCAGGTCACTGCTTCCCCGGATAGGGAGTGAAGACGCATCGACTCAATAGGAAAGAAGGTCTCAACTATTGCGGCAACTACTGTCTGTGTCGCGAACTCCCTTGCAATCCTTGGGAGGTATAACAGACAGATGTGGTCGGACATATCGCCGTATATTGAAAAGCTTTCAGAGCCTGATAGATCTGAAGCTAAGAAGATTTTACAAGAGGGAGAATGTGTTTCATCTGAAATTATTGATGCTGCAGTGGACGTGGCAGCCACAGAGTCAGACAGCTGGCGGGTGCAGCTGTTCTGAGAAGACCGGGATGGTTAAAATCTACATCCTTTCGCTTGGAGGTCCAGTCTAAGATCATGGACATGGCCTACGATGGAGAGTTCCTTTTTGGACAACATGTGGATGCGGCTTTACAAGCCATAAAGAAGAATACTGAGACTGCACGGTCCCTGGAATCTCTTCAATTTCGTACGTCTTCCTTTCGTGGAGCAAGAGGAAGAGGCAATTTCTCTAACAGAGGAGGATATTCACAGCAGCGTTCCTACAACTCACAGGGTAACCAAAGATACCAACCATACCGACAACAAACGTATGGTCAAAATAGAAACTACTCTGTCAAGAGGAAAAACCTCTTATCGAGGAAGAGACAACAACAAGAGCAAGTGAGACAAGCATCCTGCCACCACTTTTACCCAACCTGAAGCAAATTGGAGGAAGAATATCCCTATACTACTCAAATTGGTCCAAGATTACCACGGACAGATGGGTCCTTGACGTGGTATCCAGGGGTCACATTCTGGAATTCGTCAAAGCCTCTCCAAATTCTCCCCAAAAGGACCACCACCAGCTCATCTCAATGAGCTGTTCTCCCAAATATATTCTATGATTCGAAAAGGTGCAATCGAGGGGGTACCTCAACATCAAAGAGGAAAAGGATTTTATTCGAGATTTTTCCTAATTCGCAAGAAGTCGGGGGAATGGCGCCCCATCCTCGACCTGCGTGCTCTCAACAAATACCTCAAGAAATTGTCCTTCAGAATGTTAACGCTTCAAGAAATCCTCCAGTTTCTTTCCGAAGGGGATCACATGGCAACACTCGACCTTCAGGACGCATACTTCCATGTGCCCATTTTTCCCAGACACCGTAAGTTCTTGTGGTTCAGAGTGGCTGGCAGGGACTTTCAGTTCAAGATCCTCCCCTTTGGACTGCGATCAGCCCCCAGAGTCTTTACAAAGAGGCTAGGTCCGGTGGCAGCCCACTTGCGATTGGAAGGAATTCAGATTTATCCATATTTGGACAACTGCCTCATCAAGGCCAGTTCTTTCCGCACAGCAAGAACTTACGTTCACAGATGTCTGTCGCTACTTCAGAGCCTAGGTTTCTCGGTAAATTTCGAAAAGTCTCATCTGACTCCATCACAGAGAGAATCTTTCTTGGGAGCGACACTGGACACAAAGCTCGCCCAAGTTTTCATATCAAGAGAAGGACAGTTGAAGATTCACAAGATGGCATCTGCATTGCTAACAAGAAAGTGCGTTTCTGTTAGCAAATTCAAGTCTTTCCTAGGGATGATCTCGTCCTGTATTCCTCTCACCCCCAACTGCCGCCTAAAGATGAGGCCCTTACAAGAGGAACTCAGTTTTCAGTGGATACAGGTAACATGATCATTCGAAGACGTGATCGACATAACCCCTCGGATGAGGAACTCCTTTCAGTGGTGGATGCAAAAGTGCAACCTGCTGGCAGGATGTGCATTCCTAACAGAAGTGCCCAGATTCATCGTGACCACAGATGCTTCTCTGGAAGGCTGGGGCGCCCACCTTCAAGGAATGACAATCAGTGGCAAATGGAACATACAGCAGAAAAAATGGCACATAAACCTCTTAGAGTTGCGAGCCATTTTTCATGCCCTGAAATCCTTTCAAGCAATTTTAGAGGGCTCTACGGTTCTAATTCGAACAGACAACACAACCAGCATGCATTACCTGAACAAACAGGGAGGCACAAGGTCGGCCCGATTATCCCATCAGGCACAGGAGATTTGGAATTGGGCCCTGGATCACAACATTAATCTGTCGGCGGTCCATTTCCCAGGGGTTGCCAATGTACTGGCAGACTCCCTCAGCAGGTCTGCTGCAGGCAATCACGAATGGGAGCTACATCAACCAACCCTGGATCACATATTCCAAGAGTGGGGTCATCCCGACCTGGATTTGTTTGCGATGAATCAGAACCGAAATGCACACGCTTTGCAAGCTGGATTCCCCACAAGAACTCAGGCGGGGATGCCCTTTCGATTAACTGGTGTCGGATATTTGCGTACGGTTTTCCGCCGATTCAGTTAATCCCCAAGGTCATCAGGAAGATGAGACAACCATGTCATCTAATCCGGATTGCTCCAAGGTGGCCCAACAATATTGGTTCACCGAGCTGCTGCTCCTCTCGGAGTGCAGAGCGATACAGCTGCCTCGAATACCGAATCTCCTGACAATCCAAGAGGGCCAGGTGTACCATCTGGACCCAGTTTTGTTGAAAGTATCAGCTTGGCTCCTCAACACAATGAATTTGCCAACTTAGACATTCCTCGAGATTTTCAAGACGTTCTCGCTAATGCTAGAGCGCCGTCAACGGTTAAGACCTACAAGCTCAAATTGAAGCTGTTTTGTGCCTGATGTCAAGCTGCTGATCTGCATCCCATTCATGCTAGACCAGAACAAATTTTGCCTTTCTTTCTGCATTTGGCTAGATCAGGTTTGGCATATTCAACCCTAAAGGTATTCCTTGCAGCCATTTCCAGATTCCGTCAGGACGGAACGAACTCTGTTTTCTTCAAGAATAATCCAGGAATGTTTTAAGGGTCTATTTCGTATGTTTCCTCCAATTCGACGACCACCTCCATCTTGGCATTTGAACGTGGTGCTAGCTCAACTCATGTGTCACCCCTTTGAACCCATTCATAAGGTTGATCTCAAGTTTCTTACTTGGAAGTTCTCTTTGCTATTGGCTTTAACGTCGGCTAGAAGGGTCAGTGACATTCAGGCATTCACTTCAAAACCGCCTTTCTTACAATTTACCTCCGACTTTGTGGTGCTACGTACCAATCCTAGGTACATGCCCAAAGTTCCATCGGATTTTCAACTAAATGAGCCAGTGATCCTCAAGACATTTTTTCAAAATCCACAATCACCGGCTGAAAGAGCTTTACACTCTTTAGACATCAGGAGATGTCTCAGGTTCTATCTTCAAAGAACGGAAACTGTTCGCAAGACAGACCAGTTGTTTGTGGCATATGGAAGGCTGCGCAGTATCCAAGCAAACTATAGCCAGATGGGTCTCGTCAGCAATTGGGCTATATCATCAACAGGCAGGAAGACCTTTGCAGTCTGTACCAAGAGCGCATTCTACAAGAGCGGTTTCCTCTTCCACCGCTCTATTCGCTGGTGTGCCCCTGCTGCAAATCCGCAGAGCTGCAACGTGGTCCAGCAGGCACACTTTTACAAGACACTACTGCCTGGATTCAGCAAGTGATGCAGATGCTTCGGTGGGAAGAGCAGTTCTACGAAATCTTTTCAAATAAGGTGAGCCTCTGTTCTCCCTCCTCCTCTATGCTCTTGTTTAGACGCTTCTAACGTGTTATTGGTTATTACCTTGCATGCATATCTGCTGTATACTGTAAGCGTCTTATGAGCATAATGTTTTTCTTGTACTGCTATCTACTCTGATTCAGGCATGTGAATCTATGAAAGACACCCCAATACTGGAGAAGAACAATAGTTACTTACCTGTAATCTGTGGTACTCCAGTATTGGTGTCTTTCATAGATTCACATGCCCACCTCCCGTCAGAGGCTCCCTCAGGCAATTATGTTGGTTTCACTCCTGTGCGAGAAAATCTGAGAGCCTGAGCCTCTGGGGAGAACATTCTGGTGGGTGCTGTCGCCTGATTGGCTGCAATTTGGTCTATACAAAATGACTAGGATAGTCATGAGTGTGGGAGCTTTTGCTCCTGTAGCTTAGGGCTACTTTACTTCCCAGTTGGTTATTACCAAGGTTTTTCGGTTATTATAGGCATATTATTGCTTAGCAAAATGTTATTATGGTTGTATGGACATAAATGAGTTAGTGAAAAGTAGCGTAGGGACATAAAAGGGGAAACGCTAAGAAAGTGTACATAAGGTGGAGCAGCAAAAATCCTCACCTTAATCAGTTGGATAATATTATATCTGATAGAGACTACTAGCATCAGATTCCTTAATGTAGAATTATCCCCAGGCATGAGACTGGATCCGGAAAACTTCTCTGCCACAGCACCCCTGCGTGCCTGGGAAACGGCATCACGTGACTCTGCCCTGATGTCATCCGCGTTCGTGGCGTCAGCGAGGATACAGAAGTCCCACCCCGGCATGCCTACGTCAGTTTTTTCTCTTTGCGCGTGCAACGCGGATCCAGATTATGCCCTGGCCTGTTTTCAAGACTTCCCTACAGTGTGAGAATGCATTCGGGCTTCAAGACGTGTACCTCCTGAGTACGTCCTATGTCGGCGACGGACCCTCACCTGATTTGCATGTGGTGCCTGGGGGAGCACCACGACTCGGAGATTTGCCATGCCTGCCATCACCTTAAGCCTAAATCACTGCGGGAGCGCCGGATTAAGTTGCTGTTGGCCGCGCTTGTCCAGGTCGGTGTCGTTCCAGCGCCAGTCCCCTACCTCGGAGGCAAGGAGCCGCCGGTTTCTTCTGCGACATCGTCTTTCGCCGTGACCCTTTGGGCGTGGCTCACCGGCTGGTAGGTCCTTCAGTTTGTCTCCGAGACCCTGTCATCCTTCCACTGTTGGCGCCGTCTCCCCCCAGGACAGGCGCCTCCGCCTGTCTCCTCCCTACCCGCTGTTTCCCAGCGCTGAGGCGACTAGGTCCCAAAAGACAGCCTATTCTGTGGCGCTGCAGGCTTCTTTGGCCCTTCATCCACATCCTGTGATGTATGCGGATCCCTTGCCTCGCACGTGGACTTCCGCGGAGTCGCCGGCTGCCCCGGCGCCGACGGAGGTTTTTGCTTCAGGTCGAAGGAGGGTGGCGTTGTCGCAGTGTAGTCCTTCAGGGCTCCCCTCATCGGCACCTAGCGTCCCTACTTCGCCGCAAATCCCCACGGGGCTCTTTGTGGTGTCGCAAGTGATCGCCGTGCTGGTCCCCGAGTCCCCCTCGATCCTCTGTGCAGGCGACTGCCTCACCAGAGGTCGAGCGGGCGCCGGAAGCCTTCCTCCCCAGCTCCAGTGGAGTTGTGGGTGGAGGCCAGGAACTGGGGGGCCTTCCTGAGTCCCTCTCGGTCCTCGACGCGAGCGGCTGCGCCGTCTGAGGCTGAGCCAGCGCCTTTTCGGCGCCACACCTTCGCCGTTCTGGCGTCAACCTCGCCCAATTCTCCTGAAGAGTACGTGGTGGCAGGAGTTGGTCTGTCGCCATGGATGCCCACTCCGGCGCCGGTCTGGGTCGATCAGGCACCAATGGCGGACTTCACGGAGCCGCGCTGGCTTCAGGTTCTGGATTAATCTCCTGATGTCCCTTCTTCTCCAGAGGTGTGTCCTCTGTTGGTGTGTTCCTCCCCGACGACAGGTCGCTGTGTTGTTGCCTTCTCACCAGCATCTTCCAGGGAAGGCTCTTCGACGTCCCCCCGGCCTAAATCCTCGAACCTTTCTTTCTGTGGCTCGTGGCTGGCTTCTCTACCAGCCTCTCCGACTTCCCCTGGGGCCCCTCAGGCTCCTCATTCATTTGTAGATCCCCCACTATTCCTGGGCTGGCCGTTTCCCCAGGACATGAGGTCGGACGGCTCAGTCTATAGACGTTGCCTACGGAGGAATTATTACTGAGGCCAGTGTTGCCTTTGTTCGGGCTATTTCCACGACTGCTGGTATTCTGAGGATGGGTGAACCGGTCACTCCATTTCCTACAGAAAACCTCTTGGAGATTAACCACCAGGGCTCTGGTGGACCGGAGTTGTTCCTTCCTTTTGAAGGCTCACTTCATAATTCTCTTATGGGGGCTTGGGGGAACCCTGTCACAGGCGATCCGGTGCCGCAGGCACTACTGCATTGCCATAGTCCTGCTCTGCACGACCTGGTCTGTCTTTCTTTCCACCCTTCTACTCAGGGCGCTCATCTGCTGAATGCCTTTCCATGTTTGCCTGTGGTGTTGTTTCCTCCATCTTGGTAGGCCTGGTGGTTGGACTCATGGGATCGTAATGTCTTCGCTTCTTCCAGCGCTGCCTTGCGGGCGCTGAACACCTTGTGTGTGTTGACCAGGGCTACTTCCAGCCTGTGGGACTGTGGAGTCTCTTTTTTTCTCATGTCTCGCATGAGGGTGCTCTGCTGATCTGCGGGGCCATGTGTTGGATGGTAGAGAGTTTGTTGCGTTTATTCTTCGTGTGGCCTTGGATGTTGCCGATGCTCTCGGCCGTGCTATGACCACTTCTATGGCTCTCCGTCGCAATCCTTGGCTACGTGATGCTGTTTTTCCAGAGAATATTAGGGAGCGTCTTGTTGAGCTGCCCTTTTGACGGAGCATTTCTGTTTAATACTCATGCAGACTCCGCAATTCAGCGTCTTCTTGCAGGGCTCCCTCTTCTTCCTCCTCCTCTTCCTCTTCTTCTTCCTCCTCTTCCTCTTCTTCCTCCTCTCCTTGGTGGGAGGCGTTATCCTACTTTGCATTTGGTTTTTGGAGTGGCTGTTACACTTTCTGTGAGGGTTACTGTGCCCCTGGGGTCATTGGTTGGCCCCTCTCTTCTGTTGGCTGCTGGTTCAGCCCCCTTTTGGGTAAGAATGTTCCTTTTGGCTGATCCCCATGCTTTTTGGGACGTGTCCTACCCTATGTGGGTACCTGTAGCTATTGTATAGCCCTGCTTATGCTGGAAGGGTATGGACTCCTCCTTGCGGGCTCCTCGCCCCTCTTGGTTTTGCTGTATTACGATGGTGCGTTTTTTTGTTCTTACCGGGGCATGGCTTAGCCATCTGCGGTGTTTTGCCCTTTGCCTGCCGTTTGCTCTAGTCCTCTGTCTGATGTTTCTGAGGGAATAGTTTCTCCTCTTATCTTGTAGCTGATTGCACTTCTTCGCGGATCGGTTCTTTCCAGAGCGGTCCCCTTTGGGGTCGTTCGGGACGTTTTACTAGCCTTTACCCTTTTTCTGAGCCCGACGTGCTCTCGACGTTTAGTTTAGTGGCGCTTGTCAGCGGCTGGGTGGCCCGCCTGCTCTTCTGTTCTGTGGGCAGAGACCTTGGCGGAGGCCCTGGCGCTCCTGCTTCTTGTCCTGTGGGGCCATTGTGAGATTACGTTCTTATTCTTCCGCCTGCCTTATTGGCGCTGTTCGGTCTTGTCTGTTGACTTCAAACTATGACTGGCTCGGCTGCCCTCTGCACTGGGTATGTTTCCCGGTGGAGGGCTTTGCTGCGCTTCTGCCTCTTCTTGGAGTCTGTGGGTGGCTCTTCTTCCTCAGTACTCCTCTGTGTTGCTTGTACCCTCGGGGCTTTCGGTGGAGGTCCCTGGTGCGTTGACTGGGCTTTGGGTGTTCTGGCCTCCTTCGTATTGCCCTTGTTTTCTCCTGTTGGTGAAGGCTGGGTTGCCTCTTTGTCGTTCTAACACATTACCTTGGGGTAGGTGTTCTTCCACGATGCAGAGGTTCTCTTCAGCTTAGAGCCTGTGACTCCTCCCCTGTTGCGGTGGACTGGGTTATTTTTCCCTGTCCCTGTGACTGGTCCCCTGTCGGGGGTCTTGTGCTCGTTTGGGCTGGAGAGGTCCTCCTGCAGACCCTCCTCCCCCTTGGGTATGGCTAGGGTATCTATTCTACGTTAAAGAATCTGCGGCTAGTAGTCTCTATCAGATGTACGAGTTACTTACCTTCGGTAACGATGTATCCTGTAGAGACGATTCTAGCCGCAGATTCCTTCACGACCCGCTCTCCCACGCCGTTTCTGTGAGGACCCCTCTCGGCCTTCTGTACTCGCCTGCTTCAGGTAGGCGGTCCTCTGCGAGTCTCCCTTTTTCTTACTCCCTCCTTAGGGGGATGCTTGCCTTGTTGTTGTTGCTCCATTCCTTCCTTTCTGGTGATTGGTGAGCGAATGCCTGGGTATTTTGCGCCCGTGCATTTGGTCTCCAATGTGGGGTTTGTTGTGCCCTGCTCCCTTGTGTTACCTTGCACTTCAGACTCTTACAGTCCTTGGGGTTGAGGTCTCCTGGCTGGGTCTCTCCCCTCAGTTCTTTTAGGAGATTCTCCCCCCCTGCTGTGTGGTTGGGGGATGACTTGTCACTGCTCTTCCATTCTGGCTTGGAACGCTTCTTGGCTCTGGCCGATGGTTGCAGACTTCTTCGTCTGCTGTGCCCTTTTTCACAAGCCTTCTGCCTCTAGGAGGCTGGTATGTTGGTTACAGACTTGCTTACAGTAGCTGTGCTCTATTCTTTCATTCCCTGACTTGGTGCCTCAGTACCTGGCACTATTCTGGATGGTGCTGTTACTCACCGTTTGTTTCCTTCCCTTCTGTATAGCTGGGTTTTCACACTCTGTTCCAGTATTCTCAGTTTTTTTTTGTAATGGCTCCGCGTTGTGGAGCTGAAAGTTCTCCGAAGAAAACTGACGTAGGCGCGCCGGGGTGGGACTTAAGTATCCCCGCTGACGTCACAAACGCGGACGACATCAGGGCGGAGTCACATGGTGCCTTCCCCCGGCGCGTTGGGGTGCTGTAGCAGAAAAGTTTTCCGGATCCAGTCTCACGCCTGGAGATAATTCTACGTCAAGGAATCTGCGGCTAGAATCGTCTCTACCAGATACATCGTTACCGAAGGTAAGTAACTCGGACATCAAGTTGTAAGTAAAATAATTTAAAGTTATCCCATCCAATATCCATTAGTATGTCAACAATGGCCAAATAAGTATTGAGTAATCAAACTCGCATTCATTATATGTATCAATAAGAGTTCTCCACAGGCACCTGTCTAAAATTATAAGTGATCCATGAAGAACAAAAGCAGAAATATAACATTATATAATGACCACCATCATGTTTCTAATAGCAAAAATCCAATATAAGCACCAACAAGCAAACCGAGTAAGATCCCATTAAAGCCAAAGAGTTCTTTAAACAATGCTCAGTGAATAACATTTAACAAGATAGAGTGGAGAGAAGCTGTACAACCAACTTAGATCAAGAAATAAAATAAGGGTGAAGGATAGAGGAGCAGTTGGTTTTGATCTTTTGGAATATGTGGAAGACTACACCTTCAGGGGGAAGCCCAGTGGTGGCTGGACAGAACTCTGACTTCTGAGAGACTCTGGAAGGAGACTACTCAAAGAAGAGTGGCCAGATTGGGTGAGATGTCCTTTAAATGTAAGTGTGATTTCAGTGCAACAGAAGGCTGCAATGACTAAACTCATGTCCCAAGTAAAAGAATATCTCAGAACTGGAGGGCAAGTGAATCCGATGCATATCACTTAACCTGCAGATGTTTCCAATTGAAATAGTACCCAAACTTTATATCAAAGCTGTAAATATTAATGGTGTGGTAGGAGAGGCCCTTGGCATTAAGGGCAGCTAAGAATTTGTACAGTTGGACCAGAGGGAAAGCAAAGGAATCCATGTCCTATTCCAAGCACTGCCCAAGCTCATTTTAGGAGCCCAGGACTTTAAGAAGTTTCTTGCACCTTCAGATGAAATGCCTACAAATAGTCTTTGGCTCTGGCAACCAGCCAAACTCGAAGGGCCAGGGGAAGGGGCGCTAGAGTGCCAGCTGCAAGATGGCTGCTACATTGTGAGGCTCTGCAGGCCTTATTAATCCAGCAGCCCGGGCGAACATTGTAGGACATAATTGCACCCTGGATGGCCCAGATTGCTCGGTTGGAGCAGCAGATAAGAAAGAGCGGAGCAGCGGCTGCGGTCAGAGGAAACAAGATTGCTTTCTGCGATGATCAGTAGCCCTGTTTGGACGCCAGAGAGTGGTGTGCTGCCTCCTCAGCTCACAGTTGCATAGCCAGGGGCGAGGGGGGAGGCGAGCGCTGCAGCTTGACCCCATCACCCGGAAACGGCCTGTGGAGAAAAAAACCCCAGAGGCCGGCTCCAACCCGGACCTGCTTTGCACGGCGGAGTCGAGGAGGCCTGATGAGACCTGGCATACCCTGCTGCTTCAAGAGCTGCTATTTAACAACAAGGGGTGGTGATGGACAGAGTCTCTGAATTAAGCAGAATACTCTCACCCAGTCAAGAGATCAGGGCTAGATCCAACACCGTTTTTTAGCTCACTGCACCATCCCAGCTCAGAACCTGGCTATATGCAAATTAGTCTGTTCCTGTCCCAGTGCATGATGGGAACAGGGCAAACCAAACTACCAAGCCAATTCTTACACTGGGAAGGAAACAAGCTTCCGCGGACCGGTTTCTGGCATTTCAGCCGTCGTCATCACCACCCCCTTTTCTGAATCGTTTTTGGCCACTATAGGTGTGGCAGGGTATACTCAGACATGAGTCCCTTGCTCACTGCACCATCAGGATTCAAGCAAGCCGGGCCGACGACTGCTGAAATGCCAGAAACCGGTCCCCGGAAGCTTTTCTCCTTTCTGGTGAAGAATTGGCTTGGTAGTTTAGTCTGCCCTGTACCCATGATGCACTGGGCCAGGGACAGACTGATTTGCATATAGCCAGGTTCTGAGCTGGGATGGTGCAGTGAGCTAAATAACGGTGATGGATCAAGCCCTGATCTTTGGACTGGGTAAGAGTGGTCTGCTTAATTCAGACACTGTTCATCACCACCCCCCTTTTCTGAATCGCTTCAGGAGCTGCAGCAAGTGTAGTCTGATTGACCTTGTGGACACGCCGGTATGCGCAGCTTCTTCTCCCCGGCGACCCTAGCGGTGGGACGGCGAGACACGACTGCGGAGAGAGACCGCCTGGGAGGTCGCCCAGTTCAGTGCAGTGCTGACAGTGTGGAGATCGATAGAAGGCCTGACTGGAATGTGGCCTCCACCGACTCGGCCCTGCTGATCCCCCCTTGGCCGGAGGACCTGGCCTGCTGATGTCAGAGGCGAAGGGATGAAAGAGAGTCCCCAAACACTCCAGAAGCAAGGGAGGAGCGGCAGCGTAGGGTAGGGGGCGGCATGTGCGGGTGCATCACTTTGCGCCCCCTCTTTCATCAAGAACACCAGCAACAGGCTGTGAGACTGGAGTGGGGGCCCTGCTGGTCATTGCTGTTCTGCAACGGGCCCCATTCGCTGGGAGCTGGTGCTGGTTCAGGGGCAGAATTCTAGTCTCCCAAACAGAACCAAGGAAGAGGAGAGGTCTGGAGGGGTTGGGCACTCCCCCTTGTCCCCCCCATCCCCCTGTTGTGCTGGCCGCTGACACAACTTCTGGTACCTCGTGCGAGGGACCTTAGCGCCTTGTGTGGGCTGCCAATCTTGTGAGCTACGGGGACGGGGTGCCTCACTGCTTCACCGCCCGCCTCGTTGGAGGTGAACCCACGTTAGTTATCACACCAGCTCAGTAGTTAACGTTGCCAACACCTCGAGGAGGACGTTGCCCCGGCGGGAAAGGTCCAGCAGGAAACTACATACCAGGGCAACGTTGTCCTTTTTTCCCTGATTTTTCTTTAAATGTTCAGGCTGCCAGGAGAGAGTCTATGCCAGTTAAAGAACCTGCTGCAGAAGCAGGACATCAATTACTCTGTGCTTTACCCTGCGAAGCTCCGACTCTTTCACTCCGGCAAAATCACGTTCTTCGTGGATCCCAAACTTGCTGCCAAATTTGCACATAATCTCAAGCATTCCAAACCTCCCGCTCGTGCAGATAGAAGCCCAGGGGAAGATGACCCCCAATGAAAATGACTGAGAATCTGGGCGAAAAAGGATGCTCGCTGTACTGAGATGTTTATGGCTAAGCGGGGATAGGCTTCCCCCTGCTTTTTTTCATGCTGACTTTTCCCCTTACAATAACTATTCAGTAGCTTAACATGTTTGCCCGAATGCTTCAGGGGATTCCCCTCTCAGGCGTACGTCGTCCAGCCACCCAGCATCCAACCGCTGGGATGTGCCGAGCCCCTACTGCTTCCCACTTGCAGCCTGTTCTGGGTAGAGGTATCACTTTTCAGCCATGGTGGGCAGCTGTAGTGGGTGGATTTTCCAGGTGATGCGCTGAATTGAATGGATGAAGTGGTCCCCGTTTCCCTTCTTCACCCCCCCCCCCCCCCCCCCCCCCCCCACTTCCTTCCCCTTTCTGGCCTCCCTTTAACAAGAGTGCGGCGCCGTCATGGCTCTGGCGCACAAGAAATTGTGTGATTGAGAATGCACGGGCGCGACTGCTAATAGTGTGAAAACAGTGAAATCAGTGACATGGATTTACGTGGCCTGAACGACTGTAGAAAGGTTAGACTGGTTGCAGCGTATCTTAACCGCCATGGTGCGGACATCTGCTTTTTGCAGGAGTTGGATTTGACAGGAACCAGCTGTGTCTGCCTGCGAGCGGGTTGGATGGGAGAGAAATTTATAGCCGGCTACTCAAATTATGCAAGAGGCACAGCTATCATTCCTAGGAGGGGACTCCCATGACGCACGCAAACCGCGCTCTGCGACCCCCAAGGGAGAAATGTAATGGTTGCAGGGGTGCTGGGGGGCAACCGGTCAGGCTGATATCGGTTTATGGCCCTAATGAGGACAATCCACACTTTTTCATTGAGGTTCGGCAGCTAGCTGAGACACTGGGCCCCGGCGCCCTTCTGTGGGGGGTGGGGGGGGGGGACTACAGTGTTATATTAGATTCCGCCAAAGACAGATCGGGAGACTCCCGCCGGCCCCACTTGAGGGCGGCAGAGCAGCTGCAGGTTCTCATGGAGGACCACAAACTGGTTGACGTTTGGCCCCGTCAACACCTACACAGCAGGAAGGGCACATGTGTATCCACAGCGGGCCCTACTTGGTCCTGGATCTATTACTGGCTAACGTCACGGGATGTGTACACATGGGTGCATACCACCACCCACCTTGCTCGCACCCTGTCCAATCATGCCCTGGTACTGCTTGAGTTCTCGCTGCCTGGCAGCCCAAGCAGAGCCCTCAGCTGTACACTCCCCTCCGGCTCACTTCGGGACCAGGCTTTTCGGGAAGCGATCCGATCTGCCATAATGGAATATTTTGAGATAAATGTTGGAACAGTAGACTCCCCCCTCCACGCTGTGGGAGGCATTAAAATCTGTTATCAGAGGTAAGTGTGTCGCCTAGAAGGCAGATGTTCTGCTCTCGCTTAAAGGTGATCTCAAACGCCTTGAGGGGGAGATACGGGTGCTTGAATCGGAGTGCTTCATATCTAATCAGTTAGCGACTTTTGAACACATCAAAGAAAAGATTGTGGAATTTGAGGAGGTAGCTCACAGAGAACCCCACTATCTGGGGAAAGAAACTCGCTCTTGCAGATACGACAAGGGGATCGTACTGGGAAAACACTAGTGGGTCTTTTTTTTTTTAAAAAACGTGGGCAAGGGACTACATTAGTGATTTACGCTCTGCTGACGATGGAACTGTTGCTGAACAGGAGGCTGTACAAGCAGAAGTGTTCGCCTTCTACTCCTCAATTTATGCTGCACGCCAATCAGAAGTACACCCCGATCTGATTCCCTTTCTTGACTCGATTGAACTGTGATGGCCAGCGCAGATACCTAAACGAGCCGTTCTCAGAGGAGGAGGTGATTGGTGCGATCCGGGCCATGCCGGGCGACAAAGTCCCTGGGCTAGACGGGCTCACAGCTTCGTTTTACAAGAAATTCGCACCACTAATCTCACCCCTCTCCTCAACATGTTTGAGGAATCACTGGAGCGGGGCACCGGGACACACTCCCCCCTCACTGCGAGAGGCACTAATAGTAACTATTCTCAAACCAGAAAAGGACCCACTGCTTTGTGACTCCTATCAACCCCTATCGATCAACCTTGACAATAAAATTCTAGCAAAGTTGTTGCCCACCAAATTTCTCCCTCTGCTGCACACGATGCTGAGGCCTGACCAGTGTTGCTTCGTCCCTGGCTGGGACACATCCCATAATCTCTGCACCTTTTTTTGTGATCATGCAAGAAATAGATCCCTCCCTCCCAGCCTCTGCTGTTTTTCTGGAAGCTACCAAGGCCTTTGACACCTTGGAATGGCCGTACCTTTTCACACTTTTTTCCTGCCTTGGCGTTGGCTTGGCCTGTTTGAAAAAAAAATGCTTTGTTCTGTGCCCAGACAGCAAGATTGTGGTGGTGACTCATCACTGAACCTAACAGCATGGCACCTGAGGTCCTTCAATATGGGCATCTGAACCTGCCTCCCGAATGTATGCACATTTTAAAAGAGGCTGAGGCCTTCCATGAGAGCGTCTTATGCGTTCAAGTGGAAAAGATTTTACATATGGTGTAGGGATCGTCACCTAGATCCTACTAAAGGGCAGGAGGAAGTAATCCTTCCATACCTCCTGTCCTTGGCAACTTCTGGGTTGAAATATGCTTCCATTAGAGTGCATCTGTCAGCCATAGTAGCGTACAGGAAATAACCTAATCAGATTTCTTTCTTTCAGGTTCCGGTGGTTAAGGACTTCCTCCAGGGGTTGAAAAAAGTCTATCCCCCTGTGTGAAATCCTTCTCCTCCTTGGGAATTGAACCTGGTTCTATCCAGGTTAATGTCACCTCCTTTTGAACCCATCCACTAGGCCTCTTTACAACATCTCTCTTGGAAAGCAGCCTTTTTAGTGGCGATTACGTCAGCGCGCAGAATAAGTGAGATATAAGCGCTCTGTGCAAAGGAACCATATACTGTTTTCCACCACAATAGAGTAGTCCTGAGAGCTCATCCATCCTTCTTGCCTAAAGTGGTTTCTGATTTTCATATAAAGCAGTCCATTTCCCTCCCTTCGTTTTTTCCAAATCCTACGACCCCAGCCGAGCGGTCACTGCACTCCTTGGATCTTAAGAGAGTGCTCAAGTTCTATTTGGAAAAGACCAAGGGGATTAGGAAGACGGATCAGCTGATTGTGAACTATGGTTCTATGAGAACGGGCTTTCCAGCGGCCAAGAGATCCATCTCCAGGTGGATTGTCTCCTGCATTAAATTGGCCTATCAGCTTGCAGGCAAGCCTTTATTGGTGTCACCTAAAGCTCATTCTACCAGAGGGAAACCGGCCACAGTAGCTTTCTTACATGACATTCCAATGTTGGAGATATGCAAGGCTGCAACCTGGAAATCAGTTCATACCTTTACGAGGCATTACTGTCTAGAATCTGATTCCAAGGCCGATACTCAAGTAGGGCAAGCCTCCTTGAGAAATCTATTTGGGTAATCTATGGCCTGCTCAGGCTTATTGATGATATTACTGTCTTGTTATTCCTTTCCCCGCAGGGATGAGGAGAGGCTCGCTATTCTATTCTAATGCTTATGACTATTGATGAGGATCCCCTGGAAGAGATGGATTAGTTACTTACCTGTAATCCTAGTTCTCTTCCAGGGGTATCCTCATCAAAGTCAAAAGCAACCCTCCCGCCTCCCCGGGCAAAGGGCATTCGTTAATAAGGAGATATTGTTAACCTATCTGTTACATGGTTTTTTCAGTCTCCGAAAAGAACAACTGACCTAACTGTCACCCCTGAGGCATGATGGGATACTGGGGGTCATGAGTGCCTTAAAGGCACGGTGTCAGTTTTTGTATTACATCCAGCTACAAGTTAGATTTTCAGTCTTTTTAGACTGTGTGTTTGCAATGCAGCCTGGGAGCTTTCTATGCTTTCATTGAGTTATAAGAATTTCTACTGCTTTCTAAGCATTAAAACAGTTTCTAAACAATCTTTGGTGTTCTTTCTCATGTTTCTAATGCAAATGTTTATGTATGGTGGAAATTCTTTACAGCATAATTCAGCTCTACTGTTTATTTGGCTGCAATTGCATATATATATATATATATATATATATATATTCACAGAAAAATCCAGAGGTTTCACACCAGTTATAGTTAGCTTTAAATTTTACAGACATAAAACCATTGTAATTCCCACGTTATAGTTAGTTGGACTCACTATAACTTGCGCGTGTAATGCACTGCTGATGACATCACATATTACATCACTCATGACATGGTCAGTGACATCACTCATGACATCACTGATGACACCATCCTTGTGACAGTGACTGACCTCCTTTCACTGTAAAGTAACCCTTGAAACACATATTCAAAAATAGAAACTAACATTTTCAAAAAAGTGGAGATACCTATACCAGTTACAACAACCAATTCAGTAATTCCACCATTTACATACACATCCACTCATTCACCAACAGTTCTATATAGTCAGTCATACATATACTCACTCATCATATGTAGTGAGACACCTATACATCCGTTAACACACCGGCAGTCTTCCAAAAGTTGCTCACACACACATTCACACATGCAAATAAACTATTGAACATCCAATTTTTTGCATATACAGCTATACACACACTACCACCTTACTTCTAAGGAAACTTACACATACTTACTCTCTTAAACAATCACTTAGAGAAACACATACTTATTTAAACAAGAACTCTTTCAATCTCTGACTCTCACATATACTCACTTATATACACCAATACTCACATATATTAGATTAAAACATATGTAGTTACTGATAAAGACACTAGTAAGACAGTCATTCACTTACTAACACATACATATACACACTCATTCACCCATACAGTCCGGCACATATGCTGTCTTCAAAACACATACAAACAGTGAGTCAGTCATTGATGCATCTGTGTGCTAAGTAACACCCCCACCAAATCATGCAGACACTTATACTGATACTAAAAAAAAATCTAATAACCCATATACACACACATGTAGCTACTCACCAACCCATGCAGCTACTTATACACAAAGTGAAACATTGATACAAACATTTAAATATTTAAACAATACTCGCTAATATATGTATTCACTATGATACACTTAATAAGCCAGTTAACCAATAATTTTTTTTTTAAACATCCATTAAGACACTTATTGAAACATTTATTCTTCCATTAACCTTTACATATACATATATAAAACATGTTTATTTTTCAGAAAGGCACACATTCACTGGATGGTGTCATCAGTGATGTCATGAGTGATGTTACTGACCATGTCATGAGTGATGTAATATGTGATGTCATCAGCAGTGCATTACACGCGCAAGTTATAGTGAGTCCAACTAACTATAACGTGGGAATTTCAATGGTTTTATGTCAGTAAAATTTCCAGCTAACTATAACTGGTGTGAAACCTGTCTTTTTCTGTGAATGTAATAGGTTTTTTAAATGCTAATTCCTAACTATAACTGGTGTGAAACCTATGGTTTTTTCAGTGAATTTCAAAGGTTTTTTAAATGCTAATTCCCAACTATAAGTCTCAGTTTATATGTAAGACTGTTAGCGCTCTAGTTGTTCTTTAGAACACTCTGGGACATTCTGTCATTGGGCTATATTTGGGCTACATCTGGCTGATATTTGGGCTACATTTGTTTTTTTTTTTGTCTCTGGAGGCCATCTTTGGGCTACATTTGGGCTCTAACATATATATAGCCCAATGTAGGCCAATATATATTTTTTTCAAAGTTAATTTTCGTAAAAACCACTTGTGCATATATCTTGAGACATAGCAAAGGCAGATCAAGCTACCAGTCCCTACAATTTTGCCCAAATTTTTTTTGCATATATTTTTTTTTCATTTTTTTTTTTTGCCTTGGAGCGCTCCCGGTGCGCGCCCCGGAAAGCGTAGTTCTATGAAGCGCCCCGGGGCGCACACCGGGGAGCGTCCCATAAGCCCCAATATCATGATCGTGACGTATCGCGTAGCCGCTTCCGCGTGATACGCACGGCGTAAGCGCACCCGGAAGCACTCGAGCGAATACGATCGTGCAACGCGCTTACGCGACGCGCCCCAGTGCACGGGTCATATGACCTGAAAATAACACTTTTCATTGGTTAATAACAGTTTTTTTTCACAAGTAGGGAAACACCCCACCCATTTCCCTCACAACCTGTTTGCTTTTGCTGAGACAGCACCTCTTGTCTGTTCCTGCAAAAAAATCAAATTCAACCATGTCTGGTTCCCAGAACCCTTCCCAGGACCAGTCCTCAGACTCTTCAGATAGATTCCTGCCTGAGGTCCCCCCACATAGAAAAGTGAAGGACCACTTCATTTGTAAGTTTTTCTCTTTTCCAGAGGGGGAGAAAAAATGCAATGCAGCAAAAGTCACGTGTAAAATCTGTGACACTGTTCTCTCACGTGGAAATCCCACCCGGAAATATAGTTTTGGCAATGCAACATTACTCAGGCATGTTGAGAGGAAGCACCCGATTAATTTTGCACGGGAGAGCACCAGGGCCCTGGCTCGCAATCCACCACCCGATTGCCCCTCCACTTCCACCGGAGCTTCAACATCATCGGTGAGAGGAAGACCAGCAGTGATGACCCCAAATATTCAGCCTGTTTTTGCAGATATTACATTTCGTTGTAAGCAGTGTGACCAACTGCTATGTTATGGGGAGTAGAGCATTGACCTGATTGTTAGAAAGAGAGAGGAACACCGCTGTGCCCCTCAGCCCTAATTTTTCCCCTTTTTTTTTGCTCCTGTTGAGCAGTTTTGCATTCCCTAGTTTTGTTTTTGTTCTGAAAAAAATACCCAAAAAATTTAAAAACGTTTGGAAAAAGTAAAAAAAAAAAATTAAAAACTAAAAAAGAAGAAAAAAACAGTTCTTTTTAGAACTATTAGAACTACCTCCAATTTATAAAAAAAATGCTACATTTTTTGAAAACTGTCATTCTTTTTTTCCCATGGTACGCTCCCAGGTCCGCTCCCCGGTGCGCGTACCGGGCGCTCCCCCCGCGCAAATCTAAAAAAAAAATGTATTGCCCCGGGGGGCCTTTTTATGGCCCCCACATCAAACCTAGGGGATCAGGGGGGGGTCTACCCTGCCTCCTTATGGTCAATTCCCCCCTATATTTTTGCCACCTCTTGTGTCTCGATTTTACCGAGAGACAAGATGGCGGCCGCTCCGGACTGTTTAGAATGTTTACCCGAGAGCCAATCAGCTTTCCGCGCGCAAGTCGCGTGTCGCGCCCGGTGCGCCTATAGATATATTTTTTTTTTAACCTAAATTACTCAAAATCCACTGAAGCAATTATCTTGAGACATAGCAAAGGCACATTGGGCTACCAGTCCCTACAATTTTGCCAAGTTTGCTGGGAAATCGTTCAGCCGTGCGGGCTAAAAGTGAGGTCGACCGCCCTATGGAAATTAACATGGAGAAAACACGTTTTGGGACCCCCTTTTTATCTCGGCCCCCGCTTAACTAATCCCCCCCAAACTTTCAGGGAAGGACCGGGGCGCCGCGAGGCCATTTTGAGGACATTTTCAGGCAGATTAGTCAACCGGCACCAAAGTTATTCAAAATAGAATTTTGAGATTTAACATTGAAAAAAATCCTAACTATACCTACCTACTGGCGACCGCCAGTAGGTAATATATATATATATATGTGAGCAAGGGCGGATGCCCGAAACGCGTCAGATTGCTTGGTTCAGCTTTTGAATAAAAAACTGTGCTTACCATTACTGGATCCGCGTGATTTCCTGGGTCGCTGTGGTCGGAGCTCGGGAGATTGCATTTGTTTGATATATATATATATATATATATATATATATATATATATATATATATGGCACATATAATATATTGTTTCCTGGGTCCCGCGCATGGGCGGGAATATTCTAATGCTTATGACTTTGATGAGGATACCCCTGGAAGAGAACTAGGATTACAGGTAAGTAACTAATCCTTTTCTGCCTCCAGGGAGGATTTTGCCTTCCCTTTACGAGGTTGCTTCTCAGAGCGGTGCTCTGCTCTTTCCCTTCCATGACTTTCAGTAACACAGTGCCTGGCACTTTCCCTAACGGTGCTGCTCCTCACCATCCGCTTCATCCCTTTCTGTTTCACTGATTTTTTTCGCACACTGTTCCCATACTCTCACAGTTTTGTTTGTGATGGCTCCGCGTTGTGGCGCGCAAAAGTTCTCAGAATAAAACTGATGTCATCCCGCCGCGGTGGGACTTATGTGACCCCGCTGACGTCATGTCTGCGGACAGTAAGAGTGGAGTCACGTGATGCCGCCCCCCGGCCTGCAGAGATGCTATTGCAAAAAAGTTCCAGATCCAGGCTCACGCCTGGGGATAATTCTACATTAAGGAATCTACGGCTAGAATCGTCTCTACCAGATACATTGTTACCAAAGGTAAGGAACATGTACATTTAGGGGCACCCCTAAACCTTGCTTCCTCAGAGAAGAACCTGCAAGAATAAGAAGGACCGAACAGCCGTGCAGCAGCTAACAAGAGGAAGACACCCACTGACCTGGCCCCAGCCCTCCTGGCCTGTCTCCCCCCTCCTGCGACATCTGGTGTGTCCTGCAGCCAGCAACCTCGAAAACCCCAGAGGACCTGTCTGCCTTCAACTGCAAAGACTCTGTCTCCCATGAACACTGGATGTGTTCATCTGCAACCTCTGGCTCAGGCCAGACACTGCGGATCTGCCCCAGTCTGCGCCTGCCAACCACAGCCCGAGCTCGAGTGGGCAAAGACCTCGAGGAGGTTACCCCTGCTATCCTGACCGGAGATCCAGTGACCCCTGACCTACCTCAAGCCTCCAGGCGACGCCTGCAGCCTAAATCCAGAAGGTCCCCCTAACTCCGACCAGGAGCTGGTCAGAAGATCCGACACCAAAAGGCACCCCGGCACCCGACGCCTTGTGTGCCCAAACCGATGGTGCCCTAACTTCCCAACCTACCTCTCGAAGTGGTGGTCACACCCAGAAGACCTTTGTCCCCGAGCCTGCAGTGCCTTAGTACCCCGGAGGTTCCCCCATCCAAACCAACATGGCATCCAACGTTTAAACTGCACCCGGCCGCCCTAGTGCCGCTGAGGGTGCACCTTTGGTGCTACTTTGTTTCGCCATTTGCCCTGACCTATGCTCCCACAACCCAGTGGCCTGCTTGCCAGCATCCACCAACCGGAGACCCCCTGTCCTCCATTGGATAACATTGGGCCTCACCACTCTTCACCTGGCCGCTCTAGTGCCGCTGAAGGTGTACCAAGAGTGCATCCTTGACCCTGGGGGAACCCCTGTTCTTACCCCAAAAGCTCAACTCCAAAGACTGATTACTTACCTGGTAACCGTTAACTTCATTTCTCTCCATAGGAACCTATTGACTGTGGGTTTTTTTCTCTGAAAAATGTTCTAAGTGGGTAGTTGATTTGTTGGAAACCTGAAAAATAACAATTGTGCAAAACTGATTTTACTTACCTTTTCTCAAGGAAATGTCCCAGTGTGATATCTAGACATATCACACTGAGTAGAAAAAGTAATCTCAAAAGTAATGTGAAAGTAGCTTACCTGTAATTTTCATTGCAAAGTCGATACAAAGTATATGTACAGCCTTTCACAGTATTGCATTACCAGTAATTCAAACTGTAACCATTTCAAAGTACGTTTAAAATTGCATTTCAAGCTGTATATTTACTGTAAAGTATTTATCAACTTACCTGTGCCAGGATGCTTGGTTCTAGGAAATAAAATAACTAAAAGAATATTTTTATACAAAAACAATTGGTCTGAAGTTTAGTCTTTGAGTGTGTGAATTCATTTTGCTGACTGAGTGTGTACAACAAATGCTACCCCGCTACAGTAACTCTGATACTGCCTTACTGCTCGACCACACTACCAAGAATAGAGAGGTAACTTTACCTCTGCCTACCTTTGGGGGTCTCTGGACTCTGCACACTATACCTCACTTTGGTATAGTATATACAGAGCCACTTCCTACATCCTGAGCTAAAGTTCAGGAGCTTTGATCCCACAACCAAGTGGCCTGCTCGTCAGCAGTCACCAACCGGAAGCCCCCTATCCCCCATTGGATAACATTTGGCCGAAGCACTCTGCACCCGGCAGCCCTAGTGCCTCTGAGAGTGTAACAAGAGTGCATCCTTGACCCTGGGGGACACCTGATTCCACCCCCAGAATCTCAGCTCTCACTACCAACTACTTACCTCAAAACCAATAACCGTATTTTCCTCCGTAGGATAACATTGACTTGTTTTTCTTGGAAAAGTTTCTAAGTGTCGAGTTGGAAAACCAAAAGAAAATGTTTAAAATTGTACTATTTACCAAACGATTTTACTTACCTGTTTACAGGAAATGTCCCAGAATAGTATCCAGGCATACCATTCTGTGTAAGAAAAGTAATCTCAAAAGTAACTTACCTGTAATTGTACTGAAAAATCCATTTGTCTATGTACTGTATTTACAAAGTATAGCATTTCTCTGCAACCAGAGTGCATATACAATTACAATTCAAACTGTTTACAAACTGCATTACTACTGCAAAGTATTTATTGCTTACCTGTGCCAGGCTTGCTTGGTTGTAGAAAATAAAATAATAAAAAGAATATTTTTCTAAAAAAACAATTGGTCTGAAGTTCAATCTTTGGCTGTGTGAATTTATTTGTTGACTGAGTCTGTACACCAACTGCTTAACATTGTCCTCTGATACTGCCTTACTGCTCGACCACACTACCACAAATAGAGAGTGAGGTGCTATCTAACTTTACCTAAGCCTACCTTTGGGGTTCCACTGGACTCTGTGTGTGCACACTATACTTACTTTGGTATAGTATATACAACACCAGCTTCCTACACTGTCCTCCTTCCTAAGTGAAAGAACCTTCCAATGCATGCAATCAGGTTTTTATTGGGAAACATTCAATGCCCAATACCGAGTCCCTCAGGGATCGGGACTTATTCCCACCATGTTTAACATTTATATGAATTGCAAAAACAACAGGTGATGGACCGAATGAGGATCAATGTCACACATTCAACCCAGTCAAAAGATCTGGGTCCTAATCCATCGTTTTTTTGCACTCCACACCACCCTGGGTTAGACAATGGCGATATGCAAATCAGCTCTGACCCTGTGCCCCATGGGAACAGTCCAGTCCGAACTACAAAAGCCATGTCCTTCCCAGAACGGAATCAAGCATCCGAGGACCGGACCGGTTTCGAGGTAACACCTCTCATCAGCCCGGCTAGCTTGACTCCAGTGGTGTGGAGTGCCTGGGACCCACGTCTGGGCATCCCCTGGACTGTTCCCATGGGGCACAGGGTCAGAGCTGATTTGCATATCGCCATTGTCTAACCCAGGGTGGTGTGGAGTGCAAAAAACGATGGATTTGGGCCCAGATCTTTGGACTGGGATGAGTGTGTGACATTGATCGACATTCGGTCCATCACCTGTTGTGTTTGCATATTCCGCCCTAAGTGCGCTGGTGATGCCCAGACGTGGGTCCCAGGCACTCCACACCACTGGAGTCAAGCTAGCCGGGCTGATGAGAGGTGTTACCTCGAAACCGGTCCGGTCCTCGGATGCTTGATTCCGTTCTGGGAAGGACATGGCTTTTGTAGTTCGGACTGGACTGTTCCCATGGGGCACAGGGTCAGAGCTGATTTGCATATCGCCATTGTCTAACCCAGGGTGGTGTGGAGTGCAAAAAACGATGGATTTGGGCCCAGATCTTTGGACTGGGATGAGTGTGTGACATTGATCCACATTCGGTCCATCACCTGTTGTGTTAACATTTATATGAGGCTCCTAGTACAAATATTAGAGGAGTTTGGTCTGTCAGTTGTGCCTAATGTAGATAACACACACTCAGTGTCTGACGCTATTAACTCTAATCACCTGCAGCTAGTTCCTTGAATGGAAAACATTTCTAAATGGATGGCCAACCACAGTCTAAAACTGAATGGGGAGAAAACCGAGCTAATGTTCCTGGGTAACTGCACTAACCCTTGGAAAAGGATCAGCCCGCCAGACAATTGGGCATTAAGAACTTGTGGATGTGACTTGACCAGAATCTCACTATGGACACCCAAGCTAAAAAAACTCACAGCCTCCTGCTTCGGTATTCTTAGCCTAATTCGGAAGAACATAGACCTTCGCCCAGATCAGGCGCAGAGGAAGAAGATTCCGTCGCTGGTGGTCTCTAGATTGGACTATGGTAACTCATTGTACCTAGGGGCCCCCAAATACACAGTCAACAGGCTGCAGGTTGTTCAAAATGTGGCTGCCAGAATGATATTAAAAATTCCTAAAGCAGGAGTCCGTGAAAGATTAATTGAGCAAATTACACTGGCTCCCTATTCAAGCGAGGATCCAGTTTAAGCTACTTTGCCTAGCCCATAAGGCTGTGCATGGCAGGGGTCCAGCCCTGTTACGGTCTCTCATCTCCCCTTATACACCCAACAGGTCTCTCCGGTCTTTCGCGTGATTTCCCAGTGAGCACAACAATAATAAAAAGAGCCAGATGAAGAGATCCTTCACTCATCTGTTCCCAAAACGTTGGAACTCAATGGCCTTTGATTTGAGATTCTTGAAGGATTTGCATAGTTTCAGAAGAAACTTGAAACATGGCTCTTTCCTTCATTGCCCCTCCACACCATTGCGTCACCCTCTCAGTAGCGCTGGGAAGCCCTTGGGCAGCCATGCGCTCTACAAATAACATATTTATTTATTTATTTTTGCAATTTTTAAAGCGCTACAATTACCCATGGGTGTCTCGGCGCTAGAGGCTAAAAGCAGAAGACCAGTAAATAAAACTTTAAAGCAATGGGTGAAAGGTCTATGAGTCATGCCGTTGGGAAAACAGCCACGTCTTTATCTGTTTTCTGAAGATAATCAAGGATGGGCTACTTTTTATCTTAAGGGGAAGGGAGTTCCATAGTTTTGCTGCTGCTATGGCAAAACATCTGTCTCCCCAGTTTCCTTTCCTTGTTCTAGGAATCTGAAGCATATGAGCCGTGTTGGAACGCAGCGTTCTGGGGGTTGCCAAAGGCTTAAAAGAACTTTTCAGGAATTTGGGTCCCATATTATTTATTGCCTTGTAGACAATACAGAGGGCCTTAAACTTCGTACGACTTCTGACTGGAAGCCAGTGCAGTTGGTCCAGATGTGCAGAAACAGAGCTATGTTTGGGAATACCCAATAAAACTGTCAGTACGTGAGAACACCAGTGTGGATATTAGTGTTTTTCCCGTTGCTATGGGGAGATAAGGTAAGAGTTTCTTTATTTTCCTTAAGATGTTAAAGGATGATGAAACAACCGCGTTCACGTGATGATGGAAAAGGAGCTTGTCGTCAAATATCACTCCCAAATTTTTGACTTTACTGACAGGTTGAGGTGGAGTTCCCAGTTCCTCAGGCCACCATAAGGGAGACCACAAGGGTTGGATGTTTCCAAAAAGCATGACCTCCGTCTTAGATGAATTGAGTTTTAAGCAGTTGGAAGCCATCCAGCTGCTAATAGCCCTCATACCGTTCTTAAAGTTTGCTGCAACAGTAGGTCCGTTTTTGTGTAAGGATAATACCAACTGGGTGTCGTCAGCATATGTTGTCAAATTGATGTTGTACTCTTTTATTACCCTCGCTAAGTCCGAAACATAGATATTAAAAAGGGTCGGACTTAGCGAGGAACCCTGCGGAACTCCACAAGGAAGGCTGAAGGTGGATGAAGTATGAGTACCCATCTTAACAGCTTGCCTACGATCCGCCAGGAAGGATGAGATAAGATCCCTGGCTCTATGTTTAATGCCTATGGCCTCGACACGGCCGATCAAAGTTGCATGATCGACCGTGTCGAAAGCCGCCGACAGGTCCAACAAAATTAGGACAGCTTAAAACATGGTTGCTATTCCCGCTACTTTCTGGTGCCCACGAAGGACAAAGGCCTGCATCCTATCTTAGACTTCAGGGCCCACAATCGCCTCCCTGTAGGAGAAGTTCAGAATGCTCACGTTGGCTCAGGTCCTGTCTGACCTCGACCCTGGAGACGGGACGGTGGCATTGGACTTGCCGGACGCCTATTTCCATATCCCCATCCTGCCAGCCCACAGACGCTACCTAAGGTTCACAGTAGGCCACGAGCAATTTGTTAACCATGCTCCACTTTGGCCTTACCAGTGCCCCTAGGCTGTTCATAAAAGTGATGGTGTTGGTCACAGCTCATCTGCGCAGATCACGGGTTCCAGTCTTACCCTATCTTGATGACTGGCTGTTGAAGGTGGGCTCACCCCAGGTTTTTGTACCCCCCACCTCCGGATTACGGTGGACCTCTTGCTGGGGTACTCTATAAACGTGCCAAAGTCACACCTGCCTCCCTCTAAGCCGTCCCCTTTCATCTGAGCTGTTCTGGACACTGTGCAGTTTCAGGCCTATCCCCAAAGCAGCAAGTCTAGGATATTCCGGCTATCAGCCTTTATCCCGGATTTCAGTGAGAATGACCCTGAGGCTGCTGGGCCTCATGGCCTCCTGCATCCTGTTGGTAGATTATGCCAAGTGGCATATCCGGGCTCTGCAGTGGGAGCTGAAATTCCAGTGGGCGAAGCATCAGGGGAATCTTTCCAACTATGTCCAGATCTCGGAGGGGATTGCACAACTGCAGTGGTTGTTAACGGACCAGGATTGGAACAGAGGCAGATCCCTCTTCCTTCCACAACCAGATCTCAGGATGGTGATCGATGCGTCACTCCTTGGATGGGGCGGCCATCTGGGAGAGGCGGAGATCGGAGAAGTCTGGTCTCTGCTAGAGTCCAGGGTCCATATCAACCTTTTTTGAACTCCGGGTGATACACCTGGCACTGAAGGCATTGCTTCCCTCAAGGGGAAAGTAATGCAGGTGTTTTTTCACTGAGAACACGACTGCCATGTGGTACTGTAACAAACAGTACAGGGTGGGTTCGTGGACCCTATGTCAAGAAGCTCTTCGCCTTTGGACATGGCTGGAGCATCTGGCCATGACCCTGGTGGTTCAACACCTGGCAGGTCCTCTGAACGCTAGGGCAGACTAACCCAGCCATCGGTGCCTGGTAGATCACGAATTGCGTCTTCACTCGGAGGTGGTGCAAGGTCTCTTTCAGAGGTGGGGAGAGCCTTGGTTAGATCGGTTTTCCACCGAAGAGAACGTTCAATGTCAGCAGTTTTGCACGTTGGAGTTTCCAAGGCGGCACACGCTCGGTGACGCTTTTAGTCATGAATGCAACTGCGGCCTCCTGTACACCTTTCCTCATGTACCACTTCTTCCCTGAGAGCTGAAAAACATCAAGCGTGACCAGGGCCAAGTCATTCTTGTGGCTCCAGATTGGGCATTAAGAGTCTGGTACCTTGAGCTCCTGCGCGTGGCCATCGATCCTCCGATCAGACTGCCCTTTCAGGAAGATCTTCTGTTGCAGCAACAGCGGACGGTCCTCTACCCAAAACTGTCCAGTCTCCACCTCCTTGCATGGAGATTGAGCGGCAACAGTTGACCGCTTTTGACCCTCTGCCCAAAGTCTGTAACGTCATCTTGGCAGCCAGGCGTCCCCTCACTAAGACGATATACGCCTGTTGAGGGAATAGGTTTGTGGTATGGTGCACAGCAAAGGCTGTGGATCCCCTCTCTGCACCGCTTTCAGAGGTTCTTTTATTCATCCTTTCTTTGGCCCAACATGGCTCTGCTCTGGGCACTCTAAAAGGCTATCTTGCAGCTATTTCTGCTTTCCTTTGGCTACAAGATCAGCCCTCTTTATTCAAGTCCCATATTGTAAACAGATTCTTTAAGGGCATTGTTCATCCTCCGTCTCCTTTCATAATGCCCCAGTGGAACTTTAACCTTGTCTTAACTTACCTTATGTGTGCTCCTTTCGAGCCTCTTCACAACTGTCTTTTTAGGCTCATCACTCTAAAGACGAGCCTTTCTTGTCGCCATCACCTCTGCTCGCAGGGTGAGTGAGCTTCAGGCACGTTCTTCTAAGCCCCCTTTCTTTTCTGTGCATCCGACAAAGTGGTGCTTAGGATGAGACCCTCGTTCCTTCCTAAAGTAGGTACATCTTTTCACATAGGACAAACTATCACTTTGCCCACCTTTTGCCCACCTCCGCTCTTTTCCAAGGAGGAGAGACTCCACCCGCTGGAGCCAAAACATGCCCTGTCCTTCTACCTTGAACGCACAAAAGAATTTCGGGTGGATGATCAACTCTTCATTGGCTATGTGGGTGCCAAGAAAGGTCGGGCTTTCAAAAAGTGTACCATCTTCTTATGGGTTGTCTTTTCTATTACAATCTGTTATACTTTAGCGAAAAAGGAACCTTCAGTGGGGATGCGTGCTCATTCCACTAGGGTTACAGTAGCAACTACTGCATTGGCACGTGGAGTCCCACTCCTTGGCATCTGCCAGGCAGCGACATGGGCATCTATGCACAAGTTCACCAGACATTACTGTCTGGACAGCCAAGTCCACAGGGATGGCTATTTTGCCTGTTCTGTCCTCCGGGACTTTCTGGTGTGAACTTGGTTCGGAGACCCTCCTCTGGGGTTGGTATTGCTGTGGGGTATTCTAAGGTAAGGAATCTATAACTAACGGTCTCTTTCAGATGAATAAGTTACTTGCCTACGGTAGCAATGTAGCTGTAGGAGATATAGGTTAGTTATAGCTTCCTTAGTGCCCTACCCATCCTCCCCGCTCTTCGAACTGACTTCTTGAAATAGGCACTCCTTTTCAGAGCCCTAGTTGTTGCGCACCAGTCCAGTGTCTTTCATGGCTCTGCGCTTCTGGCATGGAATGTTGTGTCAGAACGGACAGCGCGCCGGGGTGGTGTCTAGTAGGCACCGCAACGTCATCCCGGCAACCGCGATGCTGACGACGGAGCGGAGTCGACCAACGCCACCTACCAACGCACAGGGGTACTGCTTAGAAAAAATTCTGCGGATCCAGTCTGATGCCTGGGGGAAATTTTAAGATAGGGAATCTATAACTAACCTAGGTCTTCTACCGATACATCGTTTTTGAAGGTAAGTAACTTGTTCTTTGAATTATTGTCCAGGGAGGTGGGGACAGTTGCTTATGATTTTAATGAAGAGAACCCGGATTACAGGTTCTAGAGGATCCTCATCAAAAGTCATAAGCACTGAATAGATTAGCAAACTTATCCCACCACAAAAAGTTTGCAGACAAAAAGGTTAAATACAGAACATTTTCTACTATTATGCAAATGGATTCCTTAAAGAAGCTTGACTGACCTGTGCATCACCTCTCAAATCTGGATCCAGCCAATTATGCCTGTTAAAGATATGTATTGATCTCCATGTAACAGATTTACATATTTATGAACTAGTTATTTTTTTAAGAGACCATAGTTTCTGCCTTTCCTCTATTCGAATGAGCTGTAGTTATCCCAGCCAGAAATGTATTAGTCAACTGGTACCAGAGAATTATGCAAGAAACAATCCATCCAGAAATAGATTGTTTATAAGTAGAAAAGCCAGTTTTAAGCAGACCATCGCCCACTAATAGGGGATTAGATTGTCTGATTTCTTTTGTTTTGTCCAAATAGAATTTTTAAAAACCCTTTTTACATCCAAGGGATGATGGGCACTTTCTGCTGGATTAGAGGGGTTTGGGAAGAATGTTGGTAAGGCAATGGTCTGAATGACATTACAATTTGCAACTACTTTTAGAAGAAAAGAGAGGCAAATTCTCATTAAAACTCTATTTTTTGAAACACAACAGAAGAATTTTTGTGGCTAAAGCTTGAATTCTGAGACTGGGAGCAGAAGTAATAACTTTTAGAAAGGCTGCCATCTGATAGAGACTACTAGTCGCAGATTCCTTAACGTAGAATTATCACCACTGGATTCGTAAAATCTTTGCCATAGCTTCCCTGTGCGCCCGGGGGACTGCATCACGCGACTCCGCCCTGGTGTTGTACATGTATGTGACGTCGGCGAGGTCACATAAGTCCCGCCCCGGCGCGCCTATGTCCGTTTTTTCCATTTCCGAGTGCAACGCGGATCCCGATCGTGCTTCAGGCCTGTTTTGCCTTTTCCTTGTGCGTGTGTGTGGGAACAGTGTGCGAATGCCTTCAGGCTTTAAGACGTGCTCATCTTGTGTGCGCCAGATGTCAGCGACGGATTTGGGGTTTGGGGGAGCACCACGAATCCACTGATTGTGAGGCGTGCCAGCAGATGAAACCGAAGGCCCTGCGGGAGCGCCGGATGAAATTTATTTCAACCCGCATGTCCAGATCTGCATCGTCGCCATGCCAGGCACCTACGGAGAGATTCAGGAATCGCCGCTTCCGTCTTCGACATCGTCCTACTCCCAAGCCGCAAGAGCGTCGCTCACCTGTCGGTAAGTGTCGCAGTCTGTCCCTGAGGGCTGGTTCCCGGCCTGTTGGGGGTGTGGGTTCTCCGTGGGTGGTGCGGCCCCACGTGTCGCCCAGATGGAGACCAATGCGCAGACTTTACAGGCCTCGCTGGCTTCTCCTCGTCCTTACCCTCCTGGGACGTCTGCGGATCCCTTGCCTCTTGCTTAGCCGCAAACTTCCGCGGGAGTCCCTGTGGTGTCGCTGGAGGTCACTGGGGCTCCGGTCGCATCCCCGCGTCCCCCTTGGCCTTCGGGATGGGCGGCGGCCTTGGCCGAGGTGACGCCGCATGGGCGCCGTCGGCTTCTGGCCCTAGCAGCGCCACAAGGGCTGGCAGGGAGCCCTTCTCGATCTGTCATGGGACGAGGCTGGCAGGGACCCCTCTTTACTCCCCGTGTCCCTCCACGCAGGAGGCTGCCTCGTCAGTCGAGTCGACACCTTTCCGGCGCCGTTCCCTCGCCGCCCCGGCTCCGGCCCAGCCCCGGTCTCCTGCTCCGTGCTCTGTGGCGGAGGTCTTTCCGGCATCACCTGGCGCCGGACGACGATGTACTGCCTCAGATTGCGGACTCTACGGAGTCCTCGGACGCTTCCTCTTCTCCAGAGGTTCGGTGCATGCTGGCTTCTTTCTTGCCGGAGATGGGCCGCCGCGTCATGGCTTTTTCCCCGACATCATCTAAGGACGGCTCGTCACCGTGGCCGCGGTCTTCGCCGGAGGCGCTACTGGTTCCCCACTCCTCGGTCCCTCTTCTTCCTTTCCGGACCTGGCCCTTCCTTCCTCCGAGTTGGCTTGGTGGACACGCGCCTTAGTTTGCAGCTGTCGCCTATGGAGGAGTTGCTTTCTCCGCCTATGAGCCCTACGGAGGCGGGTGCGGCCTTTGCTTGCGCTGTTTCCACGGTGGTGGGGATTTTGCGCATGGGTGATCCAGCTTCCCATTTACCCGCGGATCATCTCCCGGAGGTTCTCCCTCAGGGCTCTAGTGGTAGGGAGCTGCTGCTTCCATTCAAGGGTTTGCTCCATTCTTCTATTTTGGGGACGGGACGCCCGGCCACGGGAGACCCGGTGCCCCAACACCTTTTGCAGCTCCACCACCCTTTGCATCTCCACCACCCAGCGCCATGTGATCCTGTGTGTCTTTCCCTCCACCCTTCCGCCAGGGGCCCTCTTTTGCAGATTGCCTTTCCTTCTCTGCCGCCGCTGTTGTCTCTCCCATCAAGGGAGGCCCGATGGATAGACTCCTGGGGGCACAATATGTTCCCCTCCGCAAGAGCGGCTTTACGGGCCCTTAACACTTTGTGTGTTTTGGCTAGGCCCACTTCTTGCTTGTGGGACTCTATCTACCGCTTCTCAGGAGGGTGCCTGTGTTGATGTGAGGCACCATGTATTGGATGGCCGGGAGCTGGCGCCGTTTATTCTTCACTGCACTCTGGACATCTCTGAGGTGCTTGGTCGTGCCATGGCATCTTTTGTCTCACTTCGTCGGCATGCCTGGCTTCGGGACAGTGTGTTCCCGGAGAATTTTCGGGAACAGCTGGTGGACCTTCCTTTCGATGGCGCTCTGTTGTTACACGCCCCTGCGGACTCTGCCATTCAGAGGTTTTTGCGGAGCTTCGGCTTCCTCCTGCTCTTCCTCCATCTCCGCCTCAGTGACCTGTGAGTCGGTCTGGTTTTTGAGAGGTATTCTTCCATCAGGGCGGTCCCCCAGTTGTGTGTTCTTTGTGCTTCCTGTGCATTGGGTCCTTTTGGTTAGGAATGTGGTCCGGTGGGCTGCTGGTCGGCGCTTTTGACTGTATTTTTGGCTTTTGCTAGCCGTGTTGGCCCTGAGACTAGGCCTTGTGTTTTTCTTTTGGCTGATTGGGAATCAGTCTGCAGGTTCACAGCAGGTTTTTTCTGTTGTCCTCTTCTACAGAAACTTTTTCCTAAGAGGGTTCCCATGTTGTGGGACATAACATGCCCTACGTGGGGTACTGGTAGCTATTATATAGCTTGTGTTGTGCTGGGAGGTGTATTCTGCTTTCGGGCCTCTGTTCTCCATAGCGTTGCAGGTGTGGTCCTCGTATGGAGGGTTTTGGAGTGACTTGGATGCGCCCTGGGCTGTCCTTCCCTGGGGTCGCTGCATTGTTAGCCTGGTCTGGCCTGCTGTCTGCGGCTTTACATTATGACTCTGATACTACTTCTTTTCTGGGCTGTGTGTGTGGACTTCCCCCCTGTGGTGTGCCTGGGCCCTTCTTGGCTTCGTGGTCTCTGTCTTGGGCTGGTGTCTGGCTTTCCCTGAATGCACCGTTTTGTGGTGTTGTTTGTACCTGACTGAGCATGCCGGTGCCGACCTGTGGACAGTCATCCTTACCTTGTCTTCTTCTGCCTCTCCCCCCTGAGGGTTGCGCTGGTTCTTGAGCTCCTTGTCCCTTTTTGGGCGCAGTTTGTCTCTGCGGGATGTGAAGCGGTTCTCCCTGGCGACCTTCAGCTACCCTTTTATGCTTCTGCCTGCCTTATTGTTGAAGGCGCCGTTCTGCCTGGCCTGCTGTGTTACGGCTTGGCTGCCCTCTTACCTGGGCGTGTTCCTGGGTGGGGGGCTTGCCTTTGCTCTAACTCTTCTCCTTTGAGTCTCTAGGTTGCTCTTCTTCCTAGGTGCTCCTCTTCTTTCTTTGGGCCTTTAGGCTTCTTGGGGAGTTTCTTGATACCCTGAATGGTTGTGGGGCGTTCTGGTTTCCTTCGCCTTGCCCTCGTTCTCCAGCTGATGGGCAGTGGACTGCCTCTCTTCTTGTCTTCCTGCATCCCCTCTGGGGTTGGTGGTCTTCTAGATGCAGGGGTTCCACTTGCCTGGGGGGACAGGGCTCTTCTGCCTGTCCGTGGGACCCATCCCCTGTGGGACCTTCTATCAGGTCCAGGCTGGTGGGGTCCTCTTGCAGACCCTCCTCCCCTTGGGTATGGCTAGGGTATCTATGCTACGTTAAGGAATCTGTGGCTAGTAGTCTCTATCCGATGTACCAGTTACTTATCTTCAGTAACAATGTATCTGGTAGAGACGATTCTAGCCTCATATTCCTTCAAGGGCTGCCCTTCCTCCCCTTTCTGCGAGGACCTTTGGCTTGGTCTTCTGCATTCGCCTCCCTGTGGGTGGCTATGTCTTCAGTGAGTGCCTTCTGTCGCTCTTCTGATAGGATGTTCGTCCTGTTTATTTGTTCCTTTCCTCCCCTTGGCACATGGGAGGATAGGTTTGTCAGTACTTCTGTGCCTTTGTGCTCTAGTTGCCCTAGGTTGGGGCCTACCTTTTGCCTCCCCCCCCCCTCTTTCCAGTTGCATTACTAGGGGTTCTGGCCCCTCTGCTTTCCTCTAGGTTGGGGTCTTTTGGCCGGGTCTCTGCCCTTGTTCCTTCTGGGGGTTGTCACATTCTGTGTTGGGGCAGTCTTGGAGTCTTGTCGTGCCTTGTTTGTCTTGGACTGGTTCCTCTTCATTGTTATTGGTTGGGGACGTAGTCATGTTCTATGTTATTATGACATTATTCATGTGTTCTTTGACTCCATGGGGGGCTATCTCAGTTCTGGCAGGGTTGCTGTTCAGGGCTGTGTTCTGTTCTTTATTCCTTCCCTGCCTTCAGGTACTGCAATGTTTGGCACTATCCCTTTTTTCTGCTCTTTCGCACACCGTTCCTATACTCTCACAGTTTTGTCTGATGGATCCACGTTGCGGCGCGGAAAATTTCTCCGAAGAAACTGACGTAGGCGTGCCGGGGCGAACTTATGTGATCTCGCTGACGTGACGTACTCGGACAACGCGAGTGCGGAGTCGCATGATGAGGGAGGTAACACCTCTCTCCAGTGGAAACCACTATTGTCTCCTTTCCTGGGAGTCATCAGCACATCTCCCTAGGAGAGCAGGAAGCTAACTCCAATTAAAGCTCCTTATGTAATCGTTAAATGCACAGGAGATTAAAGGCAGCAAAGTGACAGCATAGTAACATTTGCACACTGTTACTTATTACGTTAAATTTGAGATGAGTCAATTTGGACTTCAATCAATCAGTGGTTTGTAAAGCGCGCTACTCACCCGCAAGGGTCTCAAGGCCTTTGAGGAGGGGGGAGGCCGCTCCGGTCACTCGAAGAGCCAGGACTTGAGGTCTCTTCCGAACGTGTGCAAGGTTGGGGATGCTTACAGGGAGTGCTTCCATGTTATGGCTGCGGTGTAGGAGAAGGCCCTCCCGCCCGGCTTCTGAGTTTACAGGGGGGACCTCTGCCAGGGCGAGGTCGGCAGAGCGGAGGTTCCTCTGGGTGCGTGGAAACATACTCTGTCGTTGCGGTATTTGGGTCCGAAGTTGTTGAGTGATTTGTAGGCGTGGGTGAGGAGTTTGTAGGTGACCCTCTTCTCAATGGGGAGCCAGTGGAGGTCTCGCGGGTGTTGGCTCAATTGTTTGTGGCGCGGTATCCCTAGGATGAGCCTGGCGGCAACGTTTTGGATAGTTTGGAGCTTGCGTAGAAGGGTTTTGTTGATTCCATCATAGAGGGCGTTGCCGTAGTCAAGTCTGCTGGTGATGAGTGCGTGGATGACGGTCTTTCTACAGTCGGGGGGATCCATTTGAAGGTCTTTCCGACGATTTGGAGGCAGTTGAAACTGGCGGAGTAGATAGTGTTGATTTGGCGGTTCATGGAGAGGGAGGAGTCGAAGATTATGCAGAGGTTCCGAGCATGTCCTGTCGGGGTGGGGGGAGGGGTTTCAGAGTGCCACCTGGTGTTGTTCCAGGCGGAGGGGCAGGGTCTGAGGATGAGGACCTCGGTCTTCTCGATGTTGAGCTTCAGGCAGCTCTCCTTCTTCCAGGATGCCGCGTTTCTCATTCCTTCCTGGAAGCTGAGTCTGGTGTTTTCTGGGTTCTGGGAGAGGATGTTCTGGGTGTCGTCAGCGTAGTATATGATGCTGAATCCATGTTGTCTGACGATGTTGGCGATGGGGGCCATGTAGATGTTGAAGAGTGTCGGTCTTAGTGAAGATCCTTGGGGCACTCCGCGGATTATGTCAGTGGGGTCGGAGAGGAAGGAGGGTGGGGGGGGGACTGATCCTCTGGGTTCTGTTGGAGAGAAAGGATTGGATCCAGGTGAGGGTGGACCCCTGTATGGCGGCTTGTGTGCGGTGTGAGACTGTGTTGAATACTGTGGAGAGGCCTAAGAGGATGAGGGCTGCGGTGTGGCACTGGTCGAGCAGCATGCAGATGTTGTCAGTGGCGGCGAGGAGGGCGGTCTTGGTGCTGTGGTTAATGTGGAAGCCGGACTGGGAGGTGTCCAGGATGCAGTTTTCTTCAATGAAGGTGGTCAGTTGGTTTCTTGAGGAGGGGTCCCGGATGCAAGGGAGGAGTTGATAGTATGGCCTAATTCAGGAGTGATGGCAGTGGCGGCTCTGTGGAAGATGTGCGGGGGGCAAGGGTCTGTTGGGGCTCCTGAGTGTGTTTTCTTCATGGTTGAGGAGATGAACTCAACGGATGCGGTGTCCCAGGTGGAGATGGTTGGCTACTCGGTGGTGGTGGGTAGTGTGGTGCTGTCTTCTGTCGGCTCGCTGAAATTGTCGTAGAGGGCCTTGATCTTCAGGTGGCAGTAGGAGCTGAGTTTGTTGCAGAGTTCTCCAGTATTAGGGGAGTCTTTCATAGATTCACATGCTTGAATATTCCCCGTCGTCGAAGAGGAAGTCCCACGGTACATAAAATAGTAGTAAAAAAGATATATAGCGCTCGGTGTGGGTGCGTAACCCTACGGCAGAACCTCGCCGTTATATATTTTTCATACATTTAATTATTGTCTTGGTTTCGAATTTTGGTTTTGAACTTCACAAGCTCTCGCCTTCTCATGTTTCACATTTGTGTTTCAGAGATGAATATATAACTCCTCCGACTGATTGAGGCCATGCGGACTTAAAGTTCTAAAATTTAGGATGTGGCGTGATTCCTTTTGTCTTAAGGCTTTTTCTCGATCTCCTCCACGTATGTTCTTTGGTATTGTTTCTATCCCAAAGAATTTCCTTCTAGAAGAGTGGAATGCTACCCCCTCGCCAATTCTGGCGACGGGGGTAGCATTCCACTCTTCTAGAGGGACACGACATGTACCTAACTGTGAACACCTGGTTAAAGTTAACCCGAGCCTCAGCATCACAAAATGGATGCTGCCACCACAGACACAAGTCTGACCTCCTGCTGCTAGGAGTCCTTCCAGCGAGGGAGGCTTGGACAAAGGGTTTCCTGCCTTGGGAGGTGCTAGCACCACCCCAGACAGGATTTTGTGTATTGGGTAGGACAGGGCTGAAAGGAATGAGACATGCCCTGGGCACACAAGGTGTCCCTGTGCATACACCGGTCTAAACCAGTTCCTGGGGCTCTCCAGCACCAGCTCTGGCGCAAGACCGGACAAAGGATGGGGGGGTAACCACCCCCCTTCCTGGTCCACCCATAGGAGGGACCTAGTGATAGTACAGCCCCCTTTAGCAGGATAAAGGTAGGAGCTGGTCCCATTCAGAGTTAGATTAATCCTGAACTGAAACTCTACAAGAAACTCTGGACTTCGACTTTCTAAACAGAAGACTGAAGAAATCTCCCTTGTGGGCAAGGAGTGTCCACCCTGCACAAGCAGGCACCATCAGCGTCCAGCGGCTTCCCTTTGTCGTCTTCCCTCGAGGATCCAGACTTCAGAGCCCGACGAGACCCGGATTCCCAGACCTCTCCGACCTCTACCAACATCTGCAGCACAGCTGAGATCCGGGGGTGCGACGCGGCACGTGGGACCGGCCATCTTGAAAGAAGCAGCACTTCGCTCCAGCACGACTTCTGAGGTAACCTCGTCCAAGTGCTTTGGGGACTGAGAAGCCCCGACCCTGAGCAGCTCCTGCACCGAAGACAAGCCCTCCAGCATCCACGAGATCTGCATGGGGCCCTTCTGCTTGCCTGCTGCTCGACTCGTTGTCTGGTCACTTGCCGGCTGGCTAGTGGCCTCCTAGACGACAAACCTTGAAATCTTCACTGCTGGTCTGGTTGCTCCAGACTGGCCCTTGCTCCCTTCCAAAAGAGGGGCACCCCGGACCATCCTGGTCCACTCCAGACGCCGTTTCCACTCACCGCGTGGGTTGCCTTTGCCAAGGCCTGTTGACTCCGGATCCGACACCGCCGACAGCGAGAGCCTGCGTGGGCCGCCGCGTTCTGTAAAAGCTGAAGCTTTTTCAAAAAACCTTCCTGTATGTTTAAGTAAAGACTGTTTCAATAGTCCAATTTGGACATGACTAGGGCAGTGATAACGGTTTTCTGACTATCCGTTGTAAGGAGATGGAGAATTTTTTTGCAGGATCTTAAAATAAAGGATGTGGATGAAACCACTGCATTAACCTGGTCCTTCAGACAGAGTTTATTATCGATATAAACTCCCAAGTTCTTTACCTTCCTCACTTGTTGAGGGAGAGGGCCCATTTTATCCGGCCACCAATTAGGCGACCAGAAATTCGCATTGTTGCCAAACAGAACCACCTCCGTCTTACTCAAATTGAGCTTAAGACAGTTTTGATTCAGCCAGCAACCTACAGCTGTTAAACTGTCCTGGAACCGGGTGGACGTATCATGTAACCTGTCTGGGAGCAGTGACACAACGATTTGTGTGTCATCTGCGTAAGATGTTAAATTGAACCCAAAGGATTCAATCAAAGGCGCCAGTTAAGCGACATAAACGTTAAAAAGAGTAGGACTAATAGAACATCCCTGAGGGACCCCACATGGTAACGAGAAAGGTTTGGATGTAAACCTCCCCAAGGCAACCGCCTGAACCCTGTCCGAAAGAAAGGATTTGAGCAGCATCAAGGCCGCCCCTTCTACCCCGATCTCTCGCAGCCTGTCCATCAGTAGACTGTGATGGACAGTATCAAAGGCCGCAGAGAGATTCAACATAATCAGAGCAGCGTATCCTCCCTGATCTAAACTGGTTCTGATTTCGTCGGTGGACTTGAGGAGGGCGGATTCCGTACTATGCCCACCCCGGAAACCATATTTCCGGGGTGGGCATTGTACGGACTTATGGTCTCTGCGGGTCCGATGCTTGGCGTCCATCGCGGTATGACGCCTCTCATCGGAGCCAGCAGAGACATTTTTGAATTTATTGAGGAATAAAGGACAGTTTATCGGGACTGCTTCGCCAATGCACGAGTTTCTTTGTGATTGATATACGAGAAATACAAAACAATAATAAAGATAGCCTGGTATCACATGGGATCTAACCAGGAGGACTGTAAATAATTTTATCAAGAACACTGGAAATTATATCTTTTGCCCTGAAGAAGTCAGTCAAGGACGAAACGCGTTGGCTACGATCTGTTTTATTGGAAGAAAAAATTCATGAATAAATAAAGAATACTCAACAAACAACTCGACTGAATTCTTATTGAATGAGCTGTGTAAATATCTGATATGACTGTTATTTGAGCTATAACGATATTCAAGAGTGCTGAGCCAATGTATGTTGTACCAAACACAATAGGTTTCAGTTAAGCCACCATGTAGCTGTGGAACGCGTAATGACCAGTGCTCCGTACATGAAATGATATGGTAGGCTATTTGTATTGCGCACATCTACTCCAAGGAGTGTAACAGTGCAGAAAGTAGCAAAGTCGGCTGTGAAGGACTTAGGCTTCCACAAAAAAACAGGTTTTCAGATTATTTCTTAACAACGCTGAATTGCTTGTGGTCCCCAGTTCCAGGGGAAGCTGATTCCATGCTGTTGAACCCAGGAATACTAACGATCTTCCTCAAGTTCTTTGTCGCTGAATCCTAGGGATTCCTGCCAGAAATGTGTTGGCAGATTCTAGCTTTCTTATAGGGTTAAAGAAGCTAACATATACTTAATGAGTTAATGTTCTCTTGTACTATCTAGCAATTCAACCAAGCAGCACAAGAGCATATCTGCTCATGCAGATATGTCCTCATATGTAATATAATGCACTTTGCCTTAGGGCAATAAGTCCTGCAGTAGGGGTGACTTGCATATATTGCATGCAGTGTCTGTGGGCATGTCACACGGTGTGTGTCATGTCGTGTTTTCCCATTTCTCTGCACCATTTCACGTAGCCTGCAATGGCATTCTGCATAAGTTTGGTGGTGGGTCCCTTAGGGTGGCACAATACATGCTACAACCCTTTGGGACCCTCTTTAGTACACATGCCAAAGGTACCAGGGGTATCATTTATTAGGGACTTACAGAGGTACTAATGGTTTTGTCAATTGGGGAACAATTGAACAGTTACCTTGTTTTAAGGAAAGAGCACTGGTGACCTAGTTAGCAGGAACCCAGTGCACTTCAGTCAAAATTGCATCAAATACCAGGCAAAAAGTGCATGTGACCACGTCAGAAACAGGCTCTTTCCTACACTGTATCCATCTCAATGGCTTCTGCCCGAGATACCTCACAAAATCTACTCTGGTAGAGGTCTCCGATACCATCAAATTGGCAGCGGATAAAGGAAAGCAAGTTGCCCTACTGCTTCTAGATCGAACAGCTGTACGTTCACTACAGTCTCCCACCCAATCCTCCTACAACGACTGAAAGATATTGGGATAGGTGGGTCTCCCTTGGCCTGCTTTGGCTCTATTCTTTTTGGCAGATGTCAGTCAAAATGGATACTGTGTTATGTATCCAACTCCAAACCATTATAATTTAGCGTTCTTCAGAGCTCTGCCCTTAGTCCAATGCTTTTTAATGTGTATTTGACTCCTTTGGCAGTCGTTATGGAATCATTTGGCTTGCAGGTGGTATCCTACGACACAGAGATACTTGTAACTTAGAACAGTGATATTCCCATTGCCCAGACCAGATTTGAAGCGTGTGCCTCAGCAGTATTTCAGTGGATGTGCCTGAGCAGTCTTCAGTGCAACCTCAGTAAAACCAAAATACTAGTCTTCAGCATTACTCCCCCTTCCTGAAACGGTACATTTTGGCTTTCTTTTGCTCCTCCTACCCCTGCCACAGCTGTACACAACCTTGGGATGAAGTTTGACAATAAATTATCCTTCAGGTCCCAGGTGGGCAGTGTGGTAGGAACATGCTTTGGCCGTCTTAGATCCTCAAAGGTTTTGTTCTGATGGTAATCCATGCCCCTATAACCTCTCGGCAGGACTACGCTAACACTCTGTACTGGGGTAACCCAGTGTACCAATTTAAGAGACTCCTAATGGTGCAGAACACTACAACCCGGCTCATTCTAATCTCTGGAAAACACCCTCATTCATATATACCTTACAGAATTGCACTGGTTGCCAGTACATGAGAGAGTTCACTTCGAGTGGCTTGTGTTGGCCCATAGAGCCTTTTACAGGTCAGGTCCTTGCTACCTGGCCAATATTCTTAAACATTACCATCCAGCATGAATTCTGAGCTCCTTAGTTGATTTGTTGGCTGTTGTGCCAGATATTAATAGGAAGAAAAGGGGCGGCACCTCATTCTCTGCTCTTGCTGCCTCTGACTGGAATGCCCTTCCCCTCTACCTGTGTGGCACTAAAGATGAAGTCTCCTTCAAACGTAGTCTTAAAACTTGTCGGTTTAGTCTGGCCCTCTAATTAACTTCTTTTTACTAGTGGTTAACAGCGCTTTAGCACAGGGCACTGAGCATAGTAGCCGTGTGCTGTATAAAAACTACATGATTGATCTATCTACACATAAGAAGATATATTATGAAAAGTGCTCCACTATCCCCCCACGTGGGCTGGACTATTCGGTGCTTATCACTTCAGTGGAGATTCCCCTAAGAGAGAACTGGAATTACAGGTAAGAAACCATTCCATCTTTGCCACCTTAAGTGTTTTTCTCTAGGTGGTGCTTGTTGTCTTAGCACCAATTCTTAAAAAAACGTTATCTGATCTACAATATTGACAGTAAACCTGAAAAAACATTAGTATTACTACATCTGTTCTTTAGGTGTATTATTCACATGTTTCCCCAAGTTAAAGGATGTTCAGCTTAGAAGAAGTATCCCTTTAATTGCATTGTACAACAAACGCCCAAGGCCAGCATCAAGTTTGCCACGTTGGCCTTTAGGGTATGCTTGAATAAATAACTGTGTGGAGATTTTAAAAAAGAGAATTCATTATCCGATTGCTTAATAGACTTACTATTGATTTTTCATTTCCTTTGTATCAGGTATTTACCCCCAGAATGTTTTGTGGTTGGCAAGGAACCTCCAAAGATTTCCAATAAAGTTGATGTGTGGTCACTAGGAGTAATTTTTTACCAATGTCTTTATGGTCGAAAGGTAAGCAGTAAACATAGCACCAAATTTGTTACTATATTTCTTTTTGGTATTTATTGCATAATCAAATTGTATAGTACCTTTGTTGAGTTCCTTATTTTAACTTTTCAACCTAATATTCATACACTTTTATTATTTGACAGGTCCTCAGTTCATGCAGAGGAATGTCACAGCAAGGACGTCTCCTCCTCTAAGGCGGAGGAGCTTTGCCCCACTGCTCGCAGAGCAGAAAAAAATAAAATGATAACTTTGCTTACGGGGCTTGGTTGAGGCGGGGCGGGCTTGGGTTACAGGGGAGAAGTGGTTTGACAACTCTAGTGTACATAACTGCTAGCTCGGCCAAACAGTCATGCACACTTTGTATGTTCCCCTCCAGTCTGTAATGCACAGCCTGGTGAGGAACATGCAAAGGCCCCCAGTCCCTTTCTGAGGACTGAACCATGGCGCTCAGACCAATCACAGCGCTGCATTGCAGGGTTGTGATTGGCTACGAGGAGCCTGGCTGCTTCCTAAAGAAGTAGCGAAACGGCATCAGTCTTAAAGGTACTTTTTTAAAAAATATACATTTCAACCCACCCTGGCGCGCGCTGACTTCTGTTCTTGTCTTTCTAAGCCAGCTAGCGCAGATCCTTAAAGACAGCTAGCCTCTGTTGTTTGTTGACAGACTTTCTTCGACGTGTTGTCACCGATTTTTGGTGTGTCGGTTTTTTCCTCAATGTTGAAGAAGACTTATGTATTCAAACCATGCAGCACCTGCCATTGTACCATGTTGATCACAGATCCACACTTAATTTATCTCTGGTTCCTGGAGCACGACCACGACTCAAAGCTGTGCTCCGACTGCCGGGCCGTAGCTCCGAAGGCTTTGATGGAGTGGGGCCTAATGCTGCTTGCGGCCCGGTGTTCGGCTCCACGCATTCGCCTTTGGTATAGTTACTGGTCCCCATCAAAAGGAAGGTCCAGGCACCGTACTCCCACTCTAAAGTCATCAGGTCCTTCAAGTAAGAGGCAATAGAAACACAAGAAGTCAAAGCGCCCTTCAACTTATTCACATCCATCGGCCAATGAGGAGCTGTCTCGAAGCACTAGGCCTCATTCTGCGTAACCTGCTCCTGGTTGTGCTCCGCACTTCCATGCCTTTCCAGGAGCAACCCCAAACCCAGCTTGAACAATTCTGTGATGCCATGTGCCTCTTATTTGGTTGACCTGACCCTCCCGGTGCGCCAGAAGCTTAGAGGGAACTTCATTGGGTTCCGTGGCTGCTGTGCCGATGCCCCCCAATGGATCCGGTGGTGGATTCGGACCAGCGCTGGTTGTGCCCCTGCAACATTCCCCGGCGCCGCCATGCCCATTCCTATACTCGACGATCCGGATCGGCACCTGTTGATGCCGATTCTAGCACCGATGGCACTCTTGGGTCCTAGGCCAGTTCCTCAGCCTTATTTTGAGGGGCTAGGAATGGAGGATGATTGGGAGGAGTCGCTGGACCCTTTACAAGACCAGCCTTGGCATGAAATGGACTGGTATGAGGAATTGGGTCAGGCCAGGGGACTGGATGCCTCGCCATATTCTGGCCTACTTTCTTCACCCACTGTAGCTATGTAGGAGAGAGCTTCATATGCTAGGGGGGTGAGAAGGGCAACAGAGCTCATCGACCTGCAGCTCTCGTCAGTGGAAGTCAAGACAAACATCTTGACACAGGTCCAGCAGCTGGGTGTCTCCTCCTTGAAACCCATCTTGCCTTTCTACAAGGCCTTTTCTAGGAACCTTGGCCATGCCCAGCACAGGGGCTCCGGAGAATAGTACAGTCACTCTCTGCTATCGCCCTGCACCAGGTAACCCAAATTTCCTTACCAACCATTCTACCCCTGAGAGCTGGGTGATCCAGGCCCCTACCTAACAAGGTGCGTTCCTTTCCGCACCCCCGGACAGGGAATCCAAGAGATTGGATAGTTGGGCAAGAAGATTTTTTCTTCCGCCAGCCTTGAGGTCAGTGAACACTGCATGCCTTATTGGGCAGTTATTCAGACTCTTTGTGGGAAACAGTTGCACAAGTGCTACCACATGTTCTGGAGGAGGCCCGGGACCATTCTCTTCCAAGCGATATCAGATGGGAAAGATGCGACTAAGTTCACCATTCGTTGTGTTCTTAACACCACCAACTCACTGGGAAGAGCCATGTCATTGATGGTGGCTGTTCGACACCACGCCTAGCTGAGAACTTCTGGCTTTTCTGGGGATGTCCATGCTTCCCTTATGGACATGATCTTTGATGGCACCCGTCTCTTTGGAGACCAAGCAGACATGGCCCTGGAGTGCTTTAAGGATTCGCGGGCTACAGCCAAGTCGTTGGGCCTTTCGATGACCACTCGTCCCCTGTCTGCTTTTCCCCTCTTTTGTGGTCACGTCAGGGGCTTTCAGCCACACCAGCCGTTTCCCAGCCACAATACCTCTGAGGTTCAGCAACCTCTGCGTGGCTATGGGCAATGCTCCTTTCAGCCACGTGGTTCAGGCGACCAGAGGTCCAGTCAGTGCACTACTCCTCCTGCAGCCTCTAAACCTTCATGTGTGGCCCTTCAAGATCATGGGTGGCCGGTTGGTGGCCGGATCAGCCATCACCTCCACCGCTGTCAAAACATCACATCAGACAAGTGGATTCTTCAGATGTTCAGAAGGGGCTACTCCCTCGCCGTTGAGACTACCCCTCCCTCCGTGCCTCGGACTTACGACCGGCTGACAGAGAACTGCCTAAATTTGCTTCAGGAGGAAGTCAGTACTCTCTTGGCCATAGGAGCCTTAGAAAGGGTTCTGGTGCCAGAAGTAGGCTGTGATTGCTATTCTTGCTACTTTCTGGTCATGAAAAAGGACAAGGGCCTTCTTCCTATTCTAGATCTGCGAGCTCTCAACTACTTCCTCAAAAAGGAAAAGTTCGAAATGCTCACTCTGGTTCAGGTCTTGTCTGCAATAGACCACTGAGGCTGGATGATAGCATTGGACTTGCAGGAAGCTTATTTTCACATTCCTGTCCTGCCTGCCCATTGGCGCCACCTGCAGGTCACTGTAGGCGACGAGCACTCTCAATTCACAATGCTCCCCTTTGGCCTTAACAGTGCCCCTCGGGTGTTCACCAAGGTGATGGCGGTGGTCACAGCTCATCTGCCAGATCAAGGGTGCCAGTCTTTCCCTATCTCGACGATTTGCTGTTGAAAGTGAGCTCCCCCAGACTCCTCTCCCACCTCCAGACTATGGCGAATATCCTGCTTTCATGGGGTTCACTAGTCACGTGCCGAAGTCACACCTGACTTCCTTTGAGATACGCCCTTTCATTAGAGCTGTTCTGGATTCAGTGCAGTTTTGATGCTATCCTCCCGAGCGGCGAGTCCAGGATATTAAGCCTTTGATACCGATGTTTCAGCCTCTATCCTGGATTTCGGTGAGACTGACTCTGAGGCTGCTGAGCCTCATGACCTCCCGCATCCTGCTAGTGACACATGTCAAGTGGGAACGGATGTTCTAGTGGGCACAGCATCAGGGGAACCTCTCGGACATTGTCCAGATCTCGGAGGGTACAGCCCAGGATCTGCAGTGGTGGCTAACCAACCGTATCTGAAAGAGACAATTAGTTATAGATTCCTTACCTTGTGAATTACCCCCAGGGGTCAGACCGGATCCGGAGAATTTTTCTGCAGCAATACCCCTACGCGTCGAAAGGTGGCCGTGGTCGCTGGTATGACGTCGCAGTAGCTACTTAGACTCCACACTCGCGTGATGTCAGTTAGTTCTTTTTCCGCGCCAGCCAGAGCAGATCCGGAGAGAGCGGTACTTCCAGTCACTTTTTGACTGACTTTTTTTAAATGCCTCCTGATGCACGTCGGGGATGCCCGGTTTCAAGGCTTGCAGCTCCTGCCTAAAACTGATGTCAGTGTCGGAACCGCACCGCGTGTGCCTGTGGTGCCTCGACTGCAACCACGGTCCCAAGTCGTGTTCCGACTGCCGGACCATGAATCCAAAGTCTTTGCGGGAGCGGTCCCGAAAGCTTCTCGAGGCCCGGCAGTCGGACCCGTGCCAATCGAGGTCCCTGGTCATGCGGGAGTTCGAAGAGCCACTACCACCACTTGTCTTCGAAGTCTTTGCACTCCTCAGGTAAGACTTCTCCCTGTTCGTCTGCTGACGTGACGAGGGATGAGGGTGGTGCCCACCTGTGTCTCCGCGTATGGAGCCCGAAGGGTCGGCTCAGAGTTTCCTTCCCTTTCCGGGACCCGGAGCGACCCCTGCCCAGCTTTGAACTTCCGACGAAGCAATGCATGCCATCTTTGGGCAGCCCGACTCCGCTGGTGCTCCCTCGGGCTCTGCAGACTCTGCTTGGGGCCCTGGGCCTTCAACGCTGGCGGCTTTGGCCCCGGCACCGCAGGGTACCCTTGAATCCAAGCCTGAACCTGGATCGGCGCCGGTTGAATTCATAACACCTCCACCCAACATAGGCACGGAGTCTGACCGACGCTGAATTTTGCATTGATGGGTTCTTTAGTACCCCTGTTCCACCCTGGTTCTTTTAGGCCAGATTGGCAACCAGAGAAGGGTGAGGAGGACTGGGAAGAGTCTGGGGGCCCTTTAACTGACCACATGGAGTATGATCCTGACTGGAGATAGGAATTGGGGGATGCCAGTGGTCTGTACACCTCCCCAGACCTTATCATGTTATCTCCTCATACCGTGGCTACGGAGGAGGGAGCTTCTTACCCAGTGGTGTTGCGTAGGGCGGCCAAGGCTCTCAATTGGAGCTACCTACGGTGGCGGTCAGGACTAGCCTCCCTGACAGAGGTGCTTCAACCGGCAGCGAGCTCATCGGAGCCCCTGCTGCTGTTTAATGAGGCCCTCACTAACATCCTTTTGGGCACCTGGTCCAGGCCCAACACAGAGGCTCCTGTGGATAGGGGGATTGTCTGACACCACCGCCTTGCCCCGGGCAACACCACTTTCCTCTCCCAACACCCCATCCCACCCCTGAGAGCTTGGTGGTCCAACATTCTACATCTAAAGGCGCATTCCTTAACGCACCACCTAAAAGGGGATCCCACCATCTTGGGAAGAAGATATTTCCTTCCTCCAGCTTGGGACTGCGGTCGGTGAACGCTGCATGCCTGTTGGGCTACGGTAGCGCAGGTGCTGCCACAGTGCCCGGAGGAGCTCCTGGCCATGCTCTCTGGCGCAGTCGCCGAGGGGAGAGACGCAGCCAGGCTCACCATCGTATCTGGACTGGATACCGCTGACTCGCTAGGCAGAACGATTTCAACGTCGGTAGCCTTTCGACACTACGCCTGGCTGGTTTTTCAGTGGATGTCCAAGCTACCCTTATGGTCCCTTTTGATGGCTGTCGCCTTTTCGGCAACAAAGCAGAGAACGCAATAGAGCGCTTCAAGGACTCGGGCTGCGGCCAAGTCCTTGGGCCTCTCCACCATCCGCCCTGCGCTGTCAGCTATTCACCCCTTTAGTGGCTACGGAAGGGGTACCCAACCACGATCCGCCCAAAGCCACAGGCCCGCGCAAGCTGTTCAGACCCTGCGGGGACGTGGGACCCTCCACCGTGGGTCTAGAGGCCAGTGAGCGGGCCAGTACCACCACTCCTACTGCAGCAGCCTCTAAACCCTCCTAGTCCGCCCTTTCAGGGCCACCAATCGCCAGTGGGCGGCAGGATACGCCATCACCTCCCCCACTGGCACACCATTACGTCGGACTGGTGGGTTTTGCAAATAGTCCAAAGGGTCTACTCCCTCCCCTTCGAGACTGCCCCTCCATCCATGCCAAATCAGCACCATCGCATGTCTGATGATCATCTGGCCCTTTTCCAACGGGAAGTTTGGGCTCTCTTGGCCAAGGGAGCCATTGAGCGAGTTCCTGCCCCAAAAGTAGGTCGCGGTTGCTATTCCCACTACTTTATGGTGCCCAAGAAGGACAAAGGCCTGAATTATATCTCAAGAACGTCAACCTCTTCCTCCGGAAGAAGAAGTTTAAAATGTTGACACAGGAGACTGGATGGTAGCTTTGTACTTGGAGGACGCTTACTTTCACATACCCATACTGCCGGCCCACCGGCGTTACCTGCAGTTCACGGTAGGAAAAAAGCACTTTCAGTTAACCGTGCTCCCCTTTTGCCTTACCAGCGCCCCTCAGGTGTTCCCAAAAGTGATGGCGGTAGCTCATCTGCACATGCAGGTGTCTCCAGACTACGGCAGACCTCCTGCACTCGCTGGGGTTCACCATAACGTGCTGAAGTCACACCTGATTCCCTCTCAGAAGCTCCTTTTCATCGTAGCGGTTCTGGACATGATGCAGTTTTGGTCTTATCCTCCCGAGCAGCCAATCCAGGATATTTGGGCTATGATTATGATCTTTCAGCCTCTATTTTGGGTTTCGGTCAGAATGACCCTGAAGCTGCTGGGCCTCTTGGCCTCCTGCATCCTGCTGGTGGATCATGCCAGGTGGCATATGCAGGCTCTGCAGTGGGTCCTGAAGTCCAGTGGGCACACCATCAGGGGTATCTGCTAGATTGCGTTCAGATCTCAGAGGGCCCTTCATGTCAATTGCAGTGGTGGCTAACGAGCCAGGATTGGGTCAACGGCAGATCCCTCTCCCTTCCCAAACCGGAGTACACAGTGGTGAATGATGCATCACTTCTAGGGTTGTGTGGCCACATGGGAGAGACGGAGATCAGAGGCCTCTGGTCTCCGGCGGATTCTGGGCCCACATCAACCTTGTGGAGCTTCAGGCGATCCGTTTTGCACTGAAAGCATTCTGTTCGAGGCATGTGGGCTGCTGAATTCATATCTTGTGCATAGATTGCCGCCTAGTGTTGGGTCCGGATGATTACACTTTGTTGTCTTGGAAGAGTTTTCGAAGTATCACGAGGTAGGTGACTCCTCCCTTGGACTACAGTGCGCATGGGCATCTTCTCCATCCTCAGATTATTTTTTTACGCCATTGGGTTTGGATGATAACTCCTATACTCCAACTTTAAAATCAAAAACAAAACTTTTCTAAAGGCCAAAAGGCCTTTGACTCGACGGTATTGTTCTCGCTCAGTACCTCTCTACTCGTTCCAGCCTTCCATCTCGAAACGGTCGTCGACGCGGGCCGTTGGGCCTTTTCGACGCCACGCGAGTCGTCCGTCGATGGAAAGAAGCCTGTTTAAAAGGTGCCCACAATGCCACTACAAGTTCCAACATACTGATAAGCACTCGGTATGCAACAAGTACCTTTCCCCAGACCATAGGGAAGAAACCGATCCGGACAACATCTATGACGATGACCAGGATCTACCGGAAGCTCCAGACTCGGACCTAGAAATCGTCACCGCCTCGGACTACTCGGACTCCGATGACGACATCCCACCGGGGCTAAACGTGAGTACCCTGCCCCGACAGCAACTACCCCGTTACCAAAGGCTCCGGTCAAGGCATCGCCAAAAGGCCTTAGCCAAGATCATAAAAATGTTTCGCAAGCCCCGCCATCCGGCTCTGCTCCGAAACCGAAACCTTCTGAGACCCCAGGGCACAGTACCATCGTCTCAAAGAAGGGTCCAGAGCCAAAGAAGGTTGTCGACCCAAAGGGCGTTGATCACATTCTTTCCCTCTGTCCGAGGAAGAGTGCTGCACGGACAACACCAACTACATGTGGTACTGCAACAAACAAGGCGGTGTGGGGTCGTGGACCCTATGTCAAGAGGCTCTCCGTCTCTGGACATGGCTGGAACATCAGGGCTTATCCCTGGTGGTTCAACACCTGGCAGGATAACTGAATGCTGGGCGGACAAACTCAGCTGCAGGTGCATGATGGATCTGAAATAGACACGTTAGTGATAGATTCCTTACCTTAGAATATCCCCAGGTGTCAGACTGGATCCGGAAAGTTTTTTCGTCCGCAGTACCCCTGTGCGTCGGTAGGTGTCGTTGTACGGCTCCGCTTACGTCGCTGGCATCGTAGTCTTCGAGATGACTTAGCTGGAGCTACTTAGACGCACCCATGCGCGCTGACGTCAGTTCTTTCTTATTCAGCGCCGTCAAGCGCAGATCCGGAGAGAGCCGTACCCCTAGTCATTTTTTGACTGAGTTTTTGGGGGCTTTTGTCTCGGTTTTCAAGTCTTTTTCAATCTACAGGTGCATAGGTATGCCCGGTTTTAACTCTTGCTCTGCCTATCCCTGCACAATGTCGGCGACGAATCCACACCATGTCTCTACTGCCTGGGGCGCGACCACGACTCCGAGTCGTGCCCTCACTGCCATGGTTCAGAAAACTTTGCAGCAGCGGTCCGGAAAGTTGCTGGAGGCCTGGGAGTCAGTTCCACGCCATTCACGGTCCCGGTCCAGAGGGAAGTCGAGGGACGGGCGCGGGGCTATAAGCATCACTCTAAGTCATCACACTCTGAGTCAGATTAGGGGAAGCATAAGAAGCCGAAGCGTTGTTGCTCTTCGCCGGTCACGCGACGTGGCTAAACTGGCAGGTGGTTCCGCCCCTCCGGCTCTGGCGGAGCCTACGCAATTGCCGATGGCCTACCCGCCCTTTCCGGGTCCATCGGCGACTCTGGCCCAGCTGCAGGAGTTCCTGTCAGCTATGGCACGTGTCTTTGAACCGTCCGGTCCCCCTGGGGCGCCTTCGGGCCTCGCGGACCCAGGTGGGCTCCTCGTTCTTCCACATCACTTGCTCTTGCCTGACATCGACGCCGAGTGACCCCGTGGATCCAGGCCTGGATCCCCATCCATGTCAGTTGGCCCTGTGCGACCTCCACCGGCATAGACGACGCCGGCCGCAAACCTGGCCGACGCTGTCTCCGCCTCCCTCCCCAGCGTGGGACAGGTGCTGGAAGGGTGTCGGCCGACGCCGATTGGGAATTTCTCGTCCTTTGTCTAACCACCTCCGTATGTTCCACCTGTTCCACAGGCTATAGAGGTCGGGGATGACTGGGAGGTGTCTGAGGACCCTCCTGCAGCCCCAATGCGAGTTAGACCCAGACTGGGATGAGGATTCGGGGGATGCATGTGACCAGGATTATTCTCCAGGACCCGGCACACTATCTTCTTCTACAGTGGCTACGGAGGAGGGTAGATCATATTGCCCCAGTATTGGAACTTTCATAGATTCCCATGCTTTGTATCATTCCCCGTCGTCAGAATGGGAGCCTCTGTAAGTAGACAATACCTTAATAGTAAGCACAAAGTGAAAAAATAGGCCTAGGCCTCATCTCATTTCGTAGCTTTTTGTAAAAGAGACCAAATTCTTGCAGTAGCCAATCAGAGCAGCCTCACCCCATAGAACCTTCCTGAGAGAGCCTCAGATTTTCTACTGCACGTTGTGCAAGGGAGTCTCCATTGAGCTCTGCTCAATTTTCTTCACTTCTGAGTATTTTTCTCCAACTTTTGCCTATTTTTTTCGTCATATCTGACAAAGAGAAGTAAGCACTTTTTAGAGCCTGTGCTACTTGCTCAAAAAAGAGGTTGTTTGTTGAGGACAAACATGAGGACTGCATATACTGCTTATATCCGGATCATAAGGCCACGGACTGCAAGATTTGCAGAACCTTCTCCACCAAGACCTTGAGGGACAGAGAGGGACGTCTCCTCACTTGGCTACAGAAAATGAAGGACCGCAAGGAACTTATGTCTTCTGACAGTGAGGGCTCCTCTTCGATGGTGTCATCAAGAAAATCGAAGAAGAGGGGTAGGTCCCCCACTACTACATCTGATGAGCCCCATGTCAAGGCATTGCCTGGGACCTTTGATAGGTCTGATAGGCCTGCTTCCCAAAAATCTCCTCACCACGGTGAAAAGGAGAGGCAGGGAAAGCTTGAGGAGTCGCAACCTTCAAAAAAGGCTAAGAAGATCGTCCCTGTGACTTCACCACCCTCTGACAAGGATAGAGGGGTGAAAAAGCCTTCTACTGCGACTCAGGAGGTTGTTTCAGACAAGAAACAGCGTTAGTTGACGGTGAAAACCACAGGTACGCCGACGATTTCTATCAAGAAAGACTTGTCTGTAAAATTGCCCTCGTCGACGGGCTCGTCGACGACGGCTACGATGACGGCACCTGCGCCGTCGACGATCAGGAATACTGTGCAAAGGGGTTTTTAGAAGATTAGGACTGTGGGGGCGCACTGCCTGGGTTAAAACGTTACAAGGTGTGTAAGGAGCAAAAGTGTCGTTGTGTAGTGCGTAAAGAGCAGACGGAAAAACACCCTTAACCGTCCAAACAAGTCAAGAGACCAGGCAAATTTAACAGAAGTAAGCTCTCGCAACTACATGTGTGTACATCAAAAAAAGGTACAATGACCATAAGTAGGAAAGAAACGCAGAAGCAGGTTCTTTGGTGTAAATCCTCTTGTCACAGCAAGATGTTTAATTTCCTCCAGACTTTGAGAGTAATATCAATCGCCGACACGTGTTTCGTCGTGTACGGTTGAGTCAACACGACTCTTCAGGGCTGGTAATACAAAATAATGTAGGCAAGTTGTTATCTAAACATGTTTAACTAGATGCTGCATATGGTGACAATTGTGCAACCGACATGCAGTTGTGACGTGCGTTTGTATCGCACATGATTGGTGAAATTTGGTGAAGATACTTGCATACTCGGGCAAGTGATCGGTCTATGGTGCTAATGTGCACGTAGTGAGTGAGATTGAATTAAAAGACCTATGTGTGGTCATGAGTCACTCGTACACAGTGGTCCTAAAAATTAGAGGGTGTCCGTAGTGGTGGTGATTAAAACGTGAGATGTGAGACATCCTTTGTTCAAATAAATAAGTGAGGAGGTGTTTGTGTGGCCTCATGACGTGATAGTGACAAAGGTGCCTGTATAAGGTAAAGACCCAGAGAGCATGATTCATGCAAAATCTTATAATCTATGGATGATAGGCATTACCTTTCACTCCAATTCCAATGTGTGGTTGGAGTAAGTCTGGGTCTATAAAAGCTCAGTTTCAAGCTATATTAGGTAAGGACGAAAAAAGAAAAGAGAAGGAAACTCATAAGGAGGCTTCTAAAGGAAGAAAATGCTAGTAAGACTACGTAGAGTCTCGGGCAGCAAAACAAACACTTCCTTACCAATGGGTATTCTTTTAGTTTGTGAGACAGATGATGCTGATTAGGAAAGTAGTCGGTAGCAGTATATGGATAGAAAATTCGTATCCCACTGGTAATTTTGATATGAAAGTATAGCGCTATATAAAAAAGAGAGATAAGGGAATCATGAGCTTCTGTCATATGGCGCTAGTCTGTTACTTTAGACAACATTTGCTGGTTGTAGAACTCTAGAAAATTGCTTGCCCAGTAGCTCTTGAAAGATAAAAGTTTAAAAGTTTAATAGTACAGAAGGTTACCTGTGTCTCGCTATGCTGTAAGGCGGGGAGCCGGGAGGGGATTCTTTTGTGGCGCCAAATGAGGAAACGAGTACGTATCCTCTGCGGTGGTGTTCTGGCAAGTAAACATACAATCGTGGTGAGATAAATGTCCAATGGACATGCAATTAGAGCACTGCCACCCGACGCTTACTAATTAAGACGCGGGTCCGTGGTGTACCGATGGTACTGTGCCCTGGGGTCTCAGAAGGTTTCGGTTTCGGAGCAGAGCCGGATGGCGGGGCTTGCGAAACATTTTTATGATCTTGGCTAAGGCCTTTTGGCGATGCCTTGACCGGAGCCTTTGGTAACGGGGTAGTTGCTGTCGGGGCAGGGTACTCACGTTTAGCCCCGGTGGGATGTCGTCATCGGAGTCCGAGTAGTCCGAGGCGGTGACGATTTCTAGGTCCGAGTCTGGAGCTTCCGGTAGATCCTGGTCATCGTCATAGATGTTGTCCGGATCGGTTTCTTCCCTATGGTCTGGGGAAAGGTACTTGTTGCATACCGAGTGCTTATCAGCCACCATATGCAGCATCTAGTTAAACATGTTTAGATAACAACTTGCCTACATTATTTTGTATTACCAGCCCTGAAGAGTCGTGTTGACTCAACCGTACACGACGAAACACGTGTCGGCGATTGATATTACTCTCAAAGTCTGGAGGAAATTAAACATCTTGCTGTGACAAGAGGATTTACACCAAAGAACCTGCTTCTGCGTTTCTTTCCTACTTATGGTCATTGTACCTTTTTTTGATGTACACACATGTAGTTGCGAGAGCTTACTTCTGTTAAATGCGCCGTCGACGATGTTTAAGACGCCTGATGCCTGTTCGTTGTCGACGAAAATTACTTTCTCCACGTCGACGACGAGAGTCGCGTCAACGAGGACTACGACGTCGACGACCATGTCGACAACACCTGTCACCTTGCTGCTGACGAGGAGTTTGTCGACGGTTCCATCGACGATCCTACCGTCGTCGGCGATGACAATCTCCCCGTCGACGACTCAATCCTCGACGACGAGCGCAGTTTCTTCGTCGGCGCCTCAGTCGACAAGACAGTCTCTGAAGATACATCCGTCGACGACTATTCAGTCGACGTCGTCGACAACTGGAAAACTTGTTTTTTCACACAGAAAGAGACAAATAACACCAGAAATGACATCTCCACGGCAAGTCCAACGGTTTCCTCCTACCCTTTTGCTGGATGAGGACTCTGAAGAAGAGGCTTATAGCGATTTTGGCCAGGCTTATAGCCCTTCTGACTTACAAGTAAAAATACAAGACATCAGTTCTGAGGAAGGGGAAATGGAGCAACAACAATATGTTCCACAGGATTATTATGAACAACAGGAAATGCCAAGCATGCAGGTTCCTTTGCAGAAACCTCCACGTCAATCTCACGAGGAGATGGTGGCAATGCCATCCACTCTCATCTCTGATCTACAACTAATGTTGCAGTACTATCGGAGGCGATTTCCTACTCCTCAGGAGGTTCAACAGGTACGCTCTCCTACACATCCACCTCAGTTATCACAGCCTTTGACAGGACACTCTTTGCCTTCAAGAGGGCGTGACCCAGAGCCCGTAGAACATCCACAAGAGGTGGTGCCCATTCGGGATGATACAGATGATGATAATGCTTCATCGGATGTAGATCAGCAAGTGGACCCTGACCAAGACCAGAATGTAGACTGGAATCAGGATGACCTTCGAGATCCAGACCTCACAGGGCCTGATACCGCAGTCCCTCCTCCAGCAGATATCGGAGGCTTTCACAACTTGATGGAACGAGCTTCCAAGAGATTTGGTCTTCCGGTTACCACAGTTCAGTCCGAATGTTTTTTGTACGATTTCAAAGAACCATTCCGGAAATCCGTACGTTCAATCCCCATCATTGAACATGTTTGGTCTGAAGGCCTAAAAGCAATGCAGAATCCGGCCACGGTCCTCCCGGTGCTCCCCAGACTGGAGAAAAAATAAAAGACGCCAGAGGGCAGCCCGGCATGTCTACTAGGTCAACCAAAACCGGACTCGGTCATTTCCCAGGCCGCACAGAATAAATCTAAAAACCCATCCACGCCGCTAACGACGCCACCGGATAAAGAGGGCAGGCATTTGGACAATGTTGGAAAAAGATTCTCCACAATGGCCAGCCTCCTCTTTAGGGCGGCTAATGCTTTGGCGATTCTGGGGAGATACAATCGCCAGATGTGGTGTGACCTCTCCCCGTTTGTGGAAGAGCTTCAGGATGCATCTAAGGACGAGGTAAAAAAGATCTTACTGGAAGGAGAGAGAGCCTCTTCTGAGGTTATCGACTGCGCTATGGATATAGCAACTACAGCCTTCTGATCGCTAGCCGGCTCTGCAGTTCTGAGACGCGAGGGTTGGTTGAGAGCCACGTGGTTTAGACAAGAGGTACAAAATAAAATTCTGGATCTGCCTTGCGATGGGGAGATGTTATTTGGCAAACACGTGAATGACGCCCTACAGGGCATAAAGAAAGATATGGATACGGCCAAGTCCTTAGGAACTTTACAATACCGCAAAGTGCCTTTTAAAGGAGCAAGAGGAAAAGGATTCTCCTCCTATAGAGGCGGCAATCACCACCGCTACTCTTCCAACTCCCAACCTGGCCAAACATACAAACCCCAGTATTCCCAGAGGGGTTCTTTCTCTCGCCAGCCGCCGAGAGGACGACAAGGGCAGCAGAGGAGAGATAATACCAAAAGACAATAGCGGCCAGGTGGCTCTTTCTACTGTTCCTGTGCCTTCATTAACACCAGTGGGGGGCAGGATTGCCCATTGCCTCAACAACTGGATGGTCATAACAACAGACCAGTGGGTCCTAAACATCATCAAGAAAGGACACACGTTGGAGTTCCAAGATCTTCCTCCAACGAGAGCTCCAGACGCCTTTACACCCAAACATCTGAAACTCCTTCATCTCGAGGCCCACCAACTCTTCTCCAAGGGGGCAATAGAACCTGTACCTCTCTCCCAAAAGGGGAAAGGGTTCTATTCCAGGTTCTTCCTGGTTCGGAAGACAAAGGACAAGTGGCGTCCGATCTTAGATCTGCGACACCTCAACACTTATCTCATCAAGTTGTCCTTCAGGATGGTCACTCTTCAGGACATCCTCCGCCTTCTCAATCCAGGGGACTACATGGCGACCCTAGATTTGGAAGACGCTTACTTCATTCATCCAGCTCACAGGCAATATCTTCGATTTACAGTAGGCAAGAGCCATTTTCAATTCAAAGTACTGCCTTTTGGTCTCCGGTCCGCTCCGCGGATCTTTACAAAGGTACTGGTTCTGGTGGCTGCCTTACTCAGAAAGCAGTCTTTCGAAGTCTTCCCATATCTGGACGATTGGCTGCTAAAGGCTCCTTCGTTCCAAGAGGCGTCCAGGGCAGTCACGAGCTGCAGACAACTGTTCGAGCAACTGGGCCTTCGGCTCAACAGAGAAAAATCGATTTTACGCCCCTCCAAAAGAGCAAAGTTTTTGGGTGCGATCCTAGACACGGAGTGCTGCCTGGCTTTTTCTTCAGAAGAGTGCCAAACCAAGCTAATTCTTTCAGCTCGCCTTCTACGGACACGGAAGTTTCTGTCAGTTCGCAAATACAAATCGCTTCTCGGATCGATATCATCCTGCATACCATTGGTACCACACTGCAGGCTGCGAATGCGTCCACTGCAGGAACAGTTGGACAAACAATGGCGTCAGGTGACCGGCTCCTTCGACAGGATTGTGATCACTCCGGAAATGCGGAAGGCAAGCAGCTGGTGGTTGCTAAAAGACAATCTTTCAGTAGGTTTGCCATTCCAACTTCCACCATCTCCCATGGTATTGACAACAGATGCTTCCATGGAGGGATGGGGAGCGGTCCTCCAAGAACTAAAAGTCAGTGGTCATTGGAACTCAGTCCAAGTCAAGTTCCACATCAATCTACTGGAACTTATGGCCATTCGTCTAGCCTTACAGGCTTTCCTTCCAAGGATCTGCAACGGTTCAGTGCTGGTTCATACAGACAACACCACAGCCATGCACTACATAAACAAGCAGGGCGGAACGAGATCTTGCACCCTTTCGAAAGAAGCACAGAGGATTTGGAATTGGGTGATCCAACACAACATCACCCTTTCAGCGGAACATCTGGCGGGTACACTCAATGCCACAGCGGACGCTTTGAGTCGCCAAAAGACTATCAGCCACGAATGGGAACTGGATCAGACCATTCTAGAGGAACTGTTTGCACGTTGGGGGACCCCAACCATCGATCTGTTTGCAACTCCCCAAAACGCCAAATGCCAGTCCTAGGCAAGCAGGGTTCACCATCGGGGATCCTTTTGGAATGCGCTTTTGATTGCCTGGTACGGGGCATTTGTTTACGCCTTTCCTCCTATTCCGCTGATCCCGAGACTGATCCGCAAGCTCAAGGCGGAACCGTGCAGAATGATTCTGATTGCACCAGCATGGCCCAGGCAGTTTTGGTGCACAGAACTTCTTCTCCTCTCCCAAGATTAACCAATTCTCCTGCGTCCTGTTCCATCACTGTTGACAATGGCTCACGGACAGGTTCTGCATCCAGACCTGAAGTCACTACAATTGACAGCGTGGCTCCTGAGTTCAGAGAGTTCCAGGGTTTAAATCTTTCAGGAGAATGTAAAGACATTTTGGCCCAGGCCCGAGCGCCTAGTACAAATAAAACCTATCGGGCTAAGTGGAAGAGATTCTGCCTTTGGTGTAGGAGAGAAGGTCTACATCCATATACTTCTGCACCGCACCAACTCTTACCTTACATCCTTTCTCTTGCGAAATCTGGATTGGCTCCTTCTTCTGTAAAGGTACATCTAGCGGCCATTTCTAGATTTAGACGATCATCATCAGGTCCTTCCCTTTGGTCTGCAAGGATCATTAAACAATTCTTGAAGGGTTTATTCACGGTTTTTCCACCAGTCCGGCCTCCACCACCAGCCTGGCATCTTAATTTGGTCCTGTCACATCTAATGAAGGCCCCATTTGAACCTATTCATAGGGCCGACCTGAAGTTTGTCTCATGGAAACTGGCTCTTCTCTTGGCCTTGACATCGGCTAGAAGAGTTAGTGAGCTCCAGGCTTTCACAATTGAGGAACCTTTTCTACAAATCAAAAATGATGTTCTCATCCTAAGGACAAATCCAAAATTTGTTCCGAAGGTACCCTCAGAATTTCATCTGAATGAGCCGGTGGTCTTAAAAACCTTTTTCCCGCGGCCCTCCACGCCAGCTGAAAGGGCTTTGCACTCTTTGGACATTCACAGATGTCTCAAGTTCTACTTAGAGCACACGAGACTGTTCAGAAAGTCTTCCCAGCTTTTTGTTTCATTCAGTGCTCCACGAAAGGGGTGTCCAATTTCTAAACCCTGCATTTCCCGCTGGATATCCAGTGCAATACACTTTTGCCATCAGCAGCGGGGAAGCCACTTCAACGAGCAGTTCGTGCTCATTCTAAGAGATCGATGGCTTCATCGGTGGCTCTATTCTCAGGTGTCCCGATCAAGGACATATGTAGAGCGGCGACATGGAGCAGTGTCCACACCTTCACTCGCCACTACTGCTTGGATTCTTCTGTTAAAGAGGATGCGGCAGTGGGCCAGGCGGTTTTGAGGAACCTTTTCCAATAAGTCGGTGAGCTTTCCTTACTATCCCGCCTTCCTGTTTGCATATTTTGTATTACTTCTCATTGTTCTGCTTTGTGATGCAAATGTGTATCTGTTTTTCTTATCAGGATTATGTATGACATTTACAGGTACACATATTACAAAATATGCTTTTTCTCTTTACTGCTAGCTATTCTGATACAAAGCATGGGAATCTATGAAAGTTCCAATACTGGGGCAAGAAAACAAGTTACTTACCTGTAACTTTGGTTCCCCAGTATTGGTAACTTTCATAGATACCCATGCGCCCACCCTCCTCCCCTGGAAAAGCTCAGCCTTATTGTCCAATGATGTTGTTGTTCACAACGGCTACGAAAATCTGAGGCTCTGAGGCTCTCTCAGGAAGGTTCTATGGGGTGAGGCTGCTCTGATTGGCTACTGCAAGAATTTGGTCTCTTTTACAAAAAGAGGTGGATAAGCTACAAAATGAGATGAGGCCTAGGCCTATTTTTTCACTTTGTGCTTACTACTGAGGTATTTTCTATTTACCGAGGCTCCCATTCCGACGTCTGGGAATGATACAAAGCATGGGAATCTATGAAAGTTACCAATACTCGGGAACCAAAGTTACAGGTAAGTAACTTGTTTTCTTCTATGGTGTTGCGCAGGACAGTGGAGGCTCTCCACCTCGAACTCCCTACTGTGGCCATCAGGACTAATCTCCTGACAGTGGTGCTTCGGCTACTATGGAGCCGCTGTTGCCCTCTAATGACACATTCTCAGGCGTTATTTTGGGCACCTAGTCCAGGCCCAACACAGGGGCTCCTGTGGACAAGAACGTGGCCAGGCCCCGGGCGCCCCCTTTATCTCTCCCAACACCCCCACCCCGAGAGCTTGTTTGTCCAAGCCTCTGCTTCCCCAAGCACATTCCCTTTCGCTCCACCGGACAGGGAATCCAAGAAACTGGAGCTATTTTGGAAGAAAATGTTCTCTTCTGCCAGTTCAGGCTTGCGGTCTTTGAACACCGCATGTCTCTTGGACCGTTACTCCCATTCTGTCTGGGATACGGTTGCGCAGGTGCTGCCTCAGCGTCCGGTGCATACTCGGACAATACTTTCCCAAGCTGTTGCTGAGGGGAGAGACGCAGCCATGTTCACCATCCATTGTGGTCTTGACACTGCTGACTCGCTGGGCAGGGCGATTTCAACGACAGTGGCGCTACGCCATCACGTCTGGCTGAGGACGACTGGCGTTTCTGGGGATGTCCAGAACACGTTGATGAACATGCCCTTTGATGGCACTCGCCTGTTCAGCGATAAAGCAGACTGCGCATTGGAATGTTTTAAGGACTCACAGGCTACGGCCAAGTCCTTAGGCCTTTCGGTCACACGCACTCCTTCCGCTTCTGCTTTTTGCTCCTTTCGTGGCCAAGGAAGGGGCGCCAAGCATGTAAGTTTCAAAGCCACAGGCCTGCGCAGCAACAGTCTCAGCGCAGCCATGGGACCCGCAGAGGTGGGGTCACGGGCCGAGCATGTGGGTCAGTTCACCACCACCCCTGCAGCCCCTGCCTCCAAATCTTCCTAGTCTGGTGTTTCAGGCCGACCAGGAAGGATTCCCCATCACTTCCACCACTGGCGTACCGTCAAATCGGACTGGTGGGTTCTGCAACAAGTCCGAAGGGGCTACTCCCTCCCCTTCGAGACTACCCCTCCAGCCATGCCACCACAGTACCACTGCATGTCAGGGTATCACTTGACACTTCTCCAGCAGGAAGTTATGGCCCTCTTGGCCAAGGGGACCATTGAGCGCGTTCCGATGCCAGAAGTAGGTTGTGGTTGTTATTCCCTCTACTTCTTGGTTCCAAAGAAGGACAAAGGCCTGCGTCCTATCTTGGACCTTCGGAATGTCAGTCGCTTCCTCCGGAAGGAGAAGTTCAAGATGCTCACACTTGCTCAGGTCCGATCTGCCCTCGACCAGCAAGACTGGTTGGTTGCGTTGGACCTGCAGGACGCCTATTTTCATATCCCCGGCCGGCTGGCCCACCGGCGTTACCTACGATTCATGGTAGGGTATGAGCATTTTCAGTTCGCCGTGCTCCCCTTTGGCCTTACAAGCGCCCCTCGGTTGTTCACGAAAGTGATTGCGGTGGTCGCAGTGCATCTGCGCAGATCAGGGGTTTCAGTCTTCCCCTATCTCGACGACTGGTTGTTAAAGGCAGGCTTGTCCCAAACAGTCGTCTCCCACCTCCAGACTATGGCCGACCTCCTGCATTTGCGGGAGTCGCACCTGATCCCCTCTCAGAAGCTCCTCTTCATCGGAGCAGTTCAGGACACGGCGCAGTTTCGGGTCTGTCCTCCCGAACAACGAGTCTGGGACATTCGTGCTATGATTCCGATCTTTCAGCCCAAGTCCCGGGTTTCGGTCATGACGACCTTGAGGCTGCTGGGCCTCATGGCCACCTGCATCCTGCTCACCAACCATGTAAGATGGCATATGCGGGCTCTGCAGTGCGACCTGAAGTTCCAGTGGGCGCAGCATCAGGGGAACCTGTCCGACTACGTCCAGATCTCGGAGGGCACTGCACAACAATTGTAGTGGTGGCTCACGAATCAACATTGGGTCAGCGGCAGATCCTCTCCCTTCCCCAACCAGAGCACACAGAGGTGATGGATGCGTCCCTCCGGGATGTGGCGGCCTCATGAGAGAGGCGGAGATCAGGGGCCTCTGGTCTCCGGCGGAGTCCCGGCTCCATATCAGCCTGGAGCTTTGGGCAATCCTTCTTGCACTGTAGGCATTCCATCCCTCTTTCAAAGGGAAGGTGGTGCAGGTGTTCACAGACAACAGCACCGCCATGTGGTATTGCAACAAACAGGGCGAGGTGTGGTCATGGACCCTATGTCAGGAGGCTCTGCGCCTCTGGTAATGGCTGGAACGTCAAGGCATTTCTTTGACAGTTCAACACCTGGCAGGTTCTTTGAACACCAGGGCGGACGAATTCAGCCGCCGGTGCCTGATGGATCATGAATGACGTCTTCACTCGGATTTGGTGCAAGGTCTCTTCCGACAGTGGGGAGAGCCTTGGTTAGATCTTTTCGCCACTGAAGAGAACGCACATTGTCAGCTGTTATCCGCATTGGGATTTCCAAGGCGGCACTCGCTCGGCGACTCTCTTCGTCGCTAGTGGATCTGCGGTCTATTGTACGCCTTTTCGCCTACACCACTTCTGACCAGAGCGCTGAAGATCAGGCGCAACCGGGCCCAAGTCATTCTTGTGGCACTGGACTGGGGTCGAAGAGTTTGGTATCCCGAGCTACTCAGTATGAGCATGGATCCCCCGATCCGACTGCCTCTTCAGGAGGATCGCCTGTCGCAGCAGCCAGGGACTGTCCTCCACCCCGATCTGTCCAGCCTCCACCTATAGGTGTGGAGATTGAGCAGCGACAGTTGATTCCGTTTGACTTGCCTCCTGAAGTCTGTGATGTCATTCTGGCAGCCAGGCGTCCCTCCAGTGAATCGTTATACGCCTGCAGGTGGAATAAATTTGTGGCATGGTGTACAGCAAAGTCTGTGGATCCCCTTTCTGCCCACCTTTCTGAGGTACTCTTGTTCCTCCTGTCTTTGACCCAGCAGGGCTCTGGGCACTCTTAAGGGCTCTAACTTGACCCGAATCGGGTATCAGAGGGTTTACATAGCACCAGTTGCATTACATGAGGACACATTCATTTTTGTTTGGCACAGGGAGATTAAGGGATTTGCCCAGAATCACAGGATGTTCAGCGTCCTTGCCGAGACTCGACCCAGTTCCCCAGATTTGAGGTAGACCACACTAGCCGTGAGGCCAACTCCTCTCCTTAGGCTTCCTGATCAACCTTCTCTTTTCAAATAGATTCCTTAAGGGCATTACTCATCGCCTCTCTCCTATTCCTTTTGTAATACCTCAGTGGGACTTGAACTTGGTTCTGAATTATCTTATGCGTGCTCCCTTTGAGCTGCTACATAATTATCCTCTCAGACTTTTAACTTTGAAAAATGCCTTCTTGGTTGCCATCACCTCTGCTCGCAGGATGAGTTTAATCAGCTTCAAGCCCTTTCTTCTGAGCCTCCTTCCTTGGCTGTTCAACCGGACATGGTTGTCCTTCACACTAGGCCTTCTTTCCTTCCCAAAGTGGTTACCTCTTTCCACATAGGATAGACCATCACTGTGCCCACCTTTTTTCCACCTCGACACCCTTCTAAAGAGGAAGAGTGGCTCCATCGTCTGCATCCAAAATGGGAGCTTCCTTCTATCTGGATCGTACAAGACAATTCCGGGTGGATGACCAACTCTTTGTTGGCTACGTGGGCGCCAAGAAAGGTCCGACTGTGCAAAAACAGACCAGCTCTCGATGGGTCTTTGTCTGCATTAAAATCTGTTATTCCTTGGTGTAAAAAGAGCCTCCGGTAGGACTGCGTGCCCATTCCACCCGGGCGACGGCTGCCACTACTCCTTTGGTGCATGGAGTCCCCCTTCATGGCAGCTACATGGGCTTCACTGCACACGTTCACCAAACACTACTCCCTGGACAGCCAAGTCCGGAGAGACAGCTTCTTCGGCCGTTCGGTTCTCCAGGACTTTCTGGTGTGAACTTGGTTCGCAGACCCACCACTGGGGTTGGTATTGCTGGGGTATCTATTCTAAGGTGAGGAATCCATAACTGTCTCTTTCCGATGAACAAGTTACTTACCTTCAGTAACGATATATCTGTAAGAGAAATATTAGTTATAGATTCCTCATCACCCCACCCATCCTCACCGTTCTGCGAACTGACTTCTAGTGTAAGGGACTCCCTTTCAGGGCCTTAGTTTTTGTGCACCAGTGGTAAGTGTTTTGCATGGCTTTGCGCTTCAGGAGTGGAATGTTCTGTAAAGAACTGACGTCAGCGCTCGAGGGTAGCGTCTAAGATACCGCTTTGTCATTACGGCAACCACAACACCAACGACGGACGCAGTGTCGACCAACGCCACCTATCGACGTGCAGAGGAACTGCTGAGGAAAAAATTCTCCGAACTCAGTCTGACAGCTGGGGGTAATTCTAAGGTGAGAAATCCATAACTAATCTATGTCTCTTACATATACATTGTTACCGATCGAAAATAACTTGTTCGATTCTACTAGAGGGCCCGTGCATGCCAATGGGTGTGACGGTATTACAAGATGTACAAAGCTGAGAACCTCAGAAGCCTTAGAAACATCAGGGGTGGAGCATATGCTTCCACCTGAAACATAGAGATCATAGGTCAAATGTCAGACTCATTTTGGGGACTGAAGCACCTTCAAAGCAATTATATCCGGAAATATGTTGTGAGTCCTCTGCATAGATTTGTCGATTGATAACCCCATAGTGGACAGCTGCATTACTGTCTCCTGTAGGCAGGCCTATAAAAAGCTAACACCAATATGACTGTCGAGGGCACCTTGGGGTGCAAGGTAAGACAAAACGGTAGGAGAGTGAATTGAAATTGTTTGGACCCAAATATAAACCTGAGATATACTTCCTTTGCAACTACAGGATTGACTCGTGGAAGCACACTTCCTGGAAGTCTAAGGACACCATCCATGTCTAGGCTAACAGTATCTGGGCAACCATTAACAATTTGAATTTTTCCTTCCAGTCCCTCCTCAGTCCCTCTGCTTTGTTGTTCACCAGGAGTAGAATCCCATATTCCTCTCCACCCATTGGTTTGACTTAATTGCACACTTTACAGGAAGACCTTGCTGAATCCTGCCCCCTAACAGCTCCCAAATTGCTAGTGGAGGGAAAACTAAAGCAGCTTGGCAACGACTAGCCAAGCAGAGGAAGCGTCCAGCTGCTGATGGCCATGATTCTACCCCGCTCCTGCCTATGGGGCCGCAAAAAGGCTTGACATGCTGCAGGGTTTGCTTCTGGCCATAGGAATTGGCCCTTAAGTATCGTCAGAACTTCTGATACTGTGTGTAACCTTGCTGAGTAGGGTGATATAAACACAGGAAACTAGCCATAGATCTGGTCATTTAAGCACGTTCTAAGGCTTAGTCTGTCTTTTTCACCAAATAGTCTGGCCCCATTAAAGGGCATGTCTGAGTGAAGTTTGAATATCCCTGGAAAATCTACTATCGTGCATCCAAGGATAACAACACTAGTGCCTGTAGCCCAACTAACACAATACAAAGCATACAGACTAGATCACAAAATTGACTTTGACACATCCTGGTTATTCAATACCGTTTGGTCAAATGAGTTCTGGAAATTCTCTGCCAGAGTGTGTAAAATCAAAATTGTGTCAGAGAGCTGATTGTGGCAACCAAAGAGATTCTAAGCAATCAAAGAACAAAGTGCAAGGTTTGAGAAAATGCCTCTTGTTATATGGTCACCCCCACGTGTTTAGACTAATGCTGCTGGTTTTTCGACTATGAGAGTGCACGAAGCCTGCTAACCAGACCTCAGTGCCCTGACCTCAAATGATTGTTTCATTGGCTGTACCCAATTGGCATAGGCTAGGTACCTTTAACTTTCTAGTATATGGTACCCAGGGTATGTTGGTCACCCCAGGGATTGCAGCACTGTTTCTGCTACCCTGGGTGTGACACCAGTAAAACAAGCTTCCCAGTCAGCCATTGCAGACTGAGAGAGCAGTTTTGAACTCTTAGCCCAACTTTTTCATTTGAAGCAATGACAAAGCGGAACTTTCTCTAAAATATATGTGTAAATCACTATGGCAGACCTACCGATCCCTAAGGCAGGGTGCAGCATATTTCACAGGCAGAACAAGTACTTTACACGCTCTGCCAGCAAAAATGCAAAACTGTTGTTTTTACTGTAAGAAGATTTTGGTTGCCCCAATGGTGAGTACACAGTTACACGCTTACCCCTCAGCTGTGCTAACATTTGAACGATAAGGCTCTAGTTGGTTCTCCAAGGTATGAAACAACTAGTTATATTATCCTCAACTTGATTTTCAAGTTGAAATTATTGTAACATATGGTAGTGTGCAACTTTTACAAAGTTGCCACTTTGTTGTCTTTAAATCTCCTGATGCTGCTGGTTTTTCAGCTCAGAGTGCACTGAGGCCTGCTAACCAGACCTTAGTGCCAGTGCCCTGACTCCAAACCGTGTGTTACATTGGCTATACCCAATTGGCATAGGCTAGTTTACCTATAAGCCCCTATTGTATGGTACCCAGGGTCTTTAAGTTAGAGAGTTACACCAGGGATTGCAGCACTGGTTATGCAACTCTGAGTGTGACTAGGGTTAAACACGTCTCCCAGTCCGTCATTGCAGACTGGAAAAATAATTTTGTACTGCAAGGTCGACTTTGCCATTTAAAGCCGTGGCAATGTCAAATATCCCTCTGAAATATTTGAAAGGCACTCTTGTTGTAGGCCTATTGTGCCATAAGGCAGGGTGCAGCATATTCATGGGGAAGACATGTATTTTACATATTTAGGCAGTAAAAATGTGAAACTTTTGTTTTTGCTGTGGAAAGACTTGTTCGCTGATTGGCGAGTACAGGGTAACATGCTGACCCCACAGCTATGCTAACTCCTGAATGGTGTGACCAAAGTTGATGCTCCAAGGTATCAAACAACTCCATGCATTAATCTCAACTTGATTCTCAACAAGTTGCCACTTTGTTGCCTTGAATCTCCTGTGCCCTTAATGGTTACACAAGGAGCCTATCCCCAAGACTGCTTTCTGGCCTCCTAGGGTGACATGTTAACGACTCCCAAGAAAGGAGACAAAAGAAGCCTGAACTGGAAAGGTATGTTACCTCCCTCCTGCAGGAAGCCATGTGAGTGTTTACCCAAAAACTAATCTTTAAACTGTTTATTTTGTTTGTTTTTGCAGCCATTTAACCCCCTTGGTAGCCACATTTCTGGGTTGGGCTAGGGAGCTCTGGACCTTTATGCCGTGAAAGGGATTCTGCCATGTTGAAAGTGGTCAAAATAGTGCATCTTGGGATAGCCAGGTGCCACACTTGTTATGAAGCGGTCATCAGAAAGGATGGAACCTCGTAGCCCATTGCCTACCAACCGCATCCTTCCTTGAGGGTTTTTCTGACCATAAATAGGGCACCCCTGGTACCCAGAACCCGGATCTCGACTAGAAAAAGGACCGAAGGAGAACTGGCCTACTGCACCATGGAAGTGGCAAAGAAAAGCTGCACTTGTCTGAACTGCACTTTTTGAAGCTGGTAAATAGAAGAAGAGAAGGGATTGTGCCTGCTTTGGCCTGCTCATGGAGAAGTCGTCTCCAGAGGCCAGCCGCAGCAAGAGACTCCAAGGGTCAGTTGGCTTGACAACCTGTTAGTAGCACAAGCGCACAACAGCTGAAGAAGCCTGGTGGGGCCGGTTGGTAGCCGAGAATCTTTATACCGCCACTGTGCAGCACCAGAGACCAGAACCCATCGCTCAGAGTTGCACCTTAGTCTGCTGGGGTAGTCTCTGTGCAGCTTGGTCAGAAGACCCAGGGAATGATTCGACTGTGAGCGCAATACTTGGCGACTGGACTTCTACTGGGACCGAAAGGACTTAGAGGGATGTCGGCCATGTGGCCAGGAGCACCCCTCCTCCTCAGAGGAGTTGCCCCGGGAAAAACCCCATCAATTGCATCACATCCATATCTTCTTGAGCATGTTCAGCATGTATCTCTTGCTTCAAACTGATTCATTTTCTGAGGTAACTGTTTCTGACATCTTAACTGGTCCCCCTCACTGGCTCTCTGTCGGAGTTGGTCACCCAAAGTATCTCTACCCGACCACCATGCAAATAGCCAAAAGTTTTTGCTCAAAAAGTTTGTAGCAGTTTTGTTGAATTTGCTACTGCTTGTTAGCGGTTGAGTAAACAGTGCATATTTATTGTATTTGAGTAAAATCTAATTCTGCTGAACCCTCCAGTGGATCTTTTTCATTGTGGTGTCTAAAAATGCATTCTGTTCTTATAAGTTGGTGTTAGATTTCTTGAGTATCTTGTGTATTTTTTCAATTGTTGTAGTGATGTTTAAGTACTTTACACTTGTTCCTTTGTGTAAGCCTTGCTGCTCAGAGCCGCATCTACCCAGGATTGAGCTAGAGGGGTTAATGCACAAAACCTACCGGTCTTAAGCAGGTTGGTAAGTGTATTACACAGTGAGGTTGCACAACCTCATCATATAATACACCCCATTTCCTCACACAAGTCTTGCTGAAGAGAAGACCGTCTTACAGTGTCTATTTTCTTACTTTCTTTATCCACGGTGAATGCCCAGACACCACATGCAAACAGAATGAGGGTTCAGGGCCGACTTCTTTGCCCACTGAGGACAATCGAAAAGGGCACACTATGTCGTCGATAAATATCTGAAAGAGACACGTTAGTGATAGATTCCTTACCTTAGAATATCCCCAGGCGTCAGACTGGATCCGGAAATTTTTGCGTAGCAATACCCCTGCGCGCTGGTAGGCGTCGTCTGCGGCTCCGCGTCCGTCGTCGGCGTCGTGAGCGCCGGGATGACGTCGTCGGAGTATATAGACGGCGCCCATGCGCGCTGACGTCAGTTCTTCTTTTTTCCGCGCCAGCTAGCGCAGATCCGGAAGAAGCTCTACCCCCAGTCACTTTTTGACTGAAAACTTTTTTGATCTTTTTGATCCTCTCTTTAGTCGATTCTCGACTATCGGTGCCAGGGATGCCCGGGTTCAAGCCTTGCTCGAAGTGCGGCCGACTCATGTCGGTCACGGACCCCCATCGCCGGTGCCTGAAGTGCTTAGGCCTCGACCACGACGATCGAACCTGCTCCGACTGCCGGGCCCTGACGTCGAAGGCTAGGCGGGAGCGGTCCCGCAAGCGTCTCGAGCTGAGGCAGTCGGCCCCGCGCCGCTCCAGGTCCCGGTCCCGGTCCCACGGGAGGTCGAGGGACAGGTCGCGAGGTCGGAGTCATCGACGTTCCGGGAGTGGACACCGATCGTCTGGTTCCAAGTCCTCAGGTAAGAGGCATGAGAGGTCGGAGCGGCACCATCGATCCTCCGACCCGCCCCGTCGCTCGCACGATGCGACCGGGGACTCGGGCGACACCGCCCACGCGGCTCCGCGGGAGTCGCAAGCGTCGCCGCCTGCCCCACACCTTCGGGTCCCTGGGCACGGCGCGTCGCAGGAGGAGGTCGAGAGGTACCTCATGGCCATGAGGGCCCTCCCTCCTCAGTCGGTTCCCGTGGCGCCTTCGGGCCGATCGGCTCCGTCTGGAGGTCCTTCCGGGTCGGGCGCTTCGGCCCCGACGACGTCGGGTACTTCGGGCCCGGCGCCGCTGGCGACTTCGGTCCCGGCGCCGCACGACCTCGCTGGATCCGGCTCCGGATCCGGGACCTCGCCGGTCGACCCTACGACCTCGCCGGCGCCGTCCCTTCAGGTGTCGTCCCCGGCAGCCGATGTGGTTGCCGCCCCCAATGTTTCCTACGGTCCTCCTCAGGAGTCGGAGGGGCGCCGCTGGGCGCCGATTCCGTCGGCCTTCGGAGAGTTCTATCTCCACGAGGAGGCCCTGGCTGTTCATCCTGGTCTCCAGGAGCCGGGTGACGAGGAGCAATGGGAGGGGTCCGAGGACCCTCTGGCACGTGATTGCCAGTCGAATCAGGACTGGACATATGAGCTTGGGGAGGCCAGTGGTATTGACACCTCGCCAGACACTGGATTTACGTCGCCCCCGACTGTGGCTTCGGAGGCGGGTTCTACTTACAGTGTAGTGTTGACGAAGGCAGCTAAGGCCTTAAACCTTCAGCTCCCCGTCGCGGCCGTGAGGACTAATCTCCTCACTGAGGTCCTCAAACAGCAGTCCGGCTCCGCGGAGCCCCTCCTGCCGTTCAACGAGGCCTTGTGTGACGTTCTTCTGGGCACTTGGTCCAAGCCCGCCACAGGCCCCCCTGTGGACAGGAACGTGGCCAGACGCTACTGCCCGGCACCGGGCGACCCTTGCTTTTTGTCCACCCACCCCACCCCCGAGAGTCTGGTCATCCAGGCCTCCAACTCCCAGACCGTATTCCCGTCGGCCCCGCCCGACAGGGAATCCAAGAGATATGAGCAGTTCGGGAAGAAGGTCTTCTCGTCTGTGAGCCTAGGGCTACGGTCAGTGAACACCAACTGTCTCTTGGGCCGCTACACCCACACTCTGTGGGACACGGTTGCGGAGGTGCTGCCACAATGCCCTGAGGAGGTCAGGGCTAAACTCAGCCAAACCCTTGCGGACGGCCGAGATGCGGCACGTTTTTCTATCCGGTGTGGGCTGGATACCACGGACTCACTGGGCAGGGCGATGGCAACGACGGTGGCGGTTCGACGCCACGCCTGGTTGAGGTCCGCCAACTTCTCGGCCGATGTCCAGGCCACTCTCCTGGACATGCCGTTTGATGGCCGTCGCCTCTTCGGCGACAAGGCAGACCATGCGCTGGAACGTTTCAAGGACTCCAGGGCCACGGCCAAGTCCTTGGGCCTTACGGCCCCACGCCAGCAATCGGGTGCCTTTCGCTCCTTTCGTGGCCACGGAAGGGGCGCCCCACCTCGGACCGCCAGCCACACGCCGCAAAATGTCCAGCAGCGCGGTGGCGGACGTGGGAACCGCCGCGGCGGTGGTCGGGGTCAGCGGCGAGGCCAGTCCACACCTCCCTCAGCAGCCCCCGCCTCAAAACCTTCCTAGTCCGAGTTTTCAGGCCCATGTGACGCCTGTGGGAGGCAGGGTTCGCCATCACCTCTCCCACTGGCATACAGTCACTTCGGACAGGTGGGTGCTGCAAATTGTCCGAAGGCGTTTCTCCCTCCCCTTCGAGTCTTCCCCTCCATCCATGCCACCTCAATACCACCGTGTGTCGGGGGATCACTTGCAACTTCTGCAAGAGGAAGTTTCGGCCCTCTTGGCCAAGAGGGCCATCGAGCGCGTTCCTGGGCCAGAAGTAGGACGTGGCTGTTACTCCCACTACTTTCTGGTACCCAAGAAGGGCAAAGGGGGCCTACGCCCTATCTTGGATCTGCGGAACGTCAACGGCTTCCTCCGGACGGAGAAGTTCAAGATGCTCACTTTGGCTCAGGTCCTGGCTGCCCTGGACCCAGGAGACTGGATGGTAGCGTTGGACTTGCAGGACGCCTATTTCCACATCCCCGTCCTGCCGGCCCACCGGCGTTACCTGCGGTTCACGGTAGGCCTAGAGCACTTTCAGTTTACCGTGCTCCCCTTCGGCCTTACCAGCGCCCCACGGGTGTTCACGAAGGTGATGGCGGTGGTCGCAGCCCATCTGCGCAGGCAAGGGGTGTCAGTCTTCCCCTACCTCGACGACTGGTTGTTGAAGGCGGGCTCGCCCCAGACAGTCGTCAGCCACCTCCAGACTACGGCCGACCTCCTGCACTTGCTGGGGTTCTCCATCAATGTGCCGAAGTCACACCTGTGTCCCTCTCTGAAGCTCCTTTTCATCGGGGCGGTTCTCGACTCGGCGCAGTTTCGGGTTTACCCACCCGAACAGCGGGTTCGGGATATTCAGGCTCTGATTCCTGTCTTCAGGCCGTTATCCCGGGTCTCGGTCAGGTTGACGCTGCGGCTTCTGGGACTGATGGCCTCCTGCATCCTTCTGGTGCGTCACGCCAGGTGGCGGATGCGGGCTCTGCAGTGGGACCTGAAGTTTCAGTGGGCCCAGCATCAGGGCAACCTGTCCGATCATGTCCTGATCTCGGAGGGCACTGCGAAGCAACTGCAGTGGTGGCTCACGGACCGCGACTGGGTCGGTGGCAGACCCCTCTCCCTACCCCAGCCGGAGCACGTAGTTGTGACGGACGCGTCCCTCCAGGGCTGGGGAGGCCACATGGGGGAGGCGGATATCAGAGGCCTCTGGTCTCCGGCGGAGTCCCAGCTCCACATCAACCTTCTGGAGCTGCGGGCGATTCGTCTTGCACTGAAGGCATTCCTCCCCTCTGTCAGGGGGAGCGTGGTGCAAGTGTTCACCGACAACACCACCGCCATGTGGTACTGCAACAAACAGGGCGGTGTGGGGTCGTGGACCCTTTGCCAGGAGGCTCTGCGCCTCTGGCAGTGGCTGGAACATCAGGGCGTGACCCTGGTGGTTCAACACCTGGCAGGCTCTCTGAATGCCAGGGCGGACGAACTCAGCCGCCGGTGCATGATGGATCACGAATGGCGTCTGAACTCGGACGTGGCGCAAGGTCTCTTTCGACAGTGGGGAGAGCCTTGGTTAGATCTATTCGCCACAGAAGAGAACGCGCAATGTCAGCAGTTCTGCGCGTTGGAGTTTCCAAGGCGGCACTCGCTCGGAGACGCTTTTCGTCGCGAGTGGAGCTGCGGTCTGTTGTACGCCTTTCCGCCTATACCACTTCTGCCCAGAGTGCTGAAGAAGATCAGGCGCGACCGGGCCCAGGTCGTCCTTGTGGCTCCGGACTGGGCACGAAGATACTGGTATCCCGAGCTACTCAGCATGTCAGTCGATCCCCCGATTCGTCTGCCTCTTCGGGAGGACCTTCTGTCGCAGCAGCAGGGGACGGTCCTGCACCCGAACCTGTCCAGTCTCCACCTACAAGCTTGGAGATTGAGCGGCGGCAGTTGAGGCCATTTGACTTGCCTCCCGAAGTCTGTGATATCATTCTGGCAGCCAGGCGTCCCTCCACAAAGTCGGTATATGCCTGCCGGTGGAACAGATTTGTGGCATGGTGCACAGCAAAGGCTGTGGATCCCCTCAATGCCCCTCTCTCTGAGGTTCTTCTATTCCTTCTTTCCCTTGCCCAGCAGGGCTCTGCTCTGGGCACTCTTAAGGGGTACCTTTCTGCTCTTTCCGCCTTCTTACGGCTACCAGATCAACCCTCTTTATTCAAGTCCCCTATTGTGAGTAGATTTCTGAAGGGCATCACACACATGTTCCCTCCTGTTCCCTTCGTGATGCCCCAGTGGGACTTGAATCTGGTTCTCACCTATCTGATGTGTGCTCCCTTTGAGCCACTTCATAACTGCCCTCTTCGTCTCCTTACTCTCAAGACGGCCTTCCTGGTTGCCATCACCTCTGCCAGGAGGGTGAGTGAGCTCCAGGCTCTTTCTTCTTCTCCACCTTTCCTGTCTGTTCATCCTGATAAGGTGGTGTTACGTACACGTCCTTCCTTTCTGCCCAAGGTTGTCACGGCCTTCCACATCGGGCAGTCCATCACCTTGCCCACCTTCTTTCCGCCTCCGCATCCCTCGAAAGAGGAGGAGAGGCTCCACCGTCTGGATCCAAAACGTGCGCTCTCCTACTACCTAGACCGCCAATTCCGGGTGGATGACCAACTCTTCGTTGGTTACGTGGGCGCGAAGAAGGGAAAGGCTGTACACAAGAGGACCATCTCTAGGTGGATCATCTTGTGCATCCAAGCATGCTACTCCATGGCGAGGAAGGAGCCCCCGGCTGGATTGCGGGCTCACTCCACTCGGGCCACGGCAACGACAACTGCCCTGGGCCGCGGTGTCCCCCTGCAGGACATCTGTCAGGCAGCCACGTGGGCCTCGCTGCACACGTTCGCAAGACACTACTGCCTGGACAGTCAAGTCCGGAGGGATGGCTTCTTTGGCCGTTCCGTCCTCCAGGACTTTCTGGTGTGATATTGGTTCGCAGACCCACCACCGGGGTTGGTATTGCTGGGGTATCTATTCTAAGGTAAGGAATCTATCACTAACGTGTCTCTTTCAGATGCACAAGTTACTACTTGTGTAACGATATATCTGTAAGAGACATTAGTTAGTGATAGATTCCTTACCGCCCTCCCATCCTCCCCGTTCTGCGAACCGATATTTAGGGTTAAGGTCATCCCCTTTCAGGGCCCTAGTTTCATGGCACCAGTGTTAGTTCTATCATGGCTCTGCGTATCTGGCGCGGAAAAGCTGTGTTATCAGAACTGACGTCAGCGCGCATGGGCGCCGTCTATATACTCCGACGACGTCATCCCGGCGCTCACGACGCCGACGACGGACGCGGAGCCGCAGACGACGCCTACCAGCGCGCAGGGGTATTGCTACGCAAAAATTTCCGGATCCAGTCTGACGCCTGGGGATATTCTAAGGTAAGGAATCTATCACTAACTAATGTCTCTTACAGATATATCGTTACACAAGTAGTAACTTGTGCGTCGAGCTAGGCCAAAAGTGGCCAGAGGTACAGCTCCACAGATCTGTGTGGAAGAGCACAGAGGAAGAAACTGACATTAGCGTAGGGCTTATAAGGAATGTTGACATCGCATCCGGTGATGGGAGTCCCTACGGAGTCGCTCACCGCCCTTTACAGACACACAGAGGTGCTGCTGTAGAACATTTTCCGGATCCAGTCTGGCACCTGGGGATAATTCATAGATAAGGAATCTGCGACTAGATCCTGTCTCTTCCAGATAAGACATTACTGAAGGTAAGTAATGTATTCATTCAGTAGTGCAGTGACTTTGCTTTTTAACACTAGAACAATAAGGCTCTAGGGAGTAGGATGCTTTATCAGGAATATTGGATCACTAAGGTCTGTCTCGTCACACATTATGGAGGCTCACATGATCAAACAATACTTTGACCATGCCACCATGAGGGTCTCAGTCAGGGCTTCATTAAATAGCTGCAAAGGCCCCAAAGTTGATAGCCCAGATACAAAATCTTGTTGTAAACCTAGTACCTCTGGCTACTACTACTGTAAGAGAGTCAATGTTGTTTGTCGGGGGCACCAAGAGCAAAATTTTGGAGATCCAGGTACAAGCCTGTATTAGTGTAATGAGGTGGGAGCAAGCTGGCCCCCCTCAACTTCATCTTCGTTGTAGGACACATTCTCAAGGGCATCAGAATCAGACCCAAAGGGGGTCCCGTCTTCCTAAAATACTGACTTCAATGCAAGGGAAGAAAAGAATTGTCCTCGACCATTGTCTACACCATGGCATTGTATAGCACTACATAGCACTACATGGCACACACCCCAGTGAAGTTGACTACGAATGAGTTGGGTCAGAAACCAGCACTGATATTGGAAGAACCAGCAGAGCCTACAGCAAATAGATCAATGCTTGACATGGCACAGGAGACTGAACAGCCTGTGGCCAATTGATATAACATGGCATGACGGAAGGACCTACTGGCTGCGGATTCATGGGGTCAAAGGTGCATCAGAGGGATCCAGACCTATCTTAAAGAGTAACAGCATTGCCTCCTTAAAGGCTGCAATCTACTGTGTAGTCCTTGATATATCTGACTTTTGAGGGGGCATCAGCTCCAGAATCGAATCAGATCTGGGTCTGACTTTGAAGCTGTGGTCAGCCAACTATGAGACCTCTCCCTGGAGTGAGAGCATCAGTGAGGCAAAGAGCATTACGGAGACTTTTGTTTTGGATTGCCCTTCGATTTCATCTTGGACTTACCTGAGGATGGTGCATGGGAACAACTTTGTGAATTAGAGCAGGACCGACCCTGCATCCTTTGCTTGGCGACATAGTTTGGCTTCCCACTCCTTCATGGGCCTCAGGTCCAACAGGGAGCATTTGTCATAGGGCATGCTGCTAAGACACCAGTGGTAGAAGAGCAGCACAGTTTAAACCCTTTCATCTTGGAGTACTTTGTGCAGGTGAACGGTATCCCTGCACACTGTCAAATGTTTAAAAACAAATGTTGTTAAATTGGAGCGAAAATTGTTGTAGAAGATCACTAGATCCACGTCAAAGGAAGCAGAAAAAGAGGAACTAATATCAGCATGGACGGGTGTGTGGTTCCATGTTGTCATTCCTAGAGGTGGGATAGTATCATGATGTAGACCAATGGTGCCACTCACTGGCCCACAGAAGTTATTGCAAAGTTTTTCAGATCCAATCTGGCTCCAGGGAATAGTCCGCTAATCTGCATGGGAAACGCTTACACTTTCTGTCCTGGTTTCTTGACCTTCATCCTTCTAACAGGACGTTCTCTCTGTCATATGCCTCTGCTTTGGAGGCTGAAGACCTTGATGTGCTGAACACATGGTACGTAGACTTTGCTGCTTTGGAAGAATGGGTCATCAGATATTAATCCCTTTACTTCTTTGTGTCCAAGAAAAGTCAATGTCTGAGATCCATCCTTCAGTTATTTTAGGTTTCTTTCTTTGGACTGGGTATTAATTGTCCTGAATGTAGGAAAGTGTGTTTCTGTTGCAGAAAAACATACACTCACTCACACACAGCTCACAGACAGCTGACCCGCTACCTCAAAGACAACACTTCCTGGACCTATCCCAATCAGGCTTCCTCGGCAACCACAGCACCGAGACCGCCCTCATCGCCGCCACCGACAACATCAGGATCCTGATGAACAAAGGAGAAACAGCCGCCCTCATCCTCCTGGACCTATCAGCTGCCTTCGACACTGTCTGCCACCGCACCCTATCAGCGCGCCTCCATGACTCCGGAATTCAAGAGAAGGCCCTTGCCTGGACCACATCCTTCCTCTCCGGCAGAACCCAGAGCGTCCGCCTCCCTCCTTTCCACTCAAGAAACACCAAGATCATCTGCGGCGTCCCACAGGGATCCTCCCTCAGCCCGAGGCTGTTCAATACCTACATGGCTCCACTCGCCCACGTCGCACGACAACACAGCCTCAACAAATTAAGGCCGTCGCCGACTGGATGAAGGACAGCAAATTGAATCTGAACTCAGACAAAACGGAGGTCCTCATCCTCTGACCCACTCCCTCAGCCTGGGACGACTCCTGGTGGCCCACTTCGCTAGGCACACCCCCGGAACCCACCCACCGGCCACGCACGCAACCTGGGCTTCATCCTCAACTCTTCCCTCTCAATGATCAAGCAAGTCAACGCCGTCTCCGCGTCCTGCTTCAACACCCTCCGAATGCTCCGCAGGATCTTCAAGTAGATCCCAACCCCCACCCTCTCGACTCGACTACGGGAACGCCCTCTACTCAGGAACAACAGCCAAGCTCCTGAGACGACTACAACGAATCCAGAATGCCTCGGCACGACTGATCCTTGACGTTTCCCGACGCAGCCACATCACACCCCACCTGAGAGGCCTGCACTGGCTACCAGTCAACAAGAGGATCATCTTCAAACTCCTCATCCACACACACAAGGCGCTACCTAACACCGGACCATCCTACCTCAACAACCGACTCAGCTTCCACACCCCCACCCGCATCCTCCGCTCTGCCACCCTCGCCACAGTTCCTCTTATCCGGAAAAATACCGCCGCCGGCTGATCCTTCTCCTACCTTGCCGCCAAGAATTGGAACGATCTCCCCACCATCCTGCGACAGACCCAGGACCTGCTGGCCTTCAGAAGACGTCTCAAGACCTGGCTCTTCGATCAGTAGCAGCCCCCCCTCCCCCAGCGCCTTGAGACCCTCACGGGTATGTAGCGCGTTTTATAAATGCTTGATTGATTGATTGATTGACACACTCCTCACGCTCACTCTCTCACACACTCTTTTACTTGATGTGCCCTGGGTCCTTGCCAATCAAGTTCCCAGGGCCTGTGATCTTTCCCAAAACTGTACATTTCTACCCATGATTGGCACATATCTGGCCACTTGTAAGTCCCTTGTAAAAGGTACAGAGGGCACTGTGACCAGGAAGGCCTCTAAGGGCTCGTACCTATTGTGCCACCCTTAAAGTCCTTGCACCTTAACACCCACACACTTCTATTGCAGGCTGCATGTTTTGATGCAGAGAAAAGTGACGTCAACGTGGCACAATTCACTGTGTGCCATTCCTGCAACCACTGCCTGTGGCTTAGGTAAGGCACTCTTCTAGCAGGGTGCATTAGACCACAGGTGAGAGTACAGTTGCATGAGCACTGTACCCCTACAGTGCTTAAATCCATTCTTAGACATTGTAAATTTCAGTAAAGCTATAAAAGAGTATTTGGTCTGGGAGTTGGTCATTATGAACTCCACAGCTCCATAATGGATTGACAGAAACCTTGGAAGTTTGGTAGCGAACTGTCAGCACTTTAAACCCACACTGATGCCAGTTTGGGATTTAATGTAAAATGCACTCGGAGGGCATCTTAAGAATGCCCCCTGAACAACGATCATCCCTGGTGTGGACCCTGAATGACTGCCAGCCCTTTGCCACCACCAGAGAGGTTTCTGGACCCTCCTCCCCCGGGATGGGCCCAGAAAGGGGAAACTTCAAAGGTCTGCTGCCTTTTTTAGCTGACCCTGCACTTTGCTTCCCCTCAACAACTGACTCCCACTGGTTCTGACCCCCACTTTGGGTGGGAGAATAGGTGGGAAAACCAAGTTAGAAAGAGATGTGTGCCCACCTTTGTCAACCCCAAGCCTCAAGTGGGGTAGGCAAGGTGAAACACACATCTCAGTTCCCTCTATCTTGAAGATGAGGGAAAACAGCCAACCAGAGAGAGGATCGTGCCCCCCTGCCACTGGAGGGTGACCTAATAGGGGGTGCACTCACCCAATGAAGGGACCCATTGGCCCCAACCTGCACACCCCTAAATGTAGTATTTTGGGGGACCCTAAACCTTGCCTCCTCAGATTTCTGGAGGTGTACCTACGTCCACGAGCCTTCCAATTTACCTGCCCTGCTGTTGGTCCCTCCTGGAAGCCTTCCTGGACAAAGCCTGAAACCAAAATCCAATACTGGCAACCTCCACAGCATTGTATTGGGCTCCCAAATCCCCCTAAGCACCCTGCACCTGGCCGCCCCTGCACTGCTGGTGGTGTGGACTTGGTGCTGACCTGGAACTCCCTTTGCCCTGACCTTAATTGTTGGAGCTTGGCTCCCAAGACCAAGTGGCCTGCCCGTGAGTAGCCCCTAACCAAGGTGCCCCTACCCCTCTTGCCTAACAATGGACCCCTGCACCCGGTCCTCCCAGTGCCACTGGTAATGCAATTTGAGTGCCTAGCTGAACCTTGGGAAGCCTTTGTTCTAACCCCAAACCTATTCTTTGCAGGTCTTTTACTTACCTGCTATTCGCTAACCTTCTTTTCCCCATAGAAACCAATGTTACGAGTTTTGTTCCTAAAAAGTTCTAAATGTTGAACTGTCTTTTTTGTATGAAAACCAAAGTAACCGTCTTTAAACCAAAAGGTGTCTTACTTACCTTTGTACTGTAGGATCCACAGTGTGATATTTAGGCATATGACTCCGAGTAGTCGATGACATCAAAAGTAATTTCTATGTATTTAGAACTGTTTTAAAAGCACATACAAACCTGTAACTATTGCAAATCTATTCCCAACTGCATTTCTGTGTAAAGTGTTGCATTTGAAAGCATATTTTACCCACCTGAGCCAAGTCCTGCTTGGTTCTAGAAAAAAACCTAAGTATACCTTTTTTATACTTACCCAGTTGGTCTGGATTCTGTTTCTGTGTGTGTGTCTGTGCGTTTGTGTAATCGGTTCTTGATTGAGTGAATACAATAAATGCTTAACTGCTAACCCACACCACCACAAAGAGAGCTGTTAATGATTATCTAATTTAGCATCTGCTATACCTCTGAGGATCCCCTGGACTCTGTGCACAACACTATACCTTATAGCCTAGCTTTCCAAACTTTTCATGTTAGTGACACATTTTTTGGAGATGCATCATTTTGGGACACAGTAAGGCAGTGTAGCGAGCGAGCCCGAACCACCTAAGGGAGGTTCTGGGGGGTTCTCACTCACTCTGTCTGTCTCTCTCCCTCCCTCCCTCTGTCTCCCTCCCTCTGTCTCCCTCCCTCTGTCTCCCTCCCTCCCTCTGTCTCCCTCCCTCTGTCTCCCTCCCTCTGTCTCCCTCCCTCTGTATCCCTCCCTCTGTATCCCTTCCTCTGTCTCCCTCCCTCTGTCTCCCTCCCTCTGTCTCCCTCCCTCTGTCTCCCTCCCTCTGTCTCCCTCCCTCTGTCTCCCTCCCTCTGTCTCCCTCCCTCTGTCTCCCTCCCTCTGTCTCCCTCCCTCTGTCTCCTCCCTCCCTCTGTCTCCTCCCTCCCTCTGTCTCATCCCTCCCTCTGTCTCCTCCCTCCCTCTGTCTCCTTCCTCCCTCCGTCTCCTTCCTCCCTCCGTCTCCTTCCTCCCTCTGTCGCCTTCCTCCCTCTGTCGCCTTCCTCCCTCTGTCGCCTTCCTCCGTCGTCCTTCTCCCTCCGTCGTCCTTCTCCCTCTGTCGCCCTTCTCCCTCTGTCGCCGTTCTCCCTCTGTCGCCGTTCTCCCTCTGTCGCCCTTCTCCCTCTGTCGCCCTTCTCCCTCTGTCGCCCTTCTCCCTCTGTCGCCCTCCTCCCTCTGTCGCCCTCCTCCCTCTGTCGCCCTCCCCCCTCTGTCGCCCTCCCCCCTCTGTCGCCCTCCCCCCTCTGTCGCCCTCCCCCCTCTGTCGCCCTCCCCACTCTGTCGCCCTCCCCACTCTGTCGCCCTCCCCCCTCTGTCGCCCTCCCCCCTCTGTCGCCCTCCCCCCTCTGTCGCCCTCTCCCCTCTGTCGCCCTCCCCCCTCTGTCGCCCTCCCCCCTCTGTCGCCCTCCTCCCTCTGTCGCCCTCCTCCCTCTGTCGCCCTCCTCCCTCTGTCGCCCTCCTCCCTCTGTCGCCCTCCTCCCTCTGTCGCCCTCCTCCCTCTGTCGCCCTCCTCCCTCTGTCGCCCTCCTCCCTCTGTCGCCCTCCTCCCTCTGTCGCCCTCCCTCCCTATGTCTCCCTCCCTCCCTATGTCTCCCTCCCTCCCTATGTCTCCCTCCCTCCGTCTCTCTCCCTCCGTCTCCCTCCCTCCCTCTGTCTCCCTCCCTTCCTCTGTCTCCCTCCCTCCGTCTGTCTCCCTCCCTCCGTCTGTCTCCCTCCCTCCCTCTCTCTGTCTCCCTCCTTCCTTCTGTCTCTCTCCCTCCCTCCCTCCCTCTGTCTCCCTCCTTCCTTCTGTCGGTCTCCCTCTGTCTGTTTCCCGCTCTGTCTCCCTCCCTCCCTCTATCTCCCTCTCTCCCTCTGTCTCCCTCCCTCGGTCTCCCTGCCTCTCTCTGTCTCCCTCCCTCTGTCTCTTCCTAAGACCGTTCCCATGTCTTGGGACTTAACATACCCTATGTGGGGTAGTGGTAGCTGTTGTATAACTTGTTCTATGCTGAGAAGTTGTGGTTGCCTGCTGGCCTCTGCTCTCCATGGCGTTTACCTAGGTTGCAGGTGCAATTCCCTTTTGCTGGATTGAATTGCCTTGGTGGTGCCCCGTGGTGGTCTTCTCCGGGGTCGCTGCGCTTTTTGCCTGGTCTGCCTGCTGTCTGCGGCCTGGCGTTGTGCCTCTGGTTCGACTTCTTTTTGGGTTGTGTCTGTGGGCCCCTCTCTGAGGGGTGTCTGGGCACTTTTTTACCTTCATGTTCCCATCCTGGGGGTTGAGATGGGTTTTGTGTTCCTTCCTCTTTCAGGCGCAGCCTGCCCGGTTTCATAGGTGCCTCGGGCCACTCTCTCTGCTTCCGACTGTTTCTTGCTGTCTGCGCCGTTCTGTCTGGTCTCTTGACTTCTGGCTGTGGTGGGCTCGGCTACCTTCTCTTTCCCTCGTCTCCTTAGAGCCTCTAGGTTGCTCTTCTTCCTCTTCCTTGGCTTTGGACGGGGGTTCTGTTGCCTTGTATGGGCGTGGGGTGCTTCGGCCTCCCCTTGCCCTTGTTTCCTCTGTTGAGGGTGAACGGGCTTCCTCTTCTTTCTTCTTCCCACACCCCCTCCTTGGGATCGGTGGTGTTCTGCTTGTAGGGGTTTCCCTTGCCTGGGGGGGACGGGCACCTAGCTCTGTCCGTTGGACTAGTCCCTGGTGGGACCCTCTGTTATGTCCAGGCTGATGGGTTCCTTTTTCAGGCCCTCCTTCCCCGTGGGTATGGCTAGGGTATCTATTTTACGTTAAGGAATCTGCGGCTAGTAGTCTCTATCAGATGTACGAGTTACCTTTGGTAACAATGTATCTGGTAGAGAAGATTCTAGCAGCAGATTCCTTCACACCCCGCCCTTCCTCCCTGTTCTGCAAGGACCCTTGGTTGGTCTTCTGCACTCGCCTCCGGTGGTTGGCTGTGTCTTCTGTGAGTGCTTTCTTTCGCTCTTTCTGACAGGATGATTCTTTCTGTTTCTTGTTCCTTTCCTCCTCCTTGGCACATTGGAGGATGGGATTATAGGTACTCCTGTGCCCCTCTGCTCTGGGTGCCTTCACTCTCTTCCCTTCCCTCCCTCTCTTCTGTGTTGCTAAGGGTTCTGGCCCCTCTGCCATCCCCTGGGTTGGGGTCATCTGAAAGAAACAGGTTAGTGTTAGATTCCTTACCTTAGAATTCCTTACCTTAGAATATCCAGGTTCCCAACAGAACGTCAGTGAGGGCTTCGTTGCACTGTAGTAGAGGCTCCTAGGTGCTTGCCTGTGGTTTCAGCACTTCAGTGAGGAGGTTAGTCCTCACAGCAGCGACAGGGAGCTCAAGAGCAAGGCCTTGGTTGCCCTAGTCAACACCACGCTGTAAGCAGCCCCCTCCTCCGTAGCCACGGTAGGAGGGGAGACAAATCCAGAGTCGGGCAAAGTGTTCAGACCACTGGCCTCCCCCAGCTCGTCTGCCCAATCCTGGCTCAACTGGCACTGCAGTGCCAGAGGGTCCTCAGACCCCCTCCCAGTCCTCCTCGTCATCCATCTCCTGATAGTCAGGAACAATTGATGGAGCCGGGTTGTCGGTGAAGGGCTCACCGATCGGCGTCGAAGACGGCGCCGGTCCGACGCCGGATCCGGCCTGGGGGTTGGGACCAGGGACGGCGCCGGGGGCGACAACCTTGGTGACGGCACCAGCGGAGGGGTCGTAAGGTCGCCCGGCATCAACATGGATCCAGGCCTGGATCCTTAGGGGCCCTGCGGCGGCGGGACCGGAGTCGTCGTCGACGGCGCTAGGGCCAAAGCACCCGACGGCGCCTGTGCCGGAGCCGCCTCGGCGGGTTCCGACTGAGGGAAGAGCGACCTCATGGCCGCGAGGAAGGCGCTGATCTCCTCCGGCGTTGCGTACAGCCCAGGGACCGGCAGGTATGGAGCTGGGCGCGGAGCTTGCGGCTCCGGCGGAGCCGCGTGGGCGGTATCGCCCGAACCCCCAGCCACATCGAGCGAGCGTCTGGGGAGTCAGAAGAGCGATGTCGGTTCTTCGACTTCTTGTGCCTCGACTTACCTGAGGACTTGGAGCCCGACGAGTGTTGTCAACTCGCCGAGCTGTGATGCCTTCGGCCCCGCGACCGGTGCCTCGATCTCCTCCTGGACCGGAACCTCAAGCGGCGCGGGCCAAGTGCTGGAGCTCGAGACGCTTACGGGACCGCTCCCGCCTAGCCTTCAAGGTCAAGGCCCGGCACTCGGGGCACGACTTGTCATCGTGGTCAGCCCGATACAGTAAAGGCACCAACGGTGGGGGTCGGTAACCGACATCAAGCGGCTACAATCGTCGCAGAGTCTGAACCCGGGCATCCCTATCGGCACCGAGAGTTGAGGGATCGACTCAAGAAGATCCAAAAGAGATCAAAAGTTTAGTCAAAAATTGACTAGGAGTACTGCTCTTCCCGGATCTGCGCATGCTGGTGTGAAAAAAAAAAGAACTGACGTCAGCGCACGAGGCAGCGTCTGAGTTCTTCGACAACGTCATCCCGGCGATCACGACGCAGACAACGCCTACCGACGCGCAGGGGTACTGCTATGCAAAACTTTCCGGATCCAGTCTGACGCCTGGGGTTATTCTAAGGTAAGGAATTCTAAGGTAAGGAATCTAACACTAACTACTGTTTACTGTTTCGTGGAGAAGTGTGGCTCACTGGTTAGAGGAGGCAGACCTGGAAGCAGAGGTCAGCCCGGGACCAGGGTTCAATTCCCGGCTCGGCAGGGTCTTGAGTCCTAATATGTCCATGGACTTGACAATCCTCGCTCTGGTGCCTACTCGATTCACGGGTTCACACTCTGCGACTCTGGGCAATAGCTTGCTTAATCTCCACAACGGCCCCTCGCGGCGGGATGCCTGGCTTTCACCTTGCGGATACCCTGCCGGGGTTATCTCACAGGGGAATACCAGGACGGGTTCCCTAAGCAAGCGCTTAGAAACCAGTGGTGATTTGCGCTATATAAATTCATGTACATTTACATTTACATTCTTACAGATATATAGTTACCGAAGGTAAGTAACTTGTGCATCTGGCCGTGCCTTAGCCCTTTCTCCCTTTGGGGGGTTCTCGCACTCTTTGCTGGGGTTGCCTTGGAGGTTTGTCATTCCTGCTTGTCTTGGAACTGGTTCCTCTTCATTGTTCTTGGTGGGGTTGTAGTTCTGCTACTCCTTATGGTGGTGTTCATCACCATTCCTTTTTCCAATTTTTCTGCTCTTTCGCACACTGTCCCATACTCCCAAAGATGGCTCTGCGTTGTGGCGCGGAAAAGTTCTCTGAAGAAAACTGACGTAGGCGCCCTGGGGTGGGACTTGTGACCTTGCTGACGTCACGTACACGGGCGACGCCTGGGCAGAGTCATGTGATGCCAACCCCCCGGCTCGCAGGGATGTGGGGATAATTCTATGTTAAGGAATCTGCGGCTAGAATCGCCTCTACCAGATACATTGTTACCAAAGGTAAGTAACTTGTACGTCTTGATGGAGATCAAAACCTCTCCTCAAGTTCAACAAAGCCCACACTAATGTCCTACTTGTGGCCTGGTCCAAACCCTACACACAGGGCTCATGTGAATAGGACAATTGCCAGTCATTGCCCCACACCTGGGGACCCCAGTTTCCTCCCCCAGCAACCCATTACGGAGAGCATGGTGGTCCAAGCCTCCAACTCTAGGATCAACCCTGGCTCATTCCTTACCACCCCAACAGAGGAGGATATCCATAAGGCAGGATACCTTTGGCCAGAGGATGTTCTGTTCCACCAGCCTAGCACCCCCCTCCCACTCAACCCTTTGCTTGCCCTTATACCAGCACAGAAACCCAGTGGGGGAGTGGGTAGTGTGAGAAGTTGGCCTGATATATGATGCTCACTAGTTCTAGTGATCACCTTGTATCAGTCCAAACAACCCTTATGGTGATTGGTTGTAAGTCAACCTTATAGACCAGCTATCCTAGTAGCGTGGACAAAAGCAGTCTTTAGGCTAGACTCTGAATGGCATGTGAAGCCAGCTGTTTTACCACATATAACCTTTGAATACCAAATAAAAAGGACACCACACAGGTTGTTATGAAAATAAATAAACAGTTATTTATTAACTAACATACACCTCTGAACTCTTTATGAGGTCAGAGGGCTAAGCACATGACAAACTCTTAGGAAAAATATGTTTAAGTTGCACGATTTACAATGGTGCCCTAGGGGCACGACAAACCATATACTAAGTAAGTGGAATGTGAAAGTCTATTAAAGGAATGGAGCTGCCCAGAGGTTGTAGGAACGCTGGGACCACGCTATACTAACTTGAGGTAGGTAATAGGAGGCCCACGGAGCGCTTGTGCAGAGTGTGAACTCACACGCGAGATGCGTACAAACGTCTATGGACAGTACAGTTTAAAGAAAAGGTGAATACGGACGTTCCTGACTAGATAGGACTGAAACGACAATGGAACTGGACACTAGGATAGTCAAGCTACCCTTGAGCACCAAAATGCTCGTGTTACCTCACCCACAGGCTGCGGGTGCATAGGTGCGAAGTCGTGTCGGGTTTCCGCGTCGAAGTCTATGGAGCCTTGAAGAAAGATGCTGCAGGCGACCAGGAGGAAGATGACCGGTGCAATCCAAGGGTGGATTCGTGAAGAGAGGAACCTGAAAGCAGAGAGGACAATGTTCACAGTCACTAGCCAGTGACTGGAGTGGAACCAGGAGTGGAACCAGATGTCGTTGTCGCGATCAGGTGAAGGTGGACGCTTGTCTCTGCAGCCACGTGGACCAGGCGGTGTCTTCGACGACCAGGATGGAGGCACGAGCTGTCCCACGCAGGCTCTCGCTGTCGGCGGTGTCGTCTCCGGATTCGGGTTCAACAGGCCTTGGCAAAGGCAACCCACGCGGTGAGTGGAAACGGCGTCTGGAGTGGACCAGGAGGGTCCGGGGTGCTCCTCTTCTGGAAGGGAGCAAGGGCCAGTCTGGAGCAACCAGACCAGCAGCAAAGTTGTCGGAGTACGTCGTCTAGGAGGTCACTAGCCAGCCGGCAAGTGACCAGACAACGCGTCGAGCAGCAGGCAAGCAGAAGGGCCCCACGCAGATCTCGTGGATCCTGGAGGGCTGGTCTTCTGTGCAGGAGCTGCTCGGGGTCGGGCTTCTCAGTCCCCAGAGCACTTGGATGAGGATACCTCAGGAGTCGTGCTGGAGCGAAGTGCTGCTTCTTTCAAGATGGCCGGTCCCACGTGTCTCGTCGCACCCAAGGGTCTCAGCTGTGCTGTAGATGTAGGTAGAGGTCGGAGAGGTCTGGGAATCCGGGTCTCGTCGGGCTCTGAAGTCTGAATCCTTGCAGGAAGACGACAAAGGGAAGTCGCGGTACGCTGATGGTGCCTGCAGATGCAGGGTGGACACTCCTTGCCCACAAGGGAGATTCCTTCTGTCTTCTGTGGAGCAGAACGTCGAGGTCCAGAGTTTCTTCTTGTGAAGTTGATCAGGATAATCTAATTTGGAATGGGACCAGCTCCTACCTTTTTTCAGCTAAAGGGGGCTGCACTACGACTAGGTCCCTCCTCTGGGTGGGACCAGGAAGGGGGTGGGTTACACCTCCTTTCCTTTGTCCGGTCTTGCGCCAGCTCTGGGGCTGTAGTGCCCCAGGAACTGGTTTAGACCGGCATATGCACAGGGACACCTTGTGTGCCCCAGGCTTGTCTCATTCCTTTCAGCCCTGTCCTACCTAATACACAAAATCCTGTCTGGGGTGGTGCTAGCACCTCCCAAGGCAGGAAACCCTTTGTCCGAGCCTCCCTCGCTGGAAGGACTCCCAGCAGCAGGAGGTCAGACTTGTGTCTGTGGTGGCAGCATCCATTTTGTGATGCTGAGGCTTGAGTTAACTTTAACCGGGGTTCACAGTTACATACATGTCGTGTCCCCCTAGAAGGGTGGAATGCTACCCCCGTCGCCAGAATTGGCGAGGGGGTAGTATTCCAATTCGTATGACACCTTACTCGACATGTTTTGATAATGCTATACCAAAGTTAGCATTTGACTGCGAGGATTATAATGCACTTAAGAGTATATTTTATAGCGTTATCATGGAACAGCTATTAGGACTTGGTTCCGCAAGCTGCAAACGTTGCCAGAGCACCGTCTCACATAATTCCAAGCACTCTGCCTTCAGGATTGATAAGGCCTGCCATAGGAGTGACTGATAGGTATATATGTGTCCATTTTAGGGTTAGATATAGGGATACTATATCTACAGCAAAGGGTGATTACACCACCTTGCCCCAGCTGTCGGGCAGCCAGTCGTGTCTGTTTAGATGGCCAGCCAGGGGTGGCATAATACATGCTTCAGCCCCTGGTAGGCCCTGGGTACACCTATGCCCTGGATACCTAAGGTATGCTGTACAGGGACTGATAAGGTGGCCCAGTACCAATTGGTAAATGCACCTAGGGTACATGCTTGTCAATTTAGAGAGAGAACAGCTAGGCTGTTGGTCTGATTAGCAGGCCCACAGCCAGAGAAAGTCGTAAACCAGTGAAGCAAAAAGCAAAAATCGGGGGTGACCATAGGATTGCAGACCCTATTCTCCTACAGGTAGAATCCACCATCACTTGCCCCTCTGGCAGTCAATAACATTGGGCAAATGTGTTTTACTACCCAGAGGGGCTACTACATCCCCTTTCTGGAACCCTCCTCCAGCCCAACCCACTACCACCTATGCCCCCCCTACCGGCTGATGGAGGACCATCTCGCTCTGTTCAATCAGGAAGTGGTGGCCCTTTCGGCCAAAGGGGCTATCGGGATGGTGTTGGCATCAGAAGTAGGTCTTGTTTGCTATTCTCGCTACTTTCTGGTGCCCAAAATGTATGGAGGCCTCAAACCTATTCCGGACCTGCGCCTCCTCAATTTCTTCCTGTAGAAAGATAGGTTCAAGATGCTCACTATAGCTTCAGTCCTATCTACCCTAGAGACTGTATGGTAGCGTTGGACTTGCAAGATGCATATTTTCACATCCCTGTCCTACCTGCCCAGAGATATTATCTGCAGTTCATGTGGGCGAAGGGTACGTTCACTTCCCTGTGCTTCCCTTTGACCTTACCAGTGCCCCTCCAGTATAGTCCAGTCTTTACCTACCTTGGCGATTGGCTGTTGAATGTAAGCTCGCTATAGGCAGTCTTCTCCCACCTACAAACTACAGCTTGTTCTCCTAAGGTGTACCTTTCCTATGGTATGGATTCCAGAGTAATCCAGAAGGGGGGACAATATGTCGAGGTTAGAGTAAACGTCTTTCTCGCGAACCTCTAAGCTTCGGAAGAAGAGCTTCAGCCTGTGCGTCTAAACCAAAAGCAGCAGTGACGGAAGTTAGTGGCCTCCAATTAGGAGCTCCAAGTAGTGGTACCTGCCCACTTCCGAACACCAGGGATGATGATCATCATACCATAGGAACGGTACACCTTAGGAGAACCCGTTGACTGTTTTCTTAACCATAAAGTAGATTAGGTACCCCTTTCATCCTGTTTCTGAAGAAAGGCCACTCATCAGTTGGGAGAACATAGGCGTGAGACATGTCGACCTTTTAACCTCTGTCCCTTCACACCACACATACAGAGCTGCAGCAGGTTTAATTTTCCTTGCCAACCTTGACTCTTGTAGTCTGTTTTTAGCCATAGCATCAGTGTCCAACTATTAAAGTACTTCTCGGACACACATCACCATTTTTAACACATCACCTACACCACTCTACTCACTACACAACTGCCCCACTGCCTCATCACCCAGGGCCTACCGGTTAACCAACATAGAAGATCTCCGGCAAAGAGCCTCCCTGCAGGGACTGTTGGGCACTGCAACGCCAGCCCAAAGAGGAGCTGCCCTATGATGAAGCATGACACCCCTCGGGTGTGTGATGGCCCTTGCTGCTTTTGGAGCTCTCCCCTTCCCCATGTTCACCCTTCCCTTGACCACTCAGGACCGCATACTAGTTTGTTTATTTACAAACTCTTGAGCTTCGGTCCTCTGATCAGGTTGCCCCTTCGGCAGGATCTTCTGTCGCAGCAACAGGGCAGGGTCTTGCACCCGAACCTGTGTACCCTCCACCTTCGCGTGTGAAGATTGAGCAGTGGCAGTTGACAGCTTTCGACCTTCCTCCCAAAGTCTGTGATGTTATTCTGGCAGCCAGGCGTCCCTCCACCAAGACAGTTTTTTTAAACAAGTTTGTGACGTGGTTTGCATCCAAGAACATTGGCCCTCTTTCTGCATCCCTCTCTCAAGTTTTATTGTTTGTACTTTCTCTAGCCCAGCAGGGCTTTGCTGTGGCCACCATTAAAGGTTGTCAGCCATCTCCCCTTTCTTGCAAGTGCCTGGCCAACCTTTTGTCACCTTTTGTTTATTTATTTTATTTTATTTTAGAAGTTTTCTATAGCGCTGCAAGACCCAAAGGTATCAGAGCACTTTACAGTAGGAGCATAGTATATAATCAACATAAACTTACCCATTCTTTTAGAACCACTGGCAGGTGAAAGCCAGTACACCATTCTGGGTGATTTTAATTTCCACCTTGAGCTACTGGATAATCCCGACACCACCGCCCTGTTATCTGAATTAGATGCAATAGGACTCCCACAACTGGTCACTGGTTCCACGCACACTGCGGGCCATCTTCTGGATGGTCTCTTCTCCAGCGAGAAATCACTAGTGGTAAAGGACCTCCTTCCCTTCACCTGGACAGACCACTCTGCCATTCCTTTTGACTTTTCCCTACAACCTACTCCCCCCCTAGCTAATACTCCCCCACCCACGAATCAATTTAGAGCATGGAAAAGTATGGACATTTCTGCCTCTCAGTCCTCATTTTTAACTTCCTTGCCACCCACTGTGACTGATCCTGAACTAGGTGCTAATAACTACACTAATTGGATACTAAACACTGTCAATTTGACAGTCCCACTAAAGAAACAATCCACCAATAGGACTACTAAGTCCTCACCCTGGTTCAATGATACTCTTAGACAGGAAAGACAAAAATGCAGGCGCCAGGAACGCAAATGGAGACGTGACTACGACCCAGATCAAAAAGCCCTCTACAAAAACATGATGTCTAATTACAAGCAACTAATTATCAAGGAGAAAAGTAACTTCTATAGCAATCAAATCAATCTTGCACAAGATTCGACTAAACAACTTTTCCAGGTAGTGACTCGCCTCTCTGGACAAGCAGCGACCACCCCAATCACACACACCCAAGAGTTATGTAACTCCTTGGCAAATTATTTCCAAAAAAAAGTCACAGATATTTTTACCCAATTCAAAGCCCATGCTACCAGCATTGGACACCCTCCCTCCACTCCCAATGCCCACACCCCGCTGGCCCGGGCATGTTCTAGCCCCCCTCAATCAAGCCCCTCTGGTTCCTTCCAGGAATTCACCCAGATCACTTCAGAACTGGTATCCCATCTCATATGTACCACGAACTCTGGATCTCCGGAAGATCCATGCCCCCCTTCCATTCTCAAAAACTTTCCTGAAATTATAGGCCCAAAACTCACTGAAATTTTTAATGCCATGTTCTTGTCCACTACCTTTCCCTCCATCTGGAAAAAAGCCACCATCAAACCACTTATCAAACCTGCTAGATCCCTTCGATCTTCAACTGCTGATCTCATGCAGGTCCCCAGGACCAAGAAAGTCTCCTGGGGAGACAGATCCTTCATAGTGACCACCATCAAACTATGGAACAGTCTTCCACATCATATCAAAACCTCTACTTCCCTTCTTTCTTTCCGCAGACAGATAAAGACCTGGTTGTTCAACCAATAACTTCTCATGGACTAGTTCAATAAACACTCAGCGCCGAGACACCCACGGGTATTTGAGCGCTTAACAAATCTCCTAAATAAATAAACATGACAAGTGAGCGATGTACAATCAACAAATGACATAGTATAGAGCGGCATAATTGTCATGTAGAGCTTCTTTGGTTTCAAGGTTCTTAGGGATCACATAGCTCTATGCTTGCTGTCTGTCCCGTGTTGTCCACATCTAAGGGAACGGGTAAGGAATAAGGATTTGAGTTGACTTTTGAATTCCATAAAGGAGGGTATGGTTCTGAGGTGCAGAGGGAAGTAATTCCAAATTTTGGGGGCGTTTCCAGTGAAAGAGCAGTCCGCTGTTCTTTTCCTTCTAGTTTTAGGTGGGATGAGTAGGAGGGAGTTAGAGCTTCTCAGATTTCTGGCTTGACCTGCCTTTTTGAGTTTTTTTGCCAGGTATTCCGGTTTGCCTGTATGGAGGGCTTTGTGGGTTAGGCAGGCCGTTCTGAAGTTACTTCGCATTTCTACTGGAAGCCATTTGAGTTCTTTAAGTGCAGGGGAGATATGATTAGATTTTTTGAAGTTGGTGATCATTCTGGCTGCCGCATGTAATGTTGTTTTGATCGGTGCCAGATGCGCTTTAGGAATTCCTATTTAGGACTGCTTTCCCATAGTCCAGTCTTGACAGTACCAGAGATTGTGTGGCCAATTTGAGATCCTTTGTTGGAATATAGGGTTTGATTTTGTTCAGAAGTCTAAGGTTAAGGAATGCACTTTTGGCCGAGTTTTTAATATGTTTCATCATGTTAAATTTTGGGTCTAAGGTGATGCCTAGAGATTTAACAAAGTCTGCTTGAGTAAGATTCCCTTTGAGCGCATTGATAGCCTTTAACCATTCAGCGATTTGTGGGTTATCCTCCTTGTTCGAGATGAGGAGTGTCTCGGTCTTGTCTGGATTTAGTGTCAGGTGAATGTTTGTCAGCCATTCTTGCACATCTTTCAAGACATCGTTTAATCTTTGGATGTCTTTGAGAGAGCTAGTTTCCAGATAGATCTGAGTATCGTCCGCGTAAAGGTGGAAGCGGATGTTGGCTTTTCTGAGTAGTTTGGATAGCGGCTCCATGTAGATGTTAAAGAGTTGTGGAGAGAGCACCGATCCTTGGGGGCACCCTTGTTGACTTGCTGCGTTTCGGAGGTGAAGTTCTTGATTTAGATTTTTTTTTTTGTGCGATTGTGTATAAAGGAGGAAAACCACTTGAGAACTACCTCGCCGAGACAAGCTCTTTCTTGAGGAGCCCAGATGAGGAGTTTGTGGTCCACCGTATCAAATGCTGCCGAGAGGTCAAGGAGAATGAGGAGGCAGCATTTGTCAGAGTCTAGTGATCCATGGACATCATCCATGATGTTCAGAATCGCAGTTTCTGTGCCGCAACCTTGTCTAAAACCAGAATGGTGGGGGTTCAATAGGTTAATGTTATCCAGGTGCTATGTTAGTTGATGAAGTATGCAACGTTCAAGTGTTTTTGAGGGCAAGGGAACTTCAGCATCAGTTCCCTCCAAGACTATTTATCATGCCCCCAGTGGAAACTCCTCATGGTCTTAACTTTTCTCATGCATGTGCCCTTCGAGCCCCAGTCGAACTGCACAGTTTGCCTACTCAGCATCAAAACGGCTTTTCTAGTGGCTAGAACATCAGCCAGGCGGGACAGCAAACTGCAAGTACTCGCTGTGCACCCTCCTTATAGAGATTTCTATCCAGACAAGCTGGTTCTGAGGAACCAGTGTTTGCTTTCTTTCCGAAGGTTGTAACACCTTTTCACGTAAGCCAGAATATCACCTTGTCTACCTTCTTTGCGCTGCCTCAACATTCTAAAGAAGAAGGTGGCGGGAGAACGATCAACTGTTCTTTGAGAATGTCATGGGCAGAAATGATTGACAGTGCTCTTCATGCAAATCTGCAATGCACTGGGCAAAAAGCAACCCCCTGAAGGCTTGAGAGCTCATTCCACCAGAGGCAAGGCTGTAATTACTGCGTTAGCTGGAGGAGTGCCGGTCCTGGACATCTGGCAGACAGCAGCCTGAGTGTCATGCACACGCTCACCAAAAAGTAGTGTCTGGACACTTCAGGTCTGTCATGACGGGCACTTTGCTTGTTCTGTCCTGCAGGATTCTTTTGTCAAATATGTTTGCAGACCCACCATCTGGGGAGGATGTGCTTGGGTATCTATTCTAAGGTAAGGAATCTGAGGCTAGAAGTCTCTGTTAAATTAACAATTTATTTACCTTCAGTAACACCTTATCTTTCAGAGACTCTATTAGCTGCAGATTCCATACCAATCCTCCCTGCTTGGTTAATGTATTTCTGCATAGGGTCACCCTCTTGAAGCCCATAGTGATGTACACAATTCCATGAATGTTCTTAGTGGCTCCCTGCTTCTGGCATGGAAAGTTGTGAGAAGAAACTGACATCTACTCATTGGGGCAGCACCTATACCGCTTAAGGATTTCTGGATCCGGTCCGATGCCTGGGGATAATTCTAAGGTAAGGAATCTGCGGCTAGTTAGAGTCTCTATCAGATAAGGCATTACCAAATGTAAGTAACTTATTCTTTAAGTACATAAGCAGCAACATTCAGCCTTCAGAAAATAGCACATTTCCCTAGATGGAAGTTAACTTTGACACTGTAGTGGATTTCATTGTAAAATTTGTTTTTGCTGTAACACTGCTACTTTAGTTGCAATGTAAAATATGTACTATTTGTTTGAATTATTCATATCTGACCTCTCGGTTTGAAGTGAGACAAAAGCTTGCATAATAATGAAAGTTAAGGACAGAGCAGACCTTGGAATATTCGAACACTGCTCTCTATTCCTTACCAGGAGCAGCATTTCATCCGCCGTTGAAATAAGTATGAGCTGATTACAACACGTTATCTTTGTTCTTGCAGCCTTTTGGCCATAACCAGTCGCAGCAAGATATTCTCCAGGAGAACACCATCCTTAAAGCTACCGAGGTCCAGTTCCCTCCAAAGCCTGTAGTGACACCTGAAGCAAAGGTGAGTTTCAGTTATCGTGGTAACATTTTCATGGGGTTTACATGTTTAAATTAATCATTGTGAATGACTGCAGTTTACGGAGAGTAAAACAGTGAAGATATAATGTAATGTGCAAGTGTAAAGTGAGCCACAATCAAGGGAAACCTTTGTGGTATCAAGGCACAGATAGCCCGTCATGCCTTTGCTGTCTTGACATTACGTATTTTTTCCTACCTTTTGAACTACATGAGACCTTCCTTAAGACTATCAAGAATTAGCTTTTTGATTGTCAGTTCTCTCTACTTCTCCAGGCCAACGTGGAGTGTGGATGTAGGTAATGCTTTAAAAGTAATCTAAATAAATATTGCTATCAAAACATATTGTTCGAGGCATATGAGCTGCTGATCTCATTCTGAGCATTAGATCGCCACCTGGTGTTGGGCTTGGATGATTGCATGTGGTTGTCTTGGAAAAAGTCTTTGTAGTCACGAGATAGGTGACTCCTCCTTTGGACGACAGTGCGCATGGGTATCTGCTCCATCCTTAGATTGTTTTTTTCCGCCACTGGGTTCGGATGTAACTTTTCCGCTCCAAATCTACCTTTAATGGTAGTTTGACGCAAAAAATCTTTACAAACAACTTCCAATATCAACAAACATCGACTTGACTTAATCTGTTCGATTCCGGTCGTCGAAGCGGGCCATTGGGCCTATCCACGCCGTGAGGCCTACAACTCATGGAAAGGACGCCATTCAAAAGATGCCCTGAGTGTTGAGCAAAGTTTCCACACAGTGACCATCACGAGGTCTGTAACCTGTGCTTATCTCCAGAACATGACGAGTCAAGCTGTACAGCCTGCGCATCCTTTCGATCAAAAAAGACGATTCGAGAACGGAGGGCCCGTTGACACGACATTCAGAGATCGGCTCCGGAACCGGTGGATATCTTCGACGAAGAAGCTCCGCTCCTTCCAGAAGAAGATTCAGACGATCTCCAAATCGTATCCGGGGCAGACAACTCCGATGACTCCATACCATCGGGTCAGCGTGTGAGTACTACTGCCCCTGCCCCATACCCAGCACCTAAATCGAAGGTAAAGGTCAACACTCCGCCTTCGGGGCCCAGTCACGACCAAAAAAACACTTCAACACTTCAAAAGCCCCGCCATCGAGCCCGGCTCGGAAGAAAATACAAAAGCCTTCCGGTAGCTCGATACCGAGCAAACCGCACGTGCCGATCCCACCAGCCCCCTCGGCACCAAGACCGAAAGAAGCCCCGGTTCCGAAACCGTCGACTTCTAAGGACAAAACTATGAAGCCTGCTTCCGACGCCTCGAAGCCGACGAAACCAGCTTCCACTCCGAACCCATAGGTACCGAAACCTACAAGGCCTGATTCCGATGCGCTCAAGCCCTCGAAATAGCCTTCCATTCGGAAGACAATACCTTTGGTGCCAAAATCTATGCCAAAGGACCCTATCACAGCTCCTAAGGCCAAAGACAGGCAGCAACCACGCCCGGAACCGAAAAAATCGGCACCAGCAGCGGTTCCTCAGGAAGAAGACCTTTTCCAACCTGATCCTCTACAAAAGAAGAGGATCAGGTCATGTATCCACTACACCACACAGGAAGAGAAAGTCCGACACAGCACCTACACCTGCAGTGACTGTCAAGAAGAAGGACTCTGCCGCATCTCCTATGCACCCTTCTTCTCCTGTACTTCCTTCTCCTTCATCTCCCTTTCCTCTTAACATTTCACCTCCAAATTCTCCTGAAAACTCTCCTCCTCATTCTTCAACACATACACCTCGAAAAGATGATGTACTCCTCATCATTTCGAGGTGTATGTGTTGAAGAATGAGGATTAGGTAGGGTTAGACCCAGATGAGCCTTTTCCCTACCCTAGTGATCATCCAGATTGGGAGTACCCAAACCCACAGGATGTGCCAGATATTCCTGACCCGCATACATTTCCATCCAAACCTTCTCCCCCATAAGACAATCTTGGTTTTGGACTATTACTAAAAAGGCCTCCCATCTATCATGGGGTCACCATGCATTCAGATGAGGCAGAGGAAGGCTTTTTATTGGATACTTTAGAACAATCACAACAGTCTGTTCAAATTCTGCCTATGATTAAAGGGGTCATTAAACATTCTCCAGAAGTATTTAAAGATCCTGTACGTGCTAGGATTATAAACCCAAGAATAGAAAAAAAGTACAGGCCTGCTCCTGGGGATCCTGCCTACATTAAAGGACAGCTACCCTTAGATTCCCTAGTTGTGTCAAATGCTAGAAAAAGAGCAAACTCACAGACATCAGGTGAAGCACCACCCCCGGATAAAGAATCTAAGGTGATAGATGCTTCAGGCAAAAGGATAGCTGCTCAGGCAAGCAATACATGGCATATAGCTAACACACAAGCCCTCCTTGCAAGATATGACAGGGCTCACTATGATCAGTTAGAAACACAATTACAACATCTACCTGATCAATATAGATGCGCAGGCCAATGACCTTATACAAGAAGGCAAGCTAATGTCAAATGCCTCAATCAAGTGTGCACTTGATGTAGCAGAGACTACATCTAGAGCTATAAACACTAGTGTCCTACTTAGACGTCATGCGTGGCTACGCATTTCAGGATTTAAGCGGGAACTGCAAACTACCATCTTAAATCAGCCATTCAACCAATATCAATTGTTTGGCCCAGAGGTAGACACAACACTTGAGAAAATGAAAAAGGACACCAATACAGCCAAATCTATGGCGGCTCTACAATCCACCCAAGCTAGAGGTTCCTTTTGTCGCTCCTTCTATAGAGGAGGCTCCAAACAAGCTGAAGCAGACAATTCAGTTTCCTTCAAATCCAATATACAAACACAGAGGTCGAGGAAATAACAATAATCGAACCTCTTCTCGCACAAAACAGTGACTTCCCTCTGTTCCCCCAACAGCATTCCACTCCTGTGGGGGGCAGACTAACACAGTTCCTACCTGTCTGGAATTCCATCACAACAGACAAGTGGGTAAGACTAATTACCCAGTATGGCTACTGCCTCGAACTTAAAGCTACCCCTCCACACATACCACCCAAGCAGCGTCCAATGTCTGCAGAACATCTTGCGTTGCTCCAACAAGAAGTTCTATCACTTCTTCAGAAAAATGCAATAGAAATAGTTCCTTTACAACATCAAGGAACAGGGGTTTACTCACTGTATTGCCTAATACCCAAAAAGGACGGGACTCTAAGACCAATTCTCGACATCAGGCCCCTCAATCTCTATATACACATCATTTTCATATGATCACTTTACAACAAGTACTCCCATTGTTGCAACAAGGCGACTTCCTTAGTATGATCTAAAGGACGCCTACTTCCACATTCCAATACATCCTTCTCACAGGAAGTATCTGAGGTTTGTACTGGAAGGACAGCATTATCAGTTCAAAGTCCTTCCATTCGGGGTCACAACTGCACCAAGAGTGTCCACTCTTGTGCCTAGCAGTAGTAGCAGTACATCTCAGACGACAACATATACATGTCTTCCCATATCTAGACGATTGGCTCATAAAAGCCAAGTCATTCAATCAGTGTGTCCAACACACATTTCACACAATTCAAACATTGCACGACTTACGGTTCACAATCAACTACACCATGTCGCATCTGCAGCCCTCTCATGTACATTAATATCTAGGGGCTACAATAAACACGTCTACAGCTCTAGCGTATCCCAGTCCAGCAAGGATACAGAGCCTTCAAGCCTTAGTCACAACATTTCACCATCAACACTCTCTCCCAGCCAAAGTGTTCATGAGACTAATAGGCATGATGGCATCTTGCATTTCTATTGTACCGTATGCAAGATGCGATGCGCTCAAGCCCTCGAAATAGCCTTCCATTCGGAAGACAATACCTTTGGTGCCAAAATCTATGCCAAAGGACCCTATCACAGCTCCTAAGGCCAAAGACAGGCAGCAACCACGCCCGGAACCGAAAAAATCGGCACCAGCAGCGGTTCCTCAGGAAGAAGACCTTTTCCAACCTGATCCTCTACAAAAGAAGAGGATCAGGTCATGTATCCACTACACCACACAGGAAGAGAAAGTCCGACACAGCACCTACACCTGCAGTGACTGTCAAGAAGAAGGACTCTGCCGCATCTCCTATGCACCCTTCTTCTCCTGTACTTCCTTCTCCTTCATCTCCCTTTCCTCTTAACATTTCACCTCCAAATTCTCCTGAAAACTCTCCTCCTCATTCTTCAACACATACACCTCGAAAAGATGATGTACTCCTCATCATTTCGAGGTGTATGTGTTGAAGAATGAGGATTAGGTAGGGTTAGACCCAGATGAGCCTTTTCCCTACCCTAGTGATCATCCAGATTGGGAGTACCCAAACCCACAGGATGTGCCAGATATTCCTGACCCGCATACATTTCCATCCAAACCTTCTCCCCCATAAGACAATCTTGGTTTTGGACTATTACTAAAAAGGCCTCCCATCTATCATGGGGTCACCATGCATTCAGATGAGGCAGAGGAAGGCTTTTTATTAGATACTTTAGAACAATCACAACAGTCTGTTCAAATTCTGCCTATGATTAAAGGGGTCATTAAACATTCTCCAGAAGGATTTAAAGATCCTGTACGTGCTAGGATTATAAACCCAAGAATAGAAAAAAAGTACAGGCCTGCTCCTGGGGATCCTGCCTACATTAAAGGACAGCTACCCTTAGATTCCCTAGTTGTGTCAAATGCTAGAAAAAGAGCAAACTCACAGACATCAGGTGAAGCACCACCCCCGGATAAAGAATCTAAGGTGATAGATGCTTCAGGCAAAAGGATAGCTGCTCAGGCAAGCAATACATGGCATATAGCTAACACACAAGCCCTCCTTGCAAGATATGACAGGGCTCACTATGATCAGTTAGAAACACAATTACAACATCTACCTGATCAATATAGATGCGCAGGCCAATGACCTTATACAAGAAGGCAAGCTAATGTCAAATGCCTCAATCAAGTGTGCACTTGATGTAGCAGAGACTACATCTAGAGCTATAAACACTAGTGTCCTACTTAGACGTCATGCGTGGCTACGCATTTCAGGATTTAAGCGGGAACTGCAAACTACCATCTTAAATCAGCCATTCAACCAATATCAATTGTTTGGCCCAGAGGTAGACACAACACTTGAGAAAATGAAAAAGGACACCAATACAGCCAAATCTATGGCGGCTCTACAATCCACCCAAGCTAGAGGTTCCTTTTGTCGCTCCTTCTATAGAGGAGGCTCCAAACAAGCTGAAGCAGACAATTCAGTTTCCTTCAAATCCAATATACAAACACAGAGGTCGAGGAAATAACAATAATCGAACCTCTTCTCGCACAAAACAGTGACTTCCCTCTGTTCCCCCAACAGCATTCCACTCCTGTGGGGGGCAGACTAACACAGTTCCTACCTGTCTGGAATTCCATCACAACAGACAAGTGGGTAAGACTAATTACCCAGTATGGCTACTGCCTCGAACTTAAAGCTACCCCTCCACACATACCACCCAAGCAGCGTCCAATGTCTGCAGAACATCTTGCGTTGCTCCAACAAGAAGTTCTATCACTTCTTCAGAAAAATGCAATAGAAATAGTTCCTTTACAACATCAAGGAACAGGGGTTTACTCACTGTATTGCCTAATACCCAAAAAGGACGGGACTCTAAGACCAATTCTCGACATCAGGCCCCTCAATCTCTATATACACATCATTTTCATATGATCACTTTACAACAAGTACTCCCATTGTTGCAACAAGGCGACTTCCTTAGTATGATCTAAAGGACGCCTACTTCCACATTCCAATACATCCTTCTCACAGGAAGTATCTGAGGTTTGTACTGGAAGGACAGCATTATCAGTTCAAAGTCCTTCCATTCGGGGTCACAACTGCACCAAGAGTGTCCACTCTTGTGCCTAGCAGTAGTAGCAGTACATCTCAGACGACAACATATACATGTCTTCCCATATCTAGACGATTGGCTCATAAAAGCCAAGTCATTCAATCAGTGTGTCCAACACACATTTCACACAATTCAAACATTGCACGACTTACGGTTCACAATCAACTACACCATGTCGCATCTGCAGCCCTCTCATGTACATTAATATCTAGGGGCTACAATAAACACGTCTACAGCTCTAGCGTATCCCAGTCCAGCAAGGATACAGAGCCTTCAAGCCTTAGTCACAACATTTCACCATCAACACTCTCTCCCAGCCAAAGTGTTCATGAGACTAATAGGCATGATGGCATCTTGCATTTCTATTGTACCGTATGCAAGACTGCAAATGCGTTCGTTACAAAAATGTCTAGCACAACAGTGGAACCAGGCTCAAGGACTACTGACAGACCTGGTGTTGGTGGGAAGCCACACACATCGCTCTCTGCAGTGGTGGAACACCAAAAACTTGGCAAAAGGGCGGCCGTTTCTCGAACCTGTTCCACAAATAATACTTACAGGAGACGCATCTCTCACAGGATGGGGAGCCCATCTCCTACATCATACAACTCAAGGGCAATGGACCACTCAACAAAGAGCACTCCATATCAACCACCTGGAGCTGCTAGCAATATTCCTAGCGCTTAAAACTTTCCAAGTACAAGTACAAAACAAAGCTGTCTTAATCAGGACGGTCAACATGACAGCCATGTACTATATACAAAAACAGGGGGGGGTCCACTCTATACAACTGTCCCAACTTGCACAGAACATTTGGAGATGGGCCATTCCACAAAACATTTATCTGTTAGCAGAACACCTTCCAGGAGTTCACAATCAGATAGCAGATCTGTTAAGTCGACAGACACAACAGATTCACAAATGGAAACTACATCCGCAAGTTCTTCTACCATTCTTTCACAAGTGGGGTCATCCAGACATAGATCTGTTTGCCACACACGAAAACGCAAAATGCCCAACCTTTGCCGCCAGGTTTCCACACCCGCTGTCAAAGGGCAATGCGATATAGATGAACTGGTCAGGCAGATTTGCGTACGCTTTTCCGCCACTACCACTAATAATGCGCAAGCTACGACAACAGTCGCTCAAACTGATTTTAGTAGCTCCCACATGGGCACGCCAACCGTGGTACACAACACTGCTAGAACTATCCCTAATTCCACACCAAAAACTAGGTCTGACGCCATCCATGCTAACGCCGAATCATGGAGAAATTAGACATCCAGATCCAAGCCAACTGAATCTGGCGATCTGGCTCACGAAGTCTTAGAGTTTGGTTACTGTTAGACCTGGCACCATTGGCGTGGGTCTTCCTTCCATTTTTGCTGTTTCATCATGTATTTTTGCTGGTGTTGTATTCTTTGGGCACTGTGCCACTGCTATCCGGGGCCACAGTGCAAGTGCTCCCTATTGATAATTGACGTACTAATCAGTGGTTCCATGTTTGGCTATTTGGTTTACTTGTCAGATCCTAGTCTAGTGCACTGCTTGTGCCCAGGGCGTGTAAATCCAAATGCTGCTGGCGGGCCTGAAGCACTGGTTGTGCCACCCACAGAAGCAGCCTTGTAAAATGTGTCTAAGGTCTGCCATTGCAGAGCCTGCGTGCAGTCTGGTACTGTCATGCTGACTGGGCAAGGGTACCCACTTGCCAGTCCCTAAACCTTCCCTTTTCTTCATATCAGTCACAGGGCAGGGTGCATTATAAGTATAAGGTAGGACAAGCTCTGATATGTGTGGCATGTCCTAATAGTGAATCACAGCCATTTTCGTTTTTCACTATTGCAAGGCTACCTGTTCTCCATAGGCCAGAATGGGCTGTTAGAGTTATTACGTACATTTTACAATCCTAACTGTCTCGGAGAACATGGTAGAAATTAGAGTTTAGTATGCCTGAACTCAGACTAATAAAATACATCTTTTAGTAAAGTTTATTTTAATATTCTGTGTTTGCAAATACCACTTTAGAAAGTAGGTATTTGCTTGTCTAACCATTCAAACCTGCCTCTGCTAGGTTGTGTATTCCTATGTCTGGTTTTGGGTGTGACCGGGCTGGGGAATCCCAGTAGACAGGCTGGGTCACCCAGTGGTGAATAGAGAGATCTGCATCTAGATGGTAGGGAGGAGTGCACCTGAACTCTGAATAGGGCTGTGCCTGCCTTCCACGATGCTAGCTCCACCCCCTGGGGAGCGGTTGATGTCTCTGCCCTGCACACTGAAAGAAGAAAAGGAGTCCTGTAAACTAAGTGCTCCAGGACTGTACTTGCCTGTGGGGCATCTGATGTGCATGCCCTGCACTGTGAAAGGAAAGGAGAAGTCTGGTAAACAGAGTGCTTCAGAACCGGTTTGGACTGGGCAAAGGCCCCGCTCCCCTCAGAGAACAAAGGATGTCTGGGTATAAATATTGGGACCCTGATCCCATGAAATTAGATCACTTTTGACTACAAGAATAAACCTTTACTGAGGAGAGACTATTCTCAAGCTGAAGTGCTATTTGGGGAATTGGCCTGCAGTGGTTGCCTTACTGCCAAAGGAAGGAGAAAGGAACTTTGTGTACTTTGCTTTCAACTTGTGAGGGATCTCCAAGGGCTTGGAAAAGAGCTTGCCTCCTGCTGTTGTCTCAGGGACACGCTCCCCAGAGTTCTTGTGGAAGTGCCTGCTGCTGTTTTGGGCCTTTTGAGGAACTGCGTGTCGGAAGGAGCTGGAAGTGCAACTTAACGAGAAGAAGCGTGTTGCTCTGCCTGCCGTCGCAAAGGAGGGTGTCGCCGCTGGAACTGTCGCACTGCACCACACCGTATCGGAGAGAAGCATGCCGCAACGAAGAGGAAGCTGGTCGCTGCTGCTGCCGTCGCAATTCCGAAAATGGAGAGTGTCGCCGCTGGAGCTGTCCCACTGCACCCCATCAGGAGAAAAATCTTGCAACGCGGTCGGAGCGTGTCGCCGTCGCTGTCCTGCAGTCGCAACTCCGAAGGAGTGTGTTGCCGCTGGAACTGTCGCATTGCACCACATCGGCCAAGCGTACCTCACAATCCCCGAGAAGCACTCCGCCGTCGGAGCTGCTGCCGTTGCATCTTGGATGTCGCCGCTGTAGTTGTCGCATCGAGCGGAAGCTTCACGCATCGTGGAGAAGAGTGTTGCCGTCTCATTTTAAGGGTGTCGCTGCTGCAGTCCTCGCATCGAACCGAGAATTTCTCACATCCCCGAGAAGCGAGCCGCATCTGGAAGATCTTCACGTCTTTATTTCTTTTCACCAGTCTTTGCCGCATTTCCCATCGCTGCGACATTGCTTGTCGTGGAAGCGCAATGCAAATTAAGGTACATTGACACAGAGTGTCGCATCTAAGAACTGAACTGAGTTAAGCTTAAATCTACCATCTTAAAGTAATCATAGTGTGTGTTTTTGTCGTTTATTGTCCTGTGGTACCTCTATATAAAGTATACTTATTTTTTTATATAAAACCTGTGTGGTGTCCATTTGTAGTGTTGTCACTGGGTTACTGTATGTGGTCACAACTGCTTAACTTACAACGCCTCTGAAATAAGCCTTGACTGCTCGCACCATGCAGCCTAGAGGTGAGCAGTTATTTTAGGAGGGTAATCCCATTGTCCTGACTAGAGGAGATGGTCCCTATTTGTTACAAGTACCTATCTGTGCCAACTAGAGACACCCACATCTAACAGTTACCTTAACCTACCACCAGATTGTATAAATATCATTAAAGAAGCCAGGAGACCTACTACTAGAGCTTGCTATGCTGCTAAATGGAAAGGATTTGCCATTTAATGCAACAATAACCAAATTGATCCCCTAGATGCTTCCATCCAAGATATAATTTGCTATCTTCTACATTTGCAAAAATGTAACTTGGCATATTCATCTATACGTCTACATCTGGCAGCAATTGCAGCATACTTACAGAATAGACACCATCTGTCTTCATTCAGAGTTCCTGCTATTAAAGCATTTATGGAAGTATTCAACAGAATAATTCCTCCCAGGTTACCACCCTCTCCAGAGTAGAACCTAAATATTGTTCTCACCAGGCTCATGGGACCCCATTTCGAACCTTTACACAAATGTGAACTGCAATTCCTCACAAGAAAAACAGCTTTTATTGTGGCTATTACCTCTTAGGAGAGTTAGTGAGATTCAAGCTTTCACTATACAAGAACCATTTTTACAATTACACCGTAATAAAGTGGTTCTAAGAACAAATCCTAAATTCCTTCCAAAAGTCATTGCCCTGTTCCATTTAAACCAATCTGTAGAGTTAACGGTGTTTTTCCAAAACCCAGACTCTGTGGCAGAAAGAGCTCTACACACCCTAGAGGTTAAAAGAGCTCTTCTCTATTACATTGATAGAATCAAAGCATTTCGCAAAACAAAACAATTGTTTGTAGCTTTCTCTCCACCACATAAAGGCAACCCCATCTCTAAAGCAGGAGTTACAAGGTGGTTTGTCAAATGCATTCAAATATGCTATTAAAAAGCAAAGCGAACACTAACAGTTCCTCCTAGGGCTCTCTCCATACGCAAGCTAGGAGCCTTTATGGCCTTCTTAGGGAACATTCCTCTAGAAGACATATGCAAGGCAGCAACATGGTCTACAACACATACTTTCAATAAACACTACTGTGATGATGTGCAAGCCAAGCAGCAAGCTGCTGTAGGCTAAGCTGTCATCAAAACTCTATTTCAAACTACTGCAACAGATACAGGCGACCACCGATAAGGGAGATACTGCTATATAATCTATGCTCAGTGTGAGATCTGCAGCTCATATGCTTTGAACGGAAAATGCTACTTACCAGTATGCATCTGTTCTTGGCATGTAAAGCTACAGAGTCTCACACGCCCACCCGTCTCCCCGGGACCTGTATCTGTTCCAGTTCCATCTTAATTAGATATACACACATAGACATCTCTTTTTTCTTTCTACTAACGCCATCATTTCCCATCATGGCGAAAAACGATCTAAGGATGGAGCCGATGCCCATGCGCATTGTCGTCCAAAGGAGGAGTCACCTATCCCCTGACTACAAAGACTACTTCCAAGACGACATGCAATCATGCGAGCCCAACACCAGGTGGCGATCTAATGCTCAGTGTGAGACTCTGCAGCTCTACATGCCAAGAACAGATGCATACTGGTAAGTAGCATTTTCCTTTTCTAATGGATGCATCAAGGACCACTTATTGCACGATTGAGAGCCGTACTTGGTTGTGAGGCACCATAAGATGACCTCTATCACAGACGTCTGCTTCACAGCACCACATGAACATGTCCTCTTGAGTGGCAACATCCCTGCACACTTCTTAAATTTAAGAATTTGAAAATTCAGTGAAAAATCTAAATCCGTGAGCGGAGTGTTTTCAGTTGGAGAAATGGAGGAACTGACACCAATGCACAGGGTTGATGCCTAACATGGCTTGGCGTCATCGTGTCCAGAGGTGCGATGGAGTCGCAACATAGCTCGTGTGTGTCTCCTGTTAGCTAGCATAAATTATTGCAAGAGTTACAACATTAGCATTCTGTGGTTAGGTATAGAATACACTAGAAAGAAAATTACTGAAGGTAAGTAACCTTTCATTACTGCATTGTATTCATCGTCCATACGTTTTCCTCTTTTGTGTCCACTCCCAGGCCATACTTGTCTGTATAATTTCATAGCAACATATTGGTATGTCTAGCCTTCATCTGAGATACTGCAGCACAAAATTCCAAAGAAATAGACCCAACCCAGATGTATTACTTTAAAATAATTACCAGTTGGACCTCATAAACACCCAACGTTATTTTTAAGACACATTTCTTACACAATTTAGATATGGAAAATACAGAAAAACTGCCCCGTCTGCAATATCAACAGACAGAGGTGTCTGCTAATTAGAATTTTGTTCCAAAGTGAGTGGAGTTTATTTTGAAACCGGTCAGATGGAAGGTTGCGTTTTCACCACACTGTTTTTTTCCAACTCATGAGAGAAGGATTTTAGCACACTCCAAGTGCTTCTCACATACTTCCACCTTGTGGAAACATTGTGTTGGAGGCATGTGGGCTGCTGAATTCATATCTGTGCATAGATCGCCGCCTAGTGTTTGGTCCGTATGATTGCACATTGTTGTCCTGGAAGAGTCTTCGAAGTATCACAAGATAGGTGGCTCCTCCCCTGGACTACAGTGCGCATGGGCATCCTCTCCATCCTTAGATTGGTTTTTTCCGCCATTGGGTTTGGATGTACTTTCCCTTACTCGAAGTTCGGAATCAAAAAAACTTTTCAAAAGGCCTTCGGACTCGTCGGCATTGTTTTCGATCGGTGCCGACAGCTTTATTAACAGTTTATTCAACTCAGGACGTCGAATCGGGCCAAGGGCCTTCTCGAAGCCAAGAAGACCGGTCGTCGATGGAACGAAGTCCATTCAAAAGATGCCCTCTTTGTAATTCGAAATACCCACATATAGATAAACACCCTGTATGTAACAAGTGTTTATCTCCGGAACATAATGAAACCGACTGTCTAGCCTGTGCCCAATTTCGATCCAAATAGACACTTCGGATTCGACGGGCCGGTAGGCAAATCATGCAGAAACCAGCGCCGGAGCCGGAAAATATCTTCGACGATGAAGAAGATCTCGCCGAAGGCGAATAATCAGATCAACAGTCTGATCAAGATTCAGAGTATGACTCCAACTACTGTCGACGAAGAAGAAGACCTCGTCGAGGTAGGAGACGACGAACAGGCAATCGGAGCCGTCGAAGACGACTCAGTGATGAAACAGGGCCAACCGTGAGTACAACTCTCCAAACATACACCTCAATGGTTCCACAGGCTCAGGTCGAGGCATCGCCAGAAGGCCTTAGCCAAGATCTCGACACACATTCTATAGCCCCGCGATACAGCTCGGCTAAGAATACTAGAAAAGAGCCATCGGATCAACATTACCCGAAATTGTTGATATCGAAACAGAAAGTTATGGAACCAAAAACAAAACCGAAACTGATCGACTACACAAGCTTCGGACCAAACTACGTCGATCCATCGGAGTCGATCCCAAAGAAGATCGTCGGCAATACGGTCTTCGGACCAAACAATGTCGATCCATCGGAGTCGAACACAAGGGTCGTCGAGCCGAAGGCCAGCGCACCTATATCCACTCCAAAACAAAAGGCTGTCGAACCGATAAGATCGGCGCCGACAGCCGACAACACAAAAAAGGGACTTGATCCGAAGAAGGTTGTCAAACCGAAACAACGAGTCGACAAACCAATGGCTGTGCAATCTAAGACGATCGAGCCAAAGAAAATCGACCCGAAGAAAGCCATCGAGCCAAGACCGCAAGGCATCAGTCCGAAACCACAGGTTCCGAAGACACAACAAGGTAAGAAGGGTACTATCCACCCAACAAAAAACGTCGAAAACATAAAAACATCGGCTCCAAAGAAACAGGCACAACTTAAAAAGACTGTTGTAACACCGAGCGCTCTCGGACCGATCAAATTTGGCCTACCAACTTCCTCAAAAACAAAAGCGGTCGACCCAAAGACCGGGATCGAACCAAAAACAACAAATCCAAAGACATTGGGGAAAAAGCCAAGAACTACTGAGCAGGACATCTTCTATCCAGACCCCTCATCAGAAGAGCAGTCAAAACTTTACATTGACCCTAATTCTGGCAAAGTCACGCTCTACAAGAGGAAAATCAGACCAGAAACTGATAAAGGGACTTATATCATCCCACTCAAAAAGAAAAGGGACTGTTCCACTTCACCTATTTTTTTTTAACCTATAAAGCCAACTATGCCTAACACATATACACCCACACACTCAGATGAAGAGTTGGATTATGAAGATAATGAGGAATACAATTACCCAGTAGACCCTGACCAAGACAGTCAACCTCAACCATGGGCGGACCCAGTAGATCCTGTTGACTCTCAGCCCATTCCAGATACACCTGCATACCCTGCTAAGCCTTCTCCTACAGAGGATACAGCTGCTTTTAATGCACTAATAGATAGGACAGCCCTCCATCACAATGTAGAGATGCATGCAGACCCCATTGAGGAAGATTTCCTCTTTGACACTTTTACCACATCAGAAAGATCTGTCAAAACACTACCTATGTTAAAAGGGGTACATATTTAAGGAAACAACTAGGGCACGGGTCATTAACCCCAGAATACAGAGGAAATACAGACCAGCACCAGTAGACCCCACATATATTAAGGGACAACTGCCCTTGGATTCTTTAGTGGTATCCAATGCACGTAAACGTGCAAACTCACAATCAACTGGAGAAGCCCCACCTCCTGACAAAGAATCAAAGATCTTAGAAGCCTCAGGAAAAAGGGTAGCTGCTCAAGCAGCTAATATATGGCGAATATCTAATAAGCAAGCCCTGTTGGCTAGGTACGACAGGGCACACTGTGACACCTTACAGACACTTCTCCAGTATTTACCTGAACCTTACAAAGAACAGGCTGAAGAACTAGTACAGGAGGGAAAGTTAGTAATTAACGCCTCCATTAAATGTGCCCTAGACCTGGCAGATACAGCGGCCAGATCAATTAACACCAGTGTTATGCTCAGAAGACATGCGTGGCTTCGCATTTCGGGTTTCAAAAATGAAGTCCAGTCCACTTTATTAAACCAGCCAGTAAACCCTGACTATATGTTTGGTCCAGCTGTAGATACAATCCTGGACAAAATGAAAAAGACACCAAGACAGCTAAGTCCATGGGAGCCTTGCAGTCCCAACAACATAAAGGCTCCTTTCGTCGCTCCAATTACAGAGGAGCTGCAAGAGGAAACTCTTCACAGCAGACCTCAAACTACAAAGGGAATACGCAAACCACCTACAATAAAAACAATAGAGGTGGATACTGCGGCAATAACAACAAAGGCAGAGGACGAGGGAATAATACCACCAGATCCTCTACCAACACGAAGCAGTGCTACCCCCAGACCATACAACACCAGTCGGGGGACGATTACAGCAGTTCCTACCGGTCTGGCAAAACTTCAGTACAGACAAGTGGGTAAGGCAAATTATCCGGGATGGCTATTGCCTAGAGCTAACCTCCACACCACCCAACATACCACCAAGACACCGTCCTATGTCTGTAGAACACCTAAACTTATTGCAGAAAGAAGTCATCAGCATGCTGCAAAAAGGGGCCATAGAAATAGTACCATTAGAACATCAGGGTACAGGGGTATACTCACTACTTCCTCATCCCCAAAAAGGACAGGTCTCTCAGACCAATATTGGACCTCAGGCCCCTAAATCAATACATCTTATTAGAGCATTTTCATATGCTCACTATACAACAAATCTTACCACTGCTGCGACAAGGAGACTTCCTCGCAACTTTGGACCTCAAAGACGCATACTTCCATATACCAATACATCCTGCTCACAGGAAATATCTCAGGTTCACAATACAAAATCAACATTACCAATTCAAAGTCCTTCCATTTGGTGTAACAACAGCCCCGAGGGTGTTCACAAAATGCCTAGCGACAGTAGCTGCACATTTGAGAAGACAACATATTCATGTCTATCCGTACCTGGACGACTGGCTAATACAAGCAAAGTCGGCCCAGCAATGTGCCAGCCACATGTCCCGCACCATTCACCTCCTGCACAGTCAAGGCTTCACGTTGAACTACCAAAATTCTCATCTTCAGCCGTCCCATGTACAACAGTACCTGGGAGCAACAATAGATACTCTAGCAGTAAAAGCATACCCAAAAACTGCAAGAATCAACAGTATGCAACTGCTTCTCCAAAAGTTCAAGCCCCAAAACTCGCTCTCGGCCCGAGTGTTTATGCAACTCATAGGCATGATGGCTTCGTGCATCTTCATAGTCCCTCACGCAAGACTACACATGCGTCCGCTACAAGAGTGCTTAGCACGGCAGTGGAACCAGGCACAAGGACAATTGAAAGACCTAGTGTTGGCGACCAGTCGTGCATAAAACTCTCTGCATTGGTGGAATCCACAAAACCTTTGCAAGGGACGACTGTTCCAAAAGCCTGTACCACAAATAGTATTGATGACGGACGCATCCCTGGTAGGATGGGGAGCCCATGTCCTTCAGTACACAGTGCAGGGCCTATGGACAACACAACAAAAGAAAATGCACATCAACTTGCTAGAGCTAATGGCAATTTTTCTGCCAATGAAAGCGTTCAAAGTACATTTATGCAACAAGACTGTGTTGATCCGGACGGACAATATGACTGCAATGTACTACATACAAAAACAAGGAGGAACACACACTCCACAGCTATCACATCTAGCCCAAAGCATGTGGAAGTGGGCCATTCAGAGAAACATTTTTCTCATGGCGGACACCTCCCGGGCAAGGACAAACAAATAGCGGATCTGCTCAGCACGAGTGGGAGATTCATCCCACATTGCTACAACCATACTTCCAACAGTGGGGGCAACCAGAGATAGACCTGTTCGCCACAAGGGAAAACGCAAAATGCCAGTACTTTGCCGCCAGGTTTCCACATCCGCAGTCACAGGGCAATGCGATATGGATGAACTGGTCAGGCAAATTTGCGTACGCTTTTCACCCAGCACCGTTAATACCGCTAGTGGCACGCAAACTACGCCAGCATTCACTGACACTAATCCTGGTTGCTCCAACATGGGTAAGGCAACCATGGTACACAACTTTTCTAGAACTTTCCGTGGTGCCTCATCAAAAACTGCGGCTAACACCCACTCTTCTCACTCGGAGCCATGGAGACATTCAGCCCCCAGATTCGCAACAACTGAACCTTGCGATCTGGCTCCTGAAGTCTTAGAGTTTGGGTACCTAAACTTACCTCCTGACTGTATGAACATTATCAAAGAGGCAAGAAAACCTACTACCAGAGCATGCTACGCTGCAAAGTGGAAGCGTTTTGTCATTTACTGTAATAACAATGACATAAACCCACTAGATGCTTCAACGCAAAATATCATTTGCTATATTTTACACCTACATCGTTGCAATCTAGCTTATTCATCTAAAAGAATACACTTAGCTGCCATTGCAGCTTATCTTCAAAACAGGCAGCATCTTTCGCTCTTTAAAGTGCCTGCAATTAAGGCATTCATGGAGGGACTAAAACAAATTATCTCCCCAAACACCCACCTTCACCTGTCTGGAACCTAAACATCGTTTTAACCAGACTAATGGGACCACCATTTTAACCGTTGTATTCATGTGAATTACAATTTCTAACATGGAAGGTGGCTTTTCTTGTGGCGATTACTTTGCTTAGAAGAGTTAGCGAGCTGCAAGCCCTAACTATTCAAGAGCCATTCATCCAAATACATGCAAATAGGGTAGTGCTTAGAACAAACCCTAAATTTATGCCAAAAGTGGTATCCCATTTTCATATCAATCAGACAATAGAACTGCCAGTGTTTTTTCCAAATCCACAGTCAGTACCTGAAAGGGCGCTACACACACTAGATGTCAAGAGAGCTCTTCTATACTACATTGGTAGAAATAAGGATTTTAGGAAAACTAAACAGTTGTTTGTTGCTTTTTCAACACAAAGGCAACCCCATTTCAAAATCTGGGTTAGCCAGATGGATAGTTAAGTGCATTCAAATATGTCATCTAAAGGCAAAACGCAATTTAACAGTTCCCCCAAGAGTGCATTCTACACGCAAACTAGGGGCATCCATGGCTTTCCTAGGAAACATTCCTGTAGAGGAAATATGTAGAGCAGCCACATGGTCTACCATACACAAAACACTATTGTGTAGATGTACATTCCAAACAGCAAGCTGCTGTAGGACAGGCTGTTCTAAAACTCTGTTTCAGACTGCTGCAGCTGGCACAGGTAGCCACCGCTAAGGGAGAGACTGCTATACATTCTATGTACATATATGAATTCAGCAGCCCACATGCCTCAAACGGAATATGCTACTTACCAGTATGCATCTGTTCTTGGCATGTAGGGCTGCTGACATTCATATCATTATTTACTGTTCCCAATGCAATGCTTTGATTTCTGTTGGGAATGTACTGCATGCCTCCCGTCCATGCTGTAGCAATATACAGTCACTGCTTAGCAGTCATTATCAAAGACCTAATTCAGAGACATTTAAGGCTCTTTATGGCCCAGCATTCAAATACCTCAAGTTCTGCTAGGAAAATAAGCAATGTAAGCATCAAATCTAGATGGAGACCTTCTGTAAAAATTCATGCATAAGCGCAACATTTTTCCTAAATGTAGTAATTGGAGTGCAACCTGCACTACTTTGAGCATTACGCTCAATCGTCATTAGGCTTTTGTCACTCATGTTCCACACGTAACTATTTTTTCACTATTGAGTCTCCTGTTTGCATCTATCCTGGCGTTATGGGATGCTTTGGATCCTAAGAACCCATTGACACATAGCTGAACTATGTGCTTTGTTGCTGAAATTTCAGCACCTTAGTATTTGGTCCTACCTTTGACTGACTGTGGTAGGAGGCTTGGAGGCTACAAACTGGCTGACTCTTTCTTGTAAAAGATGTGTAAGGTATTTTGTTGTGTCCTGGAGTTATAATAGTTTTGAACACCACCCGATAGCCATGTTTCTCCAGTTTTGGGGTTTGAGCAGTCAAAACGTACTTCAGGCAGTGATGTGAAGTTGGAAACTAAGTGGCAGTACGTCACAGGAATTTCCAGGCAGATTTTAGCTTTATAAAAGAAAATAACTTTTTTTACAGGTGAGCAAATGTTCTACAACTTGAGCAGAGGTAAACAATCTGAAAGAGACACATCTGAAACATTCCTTACCTTAGAATATCCCCAGGCGTCAGACTGGATCCAGAAAGATTTTGTCAGCAGTACCCCTGTGTGTCGGTAGGCATCGTCTGCGGCTCCACGTCCTTCGTCGTGATCGCCGGGATAACGTCTTCGGAGTGATTAGACGCAGGCCTCGCGTGCTGACGTCAGTTTGTATTTTTTGCGCGCCAGCAAGAGCAGATCCGGGAAGAGCTAGTACCCTAGTCACTTTTTGACTAACTCTTTGGCCTATTTTGGCTATCTTTTTCGAGTCAATTCGACTCCTGGTGCCGGTAGGGATGCATGGATTCAAACTGTGCGACGCCGGTCACCGCCTGATGTCGGTAACCGACCCACACCGCCGGTATCTCTACTGCCTAGGGGCCGAACACGACGACAAGTCGTGCCCCGACTGCTGAACCTTCATGTCGAAGGCTAGGCAGGAGCGGTCCCGCAAGCTACTCGAGCTCCGGCAGTCGACTCTGCGCCGCTTGAGGTCCCGGTCAAGGGGCCAGTCGCGGAGCCGGAGCCTGCACCGTTCGTCGAGCTCCAAGTTCTCGCTTTCAGGTAAGTCAAGGCACTCTAAAAAGAAGTCGAAGAAGGGACATTGCTCTTCTGACTCCCCTCGCCGGTCGTGCTACTCGGCCGAGGGTTCGGGTGGCACCACAGGCGCGGCTCGCTGGAGCCACAGGCATTGCGTCCGGTCCCATACCCTTCGGTCCCTGGACTACGTGCGACGCCGGAGGAGGTACATGATTTCCATGTGGCCATGAGGACTTACTTCCCTCCGTCGAGGCATGTCGCCGTGCCTTTGGCCCCAGACCCGACGAGGGGCCTTAGCAAGCCGGCAGCTTCTGCGCCGTCGTCTGCTTCGGTCCTGACGTCGCAGGGCCCCCAGGGATCCAGGCCTGGATCCCGGACGACTCCTCCGCTGGTGCCGACCCTGATGTCACTCCCGGCGCCATCCTCTGACGACGCTGTCCCCAGTTTCAGTGCGGGTCTGGGGTCGGACAGGCGCTCCGGCGTCAATGGGTGAGCAATTCATCTATGACCCGGCTCAGTCATTCCTGCCTGTTTATCAGGACACGGAGGAAGGGGAGGACTGGGAGGGGTCTGAGGACGCTCTGGCACAGCAGTGCCAGTTGAGTCAGGACTGGGCAGACGAGCTAGGGGATGCCAGTGGCCTTGACACTTCGCCTGACACTGGCTTCATTTCTCCTCCCTCCGTGGCTACGGAGGAGGGTGCTACCTATGGTGTGGTGTTGCGCAGGGCAGCCAAGGCCTTGTCTCTTGAGCTTCCTGCTGCGCCCGTGAGGACTAATCTCCTAACCAAGGTGCTTCAGCCGCCAGTAAGCTCTTCGGAGCATCTGCTTCCGTTCAATGAGGCCCTCACACACGTGCTGATGGGCACCTGGTCCAAGCCCTCCACAGTGCCCCCTGTGGATCGGAACGTGGCCCGACGCCACCGCCCGGCTCCAGGCGACCCCTGCTTTCTGTCCGTACACCCCACCCCCGAGAGCCTGGTGATCCAGGCCTCTACGTCCCAGACCGCATTCCCAACTGCCCCTTTAGATCGGGAATCCAAAAGGTTTGACCAGTTTGGGAAGACACTGTTTTCTTTCCTCACTTAGTCTGGGTTTGCAGTCTATCAGCAATGCTTGCGTTTTGGGCCGTTACACCTACTCTTTGTGGGACACGGTTGCGTACTTGCTGCCCCAGTGTCCGGAGGAGGCCCAGACACGGCTCTTCCAAGCTCTTGCTGAGGGGCGGGACGCAGCACGTCATTCTATCAGATGTGGACTTGATACCACGGACTCGCTGGGCAGAGTGATTTCCACAACGGTGGCGATCCGTTGCCACGCCTGGCTGAGGTCCGCCAATTTTTCGGGGGATGTCCAGTCCACGCTCATGGACATGCCCTTCGATGGCCGTCGCCTTTTCGGCGACAAAGCAGACAGTGTGCTTGAGCGTTTCAAGGACTCCAGGGCTACGGCCAAGTCCTTGAGCCCATCTGGCCAGCGCCAGCAGCCTTCTGCTTTTCACCCGTTTCGTGGCCAAGGAAGGGGCGCCCCCACACATTCGTCCAGCCACAGGCCACAGACCCAACCTCAACGCGGATGTGGTAACCGCCGTGGCGGTGCAGGGGGACAGAGACCCGGTCAGTCCACATCCACTCCCGCAGCATCTACCTCAGAGCCTTACTAGTCCAAGCTTTTAGGCCCATTCAACGCCAGTGGGGGCAGGGTTCGCCATCACCTCCTCCTCTGGCCTACCATCACTTCGGACAGGTGGGTGCTGCAAATCGTCCGAAGGGGCTACTCCATCCCCTTCGAGGCAACCCCTCCAGCCATGCCACCGCACTACCACCGCATGTCGGGGGATCACTTGCAGCATCTGCAGGAGAAAGTTATGGCCCTCTTGGCCAAGGGGGTCATCGAGCAAATTCCTGGGCCAGAAGTAGGCATGGTTGCTACTCCCACTACTCTCTGGTTCCCAAGAAGGGCAAAGGGGGCCTGCGCCCTATTTTGGACCTCCGGAACGTCAACGGCTTCCTCCGCAAAGAGAAGTTCAAGATGCTGACTTTAGCTCAGGTCCTGGCTGCCCTAGCCCCTGGAGACTGGATGGTAGCGTTGGACTTGCAGGACGCATATTTCCACATCCCCGTCCTGCCGGCCCACCGCCTCTACCTGCGGTTCACGGTAGGCCACGAGCACTTTCAGTTTACTGTGCTCCACTTCGGCCTCACCAGTGCCCCTCGGGTGTTCACCAAAGTGATGGCAGTGGTCGCAACTCATCTGCACAGATCAGGGGTTCTAGTCTTCCCCTATCTCGACGATTGCTTGTTGAAGTCGGTCTCTCGCCAGACAGTCTTCTCCCACCTCCAGACTACGGCCAATCTCCTGCACTCGCTGGGGTTCTCCATCAACGTGTCGAAGTCACACCTGTGCCCCTCTCAGAAGCTCCTCTTCATCGGAGCGGTTCTGGACTCGGCGCAGTTTCGTGGTTATCCTCCCGAGCAGCTAGTTCGGGATATTCAGCCTCTGATTCCGATCTTTCGGCCTTTATTCAGAGTCTCGGTCAGGATGACGCTGCGGCTTCTGGGGCTGATGGCCTCCTACATCCTGCTGGTACATCACGCCAGTTGGCGGATGCGGGCTCTGCAGTGGGACCTGAATTCCAGTGGGCACAGCATCAGGGCAACCTGTCCGACCACGTCTGATCTCGGAGGGCACTGTAAGACAGTTGCAGTGGTGGCTCACGGACCGCGATTGGGTAAGCGGCAGATCCCTCTTCCTACCCCAACAGGAGCACACAGTGCTGACGGATGTGTCCCTCCTGGGATGGGGGCCACATGGGAGAGACAGAGAACAGAGGCCTCTGGTTTCTGGCGGAGTCCCGGCTCCACATCAACGTTCTGGAGCTGCGGGCGATCCGGATTGCACTAAAGGCATTCCTCCCCTCTGTCCGGGGGAGCGTAGTGCAGGTGTTCACGGACAACACCACCGCCATGTGGTACTGCAACAAACATGGCGGGGTGGAGTCGTGGACCCTATGCCAGGAGGCTCTGCGCCTCTGGCAGTGGCTGGAACATCAGGGCGTGACCCTGTTGGTTCAACACCTGGCAGGCTCCCTGAACGCCAGGGCGGACGAACTCAGCCGTCGGTGCATGATGGATCACGAATGGCGTCTGAACTCGGACTTGGCGCAAGGCCTCTTTCAGCAGTGGGGAGAGCCTTGGTTAGATCTATTCGCCACAGAAGAGAACGCGCAATGTCATCAGTCCTGCACGTTGGAATTTCCAAGGCGGCATCGCTCTGAGACGCTTTTTGTCGCGAGTGGGCTGCGGTCTGTTGTACGCCTTTCCGCCTGTACCACTTCTGCCCAGAGTGCTGAAGAAGATCAGATGTGACCGGGCCCAAGTTATCCTTGTGGCTCCGGACTGGGCACGAAGATACTGGTATCCCGAGCTACTCAGCATGTCTGTCCATCCCCCGATTTGTCTGCCTCTTCAGAAGGACCTTCTGTCGCAGCAGCAAGGAACGGTCCTCCGCCCGAACCTGTTCAGTCTCCACTTACATGCGTAGAGATTGAGCGGGGGCAGTTGAGGCCATTTGACTTGCCTCCTGAAGTCTGTAATGTGATTCTGGCAGCCAGGCAGCCCTCCACAAAATCGGTATACGCCTGCAGGTGGAAAAAATGTGTGGCATGGTGCACAGCAAAGGCTGTGGATCCCCTTTCTGCCCCTATTTAGGAGGTTCTTCTCTTTCTTCTTACTTTTGCCCAGCAGGGCTCTGCTCTAGGCACTATCAAGGGCTACCTCTCTGCTATTTCCTCCTTCTTAAGGCTCCCTGATAAGCCCTCTTTGTTCAAGTCCCCAGTTGTAAATAGGTTTTTGAAGGGCATGACTCATATGTCGTGATGCCTCAGTGGGACTTCAACCTTGTTCTGACTTATCTGATGTGCGCTCCTTTCGAGCCACTTCATAACTGTCCTCTTCGTCTCCTTACTCTCAAGACTGCATTCCTGGTTGCCATCACCTCGGTCAGGAGGGTGAGTGAGCTCCGGGCTCTTTCCTCTAAACCTCCTTTCCTTTCTGTCCATCCGGACAAAGTTGTGCTGCGGAAGCGAACCTCTTTCCTACCCAAGGTAGTCACAGCCTTTCACATCGGGCAGTCCATCACCTTGCCTTCCTTCTTTCCGCCTCTGCCTCCCTCGAAAGAGGAGGAGAGGCTCCACCGTCTGGACCCAAAACGTGCGCTCTCATTCTATTTGGATCGCACACGCCAGTTCCGGGTGGATGAACAACTCTTTGTTGGTTATGTGGGCGCTAAGAAAGGTCGGACGGTGCACAAGCCGACCATCTCTCAGTGGGTTGTGTTGTGCATCAAGGTATGCTACTCTGTGGCTAAAAAGGAGCCTCCTGTTGGGCTGAGAGCCCATTCCACTCGGGCCACGGCGGCTACTACTGTCCTGGGTCGGGGAGTCCCCTTGCAGGACATCTGTCAGGCAGCTACGTGGGCTCCGCTCCACACGTTTGCAAGACACTACTGCCTGGACAGCCAAGTCCGGAGAGGTGGCTTTTTCGGCCGTTCCGTTCTCCAGGACTTTCTGGTGTGATCATTGGTTCGCAGACCCACCACCGGGGTTGGTATTGCTGGGGTATCTATTCTAAGGTAAGGAATCTAATACTAACCTGTTTCTTTCAGATGCACAAGTTACTTACCTTCGGTAACGATATATCTGTAAGAAACAGTAGTTAGTAATAGATTCCTTACCGGCCCACCCATCCTCCTCGTTCTGCGAACCGATATCTAGGGTTAAGGTCATCCCCTTTCAGGGCCCTCGTTTCATGGCACCAGTGTTGGTTTTTATCATGGCTCTGCGTTTCTTTTGCGGAAAAGCTATCTATAAGAACTGACGTCAGCGCGCGAGGGCGGCGTCTAAGTACTCTCGATGTCATGCCGACGACGGACGTGGAGCCGCAGACGACGCCTACCGACGCGCAGGGGTACTGCTACGCAAAATTTTCTGGATCCAGTCTGATGCCTGGGGATATTCTAAGGTAAGGAATCTAATACTAACTACTGTTTCTTACAGGTATATTGTTACCGAAGGTAAGTAACTTCTGCATCGTTACCGAAGGTAAGTTACTTGTGCGTTAATGATAGATTCCTTACCTTAGAATATCCCCAGGCGTCAGACTGGATCCGCAAAGTTTTGCTAGCAGTACCTCTGCGCGTCAGAAGGTGACGTATTACGGTTCCGCTTCCGTCACTGGCATCGTAAGCGCCAAGATGACGTCATGGAGACTACTTTGGCACCACCCATGCGCGCTGACGTCAGTTTTCTTGTCCGGCACTCGACCCAGCACCGTTCCCGGTCCAGGGGCCACTCCAGAGAACGCTCGCGGGGTCACAGTCATCGCTCCTCGGGCTCCCAAGTCTTCACCCTCGCATTCGGGTAAGAGGCGACACAAAAAGAAGTCTAAGAAGTGTTGCCGCTCTCCAACGTCCCCCCGTCGGTCCCCAGATGCGGACGAGGGGGACAGTGGTTGTGACCAATGCGGCTTCTTAGGAGACTGGGAGTCCCAAGGCCTACCCACCTTATCCGGGTCCTTCTGCGACTCCCGCACAGGTGCAAGAATTTCTTGCTACCATGGACCGCCTGTTTAGGCCTCGGGCTCCTGCTGGCGCGCCCTCGGGCCCCGCGGCCCCGTGTCAGGATCCTGCCGGGCCGTCGGAGGATCCAGCTTTGGCGCCGTAGGATCCTGCACTGTTGGCTCCGGCCACTGCGCCACAAGATCCAACACTGCCGGGTCCGGCCCCAGCACAACCCTTAGCTCCGGCGCCGAAGTGGGTGCCATTTGTCCCGCCCTTCCCAGGTTCCATGACAATTTTGTTCCTACCTGGGATCAGCATTGGGACACGACGCCGGTTCAGTCTCGACCGGCGGCGTTCCCGTCCCTACCGGCGCCGTTCCCGACACAGTTGGTTCCTGCCCTGCCGCTTCTGTCTATGCCACATGCGGCGGAGATTCAGGTCGACTAGGAGGGGTCCGAGGACCTCTTGCTCTTCAGTGTGACTCTGAGTAGGACTGGGCAGATGAATTGGAGGATGCCGGCGACCTCAACGGCTCCTCTGACCCGGGGGTTTGCCTCCCCCGCCTACCATGGAGAAGGGCGAGTTTGAGGCATGTGGGCTGCTGAATTCATATCTGTGCATAGATCGCCGCCTAGTGTTGGGTCCGGATGATTGCACATTGTTGTCCTGGAAGAGTCTTCGAAGTATCACGAGATAGGTGGCTCCTCCCCTGGACTACAGTGCGCATGGGCATCGACTCCATCCCCAGATTGTTTTTTTCCGCCATTGGGTTCGGATGTGTTTCGGTTCCCTCTGTCGGAATCGATAGTTGTTTAACTTTCTTTACTTGAGACCAAAAGGTCTTTAGGACTCGCGTCGGTATTGTTTATCGGTCGGGTTGGTTTATTCATCGGCTCCGATCAACTGCTGCCCTTCCGCGTGCTGTCGGCGCGGACGGGCCTACACGACGCTCCAGACTACTTCAACATGGAACGAAGTCCATTTAAGAGGTGCCCAGTGTGTGCCTCAAAGTACCCGCACATCGACGTGCACCCAGTGTGCAACAAGTGCTTGTCGCCGGACCACGACCAAGTGTATGGCCTGCTCCAAGTTACGGTCGAAGAAAACTCTCAAGCTACGTCGGGCCGCAAGACTGCAGGCCCAGAGTTCGGCACCCCCACCGGCGAACATCTTTGAAGAGGATGTTGATGACGACACCATCCAGAATGTCTCGGACTCTAACCCGGCGTCGGAGGTCGAGGAAGCCTACGACGCGGAAGACGAAGAGTTCGAGGAAGTCGTCGAGGAGGTAGGGGACGACGACGGGGCCATTGCCACCGTAGAGGATAGCTCGGAAGAGGAGCTTCCTCACACTGACTCCGGGGCCACCCAACATTATAAGGCCCAGGTCGAGGGATCGCCTTCGGGCCTTACCCAAGACCTCGAATCTCGTCCCACGGCTCCGCCTTCTGGCCCGGCCACGGACATTGGTGCGGCACCACTCCCGGTCCAGACACCGAAAGTGAAACCTTCGGGGTCGACGCCATCCGTATCGAAACCGAAAGTGCAAGTCGCACTGGTTGGATTGAAGGCTTCGGAGGCCTCGGCGCCGAAGAAATCCAAGATGGCCGTCGAGCTCAAGAGCCACGCCAAAATGGCCGATCCGAAGAATCCGGTGTCGAAGCCAAAGGCGAAAAAGCCCGACGCGGCTGCGTCGGCGCCGAAGTTGGTCGACGCTCTGAAGAGTCGCGTCGACGCCAAGAAGGTCGATGACCATAAGAAGGCCCCAAAGAAGCGTCAGGACGACCCCAAGTCTCTGGCTGCACCGCTCCCAGTCGACAAGGCAAAGGGGGGTGCTGCGTCGGCTCCGAAAACTGCGGCTTTGGTTGCCGACCCGAATCCGGCCTCGGAGGACTCGCTCGAGCCGGTCCGTCCCTCCGCCTCACTCACCAAGAAGGTCACGGAGTCCCTTCAGCGTATTCGGGAGGGGGCCGCGGCGGTCGAGCCGAAGGACACTGTGCCGCCCAAGCCTCTACAGAAACCGGCGAAGGCGCAGGCGCCGATTCACTTCACGCTGCCGCCGAGGACGGCGCCGAAGGCTTTCCCTGCGAAACCTGGGGCCGGAGGGCCCTTGAAGCTGGTTTCTACGCCGAAGGCATCATTGGTGGTTCCAAACCCACGGCACCAACCACTAGCAGAGGAGGAGCGTCGAGAGGTCATCATCGACGCCAACACAGGCAAGCTCTCTCTCCTTAAACGGAAGATCACCCCGGAGCCGGTGTTGGAGCATTTCCACATCCCCCTTAAAAAGAAGTTGGACTCTGCGGGTGCATCTGCCCCTATGGAGCCTGCATCTCCACAAGGTCTGGAGCTCTCACCCACTCATTCTAACGCTGGGGAGGGTGACGGAGACGAAGAGGATGAGTATGCTTATCCAGTTTACTCAGACCCAGAGGATGTCAATGAGCCATGGTCTGCCGGGGGCGACCCTGGGGACCCTCATTCGGGACATGAGCCGCAGCTTTTTGCTGCAAAAACTTCCCCATCAGAAGACTCTGCGGCCTTCAACGCTCTAATTGAAAGAGCTGCAGCCAATCATGACGTCGACCTCCATGCAGACCCAGTGGATGTCGATTTTCTTTTTGACACTTTCTCAGTGGCTGAAAAAACTGTCAAGACATTACCAATGCTCAAAGGAGTGTTAAAACATGCGCCAGAGGTTTTCAAGGAGCCCACCCGGGCAAGAGTCATCAATCCTCGTATTGACAAGAAGTACAAGGCAGCCCCCACTGATCCAACGTACATCAAGGGACAGTTGCCACTAGACTCTTTGGTTGTCTCCAACGCACGTAAACGAGCCAACTCACAAACCACTGGTGATGCTCCTCCCCCAGACAAGGAATCAAAAGTGTTTGAGGCTTCAGGGAAACGTATTGCTGCGCAGGCAGCCAATATGTGGCGCATATCCAACACGCAGGCGCTACTTGCACACTACGACAGGGCACACTATGACACCCTAGAGACCCTTCTACAGCACTTACCAGATCAGTATAAGGAGGCTGCTGAAATGTTGATTCAGGAGGGGAAGCTTATCACCAATGCCTCAATTAAGTGTGCTCTAGATGTGGCTGATACCGCCTCACGTGCAATAAACACTAGCGTTCTGCTGCGCCGGCATGCATGGCTCAGAATATCAGGCTTTAAACCAGACATTCAGACTACCATCCTAAACCAAACAGTAAATCCAGACCACCTCTTTGGGCCCGAAGTGGATGCCACTCTTGAAAAAATGAAAAAGGACACTGACACTGCTAAATCTATGGGTGCCCTGCAGTCCCAGCAGTTTCAGGGTGGTTCCTTTCGCCGCTCCAATAACAGGGGCACCTCAAGGGGTCAAGCGTCACAATCCACGCAATTCTATAAAAGTAACACCCAATCCTCATATACCAACAAGGGTAGAGGTGGATACCGTGGCAACAACGTCAAAGGCAGAGGACGTGGAAATAACAGCTCCAGGTCCTCCACCGCCAGCAAACAGTGACGCCTTGTCACTGCCCCCCGACCACACAACACCGGTCGGGGGGAGACTCCAGCAGTTCCTGCCCGTGTGGAAGTCCATCACCACGGACAGGTGGGTCAGATCTCTTATCCAATACGGTTATTGTCTGGAACTCACTTCCACTCCACCAAACATACCTCCAAGGAACCGTCCTATGTCCGGCGAGCACTTGCACTTGTTGCAGCAGGAAGTCCAAGTCATGCTGCAAAAAGCGGCAATAGAGCTCGTTCCACTACAAGAAAGGGGAACAGGGGTTTACTCCCTGCACTTTCTAATCCCAAAGAAGGACGGATCCCTCAGGCCCATCCTAGACCTCAGACCTCTCAACTCGTACATTCTGTCAGAACATTTCCATATGCTTACACTGCAGCAGGTTCTCCCACTGCTTCGGCAAGGGGACTTCCTGGCAACTCTGGATCTCAAGGATGCATACTTTCACATTCCCCTGCACCCTTCACACAGAAAAAATCTAAGGTTCACCATTCAAAACCAGCACTACCAGTTCAAGGTTCTGCCTTTTGGGGTCACCACCGCTCCCAGGGTCTTCACGAAGTGCCTGGCGACAGTGGCGGCGCATCTAAGACATCAAAACATCCACGTCTACCCCTATCTGGACGACTGGCTCATTCAAGCAAAGTCGGACAAGCAGTGCGCCGACCACGTGTCCCAAACCATTCACCTTCTGCACGATCTGGGGTTCTCACTGAATTACCCAAAGTCCCATCTCCAGCCCGCTCACATACGGCAGTATCTGGGTGCGACCATAAACACTCTGGCGGCTACAGCACAGCCGAATTCAGTGAGGATCAACAGCATTCAATCGCTGATCCAAAAATTCAGACCTCAACACTCGCTTCCAGCAAGAGTGTTCATGCAGTTGATAGGCATGATGGCCTCCTGCATCTCCATTGTCCCGCACGCGAGACTACATATGCGTCCGCTTCAGGAGTGCTTAGCACGTCAGTGGACTCAGGCTCATGGGCAATTGAAAGACCTAGTGTTGGTGAGCGGTCGGGCATACAACTCTGCATTGGTGGAATCCACAAAACCTTTGCAAGGGCCGACCGTTCCAGGAGCCTGTGCCACAGATTATCCTGACGACGGACGCTTCTCTCCAGGGTTGGGGAGCGCATGTACTCCATTACACAGTGCAGGGACTATGGACACTACAGCAGAAGAAGATGCACATCAATGTGCTGGAACTGATGGCAATCTTCATGGCCTTAAAGGCGTTCAAAGTATATCTGTGCAACAAGGTCGTGTTGATCCTGACGGACAACATGATGGCCATGTACTACATTCAGAAACAGGGAGGAACACACTCTCCGCAGCTGTCTCATCTGGCTTAGAGCATGTGGAAGTGGGCCATTCAGAGGAACATCTTCCTCATGGCAGAACACCTCCCAGGCAAGGACAATCAGATGGCGGACCTGCTCAGCAGGCACAGCCACCAGATGCACGAGTGGGAGATACATCCATCAGTACTCCAGCCGTACTTTCAAACATGGAGTCATCCAGAAATAGACCTGTTCGCCACAAGGGAGAACGCAAAATGCGAAAGCTTCGCCGCCAGGTTCCCACACCCGCAATCGCAGGGCAATGCGATATGGATGAACTGGTCAGGCAAATTTGCGTACGCTTTTCCCCCAGCACCCCTGATACCGCTGGTGGCACGCAAGCTCGGGCAGCACTCGATGACTCTCATCCTGGTTGCTCCAACGTGGGCTCGCCAACCGTGGTACACCACGTTTCTGGAACTGTCCGTGGTACCGCATCAAAGGCTTCGTCTCACACCCAGCCTACTGACGCAGAGCCATGGCGTCATTCAGCACCCAGATCCGCAACAGCTCAACCTGGCGATCTGGCTCCTGAGGTCCTAGAGTTTGGCTACCTTAACCTTCCTCCAAATTGCATGGACATCATTCGGGAGGCAAGAAAGCCCACTACTAGAGCCTGTTATGCGGCCAAATGGAAGCGGTTTGTCATTTATTGCGCAAACCACAACATCAATCCACTAGATGCTTCCATTCAGAACATCATCTGTTACCTCTTTCATCTGTACCAGTGTAATTTGGCATATACTTCCATCCGCATTCACCTGTCTGCGATGGCCGCATACCAGAATAGACAGCACCTTTCACTTTTCAAAGTGCCTGCTATCAAAGCTTTTCTGGAAGGACTCAAAAGGGTCATTCCACCACGGACCCCACCAGCTCCAGAATGGAACCTCAATGTGGTTCTTACAAGACTGATGGGTCCTCCCTTTGAGCCACTACATTCCTGCGAACTTCAGTTCTTGACTTGGAAGGTGGCTTTCTTAGTAGCAATTACATCGCTACGGAGAGTTAGTGAGCTGCAAGCCCTCACAATCCAGGAGCCATTCTTCCAGGTTCATGCTAACAGGGTAGTGCTCCGCACTAACCCCAAATTTCTACCCAAGGTTGTGTCTCAATACCACATAAACCAAACAATTGAGTTACCAGTGTTTTTTCAAAATCCTGAGTCACTGGCGGGGAGCGGATGCTCCACACCCTTGACGTCAAGAGGGCCCTAATGTATTACATTGACAGAACCAAGGATTTTGGAAAAACTAAGCAGCTTTTCATTGCCTTTGCGTCACACCACAAAGGTAACGCTATTTCCAAGGCTGGTATTGCTAGGTGGATCGTGAAATGTATTCAAATCTGTTATGCAAAAGCTAAACGCACTCTTACAATTCCACCAAGAGCCCACTCCACCAGAAAGTTGGGGGCCTCTATGGCCTTCCTTGGAAACATTCCCTTAGAGGACATATGTAGAGCAGCCACATGGTCTACCACACATACATTTACTAAACATTACTGTGTAGACGTGCACTCTAAACAGCAGGCAGCTGTAGGGCAGGCTGTTCTCAAGACACTTTTCCAAACTGCTGCAGCTGGCACGGGCGGCCGCCGCTAATGGAGGGACTGCTATGTATTCTATGCACAGATATGAATTCAGCAGCCCACATGCCTCGAACTGCAAATGCTACTTACCAGTATGCATCTGTTCTTGGCATGTAGGGCTGCTGACATTCATATCGCCCGCCCTCCTCCCCGGCGCCTGTAGCAGCTGCAGTGTTTACATGCATTTCATGCCATGGTCATCACTCACAAAGTTCACTCCATCTCGGCCACAATGGCTAAAAACAATCTGGGGATGGAGTCGATGCCCATGCGCACTGTAGTCCAGGGGAGGAGCCACCTATCTCGTGATACTTCGAAGACTCTTCCAGGACAACAATGTGCAATCATCCGGACCCAACACTAGGCGGCGATCTATGCACAGATATGAATGTCAGCAGCCCTACATGCCAAGAACAGATGCATGCTGGTAAGTAGCATTTGCATTCTTACACGATGGTGCTCCATTGGGCAGCTGAGGTCCTCAACCTTAATCTCCCTATTGTGGACCTAAAATCTAACCTCCTCACTGAGGTGCTCCAGATGGCATCCACTTTGACTGAGCCCCTGCTGCCATTTAATGACGCCCTCACTGATGTCTTGTTGGGCACTTGGTCACGGCCGGTCACAGGGGCCCCTGTGGATATGAACGTCACCAGGCGTCATCGTCTGGCGCCAGGTGACCCTACTTTTCTGACCACTCACCCTACACCTGAGAGTCTTGTCATCCAAGCTTCGACGTCCCAGAGTACCTTTCCCACGGCTCCGCAGGATAAGGACTCTTAAGAAGCTGGAGCAGTTTGGCAAGCGGTTGTTCTCTTCGGTCAGCTTGGGGTTGCGGTCAGTGAACACAGCATGCCTCTTGGGCCGCTATTCCCATGCGGTGTCGGATACGATTGCACAGGTATTGCCTCAGGGCCCGATTCACAGAATGAACTTAAGACTCAATCCTAAGAAAAATCCTCATTTTAAGACTTTCGGTATTCACAGAAGGCATTTAGGAGTCCTAAAGTTAGGAGTCCTAACTTTACTACTACTAAACTGAGAAAAATCCTAATTTTAAGACTTTCGGTATTCACAGAAGACATTTAGGAGTCCTAAAGTTAGGACTACTAACTTCTGTGAATACCGAAATGAGTAAGTGCCTTCTGTGAATACCAAGATAGTAGTAAGTTTAGGATTGAGTCTTATGTTCATTCCGTGAATCGGGCCCATAGTGTCCTGAGGAGATCCAAGCTGTGCTGTCCCAGGATGTTGCCGAGGGTAAAGATGCCGCTAAGTTCGCCATTCGGTGCGGGCTGGACACCGGGGACTCTTTAGGGAGATCAATCTCCACAAGAGTGGCCCTGCGTCGCCATGCCTGGCTCTGGTCCACTGGGTTTTCAGGGGATGTCCAGAGTTCCCTCATGGACATTCCTTTTGATGGTACTTGCCTGTTTGACGATAAGGCAGACAGTGCGCTGGAGCGTTTCAAAGACTCTCAGGCTACAGCTGAGTCCTTGGGTCTCTCCTCCACGCGCCCGTCCACGGCTACCTTTCCTTCCTTTCGTGGCAACAGAAGGGGTTTCCCTCCACGTCCATTCAGCCAGAAGCCTGTGCAGATCCAACCTCAGTGCGGCTGCGGACATGGAGGCCGCCATGGCGGCACAGGGGGCCAGCGTGCGGGTCAGTCCTCCTCCGCTCCCGCAGCCTCCACCTCCAAGCCTTCCTAGTCCGAGCTTTGGGGTACACCATCAACATCAACCATCAACATCACCTCCCCCGCTGGCGTTCTGTCACTTCGGGCAGGTGGGTGCTGCAGATTGCTCGAAGGGGTTACTCCCTCCCCTTCGAGTATAGCCCCGACCAGCCATACCACCTCAGTTCCACCGCATGTCGGGGGATCACTTTGCGCTTCTCCAGCAGGATGTCACGGCCCTCCTGGCCAAGGGGGGCATCGATCGCGTTCCTGGGCTAGAAGTAGAACGTGGTTGTCATTCCCACTACTTTCAGGTCCCCAAAAAGAAGAAAGGGGGCCTGCGCTCATCTTGAACCTCAGGACCATCAATCGCTTCCTCCAGAAGGAGCAGTTCAAGAATTTTGACTGGCTCAGGTCCTAGCCGCCATCGACCCTGGAGACTGGTAGCTTTGGGCTTGCAGGACACATATTCAGTTTGCCGTGCTCCACTTCAGCCTTACCAGTGCCCCTCGGGTGTTCACGAAAGTGACGGCGGTGGTCGCAGCTCACCTGTGCAGGTCAGGGGTGTCAGTCTTCCCCTACCTCGACGACTGGTTGTTGAAGGTCGGCTCGCCCCAAGCAGTCGCCAGCCACCTTCAGGCTACGGCTGACCTCCTGCATCTGCTTGGGTTCTCCATCAACTTGTCGAAGTCGCACCGGAGTATCTCTCAGAAGCTCTCCTTCATCGGAGCGGTTCTGGATTCGACGCAGTTTTGGTTTATCCTCCTGAGCAGCGAGTCTGGGTATGATTCCAATCTTTTGACCTCTATCCCAGGTTTCAGCCAGGATGACCCTCCAGCTCCTGGGCCTGATGGCCTCCTGCATCCTGCTAGTGCAACATGCCAGATGGCGCATGCGGGCTCTGCAGTGGGACCTGAAGTTCCAGTGGGCGCCGCATCGGGGCAACCTGTCCGATCATGTCCAGATCTCGGAGGGCACTGCACGACAATTGCAGTGGTGGCTCACGAATCTCTATTGAATCAATTGCCTTCGCTGCCTAACAGGAGAGGTCTCCATCAAGTTGTCCTTCCACAAAAACAAACCGCCCTTCATGGTCGATCTCAGTTGCAAGGCCCCAAAAAGGAACTGCAGGACGAATCCATATCAGTGCCCCGCGGGCAAACCCTGAATAGGTGGTGCTGTAACACTGACCACGCCATTGCTTTTGCAATCGGACATTTTCACCACCTGCAACATGCATTTCTTGAAGGAACGCTATGTGTGCACTGCGCCGCCTGATATATTGTTGAGCAAGGGGTCGCTTTCGCTCCGTCCCTGGATAGAGCCCAACATACACTTGTCAGGTTTGTCATAACCACACTGAGTATATCGCAGACAGATGCTGTCACTGAACTGGGTCTTGTATTTATTCAAGCCTATAAACCTCCTGGGTGGTGTTCCCTCCACCAGTCAGTGAGCAACTGCTGATGGATAGATCTTCCACACAGTCACAAATCCACAAGAATTTTCCATCAAAGAACATTCCATTCTATAAGTGAGACATGGAAGAAGACACAACAGGATTTTCCTTCTACACTTTCCACTACGAAACACTAGAGGTCTTCCATGGAAGTGCATTCAGATATCAAACATCTGTTACCTTTTACGTGGAAATAAGCGAACAACAAATTTCCAAACTTTTGTGTCATAAATTACAGATTTGGACCGAGGGCCTCAAGATCCCTGAAGAATTTTTAAGAGAAAATAATCCCCCCAAAAAATTCATGTTCCTGCTAGATAAAGTATTGCTTCTCATGTGGGAGCAGCTATCATTCGTACGAGGTGTGGGGAACTGGCCTCTATCGTCCAAATTGTTGTTTAATAGGTCTAGACAGATTTAATTTAATTTAATTGCGGGTTTATATAGCGCTAGAATCGACTCCCGGGGGAGTATCTCCGCGCTTCGACCGCTGGGGAACCCGTCCTGGCTCACCCTGAGAGATGGTCCCTAATGGGTATCTCTAAGGTGCGACCAAGCATCCCCGGCGGTCTGGGGGGGCCGTTGTGAAGATGAGGCAAGCTAATGCCCAGAGTTGCCGAGTGGGGTACCTGACTGGAGTAGGCACCGAGGCGAGAATTATCGAGCCCGCTGACCCTGGTCCACGACCTTGCCGCGTCGGGAATCGAACCCTGGTCCCGGGCCGTCCTCTGCTTACGGGTCTGCCGCCTCTAACCAGTGAGCCACACCACTCCACTCCAGATTAACTCTTTACTCATTTCACAATAAAACTGAATTATTTTCTCTTGATGTGATGATGTAGCCCACTGACCATCCTCATTTTACTAGGTTTCCAAGCAGTCTAACCTCACCCAATGAGGCTGGCAAGGTCAGCGAATAGACATAAGGGTAAAGTCCAGAAGGTACAAACGGAGACCTTCGGCGATTTCCAGTCGAAAAATCAACACAAAGTTGACTCAACAGTAATATTCAGAAGACAACACCACACGACAGTAGAACCAAGGCATACTCCCTCAATTACCAAGGGACTCTTTCTCTGCATTCTTACTTTTAGAACATTTTTATGTTTTTTATTTTCTTTTTTAAACAAAATGCAAATCGGATTTACCAAATATCAGGCATATAGGTCGTAAATGTGGAACGTTCTCATCCTAGCATACAAAGCATTTCTAGAAAATATTTTGGTACTATGTGTAATCAATTTTGGGGTCTTCCCAACTAAGGCCTTTGTCACAAAACATTATACACGTTGCTGTCCATAGTGTTAAATCCTCCTGTACGCTAAAATCTGTGTGTACTTTTAACATTCAAAATGTATTATTCTGTAAGATTTTTTTCTATTCTTCATATGACAGTGCGGTATCTTCTACTAAGTGGCTAATGATATATCTCTTTGCTAATCACATGTACAATGCAATTAGTATATATTTAATCATTCCTTTCCTAGAGTGTGGGTACAGTCCAGTACACGTGGGTACAGTCAAAAATGCATTGCTTAAGTGTCTTTTCTATTCCACTTCTACATATGTGAGCTACCACTTTGTTCCAGTGATCATGAGTTACTGCACATTGCCAAATCAAGTGTATAAAATATGCTTGTTGTGTCTTACATCTTGGGCAATCCTGCATGGGTTGTTAATATGCCCTATCTCAAGCTATAGCGCTACTGGTTGCTAATTTGTTAAACAAGAATTTGATGTCATTCCTTCTCGATTATTGAGTATCCCAGGATTTTCTACCTTTTATCCTTAATTCTCAATAATAGAGAACAACGGTCTGTGCTTAATGCTTTGTAGTGGACTGAATAGCCCCTCAACGCAATGCTTACAGTTATGCTAATGTCCTCGATTCTAGTGGTGCACCTGGGAAATCACCCTACTCCCTCCTGCCCCCTCCTAACACCCCAGGCCCATCGTGCCACTCCATCTGGCTGGGCGTATAATAAGAATTGGGATGCCAACACTCTGGCTTTATCCTCTGCTTCCTCAAAAGTTAAACATTTAACCTTACTATATTAGCCTCCTCTGTGCAGCAGTCTCCCTGGATCCTTATATCTACACCTACCAGTTGCTTGAGTGATTTGAAACTAGGAAAGATCCACAGCCCAGGACATACATGGAGAAGGTCTAATAACCCGTGACCTACCCATTCCCATCATCACAACATTAATGATATAAAAAATCATGTGTTCTGGGCAAAACAATGCAGTTCCATAAATGCTTCGAAACGTGCATTCCCATGGCATCTTGCCTAAAGGGCGTGTTCCTGATGGAGTTGTGGTCCACCAACGCTGAAGTTGAGGTGCTAGGGAATAGAACTCAAACTCAGGGTGTGCCAGGCCTCTCTGTTTCATTGGGAGTATTTAGTATAATTCTAGGTCGAGCACCAGTCCATGACCATGAGGACAACATTTTATCCGATATTGTAAAGAACTCCCGGGGAAGCAGATACATTGTCCACTAAAACACACGTTGGCATCTTGGAAGCATCACCACCTTGACTAAAGCAACTGCTCATTAATGACAGTGGCAATGTTGTCTAGAAGAATATAGATCCTTGTTTGCCATCCATGACTCTACCCTCACTCAGGCATATACATTCCTCTTCATTGTGTATCACCTTTATCCTCCAATACCTTCCGACTTTAGGTTGACACTGCATGGCCAATACCAGTCATTTCTCCTCCTGTTTCCCTGTCGGGCTGATCAACCGGTCTTCAGCTTAAATAAAGATCTGATCTCCTCCAGTGTTTGTAACAGTCATGGTACATCCGTTCAGTGTCAGATAGATACATCAATGTTTCATCATTGTAAAGAGCATATGCACGTTGTCTTTCCAGTCTTTATGCCATTACTTTACTATGCGAATCTCGATTTAGAGTGCATGCTAGCTCCAAGGCATATAAGGACAGGTGACCGAAGGCATCTCTGCCTGGTGCCTCTTCCTAGTTTCCATGTCCCTGAGATTTTACCATTGGTCTTTATTGTATCTCTAACCTTAGCAAATCATAGGTATGTCCATGTTTGAAACTGCCGGCCAAAATTATAGCTTCTTAGTACCAAAAATAGAACTTTGTATCCCAGAACTAAATGCAATTTCTGTAATAAATGATGCAACTACATATTAATTTCTGCTGATTTCAAACGGGTTTGAGTCAATTAATGTAAATTAGCTACAGTGCTTTTCCTTAGTACAAAGCTGGACTGCTCTAGATGCACTGGATTGGGTAATATTCGATTCGATTAGAAAAATCTTTATTTCGATCACATGATCATAAAAGATATACATTACATCACTTTTTAAAAAAGGTGTGCCAATAATTCAAATCTGTCCTGAGTCTCCAAGTCTCTTTATACAACGAGTTTGGGCGTACCACATTGAAGTTAAAAATGTGGATAGTGCAAAAACTGTAGTATGCGCAAGGTCTGTCTTTAAGACTCTGTAAGCGGGTAAAATAGTTCTGAACCCCAAGTTTCTAAGCAGGGGGACTAGCCAATATTTCCTGCTCCTCTCATAGGCCCGGCAGAAGAAGACCACATGGACATCGTTCTCCTTTGAGTAGGCACATGCCGGGTAAGTTTCTGTGGAGGAGCGACAAGACCATGATGCTGTAAATGATGTCAGAGGAAGAGTTCCATATCTCCATTGGAGGAATAGTTTTCTGGTTAGTGCCAGAGTCATGGCATCTAGAACACTTTCCAGTTGATAAGAATCTTTAATTTTTATGAACTGGTTGGATAATGATCCATCACGAGTGCCTTCGGCAGCTCTGAAGAGCATGTGATCGTAATCAGCTCTCGAGAGCACCTTTTTAGGGATCTTAGTGCTAGTATTTACTGGATCCAACCATAGTTCAGGGAGTCCAATTGCCTCAAAAGTTCTCTTGATGTAATTCAGCCAAGGTGTTCGTGTGGCGTTGGGCAACTGTAAAAATTCCTGCAACTCAGCTCTGTAAGTTGATAGGTCTGGACTGCTCCATAGACGCCGCCAGAATGCTAGAGGTTTGAGCCCCAGCTCCTCCGTTATGAGCCGAAGGCCCATATCCAGCCTGAGAGGGAGTAATGGAGTACTCTGTGGAAGAGCAACAATCTGTCTCAGGAATTTATTCTCAATAGTTAGTAGTTTTGGTGATGGAATATGGCCCCAAAGCTCGCCCCCGTATGCGACACCCCCCCTGGCCTGTGCTCTGTAAATGTGAATAATGGGGGTAAGTGGCCGGTAGGGTGATTTGTTCTCTAGTCTCATGGTGCCACCCACCAACTGTGCCAGTTTGATGTTTACTTTTGACTGGTGGGCCAACCACGTTAAATTTTCATTGAGAGTGATCCCCAGATATTCGATTGTGTGCACCCGTTCCAGTTGAACTGTTCCCAGCTTGGGCGGTGGGCGGTTAAGGGGTTTGAGGTTGAGAATCATGTATTTTGTTTTCTGTGGGTTAATTTCGAGTCCCCGCTTTGAGCAGAACTCCATAAACCCGTCCAAGACTCGTTGAATGCCCATTGGGGATTTAGACAGCAGCAGGGTGTCATCGGCAAACATAATTGCAGGCACCCTGCTGCCAGTCAGTTTTGGGGCATCAGTGTTGGGAATCCTGGTCAGGTGGGCAATTACCCCGTTCACGAAGAGGCAAAACAGGGTCGGTGCGAGCACGCAGCCCTGTCTTACCCCTCTGCGAACGGGGAACCTTTCAGTTAAATTGCCACCTCTGCCACACCTAACGCAGGCGTAGTTGTTATGATGTAATCTCATCAGGATTGCCAAGATGTCTCCCGGGACATTCATCTCCTCCATGACTTTCCACAGTTTTACTCTGGGCACCAAATCGAAGGCGGCACGCAGGTCCACAAAAACAGTGTACAAGGTGCCGCCCTCGATTGATGCTGTCCTCCAGTATAAAAGGTTCAGCCTAAAAATTTGGTCTATTGTAGAGACCCCCTGTCTAAATCACGCCTGATAGGGAGTCAGGATATCCGTCTCATCCATCCAGTTCTATAGCCGGTCCAGAATCAGTCTTCCGAAAAGCTTTTGGGATATATCAATAAGACTGATCGGACGATAGTTGGCTGGGAGCAGAGGGGAACCCTTTTTGAAAATTGGAACCACTTCTGCTCCCAGCCAAGTATCCGGCACCTCCATCCCCCCCAGGACAGCGTTAAATATCAACGTGAGGTATGGGGCCCATATCCCTGGTTCCTGCTTGAATAGGTCGCCGGGTACCCCATCGAGACCAGGGGCTTTCCCTGTGGACAACCCAGCTATAGCCACCCTCACCTCTTTTTCAGTGAAAGGGTCTCCTGTTGGATCTAGCACTATCCTATTGTTTGGTGAGTTCGGAGCCCCTTCCTCCATTGAGTACAATGACTGAAAATGACTCTGCCATAAACTAGGAGCTATGTTGGGCTCTATTGCTGAGGATAGGTCCTCTGTTCCATTGGACACTATTCGCCAGAATTTGCACGAGTCTTTAATGGCAAGTGATCTTGAGAGATTCTCCCAGTATTGTTGATCCCACTCAGCCATGGCGTTCGCCAAGAGCTTCCTGTAGGACCTTATCCTGGATTGGATTTCTTCCCTGCCTTTGCGCCCCTTAATTGCAAGTAGCAATTTGGTTTTTGAGTCCCTGCATGTGGCATTATACCACGTCCTCTTAGCTGTGAGTCCTTTTTTAGCCCCTCCTTTTGAAAATAGGTCCAGCTCCAGAGTACTGATTAGTTCTGCATGGATCTGGGCCAACTTTTCTCTATTCCCCCCTTCTCCAACATTCTTCCCTATCAGGAAAGCCCTCGCTAAAAGCGGGGTAATTCTTGCATATAATTTTGGTAACTTATCACCGCTAGTAGCCAGTTTCTCCCACCTAACTTTTCTCCTGTTGTTTTCTAGGAGAAGACCTGACTTGTCTTTGTTCGGGCCAAGCGATATATCTTTGTTGCCTGGTAGGGCATAATAGAGTTCCAGGGCGTTGTGGTCACTATCCCTTCTCTCAATAACTTTAAAGTCAACTATTTGTGACCACATTGATAGTTTGACGAGGATATAATCAAGTCTCGATTCGCTACCAGATTTGTTATAGGTGCAGATACTTGGCGTGTCTGATTTACAACGCCCATTACAGGCCCTTAGGCCTTGATTTAAAGTAAGGGCAGTTATCTGCAGGGCAAGGGGAGACCAAGCTCTGGGAGGGGGCGCCACCGTCGCCGGGACTAACCAACATGAATCTTCCTCGAGGGAGGGACCATCACGTAGGCCTGGTAGTGGCTCGTACTGAGAGTTTAAATCACCTACCACCAGGTAGTGGAGTTCCCAAGGGATGCCATCAAGGAACGCAGAGAGTTCCTCTATAGTATTGGATTCTCTTGACATGGGTACCGGTCTTGAATATACATTTACTACGGCCAGTTTCGTGGAATTTGGCCACTCAAATAGGACGGCTAGAATATCATCGGAATCTGTCTTCAGGCAGCTAGCCTGGCAGCCTAGGTCTGATGCTACCCAAGTTGCCAGTCCTCCAGATGGCCTGCCTCCCCCCCCACCCACCCCCCCCCCCCCCCCCACTTAGCGGGTTTAGAGAATACTGCGTATCCCTGAAATGGGAGTTCTTCTCGGGCCCAAGTCTCCTGGAAGAGTAATATACTTTTTGAGTTGATAAAAGAAACCCACTCCGGACAATCAATTTTGCTGGCCAATCCAGCAACATTCTATGAAATCAAAGTCATGGGATGTGATTTGGTAGTGGATGGCCCTATAACGATGGTATTAGCACCATTAGTCTCCTGGGTGGCCATCTGAGAAGGGGGCGACTGCCTCCGGACCAATCTTATATTGGTGTAAGTCTCAGTTGTGTCCACTAGAGTAGGCTCCAGGACTAGATTCGGTGTTAATTCACTTTGTGCCCTTGTGTGTAGTGTTTGTTCTAGGGGTATGCTATTCCCTATCGAAAGGGGTGCAGAATGTTCCCTCCCCTGAATCTCAGAACGTCAATCTACCATTTCGAGACTGCTATATCTATTATGGGTGGGAAAGTGGGCTGGGTAGTGCATTCTGTGGGGCCCTGGAATTCCCCTCGAGATTCGCCCCCATACCCCTCCCCCCCTCCGCCCCATCTCCTGGTAATAGTCTCCCAACCCGCCTCCTCCCCATACTGTAAGAAGTGGTCAAAAGATCTTCCCCTATGATGAAATGGGACACTTCTCTCCCTGCGACAGCTCTCCCAGTCATCCAGCAGCTCTTGGGGTTGCCCCCATCTCTGATCCTCCAAATTGTATAAACTTAAGGGATAAAAGAATGAGAGGGGTAGGGCTTGAATGTTACTGCCTTGGTCATCAGAAGCCCAAGCGTAAATGTAAGCAGCTGTGCCCGGCTCTCTGAAAGTGACCAGAACACAATCTCCTCTAATTGATTTTCTGGAATATCCCACCCAGGGAACCCGCCTAACCATGGTAATGTCACTGGTTGTACCTCGCGGGAGTGGTCTGTATATAGATAACCAGCTAATAACTTTGTTCCTAAGGGAAGAAGTTGATTCAGTTACCATAGATTTTAATTCAGGGACCCCTGCCAGGATCATGGTATAGGGGGACGCCTCTGGAGGGAGATTGACAGGTTTGGGTTTTCGGGTAGGGTTATGTTTTTCCCCCAGAAGTGTTGATTCACTCTTTGTGTCTGTCGGGATAAGTGCAGAATCTTTAGATGGGGGAATGGTAGTTGGAGCTGGAATCAATGTCTGCTGGGTTTTTGCAGGGACGCTGTTTGTGTTAGGGTTATTTGGGGATTGCGGTGTCTTGTTTTGATTGGGTTGTGGATTTTGAGAGTCAGTAACTAATGCTTTTTCTTTAGAGTTGAAGTAGGTTCACTTCCCTTTTTGGACATTGGGTCTGGGCCCCCTTTGGCTCCTTTGACTCCTTTAAGTTCGAGTTTCATCGAATCAGCTAGTTGCACTGTATATTTTTCAATGTTGACCAACCTAGCTTCGATCTTAATCAGGCGAGCTTCGAGGGGGCTCAGTAAGGACTTAAAAAGTGTGCCAATATCTGCCAGTGTGATATCATCACTGGAGTTGTCCACTAAAGTGATGTTTGTAGCGGCTGGTAAGGCTGTGTGACTGTGAACTAAGGGTGAGATTGTTATACCGGGCTTATCTGAATTGTTATCTGTAAAGCCTCCTGTCGCACCATTTCCCCTCGATGGTTTGGATTTTGGTGTTTTTATCCTATCGCATTCTTTGTTTTGTCCCCCCTTCTTCTTTTTTTGGATTGCACCTTCCCTGACCCCCCTGGCTCTATCAGAGCTAGTCTCTTTGACATTAGCTGACACTGTGTTAGATTCGGGTATCGGAGGCGGGATTCCTGGTGAAATTTGAGGTGTTTGGGTATTAGGGAGGGCCATTAAGCTCAGATCCTCGAGGTCACTAGGGGCCTCGATTGTAAAGTCTGGGTCAGTTATTAAAACACTGGGTGGCTTGATTTCTCCTGAATCCCTCAATGCACTGTTTATAGGTTCTAGCCTCCCCTCCGGGGTTTTGGCTTGAGCCATTGGCCCCATTGAAGATCTCCTAACCCAGTCTATTTCCTGGGAAATTCGTCTCTCCAAAACTTCTATTTCCTCGATCAATAGTAGTTGTCGATGGTGCCTTTGGCGGCTCCAGCCGCAGCCAGGGATGATTTGCTCCTGGTTTCTCTTGTAGACATTGCTCCGTTATTTGAGAAAAAGAATGGCAAAGGGGGAGGGCCCGGCCCGGACTCTGCCGTACTCGAACGACCTCAAACGGCACGCTCTTTGCCCGGTCTTCGCCCGCGCTTGTGTCCGCGCGCGTCCCGCGTTCGCGTCAGGGGGCTGGGCTTAGTAGGAGGAGGGAGGCGGGAAGAGGCACCAGGTGAGCGCGATATCCTGGCGCAAGCACCTCTGGTCCTCGCAGTCCCGCTCCCGGTGTCAGAAGCGTAGGCTCTCCCCACAGCAGCACCCAGCAAGGTTGGTAACCGAGCACACGGGCTCCCAGGTTACAGGTCAAAGTTCCACCGAACAATGGCAGGTCAGAGCAGGGAAGTCTCTGAAGCGTGTGTTCAGTCCACGACTTCGAGCGGCTCCCGCGAAGCGGGGGCCGCGAGTCGTTATGTAGCCCACAGGGAGGAGGGGGCGGGAAGAGGCACCAGGTGCGCGCGATATCCTGGCGCAAGCACCTCTGGTCCTCGCAGTCCCGCTCCCGGTGTCAGAAGCGTAGGCTCTCCCCACAGCAGCACCCAGCAAGGTTGGTAACAAACGATAGTCCCTAACAATCGCTATGATGTTCTATTCATATCTCTCCTCTGTCGAGTTTTTGGGTTATTTTGTTTAGCTATTTGGAGAGTCTATGTTTATTATCTGTTCTGGAGGGTGTCAGTCAATCCACCTGTATTTCTGCAGCCATGATTCTTCTCAATAATCTACAATGGCTACAAAAGAAAATAAGGAAGTGAACTGAATGACACTTCTAGGTGGTGTGTAGAAACACACACCAGAACACCTCGAAGTGTAAACCACAACCTAATTTTAGAAACTTCAACGTCCAGTTAATGCAAAGATTTCAGTTATTTGGAGCTATCCTGGTCAGAAACTAGGCACAGTCTTCCTTTCCCCTCTAAAGGTGTTTGGTTCTAAAAGTTCAGGGTCAACAGTCCACTAAGGATCATAAATTCAAGAGAATGGGGCTACACCATAACCCCACAGTTACAGTCCGTCAGGCAGAAGTAAAGAACTTGAGGGCATAGCGATGGAGAAAATTCTGTCATGTCCTACGTTAATAGAAGCCCAAAGTTTGTTGCATGTTTATATAGCGCGAACTCGACCCGAAGGTATTGGAGCGCTTTACACGAGCACCGTGTTTACATTACACATTCAGGCACGGGGAGATTAAGTGATTTGCCCAGAATCACAGGATGTGGACAACCCCGAGGCTCGAACCCTGGTTTCCAGCACCAAAGTCGGACCACATCCCCTCCCAAGTTTAACTATCAAGTCAGAAACTAGGGGTCTCTTATATATCACACTTTTAAGCTAGAGTCACATATAAGTGTGAACTGGGCTGAGACCTCCCAGAGAGACATCTTGATAAAATGGGGCTAAGAGGGACTTGTACACGTTTCTTCCCCTCATACTTGCCACAAATAATCAACATCCCCTTACCGGGCATGGCTAGCAGCATGGTTTTAGTGTTCCCAGTGTGCTGTAGAGAAATTTAATTTACAGTTGTCTTGTTCTTGGCAAACTAATTCGAACTATATTTACACTAGCAGGTAGGCACTTTCTGTATAAGCGAAAGGGAAGTCTGTACTATTACGGCTTGGTCCTTGAAGTGCTGGTCTGCTGTCAGATGAACCAGTCTTCTGGCAACCTAGAAACAAAGATGAAGAGCCCTGTTCCCTTCTCACGCCCTCCGTGTCTGTGCATTGAGAACATTGGTCTCTTTAATCATTACTGTCTCTTTCTCCTGCACTCCTATCTTTACTTCTGCTCCCAACACCCTCTACATTAACCTCAGTTGGCTGCTCTCTGATGCTGGTCTTCACTGTGGCCAAAAGCAACATGATGGTGCTAAATAAAGCACATTAAACAAAACCAAATATTTGAGCCAGTTAATTTTGTGCTTTCAAGCCCACTATGTACTTAGACTGCTGCCTGTAAAAACTATTCAGCCAGAGTGTTCTTTGGACATAGCTTTTAATGTCAAATGAAATCGTCTAACATGTTAAATGCCCTAAACAGATTCTTAAACTTGTAAACAAGCCCTATTCTACTCGACTCTTCGGCAACAAATAATTTAAAATTTGTGGCACAGAGTGGCTAACTACCCAGAAGTAATTATTAATCAGTAGTCAACTCAGTGTGCATCTTTTTTGAGCTGCAAATACTCTCAGAACCCTCACTTATTCTGTGTTTTTACAGGGATGAGATGGTATTTGTGATGCCCATACTGTGTATCACTTATTTCTAATTTTCAGTTCAGTCAAGAAATATTTCTCCCGCCATTCTTCCTTAGACAGTAGGCTTCCAAGACAGATGAAGAAGTCAACAGTTTGGACATTAGAATACCTCGGAAAATGTGCATTGATTGTAGATGGAGTGCAAGCCCAACCTGACTCATCTCTTGCCCTGTGGATAGTCTACTACGTTCCTGAGTGCCACTCCTTCCAAGGACTTTTACTTTCAAAGGGCATCCGTTCAACATTACCTCCTGCTGGTTACAAGTAATTTAACTAAAATGGTTACCAACCGAAATGCGCTCCAGCTTTAGAACAGCCTGCCTCACTCACAAAGCCCTGCATACAGGTAAACCCACATACCTGGCTGCCAAACTCAACAAAGCCGATCAGTCAAGGAAATAAACCTAAGGAGTACTAACACTCTACTTCTCATCCCGACAAAGACTGGCAAACATAAAACTGCATCACGCACCTTCTCTGGAAATGCGCCCAAAATTTGGAACTCCATCCCAGTTCATATTAGGACTAACCCCACCTTTCCAAAATTCAAAAGCCAGCCTAAAGACCTTTTCCTCAACCGATCTCTTGCGGATAGATGGCTGATGCTCTACAATGAAGCCGGCACACAGCAGTATACAAAGACTCTGAAGAGGATGGAAACCTATTTTTACCTTTCGTTTCTCTCCTGTGCTCCCCTTCACCGTTCTGGATTTATCACGAATCATGTAGCCTATCGACTGCTCACTGTGTTCGAACTGTACTCACCACGTATCTTTTTCTTCTCTTTGTGTCTGAACTTTACTCGACACGAATCACTATGTTTCTACTACGGTCACTTCTTATGTTTGTTTTGCATCTTTGATTCATGTTGTAAAGCGCTCTGATACTCTCTGGTCTGGCGAGCGCTATATAAAACTAAATAAATACACGACAGCCACTGGGACAGCATTGCACTCTTTCAACATGCACTGCTCATTTGATGCTAATTTTACATTCTATGCAGACATCATTCTGAAAGGTTTTCTCCTAAAAAGTTCGTGGCTCATGGTTATCCAGTTTTTGGGTGTCTTTCATAGATTCACATGCCTGAATCATTCCCCGTCGTCGAGTCGGGAGCCTCCGGTATATAACAAAAGTAATGTCCTATAGACATACATAGAGAAAAATAGGCCTACGGATCCCACCTTAGTGGCCTATCCACGTCCTTTTGTATAAAGGACCAAACTAGAGTAGACCCAAGGGTCCCACTGTGAGAAGTTGGCCTGATATATGATGCTCACTAGTTCTAGTGATCACCTTGTATCAGTCCAAACAACCCTTATGGTTATTGGTTGTAAGTCAACTTTATAGACCAGCTATCCTAGTAGCGTGGACAAGAGCAGTCTTTAGGCTAAACTCTGAATGGCATGTGAAGCCAGCTGTTTTACCACATATAACCCCTTGAATACCAAGTGAAAGGACACCACACAGGTTGTTATGAAAATAAATAGATATTTATTAACTAACATACACCTCTGAACTCTTTATGAGATCAGAGGGCTAAGCACATGACAATACTACAAAGGAAATACGAGTTCGCACAATATTTACACGTGCGCCCTAGGGGCACGACAATGCATATACTGGAAACAATGGAATGCGAGGAAAGAAAGTACTGTAAGGAGATCCAGAGGCTGGAGGATCGCTGGGACTACGCTACAAACTAGGTAAGTAAGGAGCAGGAGGCCCACGGAACTCACGTGCAGAGTGGAAACTCTCACGCGGGATGCGTACCAACGTCTATGGATCGTACAGTTTAGAAAGTTACGGATTCCGGACGAACCCGGCTGGATGGAGGGAAAACAACAGTGGACCTGAACACTAGGATAGTGGACACTGACTTCAGCACCTAGAAGCTTTAGTTACCTAACCCACAGGCTGCGGGTGCATAGGGTTGAAGTGGTATCGGGTTTGCTGCGTTGATCCCGGTGATGCCTGAAACAAGGAGTTGCTGGCAGGCAGCCAGATGGAGGAGTCCGGTGGTTCCAAGGATGGAACTAGGAAGAAGTCCTGAAAGGGAAGGGGACAGAGTCTCGGTCACTAGCCAGTGACGGTGTTGGAACCAGGAGGGAACCAGATGCTGTTGCCGCGTTCAGGTGGAAGAAGGGTTGCTTCTCTCTGTAGCTGCGCGGACCAGGAGCTGTTCTTTACGACCAGGCTGGAGGCACAAGCTGTCCCACGTCGTCTACTGCTGTTGGCGGTGTTGGATCGTCGATCTGGTCAAAAGGCCTTGGCAAGTGCAAGCCACGCGGTGGAACAAAGATGGCGTCTGGTGCGGACCAGGGGGGTCCGGGGTGCTTCTCCTTTGCAAGGAAGCAAGGGCCAGTCTGGGGGACCAGACTAGCAGTAGTGAAATCTTCGGGTCGTCGTCTCAGAGGTCACTAGCCAGCCGGCAAGTGACCAGACAACAGGAAAAGCAGCAACCAGGCAAAAGTGCCTCACGCAGATCTCGTGGATGCTGGGGGGCTGGTCTTTGGTGCAGGAGCTGCATCAGTGTGGGGCTTCTTGGACCCCAGTGCACTCACTCGAGGATCCTTCGGCGGTCGTGCTGGAAGCGCTGTGCAGGTTTCTTCAAGATGGCCGTCTCCAAGTTGCTCATCGCACCCATGGGTCCCAGCTGTGCTGTGGATGTGGGTAGAGGTCAGAGGAGTCTGGAGGTCCGGGTCTTGTCGAGCTGGGTCGTCGGGTTCCAGGAAGGAAGGACTTGCAGCAAACCGCACAGGAGCTTGATGGTGCCTGCGAAGCAGGATGGTCACTCCCTGACCATAGGGCAGATTCTTCAGTCTTCTGGTAATCAGGAGGTCGAAGATCAAGAGTTTCTTTGTGGAAGTTGTCAAGATTAATCTAGTTTGGAATGGGACCAGCTCCTACCTTTATTCAGCTAAAGGGGGCTGCACTACGACTAATTCCCTCCTCTGGGTGGGACCAGGAAGGGGGGTGGTTACACCCCCTTTCCTTTGTCCGGTCTTGCGCCAGCTCTGGGGCTGGAGTGTCCCAGGAACTGGTTCAGACCGGTGTATGCACAGAGACACCTTGTGTGCCCCAGGCATGTCTCATTCCTTTCAGCCCTGTCCTACCTAATACACAAAATCCTATCTGGGGTGGTGCTAGCACCTCCCAAGGCAGGAAACCCTTTGTCCGAGCCTCCCTCGCTGGAAGGACTCCCAGCAGCAGGAGGTCAGACTTGTGTCTGTGGTGGCAGCATCCATTTTGTGATGCTGAGGCTCGAGTTAACTTTAACCGGGGTTCACAGCTACACACATGCCGTGTCCCTCTAGAAGGGTGGAATGCTACCCCCGTCGCCAGAATTGGCGAGGGGGTAGTATTCCAATTCGTATGACACCTTACTCGACATGTTTTGATATTGCTATACCAGAGTTAGCATTTGACCGTGAGGTTCATAATGCACTTAAGAGTATATGGTATAGCGTTATCATGGAACAGCTATTAGGACTTAGTTCCGCAAGCTGCAAACGGGCTCGGCTCATGCCAGAGCACCATCTCACATAATTCCCAGCACTCTACCTTCAGGATTGATAAGGCCTGCCATAGGAGTGACTGATAGGAATATATGTGTCCATATTTTTTGGGTTAGATATAGGGATTCTATATCTACAGCAAAGGGTGATTACACCACCTTGCCCCAGCTGTCGTGCAGCCAGTTGGGTCTGTTTAGATGGCCAGCCAGGGGTGGCATAAGACATGCTTCTGCCCCTGGTAGGCCCTGGGTACACCTATGCCCTGGGCACCTATGGTACACTATACAGGGACTGATAGGATGGCCCAGTACCAATTGGTAAATGCACCTAAGGTACATGCTTGTCAATTTAGAGAGAGAACAGCTAGGCTGTGGGTCTGATTAGCAGGCCCACAGCCAGGGAAAGTCGTAAACCAGTGAAGCAAAAAGCAAAAATCGGGGGTGACCATAGGATTGCAGACCCTACTCTCCTACACCCACCTTAGTGGTCTATCTATGTCCTTTTGTAAAAAGGACCAAGTAAAGAAAACCAACCAATCAGCTACAACCTCCTTCTAGAGCCTAGGTCTCTCAGATTTTCTACCGCACGTTGTGCTAGGGAGTCTCCACCTGAGTTCTCCTCAGGATTTCTACTTCTTACTTTAAAAAACGAATTTACTAAATTTATTACATTATGGCTGATGCCCAGAAAAAGGGTCTCTTCAGAGCCTGTTCCACGTGTGGAAAGAAAAGGCTCCATGCAGAGGACAAGCATGAAACCTGCTTGTATTGCCTTTACCCTCACCATCTAGCCAAGGACTGCAAGATATGTAGGACCTTCTCCAGCAAGACCCTCAAGGACAGAGAAGGACGCCTGCTACTCTGGCTGAACAGACTGAAGGACAGAACAGATGACGTGGTGTCAGAAGACGTTGAGAGTGTGTCTGGTACCTCACAATTTTCCTTGAAGAGGCCAAGGGTTTCTTCCCCTAGCTCGCAGCAGAGTACAAAGTTCCCCAGGGGGCGTTTCACAGTGTGGAGCGAGGAGTTGGTATTATAAATACCGTGGCTGCAAAGAAGGGTTCCCTAGTCGGAACTTAGAGAGCCTCACACACCCAAGGTAATAAGCGTGAAACACACCCTTACTCGAGGGTGTCCGGTGTCATCATCGGCTCCCTGCCCCTCGTCAGACCGGCGTTGCAATGTCCGACGGAGTCCCCCAAGGGTACTCTTTTGACGGGGTTCTTTTAGTTCCTTGCCGATGGTGGATGTGGGTGAGGATGAGGAAGGTGTAGTCAGTGCAATGGTGAGTGAAGGTGATAAAAAAGGTAATCAGTCCACTAGCAACTTTAATAACGTGGCTGATTCCTTAGTTAAAAGGGGTGGGAGGGGAGTTTAGAGACCGTAAAAGTGTACAGAACAATAACTCTACCCCCTAGTGTGGTCAACATGTTTCTCGCCGAGAGGCGATTCGTCAGGACCTAAAAATAAAGTACTACACAAAGAAAAAGGTGGGCTCAATGCTCAATCTATATGAAGAAAGCAAATACAACCTCGCTTCCCCTAGCCCCTCAGACACCCCTCCTAAGAAGACTCTTAAGAAGTCCTCAGAGGGCAAAACCTCCGTGTCTGGCAAGGATCTTCCTGTCGCCAGGAAGCAACCGCTGATTATGACGACAGCGTCGAGTTTCTCCTCAGCGCAAAAAACTTTGTCGACCTCTACCTCGAAGACGACACCTTCATCGACGGCGAGTATGCCAGTGTCGTCGACCATTCCATTTACTCCATCGACGACGAAGATCCTATCGTCGACGACTAAGTCGACGTCTAAGCCAAAGTCGACGACGATGGTCCCGTCGACGAAGATCATCCTGTCGACGAAGGACACGTCGACGACGGGGAAAATACCGTCGACAAAGGACACGTCGACGAGACCACCGTCGACGAGACCACCGTCGACGGGGGCACCGTTGACGACCGGGAATATAATCAATCAATCAATCAATCAGTGACACTTATAAAGCGCGCTACATACCCGTGGGGTCTCAAGGCGCTGGGGGGGGGGGGAGCCGCTACTGCTCGAACAGCCAGGTCTTCAGCTTCTTCCTGAAGGAGAGGTGGTCTTGGGTCAGGCGCAGGTCGGTCGGGAGGGAGTTCCAGGTCTTGGCGGCCAGGTGGGAGAAGGACCTTCCTCCTGTAGTCGCTCTTCGGATGCGGGGGACGGCGGCGAGGGCGTGGTTGGCTGATCGGAGGTGGCGTTTGGGAGCGTAGAAGTTGACTCGGCTGTTGAGGTAGCTCGGGCCTTGGTCGTGTAGGGCTTTGTGTGCGTGGGTGAGGAGGCGGAAGGTGATTCTTTTGTTGACGGGGAGCCAGTGAAGGTCTTGCAGATGTCCGGAGATGTGGCTGGTTCGTGGGATGTCGAGGATGAGTCTGGCTGAGGCGTTCTGGATCCGCTGGAGTCTCTTCTGGAGCTTGGCGGTGGTCCCGGCGTAGAGGGCGTTGCCGTAGTCCAGTCGGCTGGTGACGAGGGCCTGGGTGACGGTCTTCCTGGTCTCGGTGGGGATCCACCAGAAGATCTTCCGTAGCATGCGTAGGATGTTGAAGCATGCCGAGGAGACGTTGTTGACTTGCCTGGTCATGGAGAGGGAGGAGTCCAGGATGAAGCCCAGGTTGCGTGCATGGTCTGTCGGTTTGGGTGCGGTGCCCAGGGCGGGAGGCCACCAGGAGTCGTCCCAGGCGGAGGGAGAGGGGCCCAGGATGAGGACCTCCGTCTTGTCCGAGTTCAGTTTCAGGCGGCTGGTCGTCATCCACTCGGCTACCTCTTTCACCCCTTCGTGCAGGTTGGCTCTGGCGGCGGCGGGGTCGTTGGTCAGGGAGAGGATCAGCTGGGTGTCGTCGGCGTAGGAGATTATGCTGAGGTTGTGTTTGCGTACGATGGCCGCGAGGGGGCTCATGTAGACGTTGAAGAGGGTGGGGCTCAGAGATGATCCTTGGGGGACGCCGCAGATGACTTCGGTGGCCTCTGACTTGTACGGTGGTAGGCGGACTCTCTGTGTTCTCCCGTCGAGGAATATACCGTCGACGAAGATGATATCGACGACGACACCGTCGACTAAGTCATTGACGATCCCTGGAAATGCACCGTCGTCATTAGCGCCGCATCTTACAACCTCAACAGGAAAGTGGAAAGAGTCTGCGTTACTTTCCCAAGCCATGGATACCCTGTCGCCACAGACATCTCATGTCGCCATTAAGATCACAAGGAAACCAATTACACCAGACCGGACGTCACCCAGTAAGGTGCAAGAGCTGCCTCCAACCTGTCTATTACAAGGCGAGGAGTCGGAGGAAGAGCAGTACACACAAGCCACAAGCCCATCAGACCTTGTGGTTAAGTGCCAAAGCACGGATGAGGAATTAGAAGAGGTGGAACATGTAGAACATTCATTACACACTCAAGTCCTCACACAGGTTACACCGATGGTGTGCCTACTAGCGGCCATTGTATCAGACCTACAATTTTTAATCCAAGATTATAAGCAGCGGTTCCCGGAGCAGCCCTCTGCGCCTGTGCCTGCTACTGTACAAGCACCCACTCCTTTAGCCCGACGCAAGCCGCCACCACTGGCACTCAGTAGAGAACAAGAACCAGTGCAGGAAATGTATTCGTCTGCTGATGAAGAAGGTGACCAAGAAGAGGGCGAGGTCTGTGAAGATTAGTCTGACCCAGATGTAGATCACAACTATATCGCTCCTTCTCCGGCCTCCCCGGAACCACAGTCCTCGGAATCACCACCCGCAGACATTGGTGGATTCCATAACCTTGTAGAGCGCGCAGCCAAGCGATTCCATATGGCTATGGAAACTCAGGAAACTGAGTGCTTCCTGTATGACTTCAAGGAACCAGCCAAAAAGACAACCAAGTCATTCCCATCATTGACTTTATATGGAAACTAGGAAAGTTACTGATGCAAACACCAGCCTAAATTCCAGTAGTGGTACCCAGGCTTGAAAAGAAATACAAGGCAACTTAGTCAGCGCCGGCATGCCTCACAGGTCACCCCAAGGCAGATTCTGTGATAACCCAGGCGGCGCAGAAAAATTCACGTAACCCAGCATCGCCTTTGTCAACACCACCTGACAAGGAAGGCAGAAAACTGGATACTATTGGCAAGCGATTTTCCACCACGTCGGCCATGACAGTAAAGGTGGCAAATTCCATCGCACTCCTGGGCCGCTATAACCGGCAACTTTGGGCAGATATTGCACCTTACCTATCTCTCCTGCCAGAGGATGTAAAAGAGGAAGCTCAATCACTCCTCTTGGAAGGACAGACGTCTGCTTCGAACTCATTGACTGCGCAATAGATGTCGCCTTGACCGGGTTCAGGCAATTGGCAGGTGCTGCAGTGCTCAGAAGACAAGGCTGGCTCAAGGCCACCTCTTTTCGCCTGGAAGTGCAGACGAAAATTATTGATATGTCTTATGACGGCCAGCATCTCTTCGGGGAAAAGATTGATGAGGCCTTAAATACTATCAAAAAGGACATGGACACTGCCAAAGCCCTTGGGACACTGCAATTCCGAAACCAGTCCTTTCGCGGGAACAAAAACAGAGGACAATCCTCTTATAGAGGCACATATCAGAACAGGTCCTCTTATTCATACAGCCAGAACAGAACGCAATACCAACTGCGACAACAACAGCAAGGGCGTCGGACTTCCTACGGCAAGTCTAACTAAAGAGGGAAAAAACAGAAACAACCCGCTGGCGGCCGCCAATGACTTGTGTCAATGGCCCATCCATCCACCATCGAGCTTCTTCAAAATTGGAGGAAAACTCACTCACTTCCTCGCAAATTGGAGATTGATAACAACAGATCGGTGGGTGCTCCAGCTCATTCAGTTCGGACATTCTCTGGAATTTGTCACAATTCCCCCGACGACACCACCTCGCAAACGGTCCCACAGGCACCTACGATTGGTTCTTCAGGAAATCGCTTCCATGATGCAGAAGGGAGCAATAGAGAAGGTTCCACCTGCCCACAAAGGGAAAAAGTGGAGACCAATCTTGGATCTCAGGGCACTCAACGTGTTTCTAAAGAAACAATCGTTCCGTATGGTGACACTCCAGGACATCCTGGGACTATTGGAGGAAGGGGACTACATGACGTCCTTAGACCTGCAGGACGCCTACTACCATATTCCTATCCTCAAAGGCCACAGGAAGTACCTCAGATTTGCTGTAGCAGGGCAACATTACCAATTTCATGTCCTCCCGTTTGGCCTCAAATCTGCACCACGGATATTTACCAAATGCCTCTCCCCTGTGGCAGCCTTCCTTCGCCAACAAGGACACCAGGTCTTCCCGTACCTGGACGACTGGCTGGTAAAAGCACCATCTGCGAAAGGCGCAGCCAAATCCTCCAGTGCCTGTCTGAACATTTTCCAACGTCTAGGTTTGACTCTCAACCTCGAGAAGTCTACACTAGAGCCCAACAAGGTCATTACCTTTCTTGGGGCGACTCTGGACACGGAACGTATCAAAGCTTTCCCTTCTCAGGAGAGGAAAGTCAAACTCCTCTCCCTGGCCACGTCAGTGGCATCAAGGAAAACCTTACCGGTCCGCACCTTCAAATCTCTCCTAGGCATGACGTCCTCATGTATCATGCTCATACCCCATTGCCGCCTCAAGATGCGCCCACTCCAGGAGGAGTTGACAAACCAATGGACGCAAAGCACAGGATCGTTCGAGGACCGCATACGAGTCACTCGAAACATGGTCAACCACTTACAGTGATGGTGATCGCTCAAACACCTGTCAAAGGGATTGCCGTTCCTGCTTCCCACAGAGCCACATGTGATAACGACGGACGCATCCCTAGAAGGCTGGGGAGCGGTCCTACAAGAACTCCAGGTCAATGCAAATAGACAGAACAAGTAACCCGGCTCCACATCAACCTATTGGAGTTAAGAGCGGTCTTCCTAGCTCTACAAGCCTTCCTGCCACGCATTCAAAACTCCCCAGTGCTCGTCAGGACAGACAACACCACTACGATGCACTATCTGAACAAGCAGGGGGGACGCGATCGCCATCATTATCTCGCGAATCGCAAAGGGTCTGGAACTGGCTTGTGGTACATGGGATAACGCTGAAAGCAGAGTACGTCCCGGGCAAGGACAACGTCTTGGCGGACGCTCTGAGCAGACAGGGAACTCCATCTCACGAATGGGAAATAGACCTGGAAGTGTTGGAATACCTCTTCGCGGAATGGGGAACTCCACAAATAGACCTCTTTGCCACAAAAGAGAACGCCAAATGCCCAAACTTGGCAAGCAGGCATCACCAACCGGGGACCCTTGGAAATGCTTTTTCCATCGCATGGTACAACATCTTTGCATACGCCTTTCCGCCTTTCCCACTGATACCCAGGATTCTCAGGAAAATGAAGTCAGAACCCTGCACTCTGATCCTTATCGCTCCATTCTGGCCGAGGCAGCACTGGTTCACGGACCTTCACCGCCTCTCCGCCCAGCCACCTCTTCGACTGCGTCAACATCCAGCTCTGCTCACAATGTCCCAAGGACAAGTACTTCACCCGAATCTGAGCTCTCTAAAGTTGTCAGCATGGCTCCTGAATACCGGTAATTCAGCCACCTAAACATCCCACAGGAGTGCAGAGATATCCTTGCAAAGTCTAGAGCGGACAAAACCTACTCATTTAAATGGAAGCAGTTTTGCTCTTGGTGTGTGGCCGAAGGCCTACACCCTTTCCACATCACTCCACAGCAACTGCTACCATACTTGCTACATCTGGCACAATCGGCCTTGCGCACGCATCCATTAAAGTGCACCTGGCGGCGATCACAAGGTTCACAAGGACTTCTAAGGGTCCATCCCTGTGTGCAAACAGACTTATAAAGCAGTTCCTTAAAAGCCTATACAGGTCCTTCCCACGACCAAGACTGATCACTCTGTCGTGGCACCTCAACGTGGTCCTTCATCAATTAATGAAGCACCCCTTTGAACCCATCCATAGGGCAGACATCAAATTTATCTCATGGAAAACTGCCCTCCTCCTGGCTTTGACTTCTGCTAGAAGGGTCAGCGAACTGCAGGCTCTCTCAATTCAAGATCCTTTCATTCAGTTCAGAGGACAGAGTGATCTTACGAACTAATCCTCGGTTCATTCCGAAAGTCCCTTCGGACTTCCACCTCAACGAACCGGTGGTCCTCGGGTCATTTTTTCCAAATCCTACCACGGTAGCTGAGAAAACTCTTCATTCATTGGATCTGAAGAGGTGTCTTAAATTCTACATTGACAAGACAAAACACTTCCGAAAATCATCCCAACTCTTTGTTGCCTTTAGTAGACCACGGAAGGGCATGCCCCTGTCAAAACAAAGCAATTCAAGGTGGATTTCCTCGGCAATCACATTTTGCCATGACGAGACCGGACGACCTTTGGACTCAAGAGTCAAAGCCCATTCGACAAGAGCCATGTCCACATCTGCGGCATTATTTGCTGGAGTGCCGGTATTGGACATCTGAAGAGCGGCGACCTGGAAGTCACCGCATACCTTCACCAGGCACTACTGCCTGGATACTGAGCTGATGAAGGATGCAGCAGTGGGCCAAGCAGTGCTGCGCCATCTATTCCAGTGAGGTGAGCCTTCCGACATCCCTCCATCCTTTACTAGTATGCACATTCTTTTACTAATATTTTATATGACAATGCATTTTGGTGGTTTTACAGTCACGTGATATGTATTATCTACAGACTCGTATATGATGTTCCATCAAAAATGTGCATAAGATATTGCTTGCTACTCTGATTCAGGCATGTGAATCTATGAAAGACACCCAAATACTGGATAAGAAATGCGTTACTTACCTGTAACTGCAGTTATCCAGTATTGGTGTCTTTCATAGATTCACATACACCCTCCCGCCTCCCCTGGAAGGACTCACCTATCTCTAACAAGTTTACGCCTACCTAGCTTGGTGTGTACGAAAATCTGAGAGACCTAGGCTCCTGACAGGAAGGTTCTAGAAGGAGGTGGTAGCTGATTGGTTGGTTTTCTTTACTTGGTCCTTTTTACAAAAGGACATAGACCACTAAGGTGAGACCCTTGGGTCTACTCTAGTTTGGTCCTTTATACAAAAGGACGTGGATAGGCCACTAAGGTGGGATCCTTAGGCCAATTTTTCTCTATTTTTATTTTATTTATTTTGAAAGTTTTATATAGTCGAACAAGATCTTTGCAGATATCAGAGCGCTTTACAAAGCAGGGAATACCAACAAGAGAGTGAAAAGCAGGTCATTAGGGAGTACAGTAGAACAGGTACATCAATAATGCAATAAAATAATAATACAATCAATAAATGTGTGCATAGATAGTCAGGTAAGTCAATAATACAGGTAAAACACATAGTCGTAGGGATCGAGCAGAATAATACAGATCGGTGCAGAGTCTTTACAGATCCACATTAATAGGTCAAGTGTATTTGGCCATGAGAATAGCTTTTACTTCTTTTTTAAAAAGTGTGATGGAGGAGATGAGCCTGGTTTCAGGAGGGAGTGAGTTCCAGATCCTGGGTGCCATTCCTGAGAAAGAGCGTTTATAAGTTTTTTCCTTCCGAATCTTCGAGGTTTTAGCAGAAGATTGTTTGTGCCTCTAGTGTTTCTAGAACCGCCAGAGATTGACAGCTTCTGAGTGAGGTATCCGGGAGAGCTCAGATGTACAGCCTTGTGTGTCATGCAGGCGATTTTCAGGTGTATTCTGGCTTCAAAAGGCAGCCAGTTCAAGGATTTCAAGTCAGGGGAGATATGCAAGTGTTTTTTTGACCCAGTGATGAGTCTCGCTGCAGCGTTTAGAGAAGCTCTTAAGGGTGCAGTAGTTGTTAACGGAAGACCGCAGAGGGCGATGCTGCCGTATTCAATTCGCGGGATTACTAGTGCTTGTACTGCAGTTTGGAAGTGTTTGGCTGGCAGGAAGGGTTTAAGTTTCCTCAGGGTATTGATTTGGAAGTTCGCTCCCTTAGTAGCCTTGCTGATATGATGCTGTATGTTGAGACTGGAGTCGAGAGGTATGCCTAGAGATTTCGCTGAATCCACTATGGTGGGTTGGACATTGAGTGCAGTTAGCTGTTTAAGCCAGGTTTGAGTGGTGGAGATATTCGCGGGAGGAGAGATCAGAAGGAACTCTGTTTTCAGAGCATTGAGTTTGAGATGATTATCGGCAAGCCTGGATTGGGTGCTTCTGATCGTTGAGTTCAGGAGTAAAATGTCATTGGGGGATTGTAATTTGAGATATAGTTGGGTGTCATCTGCGTACATGTGAAAAAGTACATTGGATGCTTGTAGCAAGGTGGTGAGAGGTTCCATAACTAGGTTGAACAAAGTTGGTGATGGGGAGGATCCTTGGGGGACGCCTAACGAAACGGGTGTAGGCGAGGACATCAGGTTGTTACTCTTGAATGTCTTCGACCTGTTGTGTAAAAAGGAGGTGAACCACTTGAGAACAGTCCCAGATATACCCATTCTTGTGTTCAAAAGTTCGAGTAAATTCTCATGTTTAAAAGTGTCGAATGCTGAAGAGAGATCAAGAAGGATGAGGAGGCAGGTATCATTTTGATCTAGGATTTGAAGGGCGTCGTCAATTATATGAGTCATAGCAGTTTCAGTACTGTGTCCTGCTCGGAAGCCTGATTGATGAGGGTTGAGGAGATCAAACTGATCAATGTGTTTAGTCAGTTGTAGTTGTGCGCATTTTTCCAATAGTTTGGCGAGAGTAGGAATATTGGTAAGGGACGGTAGTTGTTTAGGTCGGATGAGTCGCGGTAGGTTTCTTTAGTAAAGGTGTGACTTGTCCCACTTTGAGGGAGTCTGGGATGGTTCCTTGTTGGAGCGAGCTGTTGATAATTTTAGTCCAGAGTGGAAGGAGCAATGGGGTGAAATCTTTGACAGCGTTAGCAGGGAGGGGATCCGTGAGGTGATTGGAAGGTTTCAAGGTGCTGAGCAGTTTGCCTATTTCTTCTTCGGAGTAGGTGTCAAAGGAAGACCATGTAGCATTGTTTTTTGGTTCGGTGGGTGTTATGCAGTTGGGTGTGGCGAAGAGGCGTGCGTCAGTGCGGAGATCACTCTTTATGTTGTCAGTTTTTTGGGTAAAGAAAGCGGCGAAGTCTTCACAGGAGGGTGCTTCGCACAAAGTGCTTAGAGGTTGGGGTTGTTCCTTGGCTTGTGTTCCGATTAGCTCAAACAGTTTTCTTGGACGGTTTTTGCTTGGTCGAGCTGGAGGCTGAAGAAGTTTGCTTTTGAGCGCTTTATTTTCTTGAAGTAGGCGTTTCTCTTTTTCTTCAGGATTTTCAGGTGCAGTGTAGAGGGAGCTGTTCTCCAGGTGCGCTCTGCCATTCGCATGGCTCGTCTATCTTCATTGAGACTCCCGTCGTACCATGGATTGGAGATTTTAGCGGAGACTCTTTTTAGCTGCATGGGAGCAGCCTCATTAATTATTGAGGTCATGGCGTTGAGATAGTGGTCAGTCAAGGATTGGACATCTGTAGCGCCCGTAGGAGGGAGCAGGAGGTTGCGGCTGTTCGGAGGTAGGGAGTATGGGTTGAGTTTTTTCAGATCTCTTTTCCAGACTTTAGGTCTGGAGGATTGACCCGTGTTGAGTTTGACTTTTTCAATGATGAACAATGTGACAATATGATGGTCTGACCAGTCACGTGGTTAAATAGACTCAAGTTGGATAGCGTCCTCTTTGGCGATGATAAGTTCGAGGATAGAGCCTTTCTCGTGGGTCGGGCTGTTACATATTTGGGTGAGGTCCAGGGCGTCGAGGAAGTTTTTAAGACTATTTACCACCGATTCATTGTGATCGTTCCAGTGGAGGTTGAAGTCACCAAGGTATATTTGGGTGAGCTGTCGTCCGGCGTTGGTTGAAATCATGTCCATGATTTGTTGGACGAAGGAGAGGTTGTCTCTGGGTGGGTGGTAAATGCCGTGAAGAGAGCATATCGGTTTGCCCTCACTGATAATATCGAAGCAGATGTATTCGTAGGAAGCTGGGGAGGGTAGGGACGATGCGGAGACTTTCAGAACAGAAAGGTTGTTCCTGTATATGCATGCGATTCCACCACCTATCTTGCCAGACCTGTCAAGCCTAATGATGTGGTAGTTAGGGGGAACCAGAATGTCCATTATAGGTGTAGAAGATTCGGTTAGCCAGGTTTCAGTCAAGATGATTAGGTCAAGTTCCAATGTTAGGATTAAGTCAGCGATGGCGGAGGAGTGTCTAGAAGCCGATCTGCAGTTTAGGAGAGTGCATTTGAGACGGGGTGTGTCAGCGCAGGTAGAGGGTACTAGAGAGAGGGGGACTTTTCTAAGGTTATTCGAGACGGAGAATCTGTTGTTTAGTGTGGAGGGTCTACGGGGATTTGAGTGTATCGTGGGAATGGGGAGGTGCGTGGCGGTTGGGTGGATTAGGGCAGCTGGGTCGTAGGAGCGGAGGAGGGTGAGAATGTCGAGATCCGAAAGAGGGTTGCATGTGCGACGGGGCGGTTGTTGCGATTGTGGGCAGGGATTTCTGTCCAGTGTGGGCGACGGGTGCGGTTGTTGCGATTGTGGGTGTGGATCACGGTCCTGTGTGATGGATGTAGCTTGGAAACGTCATCAGGACGGGTGGAGAGCAAGTTGAGAGGGGGGGTGGTGGTGAGTGAGGTGTGTCTGGGGGGTTTGATGAGAAGCTCTTTGATGGAGTGAATTTCTTCTTTGAGCTGGAGGAGGGAGGACATAATCTTGTCCAGCGTGGGATAAGTGTGAGTGCTGGAGGTGGGAGTCATGGGTGAGTGGCTGACCTGGGGATTATCGTGCGAGTGGGGGGATGGGTTGGTGTTCACGCAGGGCTCCGTGGTGTCGGCGTACGGGATGGTGTTAGGGAGGAGAGAGGGTATAGGGGCGATGGGAGTGGATGAGGTACGGAGGAGGTTGGTGGTGTAGAGAAGGGCATTGGTAGCGGGCGGAGAGAGCGGGGTGGAAGTGGAGTGTATGTTGGTGGTGATGGGGGAGCCTGAAGGGTAGTGAGGGCTGAGAGTGGGGGGTAAATGGGGTTGGGGGTGGTCTTGTCGTGGGAAGGGGGAGTTATAATAATAGGTGTGGTGTGCTCTGCGTGGTTAATTAGCGGGTGGTAGTGGGGACTGAGAGTGGGGGGGGACAAAGGGTGGGATTTGTCGTTATGAGTGTCGTTCTGATGCTGATCTAGGTTAGAGGGGTTGTGGGTGGGAGTTGTTATGTCAGGGGAGAGAGGAATGGGAGTGGTATGTGTGGGGGTCAACGGGTTAGTGTTAGAGGGGCGGCTAGTGTATGAGGGGGAGAGATTTGTGACTGTGATTGAGGAGTGTGGGGTGGTAACAGCAGGTGGGTGATTGACTAGGGTGCTTGGGGTAGAGGTGAGGTGCATGTCGATCTGATGCTGAGCTAGGTTAGAAGGGTTGTGGGTGGGGGCTGTGACGTCAGGAGTGATAGTGCTGGAGGAATTATGGGTGGAGGTCCGCAGCTTGGAAAGGATCTCTTTGAACTTGGGGAACAGGTTGTCTAGTAGTTCCAGGTTCTTGTCTGTGGATTGAAATAGGACAATCCCGTTATTGTAGATAGTAATGGTGGTTCTGCCAGGGAAGAGTTGGGATGGTGTGATGGAGAGAGTTAGGCCATGAGCGGTTTTCCTGGTGGTGGAGACGGTGAGTAGGGTGAGGAACGCTTTTCTCCATTGAGCTCTGCGAGAGGTGTGGAAGATGATATCAATGTTCAGGGCTCCATTGACCGGTGAGAAGTAGGTGTCGGCAAAGGGGGTTTCAGGGTGGGACCTCAGGAAGTTGTGTTTAAAGCGTTTAGCTGCTTTTTTGGTGAGAGTGGATGGGTAGTTGATTCTATATGTGTGCTTGCCGATGAGATCCATGTTGGGATGGCTGTATAGGTGGGTGTGGGAGGAAGAACGATAGTAATACACATATGCAAAGAGCAACTGTCAACCGTAGGTTACATAGCACAAGAGTGCCACTAGTGAGTGGCCAAAAATAGCCAAAGATATAAGAGGTAGCAATCGGTGCAGTCCAGTAATAAACAGTGAGTGGGTGCAGCTTACAAAAATGTACAAGACATATGAGGTAGCAATCAGTTAAACGGAACCAAAGTGACACTAGTGAATGGCCAAAAATAACCAGAATGTAAGAGGTAGCATCGGTGTAGTCCAGGAATAAAAAGTGAATGGGTGCAGCTTACAAGAATGAACAAAATATGAGGTAGCAATCAGTGCATAATAGGGATAAAAGTGAGATGGGTGCAGCTTACAAAATATACAGTATACAAATCGGAATAAAATACTAAAGAAATACTGAAACCAATATAGGTGCAAACGAAAGGCTACAATAGACAAATATGACACTAGTGAGCAACCGGTAAAATATGGGGTAGCTATCAGTGCACTACCGGTGAGGAAAAAGTGAAAATGGGTGCAGGTTGCACAAAATACCAGTAGAAGTATAATACTGCAATAAAAGGCAGACACTTAATCACACGAAGATTTGGATACAGAGCTATGTAAAGTCTGTGGTAGGTGAGATTGGTCTAAAAAGGCCAGTTCATAGGGTATGTTCCAATAGTGGGAATGACTAGTCCATGATGGCCGCCAAAGCGAGAGAGAGACTAGCCCAAGATGGCCTCCAAATAGGGGAGATCGAGACGATAGTCCTCTTTTAGGTGTTGTTGCTTTTAGAGCAGGGGAGGGCAGTTTGTTTCTATATGAGCAAGCCCAGTTCCTAGCTTGCTGGGAGGGAGTCTTATCTCTGTTTTGCTGATCCCTGCCCGCGTTGGTATGAAGCCTCATGGTCATCTGTTGGGCAGGAGGGCGATTTATGGCTTCAGTTTATGGCCCCAGCCATATTGGCCAATGGTGAGTGAAGAGACCGCAAAGCCCGCAAAAATGCAAAGCCTACAGTGCATTCCGGGCATAAAATGAAAGACCGGCATGAGTGTTTGAATTAGTAGCTTTGCGTGCAAAATTCCGGGCAGAAAGTGAGGAACCGGCATGAGTATATATTGAAAAACGATTTGAAATACTTTAGCGTTCAGTTACCTTCTGGGTCGTCATGATGCACTAACGCTGCTTCATGTCAGGCACCTCCAAAGCAGGGCTGCGCAGTGGCCGCCCAGACACGCTAACAGGGCACACCGGAGACACTCTAACAGCCGATTGCTCCGTTTTCGATGTTTTACTGGGAGGGGAAAAGGGGGGAGGCCCTTTCCTGCAGTTTCCCTGCCCAGCTCGCCCGTGCAGAAGCGGGCAGCTGGGGGCCGCCTCAACTTCCACGTCTCCTCCACTGGGGAATCCTCAGGCTTGGGGAGAGCCGGCAAGAACTTTTCTCCGCGAGTGCTTAGGTTTGTAAAAAGAAGAAATGCAGGGTCGTTTATGCCCGTCACTTACACTGCCTGTTTCCTCCGGTGTCGCCGTGATGCGTGGGATTCAGCCCGTAGCGAACAGCCAGGCGCAGAGCTCAGCGGGTGGGGACGCCCTCGCTCGCCTGCGTTCGGTTAGTCCGCTATGCCTCTCATCTCCTCTGCTTCCATGATCGTGGGGCGCCTATTACCTCTGGTGTCGTCGTGATGCGCAGGAGTCAGTCCCGGAGCGAGTAGCCAGGCACATAGCTCAGCGGGCGGGACAGGGTGCACAGCTCCCAGCGTGAGCGGGACACCGGGGGTCTCAGTAATAATTACAGGCGGGCAGGACCATTCCGCAGTGGGCTTTCCGTCGTACTTCAGGCGCCAGCAGTGATCCTGGTCCGGGTCCACTTCAGCGATGTCCCGTAGGCAACCACTGACTCCGCTCGGTCCACAGCGGGCTCTAGGCAGCAGGCGTCCGTATCGGGTTCCGCAAACTGGTCAGGGGAGAGCCCAGGGTCCGAGGAGGAAGGCGGGAGTGACTCGGTCTTCTCCTACTAATCTCAGCCTCCAGGCAGGTCGGGGATCCTCAGCAGGTTTCGTCCAGGCAGGTAAGCAAATCCAGTTACTTGTTCCGATCCAGTTGCTTGTAGATCCAGTTACTTTTGTGCAGCTTTGCTCAAGACGGTGCAGCTCGGAGCTAACGGGGATAAAAACCAAAAAATGGGATCCCCAGCACTGGAGCTCTTACCGAGAGCTCCGACCCGGCGGCCATCTTGCCTACACTATGTATGTCTACAGGACATTACTTTTTTATATACCGGAGGCTCCCGTCTCGACGACGGGTAATGATTCAGGCATGTGAATCTATGAAAGACACCAATACTGGATAACTGCAGTTACAGGTAAGTAACGCATTTCTTCTTTTACCCTTCCTACAAGGTTTCCAGCTGTGTATTCTGCACTTGTATAGGAGTGACCACAGATTCACCTAAATGTAAACCAGTTACTCTGGTACTTTGTATGGTTTGTGGCCTTCATCCTTAAACACTCACCATCCACAATAACCCACCTTCCAAAGCACCAGCTCTGTCTTTTTTAGGATAGGTAAAAAAGATAAACTATCAGATCGGTTGGTATGTGAATGAGAATGGAGGGCCATGCACATCAGAGATGCCACAAGGACAGAACTTTGTAACTGTGGAGAGGGAGCGCATGCTGTTGATGACTGCAATAGATGTTGCCTCTTGACAGCTTCCAGAATTTTCCACATGTTGTAAATGGTTACAGCTTAAGGACTAATAAAACAAAGTTACTGCATAACAGTTATTAACCCGTTATTCTATCCAGTCATATACAACAATACAGTGTGTGAACGGATCACACAGGTTGTCCTTTAAAAATTTCAGATCCAAGATGAGTATTATAATAAGTATCCCGGATAGTTAGTGAGTTTTGGACTGTTGTAGTAAGTGGAAATAAACTTGTTGTAAACCACAGGACTGCTGTTTCAGTTTGTTGATCAATACATAATATTCACTGATTGAAAACGGACTTATGGCTCCACTGGAATAAGATGCAAAGGATGTATTGTATTAGAAGAGTCTCCATTTTGGATCCCCACCTCTCCTTTCGTTGTTGTGTTGAGCATTTGTCGAGGAGGTTTTCTGAAAGAAAACCTTTCCCCCTAACTCTTAAGACTTTAATGCCGTTCGATGCTTACAGCCCTGCTGCAAACCATGTCATGAACCTTCAGCCATCACTATTTAATGTACCACTTTGCCATGTTCTGGTACATGCAGTGTCGAAAGCTTTAAATTGAGGATTATCTTAACCATCCACTTTTCATTGTAAAATAAAAAACATAACCTTATCTGCATCACTAGCCTGCATCTCCGGGATTAAGCAGCATTACTATTTAATTGCCTAATTTGTGCTTCATTAAAGCCAGGAACACTTCCTAGAACAAATGGTTAAGAATAAGGTGATATTACTTAGACCATGCTGATAACTGGTTGATGGGTCTTTATAAACATCTCACTTAAAACTGTTGAGCAACAAGTGTTGACCTTCAGTGACTAGAGAATCCATTTCTGGGCAAAAACGTTCTTTTAGGAGATCTGAAAGAAACAGGTTAGTATTAGATTCCTTACCTTAGAATATCCCCAGACGTCAGACTGGATCCGGAAACTTTTGTGTAGCAGTACCCTTGCACGTCGGTAGGCATCTTCTGCGGCTCCTCGTCTGTCGTTGGCACCAGGATGACATCCCCAGAGTACTTTGACGACGCCCTCGTGCGCTGACGTCAGTTCTTTTTTCGGCGCCAGCAAGCGCAGATCCGGAAAAAATTGTACCCTTAGTCAATTTTTGATTAACTTTTTGGATACTTTTTGATCATTTTTCGAAGTCTATCAACTCAGAAGGTGCCAGTAGGGATGCCTTGGTTCAAACCCTGCGTCGACTGCAAATGACTGATGTCGGTTACCGACCCCCATCACCTGTGCCTTCACTGTCTGGGCCCCGACCACGACGACAAGTCCTGTTCCGACTGCCGGTCCCTGACGTCCAAAGCTAGACTGGAGCGGTCCCGCAAGCGACTCGAGCTCCGGCAGTCAGCCCGCGCCGCTCGAGGTCCATGTCCAGAAGGAGGTCGCGGGACCGGTCGCGGGGCCGGAGTCACCACAGTTCCGGGAGTCGTCATCAGTCTTCGGGCTCGATGTCCTCAGGTAAGAGGCACAAGAAGTCGAAGAGGCGATCGCGCGACGCAGCCGGGGGTTCAGGCGACATCGCCCATGCGGCTCCGCCGGAGCCACAGGCGTCGTGGCCTGCTCCATACCCGCCGGTCCCTGACAGAACGCGACGCCGGAGGAGATCGAGGCCTAACCCATGGCCATGAGGTCGCTCACTCCTCAGTCTGGTTCCGCGGCGCAGTCGGGTCAAGCGGCCCGTACTGGGTCCCCAAGCGGACCGGGTGCTTCGGCCCGCAGGATCCGGTTCCGGATTAGAGTCCTCGCCGGTCTACCTTACAACCTCGCCGACGCCGGACCCCAGTGTGTCGCCTCCAGCGACGTCCTAGGACGCAGCTGTCCCCGGTCCTACCCTCGATTCGGGTCTGGCGCCGTATTTGACAACGCTAGGAGATTTTTACTTCTACGACCCGGCCCCATCCTTTGACCCTGAGTATCGGGAGATGGGTGGCGAGGAGGATTGGGAGGGGTCCGAGGACCCTCTGGCACGTGAGTGCCTGTCTTCTCAGGACTGGGCAGGTGAGCTAGGGGAGGCCAGTGGTCTGGACACTTTGCCAGACACTGGTTTTGTCTCCCCTCCTACCGTGGCTACGGAGGAGGGGGCTGCCTATAGTGTGGTACTGACGCGGGCTGCCAGGGCCTTGTGCTCCCCGTCGCGGCCGTGAGGACTAACCTCCTCACTGAGGTCCTTAAACCACAGGCAAGCTCGGCTGAGCCTCAGCTGCCGTTTAATGAGGCCTTGTCAGACATTCTTCTGGGCACTTGGTCCAAGCCCGCTACCGGTCTGCCTCTAGATAGGAACGTGGCCAGGCGCCACCACCCGGCTCCGGGCGACCCTTGCTTCCTGTCCACCCACCCCACTCCCGAGAGTGTGGTCATCCAGGCCTCTAACTCCCAGACCGCATTCCTGATGTCTCCCCCCGATCGGGAATCCAAGAGGTACGAACAGTATGGTAAGAAGATGTTCTCCTCACTTAGTTTGTGGTTGCGGTCAGTCAACACCGCGTGCCTCTTGGGCCGTTACACCCACTCTCTGTGGGGCATGGTCGCGGACGTGCTGCCACAATGACAGGAGGGGGTCCGGACTAAACTAACGCAAGCTCTTGTGGAGGGTCGAGATGCGGCACGGTATTCCATCCGGTGTGGGCTGGATACCACGGACTCGCTGGGCAGAGCGAGTCCGTGGTATCCAAAATTAAGGATTATAATAAGAAAGTGTATCAAGAGTACCTTTCTCTTTCCTCCCTCAACAGAGCATAAGGTCATCATACCAATGTCTGCAAATATCATGCCACATTGTGGAAAATACGATCAAGTCGATTTGGATTATAATGTGCCAAATATTTTTCTGTGTGCTTTTACAACAATCATCAACTGTATTTTTGTTGTTCTTTTCCTTTCTCTTTCTTTCCATAGGGACCGGATTAGGTCACCCTTTTTTCAGGAAGCTTCGCTAGGGGCCCACTCAAGCCCAGAAGCATTTCCTGGTGGCTTATTTTTGCCTCCATTAAATAGGACTTTAGGCATACATCTCTATACTTAGAATTGAGTATTATTGGTAGGGATCACCATAGGTCCTGATGAATAAGCAGTAGGGGTCTGCTTATGAAACATGTCATGTCGACCAAGTAGTTAACACACTTTGTTTTACTGCTTTTTAATCCCCTTTTTACTGTTCCCAGCCAGAGAAGTGAATACATTGTTTTTTCTACTAGCCAGGGAATTTTTAAACTTTTTCAGTATTATCACCACACCTTAGTAAGTCCCCACCTTCACCTCTCACCCCTACCACCACACCACACATAGCCTATCGTCACCTTTCAGTGCTCCCGCGTAGTTCGTAGGTCGTAGCACCCCCCACCCCGTAGAGGGACGGTAAGACCCCTATGATGAAGCATGACACTATGGGATTCATAGTGTGTGAGGGGTATTTTAAAAGCACATAGTGCTCCCCTTCGACAACCCACGAAGAGAGCACCTCTATTAGACACAGAGCTTCCACTTAAAAAATAAATAAATAAATCACTTTTATATATTGATAGAATCTCTTCAGTCCACACCTACCCCTGCAGCATCCGCCTCAAAACCCTCCTAGTCCGAGCTTTCAGGCCCGTATGACGCCAGTGAGGGGCAGGGTTCGCCGTCACCTTCTCCACTGGCGCACTGTCACATCGGACAGGTGGGTGCTGCAAATCGTCCTAAGGGGCTACTCCCTCCCCTTCGAGGCGACCACTCCAGCCATGCTACCGCAGTACCACCGCTTGTCGGCGGATCACTTCTGCGAGAGGAAGTTACGGCCCTCTTGGCCATGTGGGCCATCAAGCGCGTTCCTGGTCCAGAAGTAGGGTGTGGTTGTTACTCCCACTACTTTCTGGTTCCCAAGAAGGGCAAAGGGGGCCTACATCCTATCTTGGACCTGCGGAACGTCAACGGCTTCCTCCTGAAGGAGAAGTTCAAGATCAAAACGTATCTTTTCTCACAGATTTAATTTTCGTTGATTCTGACAAGTCTGCTGGGTCGGGGAGTGTTAACAACTATTTAGGGGGTCGACTGCAAGCATAGTGCGGGAACACACTGTGCTGAGTGTAACCAGGCGCTTTAGAAATGGTTTTATTATTATTATTATTATTATGCTGACTTTGGCTCAGGTCTTAGCTGCCCTGGACCCGGGAGACTGGATGGTAGCGTTGGACTTGCAGGACGCATATTTTCACATCCCAGTCCTGCCGGCGCTACCTGCGGTTCACGGTAGGCCACGAGCACTTTCAGTTTACCGTGCTCCCCTTCGGCCTTACCAGCGCCCCACGGGTTTTCACAAAAGTGATGGCAGTGGTCGCAGCTCATCTGCGCAGGTTAGGGCTTTCAGTCTTTCCCTACCTCAACGACTGGTTGTTGAAGGCGGACTCGCCCAAGACAGTCGTCAGCCACCTCCATACTACGGCCGACCTCCTGCACCTGCTGGGGTTCTCCATCAGTGTACCGAAGTCACACCTGTGTCCCTCTCAGAAGCTCCTCTTCATCGGAGCGGTTCTAGACTCTGCTCAGTTTCAGGTTTATCCTCCCGAACAGAGGGTTCGGGATATTCTGGCTCTGATTACGATCTTTATGACATTATCCCGAGTCTCGGTCAGGTTGACGCTGTGGTTTCTGGGGCTGATGGCCTCCTGCATCCTTCTGGTGCATCGCGCCCTGTGGCGGATGCGGGCTCTGCAGTGGAACCTGAAGTTTCAGTGGGACCAGCATCAGGGCAACTTGTCCGACCATGTCCTGATCTCGGTAGGCACTGCAAGACAGTTGCAGTGGTGGCTCACGGACCGCGATTGGGTCAGCGGCAGATCCCTCTCCCTACTCCAACCGGAGCACGTAGTTGTGACGGACGCATCCCACCAGGGCTGGGGGGCTACATAGGAAAGGCGGAGATCAGAGGCCTCTGGTCTTCGGCGGAGTCCCAGCTCCACATCTACCTTCTGGAGCTGCGGGCGATCCGGCTTGCACTGAAGGCATTCCCCCCCTCTGTCCGGGGGAGTGTAGTGCAGGTGTTCACGGACAACACCACCACCATGTGGTACTGCAACAAACAGGGCGGGTGGGGTCGTGGACCCTATGCCAGGAGGCTCTGCGCCTCTGGCAGTGGCTGGAACATCAGGGCGTGACCCTGGTGGTTCAACACCTGGCAGGTTCCCTGAACGCCAGGGCGGACAAACTTAGCCGTCGGTGCATGATGGATCACGAATGGCGTCTGAACTCGGACGTGGCGCAAGCTCTCTTTCAGCAGTGGGGAGAGCCTTGGTTAGATCTCTTCACCACAGAAGAGAACGCGCAATGTCATCTGTTCTGCGCGTTGGAATTTCCAAGGCGGCGCTCGCTCGGAGACGCTTTTTGTCTCGAGTGGAGTTGCGGTCTGTTGTACGCCTTTCCGCCTATAACACTTCTGCCCAGAGTGCTGAAGAAGATCAAGCGCGACCTGGCCCAAGTCATATTTGTGGCTCCGGACTGGGCACGAAGATACTGGTATCCCGAGCTACTCAGCATGTCAGTCGATCGCCCGATTCGTCTGCCTCTTCAGAAGGACCTTCAGTCGCAGCAGCAGGGGACGGTCCTCCACCCGAACCTGTCCAGCCTGCACCTCCATTCGTGGAGATTGAGCGGCGACAGTTGAGGCCATTTGACTTGCCTCCTGAAGTCTGTGATGTAATTCTGGCAGCCAGGCATCCCTCCACAAAATCAGTATACGCCTGCAGGTGGAACAAATGTGTGGCATGGTGCACAGCAAAGGCCGTGGATCCGCTTTCTGTCCCCCTTTCTGAGGTTCTCCTCTTTCTTCTTTCTCTTGCCCAGCAGGGCTCTGCCTTGGGCACTCTAAAGGGCTACCTCCCAGCCATTTCCGACTTCTTAATGCTCCCTGATCAGCCCTCTTTGTTCAAGTCCCCAGTTGTAAATAGGTTCTTGAAGGGCATCACTTGAAGGGTTTCCTCCTGTTCCTTTCGTGATGCCTCAGTGGGACTTGAACCTTGTTCTGACTTATCTGATGTGCGCTCCCTTCGAGCCACTTCATAACTGTCCTCTTCGTCTCCTTACTCTTAAGACGGCATTCCTGGTTGCCATCACCTCTGCCAGGAGAGTGAGTGAGCTCCAGGCTCTTTCTTCTCAACCTCCTTTCCTTTCTGTCCATCCAGACAAAGTTGTGCTGCGGACGCGACACTCTTTCCTACCCAAGGTAGTCACAGCCTTCCACATCGGGCAGTCCATCACCTTGCCCACCTTCTTTCCGCCTCCGCATCCCTCGAAAGAGGAAGAGAGGCTCCACTGTCTGGACCCAAAACGTGCGCTCTTATATTATCTGGGTCGCACATGCCAGTTCCGGGTGGATGACCAACTCTTAGTTGGTTATGTGGGCGCTAAGAAGGGACGGGCGGTGCACAAACGGACCATTTCTCGATGGGTCGACTTGTGCATCAAGGTTTGTTATTCTCTGGCTAAAAAGGAGCCTCCTGTGGTGCTACGTGCCCATTCCACTCGGGCCACGGCGGCTACTACTGCCCTGGGTCGGGGAGTCCCCTTGCAGGACATCAGTCAGGCAGCTATGTGGGCCTCGCTGCACACGTTCGCAAGACACTACTGCATGGACAGCCAAGCCCGGAGAGATGGCTTTTTCGGTCGTTCCGTTCTCCAGGACTTTCTGGTGTGATCATTGGTTCGCAGACCCACCACCCGGTTTGGTTTTGCTGGGGTATCTATTCTAAGGTAAGGAATCTAATACTAACCTGTTTCTTTCAGATGCACAACTTACTTACCTTCGGTAATGATATATCTGTAAGAAACAGTAGTTGGTATTAGATTCCTTACCCCCCACCCATCCTCCCCGTTCTGCGAACCGATATCTAGGGTTAAAGTCATCCCCTTTCAGGGCCCTAGGTTTCATGGCACCAGTGTTGGTTTTTATCATGGCTCTGCGTTTCTGGCGCAGAAACTGACGTCAGTGCGCGAGGGCGGCGTCTAAGTGCTCCGACATCATCCCGACGACGGACGCAGAGCCGCAGAAGACTCCAAGCGACGCGCAGGGGTACTGCTACGCAAAAATGTTCGGATCCAGTCTGACGCCTGGGGATATTCTAAGGTAAGGAATCTAATACTAACTACTGTTTCTTACAGATATATCGTTACCGAAGGTAAGTAACTTGTGCGTCAGTGACTTATGCGGAGCCGCAGGACGCCACCTACTGACGCACAGGGGTATTGCTAATCAAAACTTTCCGGATCCAGTCTGACACCTGGGGATATTCTAAGGTAAGGAATCTATCACTAACTAATGTCTCTTACAGATATATGGTTACATAAGTAGTAACTTGTGCTTCATGTCTTCCCCTACTTTGACGGTTGGCTTATCAAAGCCAGCGCGTATCCAAAGTGTCTTCAACATACTCACAGAACACTACAGTTACTACATCAACTGAGATTCACAGTCAATGTGTTGAAATTGCATCTCCAACCTTCCAATACTCAAAACTACGTAGGGGCCACTTTAGCCAGAATTCGTAACATTCAGGCTCTAGTTCTCCAGTTTCATTCCAATCACTCACTTCCAGCTCGAGTGTTAATGCAATTACTAGGAATTATGGCATCTTGCAAAATAATCATTCCCTATGCCAGGCTTCAAATGCGTTCCCTACAAAAATGATTAGAGAGTCCGTGAAACCAATCGCAGGGTCAGTTAACCGATCTAGTGTTGGTAAGCGCCAGTGCTCATCACTCTCTGGTGGTACACACAAAATTTATCAAAAGGACAGCCCTTCATAGACCCAGTTCCACAGACAATACTATAACAGCGGATGCGTCCCTCTCTGGCTGGGGGGGCTCATCTTCAACACCACGCAGTGCAAGGCCTGTGTAGTCAACAGCAAAAAAGCTCTCCACCTTAACCATCTACAGCTGCTAGCAGTGTTTCTAGCGCTCAAAGCATTTCAGACTCACCTGGTCGGCAAAGCTGTCCTAGTTCGTGCCGACAACATGACAGCTATGTATTACATACAAAAACAGGGGGGCAACACTATCTCCAACTGTCGCACTTGGCCCAAGACATTTGGAGGTGGGCCATTCACCACAAAATCTATCTTCTAGCATAACACCTCCCAGGAGTGAACAATCAGATTGCCTATCTTCTCAGCAGACAGAGACAGCAAATACACAAATGGGAACTTCACCCTCAAGTTCTCCTCCCATACTTTCAAATTTGGGGAATCCCTCAAATAGATCTTTTCTCCACACATCAAAACAGAATATGCCCAAACTTCGCATCCTGGTACCCACATCTGCCCTCCAAAGGCAATGCACTATAGTTGAACTGATCAGGGATATTTTCCTACGCTTTTCCGCCTCTCCCACTCTTTCCATTAGTGGTTCGGAAACTCAGACAAACAGCTCTCAAACTGATCCTAGTAGCTCCCACATGGGCCTGTCAACCGTGGTTCACAACCCTGTTACAGCTCTCAGTTCCTCATCAAATGTTACACCTCTCCTCACAGAGAGCAATGAAGAAATCAGACACCGAGATCCCAAACAACAGAACCTCGCGATCTGGCTCCTGAAATCATAGTTTAGTTATCTAAATCTCCCACCAGACTGTATGAACATAATCAGAGAGGCCAAAAGGCCTACTACAAGAGCCAGTTATGCAGCTAAATGGAAGCATTTTGTTATCTATTGCAATAACAACATCAATCCTTTTGATGCTTCAATACAAAATGTCATTTGTTATCTGTTGCACTTGCAGCAGTCAGGATTAGCTTGCACTACTATCCAACCATATCTCACTGCAATAGCTGTGTATTTACAAAATAGGCAACATTTATTGCTTTTCAGAGTGCCAGTAATCAAAGCTTTCATGGAGGGCCTCAGAAAGAATGATACCACCGAAACTTCCACCTGCCCCAGTGTGGAATCTTAACATAGTCCTCACAAGATTAACGGGCCCACCTTTTGAACCTATGCATAAATGTGAGCCACAGTTTCTCTCCTGGAAGACTGCTTTCCTCATTGCAATCACTTCACTGAGGAGAGTGGGTGAACTACTAGCACTAACCATAGAAGAATATTTTTTCCAACTTCACAGAGGCAAAGTGGTTCTTCGTACTAACCCCAAGTTTCTACCCAAGGTAGTTTCTGCCTTTCATATCAATCAGTCGGTTGACTTACCAGTATTCTTTCCGAAACCGGACTCCGTGGCAGAACGAGCTCTACACACCTTAAATGTTAGAAGAGCCCTTTTATATTACATTGAAAGGACAAAATCATTTTGTAAAACCAAACAGCTTTATGTTGCATTTGCATCACCACACAAGGACAATCCCATAACCAAGTCAGGTATTACCAGGTGGATTGTTAAATGCATCCAAACTTGTTATGCAAAAGCAAAAATAACTTTTAACTGTACCCCCAAAGCGCATTCCACTGGCAAAATAGGGGCTACAATGGCTTTCCTATGAACCATCCCCATAGTTAACATTTGTAAAGCTGCAACTTGACCTAAACCGAACACATTCACAAAGCACTATTGTGTAGATGTGTTAGCGAGACAACAAGCTAATGTTGGCCAGGTAATACTTAAAACACTATTTCAGACAACTCCAACAGCTACAGGTTAGCCACCGCTTTGTTAGAATACTGCTGTATAATCTATGCAAAGCATGTGATATACAACTCACATGCCTCGAACGGATAATGTTACTTACCCAGTAAACATCTGTTCTTGACATGTACATCTGTAGATTCACATGTGCCCACCTGCCTCCCCGAATACCTGTTGCTGTTGCAGTTCTCTATCTTATTCTTCATACATACGCATGGACATCTCTATTCTTTACTTACTAACTCCATTCTCACCCTCTGCGGGAAAGCAATCTAATAATGGAGTCGATGCCCATGCTCACTGTCACCGAAAGGAGTCGCCGCCTACCTCGTGTCTAGGAAAAACTTCTTTGAAGAAAAACAACTTGCAAACATCTGGACCCAACACTAGATGGCAGGAGTATGCAAAGCATGTGAATCTACAGCTGTACATTCCAAGTACAGATTTTTACCGGGTAAGTAACATTATCCTTTCCCCATAGGAACCAACGTTATGAGCTTTTGTTCCTAAAATGTTTTGAGTGTTGAACTGTTTTTTTATGGAAGAAAAGTAGTAACTGTGCTTTAAACTAAAAAGTGTCTTACTTAACTTTCTATTGTAGTTTCCACTGTGTGATATCTAGGCATATCACCCCGAGTAGTCGATGTAATCCATAAGTAACGCAAAAGTTAGCAAAACTAATTTCTATGTATTCTAACCTGTTTTAAAAGCAAATACAAACCTGTAACAAATGCAATTCCATTCCCAACTGCATTTCCTTGTAAAGTTTCCTCATTTATGGGGACAACCAATTGGGATTTTAGCGTCATAAGAGTTCTGTCTGTCCCTAGGAATTATGGTGCTGCCACCATGGGTGCTTGGCCCATATCGGCTCTTTCCCTTTCTATAGCCAGGAGTATATCCTCCAGTGCTATTCTACGAGCCATTCATTCTAAAAGGAAGTCCTCCTCATTTAGGCTGTCCTCAATGCTGCTTGGGCTGCCTCACCCACCTGTGTGGGTACCCTTTGCACAACTCTTGGAAAGATGGGTACAGTGACCACATCTTCCCTCTCTAGGGGAGGAGTTTGAGAATTGTCCCCCTCATCACTTCTTTCTCCTTCTGCAAGGAGATCTTCCTCTTCAAAATGGTGTTTTATAGCGTATTCTGGCAAGAGCTGCTGGAACTTGGTCTTGGTAGGATTGCAACCTGTTTTCATTTTCCTGATTCTAACATGTTTCTTAGCTCCTTCATGTTAAGATGGAGGTAAGAAATCAGGTTGATCTCCACAACCATATCTCTGTATTTTTTTAAAATGCTACAGTGATTTAACCAAGGCCCTAGCAAGACTTATAAAAATGTGGGAAAATTGTCAATTTGAAAACGCAGTTGAATCTAAAGACAACTATGGATTTTAGTCCTGTGGGGACTTTTTGTCAGAGTAGTTCAACAAATGTAGAGTTGTAGACCCCACTGTTGATCCTCCAATGTAGGAAGCTGGGTCTATGTATACTATCCGTAGGAAAGTGGGTTTCTGTTGCAGTAACCCCCCCCCCACCCCCCCAACACACTTTTTGCCTGATAACTGATGCACTTTTCCTTGGTGTGCCCTGGGTCCCTGCCAATCAGGTTCCCAGGGCCTGTGTTCTTTCCCAAAAACGAACCCAATTGGCATCTCTGGCCACAGGTCAGCCCCTGGTAAGTGGTACCATTGGTACCCTGGGCACTTTGACCAGAGAAGGCCCCTAAGGGCTGCAGCACTTATTGTGCCACCCTTAGAAGCCTGTACCCTGACAGACACACTGCCTTGGCAGGCTGAGTGTCTTGGTGCAAAACAAACGACAGAGTCGACATGGCACACATCCCTGTGTGCCATGCCCACACACACACTGCTCTGGCATACCTCAGTCACACCTCTAGCTGGGTGCACTGTGCCCGTGGTGTGGGCACAGGTGCATGAGCCCTCTGCCACTACAGTACCCATGGCCATTCCTGAGCACTAAGTGCAGTGATGCCATTAAGAGTATATGGTGCTGGGAGGTTGTCATTACGAACTCCACAGCACCATAATGGCTACACTAAAGACTGAGAAATTTGGTATCAAACTTCTCAGCATATTAAACCCGCGCTGATGCCAGTGTGGGATTTAATGTACAATGCACGACAGAGGGCAACTTAGAGTTGCCCCCTGAAATCAACCCACATCCCGTGTCTGGACTGAGAGGCTGCCACCGAGCAGACATGTTCTGCTCTCTACCCAGACCCCTGGGTAGAGAGCCCTCCGCTCTCTGGGGCCTGCAACAATGCACATCCTGGGACGAGGTGCCAAGCTTCCTCCCCCAGGATGGGCAGGGGAAGCTTCAAAGGCATGCCGCCTTTGTGAGCTTTTCCAGGCCACTTGCTGTACTGAGCAACTGGCCCCCTCCCGTTTTGACCCCCACTCTGGTGGGAAGACTGGCGGGAAACCCTAAGTGAGGAAAGGGGGTGTGCCAGACTCTGCCAACTCCACCCCTCAGGTGGGAGAGGCGAGGTGAAGCACAACTCCGGGCTCCCGCCATCTTGAGAATGGGAAGTCATACCCAATCAGAGACAGGATCCTGCCCCCCTCCCACAGGAGAGTTGCAGGATAGGTGGTGTACTCACCCTAGGACAGGGACCCATTGGTCCCTGCCCTAGCCCTACCTGTAACACTCCTAAATTTAGTATTTAGGGGCACCCTGAAACTTCCTTCCTCAGATCCTGATTTTGAAACAAGAAGAAGACTAAGAAGAAAGAAGAACTGCCGTGCAGCTGCTAACAAGAGGACGACACCAACTTACTTGGCCCCAGCCCTACCGGCCTGTTGACCCTTGAACCTGCTCCTGCTAAACCCTGGCGTCTCCTGTAGTCAGCAACCTCAAAAACCACGAAGGAACTGACTGCCTTGCTCATCTAAAGACTGGGACTCCCATGAGCAGTGGTTCTGCTCAAACAGCAACAACCCCTTGTGCCAGCCAGGAACCGCAAATCCCGCACACTCTGCACCCAACGAGCCCGGTCCGTGCCTGAGTGGACAAAGACCACGAGGACGCCCCCCCCCAGTGACTGTGACCCGGAATCCAGCACTTAAGGACACTCCTCGCTGATCCTGACGACGCCTGCAGCCTCACAAGGGATCGCGACCAGCTGAGGGTAAGATTTCCCAGTGCCAAAAGATACCCCTGCGCCCCACGACCCCCTGTGCCCAACTCCTGGGTGTCTACCAATCCTCCAAGATCCCAACTAACCTCTTGAAGTGGTGGTCACACCTGAAGAATCTCCGTCCCGGAGCCTGCAGCCTTTGTTCAATTTCCAGCTTTCCCATTGATTAACATTGGGTGCCCGAAGGCCCAAAAGCACCCTGCACCCAGCTGCCCGAGTGCCGCTGGAAGTGCAGCAACTACCCTACTCTACTTCCCCTCTTGCCCTGTGTAAGTGACCAGGAGCTCAGCTCCCACAGCCGTGTGGTCTTCCTGCTAGCAGCCACCAACCAAAGGCCCCCTACCCTCGATAGGATAACATTATGCCTATTCACTCTGCACCCGGCTGCCCCTGTGCCGCTGAGGGTATAACAACTGTACTTACCTGACCCTGTGAGACCCCTGAGTCTGCGCCAATAACCTAAACTCTGCCAGCCGAGTACTTATCCAAAGACTGATCACGTGATGTTCGAGGCATATGAGCTGCAGATTGTACACTTAGCATTAGATCGCCACCTGGTGTTGGGCTCGGATGATTGCAGGTTGTTGACTTGGAAGAAGTCTGTATAGTCACGAGATAGGTGACTCCTCCCTTGGACAATACTGCGCATGGGCATCGGCTCCATCCTTAGATTGTTTTTTTCCGCCACTGTGTTCGGATGAAAGTTTCTCCGCTCTGGCTAGAAAAACATTTTTCAAGCACCTCAAAGCGCAAAACTTCCTCAAACTACTAAAAACTACCTTCGACATCGACTACAAGACTTTTTGATGCCATCAGCTCGTTTCCGGTCATCCACGTGGGCTGTTGGGCCTATCGACGCCGTGTGGCCTACACCTCATGGAAAGAACTCACCTCATGGAAAGAACTCCGTTCAAAAGATGCCCGGTATGTCGAGCAAAGTTTCCACATACCGATCACCACGAGGTCTGCAACCTCTGTCTATCACCAGAACACGACAAATCAACCTGCACAGCCTGTGCATCCTTACGATCAAAGAAAACGATCCGGGATCGGAGGGCCCGTCGACACGAAATGAGGAGATCAGCCCCGGAACCGGAGGATATCTTTAATGAAGAGGTTCCGCTCATTCCCGAAGAAGATTCACCTGATCTCCAGATCGTATCAGAGGCAGATGACTCAGATGAATCCATTCCATCGGGTCAGCGCGTGAGTACTACTGCCCCTGCACCACATACAGTTCCCAAACCGAAGGCAAAGGTCAGCACTCCGCCCGCTGGGCCCAGTTGAGACCGAACGCCCGCTTTGAAAGCCCCGCCATCGAGCCTGGCTCCGAAGAAAACAACTAAGCCTTCCGGTGCCTCGGCGCCAAGCAAGCCGCACGTGCCGATTCCACCTCTTCCATCGGCACCAAAACCCAAAGCTAGCTCGGTACTGAAACCAAAGGATGGCTCGACACCGACACAGAAAGACCTCTCGGCACCGAAGCCTAAATCTGCACCGAAACTGAAAGAAGTGCCGGCTCCGAAGCCGTCCACTCCTAAACATAAAAGTGTGAAGCCATCGTCCGACGCCTCAGAGCCGAAGACACCTTCAGTGCCGAAGCCCACAAGGCCTGATTCTGATGTGCCCGAGCCCTCGGACCGGCCTACCAAGCGGAAAACAACACCTTCGGCACCAAAAACTACGCAAAAGGAACTTTTAGCACCTCCCAAGGCTAAACACACGAAACGACCTCCAATAGAACTGAAATAATCGACGCCCAAGAAGGTTGTACATAAGGAGGAACTTTTCTTGCCAGATCCTCGACAAAAGAACATCTACATCAACCCAAAAATAGGTCCTGTAGAAGCTACACTTCACAAGAAAAGACCAGCAGATGCACCGCCCACACCTGTGGTTTCTACCAAGAAAAAGGACTGTGCTACATCCCCTATGAACTTTTCATTTCCTATACCACCTCCTCTTTCTTCTCCTCTACACATATCACCTCAAATCCCTCCTGCACTTTCTCCACTTTTATCATCACATTCACCTCAACATGATGATGATGAATATAGTCTGGGTGGAGGGAATAATATAGATGAGCCTTTCTCATACCCCGTGGATGACGTTATATGGGACTTGCCAAACCCACAAAATGCGCCTGATATTCCTGACCCGCAGTTATACCCTTCAAAACCTTCCCCTCCAGAGGATAACATTGGTTTTGGCCATTTGTTACACAGAGCTGCTGCATACCATAAAGTTACTATGCATTCTGATGAGACTGAGGAGGATTTTCTCTTAGATACCTTTGAACAGTCTCAACAGTCTGTTCAAATTCTTCCCATGATTAAAGGAGTCATTAAACATGCTCCAGAGGTATTTAAAGACCGGTACGCACTAGAGTGTTGAACCCCAGAATTGAGAAAAAATATAGGCCTGCACCCACAAACCCCGTCTACATTAAAGGACACCTACCATTAGATTCTTTAGTTGTGTCCAATGCTGGGAAAAGGGCAAATTCTCAAACTTCTGGCGAAGCACCCCCCTGACAAAGAATCCAAAGTAATTGATGAGTCAGGTAAAAGAATAGCTGCACAAGCCACTAACATATGACGTATAGCTAATACACAATCCCTCCTCTCGCGGTACGATAGGGCCCATTATGATCAATTAGAAAAACTACTTGAACACCTACCAGGTCAATATAAAGCTCAGGCAACTGACCTCAAACAGGAAGGCAAGTTATTTTCAAATGCCTCAATAAAATGTGCACTAGATGCGGCAGACACCGCTTCTAGAGCTGTCAATACCAGTGTCATACTTAGGAGACATGCGTGGCTACGCATTTCCTAGTTTAAACAGGAAGTACAAACTACCATTTTAAACCAACCATTTAATCAGAACCAGTTATTTGGCCCAGAAGTGGACACTGCACTCGAAAAGATGAAGAAAGATACGTGCACCGCCAAGTCTATGGGGGCTTTACAGTCCACACCAGCTAGAGGTTCTTTTTGTCGCTCCTTATACAGAGCAGGCTCCAAACAAACTGGAGCAGACACTACAACATCTTTCAAATCTCACACACAAACATCCTCTAACAAGGGATATTTTAGAGGAGGATACAGAGGCAATAATAACAAAGGAAGAGGTTGCGGTAACAACAGCAACCGATCCTCTTCCGCCACAAAACAGTGACTTCCCTCTGCTCCCCCCACAGCATTCTACTCCTGTAGGGGGCAGATTAGCACAGTTCCTGCCTGAAAGGAACTCCATTACAACAGACAAGTGGGTGAGACGGATTATCCAACATGGCTACTGCCTAGAACTTACAGCAACCCCTCCACACATACCTCCCAGGCAGCGTCCAATGCGTACAGACCACCTGACTCTGCTTCAACAAGAAGTTCTGTCACTTTTACAAAAGGACTCCATTCAATTGGTTCCTTTAGAAGAACAGGGAACAGGGGTTTACTCTCTGTATTTTCTCATTCCCAAAAAGGACGGGACACTAAGACCAATTCTCGACCTCAGGCCTCTCAATCAGTACATACAATCAGATCATTTTCATATGATCACTCTGCAACAAGTGCTCCCATTACTGCAACAAGGTGATTTCCTTTCAACCCTAGTCCTAAAGGACGCCTACTTTCACATTCCTATACACCCTGCTCACAGAAAGTACCTAAGATTTGTAATACAAGGACAACACTATCAGTTCAAAGTCCTTCCATTTGGGGTAACAGCAGCACCACTTGTGTTCACAAAGTGCTTAGCAGTAGTAGCAGCACATCTCAGAAAGCAGCAGATACATGTCTTCCCTTATCTAGACGACTGGCTCATAAAAGCAAAGTCATTCAAACAATGTGTCCAACACACACATCAAACGTTGCACAACTTGGGGTTCACGATCAACTACACTAAGTCACACATGCAGCCTTCTCATGTACTCCAATATCTTGGGGCTACAATAGACACATCTACAGCTCTAGTGTTTCCCAGTCCAGCAAGGATACAGAGCATTCAAGCCTTAGTCACAGTCTTCCAACAACAACAATCTCTGCACGCCAGAGTGTTCATGAGACTAATAGGCATGATGGCATCTTGCATCTTCATAGTACCACACGCAAGATTGCAAATGCGTCTGTTACAAGAGTGCCTAGCACAACAGTGGAACCAGGCTCAAGGTCAACTAACAGACCTGGTGTTGGTTGGCAGCCGCACGGGTCGCTCTCTGCAGTGGTGGAACACCAAAAACTTGGCAAAGAGACGGCCGTTCCTCGAACCTGTTCCACAGTTAGTGCTCACAACAGACTCATCTCTCACAGGATGGGGAGCCCATCTCTTACATCATACAACTCAGGGTCAATGGAACAATCAACAAAAACTGTTCCATATCAACCATCTAGAGCTGCTAGCCATATTCCTGGCATTCAAAACTTTTCAACTACAGGTACAAAACAAGGCTGTCTTAATCCGGACGAATAATATGACAGCCATGTACTATATACAAAAACAGGGGGGGCGCCCTCTCTGCAACTTTCCTAGCTTGCACAGAACATTTGGAGATGGGCCATTCCTCAAAATATACATCTGTTGGCAGAACACCTTCCAGGAGATCACAATCAGATAGCAGATCTGTTAAGTCAGCAGTCACACCAAATTCACGAATGGGAACTACATCCACAAGTTCTTCAGCCATTCTCCTGGAGGTGGGGCCATCCACACATAGATCTGTTTGCCACCCACGAAAATGCAAAATGCCCAACGGTCGCCGCCAGGTTTCCACACCCATTGTCCAAGGGCAATGCGATATGGATGAACTGGTCAGGCAGATTGCATACGCTTTTTCGCCTCTCCCACTGATTCCATTAGTAGTACGCAAGCTCAGACAACAGTCTCTCTAACTAATAGCTCACACATGGGCACGCCAACCGTGGTTCACCACACTGCTGGATCTCTCTCTGGTTCCACATCAAAAGTTACAGAACCATGGAGAAATCAGACACCCAGACCCAAAACAACTGAATTTAGCGATCTGGCTCCTGAAGTCTTAGAGTTTGGTTAGCTTAACCTACCACCAGACTGTATGGACATCATTAAAGAGGCCAGGAGACCTACTACCAGAGCTTGTTACGCTGCTAAATGGAAAAGATTTGCCATTTACTGCAATAATAATCAAATTGATCCCCTGGATGATTCTATCCAAAATATAATTTGCTACCTTCTACATTTACAAAGGTGTAACTTGGCATATTCATCCATACGCCTGCACCTAGCAGCAATTGCGGCATACTTGGAAAACAGACATCTGTCTCTTTTTAGAGTACCTGCAATTAAAGCATTTATGGAAGTATTAAAAAGAATCATTCCACCTAGGTTACCACATTCTCCATTGTGGAACCTTAACGTGGTTCTTTCAAGGCTCATGGGACCCCCTTTTGAACCTCTACACAAATGTGAACTGCAATTCCTCAAATGGAAAACAGCTTTCCTTATTGCCATCACCTCTTAGAAGAGTAAGTGAGATACAAGCGTTCACTATACAAGAACCTTTCTTACAACTCCATCGTAACAAAGTTGTTCTAAGAACTAATCCTAAATTACTTCCAAAAGTGATTACTCCTTTTCATTTAAATCTGTAGAGTTACCAGTGTTTTTCCAAAACCCGGACTCTGTAGCAGAAAGAGCTCTACATACCCTTGACGTTAAAATACCTCTTCTCTACTATATAGATAAAACTAAATCTTTTCGAAAGACAAAACAATTATTTGTATCTTTCTCTCCACCTCATAAAGGCAACCCCATCTTTAATGGTGAAATTGCAAGGTGGATTGTAAAATGTATACAAGTCTGATATCAAAAAGCAAAACGTACATTAACGGTTATCCAGTATTTGGGTGTCTTTCATAGATTCACATGCCTGAATCATTCCCCGTCGCCGAGACGGGAGCCTCCGGTACATAAAAAAGTAATGTCCTAAGGACATACATAGAGAATATAGGCCGAAGGGCCTCCCCTTTGGGGCTTTTCCACGTCCTTATGTAAAAAGGACCGAACTCTCATCGTTAGCCAATCAGCTCCGACCTCCCTCTAGAACCTTCCCGGGAGGAGCCTCAGCCCCTCAGATTTTCTACCGCACGTTGTGCTAGGGAGTCTCCAACCTGAGCTCTTCAGGTTTTCCTGGCTTCGAAGTCTCAAACTTCGCTGAAGTACACTTTGTACGGAAAGGTTATATATCCTATCTTCGACTACATGTCGGAATCTGATAAGAAAGCTTCGTCCATGGCGGACTCGCAGAAGAAAGCCCTTCTAAGGGCCTGTTCCTCCTGCGGCAAGCAACGGATTCAAGCGGAGGACAAGCACGACCTGTGCTTATATTGCCTGTACCCTGACCACGTCACTGACAAGTGTAGGGTGTGTAGAGCCTTCCCAAAGAAGACTGTTAAGGAAAGGGAAACTCGCCTCCGCGAATGGCTCGACAGGCTTAAGGTCCGAGACACTCTGGAATCTTCCGAGGGTAGTGTCTCCGCGACCTCTAAAGTCTCCAAGAAGAGACCCAGGGTGCAGTCCCCTGGAGAGACAGACACTCCTCCTAAGAAGGCGCACAGGAAACCTTCGGAGGCACGTTCCACCACCTCCTCAGTGTCTGTTAAGGATGGCCAGAGGTTCAAGAAGCCCGCTCCATCTACTAAGCGGACCACCTCGGTCACGACCACTGTGTCGACCACTACGGCCTCATCGCCCTCCGCGACGGCCACGACGACCACCACTGCGTCCTCAGGCGCACCGGTCTCCTCGACCATTCCTCTGAAACCTTCATCCAGTACGAATGCAAAATCCAGTACGAATACTAAGTCTTCGTCACCTAAGAGGTCTAAATCTACAGGTACGCCTTCGCCGAAAACATCTCATACCGAAGGATCGTCACCTAAACGGTCGAGGTCAAGTTCAAAAGGCACGCCTTCGACAACGATATCTCAAGTCCAAGGCCCTACCACCAGTAAGTCGGCGAAACTCTTATCCCCACAAAATTTGATGCCATCGACCCTAACGGAGGTGCCCAAGTCACCAACACACACGGCGGGCGCGCCATCTTCACGCACGTCGTCGGAAGAGACCCCGGCGCCATCTTGGAAAGAATCGAGATTGGTCGAAGCCTCTATTCACTCGATTCCAACGCCCTCGGTTCACCCAACGGTGGAGTTGGCACCCGAGCAAGAACAGGAGACACTCCAGAGTGAGGAGTCAGACGAAGAACAGGAGGTTCACGAGGAACACCAGGACGTCCACGAGATCCGGGACGAACTTATATATCAGGGGCGCTCCCTGAACGTCGACACGGTGAACACCCCGATGATCTGTTTGCCACTGTCTCTGGTCAACGATTTGAAATCCCTGGTGCAGGACTATAAACAACGGTTCCCGGACGCCGACAGCGGCACCCACGTGCCGGTCACCCAAGCGCAACCATCGGCCTCGCAACCTTCCGCTCCCCAGGCCCGTCCTCGGAACCAACCCCAACCTCGCACTCGACCGCAAACTCAGGCGGAGGACTCATCGGAAAGCGAGGAAGAGGAGACGGACTTAGAGGAAGGCGAGGTGCAAGACGCCGCCTCGGACCCCAGAGACGACGATGCCGATGCTGCGTCATCACACCATTCGTCTACCCCGGCATCCCCGCGACCGCGCCACTCTGAGGCGGCGGACGTGGGAGGTTTTCACAAACTGGTGGACAGAGCTGCAAAGAGGTTTCACATGGCAGTGGAATCCGCGGAAACGGAATGCTTCCTCCATGATTTCAAGGAACACAGCCAGAAATTGGCCAAGTCTATTCCACTTATAGACTTTCTGTGGGAACAGGGCAAGAAGCTGATGCTCACGCCTGCTTCGGTGCCGGCGGTGGTTCCGCGCCTAGACAAGAAATATAAGGCCCCGAACACCGCACCTGCCTGCCTGACCGGCCACCCCAAACCGGACTCGGTCGTGACGCAGGCGGCCCAAAAACAATCCCGCAACCCTTCCTCGCCGCTGTCCGCGCCCCCTGACAAGGAAGGAAGGAAGCTGGACACCATAGGCAAACGGTTCTCTACCACGTCCGCCATGACCATCAAGGTAGCGAATTCCATCGCCCTCCTTGGCCGCTACAACCGCCAGCTATGGGAAGACATAGCTCCTTATCTACAAAGTCTGCCAGCCGCGGTCCAGGACGAGGTGAAAGCTCTTCTAGCGGAAGGACAAAACTCCGCGGCAGAAATTATCGACTGCGCCATCGACGCAGCCATGACGGGATTCCGCCAGTTGGCCGGGGCTGCCGTGCTCCGCCGCCAAGGCTGGCTCAAAGCAACGTCCTTTCGGCAGGAGGTCCAATCTAAGGTGCTGGACATGCCGTTCGACGGTCAATTCCTCTTTGGAGAGAAGATAGACGAAGCGCTCCAGGCCATCAAGAAAGACACCGATACGGCGAGGGCTCTGGGCTCCCTCCAGTCCCGGAACCAATCCTTTCGGGGGGGCCGCTCCAGAGGTCAGTACTCCTACAGGGGTTCCTACCAAAATCGGTCGTCCTATTCCTACAGCAACAGGAACCAGCCCCAGCACAAACAACAGTCCCGTCAGTCGTCCTATGGGAGGTCGTCCTTCAGAGGCAAATCCGCCAAGAAGGGCGCTGGCGGCCGCCAGTGACCATTTACTCCAGCCAGTCCCACCACCGTCTCAATCCTTTCGAATTGGAGGAAAACTGACCCACTTCCTCAAAAATTGGCAAAAAATCACTACGGATCGGTGGGTACTGCAAATAATTCAATTTGGACATTCCCTCGAACTGGTCAACACCCCTCCCAACACTCCTCCGCTGAAGCGTGCTCACAAACACCTGCACCTCCTTCTCCAGGAAGTATCCGCCATGTTGGTCAAAGGAGCCATCGAAAGAGTCCCAAAGTCCCAGAAGGGGAAGGGTTTTTATTCCCACTTCTTCCTAGTCCAACAGAAAGGGGACAAGTGGAGGCCGATCTTAGACCTCCGGGCGCTCAACGCCTTCCTGCGGAGTCAATCCTTCCGGATGGTCACAATCCAGGAGATCCTGGGAGCACTGGAAAGAGGAGACTCGATGGTCTCCCTGGACTTACAGGACGCCTACTACCATATCCCCATCCTCGTAAGGCACAGGAAGTACCTACGGTTCGAAATAGCAGGCAGACATTACCAGTTCAAGGTTTTGCCTTTCAGCCTCAAATCCGCACCACGTATCTTCACGAAGTGCTTGGCGCCAGTGGCGGCCTTCCTGCGGCAAAGGGGTCACCAGGTGTTCCCCTACCTGGACGACTGGCTGGTGAAGGCGCCTTCCCCGGAAGGCACGACGGCTTCATCCAACGCCTGCAGCGCTCTTTTTCAACAGCTGGGTCTGACGATCAACCTCAAGAAATCCTGCACTACCCCTTCAACGAGGATCACCTTCCTAGGGGCTACCCTAGACACGAAGCGCGCGAAGGCTTTCCCCTCGGAGGACAGGACCAACAAAATACTGTCCCTGGCCGCGGCGGTGGCCAAGAAGCCTCGCATCAAGGTACGGACATTCACCTCCTTGCTAGGGATGATGTCTTCATGCATTCTCCACATTCCACACTGCAGGCTCCGCATGCGTCCCCTGCAGGAGGCGCTAGCGAGACAATGGAAACAGAGTTCCGGCTCCTTCGAGGACATTATCACGATCACACCGGCCATCACAAAGGCCCTTCTGTGGTGGAGAAACCGAACTCACCTGACGACCGGATTGCAGTTCCTCCTGCCACCGGCACCACTGGTCATCACGACAGACGCCTCACTGGAAGGCTGGGGAGCAGTCCTGTTGGACCTTCGCGTCAGCGGAAAATGGGACGCCCAGGAGAAACAACTACACATCAACCTGCTGGAACTGAGAGCGGTGTATCTGGCTCTGCAGGCCTTCCTGCCACGTATCGGCACTTCCCCGGTGCTCGTCAAAACAGACAACACCACGACGATGCACTACCTGAACAAACAGGGGGGAACGCGATCTCTCTCTCTCTCAAGAGAATCGCAAAAAATCTGGAACTGGTTGGTGGCGCACGGACTCTCCCTCAAAGCGGAGTACGTTCCCGGGAAGGACAACACTATCGCGGACGCCCTCAGCAGACAGACCTCTCTCTCACACGAATGGGAGCTGGACGGCGACACGGTAGCCCACGTCTTCTCGCAATGGGGGACTCCGAGGATCGATCTCTTCGCGACGGCAGGGAACGCCAAATGCCAAAGCTACGCAAGCTGGCATCCCCAACGGGGGTCACTGGGAAATGCTTTTTCCATCGGCTGGTTCAGCGTGTTTGCGTACGCTTTTCCTCCGTTCCCGCTGATACCGAGGCTCCTCCGGAAAATGAAGACGGAACCGTGCACCCTGATACTGATTGCTCCGTACTGGCCGAGACAACATTGGTTCTCGGACCTGCTTCGCCTGTCCATCAGGCCCCCGATTCACCTGCAACAACACCCGAACCTCTTAACGATGTCCGGAGGCCAGGTACACCACCCGAACCTCCGTTCGCTCAACTTATCGGCCTGGCTCCTGAGCACCGAGAGTTCGGAGACCTAGAGATTCCGCAGGACTGCAGGGCAGTACTAGCCAAAGCGAGGGCGGGCAGCACGAACAAAACCTACTCGCTGAAGTGGAAGAGGTTCTGCCTGTGGTGTTCGGAACACGACTTACACCCCCTCCGGGTCGCCCCGGTGCAGCTGCTACCGTACCTCCTCCACCTGGCTCAATCGGGGCTGGCTCACGCCTCCATTAAGGTTCATCTGGCTGCGATTTCAAGATTCACCAGGACCCCATCTGGACCCTCCCTATGGTCCAGTCGACTGATAAAGCAATTTCTGAAAGGGCTCTACAGATCCTTTCCGAGGCCTCGGAAAGTCCCTCCAACCTGGCAGTTGAACTTGGTGCTCAACCAACTCATGAAACACCCATTCGAGCCCATACACCGGGCCTCACTCAAACATCTTTCCTGGAAAACGGCACTCCTGCTAGCCCTGACGTCAGCCAGACGAGTCAGCGAACTTCAGGCGCTGTCTATTCAGGAACCGTATCTCCAATTCAGGCACGACCGGGTGGTACTCAGGCCCAACCCTAAATTCATCCCTAAGGTGCCGTCGGACTTTCATCTGAACGAACCAATTGTCCTCAAGTCGTTCTTTGCGAACCCTTCCACGGCGGCGGAAAGGGCGCTGCATTCCTTGGACCTTAAAAGGTGTCTCAAATTCTACTTGGACAGGACCAAAGACGTCAGAAAGTCTTCTCAACTCTTTGTAGCCTACAGCAACCCACGCATGGGGTTGCCCTTGACGAAACAGAGCATCTCCCGCTGGATTTCTTCAGCGATTGCTTTCTGCCATGATCAGGCCGGACGGCCTTTCACGGACCGAGTGGCTGCCCACTCTACCAGAGCGATGTCAACGTCAGCGGCGCTCTTCGCTGGAGTGACGATCCTGGACATCTGCCGAGCGGCGACCTGGAAGTCCCCGCACACCTTCTCCAGACACTACTGCCTGGACATCGAACTGCAGAAGGACGCTGCAGTGGGACAAGCGGTGCTGCGCCATCTCTTCCAATAAGGTGAGCCTTACCTCGTCCCGCCATCCAGGTATGCACATTCTTCATGGTCTTTGTTTATCTCTGCTATATGCATGACTGTATATTACCATGTTTCTCTCACATTGTCTGTGATTTATGCAGGCCTGCTGATTGTGGGAATGTGCTTTACCACTAGGCATGTGTAACTGCTAACTACTCTGATTCAGGCATGTGAATCTATGAAAGACACCCAAATACTGGATAAGAAATGCGTTACTTACCTGTAACAGCAGTTATCCAGTATTGGTGTCTTTCATAGATTCACATGCACCCCTCCCGCCTCCCCGGTAAGGACTCACGTACCTCTATGTCTACAGTGCGACACCCTAGCTGGGTGCGTACGAAAATCTGAGGGGCTGAGGCTCCTCCCGGGAAGGTTCTAGAGGGAGGTCGGAGCTGATTGGCTAACGATGAGAGTTCGGTCCTTTTTACATAAGGACGTGGAAAAGCCCCAAAGGGGAGGCCCTTCGGCCTATATTCTCTATGTATGTCCTTAGGACATTACTTTTTTATGTACCGGAGGCTCCCGTCTCGGCGACGGGGAATGATTCAGGCATGTGAATCTATGAAAGACACCAATACTGGATAACTGCTGTTACAGGTAAGTAACGCATTTCTTCCTCCTAGAGCGCACTCCACACGCAAGCTAGGAGCCTCCATGGCTTTCTTAGGAAACATCTCCTTAGAAGACATATGCAAAGCAGCAACATGGTCTACAACACACACCTTCACTAAACACTACTGTGTTGATGTGCAAGCCAAGCAGAAAGCTGCAGTAGGCCAAGCTGTTCTTAAAACTCTCTTTCAAACAACTGCAACGTATACAAGGGACCACTGCTAGGGGAGACACTGCTGTACAATCAATGCTAAGTGTACAATCTGCAGCTCATATGCCTCGAACAGAAAATGCTACTTACCATTATGCATCTGTTTTTGGCATGTAGGGCTGCAGAGTTGTACACGCCCTCCCGCCTCCCCAGGACTTGTATCCGTTCCAGCTTTTCATCTTACTTAGATGCACACGCATGGACATCCTTTTTTCTTTACTTATACTAACTCCATCATTTCCCATCATGGCGAAAAACAATCTAAGGATGGAGCCGATGCCCATGCGCAGTATTGACCAAGGTAGGAGTCTCGTATCTCGTGACTACAAAGACTTCTTCCAAGACGACAACAACCTGCAATCATCCGAGCCCACCAGATGGCGATCTAATGCTAAGTGTACAACTCTGCAGCTTTACATGCCAAGAACAGATGCATACTGGTAAGTACCATTTTCCTTTCTCCATAGGGTAACATTGGCTGGGTTTCACACACAATTTCTTCTAAGTGTCGAGTTTTGCAACTTTAAAATATTCACTAAAAATCAGCCGATCAACAAAAAACGAATTACTCACCTGTTATGAGGAGAGATCCCAGTGCTGTATCTTTGAGCCCAGCACTGAACCTGAAAAGTAATTATAACCGTGATTTATTGCTAACTCAATTTTCCTCCATAGGAATCCATTGTCTGTTTTGTTTTTTTTATTTCACAAATTTTTTTATTGAGAGAGATAGAGTAACAAAGAGCATTACAGTCTTGAACATATATCAAGCATGGTACATATAATTGACGAAAGCAAAAACAAAAACAAAAGGAGGGGGTAGTAAATAAAGAAACAAGGGACATTGGACATTGCATCAGTACACAGTGAAGTTGTCACATCAACAAGAGGTGTAAATTAACAGTACAATTTATGAAGAGCAGAATCTTGGGAAGGGGAGCAAGGAATCCTAAGAAAACGTATGCATCAGCAATTAATACTATGGGGTACTGATAGAGTGATTTCGAGAGAGGTGCGTGTGTGCATCAGACAATCACGGAGGCTTGAAAAGGTCGGAGTGAGCATCGAGTGAGGACCATAGTTTCCTATGTGGAGGACGCCAGGGTGTAGAGGCAAGAGCTATGTTATCGGCTCCTCTAAGATTTGAGATCCAATTAAGCCAATGGGGGAAAGAGGCTTTACCTGTGTCCTTCCAATTATTCAATATGATTTTAACCGCCGCCGTCAGAAGTAGGTCAAGTAGGGCTTTGTCATTTTCATTGAGAGAGACAGCTTTGGTAAATCCCAGGACTAGAGTAGCAAATTCTCTCGGGAGAGAAATATGTAGAACTTTGGTAATGAGCTCAAAGATTCTATCCCAGTAGGCAGTGACCCGAGGGCATTTAAATATTAGGTGTTCAAGGTCTCCACCTTCCGCCATACAGTTCCAGCAAGAATCATCGTCTTTGATGTTGTGCAAGAAGAGTCTTCTAGGGGTCCAAAAGGCTTTGTGGAGTAGCCAGAATTTAGTTTGGGACAGTGTAGGGCTAATTTTGTGTTGTGTGGTTGACTCCCAAACTCTGGCCCATTCTACTTCCGAGGTTGTTGTGGATGAACATGACTCCCAGAATGACTGTATGGAGTTATTCAGGTTGGACCTCTGTGGGCAAATCATTTTGTATATTCTGGACACCTGATGGCCAAGTCTATTGAGTGTGTTTAGGTAGTCAGGAAGGGAGGGGGTGATGTTGTTCAGAGCTGCCTTGGTGAGTGCCACCTTGATGTGTAAGAAATAGTAGAATTCTATGTGTTGGAGTTGAAATCTACTTTGTAATTCACAGAAGGTGAGTTGTGAAGAACCTTCAAATAGTTGGTGAGGGAAGTATATTCCTTTCCCTATCCATATAGAGTTATTTAGTGGTTTCCCTTTGTATGTTAGGGTGTTATTCTGCCATAACGATTCCCACTTCGATTTACGGAATTGGTGAGGTAAAAGTTTACTTACATGAAGGAGGGCTGCTTTCGTGTGTTTGAAGATGGTTCCCGAGTCTAGAGTGGGGTGTATTTTAATGGTAAGAAGGGCGGAAGGGTCAAGGCCTTGAAGAAGGGATTTTTCCACAGATAGCCACTCCGGGGTGTAGTCTGTGCATGGGGTTAGCCAGAATGAACCCTGTCTGGCCAAAAAAGCGGTCTGATAGAGCTTAAAATCCGCCAGATTGACGCCTCCAAAGGTTTTATCAAGACGGAGTTTTTTCAGGCTAATTCTGGCCTTTTTCCCTTGCCAAAGGAAGGAGGATATTAGTTTGTCTAACTTGGAATGGAATTCTTTGGAGAAGGTAAGGGGTAGCATTGTGCTCAGGTAATTGACTAGCGGGGATATCATCATTTTTACAGTTTCTACCCGACCCCACCATGTGATAAACCGTGGGGACCAGCCATCAAGGATTCTTTTAATTTTCGCTAGTGTGGTTGTCTCGTTGTGTTTGAGTGTACTCAGTAGTTTATCGGTGAATTCTATCCCTAGGTATTTTATAACATCTGTTTGCCAAGCCAGACCCGAGTCACCAAGGACTTCTTTGGTGGTGAGGACATTTAGTGGTTTGACTTCGGATTTGTCCTTGTTTAACTTATAGGACAGAATAATTGCTGATTGAGGTCATGAGTCCCGCAATGGATTTAGACTGGTTTTCTGTAGCAATCAATATATCATCAGCATATGCTGCTAATTTTATCCGAGTATCTCCGAAGGAGACTCCCTTGATGTCTTCATTCCATTTGATATCAGTTAGGAGGGGTTCAAGGGCCAGAAGAAAGAGTGCCGGTGAAAGTGGGCAACCTTGCCTAGTACCCTGGTAGAGGCGAAATGGATTGGAGAGGGTGCTTTTCGAGCTGAGGGGGAGGAGTATAGGGCCATCACCATTGTGATGAAAGAGTGACCGAGGTTGAATGAGTGCATACATTGCTGAGGAAAGGGCCATGAAACCTTATTGAAGGCTTTTTCAGCGTCTAAGGTCATCGCGACCATTGGAGATTGGCAGTTTTTAGCAGCTTTCTCTAGTATATGGCACAGGAGTCTAGTATTGTCGTTCGACATCCTGTGTTTCGGGAAACCTACTTGCGACGGGCTTATCAGATTGGGGAGAACAGCATTTAATCTATTTGCTAAGATCTTGGCATATATCTTGCAATCAAGGTTTATTAAAGAGATGGGGCGGTAGTTTTTGGTTTGGTCCCTTATTTAGGGATAACAATTATCGTTGCCTCACTCATTGAGTGGGAATTACTCCCACTGGACGCGGTAGAATTGAAAACTGTTTGGAGCGTAGGGGTAAGTTGGCTTTCAAAAGCTTTATAAAAAGAAGCAGAAAAGCCATCTGGACCGGGGGCTTTGTTGCCCTTCAGTGTTTTGATGGCTGCTGAAATCTGTTTTACTGATGGGGGACCCTAATTGTAGTTTGTCAGCTTCTGATAATTTAGGGAGGTCGAGGGACTCAAGGTAGTCGGTGCAAGCTGTTATGTCCAGGGGTTTGTCGTTCCTAATAGAGCTCTTCATAGAAGGTTTTAAATGTGTCTAAGATCTTGGTCTGGTTGGTGTGGGTGTTGTTTGCAGAGTCTTTTATTGAGGATATGGTTGACAGCCTTTGTTTGTGTTTGAGGTAAGAAGCTAGCAGTTTACCCGCTTTGTTCCCCTCGCATAACTTTAGGGCTTTGAATCGGTTGATCCATACACCCGCTCTTTTACTAGTGATGGCATTGTATTCATATTTCTTTTTGATTAGGAGGTCGAGGGGCTTGGGATCTTGGGGGTTGGCTTTGTGTTGGGTTTCTAGAGATCTGCTTTCTTGTTCCAGTTGTTCCGGGTCTTTGTTTAGCGCCTTGTTGGCTTTGGCTCTGATATTGATGATGACTCCACGGATCGTGGCTTTAAGTGCGTCCCATAGGGTGTTAGGCGCGGTGGTTGGGATATTATTTAGTAGTAAGTATTCCTAAATGGCGTTTGCTATCAGAAGTTTGTCATTGGGGTTGGTTAGGGTTTCCTCATTAAAGCGCCATCTTCTAGGTGGATGGATCGAGCGGGAGCCGGCAAGTTTGGTGTGGGTACAGGCATGATCGGAAACCAGTTTGGGGCAAAGGCGGTTTCCTCAATCAAGTGTGTGAAAGAAGTAGAGACTAGGATAAAATCAATACGCAAGTAGGAATTGTGAGGAGCGGAGTAAAAGGTGTAGTCCCTCCCATCGGGATTCTGGAGACACCAGGAGTCCTTTAGGCAGTAACGCTCACAGAGACGTAGTAGGGCCTCATGCGAGCGTGAAGGGTGGAATGAGCACTTGGACTGCCTGTCCAGTATGGGATCGAGGGGAAGGTTAAAGTCGCCCCCCACTATCAGAAGGTCATCTTGTGGGATATGCTCCATTGAGCGAGAGACTGAGTCCCAGAACTCGGGGTCATCTGAATTGGGGCCGTAAATGTTCACCACATGGATGGGGTCATCTTCTCTGCGTAGATGGGTCACTAATAGTCTACCTTCTGTGTCGTGAGTGTGTGATATCAGTGTCAGATTGGATTTTTTCGATAGAAGGGTGATTACTCCACCTTTTTTGTGTGACGCAGGAGAGGACAGAACATGGGAAGACCAGTGAATGTTAAGGAAGGGTAAGTCATCCTCTGATAGCTTGGTTTCCTGCAGCAGGACGATATCCCCTTTTGTTTTAACAAGATATTCAAACACTTTTCGCCCTTTCACAGGATGATTAAGTCCTTTGACGTTCAAGGAGATTATGTTAAGATAGTCTGTTAATGATTTGGCGTTAGACATTGGAATGAGAATTTACCGCTAGATAGGGAGCTGGCGGAGAGCCGTGTGATGAGCGAGTTGTCATGACAGACTCATGCGCAATGAGTTGGAAATGTCGGTCAAGTTTCAGTGTGAAACTTAAGGATAGGCTGTATACGGCAGTGTGATGAGATGCAAGTCTACAGATAGGGTTGGGGATACAGTAGGAAAGCAAACAGACTTGGTGTGCTGGGTTGTGAATGTTATATCTGTAAAGAACAGACACCATCAAAAACAAAAAACAATACAAAATGAAGTAAAGAGCTCTTAAACTCTGAAATTTTTTATCTCTTACATACTCTCTCTTTTCCAATTTCCCCAGGTGACCCCTCCCTCTCCCCCATCCCTCCCCCCCCCCCCCCCCCAAATACGTACTTCGGGAGTACGACGACAGTACCTGGCTAAGCAAAACAGGAGTAGGAATGACATATTAGCAATCCCAATATTGAACGTAGTGGGCTGTATATCAAACGAGCATATGGCTCAGAATAAACTTTGTTAACTAATACCATTAAGCGAGACACTTAGGTATTGGTATAACTTTGAGAACAAGTAGGTAAAGATCTATTCTATAAAGCAATGGAACTATGTAGGCAGCGGCCTACTAGGTATGAGAAAAGCGCGTTATGACCAGCTGAATCAACCTACCCAAACAAAGGCTAAGTTGGTGAAGTAATAGATCTAGGTATGTGGAAGCCTACCTGGAAGGCAAAAGGCACCTTATAGCGAGTATATTGTACTAGTTGTACCAAACTGCATAAAGCAAGATTCAATAAGAAAAACAAGCAATCTTTCATTACAAGAAGTCACTGGATTGGCCCAGGTGGCCTAGTCTATAAACTCACCGAGACTGAACGTTGGGCTTTATGGCCGGAAGACAGTAGCCTGATAGAGTTCTTTGAGGAAAGGCCCATCATGAGGCAGCTGGTGAAATTTCGCAGGGGAAACAACAAAAGTCAATGATCCACGTGGGCTGCGTTGTGTTGGTTTAGACATGTGGTCTTCCTTTTGTTGGACAGTCCAATTGATTGATCCATTTCTTGAGTTGGGCAGTCTTCGAGATGGCATGTCAGGTCTCTCGGGTCCGTGAAGAATCTTGGGTGACCATTTATCGCTACTTTGAACTTGGCGGGCCCTGCGAAGGAGAAGGGGATGTTCTTGGATCTAAGCTTGGGCCGGAGGTCGAGGAAACCTTTGCGCGCCTCCACCGTATCCTTAGAGAAGTCCTGCGTGAAGATGATTTTGTGACCTTCCCAGATGATGGAGTGTTTTTTTCTTGCATATTGGAGAATCAGTTCAACGTGCTGAAATCTAAGTGGTTTGCATATAATCGGTCTGGGCCCTTTAGTATGTTTGTTCGTGAAGGTGGGGATCCTGTGCGCCCTGTCCAATTCAAGGCCGTGTGGGAATTCAGTCTTGGTGATCATGGGGATCCATGATTCTAGGAAAGCCACGCAAGAGTCAGCATCTTTTTCTGCGTTTTCTGGTATGCCGAAAATTCTAAAGTTCCCCAGTCTGTTGCAGTCTTCCAACTCAGCATTGTGACGTCTGAGGGTGTCGGTGACAGTTTCTAGGCGTTGGATTCTGGATGCCGACTGGCGCGATAGATCTTCTACGTCGCTAATGCGTCGCTCTGCTGACCCCAAGCCTGACTTTAGAGCACTCATGTTGGCCCTGATCGCCGTTAGTTCGAGTTGCATTGTGTCCGTATTAGCCTTGGTGGATTTGGAGATATCGGTGAGGTGTGCCAATTTTTTTAAGATCATATTCATCGTAGCCGCCATGTCCGGCTTGCTTTTAATGGGAGAGTCGGAGATCAGAGGGTCTGGTCTCACTTTCTTTGTGTTGTTCCTGTCGTCTCTGCCCGCAAATTTTGGTAGTGTAGGTTGGCGATAGTAGCAACCGCTGTTTTGCGTAGAAAGAGGCTGAACCCAGGAGGACCCAGATAAAGAGCGAAGGTACACAATGGTTCGTGACCGGTGTCTGGACGAGCTCTGGTGTCCAAGGTCCCAAGGATGAGAAGGAGGTACGAACAGGTCGCCGGAAAGACAGGAGTGTCGGACAGGTGAACACTTCCGTTCGAGGTGGTCTTGTGCTGGGCAGTGACCTCTTCAGTAGAGTAGAGTAGTATATGAACTTACTTTGCAGGTGACAGCCTCCACATGGCACGAAGATCAGCAATGTGTCTACATCACACAGTGTGGGTACCCATGGGCTGCGGACGCGAGGTAAGTATTGAGCTCACAAAGTACCTGAGATTATAGGAGTAAGGCTCGCGGCTCTCTCCTCACGTTGGTGGTAATGAGGGCTATTGCTGGGCGGAGGGCTTCTGCTGGCAGAGGTTTCTGTTCTAGATTCCCGCCTTATGGTAATGGTGCGAAGGCTTGGGAGGCTGTTTTTTACCAGAAATTATTTTAAGTGTCGAATTTCCAAACTTAAAAATATTCCTTAAAAAACGCCTGTGTAACAAAAACGATTTCTTTCAACTGTTTACAGGAAATGCACCAGGGCTGAATCCAGGATCCAGCCCTGAGTAAGAAAAACATTTGTAAGGTGATTTTATTGCATGTACTTAAAACTTCCCATTGAGCTCAATGTTATTTTCTGTTTAAACTTGTGTTGCCTATTGCAACAACTGTAACTATTGCAGTCCAAAGTCTATTGCTATTTGAAAGTATTCAATTGCAACATCTCATTCTGAGTATTTCTGATACCTACTGTGGTTCTAAAATAAAACAACTATATATTTTTATATACAAAACAATCGGCCTAGAGTTCAGTTCTTGATTGTGTGAGACCACTTGCTGACTGAGTGTGTACAACAAATGCTTTACACTGTCCGCTGATACTGCCTTGCTGCTCGACCAAGCTACCACTTTAGAGAGTAAGGTTCTATCTAACTTTAGCCTCTGCCATACCTCTGGGGATTGTGGACTCTATACCTTACTTTGGCCCAGTATATATAGAGCCACTTTCTTACACTTCGTGGCTCTGCACTTCTGGCATGGAAAAAACTAAAGGTACCTACGACTGCACACCTGGGTGGCGTCTAGATTGGCACTGCAATGTCATAACCGGCGCCGGGACGCACAAGGGGTATTGCTCAGCAAACGTTTCCAGATCCAGCCTGATGCCTTGGAAATACAAAGCTAAAGAATCTGCTGCTAGATAGAGCATCTACCAGATAATGCGTTACAGAAGTTAAGTAACTTGTTCATCAGGGTCGGACTGGGAACAGCAACCTTCCCTGGCAGATTGCTGCTCGAGATTGCTGCTCGACTTGCCAGCCTGAGAAGAGAGTGAGGGTGCAGGCAAGAAGCCCCGCTCCCACTTTTGTTACAGGGAGCTCATATTGCAGCACCGCTGCCAACCTGCCCCCAGTCACAAAAACGACCACCACGGGCACAAAAATTGGCCCCACACCTCTGGCCTACCGGGGAAATGCCCTGTGCCCGCTAGGGCCAGTGCGGCCCTGTATACTATATCAAAATGAGGTATAGTGTGCAAATTCCAGTGGATCCCCAGAGGCTCAAGTAGATAATACTAATGCTCTCTTTTGTGATAGTGTGAGCTAGCAGTTAGGCTTATCGGAGGGCAGTGGTAAGCGTTTGTTGTACACACAGGCAATAAATTATTACACACACTCAATGACTTAATCCGAGAACAGTGGTTGGTAAAAATATTGCTTTTAATGTATTACTTTTATAGAACCAAAGATACTATGTTGCATGTAAATACTTTTTGTAATAGCAATGCTTTTCAATGTAAAAAGTGGACACCTGTTGCATTTTTTCAACAATACAATATCCTATGGGTTGAAACACAAGCAGCAATATGCCGGTAAGTAAACCATGTATGATATTGAGTTTCTGGATAAAGAATCAGTACCAGGTAGGGTTCAGGTAAGTGACGAAACTGCACTCAAATGCCCCTGGGGTGGCTGGGTAAAGAGGTCAAACTCAGAATCTGGTCCCAAGGTTATCCATTGGAGAAAGTGGGCAATCGAAGTGGTACTACGTCCAGGTAAGTAGCACGCTTTTGTAACCCAGTCTCTGGTGGTCAAGGTAAGCACAGGGGGGGCACAGCACTGCACCAAAATTACACCTCCAGCAACAAGGCCTGGCCGGGTGCAGAGTGCCAACACAAGGTTGTGCCCCTAATGCAAACCAATGATAAATCTCGAAGTCGGAAAAAAGCTTCAGGCTAGTTGACCGATCAAAGGAGACCGACAGCTGCACAGGTAAGTCGAGATGTGCTGGAGCCTTGGGACACCATAGGTTGATCTCCCTGAGGCCTTGGGGCTCTGGGTGCAGGGATGTCCGTTTGCATCGGGAAACAGCTTACCAGTGCAGGTTTCATTTGGGGGGGTTGTCGTGTAGAGGCTACAGGCCTTGACATGGAGTCTGACAGGGTCAGCCCTTAGTGGACTCTTCTCTCCGAAACACTGGTGAACCATGTTTGGCGGTACCTCCAGTCACTTTTTGACTGACTTTTTGCAAACTTTTGTCTACACCGTTTTAGAGTCTTCGACTCTTGGTGCACAAGGGATGCCCGGCTTCAACGCATGAGGTTCCTGTAACCGACTGATGACGGTGACTGATCCGAGCCGCATGTTCTTGTTTTGCTTGGATCTCGACCATGACCCCAAGTCCGACTGTCGGACCATCAATCCAAAGTCTTTGCGGGAGCGGTCCCTAAAGCTTCTCCAGGCCTGGCAGTCTGCTCTGCGCCGTTCGAGGTCCTGGTCACGGAGGAGGTTAAGGGAATGCTCGCGGAGTCATCATCATTCTTCTTCCAAGTCTTCGCACTCTGAGTCAAGTAAGTCGAAGCACAAGAAGAAGTGGAAGAAGCATCGTCGCTCTTTGACTTCTCAGCGTCCGTCAGCTAACGCGACGAGGGATGCGGGTGGTGCCCCTCCCACAGCTCCGCGTGTGGAGCCCGAAGTGTCGACTCGGGGTTTCCCTCCCTTCCCGAGACCCGGGTTGACACTTGCCCAGCTTCGCCAATTTTACGAAGCAATGCATGCCATCTTTGGGCAGCACGACTTTGCCAGCGGTTCTTCGGGCCCTGCAGACTCGGCTGGGGGCTCTGGGCCTTCGGCGGCTCTGGCCCCGCCACTGCAGGATCCCCCTGGATCCAGGCCGGGATCCGTATTGGCGCCGGTCAACCACATTACACCTCCCTCGGCGTCGAATCCACCAGCACCACGTCTGCAGCAGACGCCGGTTGTGTTCCCAGCCGTAGTCGACCCCGGCCTCCACCTCGAGGTAGACACAGAGCTGGAGCTGGCTCTTACGGGTACTTTTGTGCCCCTGTTCTACCCTGGCTCTTTGAGACCAGATTGGTAGCCAGAGGAGGACTGGGAGGGGCCTGGAGACCCTCTAACTGACCATTTGGGCTATGAACCGGACTGGAGAGAGGAACTGGGGGAAGCCAGTGGTCTGGATACATCACCAGACCGTGGCAAGTTGTCTCCTCCTACAGTGGCTACGGAGGAGGTAGCGTCTTACGCCGTGGTGTTGCGTAGGGCGGCTGAGGCTCTCAACCTCGAGCTACCTACGGTGGCAGTCAGGATTAACCTCCTGACAGAGGGGCTTCAACCGGCAGCGAGCTCCTCGGAGCCCCTGCTACCGTTTAATGAAGCCCTACCGACATCCTTTTGGGCACCTGGTCCAGGCCCAACACAGGGGCTCCTGTGGATAGGATGATTGCCTGATGCCACCGCCCGGCTCCAAGCGATCCACACTTTCCTCTCCCAACACCCCACCCCTGAGAGCTTGGTGGTCCAAGCCTCCACCTCCCAAAGGCGCATTCCCTAACGCACGATAGTGAATCCAAAATGCTGGACCATCTTTGGAAGAAGATGTTTTCTTCCTCCAGCTTGGGACTGAGGTCGGTAAACACTGCATGTCTGTTGGGCAGTTACACCCACTCCGTGTGGAATACGGTGGCGCAAGTACTGCCCTAGTGCCCGGAGGAGGGCCGGGCCGTACTCTCACGTGCAGTTGCCGAAGGGAGAGACGCAGCTAAATTTACCATCCACTGTGGGCTGGATATAGCCGACTCACTAGGTAGGACGATTTCCACGTCGGTTGCCCTTCGACGCTACGCCTGGTTGAGGTCAACTGTTTTTTCAGGGGATGTCCAATCCACTCTTATGGACATGCCCTCTGATGGCTGTTGCCTATTCGGCAACAAGGCAGACAACGCACTGAAGCGCTTTAAGGACGCTACGGCTAGGTCCTTGGGCCTCTCCACCTCCCACCCTGCGCAGTCAACCTTTCGTGGCTACGGAAGGGGTGCTCCTCCATTTCCTTCCCAGATCCACCGGCGGCCGTGACGTGGGAACCACCGTCTTGGTTTTGTGGGCCAGTGAGCAGGCCAGTCCACCACAGCCTCCTTTGGAGCAGCCTCCAAACCCTCCTAGTCTGACCTTTCAGGGCCACCAAACGCCAGGATTCACCATCACCTCCCCCACTGGTGCACCATCATGGCGGACAGCTGGGTTTTGCAAATAGTCTAAAGGCGCTACTCCCTCCTGTTCGAGACTACCCCTCCATTCATGCCACTTCAGTACCATTGCATGTCGGAGGATCATCTGGCCCTTCTCCAAAAGGAAGTTTCGGCACCCTTGGCCAAGGGAGCCATTGAGTGCGTTCCTGTCCCAGAAGTAGGTCGTGGTTGCTATTCCTACTACTTTCTGGTGCCCAAGAAGGACAAATGCCGGAGTCCTATCTTGGATCTCAGGAACGTCAACCGCTTCCTCCGGAAGGAGAAGTTCAAAATGCTAACGCTCGCTCAGGTCCTGTCTGCCCTCGACCCTGGATACTGAATGGTAGCGTTGGACTTGCAGGACGCTTATTTTCACAACCCCGTCCTGCCAGGGTTACCTGTGGTTCACGGTAGGCCACGAGCACTTTCAGTTTACCGTGCTCCCCTTTGGCCTTACCAGCACCCCTCGGGTGTTCACGTAATTGATGGTAGTGGTCGCCGCTAATCTGCGCAAATCAGGGGTACCAGTCTTCCCCGATCTCGACGACTGGCTTTTGAAGGCGGGCTCGCCCCAGGCTGTCGTCTCCCACCTCCAGACTACGGCCGACCTCCTGCATTCGCTGGGGTTCGCCATCACCGTGCCAAAGTCACACCTGACTCCCTCTCAGAAGCTCCTTTTCATCGGGGTGGTTCTGGACACAATACAGTTTTGGGTCTATCCTCCCGAACAGCGAGTCTGGGATATTTGGGCTATGATTCGGATCTTTCAGCCACTATCCCGGGTTTCGGACAGGCTGACCCTCAGGCTACTGGGCCTGATGGCATCCTACTGGTGGACCATGCCAGATGGCATATGCGGGCTCTGCAGTGGGACCTGAAGTTCCAGTGGGCACACCATCAGTGGAACCGGTCCGATTGCGTCCAGATCTTGGAGGGCCCTGCACACCAATTGCAGTGGTGGCTAACGAACCAGTATTGGTTCATCAGCAGGTCCCTCTCCCTTCCCCAACCTGAGTTAACAGTGGTGACGGATGCATCACTTCTGGGGTTGGGCGGCCACATGGGGGAGGCCGGAGATTAGAGGCCTCCACATCAACTTTCTGGAGCTTCAGGGGATCCGTCTTGCACTGAAGGCATTCCTTCCTTATGTCACAGGGAGAGTAGTGCAGGTGTTCTCAGACAACACCAACGCCATGTGGTACTGCAACAAACAGGGTGCAGTTGGGTTGTGGACCCTATGTCAGGAGGCACTTAGGGTCTGGAAGTGGCTGGAACCTCAGGGCATATGCGTAGTGGTTCAACACCTGCCAGGTTCTCTGAACGCCAGGCCGAAGATACTCGACCACCGGTGTATGATGGATCACGAATGGCGTCTTCACTCGGAGGTGGTGCAAGGTCTCTTTCAGCAGTGGGGAGATCCTTGGTTTAAACTATTTGCCACCGAAGAGAACGCGCCATGTCAGCAGTTCTGCGCATTGGAATTTCCAAAGCGGCACTTGCTAGGCGACGCTTTTCGTTGCGAGTGGAGTTGCAGTCTTTTATATCCCTTTCCGTCTATACCACTTCTGCCCGCGCTTCTGCATATGCCCATCAATCCTCCGATCAGGATGCCTCTTTGGGTGAATCTTCTGTTGCAGCAGCAGGGGCGGTTTTCCACCGGAACTTGTCCTGCCTCCACCTCCTTGCGTGGAGATTGAGTGGCGACAGTTGCCAGCTTTCAACCTTCCTCTCGAAAGTCTGTAATATAATCTTGGCAGCTAGGTGTCCCTCCACCAAAACGGTAAACGTCTGTAGATGGAACTGATTTGCGGCATGGTGCAGCAAAGGCTGTGGATCCCCTTTAAGAGGTTCTCTTCTTCATTCTTTCTTTGGTCCAGCAGGGCTCTGCTCTGGGCACTCTAAAAGGCTATCTTTTGGCCAGTATGACTTTCCTTTGGCTGCCTGACCAGCCTTCCCTTTTCAAGTCCCCTATTGTAAATTGCTTCCTTAAGGGCATTACTCACTTGTTTCCTCCAATCCCTTTCGTAATGCCCCGGTGGGACTTGAACCTGGTTATGACCTATCTTATGTGTGCTCCTTTCGAACCGCTGCGTAACTGTCCTCACAGGCTTTTGACACTTAAAACTGCCTTTTTTGTTGCCATCACCTCTGCCTGCAGGGTGAGTGAGCTTCAGGCTCTTTCTTCCAAACCTACTTTTCTGGCTGTTCATCCGGACAAAGTTGTCCTTCACACTAGGCCTTCTTTACTTCCCAAAGGGGTTACATCTTTCTACATAGGACAGACCATCACTTTGCCCACCTTCTTCCCGCCCGCATCCTTTCAAGGAGGAGGACAGACTCTACCGTCTGGATCTCAAGCGGGCGTTATCATTTTATCTGGATCGCACAAAACAATTCAACTCTTTGTTGGCTATGTGAGCGCCAAGAAAGGTCCAGCCGTGCAAAAACGGACCAACTCTCGATGGGTCGTCCTTTGCATTAAAATCTGTTATTCCTTGGCAAAAAAGGTACCTCCGGTAGGACTGCGTGGCCATTCCACCAGGCGACGGCAGCCACTACTGCTTTGGGATGTGGAGTCCCCCTCAGTGACATCTGCCAGGCAGCTACATGGACATCACTGCTCATGCCTGCCTGGATTGTCAAGTCCGGCGAGACTTGTTCTTTGGCCGTTCAGTTCTCCGGACTTCCTGGTGTGAACTTGGTTCGCAGACCGACATCCGGGGTTGGTATTGCTGGGGTATCTATTCTAAGAAGAGAAATCCATAACTAATTGTCTCTTTCAGATGAACAAGTTACTTACCTTCTGTAACAATATATCTGTAAGAGTCATAGATTAGTTATGGATTCCTCACTGTCCCCAAACCAACTTCCCCGTTCTGCTTATTGACTTCTAGAGTAAAGGACTTCCTTTTCAGGGCCCTAGTTTTGTGCACCAGTGGTCAGTGTCTTGCATCTGTGCTTCTGGCGTGGAATGTTGTGTAAAGAAGTGATGTCAGCGCGTTGGGGTGGCGTCTAAGTAGATACCACGACGTCATTCCTGCGACCACGACGAACGCGGAGTCCACCGATGCCACACACGAGTACTGCTGAAGAAAACATTCTCCAGATCCACTCTGACACCTGGGGGTAATTCTAAAGTGAGGAATCCCTAACTAATCTATGTCTCTTACAGATATATCGTTACCGAAGGCAAGTAACTTGTTCTACAGGCTTCTAACTGCAGATTCCTCATCCTCTGAACATTCCCCAGGCTTCAGACTGGATCCAGAAACTCTTAATCAGTGCCTTTGCTTGACAACAGGTGGTGCCACACAGCTACGCAACGCAGTCTCCCCACCGCACAGAATGGGACGCACGCCCCTGTATAGACAGTACCCATGCATGCTGACATGAGTTCCTTTCTTTCCTTTACAAAAGGCACAGATCCGGAGCTACCCCTTGTCTCTTTTGAGGCTGCCTTTTTGACTGTTCAAACAATTTTCCCACTGTGCACAGAAAAAAGTCACCTCCCAAATCAATAGCGTTCAAACCACGTAGATAATTTTGCAAACCGGTATCCGTGATGAAAGCACACATGGTTTGCCTGTGGTGTCTGACCACAACTCTGAGACCTGCAGTGACTGCTCCTTGATGCATCCCATTCCCACCTGGGATCAGAAAGGATATCTGTTCGTAACAAAGCACAGCATGACTCAACTTTGTGTCGAGTCGAGGTTCAGAGATGTATGTATGTATGTGTCTTGTAAAGCGCACTGCTGCCCTGAGGCGTCGTGGCGCTGTAGACCGCTGGGGACGCCGTCCTGGCTATCCCTGTGAGATGGTCCCTAGTGGGTATCTCCAAGGTGAAACCAGGCATCCCCGGCGAATGTGGGGGGCCGTTGTAGAGATGAGGCAAGCTAATGCCCAGAGTTGCCGAGTGTGATCACTGGTTATAGTAGGCACCGAGGCGAGAATTATCGAGTCCGCTGACCCTGGTCCACGACCCTGCCGCGTCGGGAAAGGAAGCCTGGTCCTGGGCCATTCTCTGCTTCCGGGTCTGCCGCCTCTAACCAGTGAGCCACACCACTCCACTTGCAATCCTGATTGCACTTCTAAGGTTGTTCCTGCAACAGATTGTGGTCATGATCTGAATTCTCAGGTAAGTCAAAGAAAAAACATGAAAAGTCAATGCGAGACTTGGTCCCTGTCCTGCCACTCTCATTCTCCTGAGAAGGCGGGAGGGCATCATCGTGCCTCCTGATTTCGCTCCCGAAGTTGCTCCACTTCAGAGCCATTTCCGACCCTTGCCCCACGGCAACCTGAATTTCTGGGACCATCAGCGCTTCCAAAGGCAGGTCCCTGTGGTTTCGTTCCACGTTCTGCACCGTTCACTCTGTCGCCTCCCTCTGGTGCTGCAACCTGCACTCCACTACAATTTTCAAGTGGAACTCCCCCTTCTGAACCTGGGCTGGGAACCAGGTAAGTTACTCTGTTTAGGGATGTGAGTTGCACATACAGCAGAGAATCCGTAAGCTTCTAATATGAGCAAGATATTGCAGGGTCTGAAGACATCTATATGTTTCTAGAACACACGGCTGCTCTCAGTAATGGGCAGGATCTTTCTAACGAAGATGATATTGCTCTCTCAGTGCTTATACACACTCCAAACTTCAATGTGCCTCATACCCAGAACACCCTTTAATACAGAATGATCAGTCTGTTGGTCTCCTTAAGGTAGAGAAGTAGGGTGTGCTTGGACGCTCTGAATCTGGGTAAGACACAGGGAAGTCAGTCTACCTGCTCTTGAACCTACTTATATAGCGAGCCACTCCAGCACACGTCTTGCTGGTGTGCAGAGAAGTCGAACTGGAAAAGTAATTACTTGAGGCGGTACTGGAGGAGGCAGCCTTACCCATAAGCCTTATGTGAAGATTACTACAGCCTAGCGGATGCCCACATGTAGTACAGCATATGGCAATAGCAAGGGAACTTGCTGGTTTTAAAACTTGAGGACTAATTACTAGGTGGGGAAACATCCTTAGCAATGAAGTTTGATTAACGAATTACCAGAACCACGAATCCCAAACTACGACTAATCAGTTAACCACAACATCCTTAACAACGACTTACATAAACCGCGTCTGCATGCGGGCTCGGACGTCATTTTAATGAGGTAAATGCTAGCAAATAAGCATAGGGAGAGAAGTTTCCACTGGGGCTCCATTCTGGCACCGCGCCCGCGGAGTCACAAATCCAATTTCCCCGACATGGGGAATAAAAATACAATAAAGCGGCCACAGGTAAACTACGGGCGGGATGTACTGCCACTATAAACTCACAATAGTTTTTTCTGTAACCCAGAGCAAAAAATGTATCTGACCTCGTGTTATGTAACCCAGTGCTCATGTAAAGCGCTCTGATGTCCTGGGTCAAGTTTGCGCTATATAAAACTGCAAAAAAAATGCATACTATTATTACCGCCAATACTGACCAACCTGTCTCATGTTTCTAATACCCTCCCCCGTCCGTTAGACACCCCAGCCCTTCCTACTCCTAACCAGCCAGTCGCACGGCACTCTAGGAGAGAGCACCTCCACCGCCCCCGAGGCGTCACAAATCCAATTTCACCAAATGGCGAATAGTTGACAAGGACACCGCAGAGGGCGCAAATGGTGCTCTTACATGCCTCTCTACTGCATGGAAGACACCAATCGCTTTAATGAGGTCCCTCCCATCCACAGAGAGAGACTGAATTGTGGCTGGCCGTGGAGCTGTTTTTTTTCAAAGCAGGAGACGGCCACGACTCCGCCCTCTGACTTCTCCAGCTCTGTTACACGGCGAGCCTCTCATTGAATACCTCACTTCTCCCTAGGGCACAGAGCCATCGGGGAAGTGACCCGCATAAAATTTTGGGAAAAACAGAGGAAGGACTAATTGGTGGCATACTCTGGCTTAGGTAGTTAGAATGCGGGGATGTGTGGTGACTGGGTACAGGGTGTCCACGCGGAAAGCATGCTACGGTGGTTGCAATGTGAGATGATGTTTGATGACTGGGTTTCACCCTTCTGCTCCCCCTGACCTGGCATGCTTCTCGCCCCCTTGCATGATTTACTTGGCATTGCAGCCTCCAGGCTGGTGGGCTCTAACGAGCGCGGGGCTGCACACTGCCTACATCCTTCCAGCCTGGCAGCACGTCGGGGGCATAGCGTGCATGGAATGCTCTGGCTTCAGCCAATGTGTGCTGGTGGTTTATGTGATGGGCAAGAACATACAGCTAGATTCATCAACGAAAAATGGGCTCGAAAAGGGCCAGATTCTGAGAATCTGGCCCTTTGCGAGTGCAATTTTTGCATTTGGGATTCATCATCCCAAATGCAAAATTCGCTATTAAAGAATTCGCACATTTGCGAGGAATTGTATTTAAGGAATCTCTATTTGAGATTCCTTAAATGCAATTCATGAACTATTTTAAAATTGCGAATTCGCAATTTTGGGCCGCTATTTACCGCGAGGTCAAACCTCGTGGTAAATAGCGAAAACTTAGAAAAATGCATTTAAATGCATTTTTCTAAGTTGCATGTTACACACACACATGTCCTTTGGACATGTGTGTGCGCAACACCAATGTAGATAACATTTCAGGGGTGCTACCAGGGTGTCATTTAGACACCCCTGGCACCCTTGAAATCGCTTCCTTATTTGCGATTAGCAAATTGCTAATCGCAAATAAGGAAGAACTCCCCATTCATTCCTATGGGCCTTTAGGACCATAGGAATGAATGGGGAGTTATTTCTTTTTTGCGATTAGCAATTTGTTAATCGCAAATAAGGAATCGCAATTTATTTAGCGATTCCTACATGAATCCCGTTTTGCAAGTCCTTAATAGCGATTCCTTAATAATCGCTATTAAGGAATCGCAAAACGGCACTATGATGAATCTAGCTGATAGTGGTGTAAATGGGTAATGAGCAATACATTTTATTTCGTGGTTTAGGAACTTGTTTACGATGTAGTTGTTTGGCATTGCTCGTTGTTTAGCCTGCGTAGTTAAGGAATTTGTGATTAAGGCAGTAGTTGTTCAATCATACATCATACTAGGTGTACACCTTGTACGTTTGTGGCAATTTCAAACTAATCACCTGTGAGGTACGGCCAAGTCCTGGATCCCACCACGAAGCATCAATGTGAGGAAGTGTGATTTATTATATGTGTGGTTGTGAGACTTCGCTGTGCAATAAACTCACATCCTGATTTGTGTCTAGTCAGGCTCATTTTTCAACCCCTAGCTCAACCCTCAGTAGCTGTGACTAAGAGCAGTTAGGATTCAACAAAGGAACGCATGTAAAGCATTTACACAGCACCAAAACAATTGGAGAAGAAAGAAACAGGACTCCCAAGAAGTCCGACACCAATTTATTATCATAGACAAAATTATATGTATGAATTTATTGACACCAAAATGAACAAGCATTTACAATGCAATGGTCTCTGCATTATTAAAGGGAGAGCTATTGGCATTGCTCATGACTTTTTTTTTTTTAAATCATAAATAAATGGCATTGTCATTTACATTGCCAATATCTTAATCGTTAAATAAATGGCATTGTCATTTACAATGCCAATAGCGTAATCGCTCACGAATGCAGGACCTATTGCATTTACACCCACACAACCACACCAAAGCCACACACACATACAGAGCCACCCACACAGAGCCCCCCCCACACACACAGAACCCCCCACACACAGAGAGCCCCCTCACACACATACAGAGCCCCCCCCACACACACAGAGCCACACACACACACACAGAGCCACACACAAACAGAGCCACACACACACAGAGCCCCCCCCACACACACACAGAGCCACACACACACACACACAGAGCCCTACACACACACAGAGCCCCACACACACACAGAGCCCCACACACACACAGAGCCCCACACACACACAGAGCCCCACACACACACACAGAGCCCCACACACACACACACACCCAGAGCCACACACACACACCCAGAGCCACACACACCCAGAGCCACACACACACACACACACCCAGAGCCACACACTCACCCAGAGCCGCACACACACACACCCAGAGCCACACACACACACACCCAGAGCCACACACACACACACCCAGAGCCACACACACCCAGAGCCACAAACACACACACACACCCAGAGCCACACACACACACACACACACACCCAGAGCCACATACACACACAGGAGAGCAAGCACAGCGAGTGGGCAGGGAAGGAAGCACAGCGAGGGGGCAAGGAAACGAGCACATCCAGGGGGCTGTGCCCGGACTGACCTGTGTGCGACCTCAGATGAGCCTTCAGGTGTGAGGACTTGCCGTACACCTTGCCGCAGCCTGGGTTGGGGCACTTGTGCTTCTTCTGGGGCATCTCCGGGTCACTCCGGTCCCTTCTATACCTGGTGTTGAGTCCTTCTGGGTGCCCTGCGCCGGTAACGGGGAGGTTGCATCTGTCCGCCGGGCTCCCCTCCCCCAGCCGGGCCGGGGCTGTGCTGGTTCAGGTCTGCCAGGCCACGTCCAGCAGGGAGGCATTGTCCCCAGCAGCCTCTCCCGAGGGCAGGGCGAAGGGATTCCCAGGTCTGGGAACTGAGGGCGGTAGGAGGATAACTCTGGGGAGGGCGTGCATCGGCGCTGCTGATGTGAATTTATTGTGTGCCCAACTCAGTGCTCCAAGGGGAGAGTGAGCCTGCACCTCCGTGACCTTGCGGGAGGCATATCGGTGTTCCGAAGTGCCCACACAGCAGAAAGAAGACGAGACCTGCAGCCGATAAAGGGAGCAGACATGGGGGCGGCTTCGGAGGAGGCGACGGAAGCTCCATGGAGGGAGTGGGGGAGGGGGAAAAAGGACCGGGAGAGGAGAGTAGGGCGCGGAGCCGTGCTGGTGGGAAGGGGTATCTTTCCAGGTCTGGGAACTGAGGGCGGCGGGAGGATAACTCTAGGGAGGGCGTGCATAGGTGCAGGGGGGATTGGCGCTGCAGGAGTCCTGGTCGGTCGGTTTCAATGGAGGCACCCCTTTGCCAATCATGGTGTCGGGGAACAAAGGCAGGACTCCCCCTCCCCCCACTGCCGCAGGCAGAAAATCCTTGTATGTGGCAGAATGACAGTCCGGCCAGTGCACAAGACAGGTTGGCCGTGGGGCAACGACACGCTCTTTCCATTACAGAGGAAGAGGGTTGTTGATTTGCCTCAAACAGTGTCGTAGGCGTTAAACAAAGAATTGGAAATGCACGCCTCTCATGTCGCTTTAAGTGTTGAGAAGGTTTGTTTACTGTCACTGGGAAAATCGAGAGAGACCCCTTAGCACACATGGGGAATAGGGCACTATCAATGGGAAAATCGAGAGAGACCCCTTAGCTGATTTTACTTGTTTATTGTCACTGCAGATGTTCACGGCACAGCTGCCTGTGGGGGATTATCACGTGACACTTTCCCTCGTTGAATTTCCAAAGGAAACTGCCCACTTTAGGAACACGCTTACGGTCGGACGCATTTACCGAATGTAAAACTTGTATGAAACCCATGGTACAATTAAAATAAGATATCCGCTATTCAGTGGGAGCGGGGGTGTCGTGCGGCAGCCCCTCTCGTTGTAAAATTCAAATGTAGGTATTCGACTGAAACTTGAATGGGGGGGAAGGGGGGGCTCTATCCACGCATTTTCCTTTCTTCTCACTCCGTTCTCTCTTCTCTGTATCACGTTTTCTTCCTCCTCTCTGTCTCCCTGTTTCTGCTGCTTCTTTCCATTTCCTCTCCTCCTCCCACAGATAAATGATTTATATTATTTCAAAAGTTAGTGGCGCATTTGGAAATATAAGTATAACTTTCAAGTGTGCTTCGTTTTGCAGGCTGACTTGACCTATGTTTAAAAACCGGAACATGTGTTGAACATTTTAAAAAGCTTCAGGCACCGTGAGAGTCCTCTGAAAACCAGGACGTCTGTCACCCTACCCCTTACCATCCCTTACCCCTAGTCTAGTGTACCATGGCCTTTTCAGTTTGTCGCCCTGTCACGGTCAGAGCTATGAACATGCAGCAAGTGCTATGACACCGCGTCCGAGGAGGTTGAAAGCCCAATGTGCCCCATTGTTGTATTATCTTACTATCAAACCATGGGATTGGTAGGCGGAGTTCCTCGCTTGCAGGGGTCCTGGTGGGAGCGCTATCCTTTCTTAACCTCAAGTCTAGGTTCTGAAATACATTCATTGCTGGGGTGCAGAGGGGCCTCAGACCCTCTGGCCCGGTGCCACTGCACTTGCTGTATGACTGATCGCTGCCCCACCCTTCACTCGGTTTCTCAGGGACTCGCTCCCCCCTTCTGTGCAACGTTCTCACAATCTGTCTTGTCCATTTCCTTGTCGTTTTTGGGTTCTTCTTAACTCACTATAGACCCCCACCTCCCACCGCTCTCTTTCGCACTCTTGCTTTTCTCCAGCTAGCATCTTGGTCTTGGACGTGTCTCTCCACTCCAAAGCCGCTCTGCCTCATTGTCCGTTCCCCGTCCTGTATCTCACCCTGTCCCCTATCCCCCACTCTATCCTTTACTCCATCTTCCTGCCCCTCACCCCCTGTTCTTCGGGCTGCCCCACGCATGTAAAGGGCCAGGCGGCGAGAGAGTGGCTGGGGTGAAGGAGTGCCAGGGTGGGGAGACGTCAGTCACATCTCCCGAGTGAGGAAGGCCACGGCCGCGTGGCCGGGTCCCAAAGTACACAAAGAAAAGCGGAGACGTTATATACAAACATCAGTGCATATCATTTACAGTTACTGTTATCCAATTGGGCAATCAGCCTCCAAATCCAATGTCTCTTGTCTTTTCAGACCACTTTTGTTCAATCCAAATAGAAACGTATAGAGGTGATCAGTACAAAAGTTTATTTATTCCTTTTCTTATCACAGCCGACCCCCGTTTCGCCCCCAATGGGCTTTTTCAAGGCTGTAGATTATATACAAAGAGAATTCCATTCAAATTCATGTTTTATGGTCCACCCAAGATTTTCTATTTAACAATTTATATAAACCCAATTTGTGACTGATAATATCATGCAAACTCATGTATCACCGTATTTGTGAGCCTCCAGTTCATCTAATAACACTCACCAAGCAAATTATTTCTCCCAACTATGTGGCACTTCTTCCAACACTGTCAAATTTCTTTAAAAGAATATGCGGCACTGTTCCTTCAAGCTTTTCTCCTTGGTATGCGACACCTGAATATTTCTTTATTTCTCAGAGAATCCACACCGTATTGATCTAGTGCTGTGTCTTCATCTATTTAGGAGCCTTGATAAGTTCCATCGCCAATCCGTCTGCTTTTGCTACCAGCCCGATGTGCTCTCCCGGTGATACATGCGTTTGCATGATATTATCAGTCACAAATTGGGTTTTCAGTGAAGGTGGTCGCACAGGAGGATTGCCCTTAAGGCATATGCTCAAAGTAGAATTACTAGAGCAAGGAGTGAGAGTTTTCTAATGCACTGGGTACGTTTTCAAATCATGTATGTGGTGATGTGGTGGATCCCCACTGAAACCAGGAAGACCGTCACCCAAGCACTCGTCACCAGCCGACTGGACTACGGGAACGCCCTCTACGCCGGAATCACAGCCAAACTCCAGAGAAGACTACAACGCATCCAGAACGCCTCCGCACGACTCATCCTGGACATCCCCCGACACAGCCACATCACCGGACACCTGAGAGAACTGCACTGGCTCCCCGTCAGCAAGAGAATCACGTTCAGACTCCTCACCCACGCACACAAGGCTCTACACGACCTGGGCCCCAAGTACCTCAACAACCGTATGACCTTCTACACGCCCACGCGCCAGCTACGATCAACCAGCCACGCACTCGCCACTGTACCACGCATCCGCAGAGCCACCGCCGGAGGAAGATCCTTCTCCTACCTGGCAGCCAAGACTTGGAACTCCCTCCCCATTCCCCTTCGACGTACCCAAGAACATCTCTCCTTCAGGAAGCAACTCAAGACCTGGCTGTTCGAGCAGTGACACACCCCTCTCCCCCAGCGCCTTGAGACCCTCCCGGGTGAGTAGCTCGCTATATAAATGCCGTGATTGATTGATTGATTGATTGATTTTACAGTGACACCTTTTTGTTATATTTATATAATTTGTTAAATAGAAAATCTTGGGTGGACCATAAAACATGAATTTGAATGGAATTCTCTTTGTATATAATCTACAGCCTTGAAAAAGCCCATTGGGGGCGAAACGCGCGTCTGCTGTGATAAGAAAAGGAATAAATAAAGAAACTTTTGTACTGATCACCTCTATACGTTTCTATTTGGATTGAACAAAAGTGGTCTGAAAAGACAAGAGACATTGGATTTGGAGGCTGATTGCCCAATTGGATAACAGTAACTGTAAATGATGTGCACTGATGTTTGTATATAATGTATACATGACAAACTGCTTTATCTTGGGTAGGCAGGTTGTTGTAGGTTAGTGCTCAAGGTGGATGAGCACTTCATCATAAGCTGCACTCTATAACTCAGGTGAATGGTTTTGAATACCAAAAAATAACACCGAGGAGACTATTACGATGTGCTGATCATTTAGCAAATCCACCACAATAGCGGAGACGTGTCTGGAGCCCGCAGCCCGACGGAAGAGCACACACGCTGCAGGGCCTCACTCACTCACTCAGTCTGGGCGTCTCTCTCTCATGCTGGGTTTGTCTCGGTTTCTTTTGGTGAATGTCCTAGGACGGGTCAGATACCCGCACAGCTAAGAGTGCTGCGGGGTGTCCGTTTGTATGTACTGCTCTGCCCCAGTGGGTAGGAGTGCGCCCACCCTGTGTCTTTGTTTCGAGACAAGTTAATGTGGCTGTCTCAGGACGGTCGTGAGTGTCTCAGGAATGTGGAGTGCCTTTAGGTGGGAGTGTGGTGTGCCTCAGGAGGGAGTGGGGGGGGCGAGAGTGTGCCTCACGGGATGAGGCAGCGTGCCAGGGTAAGGGGGCTCAGGAGGGTGTCTCAGGAGGGTGTCTCAGGGGGGATGCGAGAGTGAGTGTGCCTCAGGGGGGTGCGAGAGCGTGCCGGGGGGAGGGGGCTCAGCCAGGAAGGTGTCTCAGGGGGTGCGAGAGTGAGTGTGTCTCAGCTGGGTGAGAATACCTCAGGGACAGCATTCTTCAGTGAGGTAGGAGTGCGTGCTTCACGGAGTGCCAGTCGGTACCCGGAATGCGAGTGTCGTCTCAGCAAGTTGAGTGAGTACTTCACGGACACCATGACAAGACCGGGATAAACCTATACTTACTGAGACAGACATCTCGCATGCTGCGTCTGTCTCTCGGACACACTGCAGTCTCTCGCGTCCCTCGCCCTCACTGTCACTCACCTGGGACAGCCGGAGGCTGGAGCGCGAGCCCGTCCTCTGGAACAGAGACTGCCACTTCTTCATGGCGAGACGGCGAACCCTGGTGATGGGGACACCCCAGCGCACAACCCTGGGACAAGCTCTCAAGACTCCCCCCACTGCCGCAGGCAGAAAATCCGTGTACATAGTCAGAGCCAGTGAGGCTGTTCCTGCCAACAACCCCAAAATACGAAAAATGGCGGCCACAAGCTTCCGAAATTTTCGAAATCGGAGGCGTGTTTTGACGTTCTGAGTGACGGATGACGTCACAGTCGAAAGAACGCAAAAAAACACGCCCCCGAATCCGAAAGACGGGGCTTTATTGGAGTGACTCCCTTCTCCGCCAATGGCTGGCCTCCGTTTAGGAAGCCAGCCAATGGAGGAAAAATGGAGGAGAGAGGCAGGTTCAAGCCCCCATACTCCAAAACATTCAATCTCCTCCCGGAGACTGCGCAAGCGCAGCCTACAGTCCTCGACCTAAAAAGGTGGGTTCTAGAGATACAATTACTTGAAGAAAGAGTAAATCACAACTTTGCACTTAACCATGAAAAATCATTGGAAAATTCAACACATTTGACACTTTGAACAATTGTCAGCAAAACTTTTGTTAAAGTTGAATGTGGTCACTTTCGGTTACCTTGGACAACCAGCTCTGGCAGGGAGCTGATCATGGGTACTAATAAAGTCCTTAAGAACAGTTACCTTTAAGAAGAAGCAACCTCTAGTCCGATTTCAGTGTTATTTGCAACTTGCAATTGACTTCTATGGACTTGTCCTAATGCAAGGGATGCTTAGGATGCTGTGTGGTTTATGGGGAAGACTGCTCCTCGCTCCTGATAGGGTGTCTTTTGCCACAGAGGTCGGTGTGTCTCAAAACCTCAGTAAACATTCAGTCACCACTTGACTACTGGTCTCCGTACACAGTGAAACCAGTGGCTCACTTCTCTTGGCAAAAGCTCTCGTTCTGGGCAACCAAACTACACTCCGAAGACTCTCCCGTGTCCAGCAGACTTGGGTACAACTTATGAGCGTCGAGTCTCTGTCTCCCAGGCTGCGCTGCGGCGAGGAACGATTGAGCGGTGATCTAGGCCAAGCAGGCTTCCACACCTTTGGTGACCCTGTGTTGCAAACAGGAAGTCAGCCAACTAACTGACTCTTGGAGTCTCTGCTTCTGGCTGGGCTCGCAAGGGTGGCTTCTTTTCGGGCACCATAGCACAGTCACAGTCCAATATTTGCTCAGTCAATCAAAGAAGACTTGTATAGCAAAGCTAATCACCTGTGAGGGTACCCAGGCACTGAGGATCTTGCTGTGGAGGCTCAGTTGAACAGCCCAAGGAGCAGCATTTGCAGTCCAACTTCAGTCTGGTGCAGTGTTGGTGCAGCCTTATCGTTGCCAGGTCCAAGGTCAGCAGGGCAGTCCTCCTTCGGTACTCTTCTCCAATCATGGTGTGATCTGGGGGCCATGGCAGGCTAGGAGTCCAGCTTTCGCGTTGTCACACTTGTGGCATCACAACTAATGCTGCAATCCACAAGAGACACTTTAACTTACAAGCCCTATTTAACCTGCCACTGTGTACTAGGGACTTACAAGTAAATCAAGTTATGCCAATTGGGGGTAAACCGAATAAACATGCATCTTTTTAAGGGTCAGAGCACATATGCAGAGTTCTGATTAGCGGGCTCAGGCCATTTCAGTCACCACACCAGTGCCTTGTTGTCGAAATGGTGCAACATGTGGGGGAGGACCTGCAAAAAGTGTTTCCTCATATTGAGTAGTTTACCAAAATCTCTAAATAAACAAATGTAGCTTTGTGATTATGGTTGCCAAGCACCGCATAAGAATTTGTTGGGGGTTAAGCAGAAAGCCTACCAGGATAGGTTGGGCAGCCAGCATGAGAGAAAGACGACGTGGCATGGCGAAAGATATGAAACTTATGGAGGTCAGAGCCGATGAGAAGGAGGCGCAGGACTTAGAGGAATGGGCAAAAATTATGACTTCAATGAATGATACAATACCTCAAGATAACAGTGAATACAGTGGATGACACCACACGACAAGGGATATTGGTATCAAAATTTATTAATACACACCGGGGTAGAGAAAGGTCCTGGAAGAGCCAGTCCCGTTCTGTGGGGAGAGCAGCTGCCTTTAGGAAATTGACACTGGTTAATAACGTGAGAAGATAATGGAGTTGTTAGTCCTGTAAACTTGTAAAATCTAAAGTGAGTATGGTCAATGATCCAGTTCCCTTATTTATGCATCACAAGACTGTAAATACATTGCTTGTTCTCTTTGCAATTGCCTAAAAAGAAAAAAACATAAAGTTGTTAAAAAATCCAGCATAAGTTTATCCACATACCTTCTCTTTTTCTCTAGGCATTTATTCGACGTTGCCTGGCCTACCGGAAAGAGGACCGAATAGACGTCCAACTGTTGGCCTGTGATCCCTACTTGCTGCCTCACATCCGTAAATCTGTATCCACCAGCATCCCTCCTGGGGCAGCTATTGCCTCAACTTCTGGCTCGTCCAATAATAGCCTTTCAAACTGACATTATGTGTGAGACACTTGACGGGCCAAATGAAAACTTTTAAAAACCTGACAAGAAAAAAGGAAACCCCATTTAGAAAAATAAAGCACTCGGAGACCAGAAGAATCCATATGGTTTTGGAGGAACCTGTATACCAGGCTGCTTAAGTGTCTTGCTCTGTTTCTGAGTCGTCGGGCATGGCTGCATCGGATTGGGCAAGCTCAAAGCCCGTTGGCAACAGAGGCAGATCCAAAGGATGACTATGGCATCAGGGCTTAATGATGTGGTCCTGTGAATTGCCATAACAGACGTCCCTTCCAAGCAAGGAGTGAGGGAGGGAAGAGACGTGGGCTGCACATATTGTAAAGTTCAGAACTAAATGCAAATGCGGCGCGTTTCTGTGAAAAGCACGTGCTTTGAACGAAGATGACTGACTTCAAACAGCAGTGAAAAACTGAACTAGACTGGGCTCGCCCCGTGTCGATATTTAAACTGGTTTCTTTTTTCCCTTTTACTAAAGTTTAGATAACATCTCCTGGATGGCGGGCGGGGGAGGGATAGGACGAAGAAAAAAAAACTTGAAGCACAAGGGTTGAGCTAGGAGGCAGTTTTGACTCTGTACCCTTAAGTAAAACAAGTTGATGCCACCTATTGATGGCGATAGTTAGTGTTTTTACCCTGTATTAATTTCAGAACATATAAAAGTGAGAGGTAGGTAAACATTGAAGAAAAATGTCCTCCTCCTCACTTTTTTTTGTAAAAGTGAAACCCATATTAGCAGGTACGCATGGAGAAGAAATGGTTCTGCACAGTAATGCAAGCTCGTGGATTCGTTCTTCCCTGCCAAGGAGCTGCGGTCGTTGGGCTTGGATGCCGTCCCTGTAAGCAACAGATTTGTTCCTTTAGGATTATGATACGGTTGTCCTTATTTATTTGAAGTTGTTAACATTATAATAAAAAGTCCTTGGCTCCTACATCGCTGTTCAGTCAAGCATGTCTGTAATTCATCGATTTACTTGACAGCGAAGGAGCGGCTGAAAATGAAATGTATACACACGACGCATAATCCGTGTTAAATATTTCATTTTAAGAAATAATAATTGTTCCCTTTGTTAGGGAATGGTGATGTTGGGTTGTTAAGGCTGCATTACAGTCGGCCGCGTCGCTTAAAGGCTGTAAGTAAATAACCTTTCATGGGGATTCAAAGGAAAGGAGCATGTGTTGTAAAAATGCTTCCGCCACAGGGGAGAGGATAGCACCATCTCTCAACCTGAGAAATAAATCTGTCTGACAGGAAGAGCGCTTTGATGAGAAAGAAGCCATACCTCCTCCCCAGCATAAAACTCCCTTCCTCAGCTACATATGTCCTGGCATGGCGTTGAAAAGAGGGCCTGCAGTAGAATAACATGTGGCAGCCAGATTAAAATGGGATTCTTTTTTAAAGTAACATTAAAATAGCGTGTAATATTGCAGATGCACAAGTGCAGTTATCTGTCTGTAAATGATAAGCACGTTTTGGGGCTCGTACGCTAAAATATTTTCACTAATTTGAGGCCAGTAGAGCCGCTGTGTTTTAGATGAACGCTAGACCCCCACCCCCCAGTGATGAGGTGTTTCTACATTATTGATAGGGCAATGAGCTCCTCAAATGAAAAGGCAGTCACCAAGGGGGAGAGTTTGTTGTCATAGGGTTTGCTACACTGCAAGTGTGAGGTATCTACATTGTTTCCACTTCACTAATTTGTCATCAATCAGCAGCAGCTCAGCATTTTCATGGTAGAAAGAGTGATGACTGCACTTGAATTTCGTATTACACCTTGAGTGCATGAATCTGCCACGAAGTACCAATGCTAAGCTACCAGTTTACAAACCTGTTTATGGGATCATGATTTTTTTTTCCTGCCTCTCTCATGCTGTAACTCTGTCCCTCTGCTATAGACACGTGTGAAAAAAGAGCGTGCTAGCGTGCCATGAGTGCTGATATATGAAGCTAATTGCTTGGGTCAGTTTTCTTGCAGTAAAACTTTGTGTTGCACTGTAACCTTCAGTTTATAAGTTGCAAGGGTAGTTTTAAGACCATGATGAAAAAATTAGTGATTCGTTTTTGGACAACACTCACATTTCTGTAGTAGGCTCTTCTAAATATAGTCAATTAGATTAAGAACAGCGAAAATACTGGCTATCTGTATACCTTAAACCAACGCACCGATGGGAACTCCCAACTCACACAGGGATAGCGCTGTTCAGTGCATGACTGGAAGATTTCTTGCATCATGGAACTAGTGTGTAAACTTGGATTGGTTTTACTAATTCATTATGCTATGCAGATACACACATTTCTTTATAAAGAGCTCTGTGTAGTTCCTTCACATCTGTTGTTTTCCAATATTCCTGTAGTGTTCCTCTGCTTTCCAGTCCTCACTTTTGAAATTATGCATAACCTGTTGCAAAAGAAATGCCTGTTGCTTGCTGAGGTGTAGAAAATATTTGTCCTAGTTTATTTTTGATTGAATGCCACGGTAAGAATTGAAGGAGCACCATCAAAATCCAAACTCAGCTAAACTTTCCAGTTGATTTTTGAGACTATTGCATCAAAAGTCTCAAAACTGGGCACCGTCTCTAGGGAACGCACTTTGCAAACCTGACCAAGTATGGAATAATCTCATCAGTGTGGTCCATACGTTCACCTAGTTGTAATTTCACTCATGACATCTAGCAAGCCCTTAGTCAGTTTTATTAACATTTTCTTTGGTTAAGCCTCTTATGACCTGGATTTGTATTGCCCCTTCCATTATTAAAAACATTCGGCTGTATTTGAACTGCAGCATTGAATGTGTAGTAGTATGGATGGATTTCTGTGTTGAATGTCTAGTATCCAGCTATAAACCACTACTGTGTTGAATGTGTAGTATCAAGCTATAAAGGGCTGCTGTGTTGAATGCAGATTGTCAGCAGGTGAAGGGCTACTGTGTTTGAATCCTTGCACAAGGTTAGAAATGTAAGCTGTATCACAGCAATATATAACAGTCTTATTTTTTTGTAGAATGAAAGTCTTGACAATGCCTCAGACACTCATTTAATGACCTCTTTCTTGTTTCTCCTATCCGGCGATTGTCACTTGTCATGCATAAATTGATCCCTGAGATGTGTGAATGCAAAAATCCTCCAAACACATTTGTGTTAAATTGGGTACAATGTATATCTGCATAATGTCACTGAAATAATCACAAATATCTAATCAAGCTCCTTATTTTATATGCACGACATATGTTGAGCTAGGCTTCTTCAAAGCATACTTGTTACATACTTCTTCTGAAAAACTGAAACTTAGTGAGAGTTTTCAAATTTTGGTGCAGAAAGGAGAATCTCGCCGTTTTCCCTTTTCTGAGTTACATTTAACATCTACTGCTTGAACATGTGTTAATACCCATGTAATCTCCTCTCAAAAGTAATGCCTAGCTCTCCTCTTCCAAACCACCTGTTTCCTACTAATTATGTTGTGCCTCTAATGATAATCCTGTTTTGAATTTTTTGATTTCTTAATTTCAGAATTTTTATACAAGCTTTCATTGAACGGGTGTACATGTTCACATGTACTTCAGCTTTCACCCATTGTGTTTAACTTTCTATATGCTGGTGTTTTATAACACCGTGAAATAAATCTGATGCCCCCTTCTCTATTCGGTTCCTGTTCAGGATGGTCTTGGTATGTTGCAGTGCAGTGCAAAGTGCAGCCTGTTTTAGATTTCAGCTGACAGCAAATGGTATTGAGGAGGGACGAGCGCAGCAGCCCTTTTGTTCTTTATCTGCTACACGATACTGTAATCTGGAGAGGGGATATAATCCGAGTGGGAGCAAGGAGTATTAGACTTTAAAGAAACACAATACTGGGTGCTAACAGTAGGCACATGGTATAAGTAGTACTTGAGTGAGGTCACAGGGACTAAAGTAGTGGTTCATTATAAAGATGGATGAATGAGTGTGCTGTAATAGTTTCATTTGCCTGAGATCTGTCAAAACGTCTACCAAATGTATGTTGGAGAGTACTTTTTTTGTCACTGGTAAGAAAAATGTGTGTCTATGGGCGCACATTAGCTAAAGAGAAAAGCAAAACTGTGTGATTTTTTTTGTTGCTGATCTGAGGACCCATTCTACAGTGTTGTGTGTTTATGCTGCTAAGTTATTAGAAAAGTACAGACCTTACCCTGAAGTCCAAATTTTCGGATTTGTTTTTGGGTTAATATGGGTTTCACTTTTTTTTTTTTACTAGTGCACAACCCCTCTTCGTCACACTATTCGTTTACTTGAAAACAAATCTCTGTATGAATTTGTAACATAAATCCAGGCGTAATTGTTCTCGGTTTTTCCAATAAGACAAAAAGAACATTAAATACATTTTGAGAAATTGAATTGATTCATGCTTCATTTGTGATGTTTCTACAAATTTGGAGTCCCCCTTTACAACCATATCTGACACCATAAGGTTTTTCTCTCCACAGGTGACCAACTTATTTGGTGTTTTCTGGTAATGGGTAGGTGTCATTAAACGGCCAGAACTACATTTATGGAGATATTGTACAGTTCTCCTACTTTTTCTAGAAATTCCTGCAATTTTAGTTCAGATTTTGGAAAGAGGTTGAACGAAGCTCTTCGGAGAAGGTCATCACTTTACGGAAAACATTTTTATTGTAACAAGAGATGTACATATATATTTGTTGAGAGGTTGTGTTGGTGGGTTAACACTTCATCCATAAAGTAGGAAAACTGCCTGTGACGAAGACCGCCTAGCCCTCTGCAAGTGATGATATGCTATGGTAGGATATCATAGAGGGCTTCAACCTACCTTGTGCAGGTACAACATGTGGAAAGGCAGGAGAGAGCACAGTGGGAGACATGAGAAGGTGTTGGGATGGAGGACTGCGGTGGTAACAGCTTGGGTATGAGGGCTTTATCAAGTACAAGGAGATAAATGATTTGCCTCAAAAGACCTGATCTTTGTTGGAATCAAACTGGATTAAAGTACTGTTTCTAGGATGTAAGCTAAGCAACTAAGTCACTAGACTAAATGTCTTATGTCACTGTTGTTAATCCATCATAATAATTCTATAACTGCCAATAGGAATCTTAAATGTAAAACTGCTATTCACTTTGTTCAACTGCCTCGACCATTATTTGATTTTGAGAGTGAATCTAATTCACATTTTAGTTTTGACTCTGCACGTTTTGAAGGTGTATGCTAATCGTTAAGGAACTCTAACCTTTAAATAGAATGTTCCTGAGTAGATCCGTTTGGAAGGTTGTATTTGTTATGGGAGGGTAGGGATTTTGTGTTGTCAGCATCTTGTCATTACTTTTAATCCATAAACATCATTGCCCTTGATGCATGTCCAGGTAGTAGAACAGTAGCAGTTCATTCTCACCCTGAGCAAGAGGTCTTCATAGAAACTACTGATGCCAAGTGACCCCATTAACAAAGCCACCAAGTCTGTAAACTTTTATTTGCCCCTACAGGGATCGTCATGTCCTTGAAGCAAAAAGGTCCAAGAGAAACTCCTCTTCAGTGCACGGAATTTTTTGATCCCTAGATAGATAAAGCTCTCAGTGCATTGGTGACTTAGTTCTCACCCAAACTCATCCAGCACTGCCAGTCGCCCATGATTGGCTTTCTCAGGTGAACAATGCTTTCCTATGAATGTCTGCTAGGGACTCTCCTTGCATCAGGACCAACTGAGAAAGCTGGAGCCCAATCATAATACCAAGACCTGATAATAATGGTATTTTGCCGTAGTGGATATTATTGCTCTGGCCATGGTCTACTACAGGTCTGTAAATTCTTAATGGCAGCTTCTCAGGGAAGTCTTCCACATCCAAACCTTTACCGTGGAAGAATGGACCACATCTGATAGAGACTTCTAGCTGCAGAGTTTCCTTACCTTTGAATTTCCCAGGCGTCAGGCTGGATCCAGAAACATTTGCGTGAGCTGTACTCATGCGCGTTGGGTGGCTCCGTTCAGCTCCGTGTGACGGGGGCGTTGGTTATGACATCAAGGTCACCTATATAGGCTCCACCCAGGCGTTCAAACATTTCTTTCTGTGTCAGTTACGTGCTGATCTGGATTAGTGCTACCCCACTGTCTCTTTTTGACAGGTTTTTTCGACTTTTTGTTGAGAAATGTTTTCTCTGTGTTGAGGTCATGTCACTTAGATGGACAGGGTTTAAACCATGTGGCGTCTGTCACCGCACCATGTCGATAAAGACCCCCACCTCATATGACTATGGTGTTTCTAACATGACCACAATACGAAGTCTGGGTCGGACTGTTGGGCCATGGATCAGTAGCCCTTTCTGGAGTGGTTGATGAAGCTCCTTGCTGCCTGGCAGTCTGCATCAGCCGGCGAGACTCCGCGAAGACCCCGATCGTAGAAGAGGAGGGCACAGGATCACTCCAGGAGCCCCAAGTACTCTTCCTCCCTCTCGAGGGCCTCTGGACACTCTGGGAAGATGCACAAGAAGTCCAAGCAAACTTAATCTTAGCCTCGCCTGCGACGAGAGAGGTAAGGAACACAGACGCTATAGGCAAGGTTTGACTTTGCTCCTCCCATCCTCCCCCCATTTTTAAGTGCCGGAGCGACCCGCACCCCAATAAAGGAATTTTACAAGGCCCTGTGCCGCGTATTTGAGCGGGAACCGCTTCTGGTGAGCCTTCGAGCTCGGTATTGTCAGAAGGGGCCCCATCGGGTTGATGCCGTTGACTCTGGCCGCAGCACCAGTGGGGCCTTATAGATCCGATTCTGGGTCGAAGTCGATCAAAGGCGAAGTCGGTACCTCCCGCGTTGCAAGCTCCATCCTTATACCTAAAAGCTCTGAGTCGGATTGGCGTCACTCTACTCCGGCGCTGATGGAACCCAGGGGTTTTACGTCATTGCCTGTGCATTTTGAGGAAGTTTCCGGCACAGGTGAGAATTGGGAGGGGTCTTTGGACGCTCTAGAACATCACCTTAATGCTCCTGTGGAGCAGATGGGCTAGTATGATATTGTGGTAGCCAGTGGACTGGACATATTCCCAGCTACTGGTACGGTCTCTCCACCTAGTGTGGCTACGGAGGAGGGAGTTTCTTATGGGAAAGAGGGTGACAGAGGTCCTTGGACTGGAGCTGCCCTGTGCAGGTCAGGACTAATCTCCTGACCAAGGTGCTCCAGCCTGGGGCTTCCACCTCCAAACCCCTATTGGCCTTTAATGAATCACTAACAGATGTCTTTTTGGGCACATGGTCCAAGCCTAGCAAAGGGGTCCTTTGAATAGGACAATTGCATGCCGCCATCGACCAGTGCTGGGCAACCCAAGTTTCCTCTGCCAACATCCCACCCCTGAGAGTTTGGTGGTTCAGGATTCACAGCATGGTGCATTCCCTTCTGCTCCTCCGGGTAGGGAACCCAAGAAGCTGGATGCACTTGGTAAGAAAATGTTTTCTTCTATCAGCCTGACATTGCGATCAGTGAATACTGCATGCTTTTTGGGCGTTTCTCCCACACCCTTTGAATGACAGTTGCACAAGTGATGCCTCAGATTCCGGAGGAAGCCCAGACCATACTCTCCCAGGCAGTAAAAGATGGGAGAGATTAAGCAAAATTCACCATTAGGTGTTGTTTAGACAAGACTGATTCGCTGGGCAGAGCGATTTCATTGACAGTGGCCTTAAGGCGCCAGGCCTGGCTTGGAACAGGTGGCTTCTATGGTGATGTCCAGTCCAATCTCATGGACATGCGCTTTGACAGGACTTGTCTTTTTAGAGAGAAAGTGGACTCGGCCTTGGAGCGCTTCAAGGATTCTACTGCTACGGCCAGATCCTTGGGACTCTAGGTCACACCTTGTGGCGAGTCTAGCTTTCGCCCCTTTCGTGATTAGGTAAAGGGCTTTCAACCACGTCAGCTAGTATACCAGACACTGTCCTGCGTAGACTTCCCATGTTGTGTGGGAACGCTGTTCATTCCGACCGCAGAATGGTAGTCACAAGTAGTCTACCACCCAACCTTCGGCAGCTGCAGCTTCCAAGCACTCCTAATTTGAATCTGCAAGACCATTTCACTCCATTAGTAGGGAGAATTCATCATCATTTCCTCTACTGGAGGTCCACAGCATAGTACAGATGGGTCTTGCAGATCATTCAGGAGTTCCATTCTCTTCCTTTTCTTTCTTTTCCTCCTCTATTCACCAATTCAAGAACGGCTGGCTGAAGATCAACTAACATTACTCCAAGAGGAAGTTATAGCCTTAACATCGTATCCCAAGCCGACGACACCCAGCTCATCCTCTCCCTCACCAGAGACCCCACCATCGCAAAACTCAACTTCCATAGAGGAATGCAAGAAGTTGCAGTCTGGATGACCAACAGCTGCTTAAAACTCAACGCCGAGAAGACACAAGTCCTCATCCTCGTAACCACCCCCTTAGCTTGGGACATCACCTGGTGGCCCACCACCCTTGGAAGCCCCCCTAACCCCTCAGACCACGCTAAAAACCTCGGCATCATACTTGATTCATCACTCACCATGAACCAACAGGTCAGCACCGTCAGCTCCAGCTGTTTTAACACCCTCTGCATCCTCCACAAGACCCTCAAATGGATCTCCCCGCCCGCACCCCTCCCCGAGTCTATGAAGACAGTCACCTATGCACTCATCACCAGCCGACTGGAGAATGGCAACGCACTCTACGCCGGCATCAACAAGTTCCGCCTCCGCAAACTCCAGACAATACAAAACACTGCAGGCAGCCTCGTCCTCTGCATTCCCGCGGCACGTACACATCAGCCAACACCTGCGTAGACTCCACTGGCTCCCCATGGAGAAAAAAGTAATCTTCAAAATCCTTACTAACACCTACGAACGCCTACACAACAACGGACGCAAATACCTCAACGACCGAATAAACTTCCACGTACCCACAAGAAACCTGCGATCGTCCAACCTCGTTCTGGCTGAAACCCCGTGCATCTACAGAGCCAGAGCAGGCAGAAGATCATTGTCACATTGCAGCGTAGACCTGGAGCGAGCTACCAGCAGAAATTAGACGCGCCCCCTCCCTGAACACCTTCAGGAAAACTCTCAAGACCTGGCTATTCGGCCGAACGGAGCTGCGTCCCCCCCCCCCCCCCCCCCCCCTCCTTTACCCCTCAGTGCATTTAGACCCTCACGGGTCAGTAGCACGCTTATAATTCCCTGATTGATTGACCGCTCTCTTGGCCAGGGGAGCTATAGAAAGAGTTCCGGTTTCAGAAGTAGGCAGTGGCTTCTACTCCCGCTACTTTCTGATTCCGAAAAAAAAGCATAGGGTTGCAGCCCATTTAGGACCTTCAGACCATCAAGCTCCTTCTCAAAAAGGAGAAATTCAAGATGCTGACATTGGCCTAGGTCTTGTCTACCTTAGACGGAGAAGACTAGTTAGTAGAATTAGACTTGCAGGATGCGTATTTTCACATACCCCATCCTGCCGGCCTACAGGCGTTGCCTGTGGTTCAAGGTAGGCCATGAGCACTCTCAGTTCACCATGCTCCCCTTTGGCCTTACCAGCGCTCCTCGAATGTTCACCAAGGTGATGACAGTGGTCGCAGCCCATCTACATAGGTTAGGGGGTATCACTCTTTCCCTACCTTGATGACTCGCTGTTAAAGGCGCCTTCGCCCCAGGCTGTTGTCTCCACCTCCAGACTAAAGCGGACTTCCAGCATTCACTGGGGTTCATTATAAACGTGCTGAAGTCACACCTGACTCCTCCTCAAAAGCACCGGAGTTGTTCTGTACACAGTGCAGTTTCAGGCTTATTCTCCTGAGCAGCGAGTCCCGGATATTCAGGCTATGATTCCGATGTTTCAGCCTCCGTCTTGGATTTTGGTGAGACTGACTCAGACTGCTGGGACTTCTAGCTTCCTACATCCTATTGGTAAATCACACCAGATAGTGTATGCTGGCTCTGCAGTGGGATCTGAAGTTCTAGGCGACGCAGCATCAGGTAAATGGTTCAGATCTCAGATGGAACTGCAAAAGCCCTGCAGTGGTGGTTGACGAACTGCGATTGAGTCAGAGGCAGACCCCTATTCCTAACCCAGCCAGATCTCATAGTAGTGACAGATGCGTCCCTCCTGGGATGGGGTGGCCATCTGGGAGAGATGGAGATCAGGGGGCACTGGGCTCTGGTGGAATCAGGTCTCCACATCAGCTTATTGGAGCTTTGGGCATTCGAATAGAATTGAAAGATTTTATTGCCTCTGACCAGGGGAGGTGGTTAGTGTAAGTGTTCATGGACAACACCACCATGTTGTAATGCAACAAGCAGGGTAGAGTGGAGTTGTGGACCCTTTGTCAAGAGGCCCTGAGTTTCTGGACATGGCTGGAATATCGGGGTACAACCCTGGTGGTTCAACACTTAGCAGCGCTCAGAACTCAGCCATCGATGCCTAGCAGATCACAAATGGCATCTCTAGTCAGAGGTGGTGCAAGGTCTCTCAGCAGTGAGGAGAGCCTTGGTTAGGTCTGTTGGCCTCCGAAGAGCACGTGCAGTGTCCGTAGTATTACATGAGAGTTTCCAAGGCAGCTATGGCTCGGTGTTGCTTCTCGTCGTGAGTGGAGCTCAGGTCTCCTGTACGCCTTTCCAACCATGCCCAGAGTTCTGAAGATCATGAACAACCCGGCAAAAATCATTCTTGTGGCTCCGGATTGGGCACGGAGAGTCTGTTATCCAGAGCTTCTTCAAATGAGCATCGATCCTCTCATCAGGCTGCCTCTTCTGGAGGATCTTCTGTTGCAGCAGCAGGGGAGGGTCCTCTACCAGAAGCTGTAAACTCACCACCTCCATGCATGGAGATTGAGCAGCGACAGTTGATGGTTTTTGACTTCTTGCTGAAATTTGTAATGTTATATCTGAAAGAGACGCGATTCCTTACCTTAGAATATAGAAGGTGTCAGACTGGATCCGGAAGGTTTTGCTAGCACTACCCCTGCGCGTCAGTAGGAGGCTTTGTGCGGCTCCGCGTCCGTCGCTGGCATCGTATACGCCGAGATGACGTCACGGAGACTACTTGGGCGCCACCCATGCGCGCTGACGTCAGTTCTTTCTTTTTCAGCGCCAGTAAGCGCAGATCAGGTTACTGTATGTACCTCAGTCATTTATTGACTATCTTTTGGAGACTTTTTTTGTCTCGTGTTCTCTCTGGTGCTAGTAGGGTTTCTTGGTTTTAAGTCCTGCGGGACCTACCGTCGCAATATGTCGGTGGCGGACCCTCACGACGTCTGTCTCTACTGCCTGTAGCGCGACCATGACTCCTGGTCCTGTCTGGACTGTAGGGATATGGCCCCGAAGGCCTTGAGGGAGCGGCGCCGGAAGTTTGGCACTCGTCCCCACGCCGTTTTAGGTCCACCGGTTGTTCCCGTGACTGCTCGCGGAGCAGTCATCACCGCTCATTAGGATCCCTCGGATTCGGGTAAGAGACGACACAAAAGGAAGTCGCAGAAGCGTTTTCGCTCTTCATCGGTCCTCGAATGCGGGTGAGTGGGACAGGGGCTGTGCCCTGCGGCCTATATGCCTTACCCGGGTCCGTCGACAACTCCTGTACAAATGAAAGACCTGGCTGGCTCCGGCCACAATGTAAAGAGGTCCCATGCTGCCGGCGCCGCCGCAGTGGATACTGCTGGTTCCGCCTCTGCCCCGCTTCCCGGACGAGTTTGTCCCTACCTGGGATCCAAATTGGGACACGGCGCCGGCTCGGCCCCGGCCGGCGTCGTTTCTGGCACAGTTTCTTCCCTCCCGATCACTGTGCCGTCGCCGAGACCTGTGCCGACTGCACCGGCGTCGGAGGACGATTGGAAGGGGTCAGAGGACCCTCTTGCTCGTCAGTGTGATTCTGAGCAGGACTGAGTGGACGATTTGGAGGAGGCTGGCGGCCTTGACGTCTCCTCTGATCCGGGGTTTGCTTCTCTCCGCCCTCTATGGAGGAAGGGACCTCGTATACGGTGGTGCTCCGTCGGCAGCAGAGATCCTTAACCTCGATCTCTCCACGGTGACCCTTAAGACTAATCTCCTCACTGAGGTGCTCCAGTCGGCGTCCACTTCATTGGAGCCACTGCTGCCCTTTAACAATGCCCTCACTGAAGTCTTGTTGGGCACTTGGTCGCGGCTGGCCAATGGGGCTGCTTTGAATAAAAATGTCGCCAGGCTTCATCGCCCGGCGCCGGGTGACCCTGCCTTTCTGACTACTCATCCCACACCGGAGAGTTTAGTCATTTCAAGCCTCAAAGCCCCAGAGTGCTTTTCCCACGGCTCCACAGTATAAGGACTCTAAGAAGTTGGAACAGTTTGGTAAGCAGTTATTCTCGTCGTCCAGCTTCGGGCTGCGGTCGGTGAACACTGCGTGCCTTTTGGAGCCGCGATTCTCACGCAGTGTGGGATACTGTTGCTGAGGTGTTGGCTCAGTGCCCAGAGGAGGGCCAGACTTTGCTGTCTCAGGCTGTGGCTGAGGGTAAGGACGCTGCTAGGTTCGCCATTCGGTGCGGCTTGGACACCGCAGACTCCCTCGGTAGGGTAATTTCCACGACCGTGGCGCTTCACCGCCACGCCTGATTGCAATCCACCGGGTTCTCCCTGAACGTCCAGGGTTCGCTCGTTTACATGCCTTTTGACGGCACTCGCCTATTTGGTGATAAGGCTGACACTGCGCTGGAGCGTTTTAGGGACTCTCGGGCTACGGCCTCTCCACTACGCTCCCGGCCACGCCTACTTTTCATTCCTTTCGTGGCCATGGCAGAGGCGCCCCTGCCTGTTTGTTCAGCCAAAAGCCTGCGCAGAACCAAAAGAGTGCCTATGGGCGTGGAGGCTGCTGGGGTGGCTCCGAGGGTCAGTCCACCTCCACCCCCACAACGTCAACCTCAAAACATTCCAAGTCTGATCTTCAGGTCGCATCCCCCACCGGTGGGTGGCAAGATTCGTCATCACCTTCTCCATTGGCGTTCTGTCAATTCCGACAAGTGGGTGCTGCAACTCGTCAGGAGGGGTTACTCCCTCCCCTTCAAGTCTATCCCCCCGGCCATGCCACCTCGATTCCACCGCATGTTTGGGGATCACTTTGCGCTTCTCCAGCAAGAAATGATGGCCCCCTTGGCCAAGGGGGCCATCGAGCGCGTTCCTGGGCCGGAAGTAGGATGTGGTTGTTATTCCCACTACTGTCTCATTCCCAAAAGGACAAAGGGACGTCAATCGCATCCTCCGGAAGGGGAAGTTCAAGATGTTGACGCTGGCTCAGGTCTTGGCTGTCCTCGACCCTGGAAACTGGATGGTAGTGGGACACATATTTTCACATCCCTGTCCTGCCGGCCCACCGGCTTTACCTGCGGTTCACGGTAGGCCAGGAGCATTTTCAGTTTACCTTGCTCCCCATCGGCCTTACCAGTGCCCCTCGGGTCTTCACGAAAGTGATGGCGGTGATGGTCGCAGCTCACCTGTACAGATCAGGGGTATCAGTCTTCCCCCTACCTCAACGACTGGTTGTTGAAGGTGGGCTCGCCCCAGGTAGTCGTCACCCACCTTCAGACTACGGCCAACCTCCTGCCCTTGCTGGGGTTCTCCATCAATGTGCCAAAGTCACACCTGAGTCCCTCTCAGAAGCTCCGACGCACGACACCACCTACTGACGCGCAGGGGTGCTGCTAGCAAGGCTTTCCGGATCCAGTCTGACGCCTGGGGATATTCTAAGGTAAGGAATCTATCACTAACTAATGTCTCTTACAGATATATCGTTACACAAGTAGTAACTTGTCCTTTGGTGGCCAGGTAGCCCTCCACTAAGACGGTATATGCCTGCCGTTGGCAAAAATTTGTAAAATAATGTACATAAAGGTCTACTGACCCTCTTTCTGCTTCTCTTATTCTTCATTTAATTCTTACTGTTGCCTAGCAGGGCTCTGCTTTGGGTACTCCCAAAGGTTATCTTTCTGCTTTGTCTGGTTTTTTTTTAGGCTGCCAGACCAACCCTCTATATTCAAATCCCCTATTGTTAATAGATTCTTAAAAGGGTTTGTTCATATGTTTCCACCTACGCCCTTTGTTACACCGCAGTGGGACCTTCAAGTGGTCCTCATATTTCTCGTGTGTGCTCTTTTTGAGCCGTTACATAATTGTCCCCTCAGGCATTCTTGATGGTAAGCAGCAGTTCTAGTGGCAATACCATCTGCCTGGAGGGTAAGCAAGTTGCCGGCTTTGTCAAGCAAGCCTCCCTACTTAATGGCTTTTATGGATAAGGTGGTGCTTCACACCTGAGCTTCATTCTCGCCTAAAGTGGTGACCCTATTTCATCTCAGTCAGTCCATCACATAGCCCATCTTTTTTGCTCCCCCACATCCCTCTAAGGAAGAAGAACATCCTCATCGTCTGGGCCCAAAAAAATGCGCTGTCGTCAAGTGAGTTACGTGTGAGCTAAAAAATGTCCGGCAGTGTAGAAACTGATCGTATCTCGCTGGGTCATTCTCTGCATTAAGATCTGCTACTCCTTGGCTAAAAAGCAGCCCCGTGAGGGCTTAAGAGCTCATTCCACCAGGGGAAAGGTTGCAACAATGTTGTTGGCTAAGGGTGTCCCAGTCCTGGACATCCGTCAGGCAGCTACATTGGGCATATCTGCCCACGTATGCCGAGCACTACCACCTGGACTGTCTGGGTCGCAGGGATGGGTGTTTTGCCCTTTTTAATATAAAAATTGGTCGGCAGACTACCCCCTGGATGGTATCGCTCGGTTATCTAATTCAGAGGTAAGGAATCGGTAGCTAGAAGTCTGTCAGATGAACAAGTTACTTACCTTCGGCAACACCTTATCTGGTAGAGACAATATCTATCTGCGGATTCCTTACAGACCCACCCATGCCTCTCCACTCTGCTGACTCATTTGTAAGTGCTATGGTTGCTCCCTTTTTAGAGCCCTTGTTGTGACACACACAAGTCAGTTCACTTCATGATTCTGTGCTACTGGCGTGGAAAAGTTACTGATGTCCACACACTTCGATGGCGCTTATATAGGTGACTGCAACTTCATAACCGACGCTAACAACGCTGATGATGTCACGGGGAGCCAAATGGAGCCACCCGACGTGCAAGAGTCCTGCTTGCACAAACGTTTCCGGATCCTGCTTGGAACACTCAAAGATAAGAATTCTGCATCCAGATATTGTCTCTACCAGATAATGCTTTACCGAAAGTAAGTAACTTGTTCATTAGTCTGTAAACATCCTGGAAAAAAGAATTCATTGACTAAAACACAGACCTCTTGGTACCTTTTGTGGGCTGTGTATTCCTATCCTGATAACTTGAGGGAAGAGTCATGTATATCTCATTTTCAGGCAGAGATAATGCTTTGGCATAAGTTTAGCTGCTGGGGAGTAATCCCTGTTCCAGATGCACTTGGATCACTTCATGGTGTTTTAATAGCCTCAGTAGCATTTAGGAGAAAATGATTACAACAAAAAGTTACTTACCTTCGGTAATTCTCTTTCTGGTAGAGGCACTATCCAGCTGCAGATTTTTCACCTTTTGAATATTCCCTAGGTGTCAGACTGGGTACGGACATTTTGCTGCAGTACATCTGCTTGCCAGTTGGTGTGTGTGGCTCCACACGGCCACTGGTCCACCCCTGTGAGAACGTGCCCTCTTCCTGCATGGTTGCTTCCACTTTTTGCTGAATTGCTTATGTGCTTTGACCGACTGCCCTGGGCTCCTGCTAATCAGGTACCCAGGGCCTATGTTCTTTCCCTAAAACTACATTGAAGCCCAAACCCAATTGGTATTTCTGACCACAAGTCAGCCCCTGGTAAATGGTACCACAGGTACCCAGGGCACTGTGAACAGAGAAGGCCTCAAAGGGCTGCAGTACTTATTGTGCCACCCTTAGAGGTCCTGTACACCCCCTCCCCCCCCCCCCCCCCCCCCCCCACACACACACACACTGCCTTTGCAGGCTACGTGTTTTGGTGCAGCACAAAGTGAAGAGTCGACATGGCACACATCCGTGTTCCATGCCTACAACCTACTGCCCTGGCATAGATCAGTCACCTCTCTAGCTGGGTGCACTATACCAGTGGGGACGGTACAGGTCAGGTCATTGAGACCTGTACCTCTACAGTATCTAAGTCCATTCTTAGACATTGAAAGTGCAGTTTTGTCATTAGGAGTATTTGGTGCTAGACGTTTGTCATTACGAACTCCACAGCACCATAATGGCTACACTGAAAACAAAGACATTTGGTATCAGACTTCTCAGCACATTAAACCCACACTGATGCCAGTATGAGATTTAATGAAAACTGCACACAGAGGGCATCCTGGAGATGCCCCCTAAAAACCAACCCACCACTAGTGTCCAGGCTTAGTGGCTGCTATCAGCTGCCACCACCAGACATGTTTCTGGAGCCCTGGGTCTAGAGCCTGATGCTCTCTGGGGCCTGAAACAATGCAGATCCTGGGATGAGGTGCAAAACCTCCTCCCCCCAGGACGGACAGGGTTCACGAAGGGTGAGCTTCAAAGGCTTGCCGTCTTTGTGAGCTTCCCCAGGCCATTTGCTGCTTTCAGTAACTGACCCCACTTTGGGCGGGAGAACTGGCAGGAAAAACAAGTGAGGTAGAGAGGTGTGCCCACCTCTGCCAACTCCACCCCTCAGGTAGGGGAGGCGAGGTGAAGCACAACTCCCAGTCCCCGCCATCTTGCAGATGGGGGGGACTCAGTCAACCAGGGACAGGCTCATATCCCCCTCCCACTGGAGGGTGGCATAATTGGCGGTGTACCCACCCCAGGGAATGGACCTATTGGTCTCTGCCTTTTACCTACCAGTAACACCCCTAAATCCAGTATTATGGGGCACCCCTTAACCTTGCTTTTTCAGACAAGAAGAAACTACAAGAAGAAGGACCGACCAGCCGTGCAGCAGCTAACAAAAGGAAGATGCCCACTGACTTGACCCCAGCCCTACCGGCCTGTCTCTCCCTCGAGCCTGCTCCTGCGAAAACCCGGTGTGTCCTGAAGCTAGCAACCTCGAAAACTCTGGAGGACCAGCCTGCCTTCAAGAAACAAAGACTTTGTCTCCCATGAATACCGGTCTCCCATGAATACCGGATCTGTTCATCTGCACCCTCTGGCTCCGGCTGGACAGCACAAATCCACCCCACTCTGCACCCACATCCACGGCCCAAGCTCGAGTGGGCAAACACCACAAGGAGGTCACCCCAGTGATTCTGACCCGAGATCCCGCGATCCCTGCCCTGCCTCCAGCTGACACCTGCAGTCTAAATCCAGAAGGTCCCCCCAAACGGGACCATTAGCTGGTAAGAAGATCCAACCCCAAAAGTCACCCCTGCACCCGACGCCCCATGCCCTTATGTGCCCAAGCCGACGGTGTCTAACCAACCCCTAACTTCCCAACTTATCTCTCAAAGTGATAGTCGCACCCCGAAGACCTCCGTCCCCAAGCCTGCAGTGCCTTTGCAAACCTGAGGTTCCCCATTGAAAACAGGGCGTCCGACGTCGAAACAGCACCCTGCACCCGGCCGCCCTAGTGCCGCTGAGGGTGGACTTTTGGTGCTACTTTGTTTCCCTATTTGGCCTGAGCTAAAGTCCAGGAACTTTGCTCCCACAACCAAGTGGCCTGCTTGCCAGCAGCCACCAACAGGAGGCCCTCTATCCCACATTGGATTACATTGGACCTCAGCACTCTGCAACGGGCCACCATAGTGTCGCTTAGGGTGTAACGAGTGCATTCTTGACCCAGGGGAACCTCTGAGTCTATCCCAGAACCTCAACTCCCTCTACCAAATACCTAACTTAAAACCGATAACACTATGTTCGAGGCATATGAGCTGTAGATCATCTGTTTTAGCATAGATCCCCACCTGGTGTTGGGTTCGGATGTTTGCACTTTTTGTTCAAAGAAGTCTTTGCAGTCACTAGGTAGGTGACTCCTCCTTTCGGTGATAGTGCGAATGGGTATCGACTACATCCCCAGATTGTTTTTTTCCGCCATCGGGTTTGGATGTGTATTGCGCACGGTTCGGTATTGTTTTCTAACCCTTTCGACACGCAATCCCCTACCCTCGACTGTATTGTCTTCGATCGCAGTTTCCAATTCCACGCATATTGTTCAAACTGAGAAAACTCTCGATATGGAACTTCGGGGAGGGCCGTCGAGTCTACCCGTGCCGACCATGCCAGCAGTTTATGGAACGGACTCAAGCTATGACCTGGGTGTCATGCTAAGTTACCACGCACAGACCTCCACAAGGGTTGCAACCTCTGCTTATCCCCGGAACACGAACAAAATGACTGTGAAGCGTGTCGATCATTCTGATCGAATAAGACCATTCGTGATCGTCGGGCTCGACGCCACGAGATGCAACACGGCAGCGGCTCCGTACCAGACATCTGCGGCGAAGATCCAGCTTCCCACCACCCAGCTCTCGAAGCCGAGGAAGAATTGGTCTCTGTGTCCGAAGCCGATTACGACATGGAGGAAGAACTGGACATCACTTCGGGTCAAAGTACTGTGAGTACTGATCTCCATGTATGCTTTCACCGAAAATCTAAAGCTCCGGTATCACCTTCGGGCTCAGGTCAACACCATGAAAAAGTTTCAGATGCCCCGCCCTCTAGCTCGGGTATGAAACAGAAACACCAGCCTTCTGTCTCGAGCCAAACCCATTCCGGTGCCGAACCAACACCCTTGGCACCCAAACACCAACCCAAGACTTTGGCAATCTTCACAACACCGGTACCGAAGACACTTTCCACGCAAAAAGGCCTCAGAGCCGAAAGCCTCCAGAGAAAAAACCCTGGGCCCGAAAGCCTCCAAAGACAAAGCCTCGAAGCCGAAAGCCTCCAAACCTAAGGCCTCGGAGAGGAAATCAACACCTAAAAGCTTGGAGCCGAAACCCTCTGCGTAGAAAAATTTGGAGCCGAAACCTAATACTCCCAAAGGTTTAGAGCCCAAACAAGCTAAAACCAAAACATTTGGCGCCAAAAGATTCTCGGACAAAATCTTCCACGCCGAAATCACCCCTGAAATTAAATAAAATAAAAACGGGTATTTAGTAGAGCGCACAGCTTACTCAAACAAAAGTGTCCTGGCGATTGAGCAGCGATAAGAGAGGAGTGAAAGAAGCCATTTATTAATTGAACAGCCATGTCTTCAAGCTCTTTCTAAAAGAAAATAAGTTTGGGTCAAGCCTAAGGGATTCAGCAGGCTGTTCCATAATTTTACACCCAGAAAGACAAAAGGTCTAGCGCCTGTACGAGTAAGGCGTGTTTTGGGCACAGTGGACTCGTTTAATAAGGTACTCAGCACCAACCTTGTGTTGAGGCTTTGAAAAAGATGGTCAAGGCCTTAAAGTCAATCCGCTCTTTGATGCGGGGCCAGTGCAAGGATTTAAGAACCGGGATCATACAGGTTGTAGGACTTGATCTTGCGATAGCTCTGGCAGCTGCAGTTTGGACCACATGCAGGCGCTCGGTCAGATTTTGGAATACCAAGGTACAGACAGTTGACTTAGTCAAGCTTAGATGGAAAACTCATGCAGCACTTACCAGATGAGTATAAAAGCAAAGCCAATTCAGGAAGGCAAGCTCATTACCAACACTTCTAGTAAATGCGCACTAGATGCAGCAGACACAGCATCTCGTGCCATCAACACTAACGTACTATTGCGCAGACACGCTTGGCTTCGAATCTCCGGAATCAAGTAGGAGGTACAATCCTCCATACTTAATCCGCCTTTCGATAAACATCTTTTTGGGGCCAGCTGTCGACACGTCCCTGGAAAAGATGAAAAAAGATACTGAAACTGCAAAGTCCATGGGGGCTCTACAATTGCCTTCCACCACAGGCTCCTTTTGCCGCTCCTTTTATAGGGGTGGCTCAAAAGCAATGTCCACAGATAATCCATCCTCCTCTTATAAGAGCCAATCCCCTTCTTCCAGAGGATATTTTCGAGGAAATTACAGAGGCAATATTAATAAGGGAAGAAGCAGAGGTAGCTCCACCCGCACTTCCCCTGCCAACAAAAAGTGACTTCCCTCCACTACCCCCGACCATTCCACTCCTTTCGGGGGACGTCTCTCACAGTTCCTACCTGTCTGGAATTCAATCACCTCAGACAAGTAGGTAAGACAAGTTATCGAGTAAGGTTGCTGCCTGGAACTTACTCCCCCAAATATTCTTCCAAAACAACGTGTAATGTCGCCAGAACATCTCACCCTTTTGAAACAAGAAGTTCTTTCTCTGTTACAAAAACAAGCAATAGAACCAGTCCCATTGCATAATCAAGGGACCGGGGTGTACTCACTGTATTTTTTATTTACAAAAAAGGATGGCTCACTGTCAGAACCCGTCATTTGGACTCGCAAATATGTGGTTCCATATCAGCCCAAGATGATACCAGAATTCCAGATATACGTCATGGTCTGATAGGGTCCGAGTCTGGAGAGACAAAATGGCTGCCACAGTGCTGTGGTGCTGTGAGGTTGACGCTCTAGTCGTTTAACCTCGTTCTGATGCGGAGAGCACGAGCGGAGCGCGAGCTCTGGAAACTACGCACTTCACCTGAACCGTTAGCGAAGACGAACCTGTGTGCGTAGCTCTGGTGAATTCCTTGAATCCTTAGTTCTAAATATCCTGGTTGTAGTACTCCATTTGCGTCTAGCGCGAGTGTCGAGGAAATGTTGTTACGGCGTATTAATTCAAACGCGTAGCAATTCTTTCCCCATTCCAAGTTCGAGATTCCAGTGTCCGAAGAAAACCCCCGAAGCGTCGACGAAGAGTGAAGCGAACAATTCATGATTGCCTAAGGAGAAAAACCCCAACGAGAAAGAGAGTCCGTCAGTGAACCGAAAGCTAAGTAACAATTACCAGTGTTTGGCCAAACTGAAGATCATCTACAGTAATTGAACTAGTATGTCAACTGAGGACAGACTTATTTCTTGAGTATTCTTGAGTGAACAAAGAAAGAAACGTTTACACGAACTGTGTATAACCTTGAAGCTGAAGACTTCCATTAGGAAAAGACTTGGTCGAGAGACATTCAAATGTCAGCAACCTTACAGAACCCCATCACAGCGACATCGATTAGTTAGTGAAGTAAGTATGCTCAGGAAGATAATAGTCTAGTTTAACAAGAGAGTAGTACTCATAGGTATCTAATCCATTCGTTCTTGTCTCCCTGTGCAGTAACAACTGACTAGACGAGAAAAGCACAATAACCCTTAAGAAGAGAAGCAAGGTCCAGAAATAGTAAAGTGAGTTAACATAAGAATCCGTGAGTACCAGAGTCAGGATAGGAGAGTAGGGAAACTAATGGTGTGCTCCTATTTCAGGTTTCTAACTCGCAGACACCCAGAAGGAAGTTGTCTGAAGAAACTTTCCGGACCAGTCTCTTCTCTGTTTATTATTTTATCCACACCCCCTTCCCGGAGGATGATGTAGGGAGGTTCTACTAGACCTGTCTGCATCGTCTCTTGGGATTTGGGTATTAGCATCTAGTTCCCGAGCCAGAAACCATCTCTGCTCCTGCGCAAGTGAGAGTCAAGAATATACATATCAGGTAATGCTTGGAGTCCTGACAGAGTGAAGTGCCCAAGTATCTTTTGCACCCGAGCAGAGATGGCAGAAGGAATAGATGTCCAATCATTAGGAACAATCTTAGACGCAATCCACAAGGAACTGGGGGGAGTAAGAGAGGAGAACCAAAATTTAAAACAAGAAGTAGTTAATGCCCGAAAAGAGACAGCTGAGTTAGCCCTGAGGTTACACCGGACTAGTAGTTTAGAGCGGGAGGCCATGAACCCAGTGTTAGAAGCGACAAATAGGTCAACAACACAAGTTATTCACTCCCTGTCTCCAGTTATCCCTTTAGCCGCTCCTGAAAGGTTTAATGGGGATCCGCAGAAGGCACAGATATTCCTCTCACAATGCTCTTTACATTTTCTATGTCGTCCGTCCATTTTCCCTGACGCGCAGTCTAAAGTGGCCTTCATTCTCTCATATCTGAGCGGGGATGCAGCTGCCTGGTCCATGCCCTTAGTCACCAGAGAAGACCCGCTGTTGAGGAACTTTGAGAATTTCAAACAAGAATTTCTTCGAATATTTGATCGTAGGAGAATCTCCCAGGTTGTGGACAATGAATTACTTGATTTACGACAAGGCAATCGAGATTTAATAGCATATCTGGCGCAGTTCAACAAGTTGGTGGTGGAGACAGATTGGCCAGAAAGCAAGCGAGCAGCAGTTTTCTACCGTGGATTGAGAGACGAGCTGAAAGACGCGTTAGCCCAAATTCCGAACCGACCAACGGAGATATCGGCCCTCATCGATTTAGTTCTAGAAATAGATTTTGTCAAGGGGAGCGGAGAGGAGAAAAGAAGAAGGATTTCCGAGCGGCTATTCCTAGATTCGACAGGGCACGTCCTGAAGGAACAAGAACCTCCGAGACGGCATCAGGTATTGAACCAATGCAAATCGGAACCATCAGAGGACCACTAACGAAAGAGGAAAAAGAAAAGAGAAGGACTAATAACCTGTGCATGTATTGTGGTTCGAGTGGGCATTTTGTCCGAAACTGTCCGAAGAAGCCCAAAGGAACATTCAAGCCGAAGGAAAACTAGCGGCACCACCCGTGGCTGGAGTTGAACGGGTGGGTGCAATTACAGAAGAGACTCCAAACGAGCACCACGTGGCGAACACCTTGCAAGCGGCAGCTCCACATTTGATTCTGTCTATGAAAGTGATATTCCGATTAACGGTCCTAACCGAAGTCTCAGTTATGATAGACTCAGGAGCGACAGGAAATTTCTGCGACTTGCGTTTTGCGGACAAGGTGGGAATCCAAGCAATAAAGAAAGAGAGGAGTGAACCAGTCCGAGCAGTTGATGGAACTAATTTATCATCGGGGCCCATTGTGAGCCACACAGAGGTGATGGAACTGATTACCATCGATGGCCATCGAGAGCAGATTCAATTTAATTTAATCGACGCTCCACAGTTTCAATTAATTCTTGGATTGCCATGGCTCACGGAGCATAACCCTACAATTAACTGGAACTCCAGAACGGTTATTATGGATTCAAGTTACTGTTGCGAGAACTGTTTTGTTCCAAGAGCTATCGGAGAGGAGATAAACCCAGCTCATGCCTTGAGTCTTGTGGAGCATTCTATGTGTGCCATTGATACACACCAGATTCCAGAAGAGTATAAGGAGTTCGAGAACGTGTTCAATGAAGTGGAAGCGGAACTTTTACCCCCACATAGAGTCTACGACTGCAAGATAGACCTAGAACCCGGAGCCAATCTGCCATGCAGTCGAGTGTACGCACTAACAGAAAAAGAACATCAACATCTAAAGGAATACCTGGATAAGTATTTGGCGAATGGCTTCATCCGACCATCACAGTCACCCGTCTCATCGCCCCTATTTTTTGTGCCAAAAAAGGAAGGAGAATTGAGAACGTGCATCGATTACAGAGCAATCAATAGAATAACAAAAAAGAACAGGTACCCTCTACCCTTGATATCGGTCTTATGGATCAAGTCAAAGGAGCCCAAATCTATACAAAATTAGATCTGCGAGGGGCCTACCATCTAGTCAGAATGCGAGAAGGAGACGAATGGAAGACGGCCTTTCGGACTAGATTCGGGCTATTCGAATACCTAGTGATGCCCTATGGGCTGTGTAATGCCCCAGCTGCCTTCCAGCACTTTATCAATGATATTTTGAAAGAGTTCATCGATCAGTGCGCCATTGTGTACATTGACGATATCTTGATTTACTCCTCCGATGTGACAAGACACCATGAGCAGGTGAAAGGAGTACTGAGGAGATTGCAAGAGAACAAGTTATTCGTGAAATTGGAGAAATGTGCATTCGATGTCTCTCAGGTCGAGTTCTTAGGATTTGTCCTTTCCCCGTCCGGCATTTTGATGGATCCAAAAAAGGTAGAGGCGGTGACCACCTGGAAATCTCCAACGAGTGTGAAAGAGGTCCAAAGCTTCATTGGATTTGCCAACTTTTACAGACGATTCATCAGTGAGTTCTCCGGAAAAATTTTACCTCTTACCAGATTGTTGAGAAAAGGAACAAAATTTGAGTGGTCGAAAGAATCAGAGGAGGCCTTCCAAGCCTTAAAAGAAGCCTTTACCACAGCACCTGTACTGCTTCATGCTGACCCATCGGAACCGTTTTATGTAGAGACCGATGCGTCGGATCAGGCGCTGGGGGGGGTTCTATCTCAGCGTCACAAGAGCACGGGTCAACTACATCCAGTAGCCTACAGATCAAGAAAACTGACCCCGGCAGAAACCAATTATACCATCACTGAGAAAGAACTACTGGCTATCAAGGACGCCTTCAAGGAGTGGCGGCATTATCTGATGGGAACACAGCATCAAGTTACAGTATTTACGGATCATCGTAACTTGAAATTCTTGAAATCCGCCAGAACGCTCACGCCAAGACAACTTCGATGGTCCTTGTATTTTGCAGATTACGACTTTGTAATTACCTTTCGTCCAGGAGCACAGAATGGGAAGGCCGATGCGCTTTCCAGATTGGGCACCGAGTCTCAGAGGGCAGCTATAGATGTTCAACCGATCATCCCTGAGAACAAGTTTATTGGAGCCACAGTCTCAATCAATATCCGAAAGGCCATCGCAGAAAACATGAGTTCAGAGGCTATGCAGGATTGGGTTAAAGGAGATCCAAACAGAACAATCGTTCATCAGTTGCCATATCGTGGGGAGGCCTTGTATGTGCCAACGACAGAACTGCAGCAACAAGTGATGCGAGAATGCCACGATGATAAGTTAGCCGGACACAAGGGAGAAAACAAGACAGAAGAGTTGATAAAGAGACACTATTGGTGGCCTGGAATGTCAACTGATATTGAGAGATATGTTAAGGCTTGTGAGGTCTGCGCGCAGGGAAAATCTGAACGACAAGCCCCAAAGGGTTTCCTACAACCCCTACCCACCCCTCCTTATCCTTGGCACACAGTAACACTAGATCTCATCACTGATTTACCTTTGAGTAGGGGTTTTGACACCATTCTAGTGGTAGTAGATGCTTTCTCTAAGATGGCCCACTTCATAGCTTTAAAAGGAACTCCATCAGCTAAACAACTAGCAGATCATTTTAGTTCCCAGATTGTCAGGATCCATGGCATACCCAAGGTGCTCATTTCGGATAGGGGTTCCCAGTTTATATCCCATTTTTGGAGAGCCTTTATGAAGGGTCTAGGTACTGAAGTCAGATTTTCTACGAGCTATCATCCGGAAACTGATGGGCAAACAGAAAGGGTGAACCAAGAACTGGAACAATACCTTCGATTATTCCTCCTGAAAGAGGAAATTCAGTGGGCAGACTACTTGTGGTCGGCAGAATTCGCCCATAACAATGCTAAAAATAGTTCAACTGGTTTCTCCCCCTTCTTCTTGAATTATGGACGGCACCCAAATGCATCAATTCGACAAATGGAGGTTGCAGTCCCAGCTGTCAAAGACTTGGTTTCTCAACTGAATCAAATCCAGCAGGAAGCAGTAAACAATCTGCGAAAGGCTAAGGAGAAATATAAAACTTATGCAGATAAGAAGAGACGTGCAAGTCCCCCACTGTCCGTTGGAGATAAGGTGTGGTTGAACACAAAACACCTGAGACTGAAAGGGAATAGAAAATTTCAACCTTGTTTTATTGGTCCCTACCCAGTGGAGAAGCAAATTAATCCAGTTACCTATCAAGTGACTCTCCCTCCTAAGATGAAAATTCACCCCGTCTTTCATGTCTCCTTGCTTAAAAGAGCTTCTGCAGGACTGAGAATGCAATACATCCTAAGCTGATCCACCTTGAGACGGGAACGGAGTTTGAAGTGAAAGAAATCCTGGATTCTAAGGTCTCCAGAGGGAAACTGTACTACCTCATCGATTGGAAAGGTTATGGGCCAGAAGAGCGATCATGGGAGTTGGAGGAGGATGTTCACGCTCCCAGGTTAATCCATTCCTTTCATCAACGTTACCCTTCCTAACCCAGACGGAAGGAGCCTACCTTGTTGGGGGGTACTGTCAGAACCCGTCATTTGGACTCGCAAATATGTGGTTCCATATCAGCCCAAGATGATACCAGAATTCCTGCTATACGTCATGGTCTGATAGGGTCCGAGTCTGGAGAGACAAAATGGCTGCCACAGTGCCGTGGTGCTGTGAGGTTGACGCTCTAGTCGTTTAACCTCGTTCTGATGCGGAGAGCACGAGCGGAGCGCGAGCTCTGGAAACTACGCACTTCACCTGAACCGTTAGCGAAGACGAACCTGTGTGCGTAGCTCTGGTGAATTCCTTGAATCCTTAGTTCTAAATATCCTGGTTGTAGTACTCCATTTGCGTCTAGCGCGAGTGTCGAGGAAATGTTGTTACGGCGTATTAATTCAAACGCATAGCAATTCTTTCCCCATTCCAAGTTCGAGATTCCAGTGTCCGAAGAAAACCCCCGAAGCGTCGACGAAGAGTGAAGCGAACAATTCATGATTGCCTGAGGAGAAAAACCCCAACGAGAAAGAGAGTCCGTCAGTGAACCGAAAGCTAAGTAACAATTACCAGTGTTTGGCCAAACTGAAGATCATCTACAGTAATTGAACTAGTATGTCAACTGAGGACAGACTTATTTCTTGAGTATTCTTGAGTGAACAAAGAAAGAAACGTTTACACGAACTGTGTATAACCTTGAAGCTGAAGACTTCCATTAGGAAAAGACTTGGTCGAGAGACATTCAAATGTCAGCAACCTTACAGAACCCCATCACAGCAACATCGATTAGTTAGTGAAGTAAGTATGCTCAGGAAGATAATAGTCTAGTTTAAAAAGAGAGTAGTACTCATAGGTATCTAATCCATTCGTTCTTGTCTCCCTGTGCAGTAACAACTGACTAGACGAGAAAAGCACAATAACCCTTAAGAAGAGAAGCAAGGTCCAGAAATAGTAAAGTGAGTTAACATAAGAATCCGTGAGTACCAGAGTCAGGATAGGAGAGTAGGGAAACTAATGGTGTGCTCCTATTTCAGGTTTCTAACTCGCAGACACCCAGAAGGAAGTTGTCTGAAGAAACTTTCCGGACCAGTCTCTTCTCTGTTTATTATTTTATCCACACCCCCTTCCCGGAGGATGATGTAGGGAGGTTCTACTAGACCTGCCTGCATCGTCTCTTGGGATTTGGGTATTAGCATCTAGTTCCCGAGCCAGAAACCATCTCTGCTCCTGCGCAAGTGAGAGTCAAGAATATACATATCAGGTAATGCTTGGAGTCCTGACACTCTCTCAGGCCTAGACTAGACCTCAGACAGGTAAATCTGTACATTCAATCAGATCACTTCCATATAGTCACCCTCCAACAGGTGCTCCCATTGCTACAGCAAGGCGACCTTCTATCCACTCTGGATTTAAAGGACGCCGTCTTCCATATTCCCATTCACCCAGCTCACAGAAAATATCTCAGGTTTGTGGTGGATGGACACCACTATCAATTCAAAGTTTTCCCCTTTGGGGTAACTACAGCACCCACAGTCTTCACCAAGTGCCTCGCAGTAGTCGCAGCTCATTTAAGAAGACAACACATTCAGGTCTTCCTTACCTGGACGACTGGCTAATAAAAGCCAGATCACAAAACAGCTGCGTACACCACACCCACAAAACTATTCAACTGCTTCACATCTTGGGATTCACTATAAATCTCAAGGTCTCACCTCCAGCCATCCAACACGCAAGCAGGAGCTACAATAGATACGTGCAAAGCTCTAGCATATCCCAACCCAGTCAAGATACGCAACATGCAAAATCTAATATCACAGTTTCTGCCTCAACACTCACTAACAGCAAAAGTGTTCATGCAGTTGATAGGAATTATGGCTTCTTACAGTCTAATAGTCCCTTATGCGAGAATACAAATGTGTCCCCTACAGGAATGCTTAGCACATCAGTGGAACCAGGCTCAAGGTCAGTTAACAGATCTGGTGTAGGGGGGCGGCCGCACCCATCGCTCTCTGCAGTGGTAGAATACAAAAACCCTTTTCAAGGGGCGGCCATTTGTCGACCCGGTTCCACAGGTAGTGCTAACAGCAGACACATCCCTCACTGATTGGGGAGCTCATCTTCAAAAACATACCATTCAGGGCATGTGGACCTTACAACAAAAACAACTCCACATAAACCACCTAGAACTACTAGCAATTTTTCTGGCATTGAAATATTTTCAAGTACATCTAGTAGGCAAAGCTGTCTTAGTTCGTACAGATAACATGACAGCGGGAGACACACTACAGCTTTCACATCTAGCTCCAAGCATATGGAGATGGGCTATACCTCAAAAGATATATCTCCTTGCAGAACACCTCCCAGACGTAAACAATCATATCGCAGATCTGCTCAGTCGTCAAAGACAACAGATTCACGAATGGGAAATACATCCTCAAGTTCTACTCCCATTCTTCTAGATGTGGGGCTATCCAGAGATAGATCTGTTCACCACACACCTCAACAAAAAATGCCCAAACTTCGCGTCCAGGTATCCATACCCATTGTCCAAAGGCAATGCGCTATGGATGAATTGGTCAGGGAACTTTGCTTACGCTTTTCCACCTCTCCCTCAAATTCCATTAGTGGTTCGGAAGCTCAGCCAACAATCCTTCACGATCCTAGTTGCTCCCGCATGGGCTTGGCAACCCTGGTTCACAACCCTGTTGGAACTATCAGTAGTTCCTCATCAAAAACTACACCTCACTCCCAAGCTTCTCACTCAACCATGGAAAGAAGACATCAAGATCCCAATCAACTCAACCTTGGGATTTTGCACCTGAAATCATAGTTTGGATACCTTAATCTGCCGCCAAACTGCATGAACTAAAGAGGCCAGACAACCTACCATAAGAGCATGCTATGCTGCAGCAAAGTGGAGACGATTTGTAATTTACTGTACAAACAATCAAATCAATCCACTAGATGTTTCAATCCAAAATATAAATTGCTATCTGTTACACCTACAGCGTTCTAGGTTAACAGATACATCTATACGATTACATCTTGCTGCAATCGCAGCTTACCTACAAAACAGACAACACTTGTCTTTGTTTCGAGTGCCCGCTATCAAAGCCTTTATGGAAGGACTCAAGAATCATTCCCCCTAGACTTCCACCTTCTCCAGTGTGGAATCTTAACATAGTCCTTACAAGACTCATGGGCCCACCATTTGAACCTCTGCACACATGTGAATAACAATTTCTCACTTGGAAAGTAGCCTTCCTTATAGCCATCTCATCTCTTAGAAGAGTTGGTGAGCTCCAGGCACAATCCATACAAGAACCATTTTTACAAATTCATCAAAACAAAGTGGTTCTTAGGACAAATCCCAAATTCCTACCCAAAGTAGTTTCTGCCTTTCATCTAAACCAGTCTGTTGAATTACCCGTGTTTTTCCCTCAACCAGACTCAGTGGCAGAACGTGCTCTTCACACATTAGATGTAAAGAGAGCAATACAATATTACAGTGAAAGAACTAAATCTAGCTGAAAAAAACATGTTAGTGATAGATTTCTTACCTTAAAATAATCCCCCGGCATCAGACTGGATCCCAAAAGCTTTCGTGAGCAGTATCCCTGTGCGTCGGTAGGCTTCGTCCTATGGCTACGCTTACGTCGTTTGCTTCGTAGTCGCCGAGATGATGTCGCTGGAGCTACTTAGATGTGTGATGACGTCAGTTCTTTCTTTTTCCGCGCCAGCAAGCACAGATCCGGAGAGATTGGTACCCCCAGTCAATTTTTTACTGACTTTTTGGGGACTTTGGTGTCTGTGTTTTTGAGTCTTTGACTCCTGGTGTGTAGGGATGCCAGGTTTTAAGTCCTGCGTGGCTTGTCCCCCCTTGATGTCGGTGAAGGATCCGCACCGTGAGTGTCTCTACTGTCTCGGGCCCGGCCACGACTCTGAGTCAGGCCCCGAATGACAGGCCCTGGCTCCGAAAACTTAGCGAGAGCAGTCAAAAAAGGTGCTGGAGGACCGGAAGTCTGCTCCGCGCCGTTCAAGGTCCCAGGCCGTGGGAGGTCGAGGGACCGGTTGCGGAGCCGCAATCAGCATCGTTCGACAAAGTCTTCGCACTCTGAGTCAGGTAAGGCGAAGTACAAGAAGTTGAAGAAGCGATGTCGCTCTTCGTATTACCCTAACCTGTAGTGTGACACGGCTGAGGGTGCGGGTGGTGCTGCCCGTGGAGCCTACGCAATTGCCGATGGCCTTTTCCGGGTCCATTGGCGACTCCGGCCCAGCTGCAGGAGTTCCTGTCAGCCATGGCACGCTTCTTTGGCCCGTCGGCACGCCTTCAGGCCCTGGGGGTCCTCGCTCTTCAACGTCGTTGGCTCTGGCCCGCCACCGTGGATGATTCCTGTCTCGACGTTGAGAGACCCCCATGGATCCATGCTTGGATACCAGCCGATGACGGTTGGCCTAGTACGACCACCACCAACTGTGCCTGCGTTAGCATGGTCCCTGACTGATGCGGTCCCCGGCTTCCACCCCGACGTGGTGACGGTGCCGGACCAGTGTCGATCGACGCTGATGGGGGATTTCTATCACTTTCTCCATCCACCTCCTTCTTTTCTGCCTGCTTGGCAGGTTGTGGAGGACGGGGAGGACTGGGAGGGGTCGGAGGACCCTCTCGCAGCCCAGTGCGAGTTAGACCCGGACTGAGAAGAGGAAATGGAGGATGCAGGTGACCTTGAAATTACTCCAGAATCTGGCACACTATCTCCTCCTACCGTGGCTGGGGAGGAGGGTGGTACATATTCTGTGGTGATGCGTAGGGCGGCCGAGGCTCTCCCCCTCGAGCTCCCTGTGGTGGCCGTCAGGAGTAACCTCAGACAGAAGTGCTTCGGCTGGCGTCTTCCTCTTCAGAGCCGCTGCTGTCCTTTAATGACGCACTTTCTGACGTTCTTTTGGGCACCTGGTCCAGGCCCAACAAAGGGGCTCCTGTGGATAAGAACGTGGCCAGACGCCACCCCTTGGCCACGTTACCCATTTTTTCTCTACCAACACACTACCCCTGCGAGCTTGGTTGTCCAAGCCTCTGCGTCCCCTAGTGCATTCCCTTTCGCACCTCCGGACAAGGAATCTAAGAAACTGGAACAATTTGGGAAGAAAATTTTTACTTCCGCCAGTTCTGAGACCTGTGAACATTGCATGCCTCTTGGGCCGTTCTTCCCATTCTGTGTGTGAAACGGTTTCTCAGGTGCTGCCTCAGTGTCCGGAGGAGGCCCGGACGGTGCTCTCCCAAGCTATTGCTGAGGGGAGAGACGCAGCCAAGTTCACAATTCGTTGTGGCCTTGACACCGCCGCCTCGCTGGACAGAGCGATTTCCTCGACAGTGGCGCTACGCCGCCACATCAGGCTAAGGACGACTGGCTTTTCCTGGGATGTCCAGAACACTCTGTTGGACATGTCCTTTGATGGCACTCGCCTTTTTGGCCGCAAGGTAGACCGTGCGTTGGAGCTTTTTAAGGACTCACAGGCTACGGCCAAGCGCACTCCTTCTGCTTCTGCTTTTCGCTCCTTTTGTGGCCAAGGAAGAAGCACCCAAACATGTTTGTTTCAGAGCCACAGGAAGTCTTGGCGCAGCCGCGGATGTGGGACCCAGAGAGGTGGGTCACGGGGCCAGTGGGCGGGTCAGTCCACCACCTCCCCTGTAGCCACTGCCTCCAAATCTTCCTAGTCTAGTGTTTCTGGCCTACCACACGACAGGGGATGGCAAGATTCACCATCACCTCCCCCACTGGCGCTCCATCACTTCGGACAGCTGGATTCTGCAGATAGTCCGACAGGGCTACTCCCTCCCCTTCAAGACTGCCCCTCCAGCCATGCCACCTCAGTACCACTGCATGTCAGGGGATCACTTGGCACTTCTCCAGCAGGAAGTTGTGGTCTTCTTAGCCAAGGGGGCCATTGAGCGCGTTCCAACATACGGGCTATGATTCCGATCTTTCAGCCCTTGTCCTGGGTTTGGGTCAGGATGACCTTGAGGCTGCTTTGGCCTCATGGCCTCCTGCATCAATCTAACCAATCATGCCAGATGGCATATGCAGGCTCTGCAGTGGGACCTGAAGTTTCAGTGGGCGCAGCATCAAGGGGACCTGTCCGAGTATGTTCAGGTCTAGGAGGGCACTGCACAACAGTTGCAGTGGTGGCTCACGAACCAGCATTAGGTCAGCGGCAGATCCCTCTCCCTTCCCAAAACCGGAGCACACAGTGGTGATGGATGCGTTCCTCCTGGGATGGGGTGGCTACATGGGAGAGGTGTAGATCGGAGGCATCTGGTCTCGGCGGAGTCCAGGCTCCATATCAACCTTCTGGAGCTCAGGGCGATCCTACTTGCACTCAAAGCATTCCTTCCCTCTGTCAAAGGGAGAGTCGTGCAGGTGTTCACAGACAACACAATAGCCATGTGGTATTGCAACAAACAAGGTGGGTGGGGTCATGGACCCTATGTCAGGAGACTCTGCGCCTCTGGACATGGCTGGAACAGCCGCAGGTGCATGATGGATCACGAATGGCGTCTTTACTCGGAGGTGGTGCAAGGTCTCTTTCAACAGTGGGGAGAGCCTTGGTTCGAGCTATTCGCCATGGAAGAGAACGCACAATGTCATCACTTCTGCACGTTGGAATTTCCAAGGCCGCACTCGCTCGGCGACGCTTTTCGTCACGAGTGCAGCTGCAGTCTATTGTACGCTTTTCCGCCTATACCACTTCTACCCAGAGTGCTGAAGATGATCAAGCGCGACCGGGCCCAAGTCATTCTTGTGGCTCCGGACTGGGCTTGAAGATACTCAGTATGAGCATGGATCCTCCGTTTCGACTGACTCTTCGGGAGGAACTTCTGTCACAGCAGCAGTGGATGGTCATCCACCCGAAACTGTCCAGCCGCCACCTACATGCGGGGAGATTGAGCGGCAACAGTGGATTCCTTTTGACTTGCCTCCTGAAATCTGTGATATAATTCTGGCAGCCAGGCGTCCCTCCACTAAATCGGTATACACCTGCAGGTGGAAAAAATTGTGGCATGGTGCACAACAAAGGCTGTGGATCCCATTTCTGCCCCTCTTTCAGAAGTCCTTTTGTTCCTTCTTTCTCTGGCCCAGCAGGGCTCTGCTCTGGGCACTATTGAGGGCTATCTTTCTGTGATTTCCGCCTTTCTCAGGCTCCCTGATCGCCCACTCTTTTCAAGTCCCCTCTCATAAGTAGATTTCTCAAAGGCATTACTAAACTTTTCCTTCCTATTCAGTTTGAAATGCCTCAGTAGGAGTTGAATCTGGTTCTTACCTATTTGATGTGCGCTCCCGTTGAGCCGCTTCACAACTGTCCTCTTCATTTATTGACTTTGAAGACTGCTTTCCTTGTAGGGGGCTCATGCACCTGTACCCACACCGCTGGCATAGGGCACCCAGCTAGAGGGGTAACTGAGGTATGCCAGGTCAGTGTGTTGTGGGCATGGCACAGAGCTGTGTGCCATATCGACTCTGTCTTGTTCTGCACCCAGACACTCAGCCTGCAAAGACAGACACTCGATCTTCGTTATGGAACAGCATGGCGTCAATAAAGATGGCACTATGCATGCTAACTTTACAAGAACAGGGGTTCAAACATAGCAAATAGGGCCTTGTAATCACACGCATTACAAAGATAACATTTCAAATCCAACAGACCCTCCTTTTAGCATGAATGCTAAGAAGCTTTATTAGTGCCATCAGGTCTTAACAATTCTAAAGCTGGCAGGAGGGAAACAAAGAAAGGCACGTCTACAGTTAATATTCAAAAATCCCTTCATCCACATTTAATAAATCCTGGATACCTTGCAACATCATTACCCTTGCATTAAAATCTTGCCGTGGGGGCTTGGGACATCGTTTGAAAATTGATGCACAGCAGGTACAGCAAACATGAACACAGGGCAACATGCCAGTATTACACCAACTATAGCAATGAGGAAAGTAAGAATCTTCCACCCCCAAGTGGCTACTAAACCCCGGAACCATCCTGTGAATGACCAGGAATCATTATCTTGGTGTATTTCTGATGCTATCTTATGCAGATTCTGTATGACAGTGGGGCATGATCAGGGATGTATAGGCAACAGCTACTACCTATTACGCAACAGGGCCCCTCCCCAGCCCCCTCCCCCCCCCCCCCCCGATCAGCCAAGTTCTCTTCCAGGGGATCCTCATCAATAGTCATAAGCATTCGAATATTCCCGCCCATGTGCGGGACCCCGGAAACACTATATTATATGTGCCCCACATATATATATATATATATATATATATATATCCAAAAGTCGTAGTATACTCCGCCTTCTGCAGAACAACGAAGGAAGCGAGACCACAAAGTAGGTGCAGTTTCTTAGAGTGGTTTATTCAGTGCCAAAGTTAAAGCCTGCAACATCGCCATGACGCGTTTCACCTCGAGAGAGGCTTGCTCACATAAACATAATAAGCATTAAAAACATGAGAAACAACACCAAAGATTGTTTAGAAACTGTTTTAATGCTCAGAAAGCAGTAGAAATTCTCATAAGTCACTGGAAGCATAGGAAGCTCCCAGGCTGCATTGCAAACACACAGTCTAAAAAGACTGAAAAGCTAACCTGTAGCTGAATAGCAATAAACTGACACCGTGCCTTTAAGGCACTCATGAACCCCTGTATCCCATCATGCCCCAGGGGTGACAGTTAGGTCAGTTGATGCCTGTCCCCTTTAAACCGTAACATTATAGACTGTGGTCCCTCTTCAGTGTTTTAAGCTACGTTCCTTTAAAATCAGCAACGAACCCATTGCTGTAGCTGTTGGCATTTGACAAAGAGTCAAGGGACTCGAAACGCGTTATGCCTAAACTTTTACCTTTAATAAAAACCATTTGGACGAGTATTGCTGGTGTGGCCTGGATTGCGTCGCAGAAGCAGCGCGTGATGTTGTATGCATTGCACAGGAGTGTCTGACACACTTCAGGACCAGGCCCACGATCCGTGAGGGGGAGGCGCTCGTTTGTCAGGAAAATGGACAGAAGCGAGGAGCTTTTCTTATGGGTGCAACAAGCGACAGGAGACTAACCTGATGGATGAGGCCACTATGTGAGGCCCGCCTTGGTCGGGCGAATGGAATTTGAAACAGCTAGGGTATGCGGAAGACTTTTCTGAAGCACGGCATACTCGACGTTTGAAAAGACTTGCTACATCAATGGTCGCGAAACTATACAAGCACAACGTGGCCGAGACATGGAAATTTTCCCTTTTATTGCGTGATTCGCACTCGGCGCACAGAGTGTTCAGTGGAGTTTTGCCATTATCTGCACTGAAGTCCGGTAAAGTGAATGGAGGACAGGTGAAGAGGATTCTGGTAATTGCAGTCTCAAAGAACTGAACGAATGAGACTGGGCAGCAAAGGTAACCTTACATTAATGAACATTGTGCAATGCGTTACTAATAACAATTGAACAAGGAAGGTACTAACCTCTGCAGCAAAGACAAACTGTGTAAATCCAAAACCATCACGAACATTGATGCCTGTCCCCTTTAAACCGGAACATTATAGACTGTGGTCCCTCTTCAGTGTTTTAAGCTACGTTCCTTTAAAATCAGCAACAAACCCATTGCTGTAGCTGTTGGCATTTGACAAAGAGTCAAGGGACTCGAAACGCGTTATGCCTAAACTTTTACCTTTAATAAAAACCATTTGGACGAGTATTGCTGGTGTGGCCTGGATTGCGTCGCAGAAGCAGCGCGTGATATTGTGTATATATATATATGTATATATATATATATATAAACATGCAATAGCAGCCAAATAACATCGGAGCTGAAATATGCTGTGAAGAATTTCCACCATACATGAATAATAAGGATTAAAAAACATGAGAAACAACACCAAAGATTGTTTAGAAACTGTTTTAATGCTCAGAAAGCAGTAGAAATTCTCATAAGTCACTGGAAGCATAGGAAGCTCCCAGGCTGCATTGCAAACACACAGTCTAAAAAGACTGAAAAGCTAACCTGTAGCTGAATAGCAATAAACTGACACTGTGCCTTTAAGGCACTCATGAACCCCTGTATCCCATCATGCCCCAGGGGTGACAGTTAGGTCAGTTGTTCTTTCCGGCTCCTTCAGAGAAGGACCCTGGTTACACAGCTCCACTGAAAAATACCTCACTTTTGACAACTTTTACTCTTACATTTTACACCTAGTCAAGTAAGATACTGTTTTTTTCAGTCACTTTAGTAACACCTCTCCGACCACCCTTCATGAAGCCAAACATAACCACGGTGCCCACAAACAAAATGAACATTACGTGGTGGGATCAGGGGTGGACTTTTCATAACCCTCAAATCATAGAGGTGGGGGAGAGCAGGTGTAATATTATCTATGTCTCCTGTTCCCTGGACACAGAAAGGGGGCCATAACATCCACCACTGACAGAGGTATTAGTTTGTCCTCTGTAATGTTGCGGGCCTGAGAAGACTGGTAGTATTCTGCCGAATTAAACTGTAGGATATTATCCATCTCTACCTGAGACCAATTCCCTCCTTTCACTCCCGGGTAGTGTAGTTCCCATATTCCCAATAGGCTCTGCGCATTGGAATAGTATATCCTATAGATATGACGTAGGACTTAGGTCAGTAGGTCTCTATCAAATATACTAAACTTTATAGTGAGTGCCAGCTAGCTCAGAGGTCACTAGAAACGTTCTCAAATACACAAGAAGGGATTCGTTTCTGACAACCGCATAAACATGACAACTTTGTTTCCCTAAGACTGGAATAACTATCTTCAGAGTCGTGGAAACAATAGATACGTTTTTCACTCAGTCAATCGTGCATGCTTCGTTTCTACAGAGGGTTCACAGAAATAGAGAGACGGGCGTTTCAATAAAAAGGGTTTATTGAACAGTTCTTTCTCATGCAAGAGAGGTGAACTGCTACAATCGTTAGGCAGAATGCAAAGTATAATGCGTACAGCGTAAACAGTAATATGAAATAATACTGTAAGAGCATTGTATGGTTTCTAAGCCATATAAAAATACATGCATAAATAACACAGTCTAAAATACTCAACTGGTGCTTCTAACATACGCCTACCCCAATGTACCTAACCTAAGTCTAGTACGAGGGAAGAAGTAAGTATGGTCTTTAGCATAGGTTTAGTTTTGCCAAGAATTTGCCAAAGGTTTCTCTAGGCTCTAATCAGCTCCATACCTTAGAATGAAGGAGTTCTGGTATCTCTGTCTCGGGGCTCGATTTCCCAACACCCCGCAAGGGGAGTCAGAAACACTGGAGCTGGATTTCTCGGCAGAGGAGGGCACCTTCCTGATCAGTGCGTCAGCTGGAGAGTCAGCTTCCTTCGGCACTTGCTGTAGCGAGCTGCGTCGGGAAAGTAGGTCGTCGAACTGCACTGAACCACCGTGCGTTGCTATAGCAAGTGAAGATATATTTATACCTTGAAGGTGTTTAGGAATGCCATGTTTGACGTAGAGTCGGGCATATGAATGTCATGAAAGAACCCCCAGAAAATAATGTTCATTGTAAACTAACTGAGTTCTTGGAGAAATCAATATTCTAGCAAGGGGAAGTCCCTAATGGCTTAAGCTGGTTTTCCGAGAAATCGTTGTGACGTTTGGTGGACAGATGTAAGTAGCCATGCCTGTATTTGGGTTGCATGGGCTATGCCTAAATAAGGGCTTGATATCTATGTCTATATAAGGGCAACGTGAATTGTACTTATATAAGGGCATGAATCAGGGAAAATCCATTCGGAATCTAAAACGCCATACAACAAGGGGGGGCGGGGTGGCCTTCTTACAGAGGCGAGCATTGCAGAGACAGACACTTGATCTTGATTATGGAACAACATGGTGTCAATAAAGATGACGCCATGCATGCTAACTTTACAGGAACAGGGGTTCATACATAGCAAATAGGGCCTTGTAATCACACGCATTACAAAGATAACATTTCAAATCCAACAGACCCTCCTTTTAGCATGAATGCTAAGAAGCTTTATTGGCGCCATCAGGTCTTAACAATTCTAAAGCTGACAGGAGAGAAACAAAGAAAGTCCCGTCTGCAGTTAATATTCAAAAATCCCTTCATCCATATTTAATAAATCCTGGATACCTTGCAACATCATTACCCTTGCATTAGAATCTTTCCGCAGGGGCTTGGGACGTTGTTTGAAAATTGATGCACAGCAGGTACAGCAAACAGGGACACAGTGGATACACAGGCAACATGCCAGTATTACACCAACTATAGCAATGAGGAAAGTAAGAATCTTCCACCCCCAAGTGGCTACTATACCCCGGAACCATCCTGTGAATGACCAGGAACCATTATCTTGGTGTATTTCTGATGCTATCTTATGCAGATTCTGTCTGGCAGTGTATACACTGGGGATGATCAGGGATGTATAGGAAGCAGCTACTACCTATGACGCAACAGGCCCCACCCCGATCAGCCAAGATAACGACTAAAACCAAACGGGCCTGAAGAGCAACAAGTCTCGTAGCCTGAACCTCCACAGTGATATTAGTCAATATTCCTGCAGTTGTGTTAATGACTCCTTCCACCACCCTTGTAAGTCGTCTAATGTTGAGACTGTTGGCAATGGGGCCCTAAATAGGTATGATACCTTTCATGGCATCCATGAACTGCTGCAACGAGGTGTCTGTCTAATCAATGTCATCAGTGTTAATCATTCTCTTAGTCCCGGGAACTCATCATTCTCTTAGTGGCAGACAATGATCCCTATGGTAATTGTGAGGAGCTATATATAGCGGTGGCAACATCCACCACTGACTGAGGTATTAGATTGTCCTCTGTAACATTGCGGCCCTGGAAAGAATGGTAGTATTCTGCTATATTAAACTGTAGGATATTATCCATCTCTACCTGAGACCAATTCCTTCCTTTCATTACCTTGTATGCCTGCATGCAAGAGCTTAAAAATAGCCTGACGTACGGCTCTTGGCCTGTGGGGGCATCTGGGGAAACTCTATGCTGAAATGCATATTCTGTATTGAGGTATGAGAACTAGTACTTTTTCATTCCAATGTGTCAACCTGTAGAAAGTTGTGAATCATACTAAATAAAACAAACTACCCCTCACAGCTATTAGCATACGACAAGGACATGTATAATAAATTCTCGCTTTTAGGTATTACAGAAGGCAATAGACCACATACCCAACACTTTGTCCTGTAATAAGCAGCATGCACCTGATGCAATATTTTAATAAAGACATTATCTTTATAAGACTTTCTATGCTCCTCCTTGTGAGGAGCCAAGGTGACAAAGATATGCTCATGGGGGGGACAGGCGTTGTACCAATCAAAACATTTGCAGGGTATTTCTCCTCAAGGTAGTATGTCACCCCAAGTACTAATATCAGCGAGATCAGTATAATAAGCACAAGCACAAACACAACTTTACTTCTAACAGACCAGGTGGACCAAACAGGCCTATTTTGCTCCGGACGCAGAGCCGCAAACGGCTGCTCCTCCTCCTTAATGGGGCGCCCAAAAGTATCTTCTATGCCTACCAGAAAATACACTTGGAGGCAAGCTGAAATAAAAAGTTTTTAAAAAGTAAAAGGATAAAAAAAGCAATGTATTGTCCGTTTATCGTTGCCACTTTTGAGCACCTTCGTTGGAGCTGTTCGTCCAGCTCGTATTTGGATCCCACGTAGCAGGGCAGAACACCTTATCCTCGAAAACCCAGTCCTCTCGACCATGGTAGGTGAATGTTCAAGTACCGCACCAATCACTCTATCCCTAAACTAACATTTGTACTACATGCACAGTACACACACTCAATTCTTCAGCAATGCAGTCCATCCCTACTAACCTGACTGGCCCTCTGGGGCATTGTTCCGTTTGCAGGGCCGCAAATTGTATCTCAACACTCAAGGCACAGTAGGGTCAGTAAACAAGATCAGATTCAAGGGGACCAGAAGGCACAGGGGCAGACTCAAGTGAATTAGCAGATGGGGTCTCTGCTTGACGTGTCTCAACCAAAGGTGACACATCGAAAAATGGAACACCACTTGGTCCCAAATAGATGGCACAGCTGTTGACTGCTCTCAGCAGTTTATACTTTCTAAACTTTTTGTCATTTCTGTATTCTTACTCTCTTTTTAATCCTTATGTTCTCCTCGTTTTTATGCACTTTTACACTGTTCCAGTCCACACGCAAGGAAAGGGCCATTTTCCAGATTTCTCATGTTTAAGATAGGCCTTCCGAACCTTCTTCAAAAACACATATTAGAGCCAAGTAAAAGGCAGTTTATTCACACCCAATGCATTTCAAGCCAATCAGGCTCTTCGTCAGGGGTAACTGAAAATCACAATATGTATCAATATTAATTTAACATTCATTTTATCATGCACAATTTATTCTTAAATAATTTACTATTATTTTTTTTAAACTATATGTATATGCATCTTACGCTTTTACTCCAAACGAACTCATTCCATATTGCTCACCCCATAATAGTCTACTTTTCAATAGCCCGCTTATATAGCACCCCTTCAAATCATCCCTGCATACTCCACCTTGCTGCAACTTCCCTTTAATGCATTTATATTCTCCCCACTAATCCTATTACTTGCCAGCGTGTTGTTCCATCAATACCACTGATTTACAAATTGCTCACATTGATCATACTCCTTCCCTCGGCTTTAACTGTTCTTTTAAATCCTTCCCTTTGTTTAACCCGCCTCCACTATATTCCTATTCCCCTGTTTGCTTCGGAGTTTCTCACATACCTGCTAGAAATCCTTCATCGTCTCAACTAACCGTTGTGTTCATCACTCGAGAACAATTAAATCCTACACGTTGCGGTTCACCTGATTTTAAAACTCTGAATCCGCCCCTCCTCCCTATTTTTCTCCCACACTTAATCACGTGGTAATCACCTGGTCTTACAGTCCACCCTCTCTCACTTAAAATACTTCAACACCCATAATGCTTCTTTCCCTTCATAAACTCAACCCGATGCTTCTATCTTGTGTATAATTATCACATGATAAATGTCCTCGTAATAAAGCAGGCTGAAGTCTTTATGATTGTGACATCAATCAAAGTAAAGGTTCTCAGTTCAGTAAAGTTCTGACTTCTCAATAACAAACTTGCTTTTCTGAACATAGATTTTCCACCTTGCGTGTGGTCTTCGTTATCGTTCACCATCATTCCTTTCTTTGCTCATTTTTGTGGGTGCATTACCTCAAGGGCTAATTTTGTGAAAAACGATCTGTGAAGAGGTTGCACACCATTGTTATCCAGCACGTTTTAGTGTGCACGCCAAAGTTGAGGAGTATAGAAGTTAATTGGAAGTAAACCCACATGAACATGGATAACAATGGTGTGCAACCCCTTCACAGATCGTTTTATCAACCAAAGGTGAGCCAACATGCCGGGGCTCCTGGATGGCCTTAATTTCAGGTGGCACCACTTCAGTCAGCACTGCATTACTCTCTTTCTCCGACGGTTATGTTATGTTAAAAATAATTTATTAAGCGCACTGCCACCGATTGGTTTCCTGGCGCTGGTAAAAGACAGATAGCGGAGCCTGAGGTCATGGAAAATGCTGGGGTTATTGATATGCTTGTCTGAAGAGCCAGGTCTTTAATGCTTTCCTAAATGGTATGAGATCAGGACAAGTCCTGATCTCAAGGGGCAAGGTGTTCCACAGACGGGGTGCCAGAACCGCAAATCTGCAACACCAGCACGCTTGCATTTAAACGTTACAATAAGGGGGTTGAACCCATGCGGTCGCGAGGACCTGGGCAGTGTATGGTACATGTAAGAAGGGGGTCCCCGCAAGGGAGACGTGTTGTGTGCGACACACACTAACAATACTTCAAAACTAACAAACAGGGATACAAAGAATTTGAAGGTATTGTCATTTATTATCAACACCAAGTCTTTCCCACTACGGGATTACTTCACATTCAAAATTAGCCCCAAACAGGGAATGGAAAGGAGGAGAGGAAGGGGGTAGCGCTCGAAGGAGTGTAAAGTCAGAAAGGATAGGCACAGTCAAGAAATCGTGTGGTAGGTACAAGTACTTCCAACAAAATCCTAACAATTCAGATACACAAGCCGAAAATCAAGGCATCCATTGATGAACTGTTAACGAATGACATTCAACGATCACACAGTCAAATTGGAACTGTTAAGGGCATGTGCCGGAAGTCCAAGGAGAAGGCCGTCGACGTTTCGACCCCTATCTGCAGGCTACGTTAAGTCCTTTGGCGGGGTCTTCATCAGGACATATACAGGAGGGAGGTAGGGTGGGGCAATCCTATCTGAAAAATTAAAAAGGGAGGGGGGTCAATTATCTAAGTTGTAACAGTACATTACAGCCATCTCATTAGACAGTAATGAAGAATAAAAATTATAATTTATAAAAATTACCATGGAGTCAAGGCGCAACTGGGCTCTAGACGTGGGAGTTAGATGAACTACGCGAAAGTCGTAGTCGATCTCAGCGATATTGTTTCGCGAAACTACGGAGGAGAAGGAGTGAAATAAACAACCAGTTAAGTGGTTATTTGTCATCATACATTGGCTACTAGATTAAAACCGGGAGGCTAATCTTATAAAAACCTTCACCCATTCAGCCGAATGGTGAGTTTAGTAAGGCGCCACCAGTTGTCATTGGTCGTATAAAGGTCTCTTTAAGAACGAGGGCACACATGAAGTGCTTGGACTAGGAGGTCCAAAGTCAGATGGACTTGAGGATCTATGCATTCGTGGTTGATCTACACTCAGAAATGGCCACCACACGGCCTGTAATTTACACAAAGGCTGACACCACATGTGTTACATGAAGGGACAAAAAATCCAAAAAGTCGGCTGTCTTTTAGGTAGGGAACACAATTACTTACATAAAACGGTGACCAAGATGGGTTGGGTTACTGAGTCTTAAAGTACTGAAGATCGCTGTGAATAGTAAAACAAGGCTACGTTGTGGGCTTTGCAAGGTGTAAAAATTTGAACACAGAGTGTGTGAAGTAATCACGACAGCATAACGTACCTCCAATTGAAGAGCGGGAGACCTAAATAGGCAACCAGTCTTTCGTTACAGAACGTCAGTGCTCTGTAATGGAGTAGTCAGCAAACGTACGATACTCCGCACTCCTAAGGATGACAACAAACGGGGGACGGGCTGCCGCTCCGTCAGCCTCGATAAAGGGTAAACCTACGGAGGAAACCGGGGATGCCCGTCAGGAGTCCGGAATTGTGATTAGCCGTAAAATAATTGCGAAGGTGCGAGCCAACTCACACATACCCAGAGAAGAGCCGCTTGGAACCGCGCCTGTCGGCGCAACTCCCGCTACGCGGAGTTTGGGGGCGGAGTCAGTTGAACCCCTGTGCAAATATGTCGATTTTTTCTTAAAGCCTATTGCTCTCAACACCAAGGCTTACCTTCGTGACACCACACAAACGATCAACCTGATAGATGAAAGACCATTCAACCCAGAAAGTGAACTCTTGGTGACATGCGATATTGTTTTGCTTTACACCAGTATTCCTCAACTAGACGCTTTGGAAGTGATGCGACAAGCTTTAGATAAGCAACCGGCCCCTGTTCCTGTCCTGACAGACTTTATAATCGAGTTGCTGAGCATTGCCATGAGACAGAACTTCTTTATTTTTCAAGATTTTTATCTGCAGACGAAGAGGATAGCCATGGGGGCTACCTTCGCTCCGAATCTGGCCATCATTTTTATGGATCACTTCGAACAACAATACATTTTCTCTACTGACAATCCTTTCCAGAGCAGGCTGACCTTGTGGGTCAGATACATAGATGATGTCCTGTGCATCTGGGAGGGTAGCAAAGAACAACTGCAAGATTTTTACGTTTGGCTCAATTCCAGAAACCCCCATATTCAATTCACGATGGAGTCCAGCAATGAGAAGATTCCCTTCTTGGATATTTCCATCTATGTGGATGATGATCGTTTACAAACTACTCTATATAGGAAACTGACTGAGCGCAACTCTTTGTTGCAATATGGGAGTCATCACCCCAGAGGTCTCAAAGACAATCTACCGGTCGGGCAATTCCTTAGAATAAGGAGAAATTACTCCACTCGAGGTAATTACATCCAGAAATCTGAGGTCTTAAGCGAGCGCCTCATTTCCCGAGGGTACCCAGTCAGAATGGTGAAACGCGCCAGGAAACGGGCCTGGTATAACCCACGTGACAATTTGCTGAATCCAGAAACCACCAATCAATCAGGGACGGACCGGATTATCTGTGTAACCACTTTTTCGACACGGAGTAATTAAATTAAACACATTATCAATAAGAACTGGTCTCTGGTGGCAGATGAGATTGAGCAAACGCATCTCCCTCTTCATTCCTTTAAGAGGGACAAAAATATACGGGACATGGTGGTCCATTCTTATTTGGAACCAGTCAGTCAACCAACTCTTACAACCTTGTGGAATCTGCCTCCATTGGTAGGACACCACAGATGTGGCACATGTACTGCATGTGACACTACAATTCAGACCAAGACCTTTGACCATGGCGGACGTACTCACACCATAAAACATTACACAAACTGTAATTCGAGCTGTGTTATTTACATTGTCCAATGCCCATGTAGTCACGTATACGTGGGACAAACTCAACAGAAAATCAAGTCTCGTATCTCGTCCCATAGTAGTAGACTGCGTTGCAAAGTGGTGGGTGCTCCGTTAGTAGAGCATTGGCAAAAAGCAGGGCATGCAGTGTCTGACTTGAGATGGTTCGTAATTGAAAAGGTATCCCTGGGCAGAAGAGAAGGAAATGTGTTGACAGTATTAAATACACGTGAATCCAAATGGATGTCCCTTCTAGATTCGATCAAAAATGGCCTTAATGAGCAGGACAGTAGTTTGGCTCAACTGGCAGCACTGGGTTAATTGGTATGTTGAGGAACAATTTCTAGACAAATCCCAATAGCTATCAGTAATGCAAGATTGAACCAATGATACTCGTTTACACTCTCATGTTGGAGAAGTGCACGAGACTTTGGTCCGTTTCCTGTATTATGGCATCAATGTATGGTCAAACCGTATATAGGGAATTGCTGTGTGCCTCTTGTGTAATTCAAATAACCTTGTCAGCAGCCTACTATGCCACACGTAATGTAACTCGCTTTTCAACCTCTTGTTAGAGAGTTGCGCGGGCATTAATAATTATTGAATGATGTATCAATTGATTGCTCTTTATTGACCATTTTGACACTGTGTGCTATTATTTATTATGATCAAAAAACTCGTTTACAACCTCCTGTGAGACTGTTGCACGAGAAAAAAAACATTCTGTTGGGACACTTTACAAAAAAAATTTTTGTTGGGACACCTATAACTGACCATTTTTCAACACTGAGTACTATTATTTATCAAATACTCGTTTACAACCTCCTGTGACACTGTTGCACGAGTGTAACTCAGTTGGGATTAATGTTGCCAAAGGATCATTCTTGTGACACAGGGATTCCGTATGTATTACTAAATTTGAAATTCTATGGAACACATTAGATAGGGTCCCTGTACACTGCGCCCCCTGTATTGCGAATGTAGCAGACATTGCCCAGGTATCAAGTAACTCTTTCCCTTTCCTTTGTTGGGACATCTCAACTGACTCCGCCCCCAAACTCCGCGTAGCGGGAGTTGCGGAGTTTCTGCCGACAGGCGCGGTTCCAAGTGGCTCTTCTCTGGGTACGTGTGAGTTGGCTCACACCTTCGCAATTATTTTACGGCTAATCACAATTGCTGACTCCTGACGGGCATCCCCGGTTTCCTCCGTAGGTTTACCCTTTATCGAGGCTGACGGAGCGGCAGCCCGTCCCCCGTTTGTTGTCATCCTTAGGAGTGCGGAGTATCGGACGTTTGCTGACTACTCCTTTACAGAGCGCTGACGTGCTGTAACGAAAGACTGGTTGCCTATTTAGGTCTCCCGCTCTTCAATTGGAGGTACGTTATGCTGTCGTGATTACTTCACACGCTCTGTGTTCAAATTTTTACACCTTGCAAAGCCCGCAACGTAGCCTTGTTTTACTATTCACAGCGATCTTCAGTACTTTAAGACCCGGTAACCCAACCCATCTTGGTCACCGTTTTATGTAAGTAATCGTGTTCCCTACCTAAAAGACAGCCAACTTTTTGGATTTTTTGTCCCTTCATGTAACACATGTGGTGTCAGCCTTTGTGTAAATTACAGGCCGTGTGGTGGCCATTTCTGAGTGTAGATCAACCACGAATGCATAGATCCTCAAGTCCATCTGACTTTGGACCTCCTAGTCCAAGCACTTCATGTGCGCCCTCGTTCTTAAAGAGACCTTTAATCGAGCAATGACAACTGGTGGCGCCTTACTAAACTCACCAATCGGCTGAATGGGTGAAGGTTTTTATAAGATTAGCCTCCCGGTTTTAATCTAGTAGCCAATGTATGATGACAAATAACCACTTAACTGGTTGTTTATTTCACTCCTTCTCCTCTGTAGTTTTGCGAAACAATATCGCTGAGATCGACTACGACTTCTGCGTAGTTCATCTAACTCCCAAGTCTAGAGCCCAGTTGGGCCTTGCTCCATGGTAATTTTTATAATTTTTATAAATTATAATTTTTATTCTTCATTACTGTCTAATGAGATGGCTGTAATGTACTGTTACAACTTAGATAATTGACCCCCCCTCCCTTTTTAATTTTTCAGATAGGATTGCCCCACCCTACCTCCCTCCTGTATATGTCCTGATGAAGACCCCGCCAAAGGACTTAACGTAGCCTGCAGATAGGGGTCGAAACGTTGACGGCCTTCTCCTTGGACTTCCGGCACATGCCCTTAACAGTTCCAATTTGACTGTGTGACCATTGAATGTCATTCGTTAACAGTTCGTCAATGGATGCCTTGATTTTAGGCTTGTGTATCTGAATTGTTATGCTTTTGTTGGAAGTACTTGTACCTACCACATGATTTCTTGACTGTGCCTATCCTTTCTGACTTTACACTCCTTCGAGCACTACCCCCTTCCCCTCCTCCTTTCCATTCCCTGTTTGGGGCTAATTTTGAATGTGAAGTAATCCCGTAGTGGGAAAGACTTGGTGTTGATAATAAATGACAATACCTTCAAATTCTTTGTATCCCTGTTTGTTAGTTTTAAAGTATTGTTAGTGTGTGTCGCACACAACACGTCTCCCTTGCGGGGACCCCCTTCTCACTTGCATTTAAAAGCAGGTGTCTGGAGGAGAGCCAGATGGGCTGAGCGCAGATTGCGGAAAGGAATGTGTTTCGTGATGAGTTTATCAATAAATTTAGGACTTTTGCAGTGGAGGGATTTAAAGATCATGCATCCAGTTTTGAAGGAGCAACGTTGGGCTATAGGAAGCCAATGGAGGTTCCTAAGCAATGGAGTGGCTGATTGCCATCTTGGTTGCCACGTAATCAGTCTGGCCGCGTAGTTCTGCACCATTTGAAGGCGCCTCAACAGATAAAGGGGTAGGCCTAAATAGATAGAGTTTGCATAATCCAGGTGGGAGAGCACCGTGGTGATCACCACCTGGATAATGGACTCTGGAGTGAAAAAGTGTCGCACCTTCTGGATTTTTCTGAGCTGAAAAAAACACTTGGAGACCACCTGTCCCACTTGCGTTTTTGGTGAGAGATCACTATTCAGGGTGACTCCGAGTGTCTTTGCTGAGGAGGAAGGAGATGGGGCTTGGCCCATATCTGATGGCCAATAGTGCAGGCCCCAATGTTTAGCGCTATCTCCTGTGAGCACTAGCTCAGTTTTACCAGGGTTTAATTTTAAGGGATTTTTGTTCATCCACGCTTGGATGAACCTCATAGTGGACTGAAAATGGGAGATGGAGGATTCAGAGTTATCAATGGTGCTCACGTGAGCTTCCGAAAAGGGATTGAGCTATGGTACTAGTTCTCCTTCACATTTTCCAATCCCATCCGTAACCCACTGGTCATAGGGAAGCAGAAGGGGCACCCGTTTGCAGCGAGTGCTGTGTATCCAGTTTTTTCGACAGTCGACCTTCACAGCAATCCTAGTAGGTAAAAGGATCTGGGGGGGTCCCTTCCAGCATGGCTCCAAGCTGCTCCTCAGAAAATTGCGAATCAGGATCCAGTCCCTGGGCCGTGACCAAGAGCCTCTGGATGCTGCTGCAGGGCCTCTGCAACCTGCTGATGAATAGAACGCAGATTACTCCAGTATTGGAGCTTTCATAGATTCACATACCTGAATAATTTCCCCGTCGTCGAGACGGGAGTCTCCGGTGTATAAAAAAGCAATGGTTAGCAGTATAGCTAACTGAAAAAACGCCTTAGGCCCATTCCCTTTTGCAACTCATAACCTTTGTTATGTAAAAAAAGGACCAAACGTTTCCCTTAGCCAATCAGTCACTCACCCTCTAGAACCCTCCTGAGAGAACCTTCTGCCCCTCAGATTTTCTACCGGCACGTTGTGCTAGGGAGTCTCCTTTGAGCTCTGCTCAAACTCTGGATTTCCAACTTTTTAGAAGCTTAATTTTCATTCTATTTCTTGTGGATTTGAGAATTTTATAATCTATTTCTCATCTACATCCTAGAGAATGTCTGGAAAGAAGAAAACCTGTTCTAAAAAGAGACTATACACTGATGACCCACATGAAGACTGCATTTACTGTCTTTATCCGGACCACCAAGCAAAGGATTGCAAGGTATGTCGAACTTTCTCTAGCAAGACCCTTAGAGATCGTGAGGGACGACTTTTGATTTGGCTTCAGAAGATCAAGGCCAGAAAGGAGGTGGTTTCTAGTGATAGTGACCAGGAATCCTCCTCTTCGTCAAGGAGATCTCAGAAAAGATCAAGATCTCCTCAGGCTCATTCCTCAGGGGACTGTCCTGAGAAGGCCGTAAAAAAGACCACTCAAGGGTCTTCAGGGCGTAGTCCTTCCAAATCTTCTCAACCAAACCCAAAGGAGAGCAAAGGACACACTTTGAGAGAAAAAGAATCCAAAAGAGCCTCTTCTGAACCTTCAAAGACACCACCTTTGGCTCCAGCATCATTCAAGAAGCCAACCTCTAGTAATCCTGAGGAGAAAGTGAAAAAATTGGCATCGTCGACGGGATCGTCAACGAGACCGTCGACGAAGAAGTCATCTTCTACGGCGACGACCACTGAGGTACAGAAGCTACCTTTGATTGCATTAGAGTCAGCGTCGACGGGAGCGTCGACGACAGCAGCGTCGACTCCAGTAACATCTACGACGACATAGACGACGACGGTGGTGATGGCGACAGTAATGTCGACGACGGTAATGTCGACGACGGGATCATCGTCGACAATGATGACAACGGGGTCTCGACGGGAATGTCAACGACGATTACTATGTCGACGGCGGGGAGTGGTTCTTCAGCACTGTCGACTAAGATAACAGCTTTGTCGACGTTGTATCGACGACGATCTCGTCGACGAGACAAACTCCAGAAATGCAGAAGAAGAAAATCACGCCACCAGTGACTTCCCAGGGCAAGATTACTCCTCTGGTCCCGTCGCACCTTTTAGAGGAGGAAGAGTCGGATGAGGATAATGGACCCTTCGGGTATGCCACAAGCCCATCTGAACTCCTTGTAAAATGTCAAGAAGATGGCGATGAAGAGGGGTATGAAGAATACCACATCGTCTCACACCATCTCTACCAACAAGAGCCTCAGGAAGAGATGGTCGCGATGCCATCTTCAATGATGATGGATTTGCAATTCATGTTGGCGGATTATAAGAAGAGGTTTCCTCCATCAGGGCTCCTTCAGAACGTTCCACCTTCACGTCCTCGTTCTATTCCAGCCACTCCAGTCCACAGTAGGGAAAGCCTACTAGACACTGCTCCGCAGACATCTCAGGTCCTACAGCAGCAGGATCCTGTGACAACAGATGATGATGACCATGAAGAAGGGGAGCTAACGAAGCCCCACAGAGAATGGAAAGACTATCTAATTCCCTCTCCACCATCACCCACCCAAGTACCAGCGGATTCGCCACCAGTGGATATTGGTGGATTCCACAACTTAATGGAGAGAGCTGCAAAGACATCTCAGCTACCAATGAAAACAACTCAAGCAGAGTGTTTTCTTTATGACTTTAAAGAGCCCTATCAAAAGTCAATCAGGTCCATACCAATCATTGACCACATATGGAAGGAAGAGTTACAAGTAATGACGACTCCAGCGATGGTTACACCGGTACTAGCGAGGCTGAATAAGATATACAAGGCCCTCGGACGCTCCGGCGTGTTTATTGGGCCATCCTAAACTGGACTCTATCATTTCGCAGGCAGTGCAATAAAAGTAAAATAATCCATCAGCACCTATTTCTGCACCTCCTGATAGAGAGGGACGGCGTTTAGACAACGCAGGTAAACGATTCTCCGGGATGTCAGCTCCCCTGGTCAGAGCAGCTAATGCCCTTGTCATCCTGGGCAGATATGACAGACAGCAGTGGCGCGATATAGCTCCATATGTCGACCTCCTTCCGGAAGACAGCAAGCAGGAGGCGAGGAAAGTTCTGCAGGAAGGGTAGAGAACTTCAGCTAAAGTTATTGATTGTGCTATGGACATAGCTACCACCGCCTTTTGTTCCGTCGGAGGAGCAGCAGTTTTAAGGTGCCAGGGTTGGCTGAGGGCACCGCCTGTAGACCGGAGGTCCAAAATAAGATTTTGGACCTACCTTTTGATGGGGAAGATCTGTTTGGACGACTAGTGGATGAGACTCTTCAAAGTATTAAGAAGGACACTGATACGGCGAAAGCCTTGGGTATGTTACAGTACAGAAAGGTGCCCTTTCGAGGCGCCCGTGGAAGAAGACAACCTTCGTATAGAGGTGGCTACCAGCAAGGAAGATACACATCCTATTCTTCCTCTTCGCAGCCCTACTGGCAGCAATATGGCCAGAAGCATTCTGGGGGCTACTCTAAGTCCACGCCCAGAGGTCGAGGAGGTCGCTCTGGGAAGGATAACAATAAAAGACAATGACACCCTACAAGTTCCGGGTGCTTATCCTCCTACCCTGTCAAATGTTCCCCTGGGTGGAAAAGTAACTTATTATTTACAGCAGTGGCAGGAAATAACATCGGACAAATGGGTCCTTCACATAATAAAATTCGGACATACTCTGGAATTCCTCCACTTCCCTCCTCCCACGCCACCTACATATCAAGAAGTAAACCACCTGTCTCAGATGCATCGGGAGATTCGGGCAATGCTCCGAAAGGGAGCAATAGAACCGGTGTCGAACTCCCAAAAAGGACGAGGATTTTATTCCCGATTCTTCTTGATCAGAAAGGATGCTCTCAGGTGGCGTCCAATCTTGGACCTACGGTCCCTAAATGCCTATCTCAAGAAACAGTCATCCAGAATGGTTACCCTCCAAGATATTCTGTTGCTCTTAAACCCAGGAGATCAGATGACCACCCTAGATTTACAGGATGCATATTTTCATATCCCCATCCATCCGTCCCACAGAAAGTTCCTTCGTTTTACAGTGTCCAAAGACCATTACCAATTCAAAGGGGATCAAGGGGGAATGCGTTTTTCATGGCATGGTCAGGCGTCTTTGCCTACCCCTTTCCGCCGATTCCCTCCTGCCACGAGTGCTCACGAAGATAAAAAAGGAACCGTGCAGGATGATACTAATAGCCCCTTGGTGGCCCAGCCAGCATTGGTTCACAGAGCTGCTCCTTTTGTCAGAGACCGAGCCAATTCGTCTACAGCCAATACCAGCACTATTGACCATGGAGAAGGGACAAGTGCGCCATCCAGGCCCGACATCACTGCTATTAGCGGCCTGGCTCCTGACCACGGAGAATTTCTTAGCTTAAACATTCCTGCAGAATGCAGAGAAATCCTGGCAAAAGCAAGAGCTGAAAGCACTAATAGGATGTACAGGATGAAATGTAAAAGATTCTGCTTCTGGTGTCAGGAGAATGCATTGCATCCTCTGCGAGCAGAGGCACATCAAATCATCCCATATTTACTAATGCTGGCAAAATCTGTATTAGTCCATGCCTCAATTAAAGTGCATTTTGCGGCGATTTCTAGATACAGGAGAAGCTCAGTAGGTCCATCTCTGTGGTCGGAAAGAATTGTGAAACAATTCATGAAGGGGTTGTTTCGAGTTTATCCACCCATTAGGCCTCCACCGCCTCTGTGGCAACTGAACATTGTCTTATCACAACTGATGAAACCACCATTTGAGCCAATTCACAAAACTAATCTAAAATTCCTATCCTGGAAGGTGGCTCTATTAATAGCTCTAACATCAGCCAGAAGGGTGGGAGAAATACAAGCCCTTACGACGCAAGAACCTTTTCTGCAATTCAGGGAGGACAGATTGGTGCTCAGAACGAATCCCAAGTTTATTCCAAAAGTACCAACGGATTTCCTCTGAAATGAGCCATTAATCCTGAAAAGATTCTTTCCTCAACCATCTACGGCAGAGGAAAGGACTCTCTACACTCTGGATGTCCAGCGTTGCCTGAAATTTTATTTGCAAAGGACAAGACCTTTCAGAAAATCTACACAATTGTTAGTGGCTTTTAGTGCCCTGAGGAAAGGTTTCCCGTTATCAAAACGGAGAATTGCACGATGAATCTCAAATGCCATTCAATTCTGTCATCAGGCGGCGGGGAAGCCATTACCAGCACGTGTTCGTGCACATTCCACAAGAGCGGTATCAACCTCTACTGCTCTATTTTCAGGCGTCTCTATTCAGGACATCTGCAGAGCAGCTACCTGGAGGAGTATGCATACCTTCGCCAGGCATTACTGCCTGGATGCACATGCAAGAAGCGATGTAGCAGTGGGACAAGCGGTGCTGAGGAACCATTTCCAATAACAGTGAGCCTCCTTTCTCATCTCTCCTTCCTTTGGTTGGTAAGAAAAGCACATGTTATTGTTGTATGATATTGGATATGTCATTTATGGATGTATGACGTTAGAACGCATACATTGACAACGCGTACCTTTACAACGCGTTCGTAACAACGAAAGTTGTTACCACGCATTGCGCTGGGGGGCGCAAAATTGATTCATTTAATTTACTATTCCAACACCAGTCCCCGTGGATAGTAGGGAAGGTGTTGGGATAGTAAATTAAATCATTTACTATCCTTGAGCGCCCCCCAGTGCAATGCGTGGTAACAACTTTCGTTGTTACGCCCACGTTGTAAAGGTATTCCGTGGTAATGCTTGCGTTCTAAACGCTGCATACCGTCATTTATGGGTGATATGTCTCTGTGTATTTTGATACAGTTTCTACTATGTGCAAGTATCATGTGTTGCCTCTTTGTGAAAGGCAGGTGACAAAAACAAAATGTGCTATAACTTACTGCGCGCTATTCTGATTCAGGTATGTGAATCTATGAAAGCTCCAATACTGGAGTAAGAAAACAAGTTACTTACCTGTAACTTTAGTTCTCCAGTATTGGAAGCTTTCATAGATTCACATACGCTGGATTTGGCACGAAAGGTATTATAGCACAAGTGCCCGAAAATCTGAGGGGCAGAAGGGTTCTAGAGGGTGAGTGACTCTGATTGGCTATGGGAAAAGTTTGGTCCTTTTTTACATAACAAAGGTTATGGGTTGCAAAAGGGAATGAGCCTAAGGCCTTTTTTCAGTTAGCTATACTGCTAACCATTGCTTTTTTATATACCGGAGACTCCTGTCTCAACGACGGGGAAACGATTCAGGTATGTGAATCTATGAAAGCTTCCAATACTGGAGAACTACAGTTACAAGTGAGTAACTTGTTTTCTTTTGGGTCAAGTCATAAGGGTAATCGATCAATAAGGGGTACTCGATTTCAGAGAACGTACGAGGTAGCGGAACGCCCCAAACGTTCGCCAGGCGGCCAAACACGACCTCGTAAGGGGACAATCCTGTTCTAGAGTGTGCCATGACTCCTGCAGACATTATTCCTGGGGGCAGAGCATCGGGCCACTTCAATCCTGTACTCTCTTTGATCTTAGCCATTTTCAACTTGAGAATACCATTCTATTTCTCAACCAATCCTGCTTACTGGGGGTGGTTCGCTGCATGAAACTTTCGTCTGATGCGCAACACATTGAACACCAACTGGATGACCTTGGCATTAAAGTGGCTGCTGTTATCACTTTTGATTAAGAGGGTATCCCAAAGCACTGGAAGAACTCTTTCAAGAGTAACTTCGCCGTTGCCATGGCGGTGTTCTCTTTAGTGGGGTAAGTCTCAACCCATTTACTGAATGCATAGACAACCACCAATACAAAATTCAAGTTGTTAACCCTTTCCATCTCGATGTAATCCATCTAAGAGATCCTCAAACAGGATTATGCATCAAGCAAACCATGCAATACTTGACCAGGTGTAAGGCAACCATGGGGATGTTATCATTGCACCATACGGGGTCTAACAGCTTGAAGATTCCTTTTGTGCTAATGTGTGTTGGCTCTTGTGCCATAGTGACCACAGGGAGGACATATGCGTCCGGTAGTATCCATCTCTGTTTCCCGGATTTAAACCTCCAACACCCATCCTCATCCAAATTAGCTTTGCTCTCCTGCCATATTGCTAATTCCTCAATTGTCTCTTCACTTTGGATCTCCTTCACATTTTCTAGGGTATCCTCAAACATCCCATTCTCAGGCACCCACCTATCTTTGGCCTGCCACAAACATCCTCTTCATTTTAGTAAGGGCTGTCTCCTTTGCTGTCTGGTCTGCAAACGCATTCCCCCTCCTAACATCATCTGCGATTGCCCTATGAGCACTGCACTTCACTAATGCTAGTCTCTAGGGAAGTGTCAAAGCTGAAAAGAGCCAGTGTATTAGGGGGCCATGTTGGATCTTCATGCCATGTAATGTCAAGAACCCCCGCTCTGCCCAAAGTCACCCAAAATTATGTGCCACGCCAAATGCATACTGGCTGTCAGGATATATATTGACAGCCAATCATTCACTTATACAGGCACGAAAAAGAGCTGCAAGCTCTGAAGCTTGTGCTGATAGATAGGGAACTTGTGATATCTCAACTACAGTGCATAAGGTGGTTATAGCATAAGCTGCCGTTGTTGTGTCATCTGGTAACTTGAAACAAGAGTCAACGACATATAGCTCCCTTTGGGGTTCAGATAGGGCATGGGTACTCACAAACTTTCTCTAGGGGCCTAAATTTACAGTGTGGTTTGTGGCCGAGAGCCGCACCGGTGAGGGCGGGGTCAGAGGGGGCGGGGCTAAAGCAAAAAACAATTGTGACCATGAGGTTGAACACAGGTCCCCGCAGCAGATGCCTTCGTCCACTGAGCCGCCAGACCCGGCATACACACATCTTTCTCTCTCTCCCTCCATCCCTCTGTCTCTCTCCCTCTGTCTTCCTCCCTCTCTCTCCCTCCCTCTCCCTCCCTCTCTCTCCCTCTCTCTCCCGCCCTCTCCCTCCCTCTGTCTCATTCCCTCAATCTCCCTTCACCGCCCTCCCGCTCTGTCTCTCCTTCTCCCTCTCTGTCTCCTTCTCTGTCTCCCTCCCTGTCTCCATTCTCTGTCTCCCTCCCTCTGTCTCCCTCCCTCTGTCTCCCTCCCTCTGTCTCCATCCCTCTCTCTCCCTCCCTGTCTCCCTCCCTCTGTCTCCCTCCCTCTGTCTCCCTCCCTCTGTCTCCCTCTCTCTCCCTCTGTCGCACTCTTCCCTCTGTCACCCTCCTCCCTCTGTCGCCTTCCTCACTCTGTCTCCCTCCCTCTGTTTCCCTCCCTCTCTGTTTCCCTCCCTCTCTGTTTCCCTCCCTCTCTGTTTCCTCCCCCTCTGTTTCCCTCCCTCTCTGTCTCCCTCCCTTTCTGTCTCCCTCCCTTTCTGTCTCCCTCCCTTTCTGTCTCCCTCCCTTTCTGTCTCCCTCCCTTTCTGTCTCCCTCCCTCAGTCTCCCTCTCTGTCACTCTCCCTCCCTCTGTCTCCCTCTCTGTCTCTCTCCCTCTCACTGTGTCTCCGTCCCTCTCTGTCTCCCTTCCTCTGTCTCCCTCCCTCTGTCTCCCTCCCTGTCTCTCTCTGTGTCTCCATCCCTCTGTGTCTCCCTCCCTCTGTCTCCCTCCCTGTCTCTCTCTGTGTCTCCATCCCTCTGTGTCTCCCTCCCTCTGTGTCCCTCCCTCCCTCTCTCCCTCCCTCTCTCCCTCCCTCTGTCTCCCTCCCGCTCTGTCTCTCTCCCTCTCTTTGTGTCTCCCTCCCTCTGTGTCCCTCTGTCTCACTCCCTGTCTCTCTCCCTCCTTCCCTCTCCCTCCCTCTCTCTCCCTCCCTGTCTCCCTCCCTGTCTTTCCCCCCTGTCTCCCTCCCTGTCTTCCCCCCCTTCTGCCTCTCTCTCTCTCCCTTCCCCTCCCTCTGTCTCCCTCCCTCTGTCACCCTCCCTCGCCCTCTCTCTCCCTCCCTCACCCCCTGTCATCTCACCCTGTGTGTGTGTGTCCCAGCCCGGGCTGAGACAGCTTCCTCAGCGCACACACACTGCAGCACCCGAGTACTTTACAGGTCTTTAAAAGACCAGTTACATGTTAATGAGGCTTTGTTGTATTTCACCTCTTAGTGCCCCTGCATCTCCACTGACTCTGACAATCACTGGAATCCCCTGGTGCCCCCACAGAGCAGAGTCTCTGAGTCCGCGCTGCTGCAGTGTTTGCTAGCACTATTTAATTTTTTTTTTTAACACAGGTACATGTCTGCAAAGTTCGCTCTATGAGTACCCATGAGATAGGGGAACATCAGTCAGGCCTACCCGTCCCTTTGCCTCAATGGCCAAAGCCAATGGATGGCAAAGAATGCAAGCACAGGGATACACAAATGCGTTTGTGGTGGTTGTAGTGACAATGGTATTAAGGTGGTAGGGTGGTAATAACTCACACTCTACTCCAGCCATAAGCCTAAAAAAAACCACAGCAGTTTAAAAAAAAGAATTATTTCCTGTATGCAGTACAGATGTGAGATAAAACATTGAATGTGTGATAACTGTGGCGTTTTTCAGACGTACGTTAGTCCCTCGTGGATTGAAATGCAAGCACTCTGTAGGAGGTGGAATGATACACGAAGAAGAGGCTAGCTTGAGATGAGAGAGTAAAAAGGACTCTGGGAAGAGCCAAAGCCCACAATACGTCTATTCCAAATAGTTTCTCATTTTCTTGAGCAAGCCAAACTGAACAGATTAAGAGTACAGTAACAGAAAGTGCAGTTTAAGAACATTTGTTTGCAGATGTGTTCTTTCCTTGGTCTGTCAGATTCATTCCTTCAGTGCTCTATAAAGATTACTTAAATCTCCCTGAGACTGTTAGCTATAAACATATTGAAAGTATGTGCCTAAATCACTGCTCTGTATGGTTGCCAGGATCAGTACAAATTGTGTTAGTGTCACATGGTCTGTGTGACGCCTGGCAGGCCTGCAACGGAGTTCATGTGTAGGATAAAGCTAAATTGTAGCTGTATGTGGGTCCTGTAACTGCCTGATCTCCTTGGACATCTGCATCTAACCACCACATCTTCTTTCAAATTGCTTTTGGTTAGGCATGTTCTTTAAAAGAAGACATTTAATAATAGACTTAACCTCACCACCAATGCAAACTGCAAGTGATATCAAGGCCTGGCTACTAAAAGCTGCAAGGAGGGTGGCTGTCCAGCATTCCCTGCCCTTTCTTATGTCCACCATGGCAGCTCACCTTACAGGGCACATACATCAGACACACAGGACAATCATGCCCAGTATACATTTACAGTATGTATACGAGTATACATAGACCCAGGGCTCACTGGGACCAGGACTGTCCCCTTTTTCAAGTTCATCCTTGAGGACCAGCAAGATAGGTAGATTTACCCGTGTTTTATTTCGTGCTGTTACCATATGTAGGGATGGGTGTGCCCAGCTCGCAGATTGACATCACACCAGGCTTCCAGAATTGATACAGCAACTTCTAAAAAAAATTGTTAAGGAGAGAGAATAAAACGTATAAAATGACCGGTTTAGATCTTTGCTACACAGAGATCGCTTTGTGGAGCTAGGAAGGAATTGTTAGAAGATATAACCTCTGTTATGCTGAAGAGTAATGAATCTACCACTGCAAAGGTAAAGCCTGTCTACAGTTTATTTGAAGTGCAAGGGTTCCATAACATCCCCTGCCATGCCCAGTCAACATGAGGGGTCCCCAAGGGTCCTCCGTATCTCCCATTCTCTTCATTTTTTTCCTTGAACCCTTAGCGAATGTTCTAAAATCCTTGGACATTCGCTTCCACATATATGCAGATGACACCCAACTCTATCTAAAAATCTCCTCCCCGGATGTCATCACTTCACTCAACTCCACCCTACTGACTACCCAAAACTGGTTAATGGAGAACCACCTCCTGTTAAATACATCCAAAACAGAATTCCACCTCATTTCTCCCCCCGAAACACACTCCTAAAATAGACCTCTGGATGAACCAACTCACCGCTTTTAACTGCTCCCCCCGCATTATTGAATCTCTAGGAATCACCCTGGACAAGCATCTGAATATGAAGACCCATATTAGCAACGTGTGCTAGGGTGCTAACCACGTGTTGAGAACACTCCGGAATCTCAAACCCTTCCTACCTCAATCTGACTTCTAACAAGTGGTCCAAGCGCTCGTTCTACCGAAGTTGGACTATGGCAGTGCTACGTTATGTGGCCTCCCCAAATTCACTCTGGCCCCCCTAAAGGCTTCACTGAACGCGGCGGCCAGATTGATCACGAACACCAAGCAAAATTCCCACTTCTCCCCGGTCATAAAATCTCTAAACTGGCAGCCCTTTGAAGCTAGAATTCAACTGAAGATTGCCTGACTATCCCACAAAGCCCTCCACTTCAAAACCCCCAACTATCTTGCGCAAAAACTAGTACTAGCAGGAGTGGCTAGACCGTCTAGGAGTGCTAACTCCCTCCTCTACCTCAGATCTTCCGCAAAAAGAGAACATGAGAGCCTTCTCTGGCGCTGCACCAAAAATTTGGAACTCTCTTCCACCCAAAATTTGTTGAATCTCCTCCAAGGTTGCCTTCAAAGTGGAAGCAAAAAGATTTCCCATGAATAAGTTCTTACCTTAACACGATGGACCCCAATCGCTCTGTAAATACTACAGCATTGGCTAATAATTCTGTTTGTTACAATTGTATTCGCCCCCTTACATCCTTATGTATCATCACTCCCTTGATGTCATCTCATCATTGACTAGCCCACTCTGCGTTAATCCTGAATTAGATAGGATCTGTCATGTTTGCACCATATGTTTCTATGCATATTGTTTCACCATTTTAGTCTTGTGATCTTTTTCCTTCCTCTCCCTCTAACTGTAAAGCGCTCTGATATCCTTCGGGATCAAGTTTGCGCTATATAAAACTTTATAAATGAAAATGAAATGAGTCATGCACATCCGCCTCCTCAGTCTTAGAACTGAGGGGTAGTAACGTGGCTGGGTTCAGAGTGGCACACCGTTTTATGGTGACGTATGGTGCGAACAGGGTCAGCTCATAGCCAGTCAGACGTGCACTGGTAAAGTGCTGTGTCTTTGTTCTGTTCAAAAGTATGTCCACAGCATGCAGAACCATTACTGTGAGATCAGTGTCAAGGAAAGGCCCTGCAGATAGCCAAATAAAAATGGCCACTGGTGCGACTGCTCTCAGACAACTCGGGAGAACCCTAACAACATTGTCTAGCAAAGCAGAGAAATAAGCACATGGCCTTTGCTTACCTCCAAAGGTCTGTGTTAAGACAGAGAGTGCGCAGCCAGTATTTTCGTGTACATATAACACGAACGGCTTCTGGTAGTCCGGGGAGCCAAGCACAGGTGCAGAGCCAAGCGCTATCTTTAACTGCTCAAAAGCATGCTGACAATCATTCATCCAGGGCAGGGGTTCAGGCACATCTTTAGTGGTTAGTTGCAACAAGGGTTTTGCTAGTAAGGCGAAGTTAGGGATCCAGTGGCGACAATACGAAGTAATACCTATAAAAGCACGTACATTCTGTTGCGTCTTAGGGACAGGCATCTTAGTTATAGCAGCCACACGCGAAGGTGTTAGTCTCCTTCCCTCCTTCAACAGTAGGTGACCTAGATAGGAGACCTCCTGTCGACAATACTGATTTTTAGAAAGGGACACTTTATGTCTATGATGTGCCAAATTTACCTGTACTCTGTTTGCATCCTTCTTCCGCGTCGGAGGCAATGAGGATGTCATCCACATACTGGAGCAGTACATTACCAGAAGGAAGAGTGAGGGAGTCCAACTGGACTTTCTGGGCTTTGCTATATATACACTAGGACTCTCAGTAAAGCCTTGAGGAGCTCAACAGAATCTAAACCTTCTGCCAGCCAAGGAAAAACGGAATAGGTGCCTACTGTCTGGGTTTATGGGAATACTAAAGAAAGCATCTTCAAGTCAATAAAGGAGAAATAGGTAGCGGTGGTGGGGATCATTGTCAGAACGGCAGTGATGTCAGGAACGACAGGGAACTGGGGAACAACTATCTTGTTCACAGCATGCAAATCGATCACGAAACGATAAACATCAGGGTGGTCATCTGGGGAACCGAAGGGTGGCCTTTTTAAAATCATCAGAATAGAGCTATTGCACATATTTGTACTTATTTCCTCAACCATACCAGACGCAATCAAATACTGTATAATCTTCAGCACCGCCCGCTCCCCTGCCTGCGGTATTTTATTACTGGAGAAGGCGAGGGAGAACAGCATTGTCCTTAACCCTGATGGAAACCGGAGGTATATCTAACAGTCCTACATCTGTGTGTCACGTAGCCAAGAATGTCGTCAGCACCTCCCTAAACTCCAGCGGGGCTCGTCTTTGGACAAGCACTGCTTATATGTCACTACACTTAGTCCAATCGTCATAAAGACGACATCTGCAGAGCACGAAATGGTTGCATGTAACTTCCTCAATAGGTCTAAACCCATCACATTTTTTCCACAATTCAATGTGAATAGGAAAGGTGAGTCTACGGTAAAGGGACCAATAGTCATAGCCAGAGGCTCGGAGATGGCGTTCACAACTGATACGCCTGAAAAGTTTACTTAAACATTATTTAGGCCAGACAGAATTGCCTGGGGACCAGTGAACGAGAAACATAGCTATTCATTGCACCTGTATCCACCAAGAATTGTTTCGCAGAGCCCTGCAACTCTGCGGTGACATGGGGTCCGCGCTGGTCAACAGGTATCTGGACTTGTCCCCCACCCTGTCCCTGGCTGTCCTGGCTAAGTCCCGTCACATCATCCAAATCATAATCATCATGGTAATATTGGTGCCCCCTCGTCAATATAGTTCTGTTCTGACCGTCCTGGCTTGTACTCGCCCTCCCTGTTCATTCCATATTCACCTGCTCCTCTGGCTCTTCCCCGTGAGCCCCGTTCTCTCAGAGCCTCAACCTTCTGTAACAGCGTTGGACACTCACTGCGCCAATGCCCCACCTCTTTACAGTACACACACCGTTAGGCCCCAGATGCATAGCGTTCCGGCTGGTGCGGGGCAACTGCCGAGCCGGACCAATACCTCTACCGCTAACACCACCCCGGGATACCTGCTGCATCAATACCTTCATTTTCAAGTCTTTGTTTTTCTTCTAGACCCGCTCTTCTCTTCATTCTCCCTATACTCCTAATACTGGGCCATGCCTAAAAAGACTGATGGAGAGGAGGTAGTCCAAGTGCTTTCCAAAGCCTGCACTGAGTCACAATCTCAGGAAGCAGGTTTGTAACAAACCTGTTAATAGTCGAATACCTCCCTCCATCAACAAATCCTGCCTACTAAAGTCCAAGCACACCCCTTCAAACCTAGTGAAAAAATCACACACTTTCATCCTTCTTCTGGCGGCAGGCCGTCAACTTATCCCAATCCTCCCGCTTCTATGGGATCAAGGAGTGCATATACGTAATGATCCGGCCCGGCAACACTAGTATCTTAGCTCTAGGATTGTCACCAGGCTTCCTCTCCTGATCCCATGCTCTGATCTCATTCCAAGTGCCATCCAACTCCACAACCTGGTCCTGCTTGTGTACCTGCCGCCAGATATCAACCGGCATTAGTAAACCAAAAAACATCTCTGTAGGCCAGAGTCATCACTGACGAGGACGCAGCCTTCATCAATTCTTTGTAATAGGCAGTCGGATTCTTTCGAGGATCCAGTAACTGGGTCTTAAGAGATAAGACCTCACTCCTTTTCCAAGGAGTATAAACCCACTGCTCCTGAAAACGGTCTCCCACCCGCTGTCTAACAACCTCAATCTGAAAGTGGTTAGTGTTAGATTCCTTACCTTAGAATATCCCCAGGTGTCAGACTGGATCCGGTAAGTTTTCGTCAGCAGTACCCCTGCGCGTCGGTAGGCGTCATGTGCGGCTCCGCATCTATGTCGCGCCGGGATTACATTGTCGGAGTACTTAGAATCCGCCCTTGCACGCTGACGTCAGTTCTTTTTTCCGCGCCAGCAAGCAAAGATCCGGGAAGAGCTAGTACCCTAGTCACTTTTTGACTAACTTTTTGACCTATTTTGCCTGTCTTTTTTTGAGTCGATTCGACTCCTGGTTCCGGTAGGGATGCCTGGATTCAAACCGTGCGACGCCTGTCACCGCCTGATGTGGGTGACCGACCCTCACCGCCGGTGTCTCTACTGCCTAGAGGCCTACCACGATGACAAGTCGTGCCCCGACTGCTGGGCCTTGATGGCGAAGGCTAGGTAGGAGCGGTCCCGCAAGCTACTCAAACTCCGGCAGTCGGCTCCGCGCTGCTCGAGATCCCGGTCAAGGAGGAAGTTGAGGGGCCGGTCGCGGAGCCGGAGCCCGCACTGTTCGTCAGGCTCCAAGTCCTCGCGATAAATGGGTGAGCAATTCATCTATTACCCGGCTCCGTCATTCCTGCCTGTTTATCAGGACACGGATGAAGGGGAGGACTGGGAGGGGTCTGAGGACCCTCTGGCACAGCAGTGCCAGTTGAGTCAGGACTGGGCATAAGAGCTAGGGGGTGCCAGTGGCCTTGACACTTCGTCTGACACTGGCTTCATTTCTCCTCCCTCCGTGGCTATGGAGGAGGGTCCTACCTATGGTGTGGTATTGCGCAGGGCAGCCAAGGCCTTGTCTCTTCTCTTGAGCTCCCTGCTGCGGCCCTGAGGACTAATCTCCTCACCGAGGTGCTTCAGCCGCCAGTAAGCTCTTCGGAGCCTCTGCTGCCGTTCAATGAGGCCCTCATAGACGTTCTGACACCTAGTCCAAGCCCTCCACAGTGCCCCTGCGGATCGGAACATGGCCCAACGCCACCGCCCAGCTCCGGGCGACCCCTGCTTTCTGTCTGTACACCCCACCCCGAGAGCCTGGTGATACAGGCCTCTACATCCCAGACCGCATTTCAGACTGCCCCTCCAGATCGGGAACCCAAAAGGTTTGACCAGTTTGGCACAAAACTGTTCTCCTCACTTAGTGTGGGGTTGCGGTCTATCAACACCGCTTGAATTTTGCACAGTTACACCCACTCTTTGTGGGATACGGTTGCAGACGTGCTGCCCCAGTGTCCGGAGGAGGCCCAGGCACGGCTCACCCAAGCTCTTGCTTAGGGGCGAGATGCAATTTAAAAAAAAAATAACGGTTCTGTCGGGTTCAAATAACAAGTAATTTATCAAAACAGTTTTTTATACTGCTCCTAATAGAACCAACATAACCCCTCCAAAGTACTGTAACAAATCCTTATAATAAATAAAGAAGGAAGACCTAAGTGTTACTCTATGGTTTCTTTATATCATTTTCTGAATCAAAAAAATCATTTTTTATACATTATATACAAATAACTGTCATCATATCAAATATAGTGCAAAGCCAAGTGACATTAGTGAATAGTGTACTTGTGATAAACAAAATATATCCAAAATTCATGTAGAAAAACTGTACATGTATATACAGGATATCATTTCATAAGACCATCAACTGATGCAATCTGGGAACCCTATAGTTTCTTGCAAGTTTGTTGGGGGCTCCAAGTTTATGTGGCCTGTGAATAGATGTCGACAGTATACAAGGTAAGTAAAGAGAAGGTCAGGGAGGGTTCTTTTAATAATGCTGGTTCTTATATTATGGGATGCAGTCGAGGTACTCACCCTCTCAACCAGGTGCATTAGTCACATGGAAAGGGAGATTTCTTTTAATCTGCAAAAAGAGGGAAAGGATGTATAAATCCCTGAATTTGCGCACATGTATTCTTAATGTATCACAAAATCCATTAGTGAATACATTGGCCAATTAGGCTCATGGGTAAAATACACACTAGCGTATTGCTGTGTGTACACAATTGTCCCGGGTAGAGAGTTTATCATCTAGTTTCATGGACGTGCGTAAATTAAATAAAATACACATTAGCGCATTGTCATGTGTGTACACTTGTCCAGGGTAAAAATGAATCAGGGTAAAGATTGACCATCTATTTACATTGGCGCGCTTAATTACGATATCGCGACATTACAATAACCAACGGACATACATTTCATGATTAATTATATGCACACTGGCGTGTTAAAAAATGTCCTACTCGGAAAGATTACAAAAGCGTGTTTGGGAGCCAATGATGAAAGATGGTGCGTGTTGTAAACGCTCGTCAGGATATGGGAGTACGCTATCGCAGTAAGTGCCCAGAGAATTATTTAGTTGAATGTTATCAGTCTTACCGGCAATTATTTGCGGCAGAAGAATTAAGTAATCTGCTTCTTTCAATCTCGAAACGGCTGCTAGACGTCAGCTTACCGCCGGTACCCGGAAGCTCTGTATAAACGTAGCGCCAGACAGAAGACTTGGTGTCCAGGCCTCCTGAAGTCATACGGAGTTACGCGGTTCCCTTGGTAACTGCAATGCGTTCTACAAGTGATTACTCGTTAGGCCATATGGGTAGACTTGTGTAAACCATGCGAATGCAATGCTTAACGTCGTATGGTGTTGCGCGGTTCTATTGGCAACCGCAATACTTTGTGCATGTATTTACTCGTGGGGCCATGTTAATAGGCTTGTCTAAACCATACCAGTGCAAATAAACAATACAGTGCTTAACGCTTATCTGACTGGTATGTGTATCCAAAAGTAAGCGTGTTATTTGGTCATTCCTATATCAAATGAGCATATCAATAGGATGACATGTCATTTGTTTATTGCTATAGCTGTAAGTATTGACTTTACCCGCACAGATGTCTTACAGGCTTATCCAATATTGGCCCATATAAAGTCACTGCTGCCTGTGAGTATCATAAACATTGCATAGTTTCGCATAAATACCATGTACATCTCTGTATTTACGAATGCAGTACGAATTTGTAATAACAGCAAGCAGGTACATTACAACTTAGATTATGAGATCCCAACATAGTTACTTTAGCAACATCTCAGTATCATCTATTCACTTAGCTTGATCATCATCTAGTTTTTTGTAAACACCTAAGTGAGATCTCTCTATTTGAGGCAAGATCTGCTATGTGACATATATTACAGTATGAGGGTGAGTCTTAATCTACAACAGACCCATTTGTTTTGCAATTTCGTCATGCTCATTAAGGCCGCTTGTGACAGAATCCAAATAATGAATCCATTTACATTCTTTTTTGTTTAAAACCAATGACAGAGATCCACCTTGCGGGTTGACTGTAACTTTTTCCAATATTCTCCATTTCAAGCTTTCGGCAGGGTGATTGTGAGTATTGAAATGTTCAACCATAGGTGGTCCATGTGTCTTACAACGTATCCGACTCATGTGTTGCAATATCCTCTGCTTAGCTTTTTGGGTCGTCTGGCCAATGTATAGTTTATTGCAGGGGCACAGAATGATGTAAATTACATTGGATGTGTTACAATTGGTCAGGGATGGATGTTTATATGATTTGTTGTTATAGGCAAAGGTTTGGCCTTCCATACTTAATGGGCAAGCCTTACAGTTGCCACACTTAAAGTGGCCTTCCACCGGTGGCAGATTTAGGTGATCTCTCATAGTTGGCTGTTTTTCAGGTGCCAAATAGGTTTTTACTACATTGTCTTTCGAATTGCTCCCTCGTTTGAAAGCAAATAAGGGGCCTTGATCCATCTGTATTTCCGATGCCACCAAATTTCAATGTTTTTGGATGATCTTTTTGATGTTATGACTCTTTGTGTTGAATGTTGTGACACATACTATATTTTCGGAGTAAATTTTCTTTTCTTTTGGTAAAAGCAATTGGCCCCTCGGATAATACCAAGCCCTTTTTCTGGCTCTTTTGAGAAGTCCTTGCGGATAGCCTCGTTCTCGCAATCTTGTGGTAAGTATGTCAGTTTCTTTGAAAAAATCCACTCTTCTAGTACAATTCCGTCTCAGTCTGAGATATTGGCCAATATCTCAGACTGAGACGGAATTGTACTAGAAGAGACCAATTGCTTTTACCAAAAGAAAAGAAAATTGACGCCGAAAATATAGTATGTGTCACAACATTCAACACAAAGAGTAATAACATCAAAAAGATCAAGGCCCCTTATTTGCTTTCAAACGAGGGAGCAATTTGAAAGACAATGTAGTAAAAACCTATTTGGCACCTGAAAAACAGCCAACTATGAGAGAACACTTTAAGTGTGGCAACTGTAAGGCTTGCCCATTAAGTATGGAAGGCCAAACCTTTGCCTATAACAACAAATCATATGAACTTCCATCCCTGACCAATTGTAACACATCCAATGTAATTTACATCATTCTGTGTCCCTGCAATAAACCATACATCGGCCAGACGACCCAAAAAGCTAAGCAGAGGATATTGCAACACATGAGTCGGATACGTTGTAAGACACATGGAGCACCTATGGTTGAACATTTCAATACTCCCAATCACCCTGCCGAAAGCTTGAAATGGAGAATATTGGAAAAAGTTACAGTCAACCCGCGAGGTGGATCGCTGTCATTGGTTTTAAACAAAAAAGAATGTAAATGGATTCATTCTTTGGATTCTGTCACAAGCGGCCTTAATGAGCATGAAGAAATTGCAAAACAAATGGGTCTGTTGTAGATTAAGACTCACCCTCATACTGTAATATATGTCACATAGCAGATCTTGCCTCAAATAGAGAGATCTCACTTAGGTGTTTACAAAAAACTAGTTGATGATCAAGCTAAGTGAATAGATGATACTGAGATGCTGCTATAGTAACTCTATGTTGGGATCTCATAATCTAAGTTGTAATGTACCTGCTTGCTGTTATTACAAATTCGTACTGCATTCGTAAATACAGAGATGTACATGTTATTTATGCAAAACTATGCAATGTTTATGATACTGACTTTATATGGGCCAATATTGGATATGCCTGTAAGACATCTGTGCGGGTAAAGTCAATACTTATCATAGCTATAGGAATAAACAAATGATATGTCATCCTATTGATATGCTCATTTGATATAGGAATGACCAAATAACACACTTACTTTTGGATACACATACCAGTCAGATAAGCGTTAAGCACTGTATCGTTTATTCGCACTGGTATGGTTTAGACAAGCCTATTAACATGGCCCCATGAGTAAATACATGCACAACGTATTGCGGTTGCCAATAGAACCGCGCAACACCATATGACGTTAAGCATTGCATTCGTAGGGGGTGCTAGGTGGCGCCAGACCAAGATGGCCGCACTGATGTGAGGCTCCCGACCGACCGAGCATTTCATCACATCCTACAGAGATCCTGTTGTCTCTCCTCCGTTGCTACTAAGCCCCATTGCCTGCCTCTCGAAGTGCTGATTCCGGCGATACCTGACTTGCCCTGACCAACTGCTCCTGGTCGTGACTGGTGACCTGTTTTAGCCTGGGCGGCTCCTGGTGCTTTTGTTGCTGCCCTCCGTGTCGGCCTCCCTCTGTCAGGACAGCCCTGTGCTTTGCGGCCTGGTCTCCGAGGCCTAAGATCATTCCTGTGGAGGAGCGCTAGCCTGCTGACAGCGTTGGACTGCCTCCGGGGTCTGGGGGGGGGGCTCCGACCCTTGCAGGTGAGAGCTACCCGCTTCGTTTGGGCCCCGCTTGTCGTGGCCTGCCTCCCCCCCCCCTCCCCCCCTCTGCGGCCTGTACTGGTCTCTGCAGCGCTGCGCTGCTTCTTCGGCGCCTAGATCCCCCGCCATTTTGTCATATCTCCTGCGGGGCCGGGCGGCCCGGAACAACTACGCTGCAACAGCGGCCTATTCGCTCTTCCACCCCCCCCCGGGGGCACAGACTGCCTGCACCTGATGCTCCTGTGCCTTTCCCGCTTACCTCCGTAGAGGCGGGACCGGCTGCCTGCTCCTTCCCGACCGGCCCGCGGAGCTGCTGCCTGCGATCCTCCGGAGCGGCTCCCCCTCTGCGGAGACAGCCTTGGGACCCTGTGGTGCGGCCGGCGCGGCTCTTGTCTTCATCCTGCGGCGGAGCATCAGGCGGCGGGTCGATCGCGACTGCCTCGGACGCCTGGGAAGGCACCATTCCAGTGGGTGAGAATCGCCGCTGCCTGCCCGGCCCGCCCCTCCGCTCTCCTGCCGGCCCGGCTGGACCCTACATCATTCTGCTGCGCTCGTGGCGCTCGTACCGCCCCCCGCCATCTCGGACCATTCCCTGCAGGGTCGGGGAGGTCCGGGGGGGTCGCGCTGCGGGGGCGGCCTCTTCGCTCTTCTCCTGGGGCGCTGTCTGTCTGCTCCTGCTGCCTGGTGCGCCCTTCTCCAGGCTGGATTTCCCACGCTGCCTGTACAACCTGTGCCTGCGCCTTGCTGGGACCTTGCTCAATTGTACCTGGCTGCTGCGATCCTATTGGGTAACTCTGGACTCTCCTGCTCTACATACTCGGCCCTAGAGCAGCTCCTCCCTCCACATCCACCTCCCCCCCTACTTACCTGCCTTGCCACACCTGCTGCTCTCCAGAGGGGCCAACAGAATCTACAGCCTCATTTACAACCTGTTGCTCTGCTCTCTCTACCTACCCTCCCTCCCCCTCGCTGCAGCTGCACTAACTATTGCCTTACTGCCTGAATCCTCACCTTTGGAACCAGCGCAATGGATGAATTTGCTGTACTGTCTACCTGAACGGGGACACTGCGTGGGACGTCGGTCCGCGGTTCCGCCAGCCCATTGGTGCTGAACTCCTCGCCGCCTTCCTGTGGCGGTATCATCTGGCTGTCTTCCTGTGGCCTCCTCGCAAGTCGCCTCTCCTCTGCCAGCGAGCTCTCAGCCGGTGGGGCACTGCCTGCGCTTTCGCCCCGGTCCTCCTTACGACCTGGCGTCCGTCTCCCCTTCATCACCGCGGGCGCCCAGAGGTGTCATGGGTCGCAACGACGCCAGGCAGTCCAAGATACCTTTTGAATCCAAAAAGACTCCCAAATCGATTCCGGAGCCTGAAGGGGGTCCAACCTCCCAGGAGCCTCCGGATGAAGACTGGAAGACGCTGTTGCTGGGTCTGAAGCAGAGCCTCTCCAAGATCGATGCCAAGATTGACAACATCAAAACACTCGCATGGACAGCGTTGTCTCTAAGCTTGAGCAGCACGACACCCGCATTAAGGAAACGGAGAATAGAATTTCCGTCCTGGAGGATGGCGCCACCTCAACAAGTAAACAGGTCACTCAAATGGATAGGCTGCTCAAACTCATCGCTGACAAGAACGAGGACTTGGAAGCGCAGTCTCGGCGCAATAATGTCCGTATCCTGGGCCTTGCTGAAACCACCAACACAGGTAAAATGGAGACCTTCGTGGAGAACATGCTCGTTGAACTCTTCGGTGGGGAATCCTTCTCGTCACATTTCATTGTTGAGCGGGCCCACAGATCCCTGGCAGCTCGCCCACCTCCTGGAGCAACTCCGCGCCCCATCATTGTGCGCTTCCTGAATTACAGGGACAGAGACTCTGTGTTGCGACGAGCGAGGGAGGTGGGAACTGTAAACTACTGCAACACCACCCTGTCCTTCTTCCCGGATTTCACCTCCACTGTTCAGGAAGCAAGACGTAAATACGCAACGGTTAAAAAGAAGCTCCAGGCGCAGGAGATTCCCTATGCTATGCTCTACCCCGCCAGATTGAAAGTGACTTTCCGAGGTAAAACTCATCTCTTTCAAAATCCCCATCAGGTAGAGGACTTCCTTAAGAGCTGCAGGGCGGATCGGAATGTTGATGGTGCTGCACTGCGCAGATCTAGGTCACGATCACCACTGTCGCAACAGGTCTGAGAGACACTGAGATGGTATGGTTCTCCTTTTCTGTCATGTCATGGGCGCGCTATATTGATCTGGACACACTAGGTTTAGTGTGCTTTGTCCTGTTGTTAGCTCCACTCGGGGCAGAACTGATTGAGACTCCCATATGCGCTCGGTCACCCACCTCCGCCCGACGTTAGACGACAGGTTCCCTGTGGTTAGTGGGTGTAAGTAAGGAGGTGGTTCGGTACGTCTGGGGCCCCTAGTTCCGGCCCCCCCTATGGGCGAACCCCTGAGACCCTCCTCCCTCCTGGGAGGTGGTATTTGTGTTCTACTCTGTTTAGGGAGTACTTGGTATGAGTTTTGGGGAACCGGGTGGGGGTTGAATTCCCGGCCAGTTGGGGTTGCCGGTTTGGGTGGGAATGGGTTTTGTTCCACTACTAATGACCTAGTCATTTTGGATTTGTTGTCCTTGGGTGGCCCGAGGGGGGGTTGTCTGCGTGAAGTGTGTGCTATGTTCGAAGTTGAAAATGCTTTGGTCCTAAACTGTGTGATTTTATGCTACAAGATGATGCATCTGTATGAATGGGTGACGTAGAGTCTGAGCCGCCTGTGCTTCAATTCCAGCTGGTGTCATGGAATGTTAGGGGACTGAATAACCCCAGAAAGAAGAGACAAATCTTGGGATATCTGGACAGGCAGGGGGTCTCAATTGCTATGCTTCAAGAAACACATCTGTTGTCTGATAACACCTCTCACTTTGCATCTCGTTGGGCTTCCTGCGGGGTTTTTTCCTCCTACTCTAACTACGCCAGGGGTGTTACGATCTTGGTCAGGCGGGGGTTGAGGTTTGTTCCTGCGGGGACGGGGGCGGACCCCGGGGGGAGATACTGCATGGTCTGGGGGACTCTACACTCCCATTCGGTCCTTTTTGCCTGCTACTATGGCCCCAAGGTCGATGACACCTCATCGCTGCTCACATTATGGGGTAAAATTCAGACCCTAGGTATAGGTCATGTGATACTAGGCGGCGACTTTAATGCCGTCGTCAGGCCATGCATGGACCGCTCTCACCCACAAACAGCGCACTACTCTCATACTCAGCGCGCCCTCTCTTCCTTGCTTACCGAACACTCCCTCATTGATTCGTGGCGGCACCTGCACCCTTCCCTTAAGCAGGGCACTCACCACACGGCAATACACTCCACATGGGCAAGGTTAGACTATGTGTTCTTGTCATCGGGCCTTTCCCCCTGGCTGATCAAAGCCATACACCTCTCAAGGACATTCTCCGACCATTCCCCGGTCCTCATTTCACTGCGCATCCACTTGAGACCTCCCCGTATCTCAGCTGGCGCCTCAACCCCTCACATCTTACTGATTCCGCTTTCAGGGCTGACCTTGAACAAGAACTTCAAGATTTTTTCGACCGGAATGTAGGGTCGGTATCTGACCTCACTGTGGTGTGGGAGGTCTTCAAGGTCACTGTCCGTGGGTGGTGTATCTCTAAAGGGGGTGGTATACTCAAATCCTTACGGGGGGAACTTCGCAAACTCGAATCCGAATTGCGGGAGCTTGAGCGCACTAGTGCGAGCGAGTCCCGGGGCCATTACTCTAATGCTCTCCTTCGTGAAAAACTGAACGAATATACCGAGGTGGCGGATAGGGAGTGCAAATTCCTCGGCAAGCAACATACTGCGCAGGTCTTTGGGGAGGGAGATAGGCCCGGTAGGGCACTTGCCTCTGCTGTACGCCCCCCTAGGTACAATGGCTATGTCACCACTCTGTTGGATGAGCACCGAACTCCGCAACAAGACCTGCCTAAGCAACTCCGCATTCTTACCAAACATTATTCCTCTCTCTACACCTCTCATAGGTCGGTTCCTATTGACCTGAGTCCCTACCTAGATGATACTGCTATAGCCTGGCTTGGCCCTTCCCAACAAAAATTCCTACACCACATACTCGAAGTGGACGAAATCAAGGACGCCATCATGTCCATGAAGTCGGGCAAATCGCCGGGTTCCGATGGCCTTCCGGTCGATTTCTACAAAGCATATATTCATATCCTTGCCCCTATACTCCAGCAGGTTTATTATGCCTCCCTTGAGGGTGGCCTTTTGCCCTCGTCCATGCGTGAAGCACTCATCACTTCCCTATTGAAGCCAGGCAAGCCTCCGGAACACTGCGACTCCTATAGGCCCATCTCGCTACTTAATACCGATGTCAAAATCCTAGCGAAGGTGCTATCATCCTGCCGCAACCTGCTAATGGAGCGCCTGGTCCTTCCTGACCAGGCGGGTTTTGTTCCCAATAGGGCGACCTCCCATAATTTACGCACCCTTCAGGCCGTCCTGAAAGACATTAACCCCAGATGCGAGGCTGTGGCGGTATTTCTCGACGCCACCAAGGCGTTTGACTCCCTTGAGTGGGATTACCTATTTGCCCTCCTTGAGCGCATGGGGATCCCTTACAGCTTCCTCGATTAAGTTGCTTTACGGTGAGCTGCGTGCTTCTGTCCTCCTCAATGGAGCACGATCTGCCTCCTTTCCCATCCATAGAGGCACCAGACAAGGTTGCCCCCTCTCCCCCGTCCTATTCGCGATAGCCATTGAGCCGCTTGCTGCCAAACTCCGACAGCATCATAACCACCGCTCTCTGATATACCCGGAACGGCAGCTCCTAGTCACATTATATGCAGATGGCATCACCCTCTATATTGACAAGCCACGAGACAACCTTAACCCCCTGCTACGGGAAATAACTAAGTTCGGTGCTATCTCGGGAGTACAGATTAACTGGTAGAAGTCTGCCCTCTTCCCCTTAACTGATAAGACCACACAATTCCCTCTGGACTATACTCTGATATGGGAATCCGAGAAACTCAAGTACCTCGGTGTAGGGGTCTCCCGTAATCGCGAGGCCCTCATTAGGGATAACTATGGCACTGCCCTGGACAAAATCACTGACAACATTACTAAATGGATCCATCTCCCACTCTCGATGGCAGGACGCATTTCCCTTATAAAAATGGTTGTCCTTCCTAAGTTGCTCTACCTATTCATCAATATACCCTATAGCCCAGGCTCCCACTTCTTTCGTGCCCTTGATTCCCACCTGTTGAGACTGATATGGGGGGGGCAAACAGGCTAGGATCAGTTTAAAGACGCTGAAGTTACCTTATCACCAAGGCGGGTTTGATGTTCCTGACTTTCGGAGGTACTATGACTGTGCCCAGGCTCACTTCGTGGCATACTGGCTACATCCCCCTCCCTTTATGGCCCATCTAGCGGTGGAGGATGGTTATATGCGTCCCGTTCAACCATCAGGTTACCTTTATACCGACTTGAGTGCGACGGACCGTGACCCTACTACTGTGGACTGCACTGTCCAGGCCTGGCGTCGTATTGCGGCTCATATGGAGGTTACCTTTCTATACTCACCATGCATGCCCCTAGCTCACGACCCCAGACTGAGCATAGCCGGGGAGTAGATAGGGCGCAAGTTCCTCAAGAGGCTAGCGATTCATACCTGGGGGGATCTCTTCCTCCAAGGGCAGTTCCGCTCCTCGGCGCAGTTTTCTGGGGAAACCCCCCCCCCCCACTGTCATGGACACATTCCTTTATGTCCGTTTAAGGCAGAATGTCAAAGCAGTCCTCCCGAACTTTCCTGAAGAGCCGGAAACCCTCCCCCCCTTACATTCGCTTTTACAAACCGAAACCCCTAAACACGTGGTATCCATGCTTTATAAACATGCTCAGCCTGCCCCATCGCCTCCCCCGCTGAAGGCCCGCAGCGAGTGGGACGGGGACCTTGACGCACCGGTCTCTGACGACCAGTGGGAGGAAAGCTGCACACACACCACCGCAGTGACCGGTAATACCCGCTTGCGCTTAATCCACTTTAAATTCTTGCACCGCACTTATTTCACTCCTTCCAAACTGTTCCGTCTTGGCCTCCGAAATAACGACCGTTGCCTCCGTTGCGGAGCGGAAGGGGCTGACTTCTTCCACCTGGCGTGGACCTGCCCTGCAGTGGCGGTATATTGGCGTGTCATTTTCAGAGCTTTATCTGATATGGTTGGGATCGGTATGGAGCCCTGTCCAAAAACTGCCTTGCTGGGGCACGCGGTCCCAGCACTGAAGGCATACAGAACATTTTTTGCACTAGGACTTCTGTTGGCTAAACGCCAGGTTGCCTGTAGATGGGGCAGAGGACGAGCTCCCAAATTTAAGATCTGGCTCCATACGATGTCTACCTGGCAAGATCACCTGCACAACTATTCTGAACTCTTACCGCACAAATCACGCCCCAAGGATATATGGGGGCCCCTCACTGCCTATCTGCTCCGACACCAGAGCGAAGACCAACCTGATACTTGAAGTGCTCTTCCCCTTTCCCCTGTCCCTGGCCTGCTCCTTGCCCCTACCGTACTCCTCCTGCACCGCCCTCTCCCCTGCTTTCCTCCCTCCTGGGAGTGCGCTCCGGAGTCCGAGCCTGCCTGTTCTCTGCACCTTGTCCCGTTCCCCCCCCCCCCCCCCCTCCTTGTCCCACGGTACTCCTATGCCTCTTCTTCATAGATAGTCCTCCTATACTCAATGCCCAGCTCCGCAGCCTGCCTCTACCAATGCGGCGCCCTGTTACTCGCGATACCACCATGTTACACGTAGCGTTACACACATGATCTTGGCAATCTACTGAACTCGCAGACTTAGAGATGTGATGTCCCCCCCCCTCACCTCCCCCTTCCCCCCCCCTCCTCCTCTCTTCCCCTCCTATCCCGTGTTAGCCAATAGCATTCCCAGGGTGAGGACCACACTTATTCTGGCGGAGACCACCTCTGTATTCTTTTTCTGTATTCTGTGGTGCCCCACTCCTACATCCTCTGATCCACATACAAGGTATGGTGGTACATAATGGGTGGAATTGTTCCCAGTTCTATGTTTTTGGGGGAAAAATTACAAAAGAAGCCTCATTTGCACTCTCCTTGTATACGGTCTGCCTTCTCCTACTGCTAGGTTTTGTGCTCTACCGGACTGTGCTTCACTTCTCACGCGGCCGGTCCTGAAGGGTTGTAGGCGACATGCTGTGTCTAACCATCCTGCCATGTTGTGTTCAGTATGTGCCTACCTTTACCCTCCCTCCCCCTATCTTTACGAGGCTGCCGGCCTGAAATCTCAGGTTGTAGGCGAAGGCTGTGTGTAGTGTAAACTGCTTTAACATCTAATAAAGGCTTAAAAAAAAAGCAATGCATTCGTATGGTTTACACAAGTCTACCCATATGGCCTAACGAGTAATCACTTGAAGAACACATTGCAGTTACCAAGGGGACCGCTTAACTCTGTATGAAGTCAGGACACACGGACACCAAGACCTCCGTCTGGTGCTACGTTTATACAGAGCTTCCGGGTACCGGCGGTAAGCTGACTTCTAGCAGCCGTTTTGAGATTGAAAGAAGCAGATTACTTAATTCTTTTGCCGCGAATAATTGCCGGTAAGACTGATAACATTCAACTAAATAATTCTCTGGGCGCTTACTGCGATAGCGTACTCCCATATCCTGACGAGCGTTTACAACACGCACCGTCTTTCATCATTGGCTACCAAACGCACTTTTGTAATCTTTCCGAGTAGGACATTTTTTAACACGCCAGTGTGCATTTAATTAAACATGAAATGTATGCCCGTTGGTTATTGTAATGTTGCGATATCGTAATTAAGCGCCAATGTAAATAGATGGTCAATCTTTACCCTGATTAATTTTTACCCTGGACAAGTGTACACACATGACAATGCGCTAGTGTGTATTTTATTTAATTTACGCACGTCCATGAAACTAGATGATAAACTCTCTACCCGGGACAATTGTGTACACACAGCAATACACTAGTGTGTATTTTACCCATGAGCCTAATTGGCCAATGTATTCACTAATGGATTTTGTGATACATTAAGAATACATGTGCGCAAATTCAAGGATGTATACATCCTTTCCCTCTTTTTGCAGATTAAAAGAAATCTCCCTTTCCATGTGACTAATGCACCTGGTTGAGAGGGTGAGTACCTTGACTGCACCCCATAATATAAGAACCAGCATTATTAAGAATACCCTCCCTGACCTTCTCTTTACTTACCTTGTAGACTGTCGTGCTGCATATACTATTATCTTGATAAAGACCCGCTGCGACTGAAAACATTGGCGCTTTCAGGTTTGAAACGTCGACATCTATTCACAGGCGACATAAACTTGGAGCCCCCAACAAACTTGAAAGGAACTATAGGGTTCCCAGATTGCATCAGTTGATGGTCTTATGAAATGATATCCTGTATATACATGTACAGTTTTTCTACATGAATTTTGGATATATTTTGTTTATCACAAGTACACTATTCACTAATGTCACTTGGCTTTGCACTATATTTGATATGATGTATAAAAAATGATTTTTTGATTCAGAAAATGATATAAAGAAACCATAGAGTAACACTTAGGTCTTCCTTCTTTATTTATTATAAGGATTTGTTACAGTACTTTGGAGGGGTTATGTTGGTTCTATTAGGAGCAGTATAAAAAACTGTTTTGATAAATTACTTGTTGTTTGAACCCGACAGAACCATTATTTTTTTTTTTAATTACATATTACCCAGGTTCTGAGGGACACAGGGTCAACCCCGTTGTTTATATAGGGGCGAGATGCAGCACGTTATTCCATCAGATGTGGACTTGATACCACGAACTCGCTGGGCAGAGCGGTTTCCACGATGGTGGCGATCCGTCACCAGACTTGGCTGAGGTCCGCCAATTTTTCGGGGGATGTCCAGTCCACTCTCATGGACATGCACTTCGATGGTCGTTGCCTTTTTGGCGACAAAGCAGACAGTGCGCTTGAGCGTTTCAAGGTCTCCAGGGCTACGGCCAAGTACTTGGGCCTGTCGGGTCAGCACCAGCAAACTTCTGCTTTTCGCCCCTTTCGTGGCCAAGGAAGGAGCGCCCCCACACGTTCATCCAGCCACAGGCCGCAGAACAAACCTCAACGCGGACGTGGTAACCGCGGTGGCGGTGCAGGGGGAGAGAGGCCTGGTCAGTCCACATCCACTCCGGCAGCATCTCCCTCGAAGCCTTCCTATTCCGAGCTTTCTGGCCTCAAAAGGGGCCTGCGCCCTATCTTGGACCTCCGGAGCGTCAACGGCTTCCTCCGCAAAGAGAAGTTCAAAATGCTGGCTTTAGCTCAGGTCCTGGCTGCTCTAGACCCTGGAGACTGGATGGTAGTGTTGGGCTTGCAGGACGCATATTTCCACATCCCTGTCTTGCCGGCCCACCGGCGCTACCTGCGATTCACGGTAGGCCACAAGCACTTTCAGTTTACCGTGCTTCCCTTTGGCCTCACCAGTGCCCCTCGTGTGTTCACGAAAGTGATGGTGGTGGTCGCAGCTCATCTGCGCAGATCAGAGGTTCCAGTCTTCCCTATCTCGACGACTGGTTGTTGAATGCAGGTTCGCCCCAGACAGTCTTCTCCCACCTCCAGACTACGGCCGATATCGTGCACTCGCTGGGGTTCTCCATCAACGTGCCGAAGTCACACCTGTGCCCCTCTCAGAAGCTCCTCTTCATTGGAGCGGTTTTGAACTCTGCGCAGTTTCGGGTTTATCCTCCCGAGCAGTTAGTTTGGGATATTCAGGCTCTGATTCCGATCTTTCAGCCTTTATGCCGAGTTTCGGTCAGGCTAGCGCTGCGGCTCCTGGGGCTGATGGCCTTTTGAATCCTGCTGGTACATCACACCAGGTGGCGGAAGCAGGCTCTGCAGTGGGACCTAAAGTTCCAGTGGGCACAGCTTCAGGGCAACCTTTCCGACCATGTCCTGATCTCGGAGGGCACTGCAAGACAGTTGCAGTGGTGGCTCACGGACTGCGATTGGGTCAGTGGCAGATCCTTCTCCCTTCCCCAACCGGAGCACACAGTGGTGACGGATGCGTCCCTCCTGGGATGGGGGCCACATGGGAGAGGTGGAGATCAGAGGCCTCTGGTCTCCGGCGGAGTCCCGGCTCCATATCAACCTTCTGGAGCTGCGGGCGATCCGACTTACACTGAAGGCATTCGGTCAGGCTAGCGCTGCGGCTCCTGGGGCTGATGGCCTTTTGAATCCTGCTGGTACATCACACCAGGTGGCGGAAGCAGGCTCTGCAGTGGGACCTAAAGTTCCAGTGGGCACAGCTTCAGGGCAACCTTTCCGACCATGTCCTGATCTCGGAGGGCACTGCAAGACAGTTGCAGTGGTGGCTCACGGACTGCGATTGGGTCAGTGGCAGATCCTTCTCCCTTCCCCAACCGGAGCACACAGTGGTGACGGATGCGTCCCTCCTGGGATGGGGGCCACATGGGAGAGGTGGAGATCAGAGGCCTCTGGTCTCCGGCGGAGTCCCGGCTCCATATCAACCTTCTGGAGCTGCGGGCGATCCGACTTACACTGAAGGCATTCCTTCCCTCTGTTCGGGGAAGTGTAGTGCAGGTGTTCACGGACAACACCCCCGCCATGTGGTACTTCAATAAACAGGGCAGGGTGGGGTCGTGGACCCTTTGTCAGGAGGCTCTGCAGCTCTGGACATGGCTGGAACACCAGGGCGTCACCCTGGTGGTTCAACACCTGGCAGGTTCCCTGAACGCCAGGGTGGACGAACTCAGCCGCCGTTGCATGATGATTCACAAATGGTGTCTGAACTCGGACGTGGTGCAAGGTCTCTTTCTGCAGTGGGGAGAGTCTTGGTTAGATCTATTCGTCACCGAAGAGAACGTGCAATGTCATCAGAATCAACCGCAATGGATCGCACACCACTAGCCCCTCCGCCATGTGGTACTTCAATAAACAGGGCAGGGTGGGGTCGTGGACCCTTTGTCAGGAGGCTCTGCTGCTCTGGACATGGCTGGAACACCAGGGCGTCACCCTGGTGGTTCAACACCTGGCAGGTTCCCTGAATGCCAGGGTGGACGAACTCAGCCGCCGTTGCATGATGATTCACAAATGACGTCTGAACTCGGACGTGGTGCAAGGTCTCTTTCTGCAGTGGGGAGAGCCTGGGTTAGATCTATTCGCCACCGAAGAGAACGTGCAATGTCATCAGAATCAACCGCAATGGATCGCACACCGCTAGCCCCTCCTCCGGATCGCCCCTGAGGGTAAATAAATAGATACTTGTATAGAGCACTACTCACCCGCAAGGGTCTCAATGCGCTTGTACGAATACCGCTGTGGAACCCATCCTGGCTTTCCCTGTGAGGCGTCCACTCCTGGGCAAACCCAAGGTGAAGGCCAGGCATCCTTAGCGTTGTGGGGGCCGTTGTGGAGATTAAGCAAGCTATTGCCCAGAGTTGCAGAGTGGGACTCCATGATTGGAATAGGCACCGAGGCGAGAATTATCAGGTCCGTGGAATTTTTGAGCCCAAGACCCGCCGAGGCGGGGAATTGAACCCTGGTCCCGGGCCAGACCTCTGCATCAGGGTCTGCCGCTCTAACCATTGAGCCACACTTCTCCAGCTCGTCAGCTTAAAGGCTCAAGGGAGCCCATTTGTAGAATTAACCGCAATGGATCGCACACCGCTAGCCCCTCCTCCGGATCGCCCCTGAGGGTTCTGGTACCTGTTTCCTGTTTCCTGTTTAGGGCTCCCGTGAGCCTCCGTAGCCGACGAGCTATAGGCGAAGCACCTCCGCGCCCGAGAGGCAACGAAGCCTGGATTGTTTGGCAGCCTCTTAGCCACCCCAAACTGATCTCTACTGATGAAGGATACTATCCTGAAATACGAGCCATGTCTCGTGTCTAGAGATACCTGGTACCAAGCACCTGCTTGCACCAACCTTGGTGTAATACTTACGAACTTTGTCCTGAATCGTATGAACTGCATGTACCAGAATGCGAAGGGGCGACCCGGCTGAGAGGTCAGGAGTGTGCTCCCTCCCTGTTTCGTGCAATGTCATCAGTTCTGCGCATTGGAATTTCCAAGGCGGCACTCGCTCGGCGACGCTTTTCGTCACGAGTGAAGCTGCGGTCTGTTGTACGCCTTTCCGCCTATAATTAAAATAAAACAACCTAGGCACTTAAATGTAACACTTGTCAAAAACAATATTATCCACAAAGAGAGGTTACAAAAAGTCCACATTCAATATTTATTAACACTGTTATTAAAATCACATATCAAAATTCAGTTAAAAAGAAAATTACAATTTATTTTCCAAATACCAAAGACATAATAATTGGAAATACAATAAAAGAAAAGAAAATAGTTCTTAAGCATAATTAATAGTTGAAAAAAACAGTAAAAAGTGGCAAAGGGAAATAAATCTCGACACAAGTTTCGGCGGCCAGCGCCTTCTTCGGGAGAATAGTCACGTGTATTCTAAAGAAAATATCACAAGAAATCCAAAATAAGAATAAGCACAATTGGTAATATAAAATCTAAACAATTAAGAGTTTCTAGGACAACTTTATCACCTCTCATTTTTGAACAAGTTTACATAATTAATATCAACCCATGATGCTGGCTTTTTATTTCCTTGTTCACTCCGAAGAACCTCAGCCCAGGTAAAATAAACACTAAATTTTTAAGGAGGTAATATTTGCTCAACCTGGATTATTTAAATAACATATTATTAGTTTCAGTGAACAGACATATGCTTTATTTTATTATGGAAGAACTCATAGAACTAATAACAGAAGGTTAAAAAAGGCAGGTATGTCTATCTAAGAACCAATGATGATGAACTCCATTAATAAATGATATAAGAGCGTACTCTCAGCATGTCTCATAGAGACGGATATGACGGAGGCTTAAAAGTAGTGACATTTCATGGGGTTAAGGGATTTGCATTCGTAACGGTTGCTTTTCTTAAGGTTATGATACTTACATATAAATTTAGCAAGATGGTCTTTTTAAAAAAGATCTTGTGAATAGATGAAGAGCGTTTCTTTGCTTCCAGACCGCAAGGATTCAGATAGACTGCAAAAAATTGTTACAGTTATTCTTCTGCTAATATATAATGGAGGAAGTGGAGAGTAGTGCTAATAGCTTTATGGGCTGTATTTAATTCCTAACTTGATGCTGAAAATAAAAGATTCAGTTTGTTTTGGCTAGTATTTGGTAATTCAGCTAATTCTGCAACATACGCAATTCTCGGTACTTCTGTCGGTGCCTGGTCGCCTAAACCCAAAATAAAACAAAAACACCCTTTAATGTCAGTGTTCCTAGAGACATGTGAAATGGTATTAACACATAGTTGTCATTTTGAGTAGCCTTTAAACTAGAAACTCGCCTGATTTATATGTTGGGTTCAGGTCGGCGTCACGAGTAACCTCTGGTTTTAGTGTGATGGAAATCTAGAGAGTTAAGATGGTATAGACTGTCACTAATTTCTAAATTTGTCGACTGACAAGCTATTGACATGTTCAAAATAAATATCAATTACCTGCTCGTATTTCGAAGAATCACGACTATGGGAATTTTGTATAAAACCAATGATAGTAGGCTCTATGGATAAAGAAAGTTGAAATATAAAGGTAAAAAATCATTCAAAGCGCACATATTCTAATAGATAAGTCGTAGCGCAAAAGCGGAGGATACCTGTTTCAATTTCGAGCAATTCATGCACTCACTCCGCGGACCGGTAAACATGTGATAAGTTACCAGCTGGAAAGTTAAAGGGAGAGGAGATAAATCACAACTAGTATTGATAAATGCCTAAGCGTTTGCAATACATCGTACAAGGTCATTGAGCAGACTGCAATAAATGCATACATTGGCGGCTGCAGATGAGTTAATCTACCCGATGTGGAGATTTCTTTCACGGTCCAATATTCTATTTAAAAGGAAAAGAGAATACATTCTATTTTTCCTGTTGGAATTCAAATAAGAGCAAAACCAACCCTATCCTAACTTCAATAATAGGGCGGTATGTCAAAGGGAACGTCGTATATCAAGGAAACGCCCAGAGATCCGCGTTACTGTATCGAAACTTACTGAGTAGAATTAAGACGGCAGTTCGTAAGAGTCTGGGAGCGAGGATCGGGGTTCTGTTTAGCTTCTTTTCAAAACGATACTAACCGAGGGAGGAGTTCTACCTCGCTATTTAATCTGTTTTGGGTGGTGTAAAGATGGGGCCCGAGGTCCGCATGCTGAATGAAAGGACAACACAGGACACCAGTTAGATAGTACAACTATGGCCTCGAGCACGTGGGCTCTGACCCAGTGACGTCTGTGGTGGGTGGGTGATCAGTGTAGTACAGGGCTGTAACAACTAGGCTGTGTCCTGGCAGGACACTACATCCCTCCCAAAATTTAATGAAAGGAAAACAAATGTCCAACCTGCAAGAAAACAGAACAATAACATGTGATAGCCCCAACAGATCTTCTTCAGGCGATCAGCTGCAAGAATGTTGAAAGTTCCAGGACTACAAAGTCAGTCAGATGAGCTTCACCTCAGCGGTGTACTTCAGATCATCCTTGTCTTGCTGCGTTGACGCTTATCTACAGTGTTCATCACTTGGAGCATCGGGAGCAGAATGGATGTGACCCTTGAGGGGTCTCACAGGTGTTCCTAGTCCAGTGGAAGACAACGCTTGTTGGTTGTTGGAGACGACTGCGGCACAAGAGGTCTTTCTTTGGATTTGCTGATCTTGATGCCTTCACACCTCCATCCGGCCAAGTAACTTCCGACTTGCCTTTCTTGCCGGACTACTCTCTCACTGGAGTCTCGAAGACTGCCTCTCCTGCTTGGAGTCTTCTCTCACTAGAGACGCTGGGAGGACCCTCTTGCCGGACCCGATGGGACCGGGTGGACCGTGCGGGGCTTCGCATGAGCCACGCAAAAGCGTCGCTGAGGAACTGCCAACGGACTCACCGCCAAGTCTCTCATGATGTCCTCGGGGGTGTTGATGTCATCCGCCAGGATGGTCTTGCCGTTAGGACATGGGTTCAGTGTCTTCACCAGACCGTTTCTCAGTGCCAGGTGTTCACCTGGGGCCTTCGTGCTTCCTGTTGCCTGTCGTGGAGCTGCTTCTGCTGCACCTCTCCCATCCAGATTCCTCTCTCACAGGACATGCGGCCAAGGCTCTTGTCCCCTGGACTGCCACTTGATCGCGTGGGCTGTGCGGGTCGCTGCGGAACTTCGGACAGGGCCAAAGTCGAGTCTTGTGTAGTCCACAAGGGTGGATTGTCTAGTGCTCGGGTATGCTCAACTTCGGCAAGCTTCAGGTTCACAGGGCACCCATAGGGTTCTTCAGTGGTTGGTCTCTTCAGGTGCGAGTTGTCAGGATTACTGGGATCCACACGAATGTTGCGATGTTCCTTGGACAGCACCGATGTTCCTGTATGCTGACTGTTGCGATGCTCCTTGGACAGTACCGATGTTCCTGTGTGCTGACTGTTGCGATGCTCCTTGGACAGCACCGACGTTTCTGTGTGCTGACTGTGGTTCTCTCTCTTCCTCTGAGGAGTGATGTTGTATTGCTCCATTCTTCCTCTTAGTTCTCTTTCTCGACGCGGTCCGGTCTTCTTTCATGCTTACTCATGCTAACCAGGCTTCTCCATGTAGCGGGCCCTCTACATGTCGTCCCCTTGGTCTTGTCCATGTGGTAGGACACTGTCTTCCCCTGGCTTGTTGACTAGACCTGTCGTCGTCTCTTCCTGTTACTTGATCACTTCTGTTGCCTTCAATCAGAATACCCTTCCTTGGTCAATTCCATCGTGACTCTCTTGTCTCGTCGGGTAACTTTGGCTCTACTGTTCCTCCTTCATTTTCTTTATGGCGTCGTGCCCTTCCTTTCCATGTTCCTTCTTGCGACGTGGTCTGGTCCTCTCGATGTCAATGGCCTTCCCGACCAGTCTTCCCCAGGCAGCGTGCACTCCACGTGTTTCTCTCTGGTCTGGGCATAGCTCTCCGGCACGGTGTTCTTCTCTTTTTTGACTGGACCGTTTGTCGCGATCTTCTCTGTTGCTTCTTTTCTTTCCTTGGCGACCAGACTGGGTGGTCGGCTCCTGGTGCATGCTGCCATGCGTGCTGACGATGGCGCTCTGGTTGCTGTGAGACATCGCTGTCTCTCTTGGGGACCTTTGTGCTCTGTCCCGTGACATTGGCGTGTCGCTGTGCAGCGTCACTCTGGCACTCCTGATTCCTGGCACGTTCCGGCGCAGTGCTGCGCTGTTCTGTCGTGCGGGTGTGGAGTTCTGGCACTCCTGTCGCGTTCTTGCGCTTTGTGGTACGGTTCCGTGCTTCCGGCGCGTTCCTGCTCTGTCTCCTGACGTGTTTCTTGCGCTTCTGGGGAGTGCCTGCACTTCAGGTGTCGCTCTGCTGACTTTTGTTTCTTGCGTCGTGGGCAGTCGGAGTTTTCCTTGACGCGAGTACGGGCAGGTTGCTGCCCTTTGTAATCTCTGTGCTGCAGACCTTCCTTGTGCTTCTGGTGCTTTCCTGTGCCGTCTCTTGCGCTGCTGTGTGTCCACCTTTACGCCTGGCGGTATGTCCTGCTTGACAGTCTCCCCTGTGCCCTAGTGTTTTGTTCCTTTTCCGCTGTTGGTGCTTATTGCTTTTATTTCAATTATGGGCTGCACCAGTGTACTGTGGCCACTAGATGGCAGGGGAGCTCTCTCAATGCACACACGGGCAGTCTTTTCTCTTCTCTATGTTCCTTTTGACTCCACTGGTGCTGTGTCTCCACAATCCTCCGATCCTGGGAGGCAACATTTCACTGGTGGGCTCTGGGCACCACTTTCCATGCAAAAACTCCCAACACTATACCTCGCGCGTCAGACTCTTGCTCGCATTTGGCAGGGACCGGTTTTGGGCATGCCCAGCAGCTCTTTACTTACTGCGGGCCTTTTGTTGACGCTGCTTGTCCTCGCTGCCACCTTCTGACGCTCCGATTGCTGAGGGCCGCCTGGGGCACCTTGCGCCACTTCGTCGAAGACTACGCCTGTGCCCCTATTCGCCCGCGGCAGCTTCCTTGGCCACACGCTGGGGGGGGAGAAAAGTCACCAATGGCGCCGGGGCATGCCTGCGCGGAGTGAGGGAGCGGCTGGCTGCAACAGATGTGGGCCGCTTCGAGCCGTTACGGACTGTCTGCTGCACTCCTAGCACCCAGACCTGGCTGCAGGGTGATTGCCTCCCTGACGTGGTGAGTCTTACCGTTCACCTTCAACTTTTTATTTTCCAGCGCCCGGCAGCTCTTGACACGCTGCTGGCCGCTGTCCGACACTCTGTGCAGCGCTGGGCTCTTGCTCGTTCACAGCCGCTCCGCGCCTCCTCTAATTCCTGCCAGGGCAGCGTAAGGTTGCTGGCGCTGCTTCGGCCATTCGCGGGTGGGCACCGCTTGCTCTGTCGTCACAAGGAGGGGGTCGCTTCAGGCTCGCGTGGCCCCTCCCGCCTTTCGCAGCGCCCGAGCTCACTTACCCCACCGCCACGGCAGCTTTAGTCACACGCTGCGCGGCAGGGGTCAGGGGTAGCTGCAGGCAGGCCGCGGGTGGGCTCCGCTGGTCCTGCATTAATGTACAGTTTATTCCCTCGCCGCCGCACCTCACACACGTGGCTTGGGACGCTGCAGGCAGGCCGCGGGTGGGCTCTGGGAGTCCTGCGTTATCAAAGGCCAATCGCTGGCGTCGCTTGCACTGCTGGGGGCACGGTCAATATTCGTAGCGGGCGGGCTCCGCTTTATGTGCTTGACTGTAGGCTCACCTCCGGCCTGCTGGCCTTCTTCAACCCCGCGGATGGGCTCCGCAGGGGTCTCCGCTTTCTGGGGCACTCCGTCGCGGTTGATGCTGGTGGGCACCGCTTAGCTCTCACTTCACCCCTCGCAGGGGGGCACACACGCTGGGCACGGGAGGTGCGGGGTGAGCTCCCTGTCACCTCCTGCTTCGTGTTCTCGGCCCGGGGCTCAGCACACGCATCGCGGGCCTCTGCTACGCGTCACTTGCTGCAGGGTGGGTGCTCCTCGCACGGCATCATGCTCTCCTCCTTTTTCCGGGGTTTTTCAGCCGCGGCACGCGTGGCATCGCGTTACCGCCTCGTCGCCAATGTAAAGATGGGGCCCTAGGCCCGCATGCTGAATGAAAGGACAACACAGGACACCAGTTAGATAGTACAACTATGGCCTCGAGCACGTGGGCTCGGCCTCTTTTATTTGCAGCGTCACCTGACCCAGTGACTTCTGTGGTGGGTGGGTGATCAGTGTAGTACAGGGCTGTAACAACTAGACTGTGTCCTGGCAGGACACTACAGGTGGGTCAACAGGTTATGAATGAAATATTCACCCTCACGCTAAAAAGCGGTGAAGCCTAAAAACGGACTGTGAAACTATGATGTGGACACTAAAAATGGACTAATCGGATTCACTTCAGTGGGTAAACACAAAGGAAGACCATTTAAAGTGACACGTAGTGATTTAAAACAGACCACGATGTGGATACTGAAAACGGACTAATCTGATTCACTCCAAAGGGTAGAAACAAACGCTGGACCATTCAAATTATAGCATGGTGAAAATTAGTGTTGTCAAATGTCGCCTGATATGCAAAAGAACCTTTATATGATCACATGGTTGAAACTATGCCTGATGAGATCGGCATTAATTCGTCAAATTATGTCAATAGGGTCATTAAATAATTCTCATATTGGTTGCACCCATATAGGCAAGAAATATCATAGCAATCTATGCAATATCATGTTCTATTAATTTCTATCTCATTCTGTACCGCACTGAAAATGCTCATTTATCAGCAAATGGCATTTTCCCATGGAATTTCATTGTTCAGGACCCGCCGAAAAGTGTCAAAAACAAAAATCCAAAACACCTCTCTTTTCTTCCTGATCGCCATTCCACCTTTGGAGTCTGGCGTTTGGATTTTCTCTAATAAGCGCCATTTTAACTCGTCAGGTCTGTGGTTTAATTCATTGAAATGTTTTACCATGGGGGCAATCAGTTTTTTAGTTCTGATTGGTGAGCGATGTTCGGATAAACGAGTTTGTATCATTCTTGAAGTTTGACCAATGTAACTAAGATGGCACGGACACTGTATGAGGTAAATAACATTGGTGGATCTGCAATTCCACATTTCTTTCGCTCTGGTGGTGTGCCCATTGCGGCTGAATTCCTCGCCTGCGATAATGCATTTACATGAAATGAAAGTGGAGCATGGCATTGTTCCTTTGACAGGGTTATTAGTCAGAATAGATCTTTGTACAAACCCTTGCTGGTTAGTGGTGTTTGTAAAGCGGGGATGGACAATGAAGTCTTTGATATTCTTGTTTCGCCTGTGTGCGAACAGTGGCTTAGATAATTTATCATTTGTTGTACTGTTACTGTTAAGAATGTTCCAGTTAGAACTTATTATCTGCTTCACTTTCGCATTTACTGTCGAATGGCTAGTGATACACACCACCTGTTCGTTCTATTTATGCTCTTTAACTCTTAATAGACAATCCGCGTCGTAGAATCGGGCCCTTTTGTTAGAGTGTCTCACCAGCCGGTGGGGGTAGCCTCTCTCGATAAATTTAGATCTCATAACTAGAGCCTGCTTGTCGAAGTCTGCAAGGTTGGTGGAGTTGCGTCTGACACGCAGGAATTGTGAAAAGGGAATGCTGTCTTTTTGTGTTCTCGGGTGGAAACTCCTGTAGTGCAGCAAAGTATTCCTGGCAGTGGGTTTAACATGAAGATAGACCTTCAATTTGCCATGGTCGTTCATAATGACAATGTCTAGGAATTCTACTTTTTCTGCACTCACATTGGTGGTAAATCGTAATTGGGATCAGCTTCATTGATCCAAGCGGTAAACTCAGCTAGAGTTTCCCTCCCATCGGTCCAGATAAAGAATATGTCATCAATATATCAGGACCAATGGGAGATGGATTCAAAGAAGGGGGCGATTTCATTCTCAATGTACTTCCTTTCAAACGCAGCCATAAATATGTTTGCCACCGATGGGGCAACAGATGCACCCACACTGACTCCCTTAACTTGTCGATAAATATGGGATCCAAAACAGAAGATGTTCTCAGTAAGCCAATCTTCAAACAGGCAAGTACAAAGGAAGATGGACATGGGATGCATTGTTCATCAATAAACCATGCTGTGGTTTCCATAGCTTCAAACAGAGGTATATTACTGTATAAGGATTCCACATCCATGGTTACGAGTAAATCATGTGATGAATTGAATGCCAACCCTTCAGTTTTTGCGATCATTTGTCCTGGATCACGTATATAGGACTTGATCTTAGGAGTATACGGAAGCAAAAAATTGTCCACATATTTAGATAGGGGTTCAGTTATCGTACCTATAGTAGAAACTATGGGACGATAGGGGGGTGTTATTTTGATTTTTGTGGATTTTTTGCAGTCCATAAACACATGCCATCTTTCCTTGGTTATGATTTAGAAAGTCATGCTCTTTCCGCCTATACCACTTCTGCCCAAAGTGCTGAAGAAGACCCGACCGGGCCAAGTCATCCTTGTGCCTCCGGATTGGGCACGAAGATACTTGTATCCCGAGCTACTCAGTATGTCAGTCGATCCCCCGATTTGTCTGCCTCTTCAGGAGGACCTTCTGTTGCAGCAACAGGGGACGATCCTCCACCCGAACCTGTCCAGTCTCCACCTACATACGTGGAGATTGAGCAGCGATAGTTGGGGCCATTTGACTTGCCTCCTGAAGTCTGTGATGTGATTCTGGCAGCCCGGCGTCCCTCCACTAAAACGGTATACATCTGCAGGTGGAACAAATTTGTGGCATGGTGCACAGCAAAGGCTGTGGATCCACTTTCTGCCCCTCTTTCAGAGGTTCTCCTCTTCCTTCTTTCTCTTGCCCAGCAGGGCTCTGCTCTGGGCACTATCAAAGTCTATCCCTCAGCCATTTTAGCCTTCTAAAGGCTTCCTGATCAGCCTTCTCTTTTAAAGTCCCCTGTTGTTAATAGGTTCTTAAAAGGCATCACACACATGTTCCCTCCTGTTCCTTTTGTGATGCCTCAGTGGGACTTATATTTGGTACTTACTTATCTGATGTGCGCTCCCTTTGAGCCACTTCATAATTGTCCTCTTCGTCTTCTGACGCTTAAAACTGCTTTCCTGGTTGCAATCACTTCTGCCAGAAGAGTGAGTGAGCTCCAGGCTCTGTCTTCTAAGCCCAATGTAAGAAAGAAAGGACCCTGCCATGGATAGAAGGGCCCTATACTAGGGTCCTGATTACTTAAAAACCTTTATGGACCAGAGAGCAATGCCGAGTTAGACAATTACAACATTTGTATAGAGTCCATTTTTCTCTTTATTTTTTCATTTTTATCGTTTAGTTCACACAATAGTGCAGTTAATTCAATCTTTAGTAAATAGACAAGTTAATCATACAAAATAGCAATTCATAAATAATTCACTGTGAAGTCCCACACATAGCCACACATACCTCATCAATCCTCAATCAAGACACAGTCATACAGCATCATTCATACTTCATTGCTCTAGTTAAAAACCAAATCATGGTACACAAATGCCTGAATAGAAGGTCAGGTGGAAATACACTTTAAATACAGGGGGGCTAGATCAGATGGAGAAACGGCCGATCCAACAGATGACAAAGGATCACTGTCTTCATCACCATAGACGCCTACGCGCGTTTCGGTGAAGCGGCCAGGTCAGGCCACACCTTCATCAGGGACAGGAGGTACCGTGGGGAGGGGGAACAACAAAGTGATAGAGAAAAAGTTTTTGGGTTGTAAATATATACATTCAGTAGGATAACAAAACAATATGCCAAAACAGTTCATCTTAGTGTGATAATTATTTTCTATTAATTTGTTTTTTTTTAAATCAGCATGTTTAGAAAAGGCATTGAGCATCCTGGTCCATGAGGGTTTCCATACATATTCATCATTATTACCATCGGGTTAAAAAATCTCCTAAGGCTCACAGGGAATTAGGGAGTTTCTCCATTAGGCTCTGTGTTCATCCATCCCACATTCATTCATCTCCCTTGTTATACATCTGGGTTCATTCACTTTGTTAAATTTCGCAGGTGGGGTACCCATCTATATAGGAAGGTAAGGGAGAGCACATTCTTTATTGTTCTGTCCCCTTCTTAGTAAAGAGGGGGCATGAGTGCGTACTCTCCAGATCAGTCTCATGGTCTTATTCGCTTCTAATCTGTAGCTTCCTAATAGTATCGAGGGGCTTACCTATGAATCAAAGGGTCTTGATCTCAATACCAGGAGGTGCTGTGTTATGTAGGTTAGGATTCACTACACTTCTTTGCCACTTAGGGTCATTTATAGGTAGGTCCCGAAGGGCTTTTGGGCGTTTTTCCACAGATCGAAAACACTCCTAAGAAGAAGAAACGATCCCATCAACAAGTACATTTAGCGAAAAAATGTCACAAATCGGGAGTGATCGCGAGATCAAGACTCTATTCTGCGGGTATTTTGATCAAAGATTGCCAAACAATTTACCTAGGATATTCACTTGTTTGTATCACAGGCGGCTGGGCTTTAACAGATAGGAGGGATCAGTCTCAAAATTTATAGGCAACACCAGGCTTACCTGACTAGCGTGCCAACGGGCACTGCCGTGAGGGGAACGGCCGGAGCAACGAAGGAGCGGAGGCACACGCCGGGAGGCGAGGGAGGCGTCCCGTGAGACCGGACTACACTCCCCAGCATTCCCTCTGCTGGAAAGCGCGCCCGTGACGCGCAGTGAGCGCCGGAGGCGCCGGATAAAGGCTGACCCCCCGGGAGCTCAGTGGGGGAACACCAGGCTTACCTGACTAGCGTGCCAACGGGCACTGCCGTGAGGGGAACGGCCGGAGCAACGAAGGAGCGGAGGCACACGCCGGGAGGCGAGGGAGGCGTCCCGTGAGACCGGACTACACTCCCCAGCATTCCCTCTGCTGGAAAGCGCGCCCGTGACGCGCAGTGAGCGCCGGATAAAGGCTGGCCCCCCGGGAGCTCAGTGGGGGAACACCAGGCTTACCTGACTAGCGTGCCAACGGGCACTGCCGTGAGGGGAACGGCCGGAGCAACGAAGGAGCGGAGGCACACGCCGGGAGGCGAGGGAGGCGTCCCGTGAGACCGGACTACACTCCCCAGCATTCCCTCTGCTGGAAAGCGCGCCCGTGACGCGCAGTGAGCGCCGGAGGCGCCGGATAAAGGCTGACCCCCAGGGAGCTCAGTGGGGGAACACCAGGCTTACCTGACTAGCGTGCCAACGGGCACTGCCGTGAGGGGAACGGCCGGAGCAACGAAGGAGCGGAGGCACACGCCGGGAGGCGAGGGAGGCGTCCCGTGAGACCGGACTACACTCCCCAGCATTCCCTCTGCTGGAAAGCGCGCCCGTGACGCGCAGTGAGCGCCGGAGGCGCCGGATAAAGGCTGACACCCCCTCTCGCCCCGTGAGACGCGCGCGGGAGCGCCCAGGCTAAGCCCGGGCAAAGGGCGGGCCCTCTGTGGCCCTCCGAGGCCTGAGGAGTCTGGTCTGGGCCAGAAACGCTGCTTGGACTGGGTAGGCCCCTTTTTGTTGTTTGTTGATTCCCAGTAGCAACTGAGACATTTTAAACATTGTGCCTACAACTGGTATGGTTCTGAATTAGCACTGTTTATCTTCTTATTGTGTGTATTTTACTAGCTCAATGTCAAAGGCTAAAGTAGGCAACATGCCACTGGGACAGATTGCCATTGATAACTATATGGTTAAAAAGGTCGCCCAGATAAATAGCGATCGACGTGCCTCATTGGGGAGAGGAGACACCACAGTATGTACACAGGATGATCCCCTGATTGATGTACAAGACACAGAGGCTATTAACAGGGCTAGTCTGTCCAATATAGAAATGCCCCCTCTGAGGGCACATGACCAGCCACCAGCCATCCCATCAACATGTATGCTGACACAAACACCCAACACTATAAATGTTGTGGCAATGGTACATTCAGGAGAGAGGGAGCAACCCGATATAAATAGTGAAGCGAGCGAGGGGGTATCACCCAAGAAGAGGCCATTCAGGCAGTGTAGAAAGACGGCATCACGTAAAGGGGCACAACCAACTAGCAATTTAGCGGTAGCAAACCCTACCCACACTACTGATAACATCTGGGCAGCAGCTAACAATCCCTTTGTGTTCACGGGAGCTGATTCAGGCCCCCCCCAAGCAGAATGCCAGTATTAACATTACTAATGAGCAGTTTACTGCCTTAATCTCAATTATGGAGACCAGCTTGGGGATGAAGATAGAGGAGGCCCTCAAACCACTAGTGGAAAAAATCGATTCCCTTGTAAAAGAAGTAGACAGGCTTGGGGGGCTTCTCTCCGCGCAGCAAAAGGCCGCTGGAGATACTACCACTATACTTAAAGAAATAAGGTCCACCCAAGCTGTACAGGGGAAAAATGTGCCACCAGTAGTCAATCCGGCAGGTGCACAGAATACACTAAGGAATAGACCCCAGCGGCCAGCCCCTGTTAGTCTCCCCCAACCTAAAACAGGAATCCCGCAGCCACGGGTAGGCTCACCTCCAATTACAAGTAACAAGATAGACTTTAGACCTGACAGAAGAAACCGCTATTTAAATCTTCCTCCGGATTGTGCGCCTTTTGTGGTGGTCCTAACAAATGTCCCTGCAGTTGGCACCCATCCGGCATCTCCATATGGCGAGTCATATGACTCACTAAAAAACAAGACAGTCTCATGGCTAAATAAGAACTGTGGTTTCCCTGTTGGGTACTCAGATCAGATAACGCTAGTTAGAAGGGTAAACTGGGTAGGGCCTTCTAACAAAGTGGGAAATGGGGATTGCATTGTGGTTAATTTTAGACACCCCCAACATGTGGCAACTGTGCTGCTGAGAGCTGCATCCTTGGTTTACAATGAGGGTAGTATTTGTGTTCGTCCACTGGGCTATTTTTATGCTCACCTTTGTACGGCATCCTCACAACTGAGTAGGCCAACATCTCGGTTTGATACTCTGACCCCGAACATTGGGAATAATGGGATGCAATTTACATACAATGTAGTTAATTCTGGCGGGCTAGGTTTTCCATCTAACCCAGGGAACAGACTTGATATTGGTGGGCAACGCCAGATGGCCTATAATGTCAACACACATAACAGATACGAACTCTTGTCCGGTCTTGATATGTGTGACTGATATAAAGTACCTGTGGGCAAGGATGGATTAAATGTAGCTGAACTTACATGCAATATTGACTCTACCAACCCACAGGAGCCCAATAAATGTATGAATATTGTGTCTTGGAACGTTGCGGGTCTAGCAACTAAAATGGCAGATGAAAAATGAGTTTCCTTCATTAAACAATTTAAGGTTATCTGTCTCCAAGAGACTTGGGATGTGGAGTGTGAAATGTTCTTAGAAGGTTATAAAGCGTTCTCTGTGCCAGCAACTTCATCTAATAGAGGAAGACCAAAGGGAGGATTGGTGATCTTTGTTTCTGTTCTGATAACCTCAAGTATCCTCACCATTAATGTCCAACGTTTATGTGTCCAGGGTATTGTTTTGTCTGCCAAAAGTAATAGGGTTGGACTGGTTAACTTTTACAATGCTACTAATACCACCCTAGCACTTAACGAACTGACTGTACTAGATGAATATATTAATGTCTCCATGAAGAAACACAGCCTTAATCTAATGGTCATGGGAGATTTCAATGTGCACCTCTGTGGCGATCCCCTTAGGAAATGTATACGGGATCTAAACTGCAATAGAGCAGATGGGCTACATTTTGCTCATACAGCAGAGGGTGAATTTTGTAATTCCATGATGAATGATTTAGTTTTAACAATGGGCATGGAAATTAGAGATCCTGGTAAAAGCTTCGACACTCCGACTTTTAAGGGGCATGGTAGAGGCACCTTTATTGACCACATGCTATTTTCTGAAGTTCTGTTGCCTTTCTTAGAATCCTTTGATATTAGCAAAAGTGAGTTTAGTGATCATAACCCCCTTGTGGTATGTCTCAGGGGTTTTGGCCTCTCAGATGTCATGCCCTTACGCCTTGAAAGCAATCTGACTACGACTGAGGGGAGGCGGCGCTTAAAGTGGTCAACTATCACCCCAGACCTTCTGTATAAAACTATAGAGGAATCCTGTGCAGATGAAATTGTTAACTGTACAGGGACAGATCCGGTGGGGGTCCTTAATGCGTATCAAGCTCTGGCTGGGAAAGTGTCAGGGTTACTCACGAAACCATCTAAGGGAAACTTAGAGAAATGCGGGCCAAGGTGGTTTAACCAAGAGTGCTCAAAAGCTGCCCGTAACCTGAAGGCAGCATTGGCAGATGTACCACGGAACCAGGAGAATATCCGACTCGGCCGCAAAGTTTATAAGTCTTCCCTTAAAACACATAAGGAGACTTTGCGTGTGGAGGCCTGGAATGAGCTTTTGGACCCAGAAACTTTAAATAGTAGCACGAAGTTCTGGCAGTTAGTAAAAAAACCATTCCTTTCAGAACAACCGGGGGATGGGTTGGAGTGCTGTATAATGAAAGAGGACTGGTTTCGTCACTTTGAATCTCTGTATTTTTCAGCCGACCCTGGTACTGGTGAGTGCTATCCCAGTGAATCTAAAGGAATACTTAGGTTTGAGTGTGGCGAAGTGTTTGAAGCCATAGAAGGTCTGACATCAAACAAAGCTCCCGGCCCAGATGGCATCCCCCCTGATTTATTTAAGTCCAGACCACACTTCTGGGCCCCTATCTTGTTGACGGTTTTTAATGCTGCCACAGTGGTAGGATGCCCAGTGACCTGGGGGGTGTCAACCATTGTCCCGGTTTTCAAAAAGGGAGACAGGGGTAGCCCATCGTGCTACCGTCCAATCTCCCTAATTGATTCAAAGGTTAAAGTTATCGGGAGAGTTCTGTTGAGGAGAATCACTAGTTGGGCAACTGCAAATAATGTAATGTCTATATCTCAATATGGATTCTGTGAGGGCAGATCCACGATTACTCAGTGTCTTCATTTATTCCTCATACTCAGCAAATACACGGTGGCCCAGAAGGGCACGATCCACCTCGCCTTCATGGACCTGTCGTCAGCCTTCGACTGTGTTAACAGGGGGAGGCTGTGGCAATACATGAGGGCGAGGGGAGTCGACATTGGGATTGTCGACTTCCTGGTGGATATGCACCATCAAACTAGTGCCAATGTAAGATATTCATCTAATGGGGACACCACTGACAAGTTTATGATAAATAAAGGAGTACGTCAGGGATGTATTCTTGCCCCTTTTCTTTTTAATTTTTATATTAACGATTTGGATGCAGCTCTACAATCTATACAGGCTGACTGCCCTAGAGTAGGAAGAAGGGGCATCCCTGTGCTGTTATACGCGGATGATGCGGTTTTAATTTCGCGCACGGAGAAGGGGCTTCAGGCACTTTTAACTGCTTTTAATGTTTTCATGTCTGATAGGGATTTAATGGTCAATAATTCCAAGTCCTATATAATGCAGGTTGGCCAACGCCCTAGAAAGAACTTTGTATTTAAGCTTGATGACAGCCCCATTCCGGTAACAGAGACTTTTTCCTATCTGGGTGTGCTATTTGACTCGAAGTTAAGTTGGGCCCCTCATCTGGTGAAGAAGAAAAATGATATGTTGAGGGTGAATGGAACTATCCTTAATCTTGCGAAAAAGATAGGAAAGAAACCAATAACTGCAATGATTAAGTTATATAATGCCAAGTCTGTAGCGACGGCAGTATACGGTAGTGAACTGTGGGGCTATGTGTCAAATACTCAATTACAGGTTATCGAAAACACCTTTTTTAAACGATTACTATGTGTTCCCGCGAGTACCCCGAACCTTGTTGTGCATGAGGAGTTAGGGACACCGTTTTTATGCGATAATCTTGCACTGAAGCCCCTGACCTGCTGGGTCTCTCTGTGGCTTAACAAAGAGATACCACTCACTCACCAGATTGTACGGGATGTAACATCTCAGGATAGCTGTATGCGCATCCCCTGGCTAAAATACTTGAAATCTTGCTTTGAAATGCTGGGGTGCCCTAAACTGTTCTCCCATCCGAGTGGCATTGTGAAGGGGGACATAACAGCGGTCAAAAGAGCCTTTCTCAAGTTTAAATTGGCGGACAGAGAAAGTGTGGAAGTGCTGAAACCAAGTGTCAGAAAGTTTATCATGCTAAAGTCGTGTGGTGGAATGGAGCCCTACCTGGCTTGCGCCTTTAACTCACATGAAAAGTTCTTGCTGACCAGGTTCAGATTTAACACTTTTCAGCAGCTTTTAATAAGACCCAAATCAGACATTTTTAGCAAACTTGTAGCTCCCTGTGGCTGCGACGGGAAGTCTCCTCAGGACATGCTACATTTTATATTTTTATGTAGGTTTTATGATTATCCCAGACGTTACTTTCTTGTTGATTTGCTGAGAACATTGGATTTTAAACAAATTAGACCTGCCCTCATGTATTTGCAGCTCCTGCACCAGGATTGTGTACTCCATATTTTGTTGTTTTTAAAACTTGCACTGAGAATAAGAACTTGCTTAGATCTATGATCAGGACCAGTAGGACACTTTTGCTAACTAACAATCATGATGATTTTTAACGATATTTGTGTATAATGTTTTTTAATAATGTATTGTTGTGCAATTTTGAAAATGTAATCAATGCATGTACTTTTTATGGTTTGAAATATTAACCGAAATAAAGTCTTATTTATTTTTTTTTAGTATCGAGGGGCTTACCTATGAATCAAAGGGTCTTGATCTCAATACCAGGAGGTGCTGTGTTATGTAGGTTAGGATTCACTACACTTCTTTGCCACTTAGGGTCATTTATAGGTAGGTCCAGAAGGGCTTTTGGGCGTTTTTCCACAGATCGAAAACACTCCTAAGAAGAAGAAACGATCCCATCAACAAGTACATTTAGCGAAAAAATGTCACAAATCGGGAGTGATCGCGAGATCAAGACTCTATTCTGCGGGTATTTTGATCAAAGATTGCCAAACAATTTACCTAGGATATTCACTTGTTTGTATCACAGGCGGCTGGGCTTTAACAGATAGGAGGGATCAGTCTCAAAATTTATAGGCAGATCGGAGGCAGTGTGGTTATCTCAAGATGGCAATTCCTATAGAGGAATTGGGATCTTATTAGGTAGAGTATGAAAAAAGGAGGGAGGGGTAGCATCACATTCTCTCCTTATGCATGGCCACCTAGACTTCCTCCAGAGGAGAAAATGCCAACTATGTGGTCTCTATTAGCAGAAGGATGGATCAGTGTATCGGTTATTTACCTGTTTATAGGACTGAAGACGGGGAGTCCTCGAGGCTCAGGACCAACGGTGTTCGTTACCCAGAGTGATAAGAAGGAGACCGTCTCCTATTTCTAGATGGGGTAAAGAAAAATGTAAATTAAAAATAGGTTTGGCCAGTGTTTTCAGGATAAGGCTGGGAATACACATGATTCCGTCTAAAGGGTGACCACGAGCTGCAAAAACAGTACTCTGGGATAAGCTTAATAAAAAAGATGATGATTTACCTCTATCTGGGTCTAACGCGATCGTTTCTCTCAGTTTAGATGTCCAGGTAGTGGCGCGATATCCAACTGTGTTAATGGATCAGAGTCTTCGACTAAAGAAACAAGCATTAGAAATGCAATCGGGCTCAGATTTATTTGAGTTCGAGCTAATGGCATTGTAAATGCCAATGTATTGTTACTATGTGTTATGGAGTGTGTTCATGTGGTGTGTACTGCCAGTGATCTCCTTGTGAGTGTGAGAAGCTTGCACAGCTGCTGCCTGTGATGTCCTACTCTACTCTACTCACTACTCTGCTCACTACTCTGCACTCACTACTCACCACTCACTACTCACTACTCTACTCACTACTCTACTCACTACTCTGCACTCTCTACTCTCTACTCACTACTCACTACTCTGCACTCACTACTCACTACTCTACTCACTACTCACTACTCTACTCACTACTCTACTCACTACTCTACTCTCTACTCCCTACTCTACTCACTACTCTGCACTCACTACTCTACTCACTACTCTACTCACTACTCTCCACTCACTACTCTACTCACTACTTTCTACTCACTACTCTACTCACTACTCACTACTCTACTCACTACTCACTACTTTACTCACTACTCTACTCACTACTCTGCACTCACTACTTTTCTCACTACTCTACTCACCTCACTACTCTACTCACTACTCTACTCACTACTCACTACTCTGCACTCACTACTCACCTCACTACTCTACTCGCTACTCTACTCACTACTCTACTCACTACTCTACTCACTACTCTGCACTCACTACTCTACTCACTACTCTACTCACTACTCTACTCACTACTCTACTCACTACTCTACTCACTCACTACTCTACTCACTACTCTACTCACTACTCACTACTCTACTCACTACTCACTACTCTGCACTCACGACTCACTACTCTACTCACTACTCTACTCACTACTCACTTCTCTACTCACTACTCTGCACTCACTACTCTGCACTCACTACTTTACTCACTACTCTACTCACTACTCACTACTCTCCACTCACTACTCTACACACCTCACTACTTTCTACTCACTACTCTACTCACTACTCTACTCACTACTCACCTCACTACTCACTACTCTACTCATTACTCACTAATCAGCACTCACTAATCTGCACTCACTACTCTACTCACTACTCTACTCACTACTCTGCACTCACTACTCTGCACTCACTACTCTGCACTCACTACTCACTACTCTACTCACTACTCACTACTCTACTCACTACTCTGCACTCACTACTCACTACTCTGCACTCACTACTCTACTCACTACTCACCTCACTACTCTACTCACTACTCTGCACTCACTACTCACTACTCTGCATTTACTACTCACTACTCTACTCACTACTCACTACTCACTTCTCTACTCACTACTCTGCACTCACTACTTTACTCACTACTCTACTCACCTCACTACTCTACTCACTACTCTACTCACTACTCTGCACTCACTACTCTACTTACTACTCTGCACTCACTACTCACTACTTTACTCACTACTCACTACTCTGCACTCACTACTCACTACTCTACTCACTACTCTACTCACTACTCACGACTCTGCACTCACTACTCACTACTCTACTCACTACTCTACTCACTACTCTGCACTCACTACTCACTACTCTCTACTCTGCACTCACTACTCTACTCACTACTCACTACTCTGCACTCACTACTCACTACTTTCTACTCACTACTCTACTCACTACTCTACTCACTACTCACTACTCTGCACTCACTACTCACTACTTTACTCACTACTCTACTCACTACTCTACTCACTACTCACTACTCTGCACTCACTACTCACTACTCACTACTCTACTCACTACTCTACTCACTACTCACTACTCTGCACTCACAACTCACTACTCTGCACTCACTACTCTGCTCACTACTCACTACTCTACTCACTACTCTCCACTCACTACTCTACTCACTACTCACTACTCTACTCACTACTTTCTACTGACTACTCTACTCACTACTCTGCACTCACTACTTTACTCACTACTCTACTCACCTCACTACTCTACTCACTACTCTACTCACCTCACTACTCTACTCACTACTCTACACTCTACTCACTACTCACTACTCTGCACTCACTACTCACTACTCACCTCACTACTCTACTCACTACTCTACTCACTACTCTACTCACTACTCTACTCACTACTCACTACTCTGCACTCACTACTCGCTATTCTGCTCACTACTCACTACTCTACTCACTACTCTTCACTCACTACTCTACTCACCTCACTACTTTCTACTCACTACTCTACTCACTACTCTACTCACTACTCACTACTCTGCACTCACTACTCACTACTCTGCACTCACTACTCTGCATTCACTACTCACTACTCTACTCACTACTCACTACTCTGCACTCACTACTCTACTCACTACTCACTACTCACTACTCTACTCACTACTCACTACTCTACTCTACTCTCTACTCCCTACTCTACTCTCTACTCGCTACTCTACTCACTACTCACTACTCTGCACTCACTACTCTACTCACTACTCTACACTCACTACTCACTACTTTACTCACTACTCTCCACTCACTACTCTACTCACTACTCACTACTTTCTACCCACTACTCTACTCACTACTCACTACTCTACTCACTACTTTACTCACTACTCTACTCACTACTCACTACTCACTACTCTACTCACTACTTTACTCACTACTCTACTCACTACTCTGCACTCACTACTTTTCTCACTACTCTACTCTACTCACCTCACTACTCTACTCACTACTCACTACTCTACTCACTACTCACTACTCTGCACTCACTACTCACCTCACTACTCTACTCACTACTCTACTCACTACTCTACTCACTACTCTACTCACTACTCTGCACTCACTACTCTACTCACTACTCTACTCACTACTCTACTCACTACTCTACTCACTACTCTACTCACTACTCTACTCACTCACTACTCTACTCACTACTCTACTCACTACTCTACTCACTACTCACTACTCTGCACTCACTACTCACTACTCTACTCACTACTCTACTCACTACTCACTTCTCTACTCACTACTCTGCACTCACTACTCTGCACTCACTACTCTACTCACTACTCACTACTCTCCACTCACTACTCTACTCACCTCACTACTTTCTACTCACTACTCTACTCACTACTCTACTCACTACTCTACTCACTACTCACTACTCTACTCACTACTCTACTCATTACTCACTAATCTGCACTCACTAATCTGCACTCACTACTCTACTCACTACTCTACTCACTACTCTGCACTCACTACTCACTACTCTGCACTCACTACTCTGCACTCACTACTCTGCACTCACTACTCACTACTCTACTCACTACTCACTACTCTACTCACTACTCTGCACTCACTACTCACTACTCACTACTCTGCACTCACTACTCTACTCACTACTCACCTCACTACTCTACTCACTACTCTGCACTCACTACTCACTACTCTGCATTTACTACTCACTACTCTACTCACTACTCACTACTCACTTCTCTACTCACTACTCTGCACTCACTACTTTACTCACTACTCTACTCTACTCACCTCACTACTCTACTCACTACTCTACTCACTACTCTGCACTCACTACTCACTACTCTACTCACTACTCTACTCACTACTCACGACTCTGCACTCACTACTCACTACTCTACTCACTACTCTACTCACTACTCACTACTCTGCACTCACTACTCACTACTCTGTACTCTGCACTCACTACTCTACTCACTACTCACTACTCTGCACTCACTGCTCACTACTCTACTCACTACTTTCTACTCACTACTCTACTCACTACTCTACTCACTACTCTACTCACTACTCACTACTCTGCACTCACTACTCACTACTTTACTCACTACTCTACTCACTACTCTACTCACTACTCTACTCACTACTCTGCACTCACTACTCACTACTCTACTCACTACTCTACTCACTACTCACTACTCTGCACTCACTACTCACTACTCTGCACTCACTACTCTGCTCACTACTCACTACTCTACTCACTACTCTCCACTCACTACTCTACTCACTACTCTACTCACTACTTTCTACTGACTACTCTACTCACTACTCTACTCACTACTCACTACTCTGCACTCACTACTTTACTCACTACTCTACTCACCTCACTACTCTACTCACTACTCTACTCACCTCACTACTCTACTCACTACTCTACACTCTACTCACTACTCACTACTCTGCACTCACTACTCACTACTCACCTCACTACTCTACTCACTACTTTACTCACTACTCTACTCACTACTCTACTCACTACTCACTACTCTGCACTCACTACTCACTATTCTGCTCACTACTCACTACTCTACTCACTACTCTTAACTCACTACTCTACTCACCTCACTACTTTCTACTCACTACTCTACTCACTACTCAACTCACTACTCACTACTCTACTCACTACTCTACTCACTACTCACTACTCTGCACTCACTACTCACTACTCTGCACTCACTACTCTGCACTCACTACTCTGCTCACTACTCACTACTCTCCACTCACTACTCTACTCACTACTCACTACTTTCTACTCACTACTCTACTCACTACTCTACTCACTACTCACTACTCTACACTCACTACTTTACTCACTACTCTACTCACCTCACTACTCTACTCACTACTCACTACTCTACTCACTACTCACTACTCTGCACTCACTACTCTGCACTCACTACTCTACTCACTACTCACTACTCTACTCACTACTCTACTCACTACTCTGCACTCACTACTCACTATTCTGCTCACTACTCTACTCACTACTCTCTACTCACTACTCTACTCACTACTCTACTCACTACTCACTACTCTGCACTCACTACTCACTATTCTACTCACTACTCTACTCACTACTCTTAACTCACTACTCTACTCACCTCACTACTTTCCACTCACTACTCTACTCACCTCACTACTTTCTACTCACTACTCTACTCACTACTCTACTCACTACTCTACACTCACTACTCACTACTCTGCACTCACTACTCTACTCATTACTCACTACTCTACACTCACTACTCACTAGTCTGCACTCACTACTCTACTCACTACTCTACTCACTACTCACTACTCTGCACTCACTACTCACCTCACTACTCTGCACTCACTACTCACTACTCTGCACTCACTACTCTGCACTCACTACTCTGCAATCACTACTCTGCACTCACTACTCACTACTCTGCACACTCACTCTGCACTCACTACTCTGCACACTCACTCTTCACTCACATTGTTGTGTGGTACCGAGTAACAGCGCTTTCCAACACAATGTCTTGACTTGACCCACGCGAGGCAAAATCCCAGGAACCTCTTTGTTCCCTGTCAATCTGAGAAAATCTATTTTTAAAATGGGATGCTTTCAGGGACCCACTGTGTTGGGGTGAAAACGGTGGGAAACTATTTCACACACCGCTGAAATTGAGGTTTCAGATGTGCAATCACTTCGGAATCATTCAGGTTCCCGACGAAATTGTGAATCAGGAGTTCAAAAGTTCAAGAGCGGCCCTCTTTCTGAGACACAATGGCAAAAGCACCGATTTCCAACTACACGGGCAGAATAACAACAAGTAAATCATTTCTCTGTGAAATGTGTAAATCTCCAAAACACCTTCACCTGCGGCTCCTATCTCCACGAGACGACCACTGGGGTGTTCTGCCAGCGCCATGCTTGGCTGAGCCCATTCATGCAGACCAGAGAGCTGCTTACCGCGCACAAAGGGCCCCTTGGTGCTGGCAACCTCCAGCAGCCGCTCCATCGGTGGCAATTTGCTTCGTGCCAGGAAATCCCAAATCCCAAAGTGATGACTTTTGAGTTTCTTGGGATGCGAGCGAGCTCTGCTCACAAGCGCTGCTAATTAGGATGTGCAACGTTGCGTGCACGCATGGGGCGCGAGGAGCTGTGGTGTGCCAGGCGGGGAATCGAACCCGTCACACAAAAACACGCTCCTGTGAAAGCCTTCTGCTGAGACGGCCCGGGGTGCACCTCTCGCGCCCGTCTCGCGCTCAGTGTTTCTCATCTTCGCGGATCTACCCTGCTCCTAGTCTGGAAGCACTTGCACCGCTCAGACCATCTGGATTACATTACACGGGCACTCTGACAGCTCGTAATTAAGATTAATAAGTCTGCTGTGCCCGTAACCACACAGAAAATGCCATGAAAATGAAAAAAAGGGCGGACGAAAAGTAAATATAGCCTATCACGTCAAGGCTACTAAATAGACAGCACAGCGAAGACGAATCACTAGGCAGATGACATAAAAACGCGCGCGCACTAAAGAATGTTGCAGCCTGGACCTCTAAAGAAACTTTTTTTTTTTTTTTATAACATAAGAGCTCGGAGCTCCGCCTCCCCTGCTGACGCAGGGTTGACGTAGGCCGAGCCCTAAAAACAACAACGCGTGCTGGCTGAGAGGTGATAAAAGACAAACACTGCACGGTCAGTCAAAATTACGGAGATTATGGGCGATTATAAGCGCCAGCAACGGTGAGCCCCACAGTGAAGGACGCTGAGTAAATGGCGACGGTTAGTCCCACAGTGAAAGACGCTGAGTATAAGGCAAGCTATAAGGGGGCTGGGCGGTCGCTCCAGTTCTTAATATCTGCGGAGCTCTATCCCGACAGACGCGCAGGGGAGCGATCTCATTACTTACATGCTGCTCCGATCTCACAAAGTCGTCAAGCCGGGCCGCCGCCTCGTTCAAGGAATCCGGGGCCCCGCTGATCGCCACTCTGCTCTTTAAAAGAGCTCTGAGATTCGCTCCAGCTGGGAGATAATGGTAGTAGACAGGGGACTGTTAGGGAAGTTTTTTTTTCCCCTTTTCTTTCTGAGACGATTCTAGTTCCAAAGTGCGGATGGTAATGGACGATGGACTAGGTGCGGGCGCGTACTGTTTTTTATAGTGCGCCCCTATGGTTTTCTTGACGGTGAAGCCCTTTCTGAGTTAGTTTTCACGTCTATGGTCCCGTTTGGACACAAAATGATATCGGAAATAAAAGAATAAAATCAATGTTATATTCCAAGATTTATGGCACATCGAGATTAGGTGCTTAGATTCATTTTGATGTCCAATATATTTCCCCTCCGAAGGCAAACACAGTTGAAGCAGCCCAGAGGGGGTATAGATAGTGGGTGAAGCGTCACAATAACGGAGATTGATGTAGCACTAAAAGCACATAGGCTATTCCAATATAGAAATCATTTCAGGGTTGTAAGACGTCCCCACCAAGACTTTAAAAGGGGGGGAGGTGACCGGGTCTCAAGACTATATCTCCGAAGAGGAGGTTGACGCTCAGATAATAGCTTGAGACCACGGACATTCCTCATTGAGGCCTTTTTGGACAGATTGGAGCAAAAAAATCCAGTACACCTCACGTTTCTTACGGAGGGCAGTGGGATTCGTTCCCTTCCCTGGAAGAATCTTTTCTAAGATGAACCATCTCAGGTCCTTTTCTTGGTGATTCATTTTGATCCAGTGACTGACAATGGGGGCTGAAGTTCTTCCATTTCTAATATTAGATTTGTGCTCCCCTATGCGTAGACAGCATTTCCTGCCTGTTTCTCCCACATACGGCAAGCAGCAGGGGCCCAGAATCACATAGATGACATTGGAGGTGCGGCAGTTAGTCTCTTGTTTCGTGCCACAGAGATCTTACGATCGCAGATCGTGATGGTGTCCCCCACAATGGCTAGGGGACAGGCCTGGCAGGTGCCACATTGGTGATTGCAATAGATGGGGTCCGAATTTCCAATGCCAGACTGGATGGTTGGTAATGCCTCCTGGAGTTTGCCTTTCACCAAATGGTTTTTAAGGTTTTTGTTTCTTTTGAAGGCAAAGATCAGTTTAACCAGGGGGGTGTTATTATTTTTCAAATTGAGCGGGTGCCAGTTCGAGTTGATTACTTGGCAAACTTTGTGGTTCAATTCAGAATGTTTTACAATGCAAACCAGTTGATCATTGCAGGTTTTTTGTTGAGGTCCAAGCGTGTGTTCCCTATCAATGTACCTCGCTCACTTGAAGGAGTCCTTAATTAACCTGGGTGGATACCCTCGATGCTTCAGTTTTGCTTTCAAGATGTCTGCTTGTTGTAAAAAATCCCCGATGTCAGTACAGTTTCTTCGGATTCGAAGAAACTGGCTGTAAGGTATACTATCTCTCTGACACCGGGGATGGAAGCTACCATACTGTAGCAACGTGTTCCTGGCGGTTGGCTTAGTATACAGGGAAACACTCAGTTGGTTTTCCTTATGTTCTACCCATAAGTCCAGGAATTCAATCCTAGTTCTGCTGGAGTGTAGGGTAAAATGAAGATGGGGATCAGCCGCATTAAGCCAAAGTAGGAATTCGTTTAATGATTCCTGGTCCCCCTTCCATATAAAAAATATGTCATCGATAAAACGAGACCACATTTTAACATTTTCATGGAAGGGGGCCAGTTCATTGTAGATGTTAATTCTTTCGAACTCCCCCACATACAAGCAAGCGACACTGAGGGCACAGCTGGCCCCCATGCTAACTCCTCGTATTTGTTTGTATGTGGTGCCATTGAACTCAAAGTAGTTCTCATAGAGAACTATCTTTAGGCATTGGAGAATGAAGGTGGCATTTTAGATCTCAGGGGTGTAGCTCAAAATTCTTTCAGTCGTGTCGAAGGCTCCCTTCTGCAGGATGTTGGAATACAACGATTCCACATCCAAGGTTACAAGGATTTCCCTGTCCTCCAAGAATGGAGTCCCCTCTACTCGTTCAATGAAGTGGCCCGTATCCCTTACAAAAGATTCCAGATTGCTTACCATCGGCTTGAGGAATTTGTCTAGGTCTCTGGACAGGGGTTCAGTCGCCGCCCCGATGGTGGAGACAATGTGTCTCAGGGGGGGATCCTTGGTGTTTTTATGGGTTTTGGGAACCCTGTAGATAATGGGGAGTCTGGTGAAGCTGGGCGTTAGAAACTCTGCCTCTTGTTGGCAGATGTATCCTTCTTCACATGCTTCCTCTACAATTCTCAAGATGTGAGTTTTAAGTTTGGGTTCAGGATTACAGGTCACCTTGGAGTAATGATCAGACGATGAGAGGAGGGATGTCATCTTATTGATATAGGTGGTAGTATCAAAGATGACAATCCAACCTCCCTTGTCGCAGGGTTTTATAGTCAAGCTTCTGTCTTGTTCCAAATTTGTTAAGGTCTCTCTCTAGAGGAGATAGATTAGAACTCGGTATCGGTACATATCAGATAATTTTTTCCATTTTTCTCATGACCGCCTTTTCAAAGATTTCAACCTCACTCCCTACTGTTTCTAGCGAAGGAGTAAAAGAAGATGGGGGTTTTAGACCTGATGCATTTAGATCTTCTTCGGTGGAAGGGCGATCAGCAAAGAATTTCTTTAAGCGAAGCCTCCTTTCCTCTCTGTTCATCCAGAAAAAGTTGTTCTGAGGACTCGTCCTTCTGTCTTGCCCAAGGTGGTTACAGCCTTTCTCATCGGGCAGTCCATTACCTTGCCCACCTTCTTTCCGCCTCCGCATCCCTCGAAAGAGGAAGAGAGGCTCCACCGTCTGGACCCAAAATGTGCGCTCTCCTTTTATATAGACTGCACACGCCAGTTCCGGGTGAACGACTAGCTCTTTGTTGGTTACATGGGCGCTAAGAAGGGACGGGCGGTGCACTAGCGGACCATCTCTCGGTGCGTCGTTTTGTGCATCAAGGTCTGTTATTCCTTGGCGAAAAAGGAGCCCCAGTGAGGCTGCCCGCCCATTCCACTTGGGCCATGGCGGCTACTGCTGTCCTGGGTCGGAGAGTCCCCTTGAAGGACATCTGTCAGGCAGCTACGTGGGCCTCGCTGCACACGTTTGCTAAGCACTACTACCTGGACAGCCAAGTCCGGAGAGATGGCTTTTTCGACCTGCTGGGGTATCTATTCTAAGGTAAGGAATCTAACACTAACCTGTTTCTTTCAGATGCACAAGTTACTTACCTTCGGTAATGATATATCTGTAAGAAACAGTAGTTAGTGTTAGATTCCTTACCGCCCCACCCATCCTCCACGTTCTGCGAACCAATATCTAGGGATAAGGTATCTCCCTTTCAGGGCCCTAGTTTCAGGGCACCAGTGTCGGTTTCTTGCATGGCTCTGCGTTCCTGGCGCGGAAAGCTTTGTACAGAAATGACGTCAGCGCGCGAGGGTGGCATCTAAGTACTCCGACGTCATCCAGGTCGATCACGGTGCCGACGATGGATGCGGAGCCGCAGATGACGACGACCGAAGCGCAGGGTTACTGCTGACGAAAACTTTACGGATCCAGTCTGTCGCCTGGGGATATTCTAAGGTAAGGAATCTAACACTAACTACTGTTTCTTACAGATATATTGTTACCGAAGGTAAGTAACTAGTGCTTTTGCGCGTTTTGTGAACTCCGGTATCTCAGGGTGATAAATGGAATGTACCTCCCTCATAGGGAACTGGGACACCGCAATCGGACTCCTTTGGATCAACCTGCCTCGGTAGCCAATTAACATGGTAACATTACTACAAACATCATTAGGAGCCATCCCAGTCATATACAATTTCAATTTCAATCTTTATTATGTTTTGGAACTCCTTAGAAGTCCACATAAGAAAAGAGTACAATACAAAAATCCCATTCACAGTGAGGGTAGACTAATCATAACAATTACTAGAACACAAAGTGACACATTGATAAGCATGCCAATATTCAAAAAATTTCTAGAAAACATTTAAAAAAATTAAAAATATAGAAAGAAAATCTCTCATTAGGGGGACTATATAAGGCACTCATAAAAGAATTTGCATTCACAATACCCATTTGCAGACATATTTGTCTTAACCATTTGCTGCGATAAGGACGCAGCGCTGGGCATATAAAAAGTACATGTATTCGATCTTGAATAGATTGATGACAAAAATTGCAAATTGCAGATACTCCATACCATTTGAACAAAAGATTATTTAGGGGTAACAAATCTTGTCTCAATAGAAACCAAAATCTCCGAATACCATGAGGTAAATTCCAAGTAACGTAGGGTTGGACGGATTTTCTTGTGAATGAATCGGTAAGAAAATTAACACCCTTCTTAGCAAAGATTGAAGTAAAGTCTAGTCTATAGCTAAGATCCCAAGTAGCTTCTTTCAGGACAGACTTTAGCTGGGATACAGGAAGAGAAAAGAGAGTACTCTCTTCCAGCTGCAAGAGGGATACAGCTTTTCTAAAGTTGTTAACAATTAGGGAGTGTTCCCCTAGACTTCCCAGTAGTTCAGTCTTTAGGAGGAACCTCATAGTCCCCTCTTCTCCTCTGGCTATGCTTGCGACCCAACGTACCACAGCTGCCAGGCCCTGCACCCAGCTGCTGCACAAGCCAAACTCAAGTCTGCAAGCTGCCACGGAGCAGGCAGAACTGACGGTGGATATGCTTCTTAGCAATTTTTCCTCCACCTTATTTAAGAAATCCCAGTGCTTAATATCAATTAGTTCTAAACCATATAGAAGGGTGGAAGGGACTTTTGCCCTAAAGACCTCCAATAAGTGTGAAAAATGCCTTCTTCCCAATGCCGAGTACAGTGCACTTAAGCTTCTCCCTTGGGCTAAGGCCTTCCGGGTACTGTTATCGGTATGGGGTTTAGCGCTTAGATTATCACAAATTAATTTTCCAAGGAAAACATAACTCTTTACTACCTCCAGTTTGTCATCTCCCACAGACCAGGTAAAGTTCCTGAATTTATGTTTTTTCCGGCCTGTGATGCACATAATTTTGCTCTTGGATGCATTAATTTTTAAATAATGAGCAACAGCATACTGATGTAGAGCAAGGAGGCGTTTGGCGAGACCTTTGGGCATAAGATCCATTATTATGATGTCATCCGCATATAACATACATTAAATGTGTTTTCCGCCCAAGATTGGAGCTATACCATCGCAGGAGGAGAGAGAAGCAGGTAAATCAGCAATATATAACGAAAAAAGTAACGGGGCAAGAAGACAGCCTTGCTTAAGGCCATTACATGAGGGGATAATCTTGGAGAGCCCCCTATCTCCTCCTTGCAGGACCTGACACCAGGTGTCTGTATGTAGCAACTGGATCATATCTAGAAGATAAGGCGGCATTCCCATAGCAGAGAGCTTTCTCCACAGCAATGGACGGTCAACCTTGTCAAATGCTGTGGAGAAGTCTATAAAGGCCGCATAAACTCTTCCGCCACGTACCCCTATATATTTATCTGTAATTGTCTGAAGAGCGGAAAGGTTATCCAGCGTTCCGTGACCCTTACGAAAGCCTACTTGTTCTAAGGGTAAGATTTGTTTTTGCGCCACCCAATCATTAATTAGGGATAATAAACATTTACAAAACACTTTCCCAATAGCGTCTAGGAGAGCTATTTGGCGATAGTTAATGGGTAAGTTTCTATCGCCCTTTTTGAACATAGGAACCAAAATACTCCCCTTCCAGGATGCTGGAATAAATTTTTTGATGTAGCAAATCCTAAAAAGGGGAAATAGGATTTTACTCCAGGATACTGGATTTTGTTTCAAGACTGATATCGGGAGTTCATCAGGACCCATGGCACCTGATGGACGCATGTCCCTTATAGCCAATTCTATAGATAGTTCTGAGGGGTATTCAGTTATAGAAGTAGTATCTTCCTTAATTCCCCTAAGTTTCACAAGCAGATCATTCTTAGCATACAGACTTAAGATGTAATTGACCCGGGTTTGTTCGGAGATAGGGATTGGAAGTGGGCGCACTCTAGAACCACATCCCTCCCCAATGAGGGTCCAGAATTGTCTAGAGTTCCCATGAACAGCGGCTTCCCGCAATCCAATCCATAACAGGTCCTCTTTTTCTCTTTTCATTTTTTTCTTTATCCTGCTTCTCCTCCTTTTAAGAAGAGATATTTTCTGAGATCTTTCTATTGCACCACATATATATTGTTCCCTCACCAATTTATTTATTTCCTTATTAAGGGAAACAACTGCTTTAGGGAGGGTGTTTTTTTTCCTAATTAAATTCGATTTTTTAACGGCAGAAATGATCTCCTTTATGAAAGCATCAAAAGAGGACTGTTCCTCCCCCTGCCAATTGCTTAAATTGGATAGTGTTTTTTCAAGAAGAGGTTCCAAACCCTTCATAGCTTTATAATCCCAGAAACATCTTCCTGTTTTTTGGAAGGTGACCACATCCCTATCAAACGCCCAGGTGTCAGAATTGGGGGGCTCTAGAAAAAGCGTTAGTATAATAACATTATGGTCACTAAGGGTAGTGTCCATAACAACCAAATCCCTTAAGAGAGAGAAAATAGGGTAGTCAACAATTATATAGTCTAAAATTGATTTGCTATTGAAGGAGCTATGAGTATAGTTTGCAGGAACATCGGATAGGAGCCTACCATTAACTATAAGTCCCTCCGTGCTATATAGTTCTTCCAGCAGCAATTTACCCCGTTTGTTTGTTTTTATGTTATCTGGAAAGAGGGCTTGGGGTATCAATAAAACCTCCTCTTTTTCTTTATTCCTGAATAGCTCCAAACTGTGATTGGAGACTTTACAATTTAAGTCACCAACTAACACAAAATTAGAAAGAGGAGCTATTTTTTTAATTTGTCTAATAAAAATAAAAATGTTCTTCATCAAAATATTAAAGGGATCACCTGGCGGAATATAGGCATTTATTATAACATGGGGGTGTCTCTCCCCAGTTTTATCTAAGTTGGAGAGAGTCACTGCCTGAAAAAGGTTACTGGGATCTATATGGTGAGAGAAACTCCACTTTATTGTATTGGATAATAGGCAAGCAATTCCCCCTTTTGCATGACCTCTACTAGAGGGGGTTGCCGCCACCTCCAATACATAGTAGTCCTTCGCTATGTTCAATTTGTCAATACACCAGGTTTCCTGGATGCAGATTATATCGGCATTCAAAGAAAAAAGATATGACAATTTTTCAGAATTGTTATTGATGCCGGCAGCATTCCAGGAAATAACAGAAAAGATACTGCTAAAGGTGAGAGAACAGTCTAGGATTGTCCGTCACCTTAGTCGCCAGGGCACCAGGTAACCAATTCCATTGCTGTTCATTTTCAGTTATACCCCTATTTATTGTTATTGGGGGAGGAATAACATGTGTTACTATCCTTTTTGTTTTTGAGACACGAATTTTTAAATCATCAAAAGGTTGAGAGAGACCAACCTGACCCAATCCCCTATGATGGCCATTCACAATATGATTATCAACACATGTGGCGTTAAACGGCACCACGTCAATCCCCTGACTCTGGAAAATTTCTGCTTTATTTAATATAAGATTTACTATCAGGTTTGAATAGAACCTTACCCTAGTAAATGACGTAGACCCTGATCCCAATATTGTTACTAGGTCAATGTCGCTTGATTTAATTAATTTTAATCCCTCGATGTCTTTACAGCATTTCAGCAAAAAAGATCTATTCAGGCTTAAATCAATATCAAATAGTGGGATTAAGTCCAAAAGCAGAGAGTCAGTACGGGTTTCCATAGATTTATAAACAGAGTTTTGACCTAAAACTGCCCCCTCTGCCCATGTATGGAAAGAAGGGGCAGAAGGATTTAAAGAAGTGGAAACCACGGGGACAGAGCTTCTTTCTTCTACCGCTAAGTGGTGGGTCATAAATTTTTCTTTTTCTACACCTTGTTCTATTGAATTTAATTTAGAACAATTCATAATAATTTCATCAGAATTAACGGGAGGCCCCAAAAATTCAGAAGATGACCTAATTGAGTTATGCCTCAGAGAACCATTATCATTGTCATTCTGAACCTCAGCAAAGGAGGATTTAAAGGAAACGTGGGGATTCTCAAAGAGAATTTGTCTCTGCCTCCTCTTTTTAAATCTACGGAGAGACTTCCTCTTTTTTTTCCCCTTATGCTTTCCATGTTTTTCCACTTTTTCCTCCAATTCCGGCCCCTTAAAGTCTAGATCAAAAATAGGATATAATGCCTTTTCGGCATTAGCATTTCGCAGTACAATATTATTTTCCTCAGAAACAATATCTGGAATGGAATCACTTATACAATTATAAGCAGATGTTTTCAAAATAGGACACAAGTCCTTCACTACGGGTGCAACCAGTATGTTCTCAGTTAGCAGACAAGGTGTATTAGCCAGAAGATTATTGGGAGGTATAGTAATAGGAGAATCCGGGCCACAGCTCCTTTCACAGGTTTTTGATAATAATGCCTTTAAAATTTGGGTAACGGAATCCAATACACAATCCGAGCTACCCACAAATGTATTCAGTAGCGTCAGAATTGAATATAGCAAATATTCCAAGGAGAGTAAAAATTCAGATATGGGTTTCTCTGATAGTTTCAGGCTAGGATCATTAATAGGCTCAATCCCTGTTATATTGAGCATTGGAGTTTTAGACATATTTGACTGAAGGGAAAGATCTTGTGAATTGAAAGAGGGGGTACTGCTAAAGAGATGAAGACCAGAAGGTGTAGCACCCATTGGGGTCTTTACAGCTTCTAGTAATGCCCTAGGTACATCACCCAAATAACGTTCGCATAACACTGGGTCAATATCCAGAGGCTGTGAGTCTTCGTTTATATCCTCCCTCAACTTAGAGAGGGAAAGTATCCCATTTTGCAAGACATTTGCAGATGTTAATGGAGTCTTGATATTTTTGGGATTATCTGAACTGGAAATTAAACATTTATCATTCTCCAAAGGTAAAGCAGTAGTAGATGGAATACCCACAATAGTACATGAACTTAAACCAAGAGTTCCCGGTTCTACCTCCTTCGGATGATGGTTAAACGATGGGTTAGGTGATGAAATCAAGGAGACGCTCTTATTAGAAGTAGTATTTTCCTGGGGTACCCTATCTACCGCTTTCTCTCAGAGCTGGAAAATCTGGTTTTGGCCTTTCAACTGAATCGTTGAAGCATTCTTATTTCGGAGTGGGTTAGATCTGGTCTTAGCTGTTGATCTTCCCCCCAATAGTCTTCCAGATCTTAGCTTTTTAGCAGTCATATTGCAACTAATATCAAAATATGTGGAGTAGAGAAATATATAATACCAGTAAACAAGTTAAGATATGTAAAACAAATACTCTCCAATCACAGTGTCAATCAATCGGAGGCATATATAAAGTCACTGAATAAGCAGCAATCGCCAGCGTCTACATACAGTCAATGGATTGTAAAAGAAGAATATCTCTGTGTAAACAGAAATTAATAAGAGGGCCCAGCCCAGCCTACTTTAGCCACTGAGGGCCACAGAGGGCCCGCTCTTTGTCTGGTCTTCGTCCGGGTCTCGTCCCGCTCGCGTTCCGCTCCGCGTAGTGCTCTAACTACTTATGGGGCTTCCAACAATTGAGAGGGCGGGGCTGCTGCGGGAAGAGGCAACAGCTGATTCAAAGCCTCGCAGTCCCGCAGCGGTGAAGTAGCAGGCAGTAGCACTCTGGATAAGCGAGTGCAGTGCTACTATCGTCCCTCTTCAGCCCCAACGTCAGCACAGCCTGTAGAGCTCTAAATCCTCCACAGTAGCAGCAGCAAAGTTCAGCGCCGGTAAGCAATTCAATGAGTGGCACCCGCGAAGCGGGTGCCGCGAAAAGTTATCTGCTCCGTGAGTAGGGGGGCGGGGCCGCTGCGGGAAGAGGCAACAGCTGATTCAAAGCCTCGCAGTCCCGCAGCGGTGAAGTAGCAGGCAGTAGCACTCTGGATAAGCGAGTGCAGTGCTACTATCGTCCCTCTTCAGCCCCAACGTCAGCACAGCCTGTAGAGCTCTAAATCCTCCACAGTAGCAGCAGCAAAGTTCAGCGCCGGTCAGCAAAGTTCAGCGCCGGTAAGCAATTCAATGAGTGATATACACAATATCCTGAATGTCATAGATCATTTGAGGGGCAACACCATTAAAACACAGTTCACATAACCCAATCAAAGTGGCGACATATGCTTACGGGCATGCTGCTGCACAAATGTCTCGTAATCTTTCAATACACTCCACACGTCTTCCACACTGTAAATCGTATTCCGGGCCCACTGAGAGGCCTGATCAGCCACCATCTTTTTTCTGCAACCCCCACATCAGACCAGATCAACACTCGCCCCTTCTATAGCAGCCTCTCGAGTCTCAGCACTGTCACCTCTCAGTGGCATTCCCACATACTGTGGGGGAGAAAATGGGAGGGGTGCATTGCTGTTGTAGCAGGACCTGGAGACACCAATATCGGTGGGAGGGGGAGTGTATGCGAGGGAGATTGGATGGACTTCAGGGCGACAGACACAGTAGATTGGGCCAGTACTCCTGCTGTCCAGGTCATTTAAGCTGAAGAGGAAGGGCGAGAGGCTCCATCTGAAACAGCCAGATTAGGGGCAGGAGTACCAGGAGCAGCTGATTATACGGGTACAACTGGCATACTTACCCTTTGTGGGGCCTATGGGGGAGGGGGCTGAGCGTCCAACTAATCCTCCACAAAAAGATCTCCCTCTTCACATGTGACATAAGACTTATCGCATTGCAGTCTAAATTTTCGATCAGCACATTCTATACTCTTCTCTATCTTTTCCATCTCATACTCTACCGCCTTTTGTGTCACTGTCTGTGTCGTTCTTCTCCTCGCCTCCTTTTCCGCTGTCATCCGTCTCGGTTTAGCCTCCTTTTGCCATATCTGGAGGTTATCGAACATAGACTGCCTACTTCTCTTTGCCATCAATTTATCCTCCAGGAAATTCAAATTTTGCTCATCAAAAATACCTGTAAAAGGCCACTGTAACTCTGTGTTGTCCCTAGTATACGTGTGCCACAGTGCATTAAACATAATAGGGCCAAGGCTATGCTTCACGTACATGTCGAAATTTGGAGGGCCTTCCGGAGGCGCAGGTTGCTTTTCTTCCAACCGAGCATCAGCGGAGCAACCACGGCATCCAAAACAACAAAACCTGCTGAAACAAGGCATCTCCTTAAGCGTAAAAGAATGAATTCACAAATTATATTTGCTAAACACGCTCAAAACCCAAGGGTCGGTCACCTGACCGCACCAATTCCTCAAATTAGACTCCACCTCGCGATTCCCAAACACCACCCAAATCCAGGCTGTTCTGCTCTCCAAGAATAACCAAATTACCAGGTCGCCTGGCCAAGAGTCCACATAGACACCATGTGTCTCCAAAATGGTCCGCAGACCTGCTAATGATGCAAACCAAACAAAGAAAAAGGGTCGCCAGACAACATCCAAACGTATTCAATGCGGCGCCGTATGTACCAAAAAGAAAATCAAGACAAACTCACCTGGTGCACACACAGGTCGAACAAAGTTATTCTGCACTGCCGACCTTTCTGGATCAAACGGCCTGCTATAAGGGTTACACCATTTAGGACCCCAACCGGGATGACCACTAGACGAGGCACCGCCTGAACATACAGGCGGGCAGCTGTGAGTGCGAGGCTCTATCAGGCAGTGTACCTGTCCCACCAGACGTAGCCAGTCCTCCTTACACCCGGTTACGGGTGAGGATGGGGCATCCGATGGAGTTCCTGTTCGGGCGCCAAATGAAGGAAGTGACCCAAATCGGGACACCCGGGTCACTCACAACCACCTATCAGGCATATGCATCAAAGTAAATACCGGAAGAAAAGGGGCTGAATATGCCCCTTTGCTCCCTGTATTTTTGCATTTGGGATGCATCATCCCAAATGCAAAAATAGCAATTTAAGGAATCTCTAAATTGAGATTCCTTAAATTGCGATTGCATTTAAGGAATCCCAAATTGAGATTCCTTAAATGCAATGCATGAAAGTCAAAAAAAATTGCAAATTCGCTAATAGGAGTAGCAAATTACCATGAAGTTGAACTTCATGGTAATTTGCTAAAACTTTGAAAAAAGCACTTTTGTGCATTTTTCAAAGTTTCATGTTGCGCACACACATGCCCTTAGGGCATGTGTGTGTGCAACATATGTGCAGAAATCAATTTCAAAGGTGCAACAGGTTGTCATTTTGACACCCTTGCACCCTTGAAATTGCATGAGCAATTTGCGAGTACCTATTGGTACTCGCAAATTGCTCATGCAATCTCCAATTCATTCCTATGGGCCTGTAGGCCCATAGGAATGAATGGGACAGCATTCCTTAATTGCAACTAGCAATTTGCGAGTAGCAATTAAGGAATGTTTAGGAATCGCTATTTTAATTGCGATTCCTACATGCATAGGCTTTTGCTATTCCTAAATAGCAATTCCTTAAAAATCGCTATTTAGGAATAGCAAAAGGCTACGTTGATGCATCTGCCAGTATATGCCTTCCCAAATAATGAAGAGTCGGTCAGACAGCAGAGAATACAAACCTGTTAGTTTATTGCAAATATGCCGCAGCTGAGCCCAATCTGACCAGTCTCCTAAGAGGACTGCTGAGAGGTCTGGTCTCCCTTCACATGGTCACATCAGTTATACAATTCCAACACCGCTAAAGACCTGCCCAAACCGGAATTTTCCAGCTCAGGCCACGGGGAACAATGGAAGGCACATAGGATGAGCTGTGGCACTGTGCGGAGAACATGTTATCTCAATCTCAAGGCCATGCAGCAGCTCTCTACCATGTAAAGCTGTGAGAACAAGTATATCTAATGCTAAAAGTATGCAACAATGAACAGTACATTCATTAGTACAGCGAAGCTCCAACCTTGAGAAGTACAAGCCAGAGGGGTGGAGTATTCTTCTGATAGAGGCGAGCATTACACAAACATACACTTGATCTTGGTTATGAAACAACATGGCGTCAATAAAGATGGTGCCATGCATGCTCACTTTACGAGAACAGGGGTTCAAACATAGCAAATAGGGCATTGTAATCACATGCATTACAGAGATAACATTTCAAATCCATTATCTAAGTATAAGTGTGGAATATCTCGAGGGCAATGTACCAAACATTAGGGGCGTTTAGTCCACTCGATTCGTAAGGCAATGTAAGTGAGTCCCACCGCACTCTAGGCTGTTTGCCTGCCCAAGCTAGCTTGATTGGAAAGATGCGCAGGCAACGAAATAGGGTGTTCGCTAAGGAAATTGGTACGTTTTGGAATAAAAATACAAATCAGGCGACACCATCATTTTTATTACAGCGATATGACCTATTAATGATAGTGGCAGTTTGATATATTGGTGGGACACTTACTGTTGGAAGGAGGGTCTGTGAAGGAGGCAATCTACTGCACCAGCGCGCTCTCTCAGCTCACGAGGCTCCCAGCGCCCAGTCAACCTCTCGCCGCACCCGCTCCGCGGGTGCCGCTTCGCCGGTGAGCCCCGGTGCGTGCAGCTTCGTGGGAGCACTTTGAAGGTCCGTGGCGGCAAGGCGGTAAGGGGCGCGAGGCACCAGCGGGGCTGCGAGCGTGCAGGGACTTCATTTCCCAGAAGTCCCTGCGAGACCAAGGAAGAGCTTCCGGTCCGCTCTCCCTGCTGGCCCGCCCCCCGCCCACCAAAGGATTTTAAAAAAGCGTACCTGCACTTTCCATTTCGTGGGACACTTACTGTTGGAAGGAGGGTCTGTGAAGGAGGCAATCTACTGCACCAGCGCGCTCTCTCAGCTCACGAGGCTCCCAGCGCCCAGTCAACCTCTCGCCGCACCCGCTCTGCGGGTGCCGCTTCGCCGGTGAGCCCCGGTGCGTGCAGCTTCGTGGGAGCACTTTGAAGGTCCGTGGCGGCAAGGCGGTAAGGGGCGCGAGGCACCAGCGGGGCTGCGAGCGTGCAGGGACTTCATTTCCCAGAAGTCCCTGCGAGACCAAGGAAGAGCTTCCGGTCCGCTCTCCCTGCTGGCCCGCCCCCCGCCCACCAAAGGATTTTAAAAAAGCGTACCTGCACTTTCCATTTCGTGGGACACTTACTGTTGGAAGGAGGGTCTGTGAAGGAGGCAATCTACTGCACCAGCGCGCTCTCTCAGCTCACGAGGCTCCCAGCGCCCAGTCAACCTCTCGCCGCACCCGCTCCGCGGGTGCCGCTTCGCCGGTGAGCCCCGGTGCGTGCAGCTTCGTGGGAGCACTTTGAAGGTCCGTGGCGGCAAGGCGGTAAGGGGCGCGAGGCACCAGCGGGGCTGCGAGCGTGCAGGGACTTCATTTCCCAGAAGTCCCTGCGAGACCAAGGAAGAGCTTCCGGTCCGCTCTCCCTGCTGGCCCGCCCCCCGCCCACCAAAGGATTTTAAAAAAGCGTACCTGCACTTTCCATTTCGTGGGACACTTACTGTTGGAAGGAGGGTCTGTGAAGGAGGCAATCTACTGCACCAGCGCGCTCTCTCAGCTCACGAGGCTCCCAGCGCCCAGTCAACCTCTCGCCGCACCCGCTCTGCGGGTGCCGCTTCGCCGGTGAGCCCCGGTGCGTGCAGCTTCGTGGGAGCACTTTGAAGGTCCGTGGCGGCAAGGCGGTAAGGGGCGCGAGGCACCAGCGGGGCTGCGAGCGTGCAGGGACTTCATTTCCCAGAAGTCCCTGCGAGACCAAGGAAGAGCTTCCGGTCCGCTCTCCCTGCTGGCCCGCCCCCCGCCCACCAAAGGATTTTAAAAAAGCGTACCTGCACTTTCCATTTCGTGGGACACTTACTGTTGGAAGGAGGGTCTGTGAAGGAGGCAATCTACTGCACCAGCGCGCTCTCTCAGCTCACGAGGCTCCCAGCGCCCAGTCAACCTCTCGCCGCACCCGCTCTGCGGGTGCCGCTTCGCCGGTGAGCCCCGGTGCGTGCAGCTTCGTGGGAGCACTTTGAAGGTCCGTGGCGGCAAGGCGGTAAGGGGCGCGAGGCACCAGCGGGGCTGCGAGCGTGCAGGGACTTCATTTCCCAGAAGTCCCTGCGAGACCAAGGAAGAGCTTCCGGTCCGCTCTCCCTGCTGGCCCGCCCCCCGCCCACCAAAGGATTTTAAAAAAGCGTACCTGCACTTTCCATTTCGTGGGACACTTACTGTTGGAAGGAGGGTCTGTGAAGGAGGCAATCTACTGCACCAGCGCGCTCTCTCAGCTCACGAGGCTCCCAGCGCCCAGTCAACCTCTCGCCGCACCCGCTCCGCGGGTGCCGCTTCGCCGGTGAGCCCCGGTGCGTGCAGCTTCGTGGGAGCACTTTGAAGGTCCGTGGCGGCAAGGCGGTAAGGGGCGCGAGGCACCAGCGGGGCTGCGAGCGTGCAGGGACTTCATTTCCCAGAAGTCCCTGCGAGACCAAGGAAGAGCTTCCGGTCCGCTCTCCCTGCTGGCCCGCCCCCCGCCCACCAAAGGATTTTAAAAAAGCGTACCTGCACTTTCCATTTCGTGGGACACTTACTGTTGGAAGGAGGGTCTGTGAAGGAGGCAATCTACTGCACCAGCGCGCTCTCTCAGCTCACGAGGCTCCCAGCGCCCAGTCAACCTCTCGCCGCACCCGCTCTGCGGGTGCCGCTTCGCCGGTGAGCCCCGGTGCGTGCAGCTTCGTGGGAGCACTTTGAAGGTCCGTGGCGGCAAGGCGGTAAGGGGCGCGAGGCACCAGCGGGGCTGCGAGCGTGCAGGGACTTCATTTCCCAGAAGTCCCTGCGAGACCAAGGAAGAGCTTCCGGTCCGCTCTCCCTGCTGGCCCGCCCCCCGCCCACCAAAGGATTTTAAAAAAGCGTACCTGCACTTTCCATTTCGTGGGACACTTACTGTTGGAAGGAGGGTCTGTGAAGGAGGCAATCTACTGCACCAGCGCGCTCTCTCAGCTCACGAGGCTCCCAGCGCCCAGTCAACCTCTCGCCGCACCCGCTCTGCGGGTGCCGCTTCGCCGGTGAGCCCCGGTGCGTGCAGCTTCGTGGGAGCACTTTGAAGGTCCGTGGCGGCAAGGCGGTAAGGGGCGCGAGGCACCAGCGGGGCTGCGAGCGTGCAGGGACTTCATTTCCCAGAAGTCCCTGCGAGACCAAGGAAGAGCTTCCGGTCCGCTCTCCCTGCTGGCCCGCCCCCCGCCCACCAAAGGATTTTAAAAAAGCGTACCTGCACTTTCCATTTCGTGGGACACTTACTGTTGGAAGGAGGGTCTGTGAAGGAGGCAATCTACTGCACCAGCGCGCTCTCTCAGCTCACGAGGCTCCCAGCGCCCAGTCAACCTCTCGCCGCACCCGCTCCGCGGGTGCCGCTTCGCCGGTGAGCCCCGGTGCGTGCAGCTTCGTGGGAGCACTTTGAAGGTCCGTGGCGGCAAGGCGGTAAGGGGCGCGAGGCACCAGCGGGGCTGCGAGCGTGCAGGGACTTCATTTCCCAGAAGTCCCTGCGAGACCAAGGAAGAGCTTCCGGTCCGCTCTCCCTGCTGGCCCGCCCCCCGCCCACCAAAGGATTTTAAAAAAGCGTACCTGCACTTTCCATTTCGTGGGACACTTACTGTTGGAAGGAGGGTCTGTGAAGGAGGCAATCTACTGCACCAGCGCGCTCTCTCAGCTCACGAGGCTCCCAGCGCCCAGTCAACCTCTCGCCGCACCCGCTCCGCGGGTGCCGCTTCGCCGGTGAGCCCCGGTGCGTGCAGCTTCGTGGGAGCACTTTGAAGGTCCGTGGCGGCAAGGCGGTAAGGGGCGCGAGGCACCAGCGGGGCTGCGAGCGTGCAGGGACTTCATTTCCCAGAAGTCCCTGCGAGACCAAGGAAGAGCTTCCGGTCCGCTCTCCCTGCTGGCCCACCCCCCGCCCAAAGAGCCGCCTACAAAAAGCCATTTCACTCCCGCAGCGCGGGACGCAGCCAGGGCTAAGACTGGGCAAAGACAGGGCCGTTTTAGGCCGTTAGAGGCTGTTAGAGACTGGGCTGGGCCACCCCATTTCGTTGTTCAAGTCGACCTCTAAACCACAACCCAGCATGGCTACCCGAGAGTTCAGAGACAGAGCAGCCAAATCAAAATTAAAAAATGGCACACTGGACGATTTCATCACCAGGACCCACACTGCAATCGATAATGAAATATCCAAGATGCAACACAGGGTGTCATTAGAACTCGAAGCTGCCAGAAGACTGTCAGTCGAGTTGACTGCCGCTAAAAAATCTTCCCTTGGCCCTATTGCCTGGGCGAAAAGTCCAGAACGTCCGCTAGGTCCTACACCCACCCTGATTGTTACCAATGCTGACATTCACGATACAAAAGCAGCAAGATCACCCTTATCACAGGTGAACCACTTAGACAAATCCATCTCCCCCCCATATACCCAACTGGGCGAGAATGTAGATCAAAAGGAAGGCTGTGACGAGGGTGTTCCCTCGACAGTTGAACCCCCCCCTGCCTCACAAGAAAAAGATGGTAGCTTATTCAAAGCACAAAAGCACACACACAATAAAAGGAAACGCAACCCTACCTCGGCATACTCTAGAAAAAAGGCTAAAGTAGCGAAGGCACAGCTACCAACCAAGGCACCTCCCCTTGATAAATCGCCAACACTGCAATCATCAACTCTAGTAACATGCACAGAAGACACCTCCCTTCATACAGTAGTTATACAGGAAAACAACGATCTCACCATAGAAAGCGATACTGCAGGAATCCCCCTATGCTCTATCAAAGGGAAGGATGTCGAATTTCTCACTATTGTTTGGGATACATTAAAAAAACTACTCACCCCAATAGAAAAGAGATTCACACACATAGAGACGCAGCTACTAGAAATTGAAAAAAGTATAATAAACTTGGCAACCGTCACTATGCAGAATTCTAATTCCACATGCACAACTGGAACCCTGCCCCCAGCCGTACACTTGGACTCTACCACCGAAGCAGCAGTAATCTCGCGGCCTCCCCCTAAAGCCAAGAGACTAGGATCGACTAACACACTTCCAACTGCCGCATGCTCTTCCCTTAACACTTCCAATACTATACCTAAGGTCAAACCAACACCCAAACCCCGAACTAAGGCTAATGTCAATAATCCTCCTAGTGGGGCAATACCATCCCCCTTAGCCGCACCTGCCCAAAGTATATCTGTCCCGACCGAGCAACCTAATGTTAGACACAATGGCCAGAGCACTAATCCTCCAACATCGCAGAGAGCTAGTACCAGTTTCATCCGATCAAGGGGATTTGTAGATCTCCCCCCAGAGGTCAGCCCCTATGTTGTAGTGCTAACTGGGGTAACTGAACTGGTATATAATCAGCATGAAAACTTTGCCTCTCTCAAGAACAAGGTGATCCACTGGTTGGAAACCAACAAACCAATCCCCAACCATTTAAGGAGCAAAATCCTTATGGTACGGAGGGTACCTTGGGTAGGGACCACACAAAAGACCTCCCCCGGAGACTGTGTGATACTCACCTTTGAAGACTCTAACACTGCTCACGCCATTTACTCATGGACCAACCATAGCTCAGCTACAACAATTATAGCAAGACCACTCACCTTTTTCTACCCACCAAGTCCCCCTATAGCTCAGGGGGGGAACTGGAGCAGGATGCAGGCGAGGAAACATACTTGGGGAGCACAAAGTAACTGGTGGGCAGATACCCCTGGAGGATGGAATGGGATCCCGACCTCCAATAGATATGGATGTCTTGAGGAGGTGGACTGACTTCCACATCCAGCAAACACTACACCCCCCTCACCCATTCAAACCAGTAATTACACTCACTCTCCAGACAATGCACCGATAACCAGTACTTTAGACACACCCACGATTGGCTCTTCTCTCCCATCAACACCAGTACACACTGTGTCAAGTGATCTTAGTCTAGGGGCAGATAGACATACCAAATGCTCTGCTATGGGTGATACTGCTGACTCCAACCAGGGGTTGAATATTAAACTCCCCATTCCACAGAGCCACACACCAAACAGTGCTCTACTGCATACCGCCCAACCCAATCAGTGTGGGAAATTTGTAGCTTTAGGGCACCGGGGAACACCAAACATCAGAAGTACAACAGAGGCTCACGGCACACTCTCTATTCTATCCTGGAACGTGGCTGGGTTAGCAAACAAACTAGACACCCCTGACTGGAGAGACTTAGTAGAGAGCTATGACATCTGCCTCTTACAAGAAACTTGGGCTAGAGAACAACCCAGCCCTCAGGGATTTGCGACCTTTAGTATTGAAGCAAAATGGGGGGGTAAAGGCCGTCCCTCTGGAGGCCTTTCAACCTGGGTGGGGTCCCACCTGGCATGCAGGGCCACACCCACGGAAACCAATTCTTGTGACTTCCAATGTGTCTCCCTAGAATGGCCATGCGGAGGGAAACTTGTAGTGATAAACTTTTATTCGAGGCCAGTTGGGGTTGCTGCAATATCAGGCACAGTGGAAGACCTAGCATACTTTCTTGATACACACAACTTTTCCTCCCCTTTAATAATAGGTGGCGACTTCAATAATCAATTCGAACCACTCCCCCCCCACGTGGAAGGTATATCTGCCGAGGAGGATGAACTATGGGATATTCCCTCCTTGGGAGATGTAGTCACAAAGACATGCTCCCCCCTTGCTATTCAGATAATGTCCCTCACACTCAGTCACTCTCTTAGGGCATGTAACGGCCGGATGGAGGGTGATATTCCGCCCAAAAACACCTTTAACAGGCTGGGACACGAATCAAGGATTGACTACATAATGGTACCTACCAGAGACTGGAAGAGGGTGAAAGACTTCAGAATCATCCCCAGACATGATAGCGACCACAATCTGCTCACACTAAAGTTCGAGACCCCTTATCGTCAACTAGAAAAGGTAGATCCCAATGCACCACCCCAGTCCGACCTAGTGCTAACCAGCAACAGACGCAAAATTAAATGGACCAAATTGTTGGAAAACCAATCCAATGTTGAAAGACTCTATGCTCTAATCGCACCTGCCCTGGAAAAAGTAGAGTGCTGTGTGAACTTACTGGGGAGCGAATTAGAGACTAACATCATGGGTAGCCTGGACCCCCAGGTTCACCTGGCTGCACTCGGGAACATCCACTCGGAGCTATGTACCAACCTTGCAGATATATTGAACCCAGTGGCCAGGCTTCGCAAGCCCAAAAAGAGAAGAGCGACTTGGTTCAACTCCTCCTGCAGGCAAGCAAAAACTCTCCTTCTCGAATCACTGAAAGCCCGAGAATCCCCAACCGAAATCAGGGAGAAACGTCTTTCCTACAAATCTGCCCTCCACACCGCAAAAATAGAATGGGATGAGGAGAACTGGTTAAAGATAACAGCCGCCCTCGCGTGCCAAGACTCGCGGACATTCTGGCAAATCGTTAGGCATGGCTCGCCTGAACCACTTGCAGCTGTCGAGGCTTGTATTGCACCTTCTGTCTGGGAGGAACATTTCAAAAACCTATATCTCCCACATAACAGCGACAATGGAAGCAGCAAACATGGTGGAGAGTCCTCCTACTTTACAAACATGACAACTGGGATTGAGGGCTTCACTTTAGAAGAAATCACCCTGGCAATCTCCTCCCTGCCTGCTGGTAAGGCGCCGGGCCTAGACAGGCTACCAGGAGATCTTTACAAACATGAACCCAGTGTTTGGGCCCCCTATCTAGGGGTACTATTTAATGCTATCCTGAAGGGCCTGCCAATTCCTTCCACCTGGCCAGGGGCTGAAATTGTGCCAATTTTTAAAAAGGGTTCGCCCCTTCTTCCTGCAAACTACAGGCCCATAAGCCTAATTGATGTTTCCCAGAAACTCTTTTCCAAACTTTTGCTAAACCGTCTACATGAGTGGATCAGGGACTATAACATCTTGAGTCCCTTTCAGGCAGGTTTTAGGGAAAAGGTCTCCACAGTGGACCAGGTCTTTCGTCTGTCCATGATACACTGGAAAACAGTACTACTGGAGGGTGGCAGCCTCTACACGGTATTTGTGGACCTAAGGGCAGCGTTCGACTTGGTACCAAGGAACAAGTTGTGGGAGGTCCTTGATAATTTGGGGGTCCCTGATGGTCTCTTGAAAATGATAATATGCCTCCACACTAGAAACTATGCCCAGGTTAGATGTGGTAGGATGGGAGAATTGTCTGCGAAGTTCCCCGTTGGCAGGGGGGTGAGGCAGGGTTGTGTCCTCGCACCAACCCTGTTTTGCCTCTACGTCAATGGGGTAATTGCTCATTTAGCAGGTGTAACCAACTCTGATGCACCGAAATTGGCCTCCGAGAGGGTATCAGCCATCATGTTCGCTGACGACACACTGCTTTTATCCAAGTCGGCAAAAGGTATCCAGTGTACCCTTGATGGTTTTGTGGACTTCTGTGGAACCCATGGGTTAGAAATTAACGCTACAAAGACTAAATTCATGGTCTTCAACCCTCCACAGAAATTCCACTTCTGTCCCAGCATTTTACATACTAAACTAGAAAGGGTAAACACCTTTGAATACCTAGGAATCATTGTGAACGACAAATTTACCTGGAGCTCCCACCTGGAAAAAGCGGCACTGAAACTGACCCAGCACTCGGGAGGTGTAATGAAGCTCGTGGCAAATAATAAATCCTCGGTTAGGCCGATTGGCCCCCCACTACAGATATACAAATCCCAGGCCAAGGGGGCCGCCCTCTATGGATCTGAACTCTGGGGCCACGTAAATACATCTAAATTGCTGATGGTGGAAAACAGATTCATTCGTAACCTTGTAGGGTTACCACCGAGCACCCCCCTCGTTCCGCTGAGGATGGACCTTGGCTTACGACCGCTTAATGAGGAGCTAGCTCTGCGCCCACTGGCCTTCTGGCGTAGACTATGGTCAACCCCTGAACTGGACAGCTATAGAGAAGGTCTACGAGAGATTCTAGCCACACCAGGTGCCGGAAAAATCAAATGGCTCTCCCACATTAAGCTTGAACTGGTGGCTGCAGGTTTCTCAGGTATGTGGTCCGACCCCCAGAATGAGTGCCAAACCCTCTCCAAAAAAGATCTAGCCAGGTCTTATCGAGAATTTAAACTCTCACAGACTCTTAACCATCTAGATCCTGGGTCCTTGACAGAGTCCTTTTTCTCCCATAAGGCGAACTACAATATGGAACCGACTCTAGATAAAATTTATCCCAATGTACTGAGAAAATTATATCTTCAGTGGAGGCATGGCTCTCTTCCAATTAAATCCTTTACAGCCAAATGGAACCATGATCCCAGCAGTACATGTCCTGCTTGTAGAACCACCGATGAAAGCGAGCTCCACATTCTCTTCTTTTGTCCTGCTTACCAGGGGATTCGCAGGCGCTGGATTCTCCCCCTATGCAGGAACCTCGGATGCTACAAGTGTATGCAGGCTTATAGAGTCCTAAAAACTGATTTGTCAGACCAAATTGTATTTGCAATGGCCAAATACCTGGGCGCCCTTTGGTTCACCAGAAGGAAATATCTCTAAATTGTAGGCTGAATACGGATCTGTCTTATTACATGCAGGTTTCTTTCCAGTAATGTTTTTATGCGTTTTTATGCGTTTTACATTTCATTGTACAAATCATTTTAACATATGTGTAACGTGATTGTCTTTTATGGTAAAATTCTTACCGAAATAAAGGTTTTTCAAGATATATTGATCAGGCGCGCAAACTGGGCTTCAGCCCCCCCGTCATGTGTGTCAGCCCGGCTGAGACAGCTTTGCGGGCTGGCGACCCTCTAATTGCAGCCACACCTGAGTACTTCACAGGTCTTTAAAAGACCATTTACTTGTTAATGAGGCTTTTGCTGTGTTTTCAACCCTTCTTAGAGCCACTCTGCCTATGGCTGGAAGAATTAGCCCCCCCCCCCCCCCGAAAATTGTCTCTAGTTGCCCATCTGATATTTACATCGTCCAAAAGTTTCTGTATAGCTACAAAAAAATCCAACCACTAACAACTTGACCGCCTTCAAGTCCGCCACCCGCAAACACCACCAATTGATCCGATCCACCAAGAAATTAGCATTCAAGGACCGACTCGACAACAACGCCCACAACAGCAAGGAACTATTCAACATCGTCAAAGAATTTACCAACCCCACCGCCAGCACGAACAAGATCACTCCCTCCCAAGACCTCTGCGACTCCTTATCCTCTTTCTTCCACAACAAAATCGTCGACATACATAACAGCTTTGAAAACCAGTCCGAAGAACAGCCCTCTTCACCCACCCCCGAACCAAAACAGAACTCTCACAACCTTTGTGCCTGGAACCCAATCACTACTGAAGACACCTTCCGCCTGATGAACTCCATCCACTCAGGATCGCCAACCGACCCTTGTCCCCACTACATTTTCAACAAAGCAGACTCCATCATCGCACCCCATCTCCGCGATGTCATCAACTGCTCCTTCAACTCCGCTACCTTCTCAGAAAGCTGGAAACATGCCGAACTCAGCGCCCTCCTGAAGAAACCCACAGCAGACCCCTCCGAACTTAAGAACTACCGCCCCATCTCACTCCTCCCATTCCCTGCCAAAGTCATTGAGAAAGCGGTCAACAGTCAGCTCGCCGCCTTTCTTGAATCCAACAATTCCCTCGACTCCTCACAGTCCGGCTTCCGAGCCAAACACAGCACCGAAACCGCCCTCATCGCAGCTACAGATGAAATCCGAACGCTACTGGACAACGGAGAAACAGTTGCCCTCATCCTACTAGACCTCTCCGCTGCATTCGACACAGTCTGTCACAGCACCCTCATACAATGCCTCAGCAACGTCGGAATACATAGAAAAGCTTTGGACTGGATCATCTCGTTCCTCGCTGGGAGAACACAGAGAGTCCGCCTCCCCCCATTCAAATCAGAGGCCACCAAAGTCATCTGCGGAGTACCACAAGGATCATCACTCAGCCCCACCCTCTTCAATGTTTACATGAGTCCCCTCGCATCCATCGCGCGACAACACAACCTCAACATCATCTCCTACGCAGACGACACCCAGCTGATCCTCTCCCTCACCAAAGACCCTAACACCGCCAAAACCAATCTACACGAAGGAATGAAAGAAGTAGCCGAATGGATGAAGAACAGCCGCCTAAAACTAAACTCGGACAAAACGGAAGTTCTCATCTTAGGATCATCTCCCTCTGCCTGGGACGACTCATGATGGCCACCGGCCCTGGGCACAGCACCTATACCTACAGACCACGCACGTAACCTGGGCTTCATCCTAGATTCCTCCCTCTCGATGACCAAACAAGTCAACGCCGTCTCATTCTCATGCTTCAACGTACTTTGCATGCTCAAAAAAATCTTCCGTTGGATCCCCACCCAAACAAGACAGACTGTCACCCACGCACTGGTCACTAGCCAACTGGACTATGGAAACACCCTCTACGCCGGAACCACAGCCAAACTACAGAAAAAACTCCAACGCATCCAAAACGCCTCAGCCAGACTCATATTGGACATCCCCGTCAAGCTCACATTACCGATCACCTAAAAGACCTACACTGCCTCCCCGGCAACAAGAGAATAACGTTCCGTCTCCTCACCCACGCTCACAAGGCCCTCTACAACCTAGGACCCGAATGCCTCAACACACGTCTGTCCTTCTACACACCCACCCGCCAACTACTATCATCCAATCAAGCCCTCGCTGCAATTCCGCGCATCCACAGAGCCACCATGGGAGGAAGATCCTTCTCCTACTTAGCAGCCAAAACCTGGAATTCTCTCCCCACTCACCTCCGCCTTACACAGAACCACCTTTCCTTCAGAAAGCAACTTAAAACCTAGCTATTTGACAAGTAATACACAACCCTCCCCCAAGCGCCTTGAGACCCTCTGGGTGAGTAGTGCGCTATACAAATTCCTGAACTTGAACCGTAGTTTTCATTCATTACTACTGAAAAGTCCGAGTGAGCGTGAAATTCTTTGGTGTGCAGAGAGAATTAATTTGATGGAATTTAGGAGTGTTTCGGAGTGTACATGTTCGGGTAAAGACTCCCAGTTGACTGAAAAAAGTATGTGAGTGAGTTTGTTATTGTGTACTGGTGGTGTGCACGATTTTAGTGTACAAGACACAATCGAAGAGTTAGAGTTGTATTGTATTGTAATTATATATCACTTACTACCCAAGACGAGGCGTCAAAGTGCTTTTTCGGCATGTAGCACGCTACTCTGGAACCCATAAAGGATTAAGCACTCCTTCTCCCCTTGTTGGGGAAAGTTCCAATATTTATACTCTGGAGTCTCAGGGTACCCACTGAGAGAGTCCACTGTGCCAAGGGAGCCACTCACAGCTGAGGTATGGTATGGCACCCCTTGCCAAAGAACTCTCTCTCCCCTTTTTGGGGAAGGATTCAGTATGTAGGCCTTGGGGTTTCGGAGACCCCTCTGAGAGAGTCCACTGCGTAAAGGGAGCCTCCCACAACAGAGATAGGGAAGTGATACCACTTCCCCTGGGATCACAGCTTACTGGACTTTGCTTTGACTCGTCTACCGGTTTGTGTCCCCGTCGCCCTTCCCCTCCCCTTTCCATCTGATATCCTTCACCCTCCCCTCCTTTTTCCCGCCTTCATTACCTGTCTACTTCCCCAGCTCCTTCACCCCCTCCCCTGAATCTTTCCACTTGCCTGCTTTTCCCCTTACGTATTTGTGCTTATTGTTTATCTTGACCTTTCAAGTAACTATGTTGCCATGCTCTAATAACTGTGTAACCTTTGTAACAATGTAACCTGTAACTATGATCTGATGCTCATGTAAAGCGCTCCGATACCTCCGGGTCTAGCCAGCGCTATATAAAACCTTTAAAATAAAATAAATTAGTATAGTGAAATATGAAAGTGATTTGAGTGATGGATATGCTAGTCAGTTATTTGGATTGAAGGATAGTGGAGGGATAGAAGAGGGAAAAAGGTTTGCCTTGATGTAGCACTTGCTATCTTTGATGTGGTGTTGACGCTGTTTTTCGGAGAGTAGCACGCTACTTCGGAACCCATGAAGGATTAGTGGTGAATTAGTATAATGAAAATATTAAAGTAATTTGAGTGGTGGATATGTTAGTTATTTGGATTGAGAAGGATAGTGGAGGGATAGAGAGGGGGGAAAAGGTTTGCATTTATATAGCACTTGCTACCCCTGATGGTGGTTGAAGAGCTTTTTCGGCGAGTAGCACGCTACTCTGGTACCCATACAGCGTTAGTGGTGAGTTAGTATAGTGAAATATGAAAGTAAATTGAGTGGTGGATATGTCAGTCAGTTATCTGGATTGAGAAGGATAGTGAAGGGGTAGAAGAGGAAGCTACGAACAGACTGCTAAATAAATTAGAACAACTTTCTGATAGGAGTAAAGTCATTCCACAGGTCCTTATGTGAAGCGCTCTGACACCTTCGGGTAAAGTCCGCGCTATATAAAATTGCATAAATAAATAAAAAAGTCCGGCCAGGATTTTGTTTTGTAGTTTTATATAATGCGAAATTAGCTCAAGGGCATTAGAGCGTTTAATTTAAGCGTCTCTCTTATTAGGCATGGGGAGATTACGTGATTTGGCCAGCATCACAGGGTGTTGAGGGGATGCCGGGAGTCGAACCTAGCTCCCCTTGCTAAAGTCTGCAGCTCTAACCGCTAGGCTACATCGCTTTCCGAAAGCACAGTAGACTGTAAACCGGCTCGCACCTAAGTACACAGAATAAGTACACAGAATAAAGAGCAGAGGTTGACCCCCACCCAAGATTACACGTTGGGTCGAAGTATGCCCATTTAAGAACCCCACCTCCTCGCGCCAGGAGACCACAAAGGAGGAGGGAAAGTTTTGGGAAGAATTCAGCCTTTTTTTCCGCCGTCTCTCCCTCCTCCCCCCCGGGTCCAGCCCACCAAGTCAGGGGGGGCTGCTCCTGCTGATGCAACGTCTGCCCCTCCCCTGGATCTTTGGCATTTACTCCACACACACTCTTCATCTCGGCCTCTCCTCCTCCTTCCAGCCCTCCATCCCGAGAAGGAGACTGCCGGGCAAGAACGGGGGCGAAGGACAGCCGACACAGCCCCCGCCACCCGCAAGATTTCTCCACGGGCATGCACCTCCGGCAGCGCCCCCACACCCCGCCCCCCTGGGGCACGCTCCTGGGCGCCCTCTGCCTGCTCGTCATCACCGGCGCCTCGGCAGACCCAGGTGAGGGGAGAAACTTCCAGTTCTGCCCGCTTGTTTGCAGCCGGACAGTCCGTAAGGGCGACAGAGAGGGGGGCTGAAACCCCCTGACCTATGTAGTTTTTTTTTGCACAATTTAAGGATTTAGCGTGCCTCTTTTCTCATTTAATTTTTTTTCTGCTTCCTTCTTTTGGAAAGGAAATAGAGCTGTGTAGTGCGTGTGTGAGGAGAGAAAGGAGCAGCGCTCTGAGTGAAAACAGATGTGCAGGGGGGTATTTTTTTACGTGGGGGCGGGAGAGGAGCGGAGATTGGGCGCTTGGAACACTCGGTTTAAAAATAGTTCAGTGCCCCTGTATTTAGAATGCACATTTTATTGATTTTTTCCATTTATAAAGTGAACAGAGCCGTAGTCATATGTCTGGTTACTTCAAGTGTGTTTACTGTTTAAACCAAAAAGTAGTCTTCTCCCAGAATAATACCGGGACTAAACCTCAGGCAGTGATTCCGTTTATTAACCCCAAAACAAATACTGGGGTGTCTCAGGCCCTGCTAGGGGCAACAGCAGCTGCTGCGTGGTGTGAGGGGGTGTACTCCATTGAATGGATTGTGTAGGCTGAAGACCGCCCTGAGATATACCGAGTAATGCCAAGCTGCACTTATGGATGGTGGAGAGGCAAGGGTTAGAGTTAAATGGGACAATAGAGTCGAATTCTAATCCTGGCGTCCCACTTGATCTCGCTGTGTGATCCGGGGGAGATGAGATTGATTCCCCCATTGTCTCATCTCTTTTATAGTCCTACTTCCAGTGTTTAGACATCAGCTCATAGGCCATAAAAAAAAAATGGACGTTTGTATTCCAACACTCCCGCAAATCTGTCTGACAAGCTCACCACCTGCAGTGACTCTTGGCACAGCTCGGGCCAGCACAGCTTCAAACTTGAGACCGAGTGAAAAATGGAAAATAAAAGGTAATCAGATTTCTCCTGCTATGCACCCATGGTCTAGATAGAACGATATCCAGTAGCCATCACCAACGCCTCCTCACTGCTCCAGTTCAGGAGATAAAGAACACCACATCATGGCGCAGTAGCTGTCCACGTCCACTATTAGAACTATGCTACCCCTCCAATCACACGTTGACTGTATCTTCGCCTTTGATGCAGTCCACTGCCTTTCAGCTAGGTTTGTGGAATACAAATACCACAAACACTTATTCAGTCAGAAGGTAGCTGGTGGTCCTGGTTTGCCTGTGATTCTTGACTCTGCTCTCTGCAGTGCTTGAAAATGAAATACAGAGATGCCATTACTCACTATCCCACAGTACTTGTTTGATTCTCAGGTATATAGGTACTCTCCCTTGAAAAGAAGCGGATCCCTGCTAAGAATTCCTGGTATTCTGTCTTTCAAATTCAAGAGGGTCATGTACGCAGTACCTGACGGTACCTGCCCATTTAAAGCACTTGGTAATACCAGTATGTAGATGGTACATAACGTGTAGTCAAAGCTACCTGGTAAACTCATCGGGGCTAGTTACATTCAGGAATTTTAGTTCAGAATTAATATTGTGAAGTGAAGTTGCCTTGTTTTGTGAATTGGTACTTTGATTGTCTCAAGTTTGCATTAAAACATTTTGCATAATTGGCATTGAAAGTCCACTGCATTTGCACAACTGTGCATGGTAATACCCTACCCATCATGCCACAGGCCTTTGGGTCAAGAAGAGTTCTATCCAGAAGTGCCTGGTTGCAACCAATTGTGGCAGAGAGGAGTCCAACCCGCTAGGACTGATTTTGAGCCAGCAAATATGATTAATTGTGACCCTGATTGGCCATATTAGAATTTTGTCCCTAGATGCTTTTGCATTTTCCAATTCTGGTCCTGGGTAATGCGTTTCAACCTCAGATTCTGGTTATGCATGTTTGACTGCAATGGATTCTGGTGTAATGTGGGTTGGCTATGATCGATCCTTACCTTGAGTGGCCTAGCTTTTGAGGCCCTACTTTCAGTAAGAACCTGAAGTAGAGGCATCTCGAAGGGACCAATCATTACCCAGAAGAATCTAGCTGGGACTGATTGCGGCACAGAGGGGATTAGGTCAGACCAATTTTGATGCAGCAAATTTTGGGCCCATCTGATTGTGGTCCTAAACTATCTGGCCTCATCTAATTCTAGCCATGTACATTTTGCATGCCTCTGATTCTGACCATGTGCGTTTTAGCCACATCTGACCACTGCTGCTTTGGACACCTCTGATATTTGGCAAAGTACATGTTTCATGTACTCTATAGTTTGAATGTCATGCTCCTCAAATGGATGGAGTTCTGTGATGAGTTAGGAAACGTGTTCATGGACTTGTTGATGTCATTTTGGAGATTGTAGTGAAGATGCTGCAAGTTATCTTTCTCCTTGCTGTCTAGTGCTCGAAGGCCCATTGACTGTTTGTTTTCAACTGAAGATGTTACTTAAATAGACCAGTAAGAAGTCCCTCCTCAACTTAAAGTGTATATGAAAAATATATACTGTCTACGCCTCTTCAGCACTGTCCCTACAGACTTTTTTGTACATACATCCATAATGCCCAAGAGGGAAACTGTGCTTTCTCTTTGCCTCAGAACAATGTTACTACTTTAGTTGCCCTGATTTTGGAATTGATTTAAACATGTATCTAACCCTTTCATTTCTGAAGTTAACCTGATTTAGTTCTCTGTTGAAGCAAGAACCTAAATCCTAATGTTGAGTTCCTGGGTCCAGTAATTCCCTATTGAGATTGTCCCATCTTAAAAAGATTGACAGAGATCAGCCATTTCGTATATACTGGCCCCAGACGTTTCTTATACCAAGGAGATGTTGTTGTGGATAACCTCGGTTTATTGTCCCAAGTCTCTTTGCAGAGACTTGAAGACTTGTTGAGTTTCTAACATATATCCACTCCGTCCTTGTGCACAATGCACTGTGACCTCTGGCTGCAAGATCTCTGGCAGCCATGTTAATTGAATGTCTATCTCCTTGAATTTAACTGCTATGCATATGTCATATCTCTAGCACCTTCTGTTTTTATTTAGTTTGCGTGTCCTAGATGTAACAGACCTACAGTCCCTGTCTGTATCTAAGATCCTATTCTTCATGGGAGTTCTAGCACTGTTTGTCCTCTGAAGTTCTTGAGTGTTGTTTTACTCTGTCATATTATACCTCCAGTTTGTAACCAGTCCCGCCTCGTAGAGTAAGCCATGACTGCTTGCCCTCGCTACCCCAAGTGAGTCTGAGTCGAGTGCTTAAAAGTAGAAACCTTACTTATCAAAATACAGTGAACCTGGGGCACCAGTGATAAATGACAGTGAGATCGCGATCAGTGCATTGACATTGCTCACCGTAAGTGGGGATTTGTCAATGGATTTAAGATTTAAACCTTCATGTCGCTTCAACTAAAGCTCTTCGGGTGAATGTTTGTGTTTTTTCTTTTTATTGGTGGGTATTTACTGACTTTATGAGACAACCATAAACACCCCCTAATACACGTATCTGAAAGAGACACGTTAGTGATAGATTCCTTACCTTAGAATATCCCCAGGCGTCAGACTGGATCCGGAAACTTTTGCGTAGCAATACCCCTGCGCGCCGGTAGGCGTCGTCTGCGGCTCCGCGTCCGTCGTCGGCGTCGTGAGCGCCGGGATGACGTCGTCGGAGTACTTAGACGGCGCCCATGCGCGCTGACGTCAGTTCTTCTTTTTTCCGCGCCAGCTAGCGCAGATCCGGAAGAAGCTCTACCCCCAGTCACTTTTTGACTGAAAAATTTTGATCCTTTTTGATCTTCTCTTAGTCGACTGTCTCGACTATCGGTGCCAGGGATGCCCGGGTTCAAGCCTTGTTCGAAGTGCGGCCGACTCATGTCGGTCACGGACCCCCATCGCCGGTGCCTGAAGTGCTTAGGCCTCGACCACGACGATCGAACCTGCGCCGACTGCCGGGCCCTGACGTCGAAGGCTAGGCGGGAGCGGTCCCGCAAGCGTCTCGAGCTGAGGCACTCGGCCCCGCGCCGCTCCAGGTCCCGGTCCCACGGGAGGTCGAGGGACAGGTCGCGAGGTCGGAGTCATCGACGTTCCGGAAGTGGACACCGATCGTCTGGTTCCAAGTCCTCAGGTAAGAGGCATGAGAGGTCGGAGCGACACCATCGGTCCTCCGACCCGCCCCGACGCTCGCTCGATGCGGCCGGGGACTCGGGCGACACCGCCCACGCGGCTCCGCGGGAGTCGCAAGCGTCGCCGCCTGCCCCACACCTTCGGGTCCCTGGGTACGGCGCGTCGCAGGAGGAGGTCGAGAGGTACCTCATGGCCATGAGGGCCCTCCCTCCTCAGTCGGTTCCCGTGGCGCCTTCGGGCCGTCCGGCTCCGTCTGGAGGTCCTTCCGGGTCGGGCGCTTCGGCCCCGACGACGTCGGGTGCTTCGGCCCCGGCGCCGCTGGCGACTTCGGTCCCGGCGCCGCGCGACCTCGCTGGATCCGGCTCCAGATCTGGGACCTCGCCGGTCGACCTTACGACCTCGCCGGCGCCGTCCCTTCAGGTGTCGTCCCCGGCAGCAGATGTGGTTGCCGCCCCCAATGTTTCCTACGATCCTACTCAGGAGTCGGAGGGGCGCCGCTGGGCGCCGATTCCGTCGGCCTTTGGAGACTTCTATCTCCACGAGGAGGCCCTGGCTGCTAATCCTGGTCTCCAGGAGCCAGGTGACGAGGAGCAATGGGAGGGGTCCGAGGACCCTCTGGCACGTGATTGCCAGTCACATCAGGACTGGACATATGAGCTTGGGGAGGCCAGTGGTATTGACACCTCGCCAGACACTGGATTTACGTAGCCCCCGACTGTGGCTTCGGAGGCGGGTTCTGCTTACTGCGTAGTGTTGACGAAGGCAGCTAAGGCCTTAAACCTTCAGCTCCCCGTCGCGGCCGTGAGGACTAATCTCCTCACTGAGGTCCTCAAACAGCAGTCCGGCTCCGCGGAGCCCCTCCTGCCTTTCAATGAGGCCTTGTGTGACGTTCTTCTGGGCACTTGGTCCAAGCCCGCCACAGGCCCCCCTGTGGACAGGAACGTGGCCAGACGCTACCGCCCGGCACCGGGCGACCCATGCTTTTTGTCCACCCATCCCACCCCCGAGAGCCTGGTCATCCAGGCCTCTAACTCCCAAACCGCATTCCCGTCGGCCCCGCCCGACAGGGAATCCAAGAGATATGAGCAGTTCGGGAAGAAGGTCTTCTCGTCTGTGAGCCTAGGGCTACGGTCTGTGAACACCAACTGTCTCTTGGGCCGCTACACCCACACTCTGTGGGACACGGTTGCGGAGGTGCTGCCACAATGCCCTGAGGAGGTCAGGGCTAAACTCAGCCAAACCCTTGCGGACGGCCGAGATGCGGCACGCTTTTCTATCCGGTGTGGGCTGGATACCACGGACTCACTGGGCAGGGCGATGGCAACGACGGTGGCGGTTCGACGCCACGCCTGGTTGAGGTCCGCCAACTTCTCGGCCGATGTCCAGGCCACCCTCCTGGACATGCCGTTTGATGGCCGTCGCCTCTTCGGCGACAAGGCAGACCATGCGCTGGAACGTTTCAAGGACTCCAGGGCCACGGCCAAGTCCTTGGGCCTTACGGCCCCACGCCAGCAATCGGGTGCCTTTCGCTCCTTTCGTGGCCACGGAAGGGGCGCCCCACCACGGACCGTCAGCCACGCACCGCAGAATGTTCAGCAACGCGGTGGCGGACGTGGGAACCGCCGTGGCGGTGGTCGGGGCCAGCGGCGAGGCCAGTCCACACCTCCTTCAGCAGCCCCCGCCTCAAAACCTTCCTAGTCCGAGTTTTCAGGCCCATGTGACGCCTGTGGGAGGCAGGGTTCGCCATCACCTCTCCCACTGGCATACAGTCACTTCGGACAGGTGGGTGCTGCAAATTGTCCGAAGGGGTTTCTCCCTCCCCTTCGAGTCTTCCCCTCCATCCATGCCACCTCAATACCACCGTGTGTCGGGGGATCTCTTGCAACTTCTGCAAGAGGAGGTTTCGGCCCTCTTGGCCAAGAGGGCCATCGAGCGCGTTCCTGGGCCAGAAGTAGGACGTGGTTGTTACTCCCACTACTTTCTGGTACCCAAGAAGGGCAAAGGGGGCCTACGCCCTATCTTGGATCTGCAGAACGTCAACGGCTTCCTCCGGACGGAGAAGTTCAAGATGCTCACTTTGGCTCAGGTCCTGGCTGCCCTGGACCCAGGAGACTGGATGGTAGCGTTGGACTTGCAGGACGCCTATTTCCACATCCCCGTCCTGCCGGCCCACCGGCGTTACCTACGGTTCATGGTAGGCCAAGAGCACTTTCAGTTTACCGTGCTCCCCTTCGGCCTTGCCAGCGCCCCACGGGTGTTCACGAAGGTGATGGCGGTGGTCGCAGCCCATCTGCGCAGGCAGGGGGTATCAGTCTTCCCCTACCTCGACGACTGGTTGTTGAAGGCGGGCTCGCCCCAGACAGTCGTCAGCCACCTCCAGACTACGGCCGACCTCCTGCACTTGCTGGGGTTCTCCATCAATGTGCCGAAGTCACACCTGTGTCCCTCTCAAAAGCTCCTCTTCATCGGAGCGGTTCTCGACTCGGCGCAGTTTCGGGTTTACCCACCCGAACAGCGGGTTCGGGATATTCAGGCTCTGATTCCTGTCTTCAGGCCGTTATCCCGGGTCTCGGTCAGGTTGACGCTGCGGCTTCTGGGGCTGATGGCCTCCTGCATCCTTCTGGTGCGTCACGCCAGGTGGCGGATGCGGGCTCTGCAGTGGGACCTGAAGTTTCAGTGGGCCCAGCATCAGGGCAACCTGTCCGATCATGTCCTGATCTCAGAGGGCACTGCAAAGCAACTGCAGTGGTGGCTCACGGACCGCGACTGGGTCAGTGGCAGACCCCTCTCCCTACCCCAGCCGGAGCACGTAGTTGTGACGGACGCGTCCCTCCAGGGCTGGGAAGGCCACATGGGAGAGGCGGAGATCAGAGGCCTCTGGTCTCCGGCGGAGTCCCGGCTCCACATCAACCTTCTGGAGCTGCGGGCGATTCGTCTTGCACTGAAGGCATTCCTCCCCTCTGTCAGGGGGAGCGTAGTGCAAGTGTTCACCGACAACACCACCGCCATGTGGTACTGCAACAAACAGGGCGGTGTGGGGTCGTGGACCCTCTGCCAGGAGGCTCTGCGCCTCTGGCAGTGGCTGGAACATCAGGGCGTGACCCTGGTGGTTCAACACCTGGCAGGCTCTCTGAATGCCAGGGCGGACGAACTCAGCCGCCGGTGCATGATGGATCACGAATGGCGTCTGAACTCGGACGTGGCGCAAGGTCTCTTTCGACAGTGGGGAGAGCCTTGGTTAGATCTATTCGCCACAGAAGAGAACGCGCAATGTCAGCAGTTCTGCGCGTTGGAGTTTCCAAGGCGGCACTCGCTCGGAGACGCTTTTCGTCGCGAGTGGAGCTGCGGTCTGTTGTACGCCTTTCCGCCTATACCACTTCTGCCCAGAGTGCTGAAGAAGATCAGGCACGACCGGGCCCAGGTCGTCCTTGTGGCTCCGGACTGGGCACGAAGATACTGGTATCCCGAGCTACTCAGCATGTCAGTCGATCCCCCGATTCGTCTGCCTCTTCGGGAGGACCTTCTGTCGCAGCAGCAGGGGACGGTCCTGCACCCGAACCTGTCCAGTCTCCACCTACAAGCTTGGAGATTGAGCGGCGGCAGTTGAGGCCATTTGACTTGCCTCCCGAAGTCTGTGATATCATTCTGGCAGCCAGGCGTCCCTCCACAAAGTCGGTATACGCCTGCCGGTGGAACAGATTTGTGGCATGGTGCACAGCAAAGGCTGTGGATCCTCTCTCTGCACCCCTTTCGGAAGTGCTGCTCTTTCTTCTTTCCCTTGCCCAGCAGGGCTCTGCTCTGGGCACTCTTAAGGGGTACCTTTCTGCTCTATCAGCCTTCTTGAGGCTACCAGATCAGCCTTCTTTATTCAAGTCCCCTATTGTGAGTAGATTTCTGAAGGGCATCACGCACATGTTCCCTCCTGTTCCCTTCGTGATGCCCCAGTGGGACTTGAATCTGGTTCTCACCTATCTGATGTGTGCTCCCTTTGAGCCGATTCATAACTGCCCTCTTCGTCTCCTTACTCTAAAGACGGCCTTCCTGGTTGCCATCACCTCTGCCAGGAGGGTGAGTGAGCTCCAGGCTCTTTCTTCTTCTCCACCTTTCCTGTCTGTTCATCCTGATAAGGTGGTGTTACGTACACGACCTTCCTTTCTGCCCAAGGTTGTCACGGCCTTCCACATCGGGCAGTCCATCACTTTGCCCACCTTCTTTCCGCCTCCGCATCCCTCGAAAGAGGAGGAGAGGCTCCACCGTCTGGATCCAAAACGTGCGCTCTCCTACTACCTAGATCGCACACGCCAATTCCGGGTGGATGACCAACTCTTCGTTGGTTACGTGGGCGCGAAGAAGGGAAAGGCTGTGCACAAGAGGACCATCTCTAGGTGGATCATCTTGTGTATCCAAGCATGTTACTCCATGGCGAGGAAGGAGCCCCCGGCTGGATTGCGGGCTCACTCCACTCGGGCCACGGCAACGACAACTGCCCTGGGCCGCGGTGTCCCCCTGCAGGACATTTGCCAGGCAGCTACGTGGGCCTCGCTGCACACGTTCGCAAGACATTACTGCCTGGACGGTCAAGTCCGGAGGGATGGCTTCTTTGGCCGTTCCGTCCTCCAGGACTTTCTGGTGTGATATTGGTTCGCAGACCCACCACCGGGGTTGGTATTGCTGGGGTATCTATTCTAAGGTAAGGAATCTATCACTAACGTGTCTCTTTCAGATGCACAAGTTACTACTTGTGTAACGATATATCTGTAAGAGACATTAGTTAGTGATAGATTCCTTACCGCCCACCCATCCTCCCCGTTCTGCGAACCGATATCTAGGGTTAAGGTCATCCCCTTTCAGGGCCCTAGTTTCATGGCACCAGTGTTGGTTCTATCATGGCTCTGCGTATCTGGCGCGGAAAAGCTGTGTTATCAGAACTGACGTCAGCGCGCATGGGCGCCGTCTAAGTACTCCGACGACGTCATCCCGGCGCTCACGACGCCGACGACGGACGCGGAGCCGCAGACGACGCCTACCGGCGCGCAGGGGTATTGCTACGCAAAAGTTTCCGGATCCAGTCTGACGCCTGGGGATATTCTAAGGTAAGGAATCTATCACTAACTAATGTCTCTTACAGATATATCGTTACACAAGTAGTAACTTGTGCTTTTAGTGATTATTTGTGATATGTGTTTATATATGCATTCTGTTTGTCGTTTTTAAAAACAAAATGCCATTGGATGACATTTATGCACACATACATTTACATAATGTATTTAGCAAGTACTGCCTATGGATAAAAATGTATATCTATAAAGTAGGTCAAAATTTGTTACAAAAGATTACTTATAACGTAGATATGCCAACAGGTATTTCTCATTCTTTTCAGCCTTTGGCCATCAAGGCTTCACAAAGAAAAATATTAGAACACATCAAGGTTTGGTTAATTCTGGTTTGCCTGCCTCATAAATGGGTACTGTGTCCCATTCAATACTTGCCACACCTTTAATAGATGGCTAGAAGTTTTCACAATAAGTTAAGTCAAACAATCAATGTATCTAGATTTTGCTGCTGTCTGCAAACACACCGAAGACATTAGCATCTCCTAGCAAGGTAGCAGCAGGCAGGGCTGCCGATCTCTTGTGAGTGGTGGCATTTATTATATTTTGGCAGAATCCATGCATTCCAGAGGATAAGCAGTTAAGTGCCACCATGTGTTGTCTTTCATCCTCTTTTTTTGGTGTGCTAGAGTTCTTATAGCATCCCGCTATGCATGACAGCCAACTAAATAACCATTGGAGGCATGATGTGTTTCTATGTGATAACCAGTGTTGAAGCACATTTGTTTTGATGTATGTCCTATATAAATGTACACTAACTCACTAACTTCCCCCTAGACCGGTTGGATATTCTGGCCTTCCTCCAACCCTCTTAAGGATTTAGCCCTTAAAGTGAACCATGATTTGTGTCACTTGTAATGCAATTGACCTCTTGATGAACTCAGTCAGAAACAATTGGATTGCTGCAAGATCCCATTTCTTGGATATACAGCCAATATTTGTTAAGCAAATTTCTGGTTATAAACTGGATGACCCAGAACCTCCTCGTTATATAGTGCCCTGCATCCAACCATTTTGACTAATGAAATGAAGATTTGCCATTTAGGCCTTTGATATCACACATTGTCCTTGACAACGGATTGCGGTCATCATCTACTGAAAATCAAGAAAGGAATCGACCTCCTGGAACTAGTCGCACCCTGTGCCACGATTGATGTACAGACTCAGAAAAACAAATATATGCCTCATCCGAAGCATGTATACGCAGACCATGTCATCCTTGGAAGGAAGCCTGTATCTATTGGTACGTGCAACCGCCAAATAAAGCCACCAAGCCTGGCCCGCTTACCATTCTGTATTGAGAGGTTTTGGACCAGCTACTTCGTAACACCACATAGCTGCCAAATTTCCTGCCTGCATGTGTGATACTTTGGTGTTTTAAGTGTGTCAATGTGTTACTTGTGTGTAACTCGTGTGACACACTGAGTGACATTTTATTGCATAGTAGCGCAATGCGCAGTTCACCGGCCCTCTTTTTCTTTTACATTCAAAGACCTTTTTGTTGTTGTTTTGTAAATAATAAATATTTCCAAACTGCAAGTACTAGACTGCAAAAGAAAAAAATTATTGCATCAACTACTAACACCTGACCTGGGATAATGAACTGATCAAGGTGAAATCTAGCAAGTCGTCCATTGTTTGGCCGCTGCCTACGTTCTTGTTTGTGCCTTAGACGGTTAGTTCTTTGGAGCTGGGAATAATGTGCTGTAATCAAACGCGCAACTTGATGTTATGTACTCCATCCTCACAAGGAGGAGCTCAACTTACCCTGTGAAAAGTGTGAGTATGTCAACCAGTGCTGTTTTGTCTTAGTGTATTCTGAGCTTTAGTGTGTTTTATTCTGTTGAAAATGCTTAGCCACAAGTGCGTCTGTTTGGAAAAAAAGCTCCTGCGCGGGCACCGTAGCAAGGGTTGTCACCAAACAAATATGATGTCAACGTTTTCCATTTCAAAGTAACTAACCCCATTCTTGCATGAAGCGAAAACCTTTATAAACAAGAACTAATTTAGCCTTTTCAATAGTACCCTGTAAATTGAGAATGTTATGCCGCCTAATACCTGCAGAGTTTTGTTCTTTGAGGCTCTGCCTTTAAATATCAGCTGACCTGTGACAAAACTGCCATGAACAACAAGAATGGCCAAAGCCAATGGATGGTAAAGAATGCAAGCACAGGGATACACAAATGCGTTTGTGGTGGTTGTAGTGACAATGGTATTAAGGTGGTTGGGTGGTAATAACTCACACTCTACTCCAGCCATAAGCATAAAAAAACCACAGCAGTTAAAAAAAGAATTATTTCCTGTGTGCAGTACAGGTGTGAGATAAAACATTGGATGTGTGATAACTGTGGCGTTTTTCAGACGTAAGTTAGTCCCTCATGGATTGAAATGCAAGCACTCTATAGGAGGTGGAATGATACACGAAGAAGAGGCTAGCTTGAGATGAGAGAGTAAAACGACTCTGGGAAGAGCCAAAGCCCACAATAAGTCTATTCCAAATAGTTTCTCATTTTCTTGAGCAAGCCAAACTGAACAGATTAAGAGTACAGTAACAGAAAGTGCAGTTTAAGAACATTCGTCTGCAGATGTGTTCCTTCCTTGGTCTGTCAGATTCATTCCTTCAGTGCTCTATAAAGATTACTTAAATCTCCCCGAGACTGTTAGCTATAAACATATTGAAAGTATGTGCCTAAATCACTGCTCTGTATGGTTGCCAGGATCAGTACAGATTGTGTTAGTGTCACATGGTCTGTGTGACGCCTGGCAGGCCTGCAACGGAGTTCATGTGTAGGATAAAGCTAAATTGTAGCTGTATGTGGGTCCTGTAACTGCCTGATCTCCTTGGACATCTGCATCTAACCACCACATCTTCTTTCAAATTGCTTTTGTTTAGGCATGTTCTTTAAAGAAGACATTTAATAATAGACTTATCCTCACCACCAATGTAAACTGTAAGTGATATCAAGGCCTGGCTACTAAAAGCTGCAAGGGCAGGGAATGCTGAAGAAAGGGCAGCATTCCCTGCCCTTTCTTCTGTCCACCATGGCAGCTCACCTTACTGCGCACATACATCAGACACATAGGACAATCATGCTCAGTATACATTTACAGTATGTATACGTGTATACATAGACCCAGGGCTCACTGGGACCAGGACTGTCCCCTTTTTCAAGTTCATCCTTGAGGACCAGCAAGATAGGTAGATTTACCCGTGTTTTATTTCCTGCTGTTACCATATGTAGGGATGGGTGTGCCCAGTGTGAGAAGTTGGCCTGAGATATGATGCTCACTAGTTCTAGTGATCACCTTGTATCAGTCCAAACAACCCTTATGGTGATTGGTTGTAAGTCAACCTTATAGACCAGCTATCCTAATGGTAGCATGGACAAAGCAGTCTTAGGCTAAACTCTTTTGGCATGTGAAGCCAGCTGTTTTACCACATATAACCCCTTGAATACCAAGTGAAAGGACACCACACAGGTTGTTATGAAAATAAACAATATATTTATTAACTAACATACACCTCTGAACTCTTTATGAGATCAGAGGGCTAAGCACATGACAATCTCTTAGGAAAAATACGTTTAAGTTGCACAAATTACAATGGTGCCCTAGGGGCACGACAAACCATATACTAAGTAAGTGGAATGTGAAAGTCGATAAAAGGAATGGAGCTGTCCAGAGGCCGTAGGATCGCTGGGACCACGCTACACTAACTCTAGGAAAGTAATAGGAGGCCCACGGAACGTGTGTGCAGAGTGTGAACTCACATGCGAGATGCGTAACAGTGTCTATGGACAGTACAGTTCAAGTAAAAGGTGAGTACGGACAATCCTGACTATATAGGACTAAAACGACTGTGGAACTGGACACTAGGAGAGTTAATCTACCCTTGAGCACCGAAATGCTCGTGTTACCTCACCCACAGGCTGCGGGTGCATAGGTGCGAAGTCGTGTCGGGTTCCGACGTTGAAGTCTATGGAGCCTGGAAAAAAAGATGCTGCAGGCGATCAGGAGGAAGATGTCCGGTGTGATCCAAGGGTGGATCAGTGAAGAGGAGAACCTGAAAGCAGAGGGGACAATGTTCAAAGTCACTAGCAAGTGACTGGAGTTGAACCAGGAGTGGAAACAGATGTCGTCGTCGCGATCAGGTGAGAGTGGACGCTTGTCTCTGCAGCCACGTGGACCAGGTGGTGTCTTCGATGACCAGGATGGAGGCACGAGCTGTCCCACGCAGGCTCTCTCTGTCGGCGGTGTCGGATCCGGATTTGGAGTCAACAGGCCTTGGCAAAGGCAACCCACACGGTGAGTGGAAACGGCGTCTGGAGTGGACCAGGAGGGTCCGGGGTGCTCCTCTTTTGGAAGGGAGCAAGGGCCAGACTGGAGCAACCAGACCAGCAGTGAAGATTTTAAGGTCCGTCGTCTAGGAGGCCACTAGCCAGCCGGCCAGTGACCAGACAACGCGTTGAGCAGCAAACAGGCAGAAGGGCCCCACGCAGATCTCGTGGATGCTGGAGGGCTGGTCTTCGGTGCAGGAGCTGCTCGGGGTCGGGGCTTCTCAGTCCCCAAAGCACTTGGACGAGGTTACCTCAGAAGTCGTGCTGGAGCGAAGTGCTGCTTCTTTCAAGACGGCCGGTCCCACGTGTCTCGTCGCACCCACGGATCTCAGCTGTGCTGCAGAAGTAGGTAGAGGTCGGAGAGGTCTGGGAATCCGGGTCTCGTCGGGCTCTGAAGTCTGGATCCTCGAAGGAAGACTACAAAGGGAAGCCGCTGGACGCTGATGGTGCCTGCTTGTGCAGGGTGGACACTCCTTGCCCACAAGGGAGATTTCTTCAGTCTTCTGTGGAGCAGAACGTCGAAGTCCAGAGTTTCTTCTTGTAAAGTTGTTCAGGATAATCTAATTTGGAATGGGACCAGCTCCTACCTTTATCCGGCTAAAGGGGGCTGTACTACGACTAGGTCCCTCCTATGGGTGGGGCCAGGAAGGGGGGTGGTTACACCCCCTATCCTTTGTCCGGTCTTGCGCCAGAGCTGGGGCTGGAGAGCCCCAGGAACTGGTTTAGACCGGTGTATGCACAGGGACACCTTGTGTGCCCCAGGCATGTCTCATTCCTTTCAGCCCTGTCCTACCTAATACACAAAATCCTGTCTGGGGTGGTGCTAGCACCTCCCAAGGCAGGAAACCCTTTGTCCAAGCCTCCCTCTCTGGAAGGACTCCCAGCAGCAGGAGGTCAGACTTGTGTCTGTGGTGGCAGCATCCATTTTGTCATGCTGAGGCTCGAGTTAACTTTAACCGGGGTTCACAGTTACATACATGTCGTGTCCCTCTAGAAGGGTGGAATGCTACCCCCGTCACCAGAATTGGTGAGGGGGTAGTATTCCAATTCGTATGACCCCTTACTCGACATGTTTTGATAATGCTATGCCAAAGTTAGCAATAACCGCGAGGATTATAATGCACTTAAGAGTATATGGTATAGCGTTATCATGGAAACAGCTAAAGGACTTGGTTCCGAAAGCTGTAGACAGGCTCAGCTCATGCCAGAGCACTATCTCACATAATTCCAAGCACTCTGCCTCCAGTATTGTTAAGGCCTGCCATAGGAGTGACTTACAGGAGTGTATGTGACCATTTTAGGGTAAGATATAGACATACTATATCTAAAGCAAAGGGTGCTTACAACACCTTGCCCCAGCTGAGTGATCAGCCAGTTGAGTCAGATTTGGATGGCCAGCCAGGGGTGGCATAATACATGCTGCAGCCCCTGGTAGGCCCGGGTGCACCTATGCCCTGGGTACCTAAGGTACACGGTACAGGGGCTGATAAGGTGACTCAGTATCCAATTAGAAATGTACCTATAGTACATGGAATCTATTTTACAGAGAGAGCAGTGGGCCTGGGGTCCTGAATAGCAGGGCCCCAGGTCAACTAAGTCGAAAAACCAGCTAAACACCAGGCAAAAAGTTGGGGGCAACCATAGTCAGATATCCACCTTCCTACACCCAGCTCGCAGACTGACATCACACCAGGCTTCCAGAATTGATACAGCAACTTCTAAAAAAAATATCTGTTGAGGAACGAGAATAAAACGTATAAAATGACCTGTTTAGATCTTTGCTACACAGAGCTCGCTTTGTGGAGCTAGGAATGACTTGTTAGAAGATATAACCTCTGTTATGCTGAAGAGTGATGAATCTACCACTGCAAAGGTAAAGCCTGTCTACAGTTTATTTGAAGTGCAAGGGTTCCATAACATCCCCTGCCATCCCCAGTCAACATGGGGGTTCCCCAAGGGTCCTCCCTATCTCCCATTCTCTTCATTTTTTTCCTTGAACCCTTAGCTAATGTTCTAAAATCCTTGGACATTCGCTTCCACATATATGCAGACGACACCCAACTCTATCTAAAAATCTCCTCCCCGGATGTCATCACTTCACTCAACTCCACCCTACTGACTACCCAAAACTGGTTAACAGAGAACCACCTCCTGTTAAATACATCCAAAACAGAATTCCACCTCATTTCTCCCCCGAAACACACTCCTAAAATAGACCTCTGGATGAATCAACTCACCGCTTTTAACTGCTCCCCCCGCATTATTGAATCTCTAGGAATCACCCTAGACAAGCATCTGAATATGAAGACCCATATTAGCAACGTGTGCAAGGGTGCTAACCACGTGTTGAGAACACTCCGGAATCTCAAACCCTTCCTACCTCAATCTGTCTTCAAGCAAGTGGTCCAAGCGCTCGTTCTGCCGAAGTTGGACTATGGCAGTGCTGCGTTATGTGGCCTCCCCAAATACACTCTGGCCCCCCTAAAGGCATCACTGAACGCGGCGGCCAGATTGATCACGAACACCAAGCAAAATGCCCACTTCTCCCCGGTCATAAAATCTCTAAACTGGCAGGCCTTTGAAGCTAGAATTCAACTGAAGATTGCCTGACTATCCCACAAAGCCCTCCACTTCAAAACCCCCAACTACCTTGCGCAAAATCAGGAGTGGCTAGACCGTCTAGGAGTGCTAACTCCCTCCTCTACCTTAGATCTTCCGCAAAAAGAGAACATGCCAACAAGCCTTCTCTGGCGCTGCACCAAACATTTTGAACTCTCTTCCACCTGAAATTCGTAGAATCTCCTCCAAGGTTGCCTTCAAAGGGGAAGCAAAAAGATTCCTCATGAATAAGTTCTTACCTTAACACGATGGACCCCAATCGCTCTGTAAATACTACAGCATTGGCTAATAATTCTGTTTGTTACAATTGTATTCGCCCCCTTACATCATTATGTATCATCACTCCCTTGATGTCATCTTATCATTGACTAGCCCACTCTGCGTTAATCCTGAATTAGATAGGATCTGTCATGTTTGCACCATATGTTTCTATGCATATTGTTTCACCATTTTAGTATTGTGATCTTTTTCCCTTCCTCTCCCTCTAACTGTAAAGCGCTCTGATATCCTTCGGGATCAAGTTCAGGCTATATAAAACTTTATAAATTAATAAATAATTAAATAAACAAGAGCAACTGAAAACACGTCTTCGAAAATTCAACTGCCCCAGTTATCATCCAAAATGCATTTTCCATTCACTTCACACTCACACATAGTCCATTATCCAGTTAACACACGCCCTCTCCGCTCCGTGGACACCTCTAATTTCACAGATTTATGAGATCATGAGCTGGAAGACACGAGACAAGGTAAAAAAATATAAGTCCTCCTCAACTCTATATAGATGTCAAGGTTTCGGCTGCATTGTGGCAGATGGTACCTCTAACAGGCCAGGCAGGCTCAGCCGCCCGTCAAACAGTTTGGCAGAGAGGAAAGTTTCTGGAGCATTTGTGCTCAGACCTTCATCATGTTTCTTCATGCACAACAGATAAATAACAAAGTATCATATGACGTTTATCCATAAAGCACACATTTACCCCAAGGGGTTTGTTAGAGGATGTGGTCTGACAGCTAGACTGACGACTTTGGAGCTGGGAAACCAAGGTTCGAGCCTCTGGGTCGTTCCACATCCAGTGATACTGGGCAAATCCCTTAGGGCCAGATGTATCAAAGGGTTTTGCCCATTCTGTGTCTATGGGGAATTATGTTGATACATATGGCCCTTTATCTCTCCGTGTAGTGTAGTTCCTATTTTCCCAATAGGCTCTGCGCATTGGAATAACATAAACGATAGTTTAGACGTAGGACTGAGGTCGACTAGGTCTCTATTGAATATGTTAGACTTAATTTAGGTTTGCCAGCTAGCTCAGAGGTCACAAGAAACTTTCTCGAATGAACAGGGAGGAGTGAACTTCCCTGATTAGACAAGAAGGGAGTCAGCTTCTGACAACCGCATAAACATGACAACTTTGCTCCCCCAGAATAAGGAGTATATCTCCAGAGTTGTGTGAAAACAATAGATCGCTATTTCACTCAGTCAATCGTGCATTCTTAGTTTCACCAGAGTGCAGAGAAATAGAGAGACGGGCGTTTTCAATAAAAGGTGTTATTTATTGAGCAGTCTTCTTTCTCATGCAAGAGAAATGAATTGCCACAATTGCAATACTTGTTATAAAGTAAAGTGCGTACAGTAAAAGGAGTATTCATGAAATAATACTGTAAAAGCATTGATATGGTTTCTGAGCCATATGATACTTAAAAGGTATAAAATGTATACAGTTACATACAATGATAAAAGTTTGGCTAAACGTACTCAACTGGTGCTTCTAAGATACGCCTACCCCGATGTACCTAACCTAAGCCTAGTACGTGGGAAGGAGTAAGTGAGCTGCAGTTTAAGTTAAGTTAGTTTTTGCCAAGAATCTGACTCAAGAATTCTCTAAGGATCTAATCAGCTCCGTACCTTGGTTTTAGAATGAAGGAGGTCTTGTATCTCGCTCTCAGGACTCGATCTCCCAGTAACCCGCAAGGGTGACTGGGAACACAGGCGCTGGATTTTCTCGACAGGAGAAAAAGACAGCGTCTTTCTCAGTGCGTCAAATGGGAGGGACGGCTGCCTTCGTCACTCGCATCAGCTGGGCTTCGGATAAGTAGATAGCCGCTCTGCTCCAAACCACCGCGTGTTGCTTAAGGCAAACGTTGGTATATTTATACCTGGAAGGTGCCGTGTTTGACGTAAGGTTGGACATAAGACGTCAATAAGAACTGGCCATTCTTTCAGTGCTCGCAGGAGTTCTAGGACAAATCAAAACAAAAGCATGGGGAATTCCCAGGTTGCTGGAGGTTTGGTTTGTTGAAAGAACTTGTACTTTCTAGGAGTCTGATGAAGTAGCCTTGCCGTATTTGGTTTGCATTGGCTATTACTAAATATGGATTTGATTCTTATGCCTTTATAAGGGTATGATTTGTTATAACCATCGGGAATATTTAATTAGGGTCCTAGATACGATCACAACACCCGTGCCTACCAAAAAAATAAAGTGTCCTTGTGTAATGTAACCGGTGCTCATGTGAAGCGTTCCAATACCTTCGGGTCGAGTTCGCGCTATATAAATCTGCAACAAAAAAAACCCAACTAAATGGTGCGCATTTTTATCACTCTCTTGAGGGTGAAAAAGCTATATTGATCCATTGGGATATGTACCTGTGACCATGGGGTCAAACACAAATACATGTAATGAATGCATTATTCACTGATAAAGACAAACGTGTCCTGTGGGACCATTCAAGGTTAAAAACTCCTGTGTGACTTAGAGGAATCCTATAATTATTAAATAAATAATTTCTCCATACAACGAATGTTTGTAAGACACTGGAGACCAAACCAGAAATAAATTCACAAATTCTGTTATTTCTGGCTATTGTATATATTAGATAAACTACTTATTGAAGTTCACATTCATGTGACATCTCAGTGACTGGAAACTGGAGCAACTAAGGAATCCAGAGTAGGGTGCAACCAGAAAGGACCAGCGAAATTCCATGGCACAAAGCCATGTGCTCTAATCACCTCCCTTTTAAAGGACTTAGATAGAATTTTAGTAGTTTTTCTGTGTGATACATGAGCAACATGCTGTCCGTGGTTCTGCAAGTGCTTTCTGATTGATCTGTACTATACTTGTCAGACTCCATGTTATTTTATTTATAAAAAAAAATAAACCAAGGAATCCAGAGTAGGGTACAACCAGAAAGCACCAGCAAGATTCCATGGCACAAAGCCATGTGCTCTAATCACCTTCTTTTTACAGGACTTAGATAGAATTTCAATAGTTTTTAGGTTTCGGCTGCAAAAAAGCTGCGCAAGCAGCTTTTGCGCAGGAGAAATCTATTGAGTTACAGTATGTGGCTCTGGAATCCGCCCTCTGTTTCATTGGCTAGCTCTAAATGGAGGCTAGCCATTGGAACAGAGAGGCGTCCGTCATGGCCGGACCAGATTCGGGGGCGTTCCCGAGAATTTTTGGCTTTTGGCTACGTCATGCTACGTCAGCCAAAAGCCGGGAACGCCCCCGAATCTGGTCCGGCCGGGCCGTGCTTGCTGCTGTCCTGCCTTCCTCCGTGTCCCTCCTCCCGCCGTCCCCCCTCCCCTCGCTGTCCTGTGCACGTTTCCCGCCTCCCTCCCGCCGTCCGTGTCCTCTCCCGCCGTTCGTGTCCTCTCCCGCCCCCCTCCCGAGGTCCGTGTCCTCTTCTGCCGTTCGTGTCCTCTCCCTCCCCCCTCCCGCCATCCGTGTCCTCTCCCGCCCCCCTCCCGCCGTCCGTGTCGTCTCCCGCCCCCCCGTGTCCTCGTAGGTGCTTGTTTAGAAAATGGGGTGAGTCGAGTTGAAATGCGTATGGTGAGATTCCGGTAGCGTGAAAAGGGATCCTCTCTGTGGTACAGTCCATGAGTTTTGATAAAGACGCGGGGGGGGTGTTAAATTCCTGATGTTTTTGGGAATGGGTTACTGTGGGGGGCATCCCTGTTACCTTAAAAGTAATCCGTAGAAACTCTATTTTATACTGCACGGATTTATTTCAGTGGAGTCGCCGAGCTGGGGCTGTCTCGGGGTGCCCTAGGAGCCCCTCTTCTCGTGCTAGGTTTTCTCCCGCCCCCCTTCCTCTCTCGGCTCTTCCTTTGTGCCTGGCCTGGGGGTGGGAGTGACCGACCCAGCTCTGGCCCAGGGCAGCGGCATCCTCCTGCTGTGAGGCTTCCCTATCTGATACAAACACTCGCTTCTATAGACACTTCCAGCTTTCTCGTTTTTTGTGGGTTTTTTTAAGCCAGTACTGTTTTGTTATTGTTTATAAAATATATATCCCGTTGTTTTATTCATTTTGCCTTATACATTTTCACCACTGCTTATAAATTACTTTTTTCTTCATTTTTGTATAGATAGCACTCTATCTATATTGCAAACTAGCGTATTCTTTTCAACCCCCCCCCCTCTCTGGTTTGGTTACACTTATTTAAGGGTCTTTTTTAATTTATTTTATTGGAGCCCAATAAATTACTCACAAAATGGACACTTTATAGGGAACTGGTATTGAAACCCCCATCCTCATGTAGGAAGAACTCGGTTTTGCTAGACCTGACGCATTGTTAGTTTTCGGAAGGGGTAATTGATGTGTCTGGCATTTCACCAGTCACCCCCACACAGTTCTGGTTGCGATAAAGCGATGGCGTTGTGTGATTCACCAGTCAGCCACCGAGGGAGAACTTTCTCTGAAAAAGACCGAACTGCCAAGGTCAGCGGTTTTAAGGTTTTTAGTGATCCGAGTAACTAACTGCGCTGCACCTTCTTCCATTGTAGCCCAAGTAAACAAAAGTATTGATTACAGTAGATGGCATGGGCCGAAAACGGGGAACATGGTCGATCATCTACTGAACAGGGTTACATATGGATAATTGTGTGTGTGGAAACCTTCTGTGGGCTTTAAAGCGATTTACATCATTTTGATATAACCATTAGGGAATATAATAAGCTTACCCAGGATGTGTATATACTATCCCTTGGTATCGCCCATTGTGTGATCCTCGTTAAATCAAGCCATAATCAGTTCGCTCTGAGTCTTAAGTATAGTGTTAAAACAGGGGCACGCCCTATTTTTGGGGCTAGGGGGGGTAGTCCAAGACCATTTGCACATTTTCGTCCATTCAACAGCCTATGGTGTTCAGCGCCGCCTGCAAGGATCTATTTGTAAACTGTAGGTCAATGTTTAGACTTACCAGGAGGTTATGGGTGACTCAGCAGTTATTCTGCATAGCGTAAGCTTTGCCCTTGGGTGTTGTGACGCATTGAGAAAATTCAAACCTTTACCCTTGATAATACCTATGGGATACAACATTCTTCCTCCCAACGTTTCCTCTTTTTCTTGCTTGATAAAAGGGGCGCGAATTAATTTCTTGACAATAATACGTTTTTCACTGCTCGTCATAACAGCAAAATCTTGCTCGTAGCGCAACTTAAATCGTGTTAGTTGCAGTGTTTATTATATATTGAATATGCATGGCTGCACGGGAAGGATTGTTTACACCCATAAGAAGGTGATGAGATGATGGGCATGGAACAGTGTGTATGCCGTAATGTAAGAGCCAAGCTCTCTGCTCCCTATTTTCTCTGGCCGCAGGTGAAGTGACATTACTTCTATAATTAATGCATTGGTTGCTTAATGAAAGCCCCGGATATCAGCACTGTATCTCTTGAATTGCTATACCATGTGTTGACCAGTTATAAATGTGTTCTACTTTATCAAGTTGACATGCACTACGTTTTTGAACTATACATCTGGTTACCTAGAATCTCCCGAGCTAAAGTACCACGAGGGACGTTTCATTATGGAAAACATAAAATTGAGTAGGCAACCAACTTTATTTCAGGCTAAAACGGGTGTTCACCGTCGGGTTCTTGCTTATTTTTTAATTTTCCTAGACTTTATCCAACTTAATCAACAAGGTAATACAAGGTATACAAACTCACTAAAATTTGCAATTGCTAAAATTCAGTCGTTTAATCAACATAGAAGATTTTACATTTTCTTGCCTGGTTCTTCAGGTTGCGGGAGTGTACTGGGAATTAGAAGTTTCTGCCTAAATTTCAGTTGATCCGGGACCCCAAGAGATTAAAGTGGGGAAGGGACGTGAATGTATAAAATTAATTAATTAGTGACCAATTCAAATGTTTGGTTTCTTTATATGTATTTATGTATTATTTTAAATAAATCTTCCTTGCGTCCTTTCTCTTGGCTCGTGTGCAGTTACACTGTTTGATCGGTAGTATGCGCAGCTCTTAGTGCAAGTCCGGTAGATTTTGTTGTTAGAACCCAGCTTCACATCACTTATTTCCTTGAGGAATGTTGTTATCCGACCATGACTCGAACGTTGCTAGTGCACGGTGTCGGGTGTAATAAAAAAAAGAAATCCGCGTAACAGAAAAGTGTACATGTTCAATGATCCTGGAAAAATGTGCAGCTGTGGCCTTTTAAGAGCAGCTCCCGCTCCTGGGGAATGAGTCTGGGCCTGATGGTGCTGCCGCTGGGCTGGAACAATGTCCCTTGATGCAACCAGTGTTTCGTTTTAAATTGAGGCCCTGCGAGGAAGTAGAGGTGCAGGAACCAATCCATGCAGTTGTGCAGGCAGTGCAAACATCCACAAAGTGATGCATGCAACCAGTGTGCTGTTTTAAAAGGCGGGCCCTGTGTGGGAGGAGAGGTGCAGCTGTGGTAGAAAAGGCCTATGGACCTGAGACAGGAGTGCATCCTGTGACACGAGACAGCTGTGCACGTGGGCGCTGCACACAGCTGGGCTAGAATACTGTAAACAGACTTAGGCATACAGCAATGAGAGGGAGCTAGTGACTTTCTGTTCCTGTAGAGGCGCTTTAGATGTAAATACTGCAGTGTTGTGTTTGGTATAGGATTTAAGATGCAATATTAATTTTTTTTGTTTAAATCTTGTACAGATATTGTATTGTTTGCTAAGAGCTGATTTTCGATAATAATGTTTTGAATAAACACAACCTGTGTGATGAATCCAAATTAGAGATATTCAGTATTGTCAGTGACTCAGCTGAGTTGGAGGGTGCGGGATCCAAATTGGGTGTCTCCCTGGCCCAAGCAATACAGAGTGTTACTGATTCTTACTCAACCAACTGGCTAACAGACATGTTGAAATGCAATCATCTTATCCCCAAACATCAGCTGATCAATTTTTGAAAATAGCCATATGTTGCTATCAAATACACATTTTCTTTTTGAAAAGAGCAAACAAAATGACAAAAGCTTATTAAGAAAAAATAAAATAAAACCTGTTTTGCCACAAATATCTTTTCATTTTTCGTAAATACACATTTGACAATCAAACTTCAATTTGTCATTTTCATCACATACTCACATGCATCACTTCCACACATGAATGCCATCTATCACTATCTCATGCCATGGAGGTCTACAATATGCCAAGAATCATCATGCTTGGATCAACATTAGACCAAGTGTGGGATTCCTGATGCCATGTGTGCCAACAACAAGAAGCAAGTAATTGCCACGGTTATACCTTGGCCCACCACTATACTAGGTTGAGCAACATCATTCAGTGGTGGAAACCAATATTTAAAAAATTGACATCAATATGTCAGAGGTGGCATTTGCCAGCGGTTGCCATCATGAAATTGATTCTCACATTATGCAAAGCATTTCCACCTGTATGCCATGGCCACCAATACCAAAGGTGGGAACCATCAATACGCTAAGAATTCCAATCAATATGCCCGGGACAACATTTTGCCAGGAGTGGGAACCATCTTTTATATTGAAGCCCTCAATATGCAAATAATGAGTGCTAGGGAGTGAGAGTGACTAGGCAGTGCTAGGGAGTGCAGAGTGACTAGGGAGTGCTAGGGAGAGCTAGGGAGTGCAGAGTGACTAGGGAGTGCAGAGTGCTAGGGTGTGCTAGGGAGTGCAGAGTGACTGCAGAGTGCTAGGGAATACAGAGTGACTGCAGAGTGCTAGGGAGTGCAGAGTGGCTGCAGAGTGCTAGGGAGTGCAGAGTGACTGCAGAGTGCTAGGGAGTGCAGAGTGAGTGCAGAGTGAGTGCAGAGTGACTAGGGAGTGCAGAGTGACTGCAGAGTGACTAGGGAGTGCAGAGTGACTAGGGAGTGCTAGGGAGTGCAGAGTGACTAGGGAGTGCTAGGGAGTGCAGAGTGACTAGGGAGTGCTATGGACTGCTGAGTGACTGCAGAGGCTAATGGCAATGTAAATGACAATGCCATTTATTTATTTATCGGTTTTCAAAACCAACACATAAATACAAATTTTGTCATTTACAATGCCAATAGCTCTAACTTTTCCAAAGGCGAAACCATTGCATTGTAAATGCTTGTTCTGTGTGGTACATGAGCAACATGCTATCCATGGTTCTGCAAGTGCTTTCTTGGTGATCTGTACTATACCTGTCAGACTCCATGTTACATTAATCAGGCATCATTTTGCTATCATAAGTTTGTATTTCTCTGTGTGCACCATGTTAATTAACACACAAGGACTTGTGCATTTTCCTCACTTCAGCATAGCATTTGCATCGGTTGCACATGCCCTGCTCCGTACACCCTATTCAGAAATCCAAGATTTCCTGATAGGTCTCTGGCACATGCTGGTTACCTTCAGCCGTTATAGCCCTGGACACGTGCTAGGTCAAATGTTGAAATAATCAATAAGTGCTTCTGGGGAAGCAGAACCCAAGTCTTAACTCTGTCTGTAACCTCCACTCATCTTTAACTGACCTTGTAAGAGCATGAGGTACCATTCCAGTGAGACACCAAGCCCTTCACAATTTAATCCAGTTCCTTCGCGTCAGACGCTCTCATTCACAGGTATTATTTAAATGAACACCTGTTGCTAATAATTGATGGGAAGTTCCGCCTTAATTCTTGTACGCAAATGCTTCTATCACCAACTCCTGTAATAGATGTGACCCATCACGTAGTCTCCTCACCTTGCACTGTTGGGCTGCCTCATAGATGGCCTCTCATGCTTTTATCACTCTTTGTTCCCTGTCTGGAAAGGAGATTCTCATGGCAAATAGATGTACTTGCATCCAATGGGATGCTGAATTTGCACCTTGAAATTTGCATCTGATTTGTTGTGTCACCATTTCGGAGGTTTCCCAGAATGTGACCTCACAGTACGTGGCTATGCTGAAACGGTATGCCTGATATTAATGAGTCTCACTTGACCTCTTGGGACCCGTGGAGGGTAGACCACGCCTATCTACTCTGTTCCAACTGGACATATTGAGACATAAGCTCAGAGCTTTGCGTTTTTCATAGACAAGTGACTATATTTGAGGAAAGAGGAATTCATCTCTAGGGCGTAACACAGGCCCCAAAGGTGCAGGGGGGCCTCAACACTACAAGGGGGTCCGCTATGCAGCCGAAGGCCAATGAATATCTCTAAGATGTAGGGGACTCTGGCCCCTCATCACATTCTGCAGGCTGACCCTGTCATTTTGTGTTAGGCCATCAAAGAACATTCCACTTTATAAGCCAGACATGAGAAAAGGTCACAACATATCTCTCTCCCGTATCAATATAAGCTGTAAATACAAGTGAAACAAAACCTAAAACAAACATCCCACTATAAATAAGTTAAACAACACAAATTATTAATAGCTATAATATATTTTTTTTTACCATAGTAGAAAACATAATATAGTAATTATACTGGACACAAGATAATATATTCGTGAGGCAAAGGGAAAATAACATTTGAACAGCAACACAAATGATGAATGACAAGGAATGTTGTTCTTTTTAACCTCACAAACTCTTGCAAATTTATTGGGGGGTCTCCTTATTTTAGGAGCTCTTCATTGATTGGCGCTACCACTATTTCCATCGCCTGTACCACCATTACCTTTTCTACGTAACTTCCATTTACTCTCAAATGATTACCACCTGTACAGACTTTGTGCTGGTTTGTATCCATTCTCAATCCACTCACCTCTTCTTCTTCCTTTATCAACATAAACCACCGCACCCTTCATGTTTGCCAACACTCTTTTCTGTAACCCATGTGTGCCATACTTTGCATCCCTCCTAAGATTCCACTGCTCACCATAATCTTTCACCCAAGAAGGAATGAGCTTGGTACTGTCAGTTAGTCAGTCAAAAATCTTTGTTTATTTAGATCGTAGTCTAAAAACACTACCACAAATACAACATAGAAAAGTACATACAATAATAGGGTTAAAAATGACACAACCAATAAATAATGCATTCGATGAAGTAAAATATGTAAATCGAGGTTGAGGGATCTTGTAAAAACCCATTGATTTCCATATGTGTTACCTACCAAACCTTTTCAAATCCCCTGGATCGCCATTGAAAATATTCCAATTTCACACTTAACATCCAAAAACCAACTAAGGGCTTGATCATGATTATTATTTCCATATTTGATAAAAATTGGTTTTAAAAATGCTTTTTGCCCATCTAAAACCCATTAAAAATCCAGTAATATTTGTGCCCCATTAATATTTTGTCTTCATCCCACAAGTGCACATACCCTGCTCATCTGATGTTATCTTCTTATTGGCGTAACATGGGTTTATCCCTACCCTAAATTTTATCACTGCATCCCTAAGCTTAGGGTTGGTTAAAGCTTCAATACAGGGGAAACTGCCGTCATCACTCCAACCTTTTAACAGATGTTGAATGGAAGGATTTCCCCTTGTACCACAGTTCACCATCTCTAGCAAAGTTAGATGTGAGAGTGCTTAGCTCAAATATTTGGCGATCCACAGCCACTGCTTCCACTGATCTGGTTTTTTTGTCAACCTATTACAAATTTCATTTAACGTATGTCTTACTTGCATAGCCCATGTCCATTCACTTTTCTCTACCTCAGCTTTACAGAGGTGTGATATTTTGAGTGTGCTTTTCCTTTGTAATCTTTTCCAAAACCTCAGTGTGGCTACAAACCCCAAATAACTCCGTGCCGTAAGCTGGCTCTCCACCCTATGGCTTGAACCATAGCTGAAGGTGGTAATGCTGAGGAGTCTTCTCAATCATTTACCCTCTTCAAGGTTCCAATCCAGTTTGCCTTCTAAGGTTAATACTTCCATCCCATAATTGCAACAAGCATTTACAATGCCACGGTTTCGCCTTTGCAAAAGTTAGAGCTATTGGCATTGTAAATGACAACATTTTTATTTATGTGTTGGTTTTGAAAACAGATAAATAAATGACATTATCATTTACATTGCCAATAGCTTAATCTCTCGCAAATGTGAGACCTATTGAATCCTACTGGACGAGCTCAGCAGACAGCAATTACTTGCAGACGTGTTCTATAACACAACAGTGACACTGCTTAATCCAGCGCTTCACAATAGAAACAGAAATGATACATGAGAAGATTACGAGTGAACAAATTACAAAAGCAGACGTTAAGTTACATGAGGCAAAAGTGACAATTGTGATCAAACAAAACACACGAGGTAGCAAAAGGTACATTATAGGAGTAATATTCGAACTCGAAAGTTTCAAACCGGCATCCCGGAGCTGCCACGTACGCTTGTTCAAGACGGCGGAAGGGAGACACAAGAGAGGGGCCATGCATTAATGGTACAACTGTGAGAGCAGAGGAAGAAGCATACACATGAGTCGGAGTCTCAGCGACTAAGCGAGCTAAGCCAGCGCGTAACAGATGAATCATAAATAAATGGCATTATTATTTACATTGCCAATAGCTTAATTGTAAAATAAATGGCATTGTTATTTACAATGCCAATAGCTTTGTAGCTCGCAAATGCATGATCTATTGCATTTACACCCACACAGAGCCACACATACAGAGCCACACATACAGAGCCACACATACAGAACCACACATACAGAGCCACATACACAGAGCCACCCACACACCCAGGAGAGCAAACACAGGGACGGGGCAGGGAAGCAAGCACAGCAAGGGGGCAGGGAAGCAAGCACATCTATGGGAGGAGGAAAACGCATGCGATGCAACTCACCCAGCTCTACACCAAATGACACTGCAATCTGACTTACAGCCACAAAGGAGCCTGCATTATCAACCGTCACTGGGAGGTTAACATGCAAGACAATGCAACATAGCCAGGAGGCAGCATGACACGGGACACAGACAGAACCATCAGTTTTTGGGGCGGGAGAACCAATAAATCAGTAGACTGTCCTGTTAGATTGAATCCACTGGGGGTGGCGGGGTGACCCCACCATAACCGAGCGCAGAGACTATTTGAAGGTGTGTGGAGGGAGGGGGGGAGTTAGGCCACAAACATCTGAGCCCTGGAGGAAATTCCTGTTATCCAATCACAGCCTGATCTAATTCCTCAGTATGGATAATAAAATGTACGTGCCCAGTAGTCAGTAGGAAAAACAGCACGTATAATGAAACCGACTGAGGACAAAAACCCCAACGATACACAATGTTTAATTTGTTTGCAGACAAGCTCTATTAATGTTAAAAGTTGCTCGTGATTTGCATTTGGGAGTCTCTGTCTGACATGTCATGGTGGGTGAGAGACACTGAGCCGGAATATAGCCTCGAATGTCTGAAACTTCAATTCTGAGTTTCCCTCTAAACAGCATGTTTTAAGTGTGGTGGGTCTTGTAGGGTTTCAGACATGGCAATAATTAAAAAACAGACATAGATTCCCTGGAGCACTATATATGCACCCACGCCTCTAACTTTACTAGGAAAAGCACTGATCCATTTCCCAACTATTGACTGAAAACCCCTTAAGGTATTTAATAGCTGCGCTTTACAAATCAGCAATGCAATCCCCGTTTACATTTTACTTCATCCTGCATTGTCCAGGAGTATTTGCTTTTTTTTTTTGTTTTACAAAAGTTTGCGTTCTTATATTGCTGTTCACTAAACATAGGACTCTTTCAGCACATACTGCCTCTTTGTGTCTGAGTGAATTCAGGTGGTAGGTGGGCGTTTACGGGCCGCGATGGAGCGCTCTGGAAGTGGCGTCAGAAAGCAGCGCACGTTCCCCCAGTGACTAATTACTACAGCTGTGCAAACGATATGCTCATTCAATCTGTGATGGCTGCCTATGTGTCAATCGTATTTGTGGGGAAATGTGAAACAAGTAGAAAGATGTGCGAAAAAAAAGGCACACATATCTACCAGGGTGAGACACTGAAGAAGACAAGTGGTACCAATGGGAGAGCCGGGGCGACTGCACCACTACAAATACCACCCCTTTCACAGACCTTAGCAGAGTTTAATACAAGGTCTCATTTTCAGAATATAAACATTTTCAATAATAAGTATTCACAACAAAATCACTGTGGTTATTCATTTGCCTGATACAACTTGCAAAAACTGGCAAAGCCAATCGGCCTGGCTTGTTTTATGCAAATGTTTGTTGTAGAGTGATATGTCTGGCAGCAATAAGGGAAAGGTCACACCGATGCATTCAAATTGACTGGTCAGGATTTTAGTTGACATGGTTTTCAGCCATACTGTAAAATTACATAGGCCAGGTCTCCTGTACAAGATTCCTACCATAAACACAATTTTCGTACAATTAAAGAGGTGGTTGAAAAACAAAAACACACGTGTAACTGGTAGCTGAATTTCGCACTAAAGGAGGGGTTAGTAGGGGTCATTGAAACAAACCAGCAAGTGAAACTGTGGGAGGACCCCTGCCAGCCGGAACAGGGAGGACAAGGGTACCCCGTGAGGAGGGGGCATCGAAAACAAAGAGGAGGGAGGGGGCAGCGAGGACAAAGGGTAGCACTAGACATGAAACAGATGAGATAGGCCAAGGCACAGAGGTGTTTGAAGCCCTTTCGCTGCTACAACCTAGAGTACCTGTTTTCAAATGCTTAGCACCCCCTCTAGGACCAGTGCTCCTAATGAAGGCGGGGCGGGGGGCTTCCTGTCATTGTGATGCGAGGCACATAAACATCGCTCAAGGGCAAACGGAGGGAGGGGGGCTATGTCTGATAGCAGTTTAGGGTCATGAAAAGAGATTTAACCCCCAAAAACATCCCTTGTGCCCAAGTAGACAATAGAACTATCACAGCACTGATGCAATTGATCAAGTACACAGTCCTCAACCAAGTGCTACAAATAAAGGTACGTTTTGTCTCGCCGTTGCCTACGTTAAGCATCAAGCCTTTGTTGACCCCACAAGTCCGGGCAGCAGATAGATGGTTTAAATGTGAAGGGGGCTCTCCCGGTAACACCCTGTCTCCCAATAACGGACAGAGTGTATGCACGACGATATGTCACCGTTAAAAACAATTAAAACTTCCAAAACCACACCAGCGGTGTATTGAAACGAGTAACTACACAACGTTCAGCGTGGAAATAAAATACAAATTACAAGCAAATAAAAGTGAAAATCATGAATATACAAGAAACGCCTGTGTTTACTGGGGAGGAGGACCACGCAATCCCAGTGCCCCCCCAGCCTCTTTCTATTGCAAGTCGTGACCTACTGGTCACACTGGCAGCTGGGGACTTTTTTTTTTATCATGAATGTAATTTTTACATTTTATGCGTTTTTATATAGCGCGGACTTTACCCGAAGGTGTCAAAGCGCTTCACCAAAGGAACAGTACAGCCACTCTGAGAAGCAACCCCAGAGAATGTAGGGCTCCAACACGCCGCCCAGTGCCACTCTTACATCGCGACTGCTTCCCCCATGAGCCACAGCAATGCCCTCGGAGTCACCGAAGCAAAACCAACGCCAGACCGCAGGCCCGAACTCCACTCTTCCCCCCACCAAAACACAGCGTCCACAACAGCCCGACATGCCCAAGCTTACTTGTCTTAAGTCACAAATGTATTAGGCAGTAGAGTCGGGCAACTACTATACAGCCCGGCACCCAGTTAACTCCCAATTAAACTACCCTGACCAGCATGCCCTTGAGGTACCTGCGCACTGAAGGGTCTCAGGATGCTTGCCACGTCTTGCTGTCAAACAAAAAAAGCAACGGATTCAAACTCGAGCGTCTGAGTATCCAATAAATGCCACTGAGGTTCGGCAGGTTGCAGTATTCCGCAAATGAACTGGAACTCACTTTTCTCGCAATGTTATGGGAGGGTGTATGCTGGTTTGTAATAGCAAGTGCTCCCCGTTCCCTTTTGGAACAAGTCCCTCAAAAAGCAGCAACAAATAATTTCTCATGCTGCCTCACCTTCAGCGCTGAAGTGCTGGACTGCAAAGTCTGCCCATTTGTTATCCCAGGTTATTGCACGGCTACAGGAGCCGGTATCGGGCATGTTCAGGACGCTCCAGCAACACAACTTCCAGAAACCCGTAGGTACCCCGCCCACTCACTACTCCTGCTGAAGCGGGTGCGGTGGCTACCTCCCTGGGAACTCACAGCTCAACCGGCAAAGGCAAGCAAGCCTTGAACAGAAAGGCCGAGCCAAGTTCCTTTAGCACTGGTTGCACCAACAACAAGAGGCAACACGGCGAAAGGGGGAGGAGAGGCGAAGAGGAGACCACGGGTGCCGTCAATGCCGGCCCAGATTCGGGGGCGTTGACGAGAACAGGCTTTCGGCTGACGTAGCCAAAAGAGAAAAATTCTCGGGAACGCCCCCGAATCTGGTCCGGGATTGACGGGCAGAGCCCTCTCCCAATGGCTAGCCTCCATTTATGGAGCTAGCCAATGGGAGGAGGGGGCGGATACCCGACCCCACAGACAAAAACATAAGGTTTTTTCTTAGCGCATGCGTACTTCGTACGCATTTGCTAGGCAAAACCTAAAAAGGGCAGACCATTGCATTATAGGCAGACAATATAGGGTGTAACGGAGGGCCCACCATACTTCCAACAAAAATTTTTTAAGCCCCATACCCAGGGCCGGCTTTAGCACTGGTGGTGCTCGGTGCAACAATCTCTTTTGGTGCCCACACGTCCCATGACCGCCTCCTCGGAATCTCCCACTACCAACTGCAAAAGTGCCCCTCAACTCTCCTATCATAAGATATTTCTAAACACAGTGCCCCCCTGAGGTCACAGCGCCCCCCTCCACAGGTCAGCTCCCAGTGCGGCCGCACCAGTCGCTCTGCCTTAAAGCCGGCTCTGCCCATACCGATGTGAATGCAGTGGTTTTTAATGATTCAACATGATCTCTCCAATTTAACTTGGTATCAAACCACATGACTGAGTATGTTTTTTTTCATTAACCACATCCACTTAGTCCCCGCCCAAATACCAATTAAATCCTCCCTTTCCTTTCCCTAACACGGTTATCTTGGTATTGTCTAGATTAACAGTGAGCCTTTTCCTTGACAATAATCCTGGAACATGTCCAGTTGGCCACTTTCGCCAAATCATCTGTGTATAGGTGGCAGTGGAGGTGGGTACCATTCACCTTGGGACAAAGGCCACTAACTGCCTTTTATGTGTTTGGTAAGTCGGCCACAAACAAGGAGAATAATAGGGGAACAAGGACACAACCCTGTCGTAGACCATTCTTAATCTGTATTTTCTTCGATAGGATACAAACCAGTGTCTAATATCACAGAGCCCAATTCTGGCTGAGTAGCTCTTGAAGATATAAAAGGAGCTCCTTGTGGATTCCAAACCTCCTCAGCAATTCCCACAGTAACTTTCAGTCCACTAGGTCAAAGGTGGCACGGAGGTCCACAAAACAACAGATTAGTTTTCCCTTTAAATCTTGCCATCGCCCAAAAACTTAAGCAGTGATCAATGGTTAAATGGCCTTCCTTGGCCCACCTTGCTTGATAGGAAAAATGTTATTTTCTTCCGCCCAGGTCTTCATTAGGCATAACAACACTTTGGAGGAAACTTTCTCCCATCTCCCCCTCCCCCCCAAATGAGGGCTAATTAACACCTTGGGTGCTCAGAACATCCCTCTGCTGTGCTGGGCTATAATGGAAATGGGTGTGGTCATGACGAGCTCAGCTCGTCATGAGCACACGAGAGGTATACCTCAGCATCGAAGGGGTTAAGCAGTAATTCTTAGGCAATGTAGCATTATCCTTCTTAAAGACTGGCCTAATTATCACATTTTTCAAACTTTCTGGGAAATGCCCAGAGGCCAAGGCCTTTTGAAAGATGACATAATGAAAGTTTGCCCACCAGTCCACATTATTTTTTATTTTTCTTGCCAGGAGGTGGTCTGATTCTGCCGCCTTCGACATGAGTACCAGGATAGTTTACTTTTCCTTCTTGAGTGAGAAATGCGATCCAGTCTCATCACCTACCTCAAAGTATTTATTCGGGCCTATCTCCTTATCACTACCATATATATTACTCAAGTGTATTTACAGATGGCAGTGGTGGTTTAATTGGTAGCACGTTTATTCTCTTTGTGCATTGAATGTAAGCATCCAAGTATTGGTGCCCCTCGAGGTTAAGAGGAATGCACCCTACTACCTAAGGTGCCAAAACATCAAAGCCCTATTGGACCCAGTGAAAACGTTAAACAGATATATAAACCTCTGCAATCTTGTTCAGTTTTATATTAATTCATAAAGTTGTTCAAACAAATCAATTTAAAGTACCTGCAGGACATAAATTAAAGTTCTTGCCGTATCAATTTAATATGAATATATAACAGAGTCTTGAATCACAAATTTAAAAAGCAGTAACAGTATAATCAGGAGTAAGCAGCTTAGTGTGACAATCCTCCTTTTAAGCTTTGAACCGGCAGCCGAAATGTGTTTCGTTTCATAGAAACTTTTTCAAGGCTTCGATCATTGATTACATAGGCGACCAAACAATTGTATAGAAATGTCCAAGTCTTGCAGTGGGGAATCGTCTGTCCCTAAATATATTTTAACTCTTTGTCAGAACAGAAGACCGTGTCACTTGTTTTTTGTATAAATCCACTGGTTGTTTTATAGTTTAAGTAGTCAGAGTCTAGGGTAATGATATGCCCCTGTTGTGTTAAAGACTCCCTCGCGGAGCAGTCTTTCCGAGTTCATCACGCAAAAAAAGTGTGATGAACTCAGTTTGCTACATACAGCTTTCCCTTTATATGTCTTTTTCTAAACTCTCTATTGGCATACATGTACCCAATAATGTCTATTTGTTCAACTTGATACCCACCAGGGTTGATATCTTTCGGGCCATTCGCCAAAAGCTTACTTTCTTGGTAAAATAGTGTAATATAGTGTAATATGAACCGGAGTCAACCCTTAATCCACCTTCTTATTCAACTGCGTTGGAAGTTTGCCCTTTGGCAGCAACAACTCCTGGATTGTTCGACAAGCATGGTCTGTTGTGGGTAATCCCAGTTCTTCTTAGTGCCGGACGGCTTACCATCGAGATGGCCACTGCAGCTGTGCCGCCAAATAATAATGTTCAAAATGAGGGGCACCTAGACCACCTTTATCAACTGGCAGTGGTAGTTTGCAGAGCACTACAAGCCTTCTGTCCTAACTACATTTCCTAACATGCTGTGGAGAGTGCAAAATGTGGAGCTAAGAATTTGGATTGGGAGATTATTGATATAATAAAGAAGATGAGGGGAGCATTACAATCTTGGACAGCGATACCCTACCAAGCGCCAGGATGCCCTTTGGGTGACAGATTAGCGCTATATAAGTATGCCAAATAAATAAATAAATAATACCTGGCCCTGCACTGTAAGTGGGAGTGAACTCCAAAATGCAAGTTGTGGATGAAGAGAAGCTATCGCCCGCATGAGTTTACCATCTATTAAATCTTGCATACTGCAAGATATACGAATACCAAGGTAGCGAAATGTGTGAGGCTCCCAGCGCACAGGGTGGGAGTCCCCGCCCGTCAGATGATGTGGTGGTCAATCTGGACTCAGAGGGAACAGAGAGGTCTTAGTCCAGTTCACCTCGAACCCCAAGGCAGCCTGGAACTCCTCAATGACTCTCTAAACCTCTCCATGCCCCCGCCGCATATCTTGGATATAGAGCAGCACATCATCCGCATAAAGAGAAATTACATGGAGCTCACCCCCCCCCCACGGAAAGATACCCCACTCTGATACACGAGGCAAACAGTTCCGTTAGTAAGACAAAGAAGAGCTGTGATATGGGGCTTCCCTGACGTGTACCTCTGCTGATCGTTATTGGGTCTGATATTAATTGGACTCTCAACGCGGGCCGTGGGGTTTGTAATCATGTGAGGCATCTGGTAATGCCCATCTTCAAGAGTGTTGCACAGATATAGGCCCAGTCCACCATGTTGAACGCTCTTTCCAAATCTCTCGCCAGGGAAGCTGCATACGGCCAGTGGGCCAGAGCCAGTTCCAGCACCCTTTGGAGCCTGTGGATATAAGGAGTGGCTGAGATGATCCCATGTATTTGAGTTAAGGGATCCAAACGTCGACACCAATGTACCATATGGCACTTGATATTGTGAATGTAATGCACAATGGTACTAATGCATAATCAAGTCTGTTTACTGGTCGCTGAAAAACAGAACTTTTCACTTCTTGCCTGAATCTCCTCCCTTCTATTGTGTTTTCTTGTTTGTATGTGTGTGTCGCAGATCGCGCTCCATTTAAATATTTTTCGGACTAAAAAGTATTGTTTAAATAAATTCTGTCCGGCTGGACAAAGAACATACGGTCTATTTAGCTTATGTTGATCACCCTATGCATAACCATTGTCTAGTGACCCCTGTCTTTAGTAACGAGCGGTTAGGGATGACACAGTTCTGGTCTGTGTGGACCAGTTGGGGCATATGTTCTTGGAATCGACCCACAATAACTTTACTGAGTATTTTGTAATCAGTCCCTAACATGGACAGTGGGCGGTAGGATGTCGCTCGTAGCGGGTCTTTGTCAGATTTTGACTATGAGGGATACTACAAGTGTCAGAGGGAGACTTCCCTCCTTCATTTCAGTTTGGTAATTTGGGGACCAGGACATCTTCATAAGTCTTCTAGATCTTGACCGGGAGGCCATTGAGTCTGGGAGTTTTACAGGTAGCCAATCCCCGAATGGCACCCCCAGGCTCCTGTTCTGTGATAGGGATCGGAAGATCCTCACAAGCTATATGTTCTACAGTGGGTTGTGTGATATCCTCAAGAAACGTTTATATGCTAGCAGCTTGATCATATAATAATTTATAATGGGCTGTGAATGCAGCGTGTATGTCTGACTGGCTAGAGACGGTGCAGGTCGGGATTGATGAAGTATAGTGATCGGTGTCCTTGGAATCATGCTACGTAGGAGCCAAGCCAATAACTGGCAAGATTTGTTACCCTCTGCATGTATCTTGGGCTGGTAGGCTTTAAAAACCAAGCATCAAAGATGGTCTAGTTCTCTGGCATCTACAAGTGCCTGCCAGGTCGTAGGGGATCTACAGGACTCTGCCTTCAGCGCGCTTAGAGACATTTCTAGTGCAGTGAATTATCTATGGAGATCCTCCCTCGTCCTCACCCGAGCGTTGATGCAGTGACCGCCCAGCACCACCTTTGCAGCCTCCCATTCCATGGACCTGGACGTAGCTGTGCCCCAGTTCTTTGCCATATATCGAGAAATCACTTCAAGAGCTGCGTACAAGAACACAGTGTCTTCTGACATGACTGGTAGAAGGTGCAGCTACACTGGGTTATGGTCAGAAAATGTTTTAAGAGGTACTCTCCGCTCGTTAACTAGTAGTGAGTAGTCCGATGACATAAAATGCGGTCCTGCTGCGCAAGGCGATCGTGAGAGGTGAGTAGCCCTTCGTGCCTGGCTTCAACGTGCACTAACTTTCTAAAAGAGACCAGCGTGCGAGCCACTGAATAAGGCCCACGGCTGCTGCTGCTACAATGGAAGAGTTGGGTAATGGGTGTAGGAACGGTTGAGGATGGGGCCGAGGACACTATTAAAATCACCTCCAATGATATATGGAATGTGTTCCCTTTTTCTGAGGGTGAACACAAGGCGGGCCAAGAATGATTGCTGCGCCACATTTGGAGCTTAGATGCTGCCTAACAGGAGAGGTCTCCATCAAGTTGTCCTTCCACAAAAACATAAACATACCGCCCTTCATGGTAGATCTCAGTTGCAAGGCCCCAAAAAGGAACTGCAGGACGAATCCATATCAGTGCCCTGCGGGCAAACCCTGAATAGGTGGTGCTGTAACACTGACCACGCCATTGCTTTTGCAATCGGACATCTTCACCACCTGCAACATGCGTTTCTTGAAGGAACGCTATGTGTGCACTGCGCCGCCTGATAAATTGTTGAGCAAGGGGTCGCTTACGCGCCGTCCCTGGATAGAGCCCAACATACACTTGTCGGGTTATTCATAACCACACTGAGTATATCGCAGACAGATGCTGTTAATGAACTGGGTCTTGTATTTATTCAAGCTTATAAACCTCCTGGGTGGTGTTCCCTCCACCAGTCAGTGAGCAACTGCCGATGGATAGAACTTCCACACACAGTCACAAATCCACAAGAATTTTCCATCAAAGAACATTCCATTCTATAAGTGAGACATGGAAGAAGACACAACAGGATTTTCCTTCTACGCTTTCCACTACGAAACACTAGAGATCAGCCATGGAAGTGCATTCAGATATCTAACATATGGTACCTTTTATGTAGAAATAAGCTAAGAACACATTTCCAAACTTTTGCATCATAAATTACAGATTTGAACTGAGGGCCTCAAGAACCCTAAAGAATTTCTAAGAGAAAATAAGACCCCAAAATAATTCATCTTCCTGCTAGATGAAGGATTGCATCTCATGTGGGAGCAGCTATCATTCTTACGAGGTGTGCGGAAATGGCCTCTATCGTCCAAATTGTTGTTTAATAGGTCTAGACAGATAAACTCTTTACTCATTTCACAATGAAACTGAATTATTTTCTCTTGGTGTGATGATGTAGCCCACTGACCATCCTCATTTTACTAGGTTCACAAGCAGTCTAACCTCACCTAATGAGGCTGGCAAGGTCAGCGATTAGGCATAAGGGTAAGGCCCACAAGGTAAAAACGGAGACCTTTGGCGATTTCCAGTCGAAAAATCAACACAAAGTTGACTCAACAGTAATATTCAGAAGACAACACCACACAACAGTAGAACCAAGGCATACTCCCTCAATTACCAGGGGACTCTTTCTCTGCATCCTTACTTTTAGAACATTTTTATTTTTTAATTTTATTTTTTAAACAAAATGCAAATTGGATGTACTAAATATCAGGTATATAGGTCGTAAATGTGGAACGTTCTCATCCTAGCATACAATGCATTTCTAGAAATATTTTGGTACTATGTGTACTCAATTTTGGGGTCTTCCCAACTAAGACCTTTGTCACAAAACATTACATACGTTGTTGTCCATAGTGTTAAATCCTCCTGTACGCTACAATCTGTGTGTACTTTTAACATTCAAAATTTCTTATTCTGTAAGATTTTTTTCTATCCTTCATATGACAGTGCGGTGTCTTCTACTAAGTGGCTAATGATACATATCTTTGCTAATCACATGTACAATGCAATTAGTCTATATTTAATCACTACTTTCCTAGAGCGTGGGTACAGTCCAGTACACGTGGGTACAGTCCAAAATGCATTGCTTAAGTGTCTTTTCTATTCCACTTCTACATATGTGAGCTACCACTTTGATCCAGTGATCATGAGTTACTGCACATTGCCAAATCAAGTGTATAAAATATGCTTGTAGTGTCTGACATCTTGGGCAATCCTGCATGGGTTTTTAATATGCGCTATCTCAAGCTGTAGCGCTATTGGTTGCTAATTTGTTAAACAAGAATTTGATGTAATTCCTTCTCTGTTATTGAGTATCCCAGGATTCTCTACCATTTATCCTTAATTCTCAATAATAGAGAACAACGGGATGTGCTTAATGCTTTGTAGTAGACTGAATAGCCCCTCAAGACAATGCTTACAGATATGCTAATGTCCTCGATTCTAGTGGTGCACCTCGGAAATCGCCCTACTCCCTCCTGCCCCCTCCTACCACCCCAGGCCCATCGTGCCTCTCCAACTGGTTGGGCGTATAATAGGAATTGGGAAACCAACACTCTGGATTTATCCTCTGCTTCCTCAAAAGTTAAACATCTAACCTCACTATGTTAGGGAATAGAACTCAAACTCCGGGTGTGCCAGGCCTCTCTGTTTCATTGGGAATATTTAGTATAAGTCTAGGTCGAGCACCAGTCCATGACAATGAGGACAACATTTTATCCGATATTGTAAAGAACTCCAGGGGAAGCAGATACATTGTCCACTAAAACACACATTGGCATCTTGGAAGCATCACCACCTTGACTAAAGCAACTGCTCATTAATGACAGTGGCAATGTTGTCTAGAAGAATATAGATCCTTGTTTGCCATCCATGACTCTACCCTCACTCAGGCCTATACATTCCTCTTCATTGTGTATCACCTTTATCCTCCAATACCTTCCGACTTTAGGTTGACACTGCAAGGCCAATACCAGTCATTTCTCCTCCTGGTTCCCTGTTGGGCTGACCAATTGGTCTTCAGCTCAAATAGAGATCAGATCTCCTCCGGTATTTGTAGCTAGATCCAGGGCAAATGAGGACAGGTGACCGCAGGCATCTCTGCCTGGTGCCTCTTCCTAGTTTCCAGGTCCCTGAGATTTTGCCATTGGTCTTTACTGTATCTCTAACCTTAGCAAATCATAAGTATGTCCATGTTTGAAACTGCCGGCCAAAATTATAGATTCTTAGTACCGCAAATAGAAATTCGTATCCCAGAACTAAATGCAATTTCTGTATTAAATGATGCAACCACATATTAATTTCTGCTGATTTCAAACGGGTTTGAGTCAATCAATGTAAATTAGCTACAGTGCTGTTCCTTAGTACAAAGCTGGACTGCTCTAGATGTACTGGATTGGGTAATATTCACATAAGGCTTTTAGCTATTGCTTTACTAATTATTTTTACTTCAGTATTAATCATGGATAATGGTCTAAAATCGGCTTGGTCATCCTAGCTTTGGGCACCATCCCTATTAACAGTTCCCATGGAGAGCGGACTCTGAGCTTCCTTCCATATATCTATCAAATTCCCCATGGAAAGAGTTGGTGCACATTTATAAAACTCATGCAGAAGTTTATATAGACAGCGATAAAACACTTTGCTTATTCTTGTTGGTTTGTTTTGTGCTGTTAGTCTTTTCCACCAGCCTTAGAATTGAAGGTCTATTCGTTGCCCTTTGTTTCAGACAGTTTATTTGTTTGCCTGTGTTATCACTCATTCTATGCAACCTTTGTCGAAATGATTCATAAGAATTTACATCTATTGATCGCCAAGATTCAGCCTTTTTTGAGTCACATTTATAGTTTCAGTAGGAGATTTGGGTGGGCCATCCTGCATGCGGGTAATTTTATTCTTGAATTCACTTACTCAATTCTTGAGGTACAACGATATTTTGTAGCTCTTACCAATCCACATACCTCTCACTCACTCCCTCTTTCATTTCTTTCCAATCATTCACTGCATTGGCTATGGATTCCCAATTAGTAATAAAGCAGCTGGGCGAATTCTCAGCTAGGCATTTCCTTAAATATTCAATTTGGGGTTTCCCAGCTCTCAATCCGCATATCAAGCATAGGGGGGATAATATGACCTTATCCTTCGCAGGTATATAGTTTCAGTACGTTTCCTCCCCAATTGTAAGCTTACAAAAAATAATTGAGCCGAAAATAATAGATGCGGAGGTCAGAAAAACAAACGATCGTCCCTATCAATCGCTATGTTATTCAATTCATATCTCTCCTCTGTCGAGTTTTTTGGTTATTTTGTTTAGCTATTTGGAGAGTCTATGTTTATTATCTGTTCTGGAGGGTGTCAGTCAATCCACCTGTATTTCTGCAGCCATGATTCTTCTCAATAATCTATAATGGCTACAAAAGAAAATAAGGAAGTGAACTGAATGACACTTCTAGTTGGTGTGTAGAAACACACACCAGCAGACCTCGAAGTGTAAACCACCACCTAATTTTAGAAACTTCAACGTCCAGTTAATGCAAAGATTTCAGTTATTTGGAGCTATCCTGGACAGAAACTAGGCACAGTCTTCCTTTCCCCGCTGAAGGTGTTTGGTTCTAAAAGTTCAGGGTCAACAGTCCACTTGGGATCATAAATTCAAGAGAATGGAGGCTACACCATAACCCCACAGTTACAGTCCGTCAGGCAGAAGTAAAGAACTTGAGGGCATAGGGATGGAGCAAATTATTTTATGTCCTACGTTAATAGAAGCCCAAAGTTTTTTGCATGTTTATATAGCGCGAACTCGACTCGAAGGTTTTGGAGCGCTTTACACGAGCACTGTATTTACATTACACATTCAGGCACGGGGAGATTAAGTTATTTGCCCAGAATCACAGGATGTGGACAACCCCGAGGCTCGAACCCTGGTTTCCAGCACCAAAGTCGGACCACATCCCCTCCCAAGTTTAACTATCAAGTCAGAAACTAGGGGTCTCTTATATATCACACTTTTAAGCTAGAGTCACATCTCACTGTGAGCTGGGCTGAGACCTCCCAGAGGGACATCTTAATGAAATGGGGCTAAGAGGGTCTTGTACACGTTTCTTCCCCTCATACTTGCCACAAATAATCAACATCCCCTTACCGGGCATGGCTAGCAGCATGGTTTTAGTGTTCCCATGTGTGCCATAGAGAAATGTAATTTCCAGTTGTCTTGTCCTTGGCAAACTAATTCGCCCTATAGACTAGAAGGTAGGCACTTTCTGTATAAGCGAAAGGGAATAGGCTATAGGAAGTTGGATGGCCGCCAACTGCCTCAAATTGAACTCGGATAAGTCCGAGGTGGTCATCTTTGGACACTTATCCCCTGATTGGTCTTCTCGCTGGTGGCCACAGTCCATGGGCTCACCGCCCATTCCAGTCAGTAAGGTAAGGAACCTGGGTGTTATGGTTGATGACAGGCTTACTTTTCTTCCTCATGCAAATCAGATTGCCTCCTCCGCATTTTATAAACTACGAATCATCAAAAAAATCCTCCCTTTTCTCCCTACCTCAGCTGGCAAGACCTTGATCACGTCCTTGGTCCTATCCACCTTGGACTACTGTAATGCTCTATTTTTGAATGCCCAAGAGAGAGTCCTTAACAAGCTGCAGACTATTCAAAATGCCGCTGCCCGACTGCTGGGTAACATCCCCAAATTCCAATCAGTCTCGAGCACCATCAGAGAGTTGCATTGGCTTACCATTAGGAACAGAGCTAAGTTTAAGGCTCTGTGCATTGTCTATAAGGCACTGCACAACCAGGGACCGGCCTTTCTGACTCAACAACTCATCCCCTACCGGCCCGCTAGGTCCCTGCGGTCCTCTGATCTCTTCCAGCTGGAAGTACCCCGTACCAGACTGGTCTCATGGGGTGACAGAAGATTTCTTGTTTCCGCACCCAAGCTCTGGAACTCTTTGCCGCTAATCATAAAGAACAGTCCTTCTTTGTGGTCCTTTCGGAAACAACTCAAAACTTGGCTATTTGACCAATAAGTAGATCCTCCTTTAGGGCTGAATTTAGTAGATATCAGCGCCGAGATGCCCAAGGGCCTTTGTAGCGCTTTACAAATGTTTAAATAAATAAATAAATAAATAAAGTCTGTACTTTTACGGCTTGGTCCTTAAAAAGTGCTGGTCTGCTGTCAGATGAACCAGTCTTCTGGCAACCTAGAAACGAAGATGAAGAGCCCTGTCCTCTTCTCACTCCCTCCGTGTCTGTGTGCATTGAGAACATTGGTTTCTTTAATCATTACTGTCTCTTTCTCCTGCACTCCTATCTTTACTTCTGCTCCCAACACCCTCTACGTTAACCTCAGTTGGCTGCTCTCTGATGCTGGTCTTCACTGTGGCCAAAAGCAACATGATGGTGCTAAATAAAGCACATTAAACAAAACCAAAAATTTTAGCCAGTTAATTCTGTGCTTTCAAGCCCACTACGTACTTAGACTGCTGCCTGTAAAAGCTGCTTGACATAGCTTTTACAGTCAAATGAAATCGTCTAACATGTTAAATGCCCTAAACAGATTCTTTAACTTTTAAACAAGCCCTATTCTACTCGACTCTTCGGCAACAAATAATTTAAAATTTTGGGCACAGAGTGGCTAGCTACCCAGAAGTAATTATTAATCAGTAGGCAGCTCAGTGTGCTTCTTTTTTGAGCTGCAAATACTTTCAGAACCCTGACTTATTCTGTATTTTTACAGGGATGAGATGGTATTTGTGATGCCCATTCTGTGTATCACTTATTTCTGATTTTCAGTTCAGTCAAGAAATATTTCTCCCGCCATTCTTCCTTAGACAGTAGGCTTCCAAGACAGAGGAAGAAGTCAACAGTTTGGACATTACAATACCTCGGAAAATGTGCATTGATTGTAGATGGAGTACAAGCCCAACCTGACTCATCTCTTGCTCTGTGGATTGTCTACTACATTTCTGAGTGCCACTCCTTCCAAGGACTTTTACTTTCAAAGGGCATCCGTTCTACATTACCTCCTGCTGGTTACAAGTAATTTAACTAAAATGGTTACCAACCGAAATGCGCTCCAGCTTCTGAACAGCCTGCCTCACTCACAAAGCCCTGCATACCGGTAAACCCGCATACCTGGCTGCCAAACTCAACAAAGCCGGTCAGTCAAGGAAATAAACCTAAGGAGTACTAACACTCTACTTCTCATCCCGACAAAGACTCGCAAACATAAAAACGCATCACACACCTTCTCTGGAAATGCGCCCAAAATTTGGAACTCCATCCCAGTTCATATTACGACTAACCCCTCCTTTCCAAAATTCAAAAGACTTTTTCCTCAACCGATCTCTTGCGGATAGATGGCTGACGCTCTTCAATGAATCCCGCACACAGCAGTATGCAAACACTCTAAAGAGGATGGATATTTTATTTTACCTTTCGTTTCTCTCCTGTGCTCCCCTTCACCGTTCTGGATTTGTCACAAATCATGGAGCCTATCGACTACTCGCTGTGTTTGAACTGTACTCACCACGTACCTTTTTGTTCTATTTGCAAGTCTTTGTGTCTGAACTTTACTCGACACGAATCACTATGTTTCTACTACGGTCACTTCTTATTTTTGTTTTGCATCTTTGATTCATGTTGTAAAGCGCTCTGATACTCTTCGGTCTGGCGAGCGCTATATCAAAATAAATAAATACATGACAGCCACTGGGACAGCATTACACTCTTTCAACATGCACTGCTCATTTGATGCTAATTTTGTATTCCATGCAGACATCATTCTGAAAGGTTTTCCCCTCAAAAGTTAGTGGCTCATGGTTCTTTTACCCTTCTACAAGGTTTCCAGCTGTATATTCTGCACTTGTATAGGAGTGACCACAGATTCACCTAAATGTAAGCCAGTTACTCAGATACTTTGTATGGTTTGTGGCCTTCATCCTTAGACACTCACCATCCACAATAACCCACCTTCCAAAGCATCAGCTCTGTCTTTTTTAGGATAGGTAAAAAAGATATACTATCAGATCAGTTGGTATGTGAATGAGAATGGAGGGCCATGCACATTAGAGATGCCACAAGTACAGAACTTTGTAAGTGTGGAGAGGGAGCGCATGCTGTTAATGACTGCAATAGATGTTGCGTTGTGACAGCTTCCAGAATTTTCCACATGTTGTGAATGGTTACAGCTTAAGAACTAATAATACAAAGTTACTGCATAACAGTTATTAAACCGTTATTCTATCCAGTCATATACAACAATACAGTGTGTGAACGGATCACACGGGTTGTTAAAAATTCCAGATCCAAGATGAGTATTATAATAAGTATCCCGGATAGTTAGTGATTTTGGACTGTTGTAGTGAGTGGAAATAAACACGTTGTAAACCACAGGACTGCTGTTTCAGGTGTTGATCAATGCATAATATTCACTGATTGAAAACGGACTTATGGCTCCACTGGCATAAGATGCAATGGATGGATTGTATTAGAAGAGTCTCCATTTTGGATCCCACCTCTCCTTTCATTGTTGTATTGAGCATTTGTCGAGGAGGTTTTCTGAAAGAAAACCTTTCCCCCTAACTCTAAGACTTTTATGCCGTTCGATGCTTACAGCCCTGCTGCAAACCATGTAACCACATGAACCTCCAGCCATCACTATTTAATGTACCACTTTGCCATGTTCTGGTATATGCAGTGTCGAAAGCTTTAAATTGAGGATTATATTAACCATCCACTTTTTGTAAAATAAAAAACATAACCTTATCTTCATCACTAGCCTGCTGCTCTGGGTTAATTAGCATTACTATTTAATTGCCTCATATGTGCTTCATTAAAGTCAGGAACACTTCCTAGAACAAATGGTTAAGAATATGGTGATATTACTTAGACCATGCTGATAACTGGTTGATGGGTCTTTATAACCATCTCACTTAAAACTGTTGAGCAACAAATGTTGACCTTCAGTGACTAGAAAATCCATTTGTGGGCAAAAACGTTATTTTAGGAGGTTAAGCTTCATGGCGACAGCTAAATAAAATTGGAGTTCTGGAAGACCTGTATGGATTGCTATTTTGTTATTTTCCCAAAACGTTCTTCTTCAAAATGGGAGTGTGGAGTTAGGTATTTGCAGTGCAGGTTCCAGGGACTATTACGGGTACAATGTTGCATCATTCAGGAAAAATGAAATCTGAAGGATACCTCCATCTTGTACTACAAGGGATGTCCACAAAACAGATGGGCCATGTACCTGTGGACTTGAGGATTCTGAGGCAACATGGGTAAGAAGATCGAAGGCTAGGATTGAATAAGTGCAGGCCGGCACCACTACAACTACAGTGCAGCTCTAATGGGTTTATTGTCCCATTATTTCAGCCTTGTTTCCCTAACGAATTGGCGACAGTGTGCACCTTCCTCAGTGGTATTGCCTTCTCATTGATACCTAGATGAGCCTCTCTGAGTATTAGACCCTTACTAACACCAAATAGGTCTCTCCCAGATACCAGAGCCTCATGGGCTGCACACTGACACACATCTAAGCGATATGTCTCAATGAGCCCCATAGCGGTCATGACATCGAAGAATCCAATGGAAATGAAGGATGACAAACTGTACATGGACCCTCAGAACTCCAGTAAGGTGAAATCTATGTTCTTCCATCTGGAGTTCTAAAGAAGACCTTGGAGCTTTTGAGTCCCCAGCAAAGAACTCTATCAGTAATGGCTTTAATTCAATCTTGGATAGACTTTGTGAACAAAACCTGTGGCACCTCAAAATGCCGCTGGAGTGCCTTGAGTAAGCTTGAGGGAATCTTGTTTCCTCTGAGCCTGACATCCTTTCTCGGCCGCCAGTTGGCAAACATATACAATTTATTTGTATTGCTCATCGTTCCATTCTTAATACTGTTCTGTATTTCAACATGAAGCAGATTATAATCCAAGAAGAACCCTATGTTTATAATCACTCTACAAAACATTGTCCCTAAACAAGAAGAGTCGTGCCAGTTTTTTTATTTTTTTCCGCGGGGCAGGGCGACTCCATCCTCTGGGAAGATTGATGGGCCTCTATGCAAGCTGTAGAGCATTTCTCTCTCCAGACTTATTGCTGCTTTTGTTCACTTTGCTGCGTTATTCAATGGTTTGTCAGTGAAAAAGGTTCAATTTAGTGGCAACAACTACATTACAGAAAATGAAGATTAATATAACTCAGACCGACGATGAACGGCTTTTGGCTCCAGAGAACACGCAGCTAAGCTCTCCCTAGTAGTAAGTGACATGGGCCCTTCATCAGCTCTGTGTACATCAAGCAGAATATTCTGTAGTTCTAGAGCCTCTTACACTGTACGTAAACCAGAGGCAGAGCTCTCTCCATAGAACAGGTCCTAACAATTACTTAAAGCAGTACTAGAGCACCCTATGACCCAAACTTGCACCAACAGCAGCTCTCTCCACTGTGGTATACCTCGTTACAGAAAAAGAGCTTTCCCAGTACTAGAGTCACGAGCCCCGCTGTACACCAAGCAAAGTTTTCCTCCACTTTAATATTTTTCTATTTTAGGTGCTTTGAGGCAAAAAAAAGGTTTCATTTTCTATGTTCGAATGCTAGCATCCTGGGTAACTGGTTGTTTTGGTACTCAAAAACCAGGAAGGAAAAAACATGGACTTTAAACCATGAAGCATCATCGAGAGCTGGGACCGTGGTACTCAGTCTGCTTGGTCTTTTGAAGGCCACCCTTCCTGCACTGAAAAGTAGAAGGAGAATTCTGGGAACCAGTGTAGACCGCCAAGCCTCTTCTTACCACATGTCAAAATGTCCCGGTCTTCTTTTTTTTCTAAAAATAAGTAATTCGAGGAACCCGTAGGTGAGAGGTCTATTTTCCGATGTGCAACAGAGTACTAATGCTTGCGGCTACTAGCAAGAGCTGCTAGGCGTTCTAATCCGGGTAGAAGAGACCGCAAACACTGCTCGCTGATACCCTACGTTTTGCTTGGAGAGGCCTCAAAGAATCCCTGCAGGGGAGTAACTCGCTGCTGGCAGGGATCGTAGACATTGCCCAACGTTTGACCTCCAAATATAAATATTACTTTGGGGTAACAAACCGTTAAACTAATATAATCCATATTGCAAAACTATAATTACCGTTTGTTTCACTTCACTTCTAGGAATCATAATGCAAAGTTGAAACGAAGTGTTTTACTGTATGATGAATTTCATTGCTTCTTGCTTGTAGAGATATCATAACGACCACCTTTTTGGTTAACACATTCTCAAATGTCCATATATACGCTCAGTTTTAAAATACTCACTTAATTTGTAGAAAGTCGTAACTGTGAGCATAAAACGAAGTTGCCTGAAAGCGATTGATTGTAATTGTTTAGAATTTCGGAATTGGCAAAAATAAGCAACAATTGCGAATAACTGCATTTTTGAACTAATTGTACCTGATGCAAGGTTATGTATAGCAGAATCTAGAAAGCAGCAATCACTCTCAGTGATTCATATATTATGTTTATGTGCCAAGCTACGGTATTGTTCCACCCAGATCATTAATCAATCGAACATTCAATAACTTACATCGAATTTAGTACTACACTGGAGTGCAGATCGGAGTTTTGCAAAGCACAAAACTAAAAGATCGCTCCCTCAAAACAACCAGGTCTGTTCTTTGCTCGGGTTCCCTACCCACGCTTTTTAGGTCCCGGACTCGAAGGCTGTGCTTGCGCAGTCTCGCTCCGAGACTTTATGTCTACAGTATGTGGGGTTGAACCCGCCCCTCTTCTCCATTGGCTGGCTTCCTAAACGGAGGCCAGCCATTGGAGGAGAGGGGCGTCACTCCGTTTTTAGACGGGATTCGGGGGGTTGTTTTTTTCTTTATTTCTGTTTTCTTTCTCTCCTCTTCCCATTGGCTGGAATTTTACCTTCCAGCCAATGGGAAGAGGAGAGAAAGAAAACCACGCCCCCTAATCCAAAAATGAAGCTGGTTTCTCCGAGGCATTTCATACCTCCCCTCGGAGAAACGTGATCGTGTTCATGGCGTGGTCGTGTTCAAGTACAGGAAGGAGGACTGACCCCCAGCACCCCTCACCCCCCACATAAAGCTCTCATTTTCCAAGGCATGACGGCCAATGCTCGCATGTTCATTTTGTTCGGTGAGCATGCTAGTTGTTTGTCAAATGTTTACGAGCCGAGCAATACTGAGCGCCTGCGCAGTAGAACTTCCAGGCGGAATCCTCTACCGAATCAGGAAAGGTTGGCAAGCCCTCAGTCATCTGGCTGCTGCGGCCAGCGAAGCGCCGCTGTGTGCATGCGTCTGGAGTTAAACGTTCCTAATACTAACTCGCTGCTGGGAAAATTGAGCAGAGGCTCGGAAGCCATCTGGGGGTGCGCGAGGCAAGGAGGGGAGAGAGAGGCGCTGGAGCTGACTGTCTCCAAGAACTGGCCAAGTACCCGGTCATGGTGGAGGCTCAGTCGTCAGGTAAGTGTGATTGACACGCGCTTGATGTTGGGGGGATCTGTTTGGGTGATATGTTGGGGAACATCTGATGATGAACGATGTCTGTGATTTGTTTTGTGGGTCTTCGCATTCTAGGGGTTGTTGCTTTCAGGAGTATACCACTTCCCCTTGTTAAATCCAAGCAGCAGATCTTCTTCCTTTGAAAGTGAACGGTGACAGCAGCGGTCGGACAGTCGGGTATTCCACATGACTGGGGTGGAATCCGCCGATAATACGACCCCAAACATAATTAAGAAGGATATTGCAATTTTAATGTAATTGTTCAAGCCCTTTCATAAAAAACTGAAGTAGTTCCATTTGCTCCAACTGTCACCACAGGCATGATATCTTCTGATGCCAGTGTTTTTAACTTTCCGGGTGAAAAGCAGCTCCTCATGGTTAGAAAGGTGTGCTTCCTTCTGAAGAGTGCCCTGGGTAGGTAGCACGCATGATGTCTACCTGCTACTGTTAACAGTACAGTAGTAAGCGAGTCCAGTGCGGTGAGATGAACTGGGGGGTTGAGGTGCTTCTGTGCTAGATGGTTGTCCCACTGGCTCCCTCCCGCTCCGTGGCAGCCCATCTCCCTCCCTCCCCCGCTCCTCAGGCCGGCCGCCATGTTACTGGGGAGATTAATTTTTTTCTGCCCTCTGTTCCCTCTCGTTTTTTTCTGCTCTCTGTTCCCTCTCGTTTTTTTCTGCCCTCGGTTCCCTCTCGTTTTTTCTGCCCTCGGTTCCCTCTCGTTTTTCTGCCCTCTGTTCCCTGATCTGTTTATCTGCCCTGTGTTCCCTGCTTGTGCTCGATTGCCTCTGTTCCCTCATTGTGATCTGTTTTTCTGCCCTCTGTTTCTTCTCGTTTTTCTGCCCTCTGTTCCCTCTCGTTTTTCTGCCCTCTGTTCCCTCTCGTTTTTCTGCCCTCTGTTCCCTCGTTTTTCTGCCCTCTGTTCCCTGCTTGTGCTCGATTGCCTCTGTTCCCTCGTTGTGATCTGTTTTTCTGGCCTCTGTTCCCTTGTTTTTCTAGCCTCTGTTCCCTCTCGTTTTTCCGCCCTCTGTTCCCTCTCGTTTTTCTGCCCTCTGTTCCCTCGTTTTTCTGCCCTCTGTTCCCTGCTTGGGTTCAATTGCCTCTGTTCCCTCGTTGTGATCGGTTTTTCTGCCCTCTGTTCCCTGCTTGTGCTCGATTGCCTCTGTTCCCTCGTTGTGATCTGTTTTTCTGCCCTCTGTTCCCTCGTTGTGATCAGTATTTTCTGGCCTCTGTTGTGTGTGTGTGGGGCTCTGTGTGTGTGGGGCTCTGTGTGTGTGGGGCTCTGTGTGTGTGGGGCTCTGTGTGTGTGGGGCTCTGTGTGTGGGGCTCTGTGTGTGTGGGGGGGTCTCTGTGTGGGGCTCTGTGTGTGTGTGTGTGTGGGGGGCTCTGTGTGTGGGGGGGCTCTGTGTGGGTAGCTTTTTTTGTAGGTGGATCTATGTGTGGGTGGCTCTGTCTGTGTGAGGGTGGCTCTGTGTGTGTGAGGGTGGCTGTGTGTGTGTGAGGGTGGCTCTGTCTGTGTGAGGGTGGCTCTGTGTGGGTGGCTTTGTGTGTGTGGCTCTGTGTGTGGGTTTAGAGATTAAGCTATTGGCATTGTAAATGACAATGCCATTCATTTATATGTTTTAAAAACAAAAACATAAATAAAAATAATGTCATAAGCAATGCCAATAGCTCTACCTTTAACAATGCCGAGACCATTGCATTGTAAATGCTTGTTTAGTCTTCTAAATAAGAACAATAGCCATCAGAACAACCCTTGGAAATGCCACAGGCCTCGCCTTTAAGTCCTTTTGGCTTTTCCAGTGTTTTTTTTGGTTTTTTTTTTTAGCAATGCTGTAAATCTGTAAATCTTAGAAGAGTACAGCATGGCTAAATAGAATGAAAAGGTTCTAGGATGAGTCACCATGTATGTGCTTGCCTGCAAAATGATGCAAGCGCCTTTTTGTCTTGTTATTTACAAATCTGAGATGGATCTGTAATTAAAAATAAAAAGTAGAACAAAAGCAATTTTTTACTTTTTCCAAAGTGGGGAAAGCAACACGGAGGGCGTGGGTGGGGTAAGTTACATGAAGGAAACAGCACGGGCTAGAAGCAATACGGAAGGTGTGGGTGGGTAAGTAACATGCAGGAAACAGCACGGGTTGGAAGCAATACGGAGGATGTGGGTGGAGTAAGTAACATGCAGGAAACCGCACAGGGTGGAAGCAACAAAAAGGGCGTGAGAGGGATAAGTAACATACAGGAAACAGCACAGGGTGGAAGTAAGTCAGTGGGCGTGGGTGAGGTAACTAACATGCAGGAAACTGCACAGGTTAGAAGCAACACAGTGAGTGTGGGTGGGGTAAGTAACGTGCAGGAAACAGCACGGGGTGGAAGCAACACTGTGGGCATGGGTGGGGTAAGTAACATGCAGGAAACCGCACAGGGTGAAACCAACACGAAGGGCGTGGGTGGGGTAAGTATAATGTAGGAAACAGCACCGGGTGGAAGCAACACGTAGGGTGTGGGTGGGGTAAGCAACCTGCAGTAAGCAGCACGGGTGCAAGCAACACAGAGGGTGTGGTTGGGTAAGTAGCATGCAGGAAACAGCACAGGACAACACAGGGTGGAAGCAACATGGAGGGTGCGGCAGGGGAAAGCAACACTGAGGTCGCGGGCAGAAGCAACTTAGAGGATGGGAAAGCAACATGGAAGGCAGGGAGAGAAGCACAGTGGCGAGAGAGCAACGTGGAGATGTGGAGAAGATACATAGGGGCAGGAGGGAGCAATGTGGGGGAAGAGAAGCACACGGGTGAGCGAGAGTAACACTGGCACAGATGGAAAGAGAGAAGCACACGAGGGACACAGGGGAAAACATACACACTTTAAGAGTGCTCAAGTAAAATGAAAGAACCAATACCCTAAAAGTGAGCAGTGGAAGGACACAAGTAAAGAGGGTATGATCCAGGGGTGGGACAGACACAACATGGATAAGGCATGCCATCGCAAGAGAAGCAAGGAAATGAGAGTGACAAAAGTGAAAAAACAATGGTAAACAAAGTAAGGGATTTAAGCCTACTGTCAGATTTGGTAAGCTAACAATAAGTCTTTTGAAGCCAAGCTCGACTTAAACACTTCAGTCTTTCACCCGCACAACTGCATTTCTTTAAATATGACTCAGCCCTAAAATCACACTTAATAACAAAGTAATGGATTTTATTTAAAAACCAGCTCAAACTGATCTCAATTCATTTACCTTTTCTTTGTGGTCAGGTTGGTCTGTAACTTGTGATTTCGGTGCACCTGGCCACACCAGGAGGCTCTCCAGCCGAACTGAAACCACCCACCATCCGTACTTAAAAACCCAGCATGACCTCAGGCAAAATTGCTAATAGAAAACTTTAACCCACATGGCTACTTCAATACCCCCTTGAATTCCTGCAGCACTTACTTTAATACCCACATTTACTTCAATAGGGTTCATCTGGCGTGCTTATGTAGTGGAAGTCTGCTGCGTTTCCGAAGTGCTATCCAGCTCAATTGTCACCCAAAGTTGGCATATGGGTGCCACATATGTTTCCAGTGAGACCACCCAAGCTTGGTGGGCTGTACATAGTGGTGCAATGGACCATATTCTATACTGTTGGTAGAGGACTGTTGTTACTATAAGGTTACATTGCTTGTGTTTTCTTTGCCTTGACTATAATTCCCTACAAAACAAGTTAAAATGTTGTGGAGAAAATTGAACAAGTTCTAAGGAATGTCACCTCATGTACTTAAGACACAGTGAGGGTCTCTGCTATCTCATATATAAGTTTTGGCTTGTGGGCAGATTAGGAGGGAGTAGGGAAGAAACAGGGTGATGTTATACTGAGTCTGGTCTGTCTGGACAGTGGTTGACCAATGTTTTCAGTGTCGCACTGGCATCTCCAATGTACCACACTGAACGGCCATTCACTAAAATGGCAGGTGCAACTGAACTGACATAACACCATCGACCACCAGTAAGATCACAAAGGTGGATCCTAGTACTATTCTTTGCCCTGTACAGACTCGTATTTGCTGCTGAGTGGCTAGGGGCTGGAATCAGAAAGGGTTTTTAGTGCCATGTTTTCTCACTGTCCCTGACACTCCCTTAAGCCCTGAGACGAGGGGTACGAAAGCAGAGTTACAAATTGCACCGGGTGCTATTGGGTAGCCTTAAAAGAAGTCCAAGGAGGCCAGTTTTGCTAATGATAAGCTGCTATGGCTCACCTGGCTTAAAATCCTCATGTGTCTGAGCTTGCAGTGCATGGTGCACAAGAGACACTACTGTGGTAACCTTTCAGTTGCACATTCACTGCTTCAGGGTAGATTTCACTACCCTCACATGGTAAGGGCATTATGGTAAGTATACACAATAGTGCATCAGTCTCCCCCACATCTTGCCACTTTCAGTACTGTTATAAGTTGAGTGTACCATTCAGACCACAATCTCCGAACTTTAGACTCCGTGCCAAAATTACTTCACTCACAGAACACACATAAATTGCACACAATCATCCAACTACACACAATAAACGAGGTAGCCATTTGGTCATAAAAAAGCGCTATAGGCCTCATGAGGTGTAGGAAAACTCTATATAAATTTAAATGCAATGTATTTATGCATTTAAAATAGCGCGAGCAATACAACGACAGGAACGTCTAGCCGAAACCTCTGCTCTATTTTAGTATTTCCCTTGGGAATGTGAGTTAGTGGTACTTGACATTAAACAGTTCGTTTTGCAAGTTTGTTTTATCTTTTGGTCATTGACTTATTTGAAACAGGAGGGAGGAAAATTCTTCGAACTCGTTTATTCTGCAAGCTTTTTGTGCCATATGTCCGTGTGGATCAAAGTTCCAGAAAATGTTTCAGTCTAGCTTCTTTCATTCAGACAAGTAATTGAAAGCAACTGTGGCCTGGTTCCAGCAGTAGACTCGAGAATCTGAGTGTATTAAAAGACTTTTCACCATCTGGATTACTGTCCTAATAGTTATCATGCCCACGTGGCGTAAATGTCCAGCAATGCACACTGAAACACAGATGACACAAATTATTCTAAAGGCAAGCACTGGCATGGTACTCGGTGCACCACATTTTTCTTGCAACCTCCACAATGCCATAGCCCATACAGACGAAAATATGTTGTTCTCCAACCAACAAACTTCACTTCTCTGATTTAATTGTTATCCTGTTCAAAAGGAAGCAGAAGAACCATGTACACTGAAAGGGCAACTAAGAGCCTGGTGGAGGGGATAAGATGTGGTGCAATGGCCAGAAGGTGCAGACCACGGGTCTATGGAACCAGGTTCGAGTCTGGCCTCAGCTTGACGTACAGATCTTTTGGGCAAATTGCCTAATATCCCTGTGTCTGAAAATGTGTGTGTAATGTAATCTGGTTGTTATGTAAAGAACTCTAATGCCCTTGGGACAAGTTGGCGCCACATAAAACCGCAACAATAAAAATTGAAGCGCTTCTGGCTTCACCAGGAATATGAAGCGCTATATAAATGCTACAGTACCAAAGCACTCTGCCAGACACATTTAGCATCCCTTTTCAAATTCATGAATGCTGTGAGAAGCAAGAAGATGGGACATTCCGACTCATCCTAATTCCTGTTCGTGTCTCTCCCCCCTTCCCAGCCCCCTCGTCTTCCAAACTTCTCCAACATGGCGCCCGATTCTCGGATCCTGGGGCAGGATCCTGCTGACTCAGCTTCTTGGCCAGCTTGCAGAGGCCTCCTGGGGAGCAGCTGTTATTTCTGGCTCTGTTTGTGCTGCCTCACGCTGACCTTTGACCCGCCTGCCTGCCATAAAAACGCATTTCGAGCTGTGAGGTTTTAGGGGCTGTTCTTTGTGTTCCGCCATCTGGCTTTAGTGCGCAGCACGCGTGCCAACGGCCCACGTTTATCCGGGAGTGTCTCCGGCGGAGTCTCCTGCTCGGTCCCAGCCTGGGCCTGGGCAAAGCAGCTCGCTGCCCTCCCGTGCTTGCAGTGGGTGGACCCTCAGTCATAGTTTAATGTTGAGGGAGAGATTCCCATTTAGGCCTGTAATCCTGTGACTCTGTCATCACCCAGACTTTGCAGCTTCTGCTTTCTCCTTGTCTGGAGTGTAAGCGCCGGTAATGCTGCATTGCGCTTTCTGGCAACAATATGGCCGCGGGAAGCAGTTTTTATGTGTAATTAGATAACGTAGAGGCAGTTTATAGCGCTCTAAAGTTCCCCAGGTGGATGCGTGAGCAGCTCATCCAGTTGACGTCCTTTCCTTCCACTCTTGGTCTTGCAGTCACACTAGACAATGGACAGCCTGCAGGAAGTCAACCGTTGTGCGCAGGTATGCACACCGGTCCCAGCCGACACCTTCCATTTATGCCTACATGAAACACGCACACAAACTGTACCCACAGCAAGCGCATGTGTCCTAAATTTGAAGATAAGGAATCGACTCCTGACTTGAGAGACAATAAGCAGTCTCCCCTGGGGGATACAGGTAAGAATGTCTTTGCACTTGGAGTATAATCACACTTCCACCGGCAGGTCCGCCTAAAGCTTCGAATCAGTGGACAGTAGTCACCATCTACTAGTTTGGGGATCACTTTGGCTGGCCCGCTCTCAATGGAGGCGCACAGCGCAGTAAAAACGGGGATCACCTCCAGCGAACTGGTAGATTGTCAAATTCACTAGATTAGAGATTTAGGTCAAGGTCGGCTAATATAAATTTGAAAGTCAGAATGGCACAGCTTTCACAAACCAAGTAGAGGACTTTAATCCCAACATGACCAAGCATGCCATCAGGCTTCCACAACACTCGGGTACCAGAGTGTACTGCGTCGGTAGAACCTAATGCAAGTTCTGTGAACTTTGAATTTCAGTATGCTAGCTCATAAGTGCATGTGTCAAGCCATCTCTTACCACCTAGTACTTCTTGAAAGAAATAGTTCCTTACATCTTGTTTTAAGGATTTTGTTAATTAGTTTAGTAGGAACTTTAATTATTGGTTGATCAACAGTGCTGTTCATTGAAGTATTGGGGGGATGATCTTCTATTCATCTGAACTACAGACTGCCTTTCACCTGGACAGCCTTCTCCCTCAGGGTAGTTTGTTGCCGATGGGTGCTGCACACTTTTGTCCCTACTTCACACTCTCCCAAGACACTATTACGGTTTGTGCTGGCTCTCAATACCAGAAACCGTCTAATCCTACCCGGGCCAGCCACCACAAGAGCGGACAAATCTAGCAGGAATGAGGCAGAGCATTCATTATTTTGTCCTATGACATGCACGATGATGTATAATGAGCCAGTTCTTTTACGGAGGATGTCCTAAGTCTTCAAAAAAATGTTGGTTATTGTGATTGAAGCATATTGTGTAATAAATAGTTGGCTGCTGGGTTGTTCGTCTGGTTCACCTTTGAGTTAGGGAGACGCGCAGTTTCTTTCCCATTAAGTTTAAAGTCTGGTTTGTTATTTTGCATAACATCTTTTATCTTCTGTAATATACTTGACTGTGTTTACTTCAACAGTACATTTGCATTGTGGACATTTACAGATTTATACCTTCATTTCACTCAAAGCATAGGTAAAACCACTTGTAAGTTAAACAAGCACAGAACAAAGGCGGACCCAAGTTTCCGCACTTCACTTCTAAGTTTCTTTTGTTGAGGTAGAGTTAAGGTTTAGTAAAGGTGTGCAAAAGCGACTCCTGCACTTGCTGCTGTTGGGTTCAGACTGCAACGCAGATCGAATACTGTATGATCGTGGAGCGGTGCACCACCCGGCTGCCTATCTAGTTTAAATCCTTTTTATTAACTTTTTCTTTTGTTTGTGCACATTGGTCAAGAAAACATACAGTCAGCATGATACGTATGTAACAGAGTGATGAATTGCCAACGGTTAGGCACACTTGGACTGATTGCAATATGGCGATGAAAATTCAGAATACATCAATTACATTCAACTTCACAACAGTGCATTAAGCAAAAGCGGGATGGGGCTGCCAAGGTGCGGCTTCGGGTAATACGCAAAGACTATAATTAGCTGGGCACATAAGCAGGCAGGGCATCACCAATGCAACAGGCGGAGAAAAGAAAACAGATTGCCAGTGACAGTGTACAGTTGAGTTGATAGCTTCATGACAATAAAAAAGTCTGTGCACAGTAATTACAACAAAGCTTGCGGCAACATCGCAGGAATGACAGAGTGGTGCTGACAAGCCGCAGCATCAAGCAATGTGTGAGCAGTGTAGGAGCAGTGCAGTTCAAACGTAACAAGGGACATAGGGTACAACAAAATGAGGGCAACAAAAGCAAACGAAGGGCAGGATAGAGTCGCGCAAGACCTGCCGCCATAGCTAAATTCACTGGAGGACCTCAAACACCCCCAAGGCTCAGCAGTAACAGAGTACCGCGGCATAGGGGTAACAGCAGACTGGGTATTGGTGTCAGTCCTGAGCCGCGTCGTGGGGGGGTGGGGGGGGGGGGGTGGGAGACCCTGAGTGATACCCGTGTCTGTGTCCACCCCTGAGAGTTTGGAGACCATTGCATCCCACTGAGGCACCAGGGGGAACATACAAATGCCAAGCAGATCCTCTGCGCAGCACCGCACCCTCCGCCCTTGCCCAATTAGAGAAGGATCGGCGCCAAGCAAGAGGGTGTGGTGGTAGGGGGGACTTCCAGCGCTTGGTGAGTAGGCGCTTGGCCATTATTAGGCCTTGGTCAAAAAAAGTGTAGGTGCTCTATATTTCTTGTTTCTGCCAAAGAGATGTAGTATATGAGCTTCCCATATCGGAGGAATGGTGCGGGCTGCGCAGCTTATGAGAGTGTTTGTCACAGCGCACCAGTAGTTCGTCAGGGCCGAGCATCCCCAGAGCATATGTATCAAGTCCGCATCTATTTGCCGACAGCGGGGGCAAGCCGCATCTGTGCGATAGAAGTACCTATTTATGTGAGCTGGGGTAAGGTAGGCCTGGTGCAGTATGAAAAATGGTATCTGCCGGAACTGTTGATTCCTTGGGATGCTGGTCGGGTCGCCACGGGCAGCAAGCCATTCCCTATCAGTAAATGCTCTGCCCAGAGCCCCCTCCCAGTGAAGCCGAAGACGAGGGAGATCTCTTTCTGTGTGTTGTCGGAGAGAGGATGCGAACCAGCGCGTAAGGTGTTTTCCCCCTCCCCATCACGTGTAGGTATTGCAAGGTATGATGTATGGGAGGTTCCTGGACGGGTGTACCCCATTTGGACCCTAATGAGGCTATGAGTGATCTGTGTAGTAAGAATTGCCCCGGAGGTATATTGTCTCCTACTATGAGGTTCTGGAATAGAATAAGAGCGCCTTCTTGAAAGAGGTACCCCACGTCTTGCACCCCTTCTGAAGTCCAGTGATGTAACTCCGCTGCCGTCATGTAGGTCCCCCCCCATGGAGTTCCCAAAAGAGGGATGGCAGGTGCGTATGGAACGGTGGCTCTAGTGAGGAAAAGGCTCCTGCCAAAGCATTTGTGTGCTACAGTGAGGAGGAAAATGTCTGGAGCTCTAAATGTGGAGCAAGGATGTAAAATCTGAAGCAGGGTTTGTTGTAGTAGCGGGGGTTGCAGAGAGGCCGTATCTGGTAGATAACGAGATGACATCCACCTGGCGACCCACTACAGCTGGGAGGCCAGGTAGTAATGCTAAAAATTGGGCACCGCAAGTCCATCCAGTTCGGCGGGTAGATAAAGCTTTCCCATGGACACTCTGTGTCGTGGAGTCCCCCTTATGAAATCTCGTACTACCCTTTCCCACTGCTTAAAGAAGGGGGGAGATAATGAGGGGTAGAGTAGCAAAATAGTAAAGGAGGCGGGGAAGGTCCACCATTTTAACCAGCGCAGCCCTACCAGAGATTGCCAACGGGAGAGTCTTCCAGAAACTCATCTGAGATCGAATCGCTGTGGTAGCTCGGACCACATTCCCGTCAAGGAGGTCGGCTTTAGCGCGATAAATCTGAACCCCTAAGTAATGAAAAGGGTCGGTGCACCAGGTCACTATTAACAAGTCATCGGCATAGAGCGAAATGGTGTGAATGCCATCGCCCAGTTCTATCCCCATATCAACATGCACGCAGATATGAGCCGCCAGCGGCTCCACCGCTAACGCAAACAGTAGTGGGGACAGCGGGCATCCCTGCTGGGCCCCACGCCTCACTCGAATCGGGTCAGAAATATATGGGCCCGTCCGAACCCAAACCGACGGTTCACAGTAGAGCAGTCGGACCAAGCTGAGGAAAAAGGGGCCAACTCCAAAGCGAACCAGGGCAGCAAATAGAAAGTTCCAGGCAAGTGAATCGAAGGACTTCTCGAGGTTTAATACCATACAACCGGAGCGCGGCCAGGTGGTTGGGCCATATTCCGCCACCCGGAAGTAGCAACGTAGATTCAGGGCCGTGTTGCGCTGTGGAACAAAGCCATTCTGATCAGAGTGTACCAGATCAGGGACTAACGGAGCCAGTCGGTTAGCGAGGAGCTTTGCCGGGATTTTATAATCCGAATTTAATATTGCAATCGGTCGGTATGAACTAGGCGATGTGGGGTCCTTTCCAGGTTTCAGCAAAGACACCATATTAGCGGTACTCATGGTGGGGGGCGAGATCCCCTCCGAAATTGCCTCCAGAAACATCGAGTGCAACTGCGGCATCAGATGCTCTGTGTAGGCCTTGAAGAATTCTGTCGGAAGACCCTCTGGCCCCGGAGTTTTCCCCGAGGACAAGGCCCGTAATGCATCCCGCACTTCGTCTACTACTATAGGGGAGTCCAGTTCCAGGGACTGGTCCACTGTCAGTGTGGGTAACTCCACCGTGTCCAGGAAGAACCCCACATCCGGAGCATTACTTATCAGTAGAGTATCATATAGACGGGTGTAGTGCTCAGTCATCACTACGTGAATGTCCCCCTGGGTGTTGCGCTCCCAACCAAGGTCATCAAGTAAGAAGTGTATGGGGCGCTAGGGGTGTTCCTGCCTAATCAAATAGGCCAGTAGTCTCCCGGCTTTGTCCGCGGTCGAGTGGGAGCGTATCGAGTGTGTTAAATGGTTATGGCAGCGCTGACGATCGAGAAGTACCATGCGCTTGGTGTTGGCCGCATCAAGGTGCCGTTGCCTTGTCGGGTCGGTGACAACTTGAGACTCAAGTAGAAGTAATTGTCCTTCAATGTGGGTCAATGAGGTGTCCTGGCTGCCTTTCTTGATAACAAAAGACTGACCAGTTCCTTTATATGAAAAGTATCTTTCTTTCAATGATATCAAATGGGAGTACGCTTCAGCCAACATGTTTCGTTTAATAGGGATTGAACTTCATCAGGGCTGAAAGGTTACAATATAAATAAAATAAATCACCATGTAGGCTCAGGTTGACACAAAAAAGAAAATGATTGCAAGCATGACTGTTAACAAAACCAAATCCGACAAAACATATGAAATGTGAACAATGAAAAATGGAAAATGAAAAACTTGTTGAAAGAGACGAACACGGAGAGAAAAAGAGCTTGCAATGCGGAGACAACTTAACAGGACTGACCATAATGATAGACAGATTGAACACAGACACAAATTGAACACAACAACCATCACAAATACCCCTGTAATCCTCACTAAGTGTATTGACAGCGAGTGTGACAGTGGAGACATGCAAATGGTTTACTAAAAAAACCTTTGCAGGATGCGTGTGGAGTGTAGACAGTCAGTGGCGAGAGGAGGGGCTTAATGTTTCACATCCCCACAGCTCACCGTGGCCATTTCCCTCTTGGCCCCTAAATGGTACTTAGGTCCCTCCCTTCCCTCCAAACCTTCAGAGCTTCCCTTAAAACACGCCTCTTTGTTCAAGCGTACGTGTAAGTGCATGACTGCCCGCTTTCTGATCTTTTTGTTAGGCGCCTTGACACCTTCGGGTTTTAGTCTGCGCGGTACAAGATGCAAAATAAATAAATAAATTCTGACCATTCTTTGCTTACACCTCTACTCGATCGCGGTTCACAAGCGCCACGTAGGGGGTCACTACGTTAACCCCTTGCCTTCGGGGCTAATTCCCTCGCTGTGCTGGGGGGCGCACACAGCACCCCGTTGCTCATGACGAGCTCAGCTCGCCATGAGCCACGGTAGCCGTGTGCTCATGACGAGCTGAGCTCGTCACGGCCACACCCATTTCTTCAGAACGTTCAGCACAGCGGGGGAATTAGCCACGCGTGCGAGCGTTCTGCCTGTTATGACGAGCTCAGATCGTCATGAGCACACTGCCACCATAGCTCATGAAGAGCTGAGCTCGTCATGAGCATGGGAGGGGTTAACTTTGGCACTGGTGATGTGATCCCACGCAGGACTCTGAGTAGATAGTGGAGTGATCTTGATCTCCAAGAGCCACTGGATGACCCGGCACGTCCTTTTTCCGTTTTTCCTCACCGTTTCTCGCATTGCTTAACCTCATCGCTGCTGCGGTGATTTTTGCGCAGTGCGGCAAATTGCCAATTTGCTGGTGTCATGACGAGCTCAGCTCGTCATCAGCACACGACCCCCGTGGGTGATGACGAGCTGAGCTCGTCATCAGCATCGAAAGGGTTAAACAGTACTTATAGGCGGCGCCTCGGTCTCTTGGCTGGTTCTTATCATGGATCCAGGTCTTTGATGCTGCAGACTCTCGAGGAAGGTATTTATTCGTGTTATGCCCCGCACGGGTCTCATTTTTCTCACGATTGCCTTTTAAACTGGATGCCGACTTGCTGCGTTTTGTTTTTGTCGGATTTGGTGTTGTTAACAGTCATGCTTGCAATCATTTTCTCTCTTGTGTCAACCTGAGTTTACATGGCGATTTATTTTATTTAAATTGTAACCTATATCATAAAAAGTTTTTGGGGAAACGGTATATTTGCCTCTAGGTGCATATTGCCACTTAACAGCAGATGTTTATTATTAGTACTGATTTTAGCGATCTCGGGAGTGTAATAGCATGAGTGATTCACCAGGATTCAAACTTGAGCTCATTCGGTCAAACACAAAGTCCTGGAATTGCTGCATTATTCACTAATGGCAAAATAAATCAATAGCATTTATAGTTATGGTTAGGATTAGTAAGTGCTTAATTTGTAAAAGAGTGAGTGCTGGGTCCCAAAGCTGTGCTCAGGAGCCCACGGCAGGCGTTTGTTGGTCTGAGTGCGTGCGGATGTGTCTTCTACATATATTATTGAGAATTAATGTTGGTTGTGTGTTTTGCACTTGATGTAGGGCCAGCTTTTGGTTCAGAGTAAATGAATTATTGGTCTTTCTGTTTGCAGGATGTGTGCAATGCTTAATTTGTAAAAGAATGAGTGCTGGTGCCCAAAGGTGTGCTCGGAAGCATGTGGCCTCTGCTATTAAATGTCAGTGCACCAAATACCAAGGCTGCGCAATCTTCAATCCACCTCAGGGCTCTTTAATCCACTACATTTATCTCATTCCTGCAGGTTCCTCTGTGTGACAGATTTGTTTTTCTCTTTCTCCTTCTTCCCCTTTCTGAATTTTTCCCTCTCTTGCTCCGGGGAAATGTCTGATCAGGAAAAATAAGTGCCGATCCCCAGAACTGAGAGCTTGTGGCCCCTACCGGCAACCCCCAGCTCAAATTAAGCACTGGTTAGTATTAAAATATGATTAAAATTAGATTCAAAGAAAATATATTTAATGAAATTATGTTTGGGCTAGAATTAGGGTTAGAATAAAATTCATAATTAATTTACTTTAGTTGAGATGCATTTATGATTTAAGGAAAAGTTTAGCTGATATTATTTGAGATGAATTCATTGTATGGCTACAACTAGAATTACATTTAAATTTATTACATGCTTTAATTATATTGGATTAAAATTAGAGGTAGTGTTAATATTAAAGTATTATTTAACGTAACGTATAATTAACGTAGTATTTTAATACCATCCTTTAAATTTATACATTTAAATGTATATTTGGCTAGGAGTAAGGAGTCCTATTCTAATTAATTGACAAAGTAATGTAATGTAAAAATAAGATTAAGAAAACCGGTGACATTAGTGTGAAGTTTAGGAATGGGGCACACCAAAGGAAGGACAAAGTTAAGGTCATGCCACTGTTCTGGGTAAAGTGGGCGGAAGTAAAGGTGGATAAGTAAAGGTATGGCAGAGAAGAAAGAGTGGAAGTAGACATATAACCTCTTGTCTGGCGAATGGCGCGGTGTGTTGACGAACCTACTGTAAAGCCAGTGGCGTCTTAATGCTTGGGCACGCTGCGCTGTTGACCAAGGGCCTCCAGAGCATAGGGGCCCCATTCAGACTAGAATTTAACACTCATTTTCCGTCAAACATTTTTTTTCCTGTGAGTGGTTGTGTAAGCAGGCACTGTGCACTGCTTTGCACAGTGGCCTATAAGGCTGTTAAGACGGCCCTGTGTCATGCACAAGTCTATCAATGAAGACTTTTGAGACAAAACTGCGTATTCATGGGTGACTGGGAGTGGCACCCTCTGCATATCAAGGGTCTGTCTGCTTACCTCGGATCTACAAGGAGTGATGCCAAGATTTCACCCCTTCCATCATCAATGTCGAGTCTCCTACTTGCTTATCCATGCCGGAGGACAATCAGACAAATCCTAATATCCAGCTTAGTTTGCCTTTTGCAGTTGAGTCTGTAATTGGAAGAAACCAAAGCTTTAAAAGACTTTGTTAATACCTTAGAAAGTATTACAGAGAGTAGTGACTGCTGGTCCTATCCCAGTGCCTTCCTAATCTTGTTCCTACTGAATGAGGTATCAGTCATTGTGCCCAGTGCGGGACACATGAAGGCGTAACTGGCATTATTTACTCGGAACAGCAATACTTTGTGCATAGTGTCTTGTTACAAGTGTACATATTGTTACAATTCCAAACTGCATGAACACTTTCCTTCGACTAACAGAACGCTAGTGAATGCTGTAGCTAGCTAAATGTATTCATGTAAAGCACCTGAACCTGCCTGCACAGTAAAAGAAAACACAAACACTCAAATAGTCCAACACACGTTTAATGCACAAAGAGCCAGCAAGCCTTGAAAATATACAAGGCATTTGCAATTTCAAAGGACCTCAGATTTGCCCTCCATCAGTTACAGCACGTAATGCTAAAATCCATACACAAACTTTATAAATAAATAAATAAACTAAATGGAATCCGCGTAACCTGCTGTGGAAGACTATGCTTGACCAAGGTGCCCCGATAGACATGGTGACTGTGATTGCCAGATTGCATAAGGATAATTATGCCCAGGTCAGGTGGGGGGTAAATGGGGAACTGACAGAGAGGTTCCCGATTGAACGTGGGGTGCGCCAAGGGTGTCTCCTCGCCCCCACATTGTTCTCTCTGTATATTAATGATGTGGTGAGTTGTTTAATGGGTTGCAAAAATTACGCCCCTTCACTGAACAATGCAAAAGTACGCATTTTGCTCTTTGCTGACGATTCGTTACTAATATCTACCACCCCAATGGGCTTACATGTTTTATTGAACAAATTCCTGAGCTTTTGTAAGGAGAGGAAATTGGAACTGAACACCTTGAACACAAAATGTAGGGTGTTCGGCAAAACAAGGGGTGGTATACGAGAGGTCAAATCATACATGAACCTTTGGAACAAGAAAAATATTTTGACTACTAGGCTTAAATGAGTCGCTTAGTTGGGAATATCAGCTGAGGAAGAGCTTCCTAACTTTATGCCAAACATCTAAATCATTATTAAGATTTTTTAAACAATCCTATACCCAACCCCTCTCCCCGGCACTTGAAATATACTGTGCAAAAGCCCAAAACAGAGCTTTGTATGGAGCGGAGATTTGGGGATTCACTCCTGTAAATCAGCTAACGACTTGTGAGAATAACTTTGCAAGGGCTTTGATCTCGCTACCTGTCACAACACCGCTCACCCCACTTTTTTGTGACCTTAGTCTAAAAAGAATCTGTGACCTCGCCACTCTGAAACACCTAACCTATTAGTTGCGTCTATGGACTACTCTCCAATTTACTGAATATCGCAACTCTTTACGGGAGGTCCTGGCGCCTAACGGGGCAAAATAACTTCCTTGGTTCAAGTATATCGCTAAATGGTGCAAGCTATTGAACCTAATGGGCTTATGGGATTACCCAGAAAGGGCCACCCGACGTGACCTTCTGTCCCTTAAAGCTATTTACTGGATGGTGGTGGGGGGGCACATTAATAATCCAACTAGCGGCCAGCTAACAACACATTTTTTAATCATAAAATCCTGCTTATTTGAACCGTTCCTTGACATGATCTTGCCTTCACTTGCTAAAAGTCTATTTATCAGGTTTAGGTATGGTAATCTGTTACTGAAATTTCCTTGGAAAGAGGACAGGGGTCTAGTTATAGACACCTTTCCGGCATGCTGCGAAGCTGATGAACTGAAGAACATATATTGATTGTTTGCCCCAAGTACATGCAGTTACGCAGGAGAAGGATTTGACCTATTTGCCTTAACATGGGTGTAAGGAAGTACCAGATTGCGTTCAGAATTTTAAAAATAGACACTTCCGGGCCAATTGTTTTTTCCCTCAGTCGTTTTCTGTTATCCTTCTGGTTGATTCGCAAACATTTATTTTTTAACTATGACACCATTTTAACTACTCTTATTTCATTTTCTCATGATATATATGTATTTTATATCCTTAGTTGATTTATATGGTTTACTTCTCATATGTTTGGTCGTATCGCTCCCCTTTTTAAGCATGATTAGATTGATGGTATATGTATTCATGTTCTTCAACTGATCCGAGATGTCATTTGTATTAATGATTGCAATGGTTTAATACTATTTTAATTGTAGATATATTTATATTTTATACCTTGTACACTTTGATGTTTTTTCTACAAATGACCGAATAAAGATACATGGATATGGAAATGGAATCATGAACATGTGATAGAAATGTAACTTGTAGATAGGCACTACTGAGCAGGGGCCAGGATTTGTGGGAAGAATATAAGAAGACCTTCGCAAAATGAGATTAGTAGGTCACTCGGGTAAGGCAACCTGAAACTGAGAACGGAAACTGTAAAGACAGTGTATAAACTTTCTGCAGTATTGCAAGACTGCATCATCATTCAGTTGTAACTCTGAATCTGCTCTTGTGCAGGGGTAAGCTTCAACCCAATCAGAAAACAAGCCAACTATTACAGGTACATAGAAGAGTTTAACATACCTAGTCATCTGGATAAAATTCATCTGGCTTTGGTATAGGGGCACCAAGGAGAAGATTGAGCATCAAGGGTGGTATTGATCCCTTTCCCAGCATTAGGGAACTGACAAGCGAGACAGGAGTGTGAATGATTTGGGGCCACGGAATAAAAGAAGGCTGCATACCAGTGGGTTGCAGTGGCATTTAACTTGCCATCCCTGTCAACATGGGCAGTTCCATGATACAACCGCGTAAGGTTGTATAGCAGCAAACTCGGTGTGACCACACACAATGAGCTGCCTCGCCACACTCCTTCTGGGTCCCTTGCACACTTCTGCTTAGTCCAATACTATTTCTCACCCTCAGAGGCCCGACCCTGTAATAGAAACAGGTCTTTTAGGAAGAGTAAAAGAAATAAATCAGTTTTTATGACATATAGCAGCATTAGCAGTACATGACAGGACAGCCTTTATGGCGGCTGAATGAACGAGAGCTTTTCTCCTGCACACTTTATCATGAGGATATTGGTGAGCAGTGCACTTAACCACTATTCATTGTGGGCATTCAACACATTTTGTAAACATTGACAGTTTTTATAGGAGTTTCGGCAAATATTAGAAATCCCCTTTACATCCAGTGGAGCCAAAAGTCCTGCACCATTGCAAAGGCATTTGAGTCTTTGTACATGTCTGTAAACTTTGTCTTGGCCAGGATACAGGCACGAGTAAGCTCAATGAGTTCAGCAACCTGAGCTGATTTTACATCGGGCAATCAACGGCTTTCAACAATTCGATACACAGTTCATATAGAAAGCCTGCAACCAGGACACCTTGATCATATATGAGAAATGAATCATCCACAAAATTAATTTGTAGTTTTGCCTGTGGTTGTTAGTTTAATCAATACGGGGACTGGTGATATGGGAAGTTAGAATCATGAGATTCTGCCTCTTGAAGGGTGGGCGTCGTAGATATAGGGTTTAAAGTGGGACTGCAGGCGAAAGTAATATAAGATGCAGACTATAACACTATCTCTTACCTAGGCAATCTGGCAGTAAAAATCCAACAGCAGAGCTATTTCATTAATGTCAATAAAGAGTAAAGGGTTTAGCATAATCGAGTACCCCCACAGTATATTCAGCAGTCAGTGCTTGTTTTATTTGTACCAATGGATTTCCAACCTCTTTAGACCACTGCAAGGGTTTTGGGGTGTTGTTTCTGACATAGTCTTGCAGGGGCTTTGCAGTAGGCATGTAGCCCAGGATCTATTGTGTAATGTACCCAGCCATACCTAGGAACGTTCATACTTGGGAGACAGTCACTAGGCTGAACAACTTGCGGATGCCTTCAATGTGCTTGGCTGACAGATTACACTTCCCAACTGAGATTTCATGATCAAGATAATTCACTTGTGGAAGCAAAACTGCAGTTTCTACTTTTTGGCCAACCTATTCAAAAGTAGTGTGAATGTATCTTGCAATGATCTGAAGTAACAGATGCCAAAAGCAGGTTGTCAACTTTTTGTGCCAAAATAGACCAAAGTGTCCAGATCTTTCTTTATGGCTTGGGAAGAGATTGACCGAGATTCTGTAAATCCTAGTGGGAGACTTTATCAAGAAAGTTGGGACTTTCTGAATGAGAACTCAAAGAGGAACTGACACTTTTCCTGCATGGGGATGGAGAAGAGGGCAGAACAAAGGTCCACCACATTGTCATTTGGTGCTTGTGAGCATGCAAGAACGGATTGTGGCAGGGTTGGGGACCACATGGAAGCTAGGGACCCTTGACCCCACCAGGTAGGTCGTTCCCCTCTGCACAGCACCGCCTGTGCCACCCTGCCCCAGCTACCGCTGCTGAGGAAGTTTGAGGCCCTCCACCACCTGCAGGCTGCCACCTGTGCCTCATCCCTGGATGCCAGTGGTAGGCCGTAGGTAGGTTTGTTTATCCTCTGCTTTATTGCTTTTATTGTATTGCCTGTATTTTCATTGTTGTGTCTGTGACTGCTGTTGTCTGTCTTCCCCCGCTGCCTCTACGTGGTCCGTGTCCCTTTTTCTTCCCTCTGTTTCCCTCACTGTCCCCATCCTCCTTCTGCCCGGTCTTTTCTTCTGTACCACTCACTGCCCCCCGTGGCTCTGCCCGGTTTTCCCTTCTGTTCCCCTCGCTGCCCCCGTGCCTCTCTGCCCGTTCTGCCTTCTGTTCTTAGCTGCCCCTGTATTTCTGTATTTTGCCTCTGTGCCACTCGTTTTTCCGGTATTTCTGTGCCCTTTTTGCCTTCTGTGCCACTTGTTGTTCCCTCGTTTTTGTGCCCCTTTTGCCTTCTGATCCACTCATTTTTTGTGCCCGTCGGCCTTCTGTGCCACGAATTTTTTCCCTCATTTTTGTGCCCCTTTTGCCTTCTGTTCCACTCGTTTTTTCTGCATTTCTGCCCTCTGTTCGACTCGTTTTTTGTGTGCCCATCTGCCCTCTGTGCTACTCGTTTTTCCCTCGTTTTTGTGCCCCTTTTGCCTTCTGTTCCACTCGTTTTTGTGCCCTTATGCCTTCTGTGCCAATTGTTTTTCCCTTGTTTTTGTGCCCTTCTGCCCTCTGTCGCACTCGTTTTTTTGTGCCCTCCTGCTCTCTGTGCCACTCGTTTTTCCCTCGTTTTTGTGCCCCTTTTGTCTTCTGTTCCACTCGTTTTTTGTGCCCTTCTGCCTACCGTTCAACTTGTTTTTTTGTGCCCTTCTGCCCTCTGTGCCACTCATTTTTCCCTCGTTTCTGTGACCCTTTTGCCTTCTGTCCCACTAGTTTTTTGTTCCCTTTTGCCTTCTGTGCCACTCGTTTTACCCTCAATTTTGTGCCCCTTTTCCTTCTGTTACCTTCGTTGTCCCTCACCGCCCTCGCCGCTGCGTCCCCTGCGGCCCCGCCCCCTGACTGCCCACTTGCTGCCCCCGCCTCCCAGCTGCTCCTCCCTCCCACCTACCCATATATGCCAGCCGCTGCGTGGCCGCGCCGTTGGTGCGCCAAAGGAGCGCCTAAGGCGAGCCCATCTACGCCCGTTCGCGCCTGGACCGCGCCCAGTGCCAGAACCCCTGGCCCCCGCACCCACCACAACGACCGCTGCCACTACGACGCCAGCACTCTGCACGCTCTCAACTCCGGACGGAGCCACACCTGCTTCAAGGCCACCGCGAAACGCACACACGGCCCCTTCACCTGCCGGAACTGCAGCTACACCGGCCTCGGAGCCGACGAACAATCCGCCAAGAAAGACCCCAACCACCTCCGATGCATACTACTGAACACCCGCTCCGCAGGCAAGCATGCTGTCGAGCTCTGGGACCTGCTCGACACAACATTCTGGACAGAGACCTGGTTTAACGACTCCTCAGCACTCGACATCGCCATAGCCATCCAGACGGCTACAAGATCACCCGCAGAGACCGCACCAATGGAGACAGAGGAGGAATCGTCATCGTCCACAAGAACAGCATCAGGGTCTCGACTAGCACCGACGGCGTGCTCAGCACCGCCGAACACATTCATTTCCAGATCCACACAGACCCTAGTTCCAGCCTCAGAGGCACCCTCGTCTACCGACCTCCCCGGACCCCGCCCCAGTTCAGCGACTCCATTGCCAACTTGATCAGCACGCACGCCCTGACCTCCACCAACTACATCCTCCTCGGAGACCTGAACTTTCACCTTGAGAACAACAACGACAACAACTCCACAACCCTGATCGATAACCTTGCCATCCTCGGACTGAAGCAACTCGTCACAACACCCACCCACTCCGCCGGCCACACGCTCGACCCAGTCTTCTCCTCAAGCCCGTACGTCTCCATCAGCCACACCACCAAACTGCTCTAAACCGACCACCGCTGCTTCCACTTCGCCTTCCAGAAACCCACCACACACCACCGCACCCAACAGATCCCAGCTGCTGCTGGAGCAAAATCACCGAAGACCAACTACACGTAAACCTCGCTCTCAGCCCACCCTGCGAACCCTCCAACACCGACGACGCTGCCCACAGCCTCAGACGCTGGATTGAGGACTGCGCCAACATCCTCACCCGCTGAAGAAACCCCCCCCACAGAGACACCAGCAAGAGGGCCAGCTGGTTCACCCCAGAACTTCTAGCCTCCAAGCAATCCTGCCGGAAACTAGAGAAGAAATGACACAGTGAACAAACTACGGACAGCCACATAGCACACTAGGACGCCATCCCCAACCACCACCACCCCATCAGGGCGGCCAAGAGGACCTCCATCAAAGACCGCCTCCACAACAACGCACACAATAGCAAGGATCTCTTCAACATCGTGAAGGAACTCTCCAACCCCCAGCTCCAACACCAATGACATCCAGCTGTCGCAAGCCCTGTGCTACTCCCTCGCCACCTTCTTCCACCGCAAGATAGCAGACATCCACGACAGCTTCAACACCCAGACAGCCCCAACAGGCAGCAACACAACAGACCCTCCGTACACCATCGACCACGACCCCCTGCTAGCCTGGGCCAGCGTGAGCATCGATGACACCATCAAGACCATGCGCTCAATCCACTCCGGTTCTCCGTCAGACCCATTCCCGCACCACGTCTTCAACAGAGCAAGCAGCTCCATCGCAACCCACCTGCGCAACGTCATCAATCCCTCCCTCGAGACCGCGACCTTCCTAGATATCTGGAAACCCGCCGAGATCAACTCCCTACTCAAAAAACCTAAGGCAGACCAAGAGACCTCAAGAACTTCCGGCCCATCTCTCTGCTCCCCTTCCCGGCCAAGGTCATTGAGAAAACCGTCAACAGACAGCTAACCCGATACCTTGAAGAAAACAGAATCCTGGACCCTTCCCAGTCAGGGTTCCGCAGCAACCACAGCACCGAGACTGCCCTCATCGCCGCCACTGATGACATCAGGACTCTGCTGGACAGCGGCGAGACCGCAGCACTCATCCTCCTAGACCTATCTGCCGCCTTCGACACCGTCTGCCAGGGCACACTACGCGAACGCCTCCATGCCGCAGGGATTTGAGACAAGGCTCTGGATTGTACCACCTCCTTCCTCTCTGGCAGAATCCAGAGCGTCCGCCTCCCCCATTCTGTTCCAAAGACTCCGAAGTCATCTGCGGCGTACCCCAGGAATCCTCTCTCAGCTTGACGCTGTTCAACATTTACATGGCCCCGCTCGCACACGTAGCCCTACAGCACGACCTCAAAATAATCTCCTACACAGATGAAGACCAGCCGTTTGAAGCTGAACTCGGACAATGACGGAGGTCCTCATCCTCGGCTCCAACCCTTCAGCCTGGGACGACTCCTGGTGGCCGATGGCACTTGGGACAGCCCCGACACCCACCGACCACGCACACAACCTGGCAATCATCCTCGACTCAACGCTCTCAATGACCAAGCAAGTCAACGCTGTCTCCTCCTCCTGCTTCAACACCTCTCGCAAGATCTACAGATGGATCCCGACCGATACAAGAAAGACAGTCACCGAGGCCCTCGTCAGCAGCAGACTCAACTACGGAAACGCACTCTACGCGGGAGCCCCGACCAAGCTCATCAAATGACTACAACGCATCCAAAACGCCTCGACACGACTGATCCTCGACGTGCCACAGCCACATCACCCCCCACCTGAGAAACCTGCACTGGCTCCCCGTCAACAAGAGGATATCCTTCAAGCTCCTCACACATGCACACAAGGCACTCCACAAGACTGGCCCAGACTACCTCAACAGACGGCTCTCCTTCTACATCCCCAACCGCCAGCTTCGCTCCATCGACCGCTCACTCGCCACCGTCCCACGCATCCAAAGAACAACCACCGGTGGGAGATCCTCCTCCCACCTCGCCGCCAAGACATTGAACACCCTCCCACTGAGCCTATTACAGACCCAAGACCTGCTGACCTTCAGGAGGATACTTAAGACCTGGCTGTTGGATCAGTAGCGCCCCCCAAGCGCCTTGAGACCTTCGCGGGTATGTAGTGCGCTTTAAAAATGATTGATTGATTGATAATTATGTTATTAATGGTGCACGGATCTTGTACAAATCTGTACATGTTGATCTTTCCTGCTTTCCTGATAAGTTATATCAAGGTATTGCATCTACTGACAATTAATACTAAACCCTATATATTGAAGACTGTGGTTACAGGTTCGGCCCCTGCCTCTGGTGTGAGGAAATACTGAGGGATTCGAGGTAGCTTCTTTATTTGGTTGATCTTGATCTTCACGTATCTCATTGAGGCTATGAAGCCCACATCATTGGCCAATGTGGACCACAATGTGGAAGGCAGTTGGAGAGGCAAATAAGTTAAATCAGGAGATAACTCCTTATTATTTACAACAGAATAACAATTGTATTCTCACAGAGTAAAGCCAGACCTTGTTCTTGCTGTGCTGGGCTATATTGAGGTAGACCCCATCGAGGGTACAGAACACAATGCAGTTAAGCAGGGATAACATATACCACCCCAACCAATGGGCAGGTGAGGTAGGACTGAGTAATAACGCATGTTGATCTGTAATTGATCTGAGGGAGATCGAGACGTGGCAGAAATATGATGAGGAACATGTTGGTTAGAAATACCGATTGCTATGGACAAGTCCGAAAGCGGTAATGAGGGAAACTCTGAGGTTGTCGGAGCGGAGCGAGTAGCACTGGTGTCGAAAAAGCAAGTGGTGTCTTTACCATTGATCAAGCAATCAACATAGGGATGTTTCAGATCTACTGGAAATGGGGTGTTTGGTGCACCGTTTGAACGTCTCGGGCTTTCCTTAAACTCCAGATACGCGTTGTGCTATACACACTAATGGTCCGTTGGACATTTTAAGACGTGGCGAGGAAGGGGATCCCCATGGCACTCAGCAAATGTGTATAGAGTTGAAATCCCCAAATTTGCTCTCAAGTACCGGAAGGAAATATGGTACCATGTCAACCTCTGACCCTTTTCAGTAAAGGATCAGTGCTTGTCCCTGCCCAGTAAGATGCAATGCATTAAAAATATGCCTAAAACTGGCTGACGTACATGGTTGAACATATCTCCTACCAAACTATTCAAGGATGGTGTATGTAGTATATGCCAGAATGTAACTGGATGCCTGGTAACCAAAATATGTGGTTGTTCGATAAACATTTGCAATTGAGACAGGCAGTGATTTAGTTCTGGAAAGGCAAATCGGGCAGTGGCTGCAAGCTAGGTGGAATCAGAATTTGTTTCTTAGTCAAAGTATAATGGATTTTTTCACATGCATCTATCCTTTCATTAATTACACCGAGACTGTATTGCTGTATTTTTAGGTAATATCCTGTCTCTTTTCCTGGACCCGGCTCCCTCATCTCCATGCCTCGGAGTTATTTGGAACTGCTTCCTCCAGAGACGCAGCCCGTACTTGTAAACTATCAAAACAGCCAAAGGAAACCACACTATCACCAGATAAATACACGTCTGGTGCTGTCGCCCACTGTCTTTCCTGTATGGGATGCATCTCTGCAGGGAGTCTCATGCCTCCTGGTCATTTACAGGTCAAATACAAGAGCAGGGAGAGGGAATGGTGTGTTGGCAATAGGACCTGCAGGTCGTGAAAGCACAAAAGGACCAGATTTACAAAAAAGTAGTACATCTCCACCCTTTCCGGTACTCCTATGAATGAGTGTTGATTTACTAATTTGGGGAATTCACAAACCGTCTCAGTTGTAAACCTACAAGGCTGCATCAGATGCAGGTTTCCATTCTATGAATCTGCCAGCCTATTACCCTAATGCAGAAGTGCACTTTGTTTCATCTGTCATGGAGAAATGCAGCCTTATGTGCAATTACACATTTTGTAGTTTATTTTTTAGGTACAGCCTGGCGTAAGCAGTGCGTAGCACTGCTGTCGCAGCGAGCTCTATTGTTAGGGAATTGCCTTGGAAGTGGGACAGGAGACACGTTACGAGGTCAGGTTGTAGTTCAGAAACTCGGTTAGGAGATCTGTAAGAGTGCCTGAGGGAGTGTGTGCCAGCGGTAGACGCAGATGAGACATTGTAGCTCTCGCTTGTCAACAGGTCTTCTCGCTTTGCATCCTGGTACTTGTAGGCTGATTTTCCCTGTAGTCATTGCAGGGCTGCAAGTGCCGGGACGCAAAACACGGGACTACATGTGCTGCTCCTTCCGAGCATTGGACACATTGAGATCTTTAGGATAATAAATAACATGTTTTTAATATAGTGCTTGCCACCGGGCTGTGCTGTTTCACGGCGCTACGGGCAACTGGTGCTTCAATGCCAAATTCAACTGTAATGCTCGTGCTCTTTGCCCTGCCTGTCAGCGGCTGTAGGGGATTGCGGGGCATTGACTGTTGAGCTCCCCAACCAAACCACAGCTTCTACTGCCGGGGCGCAGCTGGCCCGGAGGACCTGCCGCACACAGCTACCGGTTCAGGCAAGTGGGGGTGCGTGTGTGGTTTTATCGGAAGGAACACAGTGTTTCCTTATGGACAAGGAACAGCTCTGTGGTGCCAGTCACATGGGCCTGGCTTGCTCGTCACACGAGGAGCAGGGATTCTGGGAGTTGTAGTTCACCGTGGCAGCAATGGGAACCCCGCCAGGAGCCAAACCATAGAACCGGCGTATGGTATTGTTTGGTATGTAATCAGCAGCTGCGCAAAACTCGATTGATCGCCTCACTTCTCAGCAGGGAGTTTTGTGCACTTTCTTTTTCATTTCAAAAGCACAAGGGGTGAAGTGCTAGGTAAGTCGACTGAAAGATCTTATCCTATTGTACTGTTTGTTCCAATCTCAATTTCTACACGCCACGTTTCGGAAATTTCCACCTACTCGAGCATAGTAGTCCAAAAAGTTAAAAAAAAATTCATTAAAAAAATCCCTTAACATGGCAAAGCATTATTGCATAAAATAGACTAAAATCATTTGTCATGAATGGAATAGTTGAAGGCGGCATACAATGCATTCTGCAGCACCTCCTGCCTGGGTGAACATCAAACGTGTCCCAGGGGTTGGTGTGCAAACCTTTTGCGCTGTGTCTCGGATCACATATCTCTTCTTTGTCGCCGCCACTTACACAAACACGGGATGTGCTGATGAGCGCGGAGCGGGGGCAGTTGTCGCCTGTTGGGGTCCCGGGCCGCTTCCTTTACCTCAAGTGTCGGCCTGGGCACTTCACTTTCACACGGTAATCAGCAGAGGTGTTGTGGGGGATGTTGCCCAGTCATTAGACTTCACAACTTCACTCTTCGCCCCCTTCAAACCAGCAGACTCTTACATGTCGCGCACATCTAACGGGGTCTGTCCTTGCGCCCCTGTCCCCACAGTACCTGGCAAGTGATCACGGCCCACAATACTTTGGATCCGGTACACGTTAAAGAAATCACCGAACTAGCCTTTTAAACACGGACGGGCATGTTAATACTCTACAGTCTACACCAACGTTGTTCTTTGTACCCCTCATCCTTCCCTGCAGTGCTTGCTCATGTGTGTTTGCCAGTTTCTTCCCTCCTTTACATCCACCCATGCAGTTGTTCTTTGTCGCCATTCCCCGTTACGCTTACCTGTGTGTGCTCTTCCTATTGTCTCGTGTTGTTGTGTAACTGCAGCGCTGGAGGGCCTGCAATTCTGCTATACACCAAGTATATCCAATTCACAACACCCCCATAGGTGTAGGGTGAGTCAGGATATATGGGACAGAGTCTGTCTGCTAACGAAGCGGTTTGGTGCGTCAGTTTAGAAGAACTAGCAGTTCCTCCCTGAGCACTTATTCAAGTAAGCAATGAAAACGATATAAATATTGTAATCAGTAATACAAGTCATGTAAGTAAAATAAACCAAGAAAAGACAAAGGCTTGTCACAGTTCATTTGTCTCAACACCAATATCGTGCTTGACCAATCAATCCTTATCGTTGTCCAAAAGATAGATTCTTCTCAATTTTTTGTAGTCATCCAATGTCTTTTATTTCAATATAGATGTCAGTGATTCCAAAAATCACACCAAAATCATCATCAATTGCAAAAGGTAGCCAACACGTGTTTTGTCATGCATTAATCTGTGCAAATTGACTTCGTCAGGGCTGCAACCCAAAAGAAACAATATACAAATCAATACAGTTCTAATAATAACACCATATTTAGGTAACGACTGAAACTCAAATTCAACAAAGTTAAAGAGATGATATGAGTAGGACGAGAAAAGTCCCCATATTTGTGTCAAGAGCAGAAAACAAAAGTATACAGCAAAACCACCAAGGGTTGAGCTTTTTTAGATTTTTTAGATTTCACAACCAACACGAAAGCGACAGAATAAAGGCATATATCCGTGTTGTTTGTGGGTTGTATGTTGTTTTGACACTATTTGTGTTGTCTGTGGTTTATTCTCACTGCACACTTTTCACAAACACATTGCTTTGTTTGTTATCTGGACACATCTCTCCTTTTGAGCTTGATGGTGCCAATGATGAGATCAGGGCAATCCTGGTGAGTACCTGCCAGGTTCCCGTTGGTGGTGCGCCCGTGAGGCGCCATCTCGCTTTCACACACTTTTTCTTATGTTTGTCTGAGTCGGACACTAAGGTGTGTGATATCCGTCGTCTCACAACTGTTTGTTTTATATTAAGGGATTGGGCAATTTTTAAGATGACACAACATGGTTGTACCTCCTACCTCAATAATTAAAATAGAAAAGTCAGTTGCAAAAGCTTTGTAACAAATGGTATAACATGAAAATAATGAATTTCTAAGTGTCTTGGTGGTCTGGGTCATTTTTGTGATAAAAGCAGAACTTGGAGGACAGAAGATGTGCATGCAAACGGCTCAAGGCACGTTAACACGTCTCCTTCTTGCTTGCTCCCATGCATACAGCGCCGTTAGCATAACTCAGTGGACAGGAGATGTACAGGCGTCTTGTAATACGTCCTGCTCTCTCGCTCCCTGCCGCTCCTTTTGCTCGCTGCCTTCCCCCCTCTTTTTAAGGCACATTCTGCCTTAGCTACATTGCACGCTTTTTCTTTTCCTCATACCATCTGGCCCCTATGAAGTTTTTAGGTCTCGTGACCTACAATGCGCGCAAGCGCATTGAGGGAACGAGAATTCAAGTGGCGAAAATCATCGTCAAACCAAGGGCTTTCAGCCCCGCGGTTTTCATGCAGATCACGTGATTAAACATGCACGCGCATCGGCAGCATTTCTCCTGCAGGCTCGCAAAAGGCTCTCCTCCCTCCCCACATCAAAGTCATCAATCACCCTCCCACAGGCTTCCCCAGCGCTGCCCCGCCCCCTGCTTCACGGCCAAGAGGCATCCCTCCCCACATCAAAGTCATCAATCACCCTCCCACAGGCTTCCCCAGCACTGCCCTGCCCCCTGCTTCACGGCCAAGAGGCATAGGTGTGTGACATACTTACACACCATTGTGCTCTTATTTTTTGTCCGGTGTGGAACTGCAGCAGCAATATCAATGGCACATTTCTTTTTTTGCGATGCTCAACATCGACACAAAGCATTGACCTCTGCCAAAGGAAACCAGCATTGTCAAAAACAATAAGTAGCTGTTCATGTTTTTTCTTTTTTTGTAAAGCAGATGCCAGTAATTTACTTTCATACCTATGTTTTAGCTTTCTCTCTCCTCTACCCGTTCGTGCACCAGGAACTTGATGTATTTTCCTTTGTTAGTCTCTCACCGCACCCTGCACAATGAATAAACGTCCTCTTAGGCCCTCGCTATACCTTTTACCACGTCCCCTCTTTTTGCCTTTTCTCCCGCTTGCCCATCCATATCCCGCTGACTTGTTTTCATCGTTCTTCTCCCTCAGCCTTTGCCTTGCTCTTCACCCCTTTCTCTTTCCAACCCTGCCGTTGTCTTCCGCTCGACCCTCCTTTCTCTCCTCCTACCACATCTTTCTTCTCATCCCTCCCTCTGCTCCCCTCTTCTTTGCCCTCACCCCCAGTGATTGATGCTGGCCCCCGCCCTGCTGCCCCCTGCATGCCTCATGCCCTCATTAGCAGTGCAGAGCAGTGTAATTGTCTCTCGATAAAAGGCCTGTTTACGGGCGGCCAGCCTGATGCTGGTGCTACTGTAAGTGTATTGATTACACTGACGATGTAGTTCATCATATTCCTAGCATTGGCTGCTTAACTCCAAGCCAATAAGAGATGTAACAATTACAAATAATAATCACACTCCATTAACCAGTGTCTCTTGGTATCCTGCTTAACCTGATGCGACAGTCTTTTTCCTGAGCAGTTGTTTCCCAACAAGGAGTTCACACATTTTTAATAGGCAGCCAGGCAAGTGCCTTTCCAAAAGCAATCTCATTTTTTAAAGACTATAACAGTTAAAGATTTCCCAAATCTTAGTTCCCCGCCTTTGCATGTTGGGTCTTGCAGGCGAGGTCTAGAACCCCTATTGCTCGGAAACCTGGAATAACCCTTTTACCCATTGGTAGGATTCTTTCAGGTTTAAAAAATCGCAGCCCTTTACGTCCTATGACTTGTTTAACTAATGGTCCTATCCCAAAGTCTGTGCTCCAGCAAGAATCGGTCCCATTCCTTTTCTGATATTTATGGTAGAGGTTGCCGAAATGATTTTTTCAGTTTCGAGAATTGGGTTGCCTGTACAGTTTCACTAGATTGATCCTGGCTACAAAGGTTTTGGCGGCATCTTTCACCCATCACCCCATTTCATCATGTTCCAATGTTAGAAATCTGTCTCTTTGGGATAGCATACAGGGATAGAATTTCTCTTCTACAACAGGGCATGTTTTCGAACGTGCAGAACTAAGATACTATTCGCTGGGGTACTTTCTACCAGTGGCATCCATAGACTTTTCTTTTTAATATCTATTTACCCCAAACATTTACTGCATTCTCAAATGTTGTCCACACACTCACACATGCAACGCCACTCACACATGCAACGCCACTCACACATGCAACGCCACTCACACCCATGCAGCACCACTCACACCCACGCAGCACCACTCACACCCACGCAACGCCACTCACACATGCAACGCCACTCACACCCACGCAGCACCACTCACACCCACGCAGCACCACTCACACCCACGCAACGCCACTCACACCCACAACGCCACTCACACCCACGCAACGCCACTCACACCCACGCAAAGCCACTCACACCCACGCAACGCCACTCACCCACGCAACAACACTCACACATGCAACGCCACTCACCCACGCAACGCCACTCACTCAAAGCCACTCACACCCACGCAGTGCCACTTTCACCCACACTGTGCAGTGCACAATAGGTCTCGCAGTAGGAAAGTTGGAGCTATTGGTTTTGTAAATGACAAAGCCCTTTATGTTTTTAAAATGAAAACAAAAATAAAAGGCATTGTTATTTGCAATTGTAATAGCTCCAACTTTCCTACTGCGAGACCTATTGGCAACGCCAGTGCTTGTTTGAAATTATACACCATCCCATTTCCACACAATAATGCCTACTGTCACCAGACTGCTACTTGCATCCACGCATACAGCAGCGTTAGCATTACTCAGTGGACAGGAGATGTACACACGTCTTGTAATACGTCCTGCTCGCTCGCTCCCTGTCACTCCTCTTGCTCGCTCCCTTCTTCCCTCTTTTTAAGGCACGTTCTGCTTTAACTACATTGTGCGCTCCTTCCCTATCTTATACCATCAGGCCCCTACTTCGTTTTTTAAATTATACACCGTTCCATTTCCACACAATAGCGCCTTACTATCATTAAACTGTTACTTGCTCTCATGCGTACAGCGGCGTTTGCATAACTCAGTGGACAGGAGATGTGCACGCGTCTTGTAGTACATCCTGCTCGCTCGCTGCCTCCCTGCCGCTCCTCTATTTGCTCCAAGCCGCCGCCCTAATTGACGCTACTTCCCTATCAACACTCAACCACACTGCTTATCCAACCGCCAAAACAAAACAAAAACACTGCACATTAATGCAAGCCCAAAACTCTGCACCCCATACGCCTCACACTTACTCATTATTCTTTAGTCAAGTCAAGTCAAGTCAATGAATTTATATAGCGCGCTGCATACCCAGAGGGTCTCAAGGCGCTTGAAGAAGGGTGGGGAATTACTTGTCGAATATCCAGGTTTTAAGTTGCTTTCTGAATGCTAGGTGGTTCTGAGTGAGGCGAAGGTGAATGGGAAGTGAGTTCCAGATTTTAGCCGCCAGGTAGGAGAAGGATCTTCCTCCCATGGTGGAAGATCCCAGGGACTTACTGTTTTAACTGCTACTCCAATGCTTTTCAGCTTCTCGCCATGCGCCCAAAATATGTGCACACGTACAAATAGCAGTTGTGCACGCGTATAACTCCGTTAGCAGAACTCGGAGGACAGGACATGTGCACGCGTACGGCATGCAGCACATTAACACGCCTCCTCCTTCTTCCTCGCATGCGTACAGCGGCGTTGGCCACTAAAAACACAAAAGAAATATGACGCCGTACTGGGATACCTTTTAAATATATATACACGTGGCCTGCGCACGACATCATCACACTTACTGCTCGCTCGCTCCCTTGCTCTGTGCCCTCCCTTATGTGTTATGGTTTAGCTACATACCCGCCAAGGTATCTGATTGCTATGTGTGACATTTTCTTAATTTCAGTGTAATTGTCAGTGCCATTTCAAGGACTATACGTTACACTTTCTCGCAAGCAAACTCAAGCAGTGAAGATGAGAAAAACAAAAATATCAGAAATTAAACCAATGTAAGCAACAAAGAACTCTAATACAAGTCGCATCATAAACCACAACCTGTATTACTTTGTTGTGCACCCCAGTCCTGCATGCTTCCCATTACCTCCAAAGTGCCACCATCATACCAGTCCCAGTCTCTCACATAGAGCTACACAACAGGCTCTTCTGACTCCGTGATGCTTAGCACGCTGATAAGTTTTGTTAGCCAGCACCACAGTGACTCTCACAGTCACCTCATGCAAAACAAGTTAGTACGAGCAACTACTAACACAACTAACTGCTACTCGCTCATTCTCTCCCTCCCTGTCTCTACCTACTACAGCATCCATTTTAATATAACAATTTGGCGCTTTACTGCAACTTTTGTATTTCTGCTACTTCTCATTATTATTTAATTGTTTTTATATGTTATCACCATGCTACAATTGTTCGTTATTTCTGTTAAATAACACTACCACCCACAATGCAATAGTTCTCGCATTCACGAGAGTTTGAGCTATTGACATTATAAATGACAATGCCTTTTATTTATTTATTTATTTTATTTTAAAAGTTTTATATAGCGCGAACAAGATCCTTGCAGATATCAGAGCGCTTTACAGAGCATAGAATAACACCAGGAGGGTGAATAACAGGCCATAGGGTACATCACAGTTGTAGGTATAGGTGGGGTGGGGTATGTACATGGGGGAGCATAGTAAACAGGTACATCAATAATGCAAGTAGTAAGAATAGTTGTAAACATAGACAGTCTGGTAATTCAGTAATGCAAGTAATACGAATAATCGAGGGATCATAGATAATACAGATCGGTGCAGAGACTTTTAAAATTCACGTTAATAGATCAAGTGTGTTTAGCCATGAGGATAGCTTTTACTTCTTTCCTAAAGAGTGTGATGGAGGGGATGAGTCTAGTTTCAGGAGGGAGTGAGTTCTAGATCCTCGGTTATTGATTTTTTATGTTTTGGATTTTGAAACCTAAATAAAACACATTCTCATTTACAATGCCAATACCGTAAACTCGCGTAAATGCGAGACCTATTGAATTGGAAATGCTTGTTAGCTCTTGCCGCGAAGATCTATTTTGGACAATACCGATACTTGCAGTAGCCTTTGGGTCAGCCATTGTGTCCTGTTGATTTTAATTGGCACTCTCAGTTGCTTACTACTTGTTATTCAAGCGCTTTTCAGCTTTTTCGTTTGTCTTGTGCCTTCCCTGGTGCTTCTTTGCTATCTTTGTGATTGAATGACAAATTCTTCCAATGCTCACATTCAGGGAAATACTTTTTTGCTTTGGTTTGAGCACTCCACGGGAGTGCAGGTGTGTTCTCGATCTCTCCCTTACGTTCTGCTTCCCTTCTCAATCTTTAGCCCCATCAACACCGACCGTGTTGCTCTCCCACTCACCCCTGCTTGTCCCTTGCTTCCCCCACTCCTCCCAGTTCTGCCTTTTTGTTTAATTTTTCAATCCCATCTCTGCAGACTCCTCTGCTGCTTCCTTACCTTCCTGGCCCCACTGCTGCATTGGCCTCTCCCCACCTGTGCCTCTGTCACTCCCGCATCATGATGTATTTCTACTCATATATGGTGGAACTTTAGTTATTATCCGCTGTGACTTTTCTTTTTGTTTGTTTTGTTTTTGCCAAGTCTGTGCCACATCAGCAAATGGGCATTTATTTCCTTTTTACCTGTGGACCAGCATCGGCAAAAAGCATTGGCAAAGCCAAAAGATCAGACAACATTACTAAAAGGCATGTCCTATTGTATTTTCCAATGAATGTTTGTACACACAATTGTCTCCTGTTGTTCATTTTTTCGTAATCAGTTTTAACTTCAAAACTGCTTTCCACGAAAGGCTCTATAGGATGTACGTGTTAATAAAATAATTGGGTTATCAGTTTATTAGGAGTTTCTTTAGCATAAATGTGAGATACTACTGTCGGAAATTGACCCAATTTGCTGTCTGAAATCTGAAGCAAGTAACACTTGGGGTAAAAAAGATTTGATTATTTATATGTGCGAAAGCCCGTGTGCCACAAACAAGCAGTTAGATTCCAGGTGCTCAAGCGGTGAAAAATAAGTAAATGTCAAACATTAAAACATAGGTGTGCTTCACTTCTCTTTTAAAGATCAGCTTGCATTTGTTTATAAGCTAGCAGGAGAGGGGTGAAGCAATCACCAGTGCCTGCTCTAAAACCTGTCGCTGTGCACTGCAAAAACAAAACGTTGACTCAATGCTTGTTTTTTTTATCATCCAATGAATGACTCGCCTGTCATAGGAAGGACACAAAAACGCAAAGCTTTAAGCAAAATTGTTTTTTTTCTACCACAGAGTACACCACAATTCTAGGCCTTTGGAAGCAAATTATTGCGCAACTCTAATGACATCAGCACTAGGTTGATATAAAGAAATAAAGTTCAGGATTTATTTATTTATTTTTATTTATTTAAGTAGCTTATACAGCGCACAACTACCCCCGGAGGGGTGTCCCGGCGCTAAAACAGGACCCCAGGAATATAGGAGAGGAACCGGATAATTGTAGGACTAGATTCATGATCTGGAGAACAGCCACGTTTTTAATTTACTACGGAAGAGGGATTCAGACGGGCAAAACCTAAGGTCAAGTGGGAGGCAGTTCCATAGTTTAGCAGTCATTACGCTAAACACTCTGCCGCCCATTCTGGATCGTCGAAAGCGTGGTACAGTCAAGAGACGTAGATTGTTAGATCTCAGTGATCTGACTGATTGAGATATTACCACTCGCTTTTTCAGGTATCCTGGCCCAAGGCCATTGATAGCTCGAAAGGCGAGGGTGAGAATCTTGAATTGAATGCGGCTTGCAATGGGAAGCCAGTGTAGCTCTTTGCAATAAAAAGCGATCGACTGACGGTAGGGGATATTTCCAATCAGTCTAGCTGCCGCATTCTGCACGATCTGAAGACGATCGATCAGATATTGAGGGGCACCGGCGTACAAGCTGTTGGCGTAGTCTAAATGAGATGTGATGAGGGCCTGAGTGATTGTTCTACGGGCGTCTAAGGGGAGGTAAGGGGAGATCTTTTTAATCATGCGAAGTTTCGCAAAGCAAGCTGAGGTGACCTTGTTGATTTGCGCTTTACAAGAAAGTGAGTCATCAAACTGAAAACCAAGATTACGTGCTGATTGAACAGGAGTGGGCGAGGGGTTAAGCACTGTGGGCCACCACAGGCTGGGGGATATTGGAGTTTTCTGGTTAAAAAATAAGACCTCTGTCTTATCAGTGTTAAGCCTGAGGTGGTTGATGGTCATCCAGGCACAGATGTTATCCAAACATTGGCGGAAGTTGGCAAAGGTGGAGTCAGAGTGATCTCTAAAAGAGAATATCAGCTGAGTATCATCAGCGTAAGAGACCACTCTGACCCCACAGGACTCCACCACTGCAGCCAAGGGTGCGAGATAAACGTTAAAAAGCAGAGGGCTCAGGGCAGAGCCCTGCGGAACACCACACAGCAGGGGTTTACCCTCTGATTTAAAAGGCCTGAGCGCCACCTTCTGAGTTCTGCCCGTAAGGAATGACTCAACCCAGGCTAATGCGGAGCCACCAATTCCAACCTGCCTTAGACGATTTAGTAGGATTTTATGTGAGACCGTATCAAAAGCGGCGGATAGGTCGAGGAGGACCAACATGGCCTCCTCGCCCCTATCCACACACTCACGGATCGTCTCAGATACTTCTAAAAGAGCAGTCTCGGTGCTGAAGCCTGCTCTAAAGCCGGATTGAGAGTCGTGCAGTAAAGAATTGTTTTCTAGATATTCTGTTAGTTGTAGCTGCACGGCCTTTTCCAGAATTTTTGCGGGTTTGGGGAGGAGGGAGATGGGGCGATAATTGCTAAATTTTGTAGGATCGGCATCAGGCTTTTTCAGGATGGGGACCAACAAAGCCTCTTTCCAAGCAGTCGGAAATATGCCATGATAGAGGGAGGCATTCCAAATAGAAAGAAAGGGTCTAGCCAGTGAGGGGGCCAGGTCACCCATGACCTTGGCAGGGATTGGGTCGGAAGGAGAGCCAGATTTGCACTGGGTGAATAGCCTGAGTGCGGTCTCAAGAGTCAACTCGTTAAAAGACTGTAAAGAAGCAGATTCCGTGGCCATGACAGGGGGGACCAGGGAGGGTTCCTCAGTAGGAAACGAAGTTTTAATTTTATCAATTTTCTTTAAAAAGTAATCAGACAGTCCATCGCATAGTGCCTGGCTAGAGGGGTTCTGCGAGGCCCTGGCGGGAGGGTTTACAAATTCCTTAACAATATTAAAAAGGGTTTTAGAGGAGTTCTTAACGTTAGAGATTTGTAGAGAGAAATAGTCTCTCATGGTAGCTCTTTTTAGTTTAAGGAATTTTTTCAAAGCGGTTTTGTAAATTGCTTTAGATTCAGGGTCATAATTCTGCCGCCACTTGCGTTCTAGTGTTTTGCAGCGGCTTTTTTCCTCACGGAGGGTCGGATAGAACCAAGGGGCAGAGGGGCGGGTTCTAGCAGAGGTAATAGGTTTGAGAGGGGCGATGGAATCAATGGCAAGGAGCAGCGCGGAATTAAGTTTGGACACATTTTCATCAATGTCACTAGACAAAGGGTCCGGCTGATAGTTGAGTAAGGGGTCTAAGGTCGTGCAGGTAACTTTACGCCATATTCTTCCCAGCTCTTTACCAAGGACAGTAGGTCTAGGATGCACGTTAGTATGTTAGGGCTTTCTCACAATTTTTTTGAGGTTGCTCTAGGAACGCGAAGCTAAAACAACTGATTAGGCCTGAAAGCTAGATGTAATGTTTAGAACAGTGTGCTGAAATGGCAAAAACAAAAAACATAAAAGCAACGGCAAAGCCAATTGGTCTCGCCTTGATAATGAGACTGCAGTTTGTTGGCTTTGCCAATGTTTTTCTGTAAAGTATTTTCTAAAAATGTTTTAAGTAAAACAAACAAAAATAAAATACTGGAGAAAAAGCAAACATATCTTATGGTATCTCAAAACAGTACATTGAAATCAAAGTTTTCAATCTTTATAAATGCCGTATTTTTTTCAAATTGTTTTCACTCAGGAAACTTTGAACAGAAAATAATAAGAAAATGTGACAATGTAAGGGAAATGTTCGCCAAGGCCTAGGATTACAGCCATTTTGGCCTTTTGCAGTAGCCGAGGGAGCAGATTTATGGTCCCCTGGGAGAAGTGCCATGCTAAGTACTACTTCTGCCTCAGCTGAGTGAGTGCAAACAGCCCTTACTCTAGCACCATAAAAACCCTTTGTGTGCCAAAGGTTCTGCTTTCATGCAAAATGGGGAATACGAATTATAAAACAAAAACGACACTTAAAGTCTGCTTTTCAGCCATACCCCACAAAAAATATCCCTGCTGCACTGCTTTTACAAACAAGTTTGGAGGGTTTGGGAGCAAAACTGTGCGGAGGTGTGGGGGAGGCAGGTATTTGAGACAGTAAAGCAGCACTCAAGGTAGAGAGCTGGAAAACCTATGCAATCCCATGGAGTGCTGAATCCAAATAAAAAAAGAGTAGTTCCTAAATGTAAGCAATGGAAGGCTACAAGCCAGCCAATTAAAATGATAATAAAAAGGCTATGCTCTAGGGTAGGGCCAAACACAAGAAGAGGATGGCAAACCACCAAATAAGAAGCAATGAAATGAGGGTGACAAAGGCAACTAATGGTAAGCAATGAGCTGTAAGTCTACTGTATATTCACAATCGGTCATTCGCAACTGGACTGCATGGCTCGACCAAATGCATAACTCTCAAAGTCAATGCAAAGATGAAAATGACAATTCACAGTTGAGAACATATGTTCAAAAAGCATCAATGAAACAAATGGAAAATTGAAAGTTTCTAAATATCATACAGCCATCGATGAGGCTACATGAAGTTAAGTAACCAATCTTAAATTAAGTAATTCTATTGAGAAAACACATCTAAAGGTTGTCTCTACCACCAAGATCGGAGAAAGAGGTATGTCGCTGAAAGAGGGGACCATCATTCTAAAGAGACCATTCAAGGATGATAAATAAATAAAAAGAAAAATGGTTTTCTATAGATTTTCTTATGCCGAACTCAGTTCCTTTTTCTTTAAAAAATTGTTTGTGCTAAAAAGCAGTGATCAAGACAATTTATTTTCCCATTCAACTGTGAACTCAAAAACTTAATTTTTAGCATGTTAAAGGCAGAGCATCTAAATGAATTATCAAGATGATCCTAGTTGGAGTATTTTTGATTAATTCATGTAATGTTGAAAATCAATTTTTTTCAGGGATGAATGTTCTTCATTCTGAATTTTCCTTTGTGTGTGTTTCAGCTCCTGACTCATTCCTCATCTTCAGTAATGAAAGGCAAGGCTGCTTGGAGGTAAGAGAGAGCGAAATCAAAATCTCCAAAACCTGCAACAGCAGCTCCGTGGCCCAGCAATGGGTCTGGGTCTCCCGTGGACGTCTCTTCAACATTGGTGCAATGCAGTGTCTATGGATCCCACTGCCTGTTAACGGAACTACCCTGACATCGGCTGTCACCTATGAGTGCGACCATGAAACTTTCAACGTGATGCGACGCTGCAAGTCTCTGGAGGAGCAGCTCTCGCAAATTCTGAACTCCATGGCAGGGAATTCCTCACCAGCTGCAATGAAGGAAGGCCAGTTGTGGATCCATGGCACAAATTCCAGCATTTGTTCCAAAGTTTATTCAGGTAAATGGACAACCTATTTTGAAACCGCTCTCACACTAGCGTCTTGCTTGCTCTGTGCTGGTTATGAACTCTACTGAAGAATCTTTTGCTCACCTTAATCCTGGAAAGCAGAGAGAGGTGGAGTCTGCAATATTAGGAAAGTTGTGTAGCACTATGTATACCCTATGTCCGCATTGTGTCCAGTTCTGAATGTCACATGTCCTTAGTGGTAAACATGTTTCCGAGTCCATTGAGTAAAATTCTGGTGCAATGATGTGCCACATTTCTTGCAATGGTGGTTGCAAGGAATACAATCCTGTATTGGCGTTGTGTGTAATGAAAAATTCGAAAAGGTGGGCTAAATCCTTAGTAGGGTCCACCAGTGGTCTTTCCCATTCTGCATGCTCCGTATAGTGTATAATGCAAAAAGAACAATTGATGGACAGAATGCAGAACAATGTCATAAATTCAGCCCAGTACAGAAATCTGGGCCTAAATCCATAGTTTTTTTGCTCACCATGCAATTCAAGTTTGGACCCAGCCATATGCTTTAGGGCCCTCATCAGCCAGGATAGCTTGACTCCCGTGGCATGGAGAGCACGGAACCCACGTCTGGGCATACCTGTCCCACTCAGGGTTACAAATGCAAAAAGAACAAATGATAGACAGAATGCAGAACAATGTCGGACATTCACCCACTACTGAGATCTGGGCCTAAATCCATTGTTTGATGGATTTAACCCAGATCTCTTGACGGGGGTGAATGTTTTGATTTGTTCTGCATTCCATCCATCAAATGTGTGTCTTTTTCTTTCTCGCCCTAAGTCCACCAGGTATGCCCAGACGTGGGTCCTGGGCTCACTGTGCCACTGGAATCAAGCTATCCTGGCTGAAAGCGGGTGAATCTGCGAAACCGGTCCTAGGATGCTTGTTTCCTGTCCAGGGAGGACCTGGCTTGGCAGTTCGGGCTGGACTGTTCCCATGAGGCACAGGGTCAAGACTGATTTGCATATGGCCAGGTCTAAACTGGGGTGGCACGGTGAGCAAAAGAATGGTGGATTTAACCCAGATCTCTTGACTGGGGGTGAATGTTTTGATTTGTTCTGCATTCCGTCTATCAATTCTGTGTCTTTTGCTGTATAGTGTATCGGCACTGTATAGTGGAGCAAATCCAACCTGAGAATTGTGCACCACTTTTAGCTCTTCCTCTGGAAATCTATGGATTTTGTGATGACCACCCAGCTGGATAGTTTCTGATGAATGACTGAAAGAGTAAAGTGTATAGGTAGGCAAGCTTTTTTCTTTCCTGCTGTATATATTGAAATCATTTTTATTTTTAGTTTAGAAAATCAGATTATCATATATTTCACATGGCGAATATTTCAAGTTGCTCCTTGTACAAATATGATGATATAATAAATTCTCTGCAGCTGGAGATGACACTTTCATTACTGATGGTAGGTGCAAGGAAGAGCCTGGCTAAGGCAGCTATTAATAGGGACAGTGTTGTGTGCACAGTGGGATGCAGGACACCAAGCGATCCATGGGTGGGCTGGTATAGATTGTGCTGCTGGCAATAATAATGTGCAAGAACAGAATCACACCACAACCTACTTTATCATGCTAACAGGGCTGTTGTTGCAGTATTTGTACTGATTTACGCCGTTCGGGTTTGACTCGCAGAATGTAAGAAAAAAAGTTGGACCTTTGCTCCAATCGGCCTTGCTCCTACATTTGGAGTACATTGGCAAGTGTTTTTTTTTAATTATTCAACTATTTCAGGAGTTATCAACACTCATAGATATTTTTGAGTGCTCAAATGCATCAACATTAGTTCATGTAAAATTGTACCCAGGTGAACAATTCTCGGGATGTCAGCTGCCGCCATTTTCTGCAGTTTACATTCTAGTCTTTCTCTTTCTTCCCACAACTCGGGCTTCCGCTCCCTAGTTATTCTGGAACCTGACACAGAGGCGCAGCAGGTGCAAAAGGCAAGCCCGCCTGCACCCGGACGCTGCCAGCCGTCAGGAAGGCTGCATCTTTTTTTCCTTTTCCATCTAGTTTGTAACTTTTTTTCTCTTACCTATTAAATTACATTGAGAATTCGTGGCCTAGAAAACCTACTCGAGTGTGGAGCTTACAACCTTAGGGAAGCACATTCCTGGCACATTCTGCAGGAAGAAACTTCACCCAGCTGACAACATTGACTACTGGCAATGCAACACCTGTAAGTAATTCTTGGGTCTATAGGACTTTCCCAGTCAGTGGGCCCTCACCATATTTTCTGTCAAATAGTAACCCCTCTGCCAAAAGTAGCACCACCACTTTGAAATTGGCTTCCAGCACCTCTTCTCAGTTACATTGCACCTATCTTAATGCTCGTTCTATTGCCAAGCATGCCTCAGAATAGTGGGATTTCTTAGACTCCACAAAGCCTGATATCTGTTTCATCACTGTAACTTGGCTAAATCTGTCCTCCTTCCCCTCAAGACTACAGTATAACCAGGTGTGATAGACAGCACAAAAAGGGAGGGGAAATAGTCATTGCAATAAGAAATCCTTTGAGAGTGGACACCTCGGACTCATGTTCCACCCTTTCAGTGGAAATTATAATTTTCCAACTGGAAGCGTCAACTATTCTAACCGGGAAGGGAGCACTGGTCCGTCACCTTCCTGTGGGAAATAAAGACTTCAGTATGGGGCATCAGACATGGAATCGCTTGGTCTCTATCAAATGGTATCTGGTCCTACCCTTATAGCAGGGCATACCCGTGACCGTGACCTAATATTTACAGATGCCACTGATTTAGTAGTAGACACTCCTGATGTGCAGGTGTGGAACGATCACCTCTCTGTCGATATCCATTTAGACATTCAGACACACAAGGAAACCTTCCGTCAGAGCATTAAACTCACAAGACCTTTGAGGAAGGTAGTCCCTTCCGCCTTTCTCTCTGTCTTTACGCCCCCTGCCATCACGGACTATGAAGATATCAATCTTGCCCTGAAAGCCTTTGAAGACTCTCTTACAAAGGCCTTCGATATCATTGCCCCACTAAAAAGACCAAAATCAAAAAGGGAAAGCCCTTTACTCCGAATCTCTAAAGAAGGAAAAATCTATAGTAAGGAAATTAGAACGCAAATGGAGGAAATCTCAGAGGAGGGAAGACGTGCCGAGGGAAGACGTGCCTATAAAACAGTTTTAGGACATATTTAAAATATTGCAACAGTGCCAGAAGAACTTACACAGCTGAGAGAATTAACTCTGCAAAAAACTCTTCTAAGGAGCTCTTTAAAATTCTCAAGGAACTCACGAACCCGAACAATTTTAATCTTACTATACCCATTTTGCAATCACATTGGAACAACCTCGCAGCACACTTTGAACAAAAGATTAACAATATCTCCAGCTCTTTTGCAAACAATACGACACTTATGATTCAGAATCCTCAAGGCCCCTCTCAGTCCTCTACTCTGGAATATTTTTACTCCTGTCACAGAGGATCAATACAGGCCTGAATAAACACCATAAAATCTAGTTCCCCGTCAGATCCTAACCCCTATTATGTGTTCACCATTCTGACTACTATTCTGCTCACCTCCATTACAGATCTATGCAATCTCTCCTTACAGTCGGCCACTATTCCGCCAAAATGGAAGACTGCATGCATCAAACCCCATCTTAAAAAAGCCATGGCATATCCTCTGGATATGGCGAATTACAGACCTGTATCTCTACTTCATTTGATATCCAAAATCCTTGTGTCCTTAGCAAATTTCCAACTGGTGTCTTATCTTGAATCGTTGGACCTCTCTCGCCATTTATCCGTGCATCTGACAGCTTGGAATCAGCCTTAGTAGAGGTCACTGATACCATCAAACTGGCTTTAGACCAAGGATCATCAACTTTGCTCGTTCTCTTGGATCTGTCAGCGGCTTTCAACACCATCTCCCATCAAAGCTTAGTACAAAGACTATGGGAGATTAGTATCAAAGGTATTGGTCTGCAATGGATGAAGAACTTCCTGTCTGAACATACCCATTTGGTTCAGCTGGGTGACCATTCATCTGCATCCATGGTCCTGGACAAAGGGGTGCCGCAGGGTTCAATTTTGAGCCCCACCCTGTTTAATGTTTGTGGCCCCCCTGGCAAAGCTCATCAGGTCACGTGGGTTTGAAACCATCTCTTATGCCGATGACACACAATTAGGCATCACTATGGACCATAACCCGATGCTCACCAAATTCAAGAACTGTTTATTAAGTATTTCCCCATGGATGACCAACAACTTTCAGTAGTTTAACACAAACAAAACGGAGATCCTTTTGTTCGGAAAAGCTCATTCAGTCTGGTCGGCCGACTGGTGGCCATCAGAGTTGGGTCCACCACTTATCTCTAAAAAATATGTAAAGAACCTAGGAGTTCTCATAGATGATGATCTTTCTATGAGTGAGCATGTCAAAACAATCTGCGGAACCTGTTTTGGCCTTATACAAATGCTTAAGAAAGTCAACTGACCCCACTACATTCCAGGAAAACCCTTGTTCAAGCCCTGATAATAAGTCGCATTGATTATGGTAATGCCTTATTGGTGGGAATCAACGAAAGCCTCTTAACTAGGCTCCAGGTGGTGCAGAACTCAGCTTCACGCCTTGTCCTAAACCTCCTCCCTCGCTCCCTCCATTGGTTTCTGATTAAGAAACGCATCCTTTTTAAACTTCTTTGTCTGGTCTGTAAAACTCTTTGCTGAAACCGCCCTCTCTATCTCAGGAACAAACTTCAGCCATACATACCGGCTCGTCAGCTCAGATCAAGTGACCTATTACTTTTACGCCCCAAACGTATCCGAATGAACAGGTTTGGGAGCTGCTATTTTTATTTTCTAGCCCCTCATCACTGGAATCAGCTGCCCTTGTCTATTCATGCATGCTCTGACCTCACTCTTTTAAAAAACAATCCTGAAAACCTGGTTATTCACCCTATACACTTCGTACAGTGCGTTATACCCTGCTGCAAAGGCGCCTAGAGATCCTCTAGAGAATGATTTGTGCGCCTAATAAATGTATTAAAAAAGTGCGGAATTGCAATACAAATATATTTTAATGGAGAATATGTGTTTCTTTTATTTAACCTTGTCACTTAAGGCCCCGTGAAATATGGCGGTGGTGTTACCGTTCCTTCCCTGGAAACGAACTTACTACTGCAGGAGTAGCTTTGCATGAATTGTATAGTTGGGAAACTATCTGCAAATTGTTGGTGACTACCAACAAACATACACATTTGTGTGCGTTCATTAACCTTAACAGGTGGGCACATCAAGGTGCGCCCCCGATCCACCCCAAAAACACTGGATCTGCAAATAATGGCGTTCACGGTGCTAGTGAGGCTTCAGTGTGAATACATTAACAGTAATGTATCTAGCACTAAGGCCAACGATTATTTTTCTTGACTGAGACCCTATAGCATGTTATGTTATTTACATTTATGATGCTCATTCTGTTTCGTAACCTCACCTCCCCTTTATCGCTCATGTGTTCACCCTCATCCATGTACAGCGCTAAAGCATATCAGGGAGCCTGGTTTGCGCTACACAAAATTCAATAACAACCAGATCCCTCAGCACTGAAACCGAAAGAAGTCCTGGTTCCGAAATCCACTCCGAAACCGTCGACCCCGAAAGAAAAAACGACTCCGAAAATAATAAAGCCTGTTTCCGATGCATCCAAGGCGACAAAACCAGCTTCGGCTCCAAAGCCCAAATCTTCGGAACCAAAACCTACGCCAAAGGACTTCAACACAACTCCTAAGGCTAAGGACAAAGTGAAGCACCACCCACGATCGGAACCGAAAAAATCGGCGCCGAAACCAGTTTCTGATGAAGGACAGCTTTTTCAACCTGATCCTTCGCAGAAAAATATATATATTGACCCAGAAACTGGACAGGTCTCTGCTTTGACTGGAAATGCAAGCTGAGCCTACATGCAGGATGCACTGTTCCTAGGAGAAAATTATTCTCACAAAGTAAACATATGATAAAATGCTAATGAATCAAAAGATATATACCTGGATATTGCAAACATAAATTTTATTTTTCACAGTGATTATTCAGTAATAATCCTGCCTTTTCAACTCATCTAGCTGATCATGCAATGTTATCTTTACATGAATCTATATGGTTCATAACAAGAGCAACATACAAATAAATGTGTGACTTAATGAGCCACTATGCTTCAAGTTAATCCATTTGAAGAAATAACATTAAATGTAGTTTCTAGTTGTCGCCCGATGCATTTCGGGAAGCCCTGTTCCCTTCTTAAGGGGCGAATACCTAGAGCAAATATAATACAGAGAAATGTATGTGTCAAAAAAAAATTCAACTGCAAATGAATAAACAATATACACAGGAAGGAAAAAAGAAGAAATAGCTTTCAAAATTTGTCATTAAAAGAACATTCAATCGTTAGAGCATATCAACTGTGTTATGCAAAAGAATCATTGTACATATCCCCTAGTATGGATCAGTAAGACACTCATCCTATGTTGTAGTGCTGCCCATCTAATGGAAGAACAGACTAATAGTCAGCCAACGAAAATATACTTAAGCAGAAAACACCGCTCGTTATTCTAGAACAATAACACATAGAAACATCTAAGTATATATGCGTGGTCTGTGAGTGAACATAAAAAACCGAGCAAATGCCATATAAGTTGGGCCAGTATGTTGCATAACCTGCCGTAAAGGTCACAAAGACTGAATAACCATCAGTGCGTTTATGATTGCTATAATATGCACAATCGGGAGTGTGGGAAAAAATGAAACCTACCAGATGGAGGGTGGTGGATAATACGATCTCTGTGTCTTCCCTGGTATCTATCACGTTAAAACACTGTGGAGAAATGATGTGGATGGACACAGAATAAGCTAACGATGTTACATAAGACGGGGTTGCTTTAAAGATTATCTAAACTTATTAAATAGAAATAGCTATGTTCTAGCAAGCATGAGCCAAAAAACGTACGATGGGAAGCATTTACTAAAGTGCAAACTCGGCTATTGGGAATGTCCTATTAGTAGTTGGACGTGCATGTCCCCTACGGTGGAATTAAAAGTACCACTGCCAATTTCCAAATTAGAAAATAAGAAAAGTACCTGGAGTCTTAGGTGACTATAAGCAGATCCAGTTACTCATGCTTGAAACCGGACCGTTCTGTGATATGCGTAGAAAGCTCTTCACAATATTTAAGAGGGAATCTACAGGGAAATACAAAGCAGGGCTAGAGGCTATGTCTAGTGCACTGTGACTGTAAAGGCACGAGCGCTGAAACGAGTCTTACCGGTTCTGTCATGAACTCGGAATTATCCTCGTGGGTTTTAAGGTAGACTCCTATGAAAGGGAATACATAACGGAACAATGATAAGTCGGACGGCAACCCGGTGTTGGGTAAATTAAGATTACGAGCGCTGCACTGAGTCTTACCGGTAAGCTGGTGAACGCGACGACACACGCGACGGTGGAATCCTGATGCGGAAATCAGCGGAGGGATACCATACAGGTTCTTAAATAGTTCCAAAGTGAAGCACGTGTGTGAGTCTAACAGGGATACTGGGAAATGAAGTGCTAACACTAACGTTATGTCGAAAAAAGACTAAAGTGACAGGAGCTCTTTTATTTTATCTCCATATTATGGTTATCCATCTTACACAATGTGGGTCAATTCATCATGAGTTGTATTCCTTTGCAAGAGCTCCTGTCACTTTAGTCTTTTTTCGACATAACGTTAGTGTTAGCACTTCATTTCCCAGTATCCCTGTTAGACTCACACACGTGCTTCACTTTGGAACTATTTAAGAACCTGTATGGTATCCCTCCGCTGATTTCCGCATCAGGATTCCACCGTCGCGTGTGTCGTCGCGTTCACCAGCTTACCGGTAAGACTCAGTGCAGCGCTCGTAATCTTAATTTACCCAACACCGGGTTGCCGTCCGACTTATCATTGTTCCGTTATGTATTCCCTTTCATAGGAGTCTACCTTAAAACCCACGAGGATAATTCCGAGTTCATGACAGAACCGGTAAGACTCGTTTCAGCGCTCGTGCCTTTACAGTCACAGTGCACTAGACATAGCCTCTAGCCCTGCTTTGTATTTCCCTGTAGATTCCCTCTTAAATATTGTGAAGAGCTTTCTACGCATATCACAGAACGGTCCGGTTTCAAGCATGAGTAACTGGATCTGCTTATAGTCACCTAAGACTCCAGGTACTTTTCTTATTTTCTAATTTGGAAATTGGCAGTGGTACTTTTAATTCCACCGTAGGGGACATGCACGTCCAACTACTAATAGGACATTCCCAATAGCCGAGTTTGCACTTTAGTAAATGCTTCCCATCGTACGTTTTTTGGCTCATGCTTGCTAGAACATAGCTATTTCTATTTAATAAGTTTAGATAATCTTTAAAGCAACCCCGTCTTATGTAACATCGTTAGCTTATTCTGTGTCCATCCACATCATTTCTCCACAGTGTTTTAACGTGATAGATACCAGGGAAGACACAGAGATCGTATTATCCACCACCCTCCATCTGGTAGGTTTCATTTTTTCCCACACTCCCGATTGTGCATATTATAGCAATCATAAACGCACTGATGGTTATTCAGTCTTTGTGACCTTTACGGCAGGTTATGCAACATACTGGCCCAACTTATATGGCATTTGCTCGGTTTTTTATGTTCACTCACAGACCACGCATATATACTTAGATGTTTCTATGTGTTATTGTTCTAGAATAACGAGCGGTGTTTTCTGCTTAAGTATATTTTCGTTGGCTGACTATTAGTCTGTTCTTCCATTAGATGGGCAGCACTACAACATAGGATGAGTGTCTTACTGATCCATACTAGGGGATATGTACAATGATTCTTTTGCATAACACAGTTGATATGCTCTAACGATTGAATGTTCTTTTAATGACAAATTTTGAAAGCTATTTCTTCTTTTTTCCTTCCTGTGTATATTGTTTATTCATTTGCAGTTGAATTTTTTTTTGACACATACATTTCTCTGTATTATATTTGCTCTAGGTATTCGCCCCTGAAGAAGGGAACAGGGCTTCCCGAAATGCATCGGGCGACAACTAGAAACTACATTTAATGTTATTTCTTCAAATGGATTAACTTGAAGCATAGTGGCTCATTAAGTCACACATTTATTTGTATTTTGCTCTTGTTATGAACCATATAGATTCATGTAAAGATAACATTGCATGATCAGCTAGATGAGTTGAAAAGGCAGGATTATTACTGAATAATCACTGTGAAAAATAAAATTTATGTTTGCAATATCCAGGTATATATCTTTTGATTCATTAGCATTTTATCATATGTTTACTTTGTGAGAATAATTTTCTCCTAGGAACAGTGCATCCTGCATGTAGGCTCAGCTTGCATTTCCAGTCACTGTTTTGGTACTATGTAGCCAACATAGTCTAGCAGTTTGCACCCTTAGTTCATTTTGCTAAATTGATATAAATTTGAGTGCTCCTCTTTCTTTGTAATTGTTTTATCACGCTCTTGGCTCCCAAGAGGCAGCACCACATCCAGTTAAATATTGCATTAATTGATACAAGTATGGCATCATTTGACAACATAACACGCATCACAGAGAATAGAGCCGAAACCCTGACATACTCCAGTGAAGAGGCTACGGGCATCTATGCGCTTATCAAAGAAATTCAGCTAGTTGATACACAGGGAGGATCCACTATTCAAAGACTCAAACAATTAGAATACCTTACACGAAGACAACTCAATCAAAGACTGCATGCCTCAACTTTGGTACAATACCATCGAGCCAAAAGAATCCCACGAGGCCTGAGGATAGCTTTACGACCCATGCTGTTTAGATTTCACTTAAACTCCAAGTTCATGGATAAATGGTTCGCCATTCTTAATAAGTGCTCGCTTGATCTCATCTTGTTGATTATAGAAGAGCTGTCCAACACTATCAGAGATCTGGATGAAGAAATCTTTGATCTCAAAAAAGACTTGGAAACATGCATTGATCCACAAATTTGGACAAATACTCTTGAAGACCTCAATGCCAAACTCGACAGATACAACAAAGAATTGCAAGAAGGCAAAATTAGGAAGTATCGACGAGATACGATAGATTACAAACTGAACGAGGTCTATACGTGGGCCGAAATTTACGCCAAAAAAAGATTTTCCAAACCTAGAGTTAATACATCGAGTGAAGAGAGTATCACCACAGACCAAGATATAGCCGCCACCAGACTGCCGGTTTCTACTATCACCACAGACACACGTAGTTTACCATCTACCCACAAATCAGTGAGAGTCACAACAGCACCTGGTCCTTCAACCACCACGATGTCTTTTTTATCCCAGGTTCCACTATTAGGACAACCACCACCACCCTCGGTCAACCTACAGGAACAACTGACAGCAGAACCCATAAACGACCCACCAGGCGAGGACAGGGGAAAAGTACTAAGAAGTGGGAAGAGTGTAGTCTGATCATTAACATTTCTTCGAAAAATCTCACTAGACAACAACTCATGACCCTCAACAAAGGTATGAGTTTTGTACCCACCAATGATACAACTTTGTTAGACACCAAGGTTGCGCTTTACAAATTGACACGCAAATTAAGACTTCGCCACTACTTCTCCAATGTCCTACAAGTATGCGAAGATGTCAACATGGACACTGATGAAAGAATTTTTCGTCCCAAAAGCACCTTTCAAGCCCCTGTGTCGCACAAGATTATCGATTTTTTTGAGGAAACTGTTAAACGAGATCTTAACAAGATCCGTTACAAATCCACAGGTAAATCCAATTTTAATCAATACGAACATAGAACGATTCAGGGAATCTCACAAGATGATACTCTTACCCTTAAACCAGCAGATAAGGGAGGTGCCCTGGTTGTTATGGACACTGACTACTATGAACGTAAAGTTGATGATCATGTCCACGACCCCCACACATACACTATCTTGGCTAATGACCCCACCAACACTCTACAAAGTATTTTGCAAACATACTTGCAGAAAGCCATACAAGATGGTATTATCACCGATGTAGAAAAGTCTTTTCTCACCACACCTAATCCCAAAAGACCGCGTCTCTATATGACGCCCAAGATTCACAAACACCCCACGGATCCTCCCTTCCGCCCCATTGTGGCGGGGTGTGGATCCATATTTGATCCTGTAGGTAAATATTTGGACTTCTACCTCCAAAAATTTGTGCAAACATGGTGTACATACACCAGAGATACCACACATTTTCTTAACAAAATCGAGACCATCCAAAGTATGTATAGTCGCAAGTGGACACTATGTACCATAGATGTTACCGCACTATACACGTCCATAAATCATCAGGAAGGCATGGATGCAACCGAATGGGCATTGCTCAAACTAGATCTCCCGAAGGACAAAAGTATATTTATCTTGAAATTACTGCATTTCTGCTTAAACAACAGTTATTTCAGATGGAAAGATAATTTCTATGGCCAATTGACAGGGACGAGCATGGGATTTTCTGGGGCTCCAGCCTATGCAAATATATTCATGTCCAAGTTTGAAGACGAATATATTTTGACCAATGAAGAATGGCAAATGGGTCTCGTCCAATACTGTCGATATATCGATGACATTTTTCTAATTTGGAGCAAAGACACCACTGAACTCCATAGACTCATTACTGAACTCAATACCAGGAACTTGAGAATACAATTCACTCACTCCATGAGTGAGATTGAGGTCAATTACTTAGACGTACTGATTAAGAAAGATGACCAGTCACGGAGGTTGCATACTGACATTTTTTCAAAGCCCACAGACCGTAACAGCACTCTACTATTTTCCAGTTTCCATCCAAAGAGTCTCATCACCAATTTACCCTATTCGCACTTTCTGAGACTTAAAAGAATTTGCACGAATGACGATGCACTAAACGCACAAATCCCTAAGCATCGCAACAGGTTTGAGAGTAGAGGCTATCCCACAGAAGTGCTTGACCATACAATTGAAAGACTGTCAACTGTAGACAGACAAATACTACTTAATCCCCCACCTAAAGTACAGAAGTCAGGAATTACATTTGTGTCTAAATTTTCCACTGTGTCTAATAAAATTAAGAGAATTATTCTTAACAGATGGGAACTGCTACAAAACGAAAGTGACTTCAGGAGCATTTTTGTTGATAAACCTATTTTTGCTTACACCCGAGGCAAGAATTTAATGGATAAGTTGAGAACTTGCAATACCAAAGTAACTACACAACCCCATACAGGCACTATGCGCTGTCAAAATTGTGTACATTGCAATAACATCATAACAGGTAACAGCATGACGCACCCCACTACAGGTAAAAAGATTGAGTTACGTCACTCTGGGGACTGTAACACCATGAACATTGTTTACTGCCTAAAATGCCCATGTGGCAAATTATATATAGGCAAAACTGCACGTAAATTCAAGACAAGGCTCACTGAGCACAAAAGCAACTTCAGGTGTAAAAACAGAACTACTTCAGTAGCAACCCATTGGATAGAGTTCAAACACAATATTGCTCAACTGAGAGCGCAAATCATTGAAGTTGTACCTAAACTAGAAGGCCAAGACAACAACGCCAAACTACTGCAGAGGGAGGTGTACTGGATTGAATATCTCACCACCTTGATACCCACAGGTCTCAATGATAGGGTTGATTACAGTTGTTTCTTATGAGTCTTAGTATCCGTTTAGCATTTCAAGTTCGTGTTTTAGACTCATTGTCACATTAAATCCCCACATTCATCCCACAGCATATACTGTCCCCAGTTATGCTCACGCATAGTTCGCATTCTTTTGTCATGATCACCATATTATTGGTTTTATTCATGTTGCTTGATGTACACATTAATTGTTGAGACATTCATTTGCATTCCTTCAGGTGTTTTGGAATCTCGATATAGCGATGTAACCACATTATTATGCATTTACCATGGTATATTGTTTATTATTGATTTGTGCATCTAGTTCCACAATTGATAGAAACCAGTAAGCACTCGCTACACAAATAGAATGTAACTACGTATGTAGAGGGACATCTCACATCACTGTAGTCAGGACAAAACACATCGGTATTTTGAGACTGTGGTCTTTTTTTGTGAATGCTTGCCTAGTTGATACTAAACTTAGGCTATTAATTATTTATTTTGTACAGCACTGTTCAGTTTTGAAAACCGATATTACATGTATGTGGATTTTATCGTGCCTGAAAGTTTTATTGTATCTCCATATTATGGTTATCCATCTTACACAATGTGGGTCAATTCATCATGAGTTGTATTCCTTTGCAAGAGCTCCTGTCACTTTAGTCTTTTTTCGACATAACGTTAGTGTTAGCACTTCATTTCCCAGTATCCCTGTTAGACTCACACACGTGCTTCACTTTGGAACTATTTAAGAACCTGTATGGTATCCCTCCGCTGATTTCCGCATCAGGATTCCACCGTCGCGTGTGTCGTCGCGTTCACCAGCTTACCGGTAAGACTCAGTGCAGCGCTCGTAATCTTAATTTACCCAACACCGGGTTGCCGTCCGACTTATCATTGTTCCGTTATGTATTCCCTTTCATAGGAGTCTACCTTAAAACCCACGAGGATAATTCCGAGTTCATGACAGAACCGGTAAGACTCGTTTCAGCGCTCGTGCCTTTACAGTCACAGTGCACTAGACATAGCCTCTAGCCCTGCTTTGTATTTCCCTGTAGATTCCCTCTTAAATATTGTGAAGAGCTTTCTACGCATATCACAGAACGGTCCGGTTTCAAGCATGAGTAACTGGATCTGCTTATAGTCACCTAAGACTCCAGGTACTTTTCTTATTTTCTAATTTGGAAATTGGCAGTGGTACTTTTAATTCCACCGTAGGGGACATGCACGTCCAACTACTAATAGGACATTCCCAATAGCCGAGTTTGCACTTTAGTAAATGCTTCCCATCGTACGTTTTTGGGCTCATGCTTGCTAGAACATAGCTATTTCTATTTAATAAGTTTAGATAATCTTTAAAGCAACCCCGTCTTATGTAACATCGTTAGCTTATTCTGTGTCCATCCACATCATTTCTCCACAGTGTTTTAACGTGATAGATACCAGGGAAGACACAGAGATCGTATTATCCACCACCCTCCATCTGGTAGGTTTCATTTTTTCCCACACTCCCGATTGTGCATATTATAGCAATCATAAACGCACTGATGGTTATTCAGTCTTTGTGACCTTTACGGCAGGTTATGCAACATACTGGCCCAACTTATATGGCATTTGCTCGGTTTTTTATGTTCACTCACAGACCACGCATATATACTTAGATGTTTCTATGTGTTATTGTTCTAGAATAACGAGCGGTGTTTTCTGCTTAAGTATATTTTCGTTGGCTGACTATTAGTCTGTTCTTCCATTAGATGGGCAGCACTACAACATAGGATGAGTGTCTTACTGATCCATACTAGGGGATATGTACAATGATTCTTTTGCATAACACAGTTGATATGCTCTAACGATTGAATGTTCTTTTAATGACAAATTTTGAAAGCTATTTCTTCTTTTTTCCTTCCTGTGTATATTGTTTATTCATTTGCAGTTGAATTTTTTTTTGACACATACATTTCTCTGTATTATATTTGCTCTAGGTATTCGCCCCTGAAGAAGGGAACAGGGCTTCCCGAAATGCATCGGGCGACAACTAGAAACTACATTTAATGTTATTTCTTCAAATGGATTAACTTGAAGCATAGTGGCTCATTAAGTCACACATTTATTTGTATTTTGCTCTTGTTATGAACCATATAGATTCATGTAAAGATAACATTGCATGATCAGCTAGATGAGTTGAAAAGGCAGGATTATTACTGAATAATCACTGTGAAAAATAAAATTTATGTTTGCAATATCCAGGTATATATCTTTTGATTCATTAGCATTTTATCATATGTTTACTTTGTGAGAATAATTTTCTCCTAGGAACAGTGCATCCTGCATGTAGGCTCAGCTTGCATTTCCAGTCACTGTTTTGGTACTATGTAGCCAACATAGTCTAGCAGTTTGCACCCTTAGTTCATTTTGCTAAATTGATATAAATTTGAGTGCTCCTCTTTCTTTGTAATTGTTTTATCAGGTCTCTGCTTTGCCACACAGGAAGAGGAAGTTAGATACAGCACCTATACCTCATGTGCCTGTAAAGAAGAAGGACTCCTCTACTTCACCTATACACCCTTATTCTCCTATATCTCCCTCTCCTTCATATCCTCTTCCTTCACCACCTCAAAATTCACCCCCTCATTTTTCACCACAACATACATCTCCTCATAATGATCTTCATCTACCTGACCAATACAAGGCACAAGCAAATGACCTTATACAAGGGGGTAAGCTAATTTCTAATGCTTCAATCAAGTGCGCGCTTGATGCAGTAGACCCCGCATTTAGGGCAATAAACACTAGTGTCCTCCTTAGACGCCACACTTGGCTACGCATCTCAGGATTTAAACAAGAGGTGCAAACTACTATCTTAAATCTACCATTTAACCAACAGCAGCTTTTTGGTACAGAGGTAGACATAGCAATTGAAAAGATGAAAAAAGATACAGATACTGCCAAATCTATGGGAGCCTTACAGTCCCCACAAACACGAGGTTCCTTTCGTCGCTCCTTTTATAGAGAAGGATCCAAACGAGCTGGAGCAGACAATTCAGCTTCCTTTAAGAACAATACACAAACATCCTCCAATAAAGGATACTTCAGAGGAGGCTACAGAGGCAACAACAACCAGGGAAGAGGTCGAGGTAATAACAACAATCGAACCTCCTCCACCACTAAACAGTGACTTCCTTCAGCTCCCCCAACAGCATTCTACTCCTGTAGGGGGGAGACTAACACAGTTCCTACTTGTCTGGAATTCCATTACAATAGACAAGTGGGTAAGACAAATTATCCAGGATGGTTCTGCCTAGAGTTTACAGTTACCCCTCCACATATTCCACCCAGACAGGGTCCAATTTCCACAGAACATCTAATGCTGCTCCAACAAGAGGTTCTCTCATTGCTGCAAAATAATGCAATAGAGTTAGTTCTGTTGCAACATCAAGGAACAGGTGTTTACTCTATTTCCTGATACCCAAAAAGAACGGGACACTAAGACCAATTCTAGACCTAAAGCCTCTCAATCTGTATATACACTCAGATAATTTTCACATAATCACTTTACAACAAGTGCTCCCATTGTTGCAACAAGGTGATTTCCTGACCACACTAGACCTCAAGGACGCCTACTCTCACATTCCCATACATCCTTTTCACAGGAAGTATCTCAGATTTGTACTAGAAGGACAACACTATCAGTTCAAAGTCCTTCCATTCGGGGGTCACAACTGCACCAAGGGTGTTTACAAAGTGCCTAGCAGTAGTAGCAGCACATCTCAGAAAACAACATATCCATGTCTTCCCATACTTAGACGATTGGCTCATAAACGCCAAGTCATTCAATCAGTGTGTCCAACACACATCTCAAACAATTCAAACACTGTACGACTTGGGGATTACAATCAACTACACCACGTCACATCTCCAGCCCTCTCATGTACATCAATACCTGGGGGTTACATTAAACACCAATACAGCTCTAGCTAAAAAGATGAAAATTATATTACTGATAAAGATGTAAATATAATCGTCAGATCTTGAAAACACATTTATTATTTTTACAGTAATGGCTATGTTCGTTCCTAAACTATGATTATATTTACATCTTTATCAGTAATATAATTTTCATCTTTTTAGGAGGGCGAGAGAGAGAGTTACATGTTTTCTTAAAATGTAGTAAATTATTTGTGTGGTTTGTAGAGCAGATTTGCACCTGATTTCAGAAACATTTCCTGTGGAGTTTGGTAGACTGTGTAAAGAATTAAGATTGTATTCAGCACAGTAGGATGGAGACCACTTGGTTGTGGAGGTGTTTAGTACAGTGGTTGAAGTGTGCAATAAACGTGGTTGGCTCTATTGTAGTTGACTCTTCCCCAATTTTAACATGTGACTGACTCCGCCTCACCCACAGGCAAAGTCCTGGGAGAGATTTCCTAAATCACCTCAGGTCGGCGATCTTTATGATTCACATAAGGTGTATATTATTGCCGTATCTGGGACAGTCTAAGGTTAGGGAATGTGAGGGCCCACGTCAAGGCCACCAAATTTTACCATCTTTGTGAAAGCAATTTTGAGCTCTTTCCATAAACAGAAACGGGGAGAAGATACTGACAACCCACTGGAACAGTCACGCTGACTTGCACTGTAGTGAGGTCAAATAGAATCCAGAGAAATCCATCCATTTTAGTCCAATCCAAATGCTTACCTCCGCTTCTACCAGGGTTCATGGCCACATCAACCTTACCTACCGTAACCATTACTTCCATTTGTTAGATTTGATATTCTAAGTGCATTTCAAGTAATGGGAGAGCTGGAGCTGATGTAATGACAAATTGAGGTAATAGTCAGATCGGAATTGTCCAATAAAACCTGCTCGTGCACCAATTGGAGTCTCAAAGGGTTTATTGATAAAAGAAACATTTATTTATTTTATTTTGAAAGTTTTATATAGCGCGAACCAGATCTTTGCAGATATCCGAGCGCTTTAAGGAGCATACATAACAAGCCATTAGATATGGCGTAATTGTAGGTAATAAGTGGGGAGGGGTAGGCATAGGAGGAAGCACAGTAGAACAGTTACGTCAATAATGCAAGTGGTACAAAAAAGTGAAAGCATAGGCCGACAGGTAAATCAACAACACAAGTAATACAAATAATCGCAGGGATCGACCAGATAATACATATCGGTGCAGCTACTTTAAAACCAACGTCTTTCCTTGACGTCAATAGCTCAAGTGTATTTAGCCATGAGGATAGCTTTTACTTCTTTCTGGTTTCAGGAGGGAGTGAGTTCCAGATCCTGGGTGCCATTCCTGAGAAGGAGCGTTTATAAGTTTTTTCCTTCCGGAATCTTCGAGGTTTTAGCAGAAGATTGTTTGTGCCTCTAGTGTTTCTAGAGCCGCCAGAGATTGTCAGCTTCTGGGTGAGGTATCCGGGTGAGCTCAGGTGTACAGCCTTGTGTGTCAAGCAGGCGATTTTCAGATGTATTCTGGCTTCAAAAGGCAGCCAGTTCAGAGATTTCAAGTCAGGGGAGATATGCGAGTGTTTTTTTGACCCAGTAATGAGTCTCGCTGCAGCGTTTAGAGAAGCTCTTAGGGGTGCAGTAGTGGTTAGAGGGAGACCGCAGAGAGGGGCGCAATTCTATTCGAGGAATGACTAGTGCTTGTACTGCAGTTTGGAAGTCTTTGGCTGGGAGGAAGGGTTTAAGTCTCCTCAAGGTATTGATTTGGTAGTTCGCTCCCTTAGTTGCCTTGCTGATATGTTGCTGCATGTTGAGATTGGTGTTGAGTGTTATGCCTAAAGATTTTGCTGAGTCCACGATGGTGGGTTGGACATTGAGTGCAGTTAGGTGTTTAAGCCAAAGTTGAGTGGTAGCGATCTTCTCTGGAGGTGAGATCAGAAGGAACTCTGTTTTCAGAGCATTGAGTTTGAGATGATTATCGGCAAGCCAGGATTGGGTGCTTCTGATCGTTGAGTTCAGGAGTAAAACGTCTTTGGGGGATTGTAATTTGAGATATAGTTGGGTGTCATCGGCGTACATGTGGAAGAGAACATTGGATGCTTGTAGCAAGGTGGTGAGAGGTTCCTTAACTAGAGTGAACAAAGTTGGGGATAAGGAGGATCCTTGAGGGACGCCTAACGATACCGGTATAGGCGAGGACATCAGGTTGTTGCTCTTGAATTTCTGCGACCTGTTGTGAAGGAAGGAAGTGAACCACTTGAGAACGGTCTCAGATAGACCCATTCTTGTGTTTAAAAATCGGAGTAAATTCTCATGTTTGACGGTGTTGAATGCTGAAGAGAGATCCAGAAGGATGAGGAGGCAGGTATCATTTTGATCTAGGATTTGAAGGGCGTTGTCTATTATGTGAGTCATAGCAGTTTCTGTACTGTGTCCTGCTCGGAAGCCTGATTGATGAGGGTTGAGGAGATCAAACTGATCAATGTGTTTAGTCAATTGTAGTTGTGCGCATTTTTCCAGGAGTTTAGCGAGAGTGGGAATATTGGTAATGGGACGGTAATTGTTTAGATCAGATGGGTCGGCTGTAGGTTTCTTTAGTAAAGGTGTGACTTGTCCAACTTTGAGTGAGTCAGGGATGGTTCCTTGTTGCAGTGAGCTGTTGATAATTTTAGTACAGAGTGGAAGGAGCAAAGGGGTGAAGTCTTTGACAGCGTTAGCAGGGAGGGGGTCCGTGAGGTGATTGGAAGGTTTCATGGTGCTGATCATTTTGCTAATTTCCTCTTCAGAGTATGTGTCAAAGGATGACCATGTGGCATTGTTTTTTGGATCATTAGGTGCTATGCAGTGGGGTTTGGAGTAAAGGCTTGCGTCAATGAGGAGATCACTCTTTATGTTGTCAGTTTTTTGGATAAAGAAAGCAGCGAAGTCTTCACAGGAGGGTGCTTCGCGCCTAGTGCTGAGTGGTTGGGGTTGTTCCTTAGATTGAGTTCTGATTAGCTCAAAGTTTTCTCAGGCGTTTTTTTGCTTGGTCGAGCTGGAGGCTGAAGAAGTCAGATTTTGAGCGCTTTATTTTCCTGAAGTAGGCGTTTCTCTTTTGCTTCAGGGTTTTTAGGTGCACTGCAGAGGGAGCTGATCTCCAAGTGCGCTCTGCCATTCGCATGGCTCGTCTGTCCTCCTTCAGACTCCCGTCGTACCATGGATTGGAGATTTTAGCAGAGGCTCTTTTTAGCTGCAAGGGAGCAGCCTCATTAATTATTGAAGTCATGGCGAAGAGATAGTGGTCAGTCAGGGATTGGACGTCCGTGGCGCCGGTAGGTGGGCGTAGGAGGTCGCAGCTGCTAGGGGGTAGGGAGTTTGGGTTGAGTTTTTTCAGGTCTCTTTTCCAGACTTTAGGCTTGGTGGAATGCACCGTGTTGAATTTGACCTTTTCATTGATGAAGAAAGTGACAATATGATGATCTGATCAGTCAGAGGGTTGGATAGATTCAAGTTGGATAGCGTCCTCTTTGGAGATGATAAGGTCGAGGATAGAGCCTTTCTCGTGGGTCGGGTTGTTGCAAAGTTGTTTGAGGTCAAGGGCATTCAGGACATTTTTAAGACTATTTACCACTGCATCATTGTGATCGTTCCAGTGGAGGTTGAAGTCACCAAGGTATATTTGGGTGAGCTGTCGCCCGGAATTGGTTAAGATCATATCCATGATTTGTTGGGCGAAGGTGAGGTTGTCCCTGGGTGGGTGGTAAATGCCGTGAAGAGAGCATATCGGTTTGCCCTCACTGTTGATATCGAGGCAGATGTATTCACAGGAAGATGGGGAGGGGAGGGAAGCTGTGGTGACTTTCAGAACAGAAAGGTTGTTCCTGTATGTGCATGCGATTCCACCACCTATCTTGCCAGACCTGTCAAATCTGATGATGTGGTAGTTGGGGGGAACCAGAATGTCCATTATAGGTGTAGAAGATTCAGTTAGCCAGGTTTCAGTTAAAATTATTAGGTCATGGTCCAATGTTAGGATGAGAACAGCGATTGCGGAGGAGTGTCTAGAGGCCGATCTGCAGTTGAGAAGAGTGCATTTGAGACGGGGTGTGTCAAGGGAAGAAGAGGGTACTAGTGAGAGGGGGACTTTTCTAAGGTTATTAGGGACGGAGATTCTGTTGTTTAGTGTGGGGGGTCTACGAGGATTTGAATGTATCGTGGGAATGGAGAGGTGTGTGGCGGTTTTTTTGTTTAGGGGAGCTGGGTCGTAGGAGGGTGAGTGTGTCGAGGTCAGAAAGAGGGTTGCGTGAGCGATTGGGGCGGTTGTTGCGATTGTGGATAGGGATCGTGGTCCAGTGTGGGGGGTGCAGAGTGGGAGAGTCATCCGGAAGGGTGGGGGGCAATTTGGTAGGGGGGGTGGTGGTGAGTTAGGGGTGTCTGGGGAGTGTGCAGAGTTGTTCTTTGATGGTGTGCACATCTTCCTTGATGGTGTGAATGTCTTCTTTGAGCTGGAGGAGGGTGGACATGATCTTATCCAGCGTGGGATAAGCCTTGGTGTTAGGGATGGGCATCAAGGGTGCGTGACTAACCTGAGAATGAGCGTGCGGGTGGGGGGGGTGGGTTGGTGTTCGAGCAGGGTTCCGTGGTGTCAGTGTACGGGTTGGTGTTAGAGAGGATGGTGGGTTTTGGAGGGATGGTGGGTTTTGGAGGGATGGGTGTGGATGAAGTAGGGAGGAGGTTGGTGGTGTAGATGAGGGCGTTAGTGGCAGGCGGAGAGAGCCGGGTGGAGGTTGAGTGTGGGTTAGTGGTGATGGGGGAGCAGGTAGGGTAGTGGGGACTAAGAGTGGGAGGGAAAATGGGATTGGTGATGGTCCTGTTATGGGGAGGAGGAGTTAAGTTAATAGATGTGGTGTGCTCTGCGTGGTTAGTTAGAGGGTGGTAGTGAGAGCTAAGAATGGGGGGGGATAAAGGGTGGGATTTGTCGTTATACGTGTCGTTCTGGTGCTGAACTAGGTTAGAGGGGTTGTGGGTGGGGTCTGTGATGTCAAGGGGGAGAGGAGTGGGAGTGGGAGTGGTATGAGTGTGGGTCCCAGGGATGGAGGTGTGGGGGCGGCTGGTGTATGAGGGGGAGAGATTTGTGTCTGTGATTGAGGACCGTGGGGTGGTTACAGCAGGTGGGTGAGTGACTGGTGTGATGGGGGAAGAGGTGAGGTGCGTGTCGTTCTGGTGCAGAGCTAGGTTAGAAGGGTTGTGGGTGGGGGCTGTGAAGTCAGGGGTGATATTACTGAAGGGGATGTGAGTGGTAAATGTGTGCAAGCCAATCCACCTTCATAGCCTGAAACTCAGATTCATTGCTGGGATCCAAGGATTATCCTACAAAATGCACATTTGAATGGTTCAAGGAAAAACTACTTTTTTTGTTGATACTCTGAATCCTTGGTGATCAGTCTCTTTCCAACATTGAACTTGACCTGTTCCACATCAGAGACACAATATATGTGCATGTTTTTTTACACCTTTTCTAGTTTGTTTCCTTCTGGGAATAGTCAGTGCCAAATTCGACTACAGCAGAGAGTCTGAACTGCCTGGCAAACGTATAATATCTGTGTTTGTAATTAGTGGACTTGTGGACAGCTGTGTCGGGGTAGGTGCTGTATGCTTTACCTCACGGGTTAGGGCTATGTAGGAAATGCAGAATGCGACTTGTCCATGACTTGTCCATGGTGTCTCGATACATAACTCTGCAGATGTATTATGCTGTGTCCTAAGTTGACAAGTTTGCGTCTGCAGACCTCCAGGACCTAACGGGTTCTGTTTTGTACCCTCATGATGCTAGAGGCACTATGGTGATATTCTGTTCAGTGAATGGTGTGTTAATATTTCTCCCAATTTTAAGGTTTGAGAACCATTGACAGCTTAGCTTTTAGTGGCTCCTCTGACTCCTCATGTTTTTACTTTGAAAAAAGTGGGGATTGAATATTTGGCAGTCAGTTCATAGGATGTAGACCTTTACATTAATGGCATGTCAATGCAAGAGTCCTCTTGAAAGTGATTTCAGCTTGCAGAGTCAAGCCTTATTCCTTATTCATTTATGGATATGACTATAAATCTTCTGAATCTTTGAAAAGTCACCACTCAAGATAGAGTCTATGAATCTAAACTTAAGGCCTGCTCTTTTTCACTCAACCAATGAAGGAATTTACATGCAGATAAACATCCAGCAAACATTGACAAAACCCCTGCTGGAGAGACTCTTGTGACCTAGTTTGAGATGACTCTCATACTTAACAATCTGACCTGCTCAGTCCTGATAATCCATTATCTGATAAGCAGGCTATCTTTGTGATGTCCAACAAACAACAAGCCCTGGGAATATCACACAAACCTAATCATATTTAACACTTCTTTTTATTTTTAAAGTTGTATGTAGCGCACCCTTGCGGGTATCAGAGCGCTTTAGATTTGTTCAGAGGGCAGCAGAGACAAATAACATCAATACTATCACAGTCGAGAAATATACAAGATAATGGTGCGGCGAAGGCTAATTAATGTTAAAATGGTCAAATGCATCGTATGTTTTTTTTTTAATCATGAGTACAGGCATTTTAAAGAGTAATTGCAAGAGGTCCTATGCAACTCATTTTCACCTCTTTTTCCTGTTAGGAATAAGCTTCCCCTCTCTCTAAGGGGACCTCAGGGGATTGCTAGAGATGTGTTGTATACAAACATTATTAGACAAACAATACACACGCATGCACAACATTCTTCTTAAACTTGTTTGGGTGTTGGTTCCTTTCGGTACAGTGGGGAGGTGCCGAAGATGATATGTGAGCACATTGTCAAGAATATGCCAACTGCTCCTTGGTGGTTGCTTACGTGAGGCCCTTCCTTTGTTTTCTTGTCTGGGTGTTCTAAGGGTTCACTTGGTCTATCCCTTGGCATTGACCTGTTCTCTTGATTTTATACATTGAGACAAACATGGGGATGTTCCTGTAGCTTTGCACTAGAGCTTTCCTTTATAATAATATGGAAATGAGGGACCCCATGGAAGTGTTAAATATGATTAGGTTTGTGTGATATTCTCAGCGCTTTTTGTTTGTTGGATTAATTGAGTGGAGGGTGCCCTTGTGAATTGTTTCCCTCTGTTGCTCCCCTTTGTATATCAGCTACCTTAGTAATGTACCTGAATATCAAATGCTGCCAGTGGGGCAACAGCATAATTAAAGCTGATTAATTTTGATCGAGGCATTCAGCACATAGAAATGTCAAAAGATATTTCTCTAGTCATAAACTGTTTTAAAAACTGATTGCCAATCATTTGGTTTATATATGGAGGTATGTAACAACTAAATTACATACAATATTTAAGATAAATAGAATCAGTGCAATGGGTTGATCGTTTTAGTGTTGGTGGGATAGCACTGACTATTTTGAGCACAGGACCAAAGGCAGCCTTCACAGAATTAATGTCAACAGCCACCAGTTGACTTTGTGCATGTGGGTCAAATCTTGAGGAGAGATTGTAAGAAAAAGCACAAATGGTGTACAGGAAGGAAGCAATGACTGCCATAGGATGAGAACTGTCAGTTGTAGCGGAACCAATATGTTGTATTTTGGTAGTGAAAATGTTTGAATACCGTTGCCTACTCCTTTAAAGATGACTTGATGGGTGGTGGATGTTCGGGTGATTGCAGAGATGGTAACACGTTCTTTAGAGCCCTTATTAGATTAATTCATTTAGATGATGTAGTTAAATATTTAAACACTTTGGACTTACTCTAACTATTCCTGAATCCTATGGCTTTTTCGTTTATGCCTTTGTTTGCACTTTATGAAGCTCTTTTTTTCGTATATCTGAATTTGAGGATAAACCAGTCTTGATTTTTCTGTTTAATTGAGGAGGCTTGTCAAGACAGAACTGCGTAATAAATGGTGACTGATGTAAGTTATACATTTTGGACTTCATGAGAAGCGAAGAAGTTGTCCGTAGGAGTATCTCCTGAAATTACACCATTTTCATGTTTATTCCAGTCTTTTAATAGTCCTTCCCAGACTCAACATAGCAAGTCTGACTGAGTGATTGGGGTTCAGCTTCATTTGAGAGGTATAAACAACCTTTAATTTGCACACAAATATTCTGAAACCCCCTTAGGTTCAAATTTTGTTTTGACTGCTCCTCATCCACTAGCATCCTTCTAATTGTAGTTACTTGATGATGGATATTCAGCAAATATAAGAACCAGACTATCATATTTGCAGATGTAACAACCAGATAGCTTAATTGGAGGATCATCTAAAAAAGAATTGTCATTGCAAAAAGAAGTAACACAAAGTAATACATGTAATTATTTTTAGGTTTCGCCTGTCGAAAGCTGCACACTGCGCAGCTTTTCGCGCAGGCGAAATCTTATGTCTACAGTATGTGTGTGTTGTCCCGCCCTTCTGTTCCCTTGGCTAGCTCCATAAATGGAGGCTAGCCATTGGAACAGAGATCTGTCCGTCAATGCTGGAGCAGATTCGTGGGCGTTCCCGAGAATTTTAGGCTTTTGCCCACGTCATGCGGCTGTGGGCGTGTTTTAAAAAAAAAACATTTTTAAAGCTTTGTTTTCGCCATTTCGGAAGGGTCCTTTGCAGGGGTGGGTTGCGTGATGCCCCGCTGTCCGTTGCCGCCCCCTCCCGCTGTCCGTGAGCCCGTTCCCGCCTCCCCCTCCCGCTGTCCGTGTGCCCGTTCCCGCCGTCTTCCCTTTATTGCCGTCGCACGTATTTATTTATTTATTAACATGCCGGTTATTAGTAAAGTACATGTAAAAGGCTAACACAGGTACACGCAAAGCTGCTCTTGATTTGTTTTAGGCTCTGTAAAGAACATCAGCCCGGATTTGTACAGGATCAACAATTCTTTGTAGTTTCAATGCCCCCTCCCTTCTCAGCCAGGACAAGCCCCTGCCCTCGGAGCACACTGTGTTCACGTTGTTGTGCGGCGTCCAAAGGGGCACTGAACCGCTGCTAACTGGCAGTGCTGGGGTGTATTAAACACACAAACCCTTGGTTACAGGACATAAGGATTATTATAGTGTGAGTGCAGAGTGCGCAGAGTGCAGATTGTGAAGTAGTGAGTGCAGAGTGAGTGTGCAGAGTGCTGAGTGAGTGTGCAGAGTGAGTGTGCAGAGTGAGTGTGCAGAGTGCAGAGTGAGTGTGCAGAGTGAGTGTGCAGAGTGAGTGTGCAGAGTGAGTGTGCAGAGTGAGTGTGCAGAGTGAGTGTGCAGAGTGCGAGTGTGAGTGCAGAGTGAGTGTGCAGAGTGAGTGTGCAGAGTGAGTGTGCAGAGTGAGTGTGCAGAGTGAGTGTGCAGAGTAGTGAGTGTGCAGAGTAGTGAGTGTGCAGAGTAGTGAGTGTGCAGAGTGAGTGTGCAGAGTAGTGAGTGAGTGTGCAGAGTAGTGAGTGCAGAGTGCAGAGTAGTGAGTGTGCACAGTAGTGAGTGTGCAGACTAGTGAGTGCAGAGTGTGAGTGCATAGTGCAAAGTGAGTGAGCAGAGTAGAGAGTGCAGAGTAGAGAGTGCAGAGTAGAGAGTGTAGAGTGCTAGGGAGTGCAGAGGGACTGCAGAGTGCTAGGGAGTGCTAGGGAGTGCAGAGTGACTGCAGAGTGCTAGGGAGTGCTAGGGAGTGCAGAGTGACTGCAGAGTGCTAGGGAGTGCAGAGTGACTGCAGAGTGCTAGGGATTGCAGAGTGACTGCAGAGTGCTAGGGAGTGCTAGGGAGTGCAGAGTGACTGCAGAGTGCTAGGGAGTGCTAGGGAGTGCAGAGTTCTAGGGAGTGCTGGGGAGTGCAGAGTGACTGCAGAGTGCTAGGGGGTGCTAGGGAGTGCAGAGTGACTGCAGAGTGCTAGGGAGTGCAGAGTGACTACAGAGTGCTAGGGAGTGCTAGGGAGCGCAGAGTGACTGCAGAGTGCTAGGGAGTGCAGAGTGACTGCAGAGTGCTAGGGAGTGCAGAGTGACTGCAGAGTGCTAGGGAGTGCTAGGGGCTGCAGAGTGCTAGGGAGTGCAGAGTGACTGCAGAGTGCTAGGGAGTGTCGAGTGCTAGGGAGTGCTAGGGAGTGCAGAGTGACTGCAGAGTGCTAGGGAGTGCTGAGTGACTGCAGAGTGCTAGGGAGTGCAGAGTGCTAGGGAGTACTAGGGAGTGCAGAGTGACTGCAGAGTGCTAGGGAGTGCAGAGTGCTAGGGAGTGCTAGGGAGTGCAGAGTGACTGCAGAGTGCTAGGGAGTGCAGAGTGACTGCAGAGTGCGAGGGAGTGCAGAGTGCTAGGGAGTGCTAGGGAGTGCAGAGTGACTGCAGAGTGCTAGTGAGTGCTAGGGAGTGCAGAGTGACTGCAGGGTGCTAGGGAGTGAAGAGTGCTAGGGAGTGCAGAGTGACTGCAGAGTGCTAGGGAGTGCAGAGTGCTAGGGAGTGCAGAGTGCTAGGGAGTGCAGAGTGACTAGGGAGTGCAGAGTGACTAGGGAGTGCAGAGTGACTAGGGAGTGCAGAGTGACTAGGGAGTGCAGAGTGACTAGGGAGTGCAGAGTGACTAGGGAGTGCAAGGGAGTGCAGAGTGACCAGGGAGTGCTAGGGAGTGCAGAGTGACTAGGGACTGCTAGGGAGTGCAAGGGAGTGCAGAGTGCAAGGGAGTGCAGAGTGCAAGGGAGTGCAGAGTGCAAGGGAGTGCGAGGAAGTGCAAGGGAGTGCGAGGGAGTGCAAGGGAGTGCGAGGGAGTGCAGAGTGACTAGGGAGTGCAGAGTGACTAGGGAGTGCAGAGTGCTAGGGAGTGCAGAGTGACTAGGGAGTGCAGAGTGCTAGGGAGTGCAGAGTGGCTAGGGAGTGCAGAGTGACTAGGGAGTGCTACGGAGTGCAGAGTGACTAGGGAGTGCAGAGTGCAGAGTGCTAGGGAGTGCAGAGTGACTAGGGAGTGCAGAGTGCAGAGTGCTAGGGAGTGCAGAGTGACTAGGGAGGGCTAGGGAGTGCAGTGTGACTAGGGAGGGCTAGGGAGTGCAGAGTGACTAGGGAGGGCTAGGGAGTGCAGAGTGACTAGGGAGGGCTAGGGAGTGCAGAGTGACTAGGGAGGGCTAGGGAGTGCAGAGTGACTAGGGAGTGCTAGGGAGTGCAGAGTGACTAGGGAGTGCTAGGAAGTGCAGAGTGACTAGGGAGTGCTATGAGTGCTAGGGACTGCAGAGTGACTGCAGAGATTAAGCTAATGGCAATGTAAATGACAATGCCATTTATTTATCTGTTTTCAAAACCAACACATAAATACAAATTTTGTCATTTACAATGCCAATAGCTCTAACTTTTCCAAAGGCGAAACCATTGCATTGTAAATGCTTGTTTTAACTTTTGTGTATCACCCAGTTTGCCACCCTGCCCTTTCAGATTGCTTGGTGTCTGGCAGGAGACAAGCTACACCTTACTTCTCAGTATAATTATTTATGTTATCCTACCTACCAGGTGACACATTTTAAAGATCCAAATTTTGATTGAATTGGTTTTCAATTTTGAAAGCTCACTACTGCCATTATAGAATAATACATCTGACTGCCTGGATCAGCCAATTTAACTGGGAAGATCATACATGTATCTCGTGTTGACAAATGTATTGGGTTAATTCTGTTATGAAATATGTTGTAGTTTTCTAGGGTAGGTTCTGATTCAGATGACCTGTTATTAGAAGGGCAACATTGTGAGTCATGTCCTGTGACTCGCTGGAATGCAAAGCATGATAGGATAGAACTTACACCCTGTTGGAGGGGGATGGACAAATTAAGCTCTCACGAAATATATCAGATATTTGAAATATAGCACCAACGTCTTTCTAGCTTTCGCCATTGGAGAGTAATTTACTATGTGTTCAGAGAGTGCAATGCATCAGCTTAGGGAAGAAAGTGTCCTGTTACAGCAAGGGCAGTGCAATACAGTCTAGCAGGGTTGAATCCTTCCATGCATCTATCGTGCCTGCAGCAAATTAATGAGTCTGCTGTTCCGCTTAACTTATGGCACGGACTTCACTAACTACTTCCAGAACCCTACCCGTGTAATTAATTAGCACTGGGAAATATATATCACATGAGCATACCTTGAAAGTAAATGTACCTTGTATTTAGACGGGATTTCTCATGTTTTTTCTGAACGCGCCAAGGGTAGCTCTAGCCCCCTAACTCGGAGATCTTCTGCACCAGGTCTATTACTGACTGTGTCTCCTATTGTTCATTCGCCAGACACCTACACCATACAAGGCAATTCCCACGGCAGACCCTGCGCCATCCCATTCAAGTACGACAACCAGTGGTTCTATGGTTGCACCAGCATCGGGCGCGAAGACGGGCACCTCTGGTGTGCAACCACAGTGGATTACGGCAAAGAAGAGGAGTGGGGATTCTGTCCAGTGAGGTGTAAGTACCATCCTGATGCCACATTGGGTTCTTGAACATTCTCTGGGTGTTTTCTCCAAAACTGGTTTTAAAGTCTACCAATGCATGTATACATTGATATTACCAGCTTCTAGTGTCTGCTTAAATAATAGCTGCAACAAACCATAGGTAGAGAAGCTATAGATCTGGGCTGAATATTGGGAGCCACAATCCAAAGAATGGCGGTACATTTGCACCTTCAGAACGGCTGCAGATGGTACTACTTTTTGGAATTCCATAAACATAAGCAGTATACTCCTGAAAAACTGTGCAAGGACTTCTGCCAATGAATGACATTGGAAGGATTGTGCAAGTAGTACAATTAGGCATTTGGGAAAGGCAGCGCTGGTTTTCAGGTGTGCATTTTTTTCTTTTTAGTTTGTTTCCCCTTAGGGAAGAGCTTTTCTCTGAGAAGAAACAAACCCTTTCTCCAGTGACCCCTCTGAAGTTTTGGAGTGTCTAGTGACCACTTCTCAATCTGGTAGTGTAGTTATCCTAACCCTTTAAACACATCTCTGCCTGTTTCCAGGATGGAAAAAGATTTGTCGGAGAGGAATTTATGAACACTCACACACTCATGAGTTTGTAGTAATTAACAAACCGTGCCTTGATCACCCCACCCCGAGCCCATGGTTGTTTAATTCTGTATTCAATTGCGGTGTACAATTGTGCAGGCACATGCGAAGTGCCCTTTTGTGGATTTGAGGCAGGTGTAAATGGAACAGTTTCCTTTGCATCCACACTTTATGGCCGAACATGGCTCTGTGAATTAGGCTTTCAGTGTTATGACGTCAGTTGTGATGTAATCAGACGCAGAGAACCACTCCTTTAAGCATTCTGATCAATTTGTGTTATGGGTATACAGTGCTTGTAACAGCATTGTCAATGGCAGGAGATCTAGATGTGTGCTTGAATTGAAAAATGTTTGTACGCTGAGCACAACAATATATTTTGTGATGTGTTTATGTAAAGGTCTGTTATTGTGAGGCAGATATTTAAAGTATTAATAAAGAGGACCGGTGCTTAACACAGGAAGCACGTGTCTTGTTGTTTGATGTGCCAAGAGACATTTTTAGGTCTCGTGGCGTTGTACCGCGTGTAAGCGCGGTGTCGCCACAGAGAAGTATAGTTAGCGACGCTGCTTTCCAGGAGACAGGCGCTGGCCGTGCGCATCTTGAAGAAGGCGATCGGAGCGGGCCACGCGCACGCGAACGCGCTTGCTGTGGCCATCTCCTGTCTCCTGGGAAGCGCAAACACACGCATGCGCAGACACACACACGAGCACCCATACAGCCACGCACACATACAGAGACACCTCCACCCCGCTGTTGCACACATACACACACACACGCGCACACACACACACACACAAGCGCACCGAGACCTCCCCCCTGCCACCGCCCCCCCCTTCAACTAAAGCCCACTTACCGCCACTCCGGACTTCTTCAGCCTCCACCGCTCACCGCTGAAAAATGTTTGTGCGCTGAGCACAACAATATATTTTGTGATGTGTTTATGTAAAGGTCTGTTATTGTGAGGCAGATATTTAAAGTATTAATAAAGAGGACCGGTGCTTAACACAGGAAGCACGTGTCTTGTTGTTTGATGTGCCAAGAGACATTTTTAGGTCTCGTGGCGTTGTACCGCGTGTAAGCGCGGTGTCGCCACAGAGAAGTATAGTTAGCGACGCTGCTTTCCAGGAGACAGGCGCTGGCCGTGCGCATCTTGAAGAAGGCGATCGGAGCGGGCCACGCGCACGCGAACGCGCTTGCTGTGGCCATCTCCTGTCTCCTGGGAAGCGCAAACACACGCATGCGCAGACACACACACGAGCGCCCATACACGCACGCACGCACACATACAGAGACACCTCCACCCCGCCGTTGCACACATACACACACGCGCACACACACACACACACACACACACAAGCGCACCGAGACCTCCCCCCTGCCACCGCCCCCCCCCCCCCTCAACTAAAGCCCACTTACCGCCACTCCGGACTTCTTCAGCCTCCACCGCTCACCGCTGCTCCTCCGGCCAGGCACTCCGTGGGCGCGGGCTTCACAAGACGGAAGTCCCGCCGCACGATAGGTTTCGTTTTCTCTTATGCATGGACAACTCGACCAGCTTCAACTCTACGGTAGAACCAGGTGAGGAGCTTATTGGTGGATTGTCGTGTCAAAGGCTCGCTGGTCCTGGGGTGTGGGGGGCTTGGCTCACTCCAGGGTGCGTAGCTTGTGCTCAGAGGGAGCCTTGAACATGGGCAGTGGCAGAGCCCTCTCTGAAAGAAAATGCCAGGATTGTTGATATATTTCTATCTGATAATACCTTGCATCTGAAACCTTGACGTCTGATGCATGGGAAGGAAGCCGACGCGGAGGGCCCCTTTACAGGGCTTTCTGAAGGCCCCCAATGTTGATCCCGGAGAAGGATGCACCATACCCAAAGTTCAGAATAATCAGAGTATGAAAGGGATTTCATGGATAGCTTGAGACTCTGGCATGGTCTGGTGGTCGTAGTCCAATGTTTGACAGCAAGGGAGGTTTGCGGCACACAATAGATTAGTGTGTGGGTTCGGGAGACCACCCTATGTGTGAAGGGACCTGGCCAGGGGGTGATAGTGTGTGGTTTCAGGAGACCACCCTACGTGTGAAGGGACCTGGCCAGGGGTGGTGCCTGAGAAGGAAGATGTTCCACGCGTGAATAGTAACAGTGGATTTGCGGATATTTCAATGCAGGGCAAACGCCAACTCTCTCTAGGTGCAGATGTTTGCCGGCAGTGATTACCCTCTGTTGTTTTTTTTAATTTTATGTACGTGCCCACCCCCTTCTCCCCAATTTACCCATTCCCTCTTCCTAAACGGCCGGCCTGCATTTTTTCACATAAATCTGCTGCGATTATTTACAAAGTGCAGTGCAAATTGCGAAATGCCCTTTGGGAAGAGAGATGCAACACAAAGACGGTATTCCTTAAAAGTGTGGTATCATTGCTGTATAGAAATATTATCCACACTCCAAAAATTAAGTTCTAATGAAATACAAATCTGCAGACTATGGCGAAAAAAATAGGATGGAGAATTGATGATAAAGAGGAAACCAGGGTTTTCAAAAACTATTGCCCTTTTAGTCAGCCCCGTGCGTGAGGTGCATCATCAAAGTTGTGTAAATAATAACAGCTATGAGCCCGCGCATGAGGTGCATCATCAGAGCTGTGTGATTAATAACAGCTGTGAGCCCTGTGCTGAGGTGCATCATCAGAGCTGTGTGAATAATAACAGCTGGGAGCCCGTGCGTGAGGTGCATCATCAGAGCTGTGTGAATAATAACAGCTGTGAGCCCGTGCGTGAGGTGCATCATCAGAGATGTGTAAATAATAACAGCTGTGAGCCCGTGCCTGAGGTGCATCATCAGAGCTGTGTGAATAATAACTGTGGCAGTCCCGTGTGTGAGGTGCATCATCCACATTGCTCAGGTCACCCAAATTCCTGCACTCTCTACCACACTGCTTTCAAGAACATCATACTCTTGCACACACTCTCACTGCTCAGCAATTCAAAGTTTGCTAAACATTTTATGCAACGCATTGTCATACTCCATGCCAATAACTCAAACTTTAATGCTGCGAGACCTATTGCATTGTAAATGCTTGTTTATTTCTGATGATGACAACTGGTATTTTTTTGTAAAGAATCTTTTTATTAAACCAAAGTCAGCGTTACATTGTCATGATCTTACATTGAGAATGAATTACATGTTCTCATTAACCTCTTCAGTTTGACGTGCATTTCTTATTATAACTCGATTGGCAGAAATCCTAAATCCCAGTCCCCCGTGTGTAGGTGTCCTACTGCCCCCCACACCCCCTCAAATCTTCCCAAGTTTGCCATATTTTACCCCATTTCTTCGGGCAGCCTCAGCTTTCATAAATCGTTTGTTCTGCCGCACTGCACCAGTCTATATCTTTTTTCCACTGGGAGACCAGAGGTAGCCATCCCCCATGTTCTGGCTATAATCCTTTTCGCGACCATTGCCGCCACTTGCAGCCATAGTTTTGAGTATTTAGGTCAAGTCAGTTCTCCGGTCAGAGATAATATTTGCCACCTAGCATCTGTCAGGACTTGTTGTTCAAGCACTTTGGTGAGAATATTTGCAATTTTAGTCCAGTATCTCTGTATGACCGGGCAATCCCATAAAATGTGAAAAAACTTCCCTTCCTGGGTGCACCCTCTTTGACATTCCTCTGTTGGGATCTGACCCATTCAGTGCAACAGTTTACTAGTGTAATAGGATTTGTGTAGGATCTGCAGTTGAATTAGTCGGAATCTATCCCTGATTGCCACCTCTCTTGGACTCTGCACACCTTCGGCCCAGTCATCATCCTCTAATAGTCCTACATCTGACTCCCATGCCTCTCTCACCTTGGCTAATAAGTCTGGGGAATTGTTTGCTATTTTCTTATATGTAGCGGAGACTGACTTTTCTGGTATAGGGTCCAGTAACAATCTGTCCTCTAGAGGACTATATTCCAGATTCTGCTCCCCGTCTTTAATGTGACAACTGCTATTTTTAGATAATCTTCCAAGTTATATTGTAAGAGTAGAAATAGAGCTGGAGGGCGAGTAGAGTGTCTTGTGTTGCCAGAGACATGAATTTGGCAGTTTTTGTGCCTTTGCTCACATTAATGTCTATTGCGCTACAGTGTATTACGAACGGTACAGCTTATTATTTCATTCAATCTTTTCAGGAGATATGCTCGTAAACGTTTTTACAAGTCTAGTGACTTTTTGTGGGAATATATATTTTCTGCTGCACAAGTTGGTGGAAACCGATGGAGCGAAGCAATGTGCTTGGATTTATTTCAGATCTTTTTTTCACCTAGGAGACTTGTGAGGTGGCTCCATTGCCCCATTAGATGACTTGGGGTGTTTATATGGATAAGCAACAGGTGAGAACAGACAGTGGGCCTTATTTAGATTTTGGCAGATTGGATACTCCATCAAAATGTGACAAAACATCCCATCCACCATATTCTAAACCCATAGCCTGTAATGCACTTGTAATACAGCGGGTGGGGTGCGTGAACATCTGAGGTGCAGAATAATGTTTCTAGTCTTTTGTGCAGTTCGTGCAGGCTCAAAAGAAAAGAATAGTGTCTCCCCTGCCGGTTTATCCGCCAGCACTTCCGATCAGTCCCCATCTAGTCTGCCAAACTGTGAAGGCCCGAGCCGTCTGAGTGACAGGCGCATCCCGCAAAAGAGGATACAATCGATCTAGTTGGTGGTCTGCCACACAGTTGAAGTCTCCTCCCATCAGTGTTAAATGAAAGGGGGGCAATGGCCTAAATAAATCAGTCAAGAGTGTCCCTTGGTAGACTTTTGCGCCATATATCTTCAGGAGTGCCATGTCCCGACCCTACAACTGACCTGTCACAGCTACATACCTTCCCTCCTGGTCTATCAAATGCCCTGCGTGCTGGAAGGGTATCCCTGCTCGAACTCAAATAAATGTGCTGAATAAGTGGTGAAATAAGCTTGACCCCTCCATCGCCTCTTTAATTCTGCTTCCTCTTTAGCAGTTGATTGTGTCTCGTGTAGGAGCACAATATATACATCTCTCCTATTTGAGTAGGAAAAGACTTTAAACTGTTTCGTCATGGTGTACATCCCCCTAATATACCTGGGGAGCATTTTGTCATTCATGGGGTAGCCATACCTCCATAGTGTAACCACTCAGGCAGCCTCCCTCTCAGGATGCGCGCTCACCACTCTTACATGACCCCAAGGAACAAACCCTCCCAACAGGATTCCATGAGGCGCAACTCATAGTCTCACATGCAAGCATCAATAAGCGTTTATCCCAATTCCCACACCCCAGGACAATTGGGCAAAGACTCCCTATTTAAACCTGCAAGCTTCCCGCATCCATTCTCAGGAGTACCCACGTGGAACTCTGTCTAAGGGGGTAGGGCTATTCCATGCCCCACAGCCGAATTCACCCACCCAACAATCTGGGTTAGGAATATGTTCCCCGGCTCAGGGAAGGACTGTTATGCACTCCTCTCCCCTCCCCCCCTACAACATCCTTCTACTTCCCCACCTCAGGCTTGAGTTACCATCTGTGAAGCACCTCCTATAATTTTGCCGGATGTTTCCTGAGTGACTTTGGGCAGGTTCACACTCGAAGCTGCAGATGCCATGGACCCATGATCTGAGTCTTAGTCTCTGTATCTTCTTCCACTGACCGGGGTCCTGTTCTGCTGCCGCTCAGAGTGGCCACCACCTCCATGGCCCTCGGTCACTTCTGTTGAACTTCTTCCAATGTGGCGACTGCTGTTTTGCGGCTCCTGAATCTGCGTTTTGATCGAGACCTGCGAGGGCACAGACTGCATGAACTTTGATTGGAACCAGGTTGTGGGTGGTGATCCAACCAATTCCACACCTCCTGCGGGGTCTGCATACCTTCTTCTGTTGCCACTCTCAATTTGGCCAGGAAAATCATTGCATACTTTATGCCATGTTGTCTAGGTTTTTCGTTTGCGTCAAGGAAGGACGATCTTTGTTTTTGCACTTCTCTTGAGAAGTCCAGGAAAATACTGATGGTACTGTTCTTCTCAGTAAGGTCTTCTTTGTATCTGGCCTGGCCTGTTTTAAGAGATGGTCTCCTTTGATGTATTGTATTGTATATAACATTTATAGAGCGCGACAAACACCCCACGGGTACCCTGGCGCTGAAGATACGTGAACACAGACCAGCAAGAATAATGAATAAAGATACGATCTAGCCTAAAATGAACATTACTCAGACACAACAGAATATGTTTCTGGGGAACAGCCATGTTTTGATCGTTTCCTGAACAGTGATAAGGTACTAATTTGTCTGATTTCGAGTGGAAGTTCATTCCAGAGTTTTGCGGCAGCAAAACTGAAGGATCTTCCTGCCAGTCTGGCCCTGTAGAATCTGGGTACCTTTGCCAGATAAGCAGAAGAGGAGCGAAGACTTCGGGTAGGAGTGTTCCAAACCAGTTTCTTCTGCAATGGCCTAGGACCGAGTCCATGCAGCGCCCTGAACCCAATGCAAAGAGATTTAAAATGTATTCTTTGCTGCACAGGGAGCCAGTGTAGCTCGGCTAGGCACATTGAGGCAGAAGAACCCCATGGTCTGGACAGGGCTAGTTTCGCTGTTGTGTTCTGAACACGTTGCAGTCTCTGAATTAAATATTTGGGAGATTCCAGCAGTAAGGCGTTGCAGTAGTCAAGTCTACTTAAGATAAAACCTTGAATAATCAGGGCTCTGGCCGATACTGGAAGCAGTGGAAGGATCTTTCTTAGAGCTCTCATAAGGCCGAAACAGCACCCCACCGTCTTATTCACTTGTGTCTCCAGTGACAAATTGGTATTGAAGTACAACAAGCATCCTACTACCGGGTGTGGTGGGGTCCATGGGAGCTGTGGTCTCACTGGCACTCTGTGCGCCCTCTCTAGGGCAAAGAATGAGAAGAGGCCTTCTTCTGCCACCTCCTCTCGAAGCCATTTTTAGAGATACTCCACCATGCTGGTCCCGTCAATGTGCTCAGGCAAGCCTATGATGCAAATATTATGTTGACATGATCGGTTTTCAGCATCCTCCACTCTTAGCTCCATGCGATGGACCATGACCTCCTACAGTAAGGGTTACTGTAGGAGTTCATTGTCCGTACCCTGGAGCTACCTTTAATGCTTGGTCGCTGTCTACAAGACCGGAAGAAAGCCTGCTGTGTCTCTTTCCGTTGTGGTAAACCGCTCAGCTAAGCGGCGATGATCATCCCACAGTATTCCCAGAGCCATCACCGAGTGTCTATTTAAGTCTCTAGAGCCTTGCGAGAGGCCTAAATGGCTTGCATGATATCTTGCAGGGTAGGGCCCGCTGGGCGGCCCATTTTCCCAGTTCTCTTGTTTTCCTCTCGCTTATTATTCATGTGTACATCCATAGGTGCAGTGTCCGTTTCCTCATCCCTATTCCTGACAGATTTCCCCATCTCAACCAGCGATGTTCCTTGATCGCTGGGCTGTAACCTAGTGTCTTTGCTAATACCAGAACATTCAGTAGACCAGTTTCAATGGCAGATTGGTTGTCTTCTATGAGGGTCGGTCTACTCAGTTTGCCGTCAATGAGATACACCTCTACCTCCGTGAGGCAGAGGCACCCTCTCTTTCAATCCCCCTCCAGCCCAGGCTCCATGTGGACTAACAAGTTGCTACCGTCGAGTTGTTTCTGTAAGAACCAGTAAAGTTGTGTAGGCGGCTGTTCCTTGTGCAACCCTGCCTTGAGTTTGTGCCAGTTCTTAGATGATCAATGAACTCTTTTCTCCGCTGGGGTCTCCGTCTTCCTCTCTGTCCCTACCCAGCGCTGACGGCCCACTAATGCCCTCTTGCTAGAGCCCCCTCCTCCGCGTGGACTATTGTGGATTAGAATCTCATGGATCAGCGCTTTCAACAAGCCTGGCCCCTGTTTTGGGCCGTCCAATTCATGGGTAGTTTATGTTAACCAGCTGTCCCCTCACTAATGGGCTTGATTCTCTTTCGCTAGTGTGCCCCACTGTTGTATGGCAGTCTGTCAGAGGGGCACCTGCGCCCTCTCCCAGGAAAGTGTTCCTTTGTGGGTGCTGATGCTTCTTTCAATACACATGGTCACCCACCATCTTGGGAGATCAGCCTCATTACACTTATTGATTGTGTAGGAGGGCTGGGGGAGGTCAGGCATCAGCGCCCCCCCCCACTCTTCTGCTTTGTTGCTGCGCTTCAGTGCTCCCCCCTCAGGTGCGGCCTCTTGCGCTGGTGATGATTCAAAAAGACTCTGGTTTTCTCTCTTAGTCTGCGGACCAGGCCAGCATCACTACAACCTGCTCTTCGGAGCGGCAGGATAGGGGTGGAGGGGAATCGGCTACAAATGTGGAGGGCGCTCCTCAGGAGTGCTTCCTCCTGGTTGGAATGCTGCACCTCCACCCTCAATGTCGAGACCTCTCCCACCGCTTACTGTTACTGGCAGTGTGGCTGCGGTAATCCATTGTCACTCCTCTTCATCTTGCTGAAAAGTTCTCGATTCAGATTTCTTCATGCTGGTTAAGGCGACCTCCAGTCCGCATACAGTGCAGCACCTGTCTCACTGCCAGCAACAATCCGTAGTCCTGCAGACCCCACAGCGGACCTGTGTACTCTGTCTCTCTGTTCTGGATCTCTGCTCGATGGCCCTGTGCTGGGCCTCTGTCGGCCAGGACTGCGGGGGTGGTAAAGACGTTGTGTCTCTGCTGACCGCGGCTCAAGTAATATTTGATAATTCCCCCATGCTGCACCACAGTATGGGCCCTGGAGCTATTTCTGTTCTGACACTTACCTGCGGCTCTGCTCCCCCTTCAGTGAGTCGCTTCTGCCATTTTGGACTTTCCGCCACGCTGCTCTCTCTTTGAGCCGCGTAGCGGAAGGCCAAGGCCAATTTGGGCGATTTATCATTCAGTCCTGAACATGATCTCAAATTGCTTATCTAATCTCTTGTCCTGTCAACGATTGACTGTAGGAACTCTCTTCTGTTCTGACCGGTCTTCTAAAAATACCTTTTGCCTCGATGAAGGCAGTTTTATATTCAGGGGATTGTTTATTTCAAGATCTATTTCTACTGTACCTTTAATGCTTCAGTGGCTTCTACTTCTTTTGGAACCTACATCTCTGAAAAAGACTGCTTGCATCACTCACAGGGCTCCCCACACCTCCTTCCCACCAGTGGCGTAACGCAAAACGATGCCCCCCCCCCCCCCTGCAGAACGTACTGAGCCCCCCAGACCAACCCTCAGAGTATATCAGAATTGGCATATATTCATTGACCTTGGCCTCAGTGGAGCCCCCCTGAAGGGTTTGGGGGTTTTTGAAGGGGTTGGCCCCACCTGTGCCGCAGGGCTGTACAGACTTTTGTTATGCCCCTGCTGCCCAGTTTGCCTTGCTTCTAAACTTAAAGTATCAAGCAATACCACAAACTCTGCTCCTAGTCTTCAAGAGGGAATGCACAACACCTAGACCTTTTTCGGCAGTGCAACCAGAATTTGGAACTCTCTCCCCCATAGCACTACTGCCTCGAAAGGTGCTCTCAAAAGGGAGCTGAAACTGCTTCTCTTCAAAGGCACTGTTGTAACTTGAGATATGCTTCACCCTTTCCCATTCCCGGTTTTCCCCCCTCCTTATTGTACCATGTTGGTACCTTCCATGTGACAGCCAGGCGCTCACTGTGGAATTTTGACACAGTGACCCGGGCTACCAGGTTGACAAGCTGACGGCAGTCTGTTATGTTTCACATGACAATAAAATAACACCAGCTAAGAACTCTGCGTCTCTCTTCACTACATTTTCCTGGCGACGAGGAGGAGGAAACTGGGCCAGGGACAGTGACTGCCGTTTCCCTGGAATTTGTGTATTGCTTGTCGACAAGGAGAGTAATTTCACGGAGCCTGTGAGGAAAGTTCAACAGGAGCGTGACTACAATGCTGGCGGACGTGGGAGCTGAGAAAGCAAAAAAGTAAGGGGACACGGCGGCATCGTTTCAGTCCATTAACTTTTCCATAATTAATACCCGCGTGTTCACGTTCAGCTCGGGTGCCTGGTCGGGCATCGAATGATTTGCAGTGACTGGGTCACGAGTGCGGGGGCGAAGTGAAGTTGCTGGGGTCAGAGGCCAATTAACACATTCGGGTGCCGGGTCGGGCATCGTGTCTTCCGTTCTGACTGGGGAATTCTTTTCACAGCTGTGGAAAGGAGTGCAGCCGCCAGGTCGAGCATCTAACGTAAGGGCAGTGACTCGATCTGAGCATTCAAGGCGGCTCGATCTACAAACATTGGAAAGTGTCTCAGGACACACAGCGCAGCCATCCACTCCGTTTCCTTTTTGAAGACGTTTTTAAGCTTTGAGTTTCCCTTCACGGCACCAGCCCCAGCGCGCTCAGTCACAAGCGCTCTAACCCACGCCGAGGCGGTAACCTAGCAACAGCTCTCCGCGCGCTCGACTGACAGCGCTCTCACTGTTAAACAAATTTAAGCAGCGCAATCACCGCCTGTCATCCTGAAGGGACTGTGGTGACTCGGCACCGGGTGTTCATACCTTGCCTTTGAGGGAGCTTCGGTCAAATAGTCTGGAAAGTCGTTTCTTCGAGGTGCACGTCCTGGAAGCCTTGGCTCAGCCGGCAGTCGACATTTTTCTGACAGGAACTACTCTGAGGGAAAGCCTCAACACAGGAAGTTCCCGCCAGTCTAGGGAAAGTAGCAGTTCCATTGGATAAAGCAAAAGTAAACCTGTAGAGGCAGAAAGTGGACTGCACGAACATGGGGTCAATGTGATTCTCCTGTATTTTCATGATTTATGTTTAATATTTGAGAAAAAAAAGTGAAGCTTTTCTATGTTTGCATGTGTGATTCCTCAGTTTAGATCCATTGTAGCTAAAGGAAGAGAGTAGCACTGCTTCTGGGAATTTATGGTTGTAGTTCTATTGAGCAATACATAGACCAATAAGATTTTGAAGTTTTATGGCAATGGCAGGAGCAGGAATGAGCCAACCTCCACCCTTCCTCAATGAGTTAGGTGAACCAGTTATTCCCTGGAGAAGGTGGGAAGGTATATTCAAATCTTACCTTATAGCAATTGGAGGTAGCAACTACACTAACATACGCAAACAACATATATTGCTACACAATTTAGGCACACATGGGAGGAAAATATATGAAGATATTACAGGAAGATTGATTGAGGATGAGGATGAGGTGGTGGAGGAAGGTGTCAATGTTTATGAAAGCACGCTGAGGGAATTAGCGGCTCACTTTAAGGAGAAAATAAACGTAGTGATGGAAAGGCATAAGTTCTTCAAGAGAGTGCAGAAGAGGGAGGAGAAAGTGAGCAATTATATAGCAGTGTTAAGAGGGTTGTCAGCCACATGCGAGTTTGGTCAGCTCACAGACTCTTTAATAAGAGACCAACTAGTGAGGTGCACCAATGACACAAAGATACAAGAGGAATTACTTACTAAGAACCCAAATCTGGAGGAGGCAATAAACATTGCTAAGGGACTAGAACACACAACACGTTGCATGAGGGAAATGAAGGCACCAGAGGGGACTAACAGAGAGAGGGCTGAAGGTAAATCCAGTACAGAGAGTGAAACAGTTTGCAAAGTAGGTGACAAGAGTAAAGAGGTCAATCGCAGCAAGCCCAGTCCTTCTGTGTGTTATAAATGTGGTAGTCCCAACCATTTAGCCAATAACTGGAAATGTCCGGCAAGGAATGTACAGTGCAGAAAGTGCAACCGGTGGGGGCATTTTTCTAAGGTGTGTAAGGCCCCAGGAAAGGCAGTACATGTTATTGAGGAGACACACCAGGAAGAGGAAAGGGAAAAGTCTTACGTTTTTCAAGTGGGGGATGAGGAAGACAACAATGATGATATTTACCCTAAATGTGATGTTTTACTTGATGGGGTCAAGTTTAGTATGTTCGCAGATTCATGCTCCCCATATACGTTGGTAGACAAGAAAGTGTTTGATGACAAATTCGCTAACCACCCTGTAAAATTGTTGCCACCAGATATCAGTCCCAAGGGTTACAATGAAGGGAAAATTCCCCTGGAGGGCATGGTGACCATGAGAATCTCTTTTAAGGATAGGCACACAGTAGGGAAGGTGTATGTGTCCACGAGAGGTTCGACCCTATTGAGCTGGAAACATCAGAAGCAGTTGGGGATCACCCTTGATCCAAACAATAGAGAGCAGGTGTTGTTAATTGAACCAGAAGGAATATCAGAGGACTCATCAAAGAGTTTAGAGAAGTGTTCAGTGATAGATTGGGTGTATTTAAGAATTACATGCACAAGATAGTGTTAAAGGAGGGAGCCGTGCCAGTAGTGCATAAGACCAGGTCCATACCATTGCGCATGAGGGAGCCCCTCCAGCAGGAACTACAGAGACTAGTCAGTGAGGGGGTCATCACAGAAATTGAGAGTTCAGCATGGCTAGCACCGATTGTCATCACGGCAAAAGATAAAGGGAACAGCATAAGACTCTGTGTGGACCTAAGAGACCTGAATGCGAACATCCTTGTGGACAGGTTTCCTCTTCCCAGGATAGGGGAGATGCTAAGCACCATAAAGGGGGCCAAGTATTTCAGTGTGCTGGATCTATCGTCGGCCTATTATCAAATCAAACTCCATCCGGATTCCCAACTACTGACAGCATTCACGACCCCATTTGGAAATTTCAAGTTTCAGAGAATGCCATTCGGATTGGCATCAGCCGCTGCTGCCTTCCAAAGGGTCATGCAACATGCATTAAAAGACTGTAGGAACACCATCTGTTTCCAAGACGATATACTTATCTATGGAAGTGGTGAAGAAGAACACAATGAAATGGCTAGAAGGGTCCTGAAAAAGTTGAAAGAGGTAGGCTTCACCACGAAACCCTCCAAATGCAAACTGGGAGTAAGCTCGGTGGACTACCTGGGACACACCCTATCCGAAGACGGCATCAAGCCAAAACATGACTTAGTGAAGGCAGTGGAGAATGCTCCAGCTCCCAAGAGTAAGGAGGACATACTGTCTTTCCTAGGCCTGGCAGAATATATGGCCAAATTTATTAA